>NC_081363.1:91755471-92955471 GCF_030684315.1 Stegostoma tigrinum
GACTGGGACTGAGCAGGGAAAGAGAGAGAGAGACTTGGACTGAGCAGGGAAAGAGAGAGAGAGAGACTGGGACTGAGAGCAGGGAAAGAGAGAGACTGGGACTGAGAGCAGGGAAAGAGAGAGACTGGAACTGAGAGCAGGGAAAGAGAGAGAGAGACTGGGACTGAGAGCAGGGCAAGAGAGAGAGAGAGAGAGAGACTGGGACTGAGAGCAGGAGAAGAGAGAGAGAGAGAGACTGGGACTGAGCAGGGAAAGAGAGAGAGAGAGAGTGTGAGAGACGAGGACTGAGAGCAGGGAAAGAGAGAGAGAGAGAGACTGGGACTGAGCAGGGAAAGAGAGAGAGAGAGAGAGAGTGGAACTGAGAGCAGGTAAAGAGAGAGAGAGAGCCTGGGACTGAGAGCAGGGATAGAGAGAGACAGAGACCGGGACTGAGACTGAGAGCAGGGAAAGAGAGAGAGAGAGAGAGACTGGAACTGAGAGCAGGGAAAGAGAGAGAGAGAGAGAGAGAGACTGGGACTGAGCAGGGAAAGAGAGAGAGATAGAGACTGAGACAGAGCAGGGAAAGAGAGAGACTGGGACTGAGAGCAGGGAAAGAGAGACTGGGAGTCGGAGCAGGGAAAGAGAGAGACTGGGACTGAGGGCAGGGAAAGAGAGAGAGAGACTGGATCTGAGAGCAGGAGAAGAGAGAGAGAGAGAGAGAGACTAGGACTGAGAGCAGGGAAAGAGAGAGGGAGAGACTGGGATTGAGAGCAGTGAAAGAGAGAGAGAGAGAGAGAGAGAGAGAGAGATTTTGACTGACAGCAGGGAAAGAGAGGGAGAGTCTGGAACTGAGAACAGGACAAGATCGAGAGAGAGAGTGGAACTGAGAGCAGGGAAAGAGAGAGAGAGACTGGAACTGAGAGCAGGAGAAGAGAGAGAGAGTGGAACTGAGAGCAGGAGAAGAGAGAGAGAGACTGGAACTGAGAGCAGGAGAAGAGAGAGAGAGAGACTGGGACTGAGAGCAGGGAAAGAGAGAGAGAGAGAGAGAGAGGGACTGAGAGCAGGTAAAGAGAGAGAGAGCGACTGGGACTGAGAGCATGAGAAGAGAGAGACAGAGACCAGGACTGAGAGCATGGAAAGAGAGACATAGAGACAGGAACTGAGAGCAGAGAATCCAAGAGAGAGTCTGGAACTGAGAGGAGGGACAGAGAGAGAGAGACTGGGACTGAGAGCAGGAGAAGAGAGAGAGAGAGACGAGGACTGAGCAGGGAAAGAGAGAGAGAGAGAGAGAGAGACTAGGACTGAGAGCAGGGAAAGAGAGTGAGAGAGATGAGGACTGAGAGCAGGGAATGAGACAGAGAGACTAGGACTGTGAACATGGAAGGAGAGAGAGAGAGAGAGACTAGGACTGTGAACAGGGAAAGAGAGACTGGGACTGAGAGCAGGAGGAGAGAGAGAGAGAGAGTGAGACTGGAACTGAGAGCAGGGAAAGAGAGAGAGAGAGAGAGAGAGAGAGAGACTAGGATTGAGCAGGGAAAGAGAGAGAGAGACTGGGACTGAGTGCAGGGAATTTGAGAGAGAGCCTGGGACTGAGAGCAGGGAAAGAGAGAGACTGGGACTGAGAGCAGGGAAAGAGAGAGACTGGGACTGAGAGCAGGGAAAGAGAGAGACTGGGACTGTGAGCAGGGAGTGAGAGACTGGGACTGATAGCAGGGAAAGAGAGGGAGAGACTGGAACTGAGAACAGGACAAGATAGAGAGAGAGAGTGGAACTGAGAGCAGGGAAAGAGAGAGAGAGACTGGGTCTGAGAGCAGGGAAAGTGCGAGAGAGAGAGAGACTGGGACTGAGTGCAGGGAATGAGAGAGAGAGACTGGGACTGAGAGCAGGGAAAGAGAGAGACTGGGACTGAGAGCAGTGAAAGAGAGAGAGAGAGAGACTGGGACTGAGTGCAGGGAATGAGAGAGAGAGACTGGGACTGAGAGCAGGGAAAGAGAGAGACTGGGACTGAGAGCAGGGAAAGAGAGAGACTGGGACTGAGAGCAGGGAAAGAGAGAGACTGGGACTGAGTGCAGGGAATGAGAGAGAGAGACTGGGACTGAGAGCAGTGAAAGAGAGAGAGAGAGATTGGGACTGAGAGCAGGGAAAGAGAGAGAGAGAGACTGGGACTGAGAGCAGGGAAAGAGAGAGAGAGAGAGTGAGAGAGAGAGACAAGGACTGAGAGCAGGGAAAGAGAGAGAGAGTCTGGAACTGAGAGCAGGAGGAGAGAGAGAGAGAGACTGGAACTGAGAGAGCAGGAAAAGAGAGAGAGAGAGACTGGGTCTGAGAGCAGGGAAAGAGAGAGAGACAGACTAGGACTGAGAGCAGGGAATGCGAGAGAGAGTCTGGGACTGAGAGCAGGGAAAGAGAGAGAGAGACTGGAACTGAGAGCAGGAGGAGAGAGAGAGAGAGAGAGAGACTGGGACTGAGAGCAGCAGAGAGAGAGAGAGACTGGAACTGAGAGCAGGGAAAGAGAGAGAGAGAGACGAGGACTGAGAGCAGGGAAAGAGAGAGAGAGAGACTAGGACTGAGAGCAGGGAAAGAGAGAGAGAGAGACTAGGACTGAGAGCAGGGAAAGAGAGAGAGAGAGACGAGGACTGAGAGCAGGGAAAGAGAGAGAGAGAGAGAGAGAGAGAGAGACTGGGATTGAGTGCAGGAAAGAGAGAGAGAGACTGGGACTGAGTGCAGGAAAGAGAGAGAGAGACTGGGACTGAGTGCAGGAAAGAGAGAGAGAGACTGGGACTGAGAGAGCAGGCAAAGAGAGAGAGAGAGACTGGGACTGAGAGCAGGGATAGAGAGAGAGAGAGAGACTGGGACTGTGAGCAGGGCAAGAGAGAGAGAGAGAGAGACTGGGACTGAGAGCAGGAGAAGAGAGAGAGAGAGACTGGGACTGAGCAGGGAAAGAGAGAGACTGGGACTGAGTGCAGGGAAAGAGAGAGAGAGACGGCGACTGAGAGCAGGGAAAAAGAGAGAGAGCGACTGGGACTGAGAGCATGAGAAGAGAGAGACAGAGACCGGGACTGAGAGCATGGAAAGAGAGACAGAGAGACAGGAACTGAGAGCAGAGAATGCGAGAGAGAGTCTGGAACTGAGAGCAGGAGGAGAGAGAGAGAGAGACTGGAACTGAGAGAGCAGGGAAAGAGAGAGAGAGAGAGAGAGAGAGAGAGAGACTGTGTCTGAGAGCAGGGAAAGAGAGAGAGAGAGAGAGAGAGTCTAGGACTGAGAGCAGGGAAAGAGAGAGAGAGAGACTAGGACTGAGAGCAGGGAATGCGAGAGAGAGTCTGGGACTGAGAGCAGGGAAAGAGAGAGAGAGACTGGAACTGAGAGGAGGGAAAGAGAGAGAGAGAGACTGGGACTGAGAGCAGGAGGAGAGAGAGAGAGAGACTAGGACTGAGCAGGGAAAGAGAGAGAGAGAGAGAGAGAGAGAGAGACTACGACTGAGAGCAGGGAAAGAGAGAGAGAGAGCGAGTGAAACTGAGAGCAGGGAAAGAGAGAGAGAGAGACTGGGACTGAGAGCAGGGATAGAGAGAGAGAGAGAGACTGGGACTGAGACTGAGAGCAGGGAAAGAGAGAGAGAGAGACTGGAACTGAGAGCACGGAAAGTGAGAGAGAGACTGGGACTGAGAGCAGGGAAAGAGAGAGACTGGGACTGAGAGCAGGGAAAGAGAGACTGGGACTCGGAGCAGGGAAAGAGATAGACTGGGACTGAGAGCAGGGAAAGAGAGAGAGAGAGAGACTGGAACTGAGAGCAGGAGAAGAGAGAGAGAGAGTGGAACTGAGAGCGGGAGAAGAGAGAGACTGGGACTGAGAGCAGGGAAAGAGAGAGAGAGAGAGAGAGAGAGAGAGAGAGAGATGAGGACTGAGAGCAGGGAATGCGAGAGAGAGAGTCTGGAACTGAGAGCAGGATGAGAGAGAGAGAGAGAGAGAGAGTGAGAGAGAGAGAGACTGGAACTGAGAGAGCAGGCAAAGAGAGAAAGAGAGACTGGGACTGAGAGCAGGGATAGAGAGAGAGAGAAAGACTGGGACTGAGTGCAGGAAAGAGAGAGAGAGACTGGGGCTGAGTGCAGGAAAGAGAGAGAGAGAGACTGGGACTGAGAGCAGGGAAAGAGAGAGAGAGAGACAGGGACTGTGAGCAGAGAATGCGAGAGAGAGTCTGGAACTGAGAGCAGGAGGAGAGAGAGAGAGAGAGACTGGAACTGAGAGAGCAGGGAAAGAGAGAGAGAGAGACTGGGTCTGAGAGCAGGGAAAGAGAGAGAGAGAGACTAGGACTGAGAGCAGGGAATGCGAGAGAGAGTCTGGGACTGAGCAGGGAAAGAGAGAGAGAGACTGGAACTGAGAGCAGGGAAAGAGAGAGAGAGAGAGAGACTAGGATTGAGCAGGGAAAGAGAGAGAGATAGACTGGGACTGTGAGCAGGGATAGAGAGAGAGAGAGAGAGACTGGGACTGAGTGCAGGCAATGAGAGAGAGAGACTGGGACTGTGAGCAGGGAAAGAGAGAGAGATAGGGACTGAGTGCAGGGAAAGTGAGACAGAGAGAGAGACTAGGACTGAGAGCAGGGAAAGAGAGAGAGAGAGAGAGAGAGACTAGGACTGAGAGCAGGGAAAGAGAGAGAGAGAGAGAGAGAGAGACTGGAACTGAGAGCAGGGAAAGAGAGAGAGAGAGACTGGGACTGAGTGCAGGAAAGAGAGAGAGAGACTGGGACTGAGTGCAGGAAAGAGAGAGAGAGACTGGGACTGAGAGCAGGGAAAGAGAGAGAGAGAGAGGGACTGAGTGCAGGGAAAGAGAGAGAGAGAGAGTGGAACTGAGAGCAGGGAAAGAGAGACAGAGACTGGAACTGAGAGCAGGGAAAGAGAGAGAGCGAGAGACTGGGACTGAGAGCAGGGAAACAGAGAGAGAGACTAGGACTGAGCAGGGAAAGAGAGAGAGAGAGAGAGAGAGAGAGAGACTGGGACTGAGAGCAGGGAAAGAGAGAGAGAGAGACTGGGACTGTGAGCAGGGAGTGAGAGAGAGAGAGAGCGAGTGGAACTGAGAGCAGGGAAAGTGAGAGAGAAAGACTGGGACTGAGAGCAGGGATAGAGAGAGACAGAGACCAGGACTGAGAGCAGGGAAAGAGAGAGAGAGAGAGAGAGACTGGAACTGAGAGCAGGGAAAGTGAGAGAGAGACTGGGACTGAGAGCAGGGAAAGAGAGAGACTGGGACTGAGAGCTGGGAAAGAGAGACTGGGACTCGGAGCAGGGAAAGAGAGAGAGAGACTGGAACTGAGAGCAGGATAAGAGAGAGAGAGAGTGGAACTGAGAGCAGGAGAAGAGAGTGACTGGGACTGAGAGCAGGGAGAGAGAGAGAGACGAGGACTGAGAGCAGGGAAAGAGAGAGAGAGAGAGAGAGAGACTAGGACTGAGAGCAGGGAAAGAGAGAGAGAGAGAGAGAGAGAGAGACTGGAACTGAGAGCAGGGAAAGAGAGAGAGAGAGACTGGGACTGAGAGCAGGAGGAGAGAGAGAGAGAGAGAGAGAGAGAGACTGGGTCTGAGAAGAGGGAAAGAGACAGAGAGACTGGGACTGAGAGCAGGGTAAGAGGGAGATAGACTGGGACTGAGAGCAGGGAAAGAGAGACTGGGACTGAGAGCAGGGAAAGAGAGAGAGATACTGGAACTGAGAGCAGGAGAAGAGAGAGAGAGAGACCCGGAAACAGAGACATAGAGAGAGAGACTGTGACTGAGAGCAGGGAAAGAGAGAAAGAGAGAGTGGAACTGAGAGCAGGGAAAGAGAGAGAGAGAGAGAGAGAGAGACTGGGACTGAGAGCATGGAAAGAGAGAGAAAGAGATGGGGAATGAGAGCAGGGAAAGAGAGAGAGAGACTGGGACTGTGTGCAAGAGGAGAGAGAGAGAGAGAGAGAGAGACTGGGACCGAGAGGAGGGAAAGAGAGAGAGAGACTGGAACTGAGAGCAGGAGAAGAGAGAGAGAGAGACTGGGACTGAGAGCAGGGAAAGAGAGAGAGAGAGAGAGAGAGAGAGACTGGGACTGAGAGCAGGAGAAGAGAGAGAGAGAGAGAGAGAGAGAGAGTGAGACTGGGACTGAAAGCCGGAAAAGAGAGAGAGAGAGAGAGAGAGAGAGAGAGAGACTGGAACTGAGATCAGGAGAAGAGAGAGAGAGACTGGGACTGAGAGCAGGGGAGGAGAGTGATAGAGAGAGACTGGGACTGAGAGCAGGAGAAGAGAGAGAGAGAGAGAGAGAGAGAGAGAGAGACTAGGACTGAGAGCAGGGAAAGAGAGAGAGAGACTGGGACTGAGAGCAGGGAAAGAGAGAGAGAGACTGGGACTGAGAGCAGGGATAGAGTGAGAGAGACTGGGACTGAAACCAGGGAAAGAGAGAGACAGAGAGACTGGGACTGAGAGCAGGGAAAGAGACAGAGAGACTGGGAGTGAGAGCAGGGAAAGAGAGAGAGAGAGACTGGGACTGAGAGCAGGAGAGAGAGAGAGAGAGAGAGAGAGAGAGAGAGAGATTAGGACTGAGAGCAGGCAAAGAGATAGAGAGACTGGGACTGAGAGCAGGGAAAGAGATAGAGAGAGACTGGGACTGAGAGCAGAGGAAGACAGACATGGGGTTTATTTTTTCTCTGGAATTTCCTGACATTGCAGTAACCTATTGGAGGAATTAATCTCTGCATGCCCCTCAGTGATGAACGCTGCACGTGAAAACAGCAATTGAACAGGAGTTTTTTTGCTTAAGGATTTGATGGTGGCATCATTTGAGTTGTTCTCGTACTGATGCCCCTGAGACAGAAACAGCCAGGGCGATGGGTGAGAAAGCAGGTGCGTGTGTTTGAGCGAGCCGGTGCCTGTGTGGCCACGCTGTCTAATCCTCTGCCCTGCCTGTCGTTGAGCTGTTTGCGGTTCCCACACCCACAGGTATTGCAAAAGAAGTTTGAGAACTTGGAGAAGGAGCTGAGCACCCTGGGCCAGACCCAGATGTCTGCATTTCACGATGAAGTGAAAGCGCTGAAGAGACAGTCTCACAGCTTCCTGCCGGAAATTATGGATCAGGCCAACGCGATTAACCAGCAGTGGCACAAACTGCAACAAGCTGTGAGCAACCGGGCCGAGGTGAGGGCCAGTGGGCAGTGGGGCGGTCGGTGGGGGGGAGCGATTTCTGATGGGTGAGGGGGTGTGCGGTTGGGTGACAGGGTGTCAGTCGGGCAAGGGAGCAGGTCAATGACCTACCTCCCATCGGCTTGTTCTGTCAAAATCACTGATTTATTTCAGCCAGGTCCACTGTTAACGTTGAGCCCAATCCAACAAGGTCATTGAGGACCCTCAGTCCGGCATCTCGGAGGAGCCTGTGGGGATCTGGAGCTGGTTTCCCATCATTATAGATCGTGTGATACTGTTTTAATAAGAGCAGCAGTCCTGGCCAATAATTATCCCTCAAGCACTGCCACTGAAACAGTTTATCTTTTTTGTGGGATCTGACTGTGCGTAGATTGGGTGCTGACATTGCAAACTCCCCCTTGTGGTTGCAGTGCACTTTCGGATGTTCTGAGGATCTGACAGGGGGACCCCGTATATAATTTCTACAGTTCCCAGGTAACTAACTTGGAGCATCTTACTTACCCAGGCAGCCAGCTATATGTTCACCAGGCAGGTTGGGGTAAAGTAATCTCCGCTGGTCCATTTGTGAGCGAGGGGGCATGTCAATCAGAGAGGGTTTTTGGGCAGATTGTTCCATGCAGGTGGTCCTTACGTGGCTGGGGTTGACCCTGTTCACCATCTGGCAGGAGGCTGTTGAAATTGTGGTCTGCAGCTCCCCTCGGTGGTGAATGGCAAAGACTGCAGTTGCTGCTGTGTGGAGGTTACATGCATACATACGTACACGGCCCCTGTCAGAACTTTCAAACATCTCAAAGTGCACTGCAACCACTAGGGGGAGTTTGCAATGTCATTTGCCAATTTGCGCACAGTCAGATCCCACAAACAAGATAAACTGTTTCAGTGGCAGTGCTTGAGAGATAATTATTGGCCAGGACTGCTGCTGTTATTAAAACAGTATTGTAGAATCTTTAATAATCCACCCGAGAGGACAAACAAACAATTGCCTTAATGTCCCATCAGAAAGACTCCAGACTCGAACATAGATGAACACCTCGGGCCAAGCAGCATCATAGGAGCGGGAAGGCTGGCGTTTCGGGCCAAGGGTCTAGGCCTGAAACGTCAGCCTTCCCGCTCCTATGATGCTGCTTGGCCTGCTGTGTTCATCCAGATCTACACCTTGTTATCTTGGATTCTCCAGCATATGCAGTTCCCTTTATCTGAGGCTCAAACATAGTCTCTGTTGCTCCTATCAAGTGGGGTCAAGGGCCAGGGAAAGGAGCAGAAGTGAAAATAGAAAATGCTGGAAATACTTGGAGGGAAAAAGAGTCAGCTTAACTTTATATTAGCACAGCAGAGTTTCCAGACCATGTGCTGTTGCTTTGTGAGCAGTGTGCACACACAGGAAGATCCCACACAAAGCACAGAGATCTGCAATATGGTTACCGTGTTTTGTACAGTTGGGGACTGAGGATTAAGCTGACCATAGGATCAGGAAAACTACAAACCATGCTATACACTCAATAAGTACCAACTGTTCTGGGTGTGGGGAACGGACTGACAGAAACTCTAACTGCGTTTCGAAAAGAGCAGCACTCCCTCATTGCTGGACTGAAACCCACCACCAAGTCAGGGAGGGGTGGGGGGAATCTGTGGAATCTGTGTGTTGTTCTATTTCTGGTGGGGTTATTCGTGCTGGTAGGAAGGGATTGGGGAAATGTCTCTGCAGGGTGGAAGCTGCCGTCAGTCTAACTGAACCTGTACCCTCGCTGCAGAATCTGAGGGCAGCACAGCAGGTACACCGGTTCGACTACGACGTGTCTGAGCTGAAGGCCTGGATTCAGGAGAAAGACGGCGCACTGGGCAATGACAACTATGGCCACGATTTAAATCAAGTGCAGACGCTGCTACGGCAACATGAAAGTCTAGAGGTAAATGACATCAACTCCCAATAATGCATGTACTTCATGGAGGGATGGTGGGTTAGGGGATGGGGGCACAGGGAATTCCCCTGGGGGAGGAGAAGGTCATGCATCTTGGGGTCATTTCACCATAGGGTCACTCCACCAATGGGATTACTCCCCTGCTGGTTCATTCCACCAATGGGGACACTCCCCTGGGGGTTCACTCTGCCAATGGGGTCGCTCCCCCAGGAGAACATTCCACCCACGGGGGTCGCTCCCCCGGGAGAACATTCCACCGATGGGGTAACAATCCTTGGGAGGTCACTCCTGGGTGGGGTCACACTGTGATAGGGTTAGGGTACTTCATCAGTAGGACACTTGGCTGTCAGTGTTGGGGAAGGGGGATGGTATGTTATCCTTTATGGAGGCAACCATCTGCTGGGACGGGCTGATTGCCCTTTAGGAATAGGAGAAGGGTCTGCCACTCCACACGTGGAGAGCAGGTCAGCGGACTGAGGTGGGGTTGGTAGTGAGCCATTGGGCGGCACAGTCCCCGAGGAACACCAGTCTCAGAGGGGTGGGGACACATTCCCATGGGCTTCACCAAGGTCAGATGGGAATTCCCAACAAAATTCAGGATCAGCACTGGGTGATTCCACTCAGAATGGCGATAGGTATGGAGCAGCTGTTACCTTCCAATAAGAAATAAGAAGTAAGTGTGTCTCACTTACTTAATTAAACAATAATTGTGTTCCTTCCAGAGGGAGCTGGGAGCCATAAACGGGGAAGTTGACTGTATTGGCGGAGAAGCTCGGATGCTGGGTTTGGTGTATCCACACGTCAGGGACAACCTACAGGAGCGGCTGTAGGAGGTGGCTGAGTCTTGGGATAACCTGTATCGGAAAGCCGGAGAGTACAAGGAGAGGTTACTGCAAGCTGAGCGAGTCCAGGCCTACGTGAGCAACTGTCGGGTTTTCCTGTGAGTGAGAGCTGGGTCTTCGGACAATGTGGGGGCACTTCACTGAATGTACCGAGTTAAAACTTAATGAGAGCCCCCTCCCCATCACCCTTCAACCCGTTACCAATTAAAAATCTATTTCTTCTTCAAAATTATTCAGAACCCCAGCATCCACCACACTGTGCGATAGTAAACCCCTCAGATTCGCAACCCTTTCCGAGAAGTAATTTCTCCTCATCTCTGTTTGAGATCTGCTCACCCTTTTCTTAAAACTGTTACCTCTCGTTCAAGTTTGACCCACATAAGGAAACACCCTCTCTATGTCTACTTTGTCAGTCCCCTTTAGCATCTTATACTACATCTCCTCTCATTCTTCTAAACTCGATTCAGTACAAGTCTATGAGAGATCATGGGAACTGCAGATGCTGGAGAATCCGAAATAACAAAGTGTGGAGCTGGATGAACACAGCAGGCCAAGCAGCATCTTAGGAGCACAAAAGCTGACGTTACAGGCCTAGACCCTTCATCAGAAAAGCTTTTAGGGTCAGCTTTTGTGCTCCTAAGATGCTGCTTGGCCTGCTTTGTTCATCCAGCTCCACACTTGTTATCACAGTACAAGTCTAAACTGCTCAGCCTGTGCTTGTAAAACAAAGCCCTCTTCTCTGGAATCAATCTAGTGAACCTCCTCTGAACTGCCTCCAGTACATCTACAGCCTTCCTCAAGTAAGGGAACTAAGGCTGTACGCAATAGTCCAGGTGTGGTCTCATTAATGCTTTGTACAGTTGCAAGCAATACTTTGCTGCTTTTAGACTTCTATTCCTTTTAACAATAAATTCCATTTTCCTTCCTTATTACCTGCTCTACCATCCATACTAGTTTTCTGTGACTCATGCATGAGCACACCCAGATGCACTCTGAAATTTGTCTCCATTTGATAATTTGCCTTTGTGTTCCTCTCGCCAACATTGATAGCCTGACACAGCCTGGACATTTCAATGTTTTCTGTTTTTGTTTTAAACAAGACTTTATTTAGCTGTACATCTTTCAAAACAATTTTATCATCAGTAGAAATTTGAGGTGGGAGATGAATGCAGACGTGAGACCCAAGAGAGAATCCCTGCACTGAAGTGTGTACTGTGGGCAGTGACCAGCTGGAAAGATTGGCTGGGGGTGGAGGGAGACAGTGGTAACAGGATCAAGGGACTGCAGGTCAACAGGGAGCTGAGGTGGAAGATTGGCTTTGAGATGCTGACAAGCAGCAAGGGATATTTGTGATAAGAGGAGCAGGAGAGAGAAGCAGCAGATTGTGAGGCAGGTAACTGACCGAGGAGCAATGTGGCAGAAATGTGTTACTTGGATGTAAAAGTGGGGGGTGGCATCGACCCCATGAGGGTGGGGACTGTGGGGGGCGTTAGGGTTAAGAAAGATCCACCAGGGCTAAGCTGAAGAGATGAGAACTGCACTGAATGACTACTCATCCCGTCTGGCTGTGAGGGGCAGTGATAGACACCACAGCACATGATACACCAGCTGGATGTGGATCTACAGGCCTCCCACTCGGATAACACAGTGCCTGGAGCACCGGTCACAGCTCCTGGCATCGAGAGGGTTAACCTACACTCTTAAACCACCGTGGGTGTGCCGGTGGCTCAGTGGTCAGCACTGCTGCTTCATAGAGCCAGGGCCCCGGGTTTGATTCCACCCTTGGGTGACTGCCTGTGTGGAGTTTGCACATTCTCCCCGTGTCTGCGTGGATTTCCTCCGGGTGCTCCAGTTTCCCTCCCACAGTCCAAAGGTGTGCAAGTTAGGTGGATTGGCCACGGGAAATGCAGGGTTACAGAGTTAGGGTAGGGAGTGGGTATGGGTGGATGCTTTTCAGAGGATCTAGATGGGCTGAATGGCCTGTTTCCACACTGAAGGGATTCTGTGATTTTCCTGCTTCCACAGGGCCTGGGTGAATGAGAGGGATGCACTGCTGGACTCGGAGGAACAGGCCAGGGGCATTTTGGGAACAGAGCAACTCTGTAAGCAACATGATGAGTATAAATGTGAGATTGACAAGCAAAGACCCAAATATCAAGAGCTGAGAAGTGCAGGAAACGAGCTGAGAGGGAACACACACGTCATGTCGGAGGAGGTAAAGGCCAGAAGGACCCTCTTCCCCCGCTTCCTGCACTGAGCCCCTTAGTAATGCACTGTAATCCGCAACATCCAAGACTATAGGGCCCAAAGCACTCTACCATACTATACCCCAATCTCCCCAACCCCTCACTTCCGCACCCCCCCCAACACACACAGACACACACACAGACACAGACACACGCATGCACGATCGCGTATACATGCACGCATATACACACATGCGTACACAGACATACAAACATATATGTACACTCACGTGCACATACAAACATATACATGCGCACACACAAATACACACGCATGCGTACACTCTCACTCTCTCGCACACACTGACACACACACACATGCGCGCACACACACATGTACACTGATACACATGCACTGACACACACTGATGCATGCTCACACACCGACACGCGCACGCACGCACTGACACACACTGATGCATGCACACTCACACGCACTCTGACACGCACGCACACTCACTCTGACACACACACTGACACGCACGCACACTCACTCTGACACACACACATACACTGCACACTGGCGCGCACACACACACACCCCTCCCTGATATGCTGTCCATTTTCCCTCTGAACAGGTTGATGAGAAGTTGAATGAGTTGTCCGACAATATGGATGAGCTTGTGAAGAAGTGGGAAAAGGAGAAGGAGCTGTGGAAGGAGACCCAGCTCAGACAACTCGAGCTGCTGGCTGCGTGGCTGAGCTCCAAGGAGGGACTAGTGACAAGCAACAACTACGGTGTAAGATCGATCTCCAGGCCTGTTCTTGCTGGCTGTTGCTGATGCTCTGGATTGTGACAGGAGACTGTAAGCAGGCGACTAGAGGGAATTGGAGTTGAGAGGCAGTTACCTTGGTGTGTGTACATTCCTTTGGCCAACATTGCAAGCTACTCTGATTCAGGTGATGACATAAAAACCAGTGAAACTGAGCTGAGCCAGGCCAGGCCAGGCCCCTCACCGTAAGCATCATGTTGGAACTGACAGGTTACAACTCTCAGGAAAGATTGAACATTGCAGAACACTTTTCTCCACCAAAGAGAGGGATGTAGATTAGCGTAAGCGGGGTCTTTAAAATGACATTTGACAGTCTAATTGTTCAAATGTGGGGAAGACCAGGGATCAGGGACTGTTTCATCCCCAATAAATCCTATTCAGTGGTTGGGAAGGGGACTGTAAGTGGAAGTTTACAATTGACCTGCGCCTCCAGCTGTCCCGTCGCCCTTCAGCGCTGACTTTCTCACGTCCCCTCTCAGGATTCTGTCAACGAAGTGGAAGACCTGATCAAGCGGCACGAGGACTTTGAGAAGATGCTCGCAGCTCAGGATGAGAAGATCAGCCAACTGGAGAAAACGGTAAAGGCCGGGCGCGCAGCGTAGCTTCGATCGAAACCTGTGTATCTCAGCCTCCCAGGTGCACTGAACGTACAGCGAGACGAGGCTTAGTCTTATTGTGTGCAACAGGTAGGACTGTGTAATTTCAGACTCTTTATTTGCTCGGTTTTGGGCAGAAGAGTTCCGAACAGAGGCGAGTGTAAAGGAGAAAGAGCGCAAAGTGGCCCGTGTCCCGTCGCTGAAGAGAAAGGGATCGGATAAGAAGCCAACGCCATTGAAGATCATTGGAAAACGTGATTCCGACCTCGGGAGGTCCCCCAAGTCCTGGACAAGAGAGACAATTGTTAGCCCAGCTCCAAAGACCCCCTCAACGTCTGACCTGTTCTTCTCTCCAGATGGGTCCGGGTACTGGAGAGGACAGGAGATGGCCCCTCGTCCAGCCGCCTCTGTCACCAAAGTCCTTCAGTCTCCAAGCAGGGCGTCCAGATGTGAGAGCTTCGAATCCAACCAGAGCCGGTGTCTCACTGCCACCCAAATTGCTCCCCCGGCTTCCGTCCAGTGAGGTGCAAGATCCGACCTCGCTGGCTCGCGTTGGCACCAGCACCGAGGCAGCTACAGCCCAAAGGCTTCCAACCTCTGACGGCTCTTCCCAGGGAGAGCTTTGCCCGGAACGAGCAACAGCTTTGACTGTGGACCCTGCGACCGGACCCGTGGAGAGACAGGGGCCCGGGGACACAGCTGTTATCACTCACTGGGACTCAACTGAGTGCTCAGCCATCGATCACAGCAACATCGGGTGAAAAGGTAGGAACGGAGATAACTGAAGCATTGCTCTGACATTGCAAGTCAATGCGATGTTTGGCATTAGCTCTTTGAGACGTTGCCACTCCCTGCCCCTGCTGCCTCTCCCTCTCTCTCCATATTTCTGTCTTTCTTTTATTAGTCCTCGCCATTATTTGTCCCCCTTATCATTTCCAATCTATCCTTCTACCCCTGACCTATCCACACCTCTCTGTTATTTTGCTTCCGATGTGGCTCATTTGGCACCAGGTTTGCATCTGAATGGTGGAGCAGGCTCGAAGGGCCGAATGGCCTACACCTGCTCCTATTTTCTATGTTACTTTCTATACTATGGGTTCTGAGGCACAATTGGTTAATTCAGACAGAAATGCCACGTAGAACTCCCCTAGCCTCCCATGGGATGGGTCAGGGAACATAATCAGGCAGGAGGCAAGAAATCCATATTCTGACAGTGGGTTAAAATGTGAGCATTAAGTTCCCAGAAATTTTCAGTTGGGATTCATAAATGTGCCCTGAATATTCATTAACACCCCCACCCACTGTGAACAATTATAGAATTCCCCACAGTGTGGAAATAGGACATTCGGCCCCACAAGTCCACACTGACCTCCAAAGATCATCCCACCCTATGCTTGTAACCCTGCATATCCCATGCCTAATCCCATAACTTACACACCCTGGAGACTACAGGCAATTTAGCATGGCCGTCTCACCTAGCCCGCACATCTTTGGACTGTGGGAGGAAACTGGAGCACCCAGAGGAAACCCACGCAGTCACGGGGAGAATGTGCAAACTCCACACAGACAGTCACCGAGGGTGGAATCGAACCCGGGTCCCTGGCGCTGTGAGGTAGCAGTGCTAACCACTGAGCCACCATGCCGACCCCAGAAAACACACGTGTTCACAAACTCGTGAGGCATGTAGGCACCTTGCAGGGTAGACTTCACCCTCCCAGGTCCAGTGGGTGTAACTTTCTTCAGTTACTCTGCTCCTTCATAACCAAGGTGATTCCTAATGCATACACATGCAGTGTTAGGAGTGAAGCCTCTCCATGTTGATCAGCTCATGAGAAGTCCTAGCCACATGAAGTCTGGCTTGTCATTAAACGCTTAGCATGTTGGAGGTGAAGCGCAACCAGGCTAAAAGCCAAGACCGGTAGCCAGACATGCTGAGGCCAGCAGACCTGACTGGGGCAGCAACTCAGAGCCACCTTTTTTGTCCCATTGGGAGCCTCTGCTTAAAAAGCTCTCACTTTCCACACATTCTCCTCACAACGTTGGAAGATCAGGGAGCTGATGGTGAAGGGGCTGCTGACCTGTAGTGGCCCCTCTGATGGAGACGCCTGTTGTGTGTGACGGCCCTGTGCAGTGGTAACCTTACACTCTCGGTGTGCTGTCAGTGGTGTGTACCCTGGCAGGGCACTGCAGACTATTCGTCCTCTCGTGGCTTTTGAACCGCACGTGGGCAGTGACCTCCACAGCCTTCTGTGCTCAGTCAGGATGGCCAGTTGTTGGCATTCACAGAGAAATCAGCTTCAATTACCTCCTGGGAGAAGCTCATTGCTAAACCGTGGTCTCTGACATCTCCAGGGGGTAATGGGGGGATTGGTGAGAGAAAACCGATAGATGGTCAAGGGTTGCAGAAAGTGAAGCACTAACTGGTTGCCTTTTCAATGTGACACATGGATGTTGCCTCCTGGAAGATCCCAGTGGGCATAGAAATCCTTTGCCCGCATCCCTGTAAAGGGGTTTGTCATTCCCACGTACACAGAAATGTAATGAGATGAGAAGGATACTATGTGGCCTGCCCTTGAAGATAAACCCCTTCGATGTTTACGTGTGGCTCCACTCAGTCTGAAAGCAACAAATCCACCATCATTTTCCAGATGAGATGTTAAACTGACAATCGTAGAGAGTATATTGAATAATTTCTTTAAAGTGTCTGCGGAATTCGTGATAATGTTTGAAAGGAACTTGTAAGAGTTTGCATTAAGTATAAAGAGATCAGTTGTAACTTTCTTGTATAATAAAGACTGGTCCATGTGGCCTGGAGACCATTGAGCTGCTAGTGGAAAATATAGGGAGGAAGTTCAGACCAGAAACTCTGTAGCTGGCAGGCACAAAGGATAGCTACAAGCAGGTGAGCTGGGGCAAGGCGGTCACTACACAGTTGCAGACACAATGAGAATACAGACAGAGATAGGAAAGAAGATCATAAGGACTTTGAATGATAAGAAGCAAATTATTCTGAGGATGAGATCCTTTTTTGTTTGGTGGATTGAGAGGTGAGTTCTTGAAGGCACTGGGTGAGACAGCAGTAAAGTCTAAAACCTGGAGAGTTGCATAAATAGCTCGGAAGCATTAAAGAGGTGGATGTTTTCTCAGAAGTGGCCAAAACATCAACTTGGTTGAAAAGGAACTCTGCGAAGGTACACTCTCAGGACTGTCATGGCTCAGGGCAGAGGGTTCATAGAATTACTGATGGCAATCATACCTGTAAAAGCTCAAGGGTGCAAGTTACCCAGCTCCAAGAGAGAACAGCATATTGAATTCTGCAGTTGTATATGTGGGGTGAATTGGTCTGGTTTTGTAAGCTGTATCTTTGCTGTATTGACTATTTAAAGT
The DNA here is from genome assembly GCF_030684315.1 of Stegostoma tigrinum. Taxonomy (NCBI): domain Eukaryota; kingdom Metazoa; phylum Chordata; class Chondrichthyes; order Orectolobiformes; family Stegostomatidae; genus Stegostoma; species Stegostoma tigrinum. Next base: position 91,772,356 of record NC_081363.1, read on the forward strand.
GGAATTTGTTCTTTTAATTAGAAGCATCACTTGTCTGTTATTGTGTGTTTCATTTACATTGGTTCTGATTTATGTGAAAGGAAGCCTTGCAAGAGGTGGATGCTGGTACAATTACAACATGTAAGAGACGAGTCCTTGAATAGGAAGGGTTTTGAGGGACATGGGCCAAATGCTAGCAATTGAGACTAGATTAATTTAGGATATCTGTTTGGCATGGATGAGTTGAACTGAAGTGTCTGTTTCCACGCTGTACATCTCTGACTCTCAATGAAGTTTTGTTTGTAATTTGAGGTTGTTGGGTCCATTTGGTACGTTGGTTTACTGTCTGTTACTGTCAGACAAGACTCTCATTGACCCCTGTTGCTGTCAAAGAGCAGATAAAGGCTTCCAGAAAGCATTCCTGCATCGTTCGACACCACCAAATGGTAGACTCTAGCTTCAAGTAAATAGATTGTGCATCTGCCTACAAAACACTTAATGCATTGTAATAGTATGTCATTGTCTGTGAAGCAGACCAGAGACTGTGCTGCCATTTTCCCCTGCCTGCACTGTTGCTACTAGTTCCAATCCTGTAATGTGCAGTGTCTGGGATTAGCCTGTATATGGTATAATTGTAATACAGGGACCACTAATGGGGGGGCTCTCCCTTGGATAAATCATTCAGTCGGAATTTTCAAAACGCATCCCATGACTTAAGTGTAGCAATCAAGGGCGACACTCTAGTGGGTACAGAGGGAGTGCTGCAATCTCAGAGGGACCATATTTCACATGATATGTTAAACTAAGGGACCCACTGGCCCTCTGAGCTGGATGTAAAAGACACTTCATTGAAAAAGAATGGCAGGAGTTGACACGATTGTCAGGACCAATATTACTTCCTCGACCAACATCGGTCAAACCAATGATCATCATGTCACTTCATAGAGCATTTCCAACACCCATTTCCAAAATACTTAATATGCACATAAACCATTTTTGGGCATCAGTCATGAAAGATGCTATATAACCAGAGATTCTTTCCTTTGTCAGGTTTCTGTAGGATACCAGACGATGGGAGGTACACTCGAACGAATGCACAAATCGCAGCCTGGAGGGATTAAGGTAGGAACTGGCAGGAGGGAGGATAGAGAGGGAGTACTGTTTTCGAAAACTCAACGCAGCAGATAGGCACAGCCAGCTGCACGGTCATGCTGCCTCTTAGAGATCTGAAAGCAGCATGACATTTTCTGCATCATTTTGACAGTCCTCCTGGGCCTGAGGGTAACCGCTGAGTTTGACACTTGGCAGTTTTGAGCAGAGGTCCTGCTCCTGACAGGAGCTTGCTGGCAGAAATCGGAGCAAGGTGCAACAATCAATCTGAGTGACAGTGAAGCTGAGAGGGCAACGAGACGTTTAATTAATTTTGGGTAGCTGACAGTCCTGCATGATTGTCACAGCACCACAGTCATTCCCTGTTGGAACTGCAGCCCAACAGGGTGTTGTGGGCTCTGGATGAGAGGGGAGAGTGGACCTCGCTAGCTGTGTCGGAGACAGAAGGTTGAGTTGATTGACCTGACACCACCTTGTATGAAGTGTAACAACAGGTCACAGAGTCAGGAACCAATGTCCCACAATGCATTCCTTTTCCCTGGTCAGTCATTGAGCAGCAGTCCCACCTGGGAGTCAGAAGATTGTGGGTTCAACTTCTCCCTCGAAGACTCCAGCAGATAGTCGGACAGTCCAGTGCAGGACAGAGGGAATGATGGGCTTGTGAACGAGATATTAAGCCAAGGCACCGATTGCAAACACGTTCCACAACTTTTCTTTCTAGCCATTTTTTTTTGACGATAAGTGTGTAGGCCCTTTCCTTTTCTCTCAGGACTGACCCAAAGGGGCCGCCCTTGGGCTTGGAGGGTAAATTGCCAAGATCTCTCCCATTTGCCTGTAAAGAATCCAGTGGCACTATTCAAAGAATTGGAGGGAAGAACAGAAGTTGCTGGAAAAGCTCAGCAGGTCCTGGCAGCATCTGTGAAGAAAAACATTCAGTGTTAACATTTTGGGTCCGGTCACCTGAAGGGTCCCAGCTAATATCTATCCCTCGACTAACCTTGAAAAACATGATTACGTGTCATTATCTAATAATTAATGGCTATTCATCCCAGAGTCTTAAAAGCAGCAGCCTGTGAAACCTGGGAGTCTCTGACACAGTTCTGATGATAGGGTCTCTGGACTGAAACGTTAACTCTGTTTCTGTCTCTCCAGCTGCCTGCCGAGTTTCTCCAGCAACTTCTGTTATTGTTTGAAATAATCGATGTATCGGTTCCAATTTTCCAAAACTTACTGGATTTGGGAAGGTTCCTTAAGGTTAGAGAATAGCTAATGTGACTCATTTATTAAATAAAAGGGGGAGGCAGTGGGAAAGTGGGAAACAGCAGGCCAGTTAGATTAATGCCTTTCACTGGAAAATTGTTAGAAGCTATTACTAAAGATGTTATATAAACAGATCACTTAGATAAGTTCGAGGTAATCAAGCAGATACAGTATGGTTTTGTGAAAAGGAAGTCAAATTTAACTAATTTGTTTGCATTCTTTGAAATAGTTCAGTTCTGCTCTCCCTGCTATAGGAAGGATGTTGTGAAACTTGAAAGGGTCCAGAAAAGGTTTACAGGGATGCTGCCGGGGTTGGAGGGTTTGAGGTACAGGAGAGGCTGAACAGGCTGGGGATATTTTCCCTGGAGCGTCAGAGGCTGAGGGGAGACCTTATAGAGGTTTGTAAGTCATGGGGATAATAGATAAGGTGGGACAGTCCAAAGCTAGAAGGCATAGGTTTAAGGTGAGTGGGGAAAGATTTAAACGGGATCTAAAGAGTACCTTTTTTCATGCAGTGGGTGGTGCATGTATGGAATGGCCTGCCAGAGGAAGTGGTAAAGGTGGGTACAATTACAACATTTAACAGGCATCCAGATGGGTATATGAATAGGAGGAGCTTATGAGATACGGGCCAAATGCTGGCAAATGGGACTTGTTTAGTTTAGGCTAATTGGTCAGCATGGACAAGTTGGACCGTAGGGTCTATTTCCATGCTCTATGACTCTAAATAACTTGTGCTGTAGATAAAGAGAAACCAGTGGATGTAGTGTGCTTCGATTTCCAGATGATGTTTGGTAGGCGCCACATTCAAAGGTTACTGCAGAAAATAACATTTTGTGGATAGAAGATTCCCACTAACTGCAACAGAGTAGAAGTAATTTTTAAGGTTGGCATGATGTCACAAGTGGTGTGCCACAGGGCCGATGCTGGGGCCTCTACTCTTTACAATTTCTGTAAGAGATTTGGATAAAGGAGTGGGAGGTATGGCAGCTAAATTTACTGATGACACAAAGATAGAGCGAAACTGAATTGTGGAAAAGATGTAGGAACCTACAAAGATATACGGACAGGTTGTGAGTGGGTAAAGACCTGGCAAATAGAGTACAGTATGGGAAAGTAGGTTATTGGCAGAAAGAATCAAAAAGCATGTTATCTAAAAGGTGAAAGGTTACAGAGCACAGAGATACAGAGAGATCTCAGCATCCTGGTTAATGAATCACAGGTACAACACATAATCAGGAAAACTCAAAATGTTATTTTTTTTTGTGAGGGGAATTGAATTAAGGGTATGGAGGTTACGCTTCATTTATATAGGGCATTGGTGAGACCACTTCTGGGGTACTGTGTACAGTACTAGTCACTGTATTTACAGAAGGAGGCTTATATGTTGGACTAATATCTGTAATTAACAAATTGTATTGTGAGGATAGGCTGGCGGGCTGGCTCCGTATCCTCTGGAGTTTGGAAAAAGTCTGAAGTGACTGAATTGAAACAAAGAAGCTCCTGAGGGGACTTGACCAGGTGGATGCAGAAAAGATGTTTCCTCTTGTGGGAGAATCTAGAAATGGGGGCCATTGTTTAAAACTAAAGGGCACCCATTTAAAACAGAAATGAGGAAAAAAATTTTTTTCTGAGAGTTGAGTGCCTTTGGAATATCATTCCTCAAAGGCAGAGGGGATGCAGAATCTTTAAATATTTTGAAGGCAGAGGTAGGTAGATTCTTGATGACAAAGGGGATGAAAGGTGGAGATATAGGAATGCAGATTTGAGGCTAAAATCAGATCTGGCCATGATCTTATTGAATGAGGAAGCAGGCTGCATGGGTCTGCTGTTCTTCCTTGTTTGTTTGTTGGTATCAGATTGCTGACTGCGACATCTTGCTTGGCATTTTGGTCCATAACACTTCAAAAGGGCCTGTCCCTGAAGCTCATTTTAAAATGTAAGAAAATACAACGTAAGCTCAAATTTCATCTTTTTCACTCCAAACATTAATTTCATTTTTAGGTCGACTCTGAAAACTGGGCCACCTATTTTGTAACTCTGAAGGAGCAAGCCCTCTGTTTCTTCGAGAATGAGAGCGATAGCTTGACGGTGAGTTGTCACCTTGTGGAACCCACATCAGAGAATCGAGGAATTTCTAAGCCAGGAGATTTTGACAAATCAAAACTAATTGTACTCCCAGAGTTAATCGAACCTCAGAAGAGAATTAAATGCCCTATTCAGCAGATAACACTGCAGACAGATGGGATGAGAGTGAGGTTTGTCAAACTGAGAAATTGGGGATGCTGAAGAATAGAATTCATTGTCCTACAATAACTTTCTGATCAAGTACAGGACAGGGATGATGCAGAGTAAATCTCTCTCTACTCTTTTTAAACTGAAAGTAAAGCCTCCTCTATACTGTCTCCATTAAACAATCCCAGGGCAGGGTTAAATACAGAGTAAATCTCTTTCTACACCATTGCATCAAAACCTCCCAAGACAGGGACAGTACAGAGAAAACAAAGTGTAAATCTCTCTCTCTGCACTGTCCCCTACAAAACACTTCCAGGACAGGGACAGCATGGGGTTTCACGCACAGTAAAGCTTCATCTATATGGTCCTGATCAAACACTTGCAAGCAAATGAATAAAGCTTCCTCTGCATATGAACTTGGTTCTAAATCAAAGATGAAATCCTCTGCCAGTGCATGAATTTAATTGACATTTATTTGTTGAAGCAATCAGATTTTCTCAGTTTGATGTGCACTGAAACCATAGCACAGGTAAAAGTATGCCTATGTGTGAAACTATCCCCAAAATCGGCGTGTGTGTGTGGGAGTCTGTACCCCAATGAGTGTCAGTGTGTGTGATATTTCCATGGCTGCACACAGCTCTGGGAAATGTCTGATAGTTTTAAGAGGCACTATATAATTGCAACAGTTCAATTATTTACTAACTTTGAGTGGCGTTCTGCCCCTTTAAGAAACTGGGATGTCCAGTTTCCTTTAAACTCCACAGTTCTAGGGTCTAGATCTTGCCATGTTCTCTTCAAGCGGACTCTGCCTAAGGTTTGTGTGTTCCCCCCTCTGTCTGTAGGATTCTCCTTGCTGTCCAAAGCTTGTGTTCAGTGATGTTCATTGTGAGGAAGCTGCAGACTCCATGGACAAGACACACACGTTCCATTTACAGTACGTAACGTCAGGGAAGCCAAAATGTTACATCGTGTGTGTGTGTGAGAGAGAGAGAGTGTCTGTGTGTGTGTGTGTGTGTGTGTGTGAGAGAGAGAGAGAGTCCGTATGTGTGTCACAGAGAATGTGTGAGCAAGGGTGTATGTTTGAGGGTGTATGTGAGAGAGAGAGCACACAGTGGGTTGTGTACCTGCAGTATGCCTAATCCTCGGTGTTTATTGTGGGACGCAGTCGTGACCCTGAATGCAGTGTCTTTCTTCATTTAGGCTGAGTGACGGAAACGAGTATGTTTTCTCTGCTCCATTGGGTAGCCTGAGGGACGAGTGGATTCAGAAGATCAGAAACAATGCCGGTAACTGTGGAGGTGCGAGTCTGCTGTCAACTAACGTCTTTCACTTTTCTCCAATAATGTGCTTCTTAAAACCTAGCTCTTTGACCAAAGTCACTGCCCTGGGATCATAGGACTTGGTATCTGCTTCTGCCTTGGGATCTGTTACTGCATTAAAGGAGCTGCATGGGCCTCACTTTTTTGGCATAAGCAAACAACTCCTTGTGACTATTTACCTGCTGTAATACAGTGAAACTAACCTGACAGAATCTACAAGAGTGCGAAGGCCTGTGACCACTGTCATGGGTGCAGAGGAGATTCTTATAGCAGGAAATGCCTAACCAGACAGGACAGAGCCAACCTCCTCTTCATACCTTGGGCCTCCTGAAAATTACTGTCTGGTCTTCACCTCAGGTGCCTCTGAGATCACTAGGTCAAGACCACACGACTCTAGACTTCTTCATGGACTGGCCTGTGATAGAGAAGGGACAAGGATAATTTCCCTTTTTATGACAGGTGTCAGTGATGAGGCTAGAATTTTTTGCCCACCTCTCATTCCCCTTGTCAGTGAGCCATCACCTTGACCCACAATTCTTAGGGTCTGATCTGGTCTTATAGCCACTGTATTTACATGGCTGGACCAGTTCAGTCGCTGGTCAATAGTAAAAGCAACCCCCCCCATCCCAGATGTTGATGGCAAAAGTAACATCATTGACTGTCAGGGGATGATGGTCAGATGCTCTATTCTTCTAGATGGTCATTGCCTAGCTCTTATGCAATATTAAATGTTACTTGCCAATGACCTGCCCATTGCAGGTATGGACTGCCTCAGTATCTGAGGAGTTGCAAATGGGGCAATCATCGGGAGCATCCCCACTTCTGACCTTAATCTGGAGGGAAGGTCATTGATGAAGCAGCTGAAATGGGTTGGGCCAAAGACAGTCCCCTGAGGAATTCCTGTAGTGATGTCCTGCAGCTACAATAACTGACCTCCAACAACCACAACTGTCTTCCTATGTGCCAGGTATGTCTCCAGCCAGTGGAGATCTTGCCCCAGTTCCCACTAGCTCCTCGAAGCTAAATGTGTCCTTGTTGTGATCCTCAGACGCAGCCCTTAGTTACAAATGGTGAGCCTGGTTCCAACTCACATCTGGAGTTCAGCTTTTACATCCATCTTGGACCAATTCTGTTTTAGGCCCCAGCAGGCCTCAACAGAATGCCAGGGAGCAGGTTAATGCTAAATGTGACTTGATAGCGCTGCTAACACTCTATTCTATCATTTTACTGGTGCTTATGGGACAGTAATTGGCCTGATTTGATCTGCCCCAATTCTTGCAGATGGACAGAGACAGGAGAAGTCGCTGTCTCCTGTGCGTGAACGATGTGTGGCAGATAAATATAGTTTGGATAAACGTGAGGTTATTGACTGGTAGCAAAAATGGGCAGGCAGATTATTATTTGAATGTCATTAGATTGGGGAAAGGGGGAGGTGCGACAAGACCTGCGTGTTCTCGTACATCAGTAGCTGAAGTTAAGCATACAGGTGCAGCAGAAGGCAAAGGGTGTGTTGGCCTTCATGGTGAGAGGATTGAGTACTGGAGCAGAGCTGTTCAGTTGTAATTATACAGGACCTTATGAGACCACACCTGGGGTATTGTGTGCAGTTCCAACTAAGGAAAGAGTGCAACAGAGGTTTACCAGACTGAACCTGTCATTCTAGCAATCAATGCGTGTTGAGAGACTGGTTCAGTTCCAATTATATTTGCTGGAGTTTAGAAAAATGAGCTGGGATGGGGAGGTTGGATCTCATAGAAACCTATAAAATCAGGACGAGACAAGTTAGTTGCAGGAAGGTTATTCCCAATGACCAAAGAGTTCAGAAGCAGTTTAAGAATACAGGGTAGGTCATTTGAGACTGAGCTGAGGAGGAATGTCTTCACCCAGCGAGCAGAGTCTGTGCAATTTGCTAGCACAGAAAGTGGTTGAGGCTGAAACATTGAATGTTTTTAAGGAAGAAATTACATCTGGTTCTTAGGGCTAAAGGGATCAAAGGTTTGGGGAGACAGCAGAAACGGGGGACTGAGCAGGATGATCAACTATGATCAGATTGAACAGCAGCAAGGTTTAAAGGGCTGAATGGCCTACTCCTCCTAATTTCTGTTTTGTGTGATTTAATGTTACAAATCTCAGGTTGCTGCAGGTGAATATTGACTCTTCTGTGCTGTTTTCCAGGTTCTGATGAAATGAACTTGTCATCCGTCAATACATCTCCTTTGCAGTCTCCACAACACTCCAGGTAAATAGATAACCCTTTTCACAGAATCCTGTAGAAACAGGCCCTTCGGCCCAAAAAGTCCACAACTGACCCTCCAAACAGCATCATTCACAGACCCACCGCCCACCTTGTATTTCCCATGGCTAACACACACACGTATGTACATAATGTATGCGCAGGTAAATGTGAGCATGTTAACTATCATGCAGAAAAATCATGCTGTTTACATCTTGCCAGAATCATTGAGGTCAACTGTTAGCCTCCTGACTGGAGACCCCACCACATTCAGGTGGTACAGTCTGATGATCTTTAAATACTCTGGAGTTTCTGCTTATTGTTCAGGCTCAAAGGTAGAGAAAGTCAAGTTCAAAACCACACAGGAGGGTAACATCTGATAATTCATCAATGTGGTGAAATCTGTGTGCTTCTTCCCCATTTCCCCCTTCTCTCTGCTTCTTTCCCCTGGTTTCCTTTCTCTCTCACTACCTGCTCCCTCTAGATCCACCTTGGTTTTCTGCTCTCTGAGCTGTTGTCCTTGAGCACAGTTTGTTCCTTTTTATCCTCTTAGTCTTTCCTCTCTACTCCTATATTCTGAACCCCACGTTAACCCTCCAAGCCCAACTGCTGATGACAAGAGAAAACACTGCACCAAATGATCGTCCTTTGACTGACTGGGTCACCTGGGATCTCACATTAACACTGTTCCTTTCTCTGAAGGGACCCATTCGCAACCAAATCCCAGCTCACGGCTGGAAGCCCTACAAAGAAGGAGAAACCTGGAAGCAACAAGGATTTACTTCCCAGGTATGATGAACCCTTGAGGGAAAGGGAGTAAAGAACAGAACTCAGTGCTTCAAAATAAGGACTGGGAGAGTGCAACAAAAACAGAAATTGCTGGTGAAACTCAGCAGGTCTGCTAGCATTTGTGGAGAGAAAGCAGAGTTAATGCTTAGAGTCTGTCAGAGCTGGAAGAATGCTCTGCATTATAGTGGGTATCCTGTTAAGGAGAACAGGAGACACACACATTTTGGAATGTGCAACTGATCGCCTGTTTGTTTGGACATTGCTGTTTATGGTCACTGAGTTTCACTCATTGTCATTTCATGTAAGATTCTTCACAGTATTGTTCCTGGGAATGGTTCTACGATATTTATAACAGAACTCAGTCGTTTTAATGAGTGATAACATTCTTCTACATATCGGTCATGAGCTTGCGTCAGCAGACACTTCTGTCTGTAAATTCTAAACGCCTGTTGCCACATTTTTTCTGAAAATTTGTGCCAACTATTCCTGTTATAAATCTCAATGTCCAGATTCAAGAGGCCTGTTGCCAACCACTCCCATCCCTGCCTCTGATCATCAGTGGGTGCTCAGCAAATCCCTTCTACGCGAACTGGTTTCTGAGCAATTGTCATCCATTACATTTCATCATGAAGTAAAGTCTTATTTTGGACAAGAGATATTTCAAATAAAAGCAAAACAAATGAAATCTTCCACAGTCACTTCTGTCCTGAGCATCATTGTTTAATATATTTGTTTAAGATTTTCAGTGGAGAACTAAGGCCCAGACCAGAACAAATTCTTCCACTGGTGTCTTGCGAGTGTTTGATGGAGACCGTGTACAGGAAGCTTTACTCTGCAAACTCCATATTGTCCCTGTCCTGGGAGTGTTTGACTCGGACAGTGTCACAGGGATTTTACTTTCTATTTATTTCTCATTTTCAACAAAAAAGGTTTATTTACAGTTTAGCAGAGTATTTGATGCAGGCCCATGTACAAGGAGCTTTGCTTGGTATCTAATTGCCCCACCGTGTCCCTATCCTTGGAGTGTTTGATGGGGATAACGTAGGTTGTGAAATGAACCCAGAAGGTGACATCATCTCCCTGTGTTTTTTAGGAGGACACCATCTTTCAGAGTGAAACAAAACAACTCATCGAATCTGTCTGCACAGAGATCAGAGGGGCAACGGAAAAATTGGAGAAAGTGACTCCTTGCTGGGAACTAACAGGACAAGAGGTACCCCAGCATCTACAATACGCACTTGGAATGGGTTGATGTGGCAGTCCAGTCAGAGATGGATTGCACACTGCAGACAGTGCAGTGATAGTACCATGTTCTCTGCTCCTACAACCACTGATGTGACATGTCTTTGTACGTTTTGCAGATTCTGGTGCTGCGAGTAAGTCAACAGGGGAGACACAGCCATGCTCACCTCCTCCACCAAAACCTCCTCACACTTATTATAACATTCACCTGTATCCAGAAGGTGGGGAACGAATGAATCACGCCCTGAGTGCAGGTTAGTGCTGCCGTCACTCCATGAATCTCCAGGCTGCAGTTACACCAGCACTGTGCCCCATATCGCAACCTTTTCCTGCTCGGTTAGCACCTCAGGAACCACATTAACTCCTTCTGAATCACAGTCCAACTACCCAGGCGCAGGAGCTTTGATCCACTAGAGTGCAAAGGATGGTCCTGGTGCAGTCTCGCATATCCCACAGAGCATGAATCACATGGAGGGGTTTTTAACTGCAATCAGTCATCAGTACCTGGTGCTCAAGGCTGTGGAAAATGTACAGCAGATTACAAGAAGCCCAGGAGTGCCGTCACCTGACTGTGTAGTGTTCAGGAATACACTGATAGTGCAGTAAGCAAGCCACAAGCAGTGAGTCATAACTACAACGAAAGAGGGAACTCAATGTCATGCCCAACACCATCTCCTGAGAGGGTCACTGTTCACTGAGCTTGGGGTTACTTATAGCTGTAAATAAGGGAGACCAGTTTTCCTAATGTGTCAAGTTTTGTGCCTGTCAGGTAACATACAGACCCTGGGCAGTACTCCCGAACTGCTTTTGGAGAGAAGGCAGTCTGGCCTCTCCAGCAATCGGCAGGAGAGTGAAAACCGACGCAGGACCTGGGAACCGGAGAGGACAGGGCCAACCATCAACTTCACAATGCCAACATGGCACTACACACTGGACGCAGACATGGATAGCAGCAAGAAAAAGAAAGTTTTCAAGAAGTTTTTTGTGAAGAAGTAACTTGAACCTGCCTTAGCCTTGCCCTCTGACTGTAACATATTTCATCAGAAAGTGAACGGAACTGAGCTTCACAGGTGTTTGTGTGTGTTTATTCCCAGAAACATCACTCTAGAACACAGTGAATGGTTGACTCATCTACTCCAGTCTCTAAGGGCAAAGCTGATTCCTTGATTCCACCTCTCAGTTCCCTGTGTCCTACCCACTGAATGCCTCATCACACATTCCTCTGAGTGAATCCCTCTTTATTTCAGTCAGAGGTGGCAGAGACTTTATTCTGAGACTGTACCTTCTGGTTCTACATACCCCACCTTCTATCCACTTAATCACCTTAAGAATTCTGGCTGTTTCAATCACCTTGCAGAAATACAGGCCTATGGTACTCAACCAGGCCTAGGGCAGTTCAGGAATCATTCTAGTGAATCTTAACTGCATACACCAAACCTCCAAAACACACTAGTGAGATTTGATTTCTCTTCTACTTTGACTGATTTAAAGGCCAACATCCCAGTTACTTACTCGGCCAGCACGTTACTTTTGTGTTTTGTGCACACGAACATTAACGTCTTCCTTACAGAATGGATCCATTCGCCCCACTTCATTGACCACACCTCTGACCAATCATATTGCCTGTCCCTATCCCTTGGTTATCTCTTCGCTGCTTACTTTCCCATCATAATTACATCTGCAATAAGCCTGGATTGACTGAAGTCAATCTCCTTATCAAAGTCATTGTCATCAACTGTAAAAAAGGGCAGGCCTCAACACTGATCTCTGTGGTACCACACTAGGTAAGGTTTCCACTCCAAAACTTTTATTCCTGCTCACTCTTTTCATTACTTGTGTCCTGCATGTCTGCAGACGTGTATGTACCTGATCTGTCAACCTGTTCCCAAACTGAGCTTTGAACAGTCTAATAGTGCAGAAGGCTGCCATCTTTCCCAACCATTTTATTCTAGCACTGAAAGTGAGACAAAAGTAAAAATTTGGACAGATACTTCAAATCCATCTGATCCAAATCAGTAAGTTAAAAGTTGGGCAATTTAATTACGCTGTTTTTGTCAATGCTATTAGTTAATTTTGCTGTCAATTCACGTCCTGTGGCTGGGGCTTGTTCTGTCTCTGGATTATGTTCATCTTACAATGTCACACTGGCAATGACCTTCACTGCCAAATCTTTTCCAAACAGAAATGAGGGAAGTGAATTTGTTAGCTGAGCCCCAAGCTCAAAGATGAGAGCTTCATTCCCCAGCTGATGCTATTAATTGTTTTCTCAGATGGAGAACAACTCCACCGGCTGAGGCAACTGTGAGGTTAAACAGCTAATGCACCACATCTGGGAGGATGTGCCAGAAGGAAAGAAGGTGCCCCTGCATCGGTCTTAATGAGGCTTGGGGAGACGAGACAATAGGCAGTGGAATTTCTGTGACAATCTACAAACAATACTGCAACCTCTGGCCCTCCCAAGCTCAGCTGCCTCAGTCTATGTTTCAAATAGTGAAACTTTCCCTTTGTAATCTGACAAAGTCATTCTCTTGCTATTATTCATATTCTAAAATTTTAAAAAGCACAATAAAATTGAAATTTGCATGGACCGTCTGGTATTCTGGCTTTCACCTCCATTAACTCTGACACTAATGTAGTTACATCACACACTCCGTTGCAGCAGAGTGTGCTATGGCACAGTGTGCCTCACCAAGGCTCCTTCAACAGCACATTCCAAACCCACGACCACTTCCATCTCGAAGGACAAGGGCAGCAGATAGACGGGAACACCATCACCCCCTGCAAGTTCCCCTCCAAGCCACTCACCATCCAGACTTGGAAATATATCACCGTTCTTTTACTGTCACTGTCAAAATCCTGGAAATCCCTCCCTAAGGAACGTTATAGATCTACCTGCAGCCCAAAAAAACAGCTCACCAGTCCCTTCAAAGTCAACTTGGGATGGGCAATTCAGCTCCAATGAACAATTTTTTGAAAAAGCCCTGCCTGCTCACTGAGGAGAGCTTTAGCCCTTAATGAGTGGGAGGCTGTAACTTCCCCTTCACACTTTACCCATGAAGCCTGAACTCAGTCCTACACCGGCTCCAACATCAGACAGTTGTCAATGGGTTCCTGCTTTCAGACACAGAATGTGCAATTGGATGCCATCCCCCAAGGTGTCTTGGGCAGACTGGCAATTCCCAGAAGGAGTTCATCCCTTTCAGCACGGGAGGGAAATGGAGGGTGTGGGTGGTGCCGGGATGTGGGACGGGGAGGTGGCAGTGTCACAGAGATGAGGAGGAAGGGGGAAAATAGCTGCTGCTACAGGAAATGCTCAGATTGTTGTGAGCCAAGCAGATGTTTTATTGTGGATTCCATCTACACCACAGAGACACACTGTGGGCCGTTCTACAATCATGTCAATAGTACTGACCACCCACGTTCAAACCAGTTCACTGATATCCAAGAGTAACCCCACCATCCAAATCTAAGGCATAGCACTGATTTCCATCAAGTGAGAGTGATACTGAGGTCAAAACACAATCTTCGTCAGCCGTACAGAATCAGGTCCTCCAGGGGGTATTGGCGAGACTCTGCCTCATTCCTTCACAGGTCATGCCTGTAACATGACAGGCACAGTATCATCAAACGGGTCCTAAACACACACACACACACACACACTTATTACCCTCCTCCTAATTCCCCCAAACACACATTATCCCTCTTGCATCCCCCACACAGTAATCACCCCTCTCATTGCCTTCCCCCCACACTCTTATCCCAAAAACTAAATACAACTTCTTGACCCACATGTAGTAATTACCCTCTCACCCTTGGCTCAATGGTTAGCACTGCTGCCTCACGGCGCCAGAGACCTGGGTTCAATTTCACCCTCGGACGACTGTCTGTGTGGAGTTTGCACATTCTCCCTGTACCTGCGTGGGTTTCCTCCCACAGTCCAAAGATGTGCAGGTTAGGTGGATTGGCCATGCTAAATTGCCCACAGAGTTCAGAGATGTGTCAATTAGTTGGGTTATAGGGGGATGGGTCTTGATGGGATGCTTAAGGGTTGGTGTGGACTTGTTGGGCCGAAGGGCCTATTTCCACACTGTAAGGATTCTATAAATATTCCCTAATGAGCCTCTCTTCCCCCTGTTTGAAGTTGCCCTGTTCCCAGCTCATGGCCTGTGGCAGAGCTGACGACTGCACACGGCCAGCTCTTACCTCCAGGCAAACCGGGGTCTGAACCAGCAAGGTTACAGACAAGTGGCATTCAGGGAAAGTTCCGTGTGGGATCTGGGACCAGTGTTAACAATATGGGTCAGTTCCAGAAGATGTGAGACAATAGGCCCCTCCCACTTCTCCAAACCCATCCTCCCACTGTATGACCTGCCCTCACGCATGCACACGTACCCTCTTAGCTGCTTCTCCCGATCCGTCAGGGGCACGTATATCACTCCCATCAGTGTGGTGCGGACAATGGTTCCATCTAACGTTTTGTCAAACTGCTGTAATGACTGACTCCCCCCGCTTACACCAACTGAAACGACCATACGGCCACCAGGCTTCAGCTGATCCAGCAACTGAGGGACAGATAAAACAGGAACAGGGTCATAGAGCCAGACAAACTGAGGGACAGACAGAATGGGTACAGGGTCAAACAGAAAGACAGACTGAGCGACTGTCACAACGGGTACAGGGTCACACAGACAGACAGACTGAGGAACAGACAAAACAGGAAAAGGGTCACACAGACAGACAGACTGAGGGACAGACAGAACGGGAACAGGGTCACAAAGCCAGACAGACTGAAGGACAGACAAAACAGGTAGAGTCACAGAGTCGGACAGACTGAAGGACAGTCAGAACAGGTACAGAGTCTCTGATGATGCTCTGCATCAGGAAATATTGTCTCTTATTTATACTGAGTCTTCAGTACTCCAGACTGTCCACAGTCAATCATGTGCCACTGTAGGATCACCAATGTAGGAAATGCAGCAAGCAACTTACGCACTGAGATCCCCCAGACAGGAGTCTAATAACATGGTGCCCATTCGTCAAGTTTTATATCCTGATGCTGTCAAGATTTCTGAATGTTGTTAGAGCTGCACCTGGCAAAAGTAGACTCAATTCTTGTTGATTATCATTGCCAGGCACACGTGAGGTACAAATTGGCCACTGATTAGCCCTGACGTGGATATTACCCAGTCCTTGCTGAACTCGCTGAATACAAGCTGTTTTAACATCTGAGGAGTCCCAAATGGCACTGAGCACTGTACAAGAGTCAACCCATAGGACTACAGATAACAGTAATTTGCTTCCTGCAAGTGCTGATGGCACACAGCAGCTTTGCTGAGATCGGGTTGGAAACTGTCCTGTCTGTTATAAGAACAGTGCCATACAATAGGCTGGCAAGTTGTTGGCAAGGTGAAGGTGGAACAAACAAGGCACAACCTGAACTAAGCCAGATAGATTGTTCAGGAGGAATTCAAGTAGATTAGGCTCCTGTTCAATAGCAATACCACCAAGGTCCTCCGCGTGTTGGGCATCAAAGTCACCACGACCTGACCCTCCGACAGTGCGGCACCCCCTCAGCGCTGGCCCTCCGACAGTGCGGCACCCCCTCAGCGCTGGCCCTCCGACAGAGCGGCACCCCCTCAGCGCTGACCCTCCGACAGTGAGGCACCCCCTCAGCGCTGACCCTCCAACAGTGCGGCACTCCTTCCGACAGTGCAGCACTGCCTCAGCACTGACCCTCCGACAGTGCAGCACTGCCTCAGCACTGACCTTCCGACAGTGCGGCACCCCTTCAGTACCACACTACAATGTCAGCTTTGATTTTGATGGTCAAGGCACTGTGACAATTGAAGTTAAATGCAAAAAAATTCTGTCTTCCTTAGACAACGGGTGCCCCTGACTAAACAATGGCTAATATCGCAATAAAAGCAACGATGCTATGATGCTTTCAGCACAGGAATTACTGCAGAGAATGTAACAGTTACAGCTCCACTTCTCTTCTATGCCTTGAGTGAATTCTCTATGGAGTATGAACACTTTGTGAACAAGGGGCTCTGAGCTTGATGCAGTTGAAATTCTCCTTGCTAACAGACAGTGAGGATCTCTGAATCAGGATTTAGAAGATTCTAGAAACAGAGACTCGCTTACGTTCTGAGGAACTACAGCTGCAGCTGCACCCACGTGAATGGCATCATAAGGCGCTCCTTCGGGGTAACCGCGGCGGCCATCTCCCGCTGCAAGAGAAGGTTTGTGAGTGAGACAGTGTCGGGACCTGCTCCTGGCTTTGCTCTGGACTGGATTCGCGGCAGCAATGCCTCCCCCACCTCTGATCGGACCTCGTCTCTGAGCTGGGGAACATCCCTACTCCTTGGCCATTCCACACTCCTGCTGCATGTACCACTATTACCCCACAAGTGAGACCTCCCAACATGACCTCCCCCCAATCACTCCACCCTTCCCCTCATTTAGATCTAAAAATTGGGGTGACAGGAGGCAGAGAGTGGTGGTAGAAGGCCGTTTGTGTGACTGGAGCCCAGTCCGCAGTCATGTACCACAGAGATAGGTGCTGGATCCCTTATTGCTTGTCATATTCATAAATGATGAACATAAGGAAGTGCAAGAATGCTAAGCAGGTTTGCGGCTGTCATAAAGGTTGGCCAGTGAGGTGCAAGATCATAGATTACAGGTGGATATAAGCAGATTATAGTCAGTTGGGTAAATCAGTGGCAAATGGGATTTAGCCCTGGTTACTTTGAGATGATGCACTTTGGAAGACGGAACAAGACAACGGAGTACTCAGTGAATGGCATGACACTCATAAGCTCAGAGGAACGGAGGGATCTTAAGGCACTTGTCCACAAATCCGTGAAGGCAGATTAATCAGGGGGTGAGGATGGCATACCTTTATCAGCCATGGCACAGACTAAGCAGAGCAGGGAGGTCATACTGGATCTGTACAGAACTTTGGCTAGGCCATGGCTGGAATACTGTGTGCATTTCTGATCACGACACTATGAGAAGGATGTGTCTGCACTAGATTGGATGCAAAGGAGATTCACCAGGAGGTATCCTGGACTGCTTTAGCTATGAAGGGAGGCTGGATAAGATTGCATTGTTTGCATTGGAGCAGGGAAAGTTAAGGGGAGACCTGATAGAGATGTATAAGATTATGAGGGGCATCGATAAATGAATAGAAAGCACTGTTTCCCTTAGTTGAAGAGTCAATGACAAGGGGGCAGAATTTTAATGAGAAAGGTAGGAAGTTAAGAAAGAGAATAAAGCTCCAATGTTTTCATTCAGAGGCTGGTAGGGGTCTGGACGTCACTACCTGGGAGGATAGTAGAGGTGGGAAACCTCACAACATTTACAAAGTACTTGGCTGAGCACTTGGACCATCATAACATTCAAGGCTGTAGACTTAGAGGTCCACACAGAGTAAAGCTTTCCTTTACTGCGGGAAAATAGGACTAGTGAGGGTCGCAGCATATTTTTGGCAGTACAGACTCAATGGGCCACTTTCTCTCTCCACCTTTTCCCTCCTGTTTCCCATTCATCGCGAGCACACCCACCCACGACACAACATCCCCCCATTCCTATCCCCCTGCCCACATACCAATCAGAGTGAGCCGGCCTGAGCTGAGCAATGTGGCATTATCCGACTGCACATTGCGAATGGATTGTTCCACCAGTTCCTGGATGTGGTCAATTCCAACCACTGTCCCTGTGGCTCCCACCTACAAACGGAGAGCAGTAGGGGTGTGTAGTAATAAACACAGATCCGATGGCTCCCCCATGCCCCCTCCCACCATCCCTACAACTTGTGTGAATAGCACCCATGCGATGTCACATGTTGCCGACCAGATCTCAGGATGTGGCTGGGCTAGCATTTTGCTGCCATCCCCAATTGGTCAGGATCCACCTTCTTTGAAACCACTGCAGTCCCAGCGCCGATACACCCTTACTGCTGTGCGAGAGCAAGCTCTAAGACTTTGAATGGCCATATATTTCCAAACCCAAGTGCTTAGTGTCTTACAGTTGGTGACATTTCCAGGTATCTGCTGCTCCTTTACGGGTTGCAGGTTCTCAGCCCAGTAAGAAAGGCCACAATTCCAATAGGTCCCAACTACTTCCTCGGTGTGTCCGTTGACCCTGCACCTTTCACTCACCATTTTGGCCATGCAGGCAGTCAAGTAGCCACTTCCAGAACCCACATCCAGAGCTCGAGCCCCTTCATACAGATGGCTGTTCAGACATTCCAGTGCATATGCGTGCTGGGAACAAACAGAAACTCGAGAAATTCAACAAGAAGCTTAATGCAGACTGGCTGAGCCGGGCTACAAAGGTACAATAATAGAACTCCAAAACAAATGACTGTGGGCTGGTGGTGAGAGGTGGCTCCATGCACAGAGCCAGCACACACCATTCAGGGCCCTCATCAGTATCCTATCGCCTCAATCAACACTGACTATGATTCCAATCATCCTAATCTCTCAGAGAGAGAGAGACCACAGAACTGGTTCAAAGCAACAACTGATGCAGCATTGGGAAGCTTGTCAGGTTGGGACAGTGTAGAGCCAGCTTTACTCTATATCCAATGTCCAAGCTGGGAATGTTTGATGGGGACAGTGTAGAGTTGAGCTTTACTTTCACTTTAAAACAATAGGGGAGCTACACTTCCATGTTAAAAGAGTAGAGGTAGCTTTACTCTTAATGTAATACCGTGCTGAACAGTTCCTGAAGTTTTTGATGGGAATACCGTAGAGAGCGCATTACTTTCTGCTTAAAAGAATAGAGGAAGCTTTACTCTGTATCTAACCCTGTCCTGGGAGTATTTGATAGGGACAGTGTCAAGGGAACTTTATTTTCAGTTTAGTTTTAGTTCAAAACAGTAGAAGGAAATTTACTTTCAATGTAAAAAGGCTGAGTAGGTTTACTTTCAGTTTAAAACAGTAGAGACAACTTTACTGTAAATCTAACACCCCTGCTATTGTGGTCCTGAAAGTGTTTGAATGGAAATGTCGAGGAGCTTTACTTCTTTATTTAGAAGAATACACAGCATCTTATTCTGCATCTAACCTTATGCTATCCCTGTCCTGGGAATGTTTCATGGAGATATTGTTGAAGGAGATTTCACTTTCAGTTTAAAAGAGTAAAGTGAGATTTACTCTATATCCAATCTAGCACTGTTCCTATTCTGGAAGTGTTTGATGGAGACAGTGCAGCAAACTTTATTTTCAGTTTATCAAAATAAATGGAAACATTGCTTTCTGTTCAAAAGACTAGATGGAGCTTTATTCTCTTTCTTACCTTGTGCAACACCTACCATTCAGCTTTTGATGGAGGCAGTGCAGAGTGAGTTTTGCTATGTATCTCACCCTGTACTGTACCGATCCTGGGAGAGTTTGATGGAGGTGGTGTACAGGGACCTTTACTTTGCATCTAAACCATTGCTGTACCTGACCTGGAAATGTTTGACAGGGACAGTGTAGACAGAACACTCTGTATCTAACCCTGTGCCATCTATGTCCTGGGAGTATTCGATGGAGATGTCGAGGGAACTTCATTTCCTGTTTTAAAAGAGTAGAGAGCACTTTACTTTCAGTTTAAAGGAGTGGAGGGTACTTTACTCTGTATTTAACCCAGTATTGTCCCTGTCTTGAAATCATTTGATGGCAACAGTGTCAAGGGAACTTTATTTTCAGTTTAAAAGAATAGGGAAATCTTTACTCTGTATCTAATCCCATGCTGTCGCTATCCTAGGAGTATTTGATTGGGGCAGTTTCAAGGGAGCTTCACATTCAGTTTACTTTCAATTTAAAAGAATAGAAACAGTATTGTCCGTGTCTTGGGAGGTGACCTTTATAGCCACTCTCAATGGCAGGTTGATGTTGCATTATGTATTATAGGTCAGCCTGCTGCAAACAGGCAAGTTCTCTAACTGCTCAGTGAGTGCACACGCTGATGGCACACCCTGGCTTAGGCAGCTGAACTATTGGCTAACCGCCAACCGCCAACCACCGCCCCCCCCACCCCCCCCCCCCCCCCCCCCACACACACACACATATCAACATCCTCCTTCAGAAAACACACCTACACAATAAATATCCAAAGGCCATCCAAACTAATTCCCTGCCTTTCTGTCACCAACGTCCATCTGGAAAGGCAGTAGGACATACTATTCAGTACTCCTGCACATCATGGAGGGCTGGTGAGACATGGTGCAGGACAGGAATCAAGATAGAAGTCTGGAGAAAGGTGGTGATGTTACTGGGCTCGTAATCCAGAGGTCCAAGTTAATGTTATGAGGACATGAGTTTAAGCCCCATCACTGCAACTGGTAGAATTCCCCCTAATATCATACTCATAATCAGATTCAACATAATGTGATCCCTAGCTGAATCTACAATGTATTGTTCCAAGAAACTGTCCTGAATACACTTCAGGCATTCTTTCTCATGCCTACCTCTGCCAGTCTGACTGTCCCAACCTACATGAAGACTGAAGTCACCAGGATTAATGTTCTGCCTTTCCTCCAGCTCTCAGTATCTCCTGATTTGTCCTTGGCACCACTTTACAGCTACTGTCTGGGGGCCTACACTCTGTCCCGTCCAGTCCCATTATGGCTATCATTACCCAAATAGCTGCTCTGTATTGCTGCCAGATCTGTTTGATTTGTACGCACACATTTCCCTTCTCTCAAACCCTACCCCTCTAATTAATGACATTAAAGCCCTCTCTGCAACCCTGCTTATTCAATTCACTAGGACTCTGATCCCAGCACAATTCAAATGAAGCCCATCTGATCAGAACAGCTCCATTCTACTCCAGAACTACTGCCAGTTCCCCATGAGCTGAAAGCCATTGCACCCATACTAACCTTTGAGGCACATATTTAATTCTGTGGCTTTATTTACCCCATGCCAGTCTGCCTGTGGCTCAGATAGGAATCCAGAAATTATTACACTGTGAATTCTGCTTTCTAATTTACCTCCCGTTTAAAATCTTTCATTTCTAAGCCTACCAATGTCTTTGGTACACATGTGGGTGATAACTACAGATCCTTCCCTTCCCTCTGTAAGTTCTTCTCTACCCTCAGGAAGATGTCCTTAATCTTGACATGGCGGGGGGTGTGCAACGCATCCTTTGGGAATCTCGTTCCCTGCTGAACAGATGGGTATCTATTCCCTTCATTATACTGTTCCCTATCATTAATTACATTCCCATTTTCTCCCCCACTTTAATGTCCTCCTGCACCAAGGTGCCATGGTCAGTTTGTTCATCCTCCCAGCAGCCCCCACTTTTGTCTGCACAGTTTGCAAGAACCACATAACTGTTGGACAATTTCAGGAGATGAAGCTGGTGTCCTTATACCCACCTCACCAGCAATCACACCCTCCTGTCCCAGCTCACAGACCAATTTTAAAACACCTGGCGTGACCCCACCTCTGAATCAAGGTGTCCAGCTAACTTTCCCCTTTCAAAGTGGTACAATGTCTGAAGTTCAAATTCCAGCTTCACAATTCGGATCCAAAGTTCCTCGTGCTGGAAACACTGACTACAGATGTGTTTGTTCTGAATCACACTGGTGTCCAGCAGCAATAATCATGTATCCTGCTGTCACTGTTGTATTTGGTTTAATTCACAAATTAATTGCTGATTACCTGCTCTTTACAATTTGCCATAATGAGGTGCTTCCTTAAACAGTACCAATCTTTTTCTTCAGCAGCGACTTTTAAGAAAAGACACAGCAGTAACTGGAGACCTAGACGCAAGGTGGAAACCTCATGTTTAAGCTGAAAGACCAGAAACATTCACTAGTCTCAGACACCAACCTGCTTCTTTCCCTGCATGCATGCCACACAGTGCCACTGGTCCTATTGCAGGTCAGGCTCTCAAATATACACCTTTCACCCTCTTCCACTCACCTCGCTCTTGAGAGAGTTCACTTCTTGCAGTAAACACTAGTTAAAGCACCTTTGCTCCCTTGTGCACCAAGTTCCTACTCAAATCAAGTTTCTAGTTCACTTGCTGGGCCTTTGTCTCATTCAGATGGCCTCCTTCACGTTGGCCATACTTCTTACTGCCCGTCTGTATAAAAAAATTCCTTTCTACATATAGTAAGTGCTTTTCCTTATTCTTCCATGGGATGTTACTGACCATCCTTTATAAGGTAGTAGTGGTACATGCTGTTACCGCTGTGGTTATGCCAACACTGCTGTTGGAGAAGTAGCTGGATTTTAACCTAGCGACAATGAAGGAAAGGGTAACATATTTCCAAGTCAGGATGGTAAGAGACTTGGAAGCAAACTTGTAGGGGTGGTATTCCCATGTACCTGCTGCCCTTCTAAGTAGAAGTGGTTGTGGATTTAGACGGTGCCATTGCCAAAGGAGCTGTGTGAGATGCTGCAGTTCATCTTGAACGTTGCACACACTGCTGCAAGTGTATGCCAATGGTGAAGAAGTGAAGGGTGTGGATGATGGATGGGTGCCAATCAAGCGAGCTGCTCTGTCCTGGAGGGTACTGAGTTTCTAGTGTATTGCTCGAGGTGCATTCCTCCACAATAGTGAAGAGCATTCCGCACACTTCTGACTTGCAGTTGGTGGACGGCTGTGGCGGGTAAGAAATGAGCTACTTGATGCAGGATTCCCAACTTATGGTCTATTCTGTAGCTACAATATTCATACGGCTCCACCATTCAGTTTCTGGTCAATGGTAACCTTCATGATGTTGATCGCAAAGAATTCAGCTATACTAATGACACTGACAGTCAAATAGCAACGACTAGTTGGCAGAGATAGTAGGAACTGCCGATGCTGGAGAATCTGAGATAACATGGTGAGAAGCTGGATGACCAAGCAGCATCAGGCGAGCATCTGAAGAAGGGTCCCAACCGTAAACATCAAGCTTTCCTGCTCCTCTGATGCTGCTTGGCCTGCTGTGTTCATGACTAGTTGGCAGTTGTCATTGCCTGGCATTTTATGCCAATCTCTTGCTTTTGCCCCATACCACTGCATCCCATTTCTACCCAAATAACCACCCAATGCCCTTGAATGCTTTAATTGAACCTGTCTCTATCACATTTCCAGTCCGAACATTCTGTACTCTAAGTGCTTCCTGTTTGAGAAAGCTTTTCTCCTCACATCACCTTTACCTTTCTTTTGAAAACCATTATAAAAACACCATTAACAAATCAGCCTCAGTCAGGACACAGTAATACAAACTGCACATCACTTACCATTTGAGGTGCACTAATAGTTGCCTGATAACCTACAGGAAAGGAAAAAGAGCAAATGTTACAAGAGTTAGATAAATGAGAATAAATGCCTGTTAGATGCATAGCCGTACATACACACACACACACACACACACACACACACACACACACGAAGAAAGAGTGTAAAAGGCTGCAGCACAAAAGGATTTAGGGATCCTCATTCATTAATCAGAAAAGATTAGCATCCATGTTCAGCAGGGAATAGGAAGGCACATGCAATGTTTGCTTTATTTTTAACAAACAAAAATGATGCATAAAAGAAGGGAAATCTTGTTAAAACTATACAAGGTACTATTTAGACCACAGCTGAGTACTATAAACAGTTTGGTCTCCTTATCTAAGGAAAGGTAGATTGATATTGGAGGCAATCCAAGGAAAGTTTACTGAGTCGATCCTGGATGTAGAGAGAGTTTCTTATAAGAAAAGGTTGAGTAGACTGGACCAGTACGAATTAGAGTTTAGAAAATTGAGGAGTGATCTTATTGAAACATACAAGATTCTGACAGAACTCAACAGAGTAAATGTGGAAAGATCGTTTCCCCTTGTGGGAGAGTCTAGGATCAGAGGGTATAATCTCAGAATAAGGGGACGCCCATTTCATAGAATCCCTACACTGTAGAAGGTGGCCATTCAGCCCACTGACTCCAAACCAACCCTCTGATTCCAGACCCATGCCTTACGTATCCCTACATTTCCCACATTACACAGTATGGGCAAATTTAGCATAGCCAATCCACCTAACCTGCACATACTTGGACTGTGGGAGGCAGACGTGGGGAGCTTGTGCAAACTCCAGACAGAAAGTCACCCCAGGTGGAATTGAACCCAGGTCCCTGATGATGTGAGGCAGCAGTGCTAACCACTGGGGTAGTGTATCTGTGGAAATCTTTCCTGCCTTATTTGAGGAAGGGTTGTTAAGTATATTCATGACTAAGGTAGACAGCTTTTTAATCAGTATGGGAATCAAATGTTATAGGGAATGGGCAGGAAAGTGGAGTTGACAATTATAAGATCAGTTCTGAGGGAGGGTCACCAGAACCGAAACATTAACTCCGTTTTTCCCTTCAATGATGCTGCCAGACCTGCTGGGCTTTTCCAGCAACTTTGTTTTTGTTCCTGATTTACAGCATCCGCAGGTCTTTCGGTTTTTATCAGATTAGTCATGAATGGCAGAGCAGAACTGATGGGCTGAATGGCCTACTATGTCTAAGGGTCAACCTGAGGTACAGGAACTACAGACTGGCTGTTAATAAACTCCTAGGGACAGGTCCCGCAGTCTGACTGTAAATATACATACATGCTGAGGGATAGGAACTATAGTCTGACTGCAATTATACACACACACCAGCACCATGGGGAACAGGAGCTGCAATATGACTATAGAATCCACAGTTTGACTTCCAAACCCAAGACCCCTACTACCTAGAAGGGCAAAGGCAGCAGATACATGGGAACTGTACTACCATTCCTTCACTGGCGCTGGGTTAAAACTGTCTTCTTAACAGCACTGTGAGTGCCCCTTCACCCCAGGGACTGCAGTGGATCAAAAGACAGTTTCACCAACTCCAGGGTAATTAGGGATTAGCGATCAAATGTCGGCCCAGCCAGAAATGCCCACATTCTCTGGATAAATAAGACAAAAAAAAAGTGGTCTTATTCTAGCTATCAATTCTAGCATAGCTTGGAGCACCAGAATAGTACAGCGTTAGAGGTAGGAGCTAAACAGGAGCGGTCAGGGCTAATGGTTAACGGGTCTTTGGGGGAGTGAGAAAAAGAGGGTGTATATATTGTGGGATGGGGGGAATAACACCTCAGAGCAAGGCTTGATCATGAGAAGGATCTGTATTTGGAGTCCCTTAATGTAAAAACATTGTTTCGTTGCATCTACCGCATACAGTTCTGACTGACTAGGAAACTCTCCTGCTTTTACTGCCTGCAATAAGCATAACACAAAGGCTTACAGGTCTATAATCAACCTTTTTTGGTTGCATTATGGCACTCCATTTTGTTATTTGTTCATGGATTGTGGACACTGTTGGCTAGGGCCAGCATTTATCATCCAGAAAGCAGTTAAGGGTCAAGTTGTGGCCCTGCATTAACATGTGGGCCAGAGCAGTTAAGAACAGCAGATTCTACACCCCCCCCACCCCGCCCCACCGAATGACATTAGTAAACTTGGTGTATTTTTTTATGATGAGTAATTATTTATTCTAGAATTTCTGAATTCACCATCTGCCACATTTGAATGTGAAACCATGTCCCCATGACAATAGCCTGGGGCTCTAGATTACTGGTTTAGCTACATTACCGCTACCCCACTCCCCAAAAACACATCATTAGCTGTAAATTGTGTGGATTAAAGAACTGTGAAGAAACAATGCGCCAAATTTGTGTTAATAATAAACGAGACCGTGTGCCTGTCATAACGAACTGAATCAGACAGTTACTTCTAGTGACTCTGCATGTACTTTTAAAATGAGCGAATTCTTTTTCCTCCCCACAGAGAGTAGTAAGGATCTGGCATGCTGCAGCTGAAAAGGTGGTGGAAACTGACTACATAAATCGTGTTAAAAGGGAATCAGCCCTGAAGATTGAAAATTTAGTGTTACAGATGAAGAGAGACAGGACCAAATACAAGTGCATTTTCAAAGACCCAGAAAGGCAATGGAAAACTAAATGGCCTACTGCTCTAGAGTCACATTTGTCAATTCTACAACATATGTGACCACATTTACTTCTGTGACTATCAAGACATGATAGGGGGCTTTTAGGCCAGAGGTCAGGACGCTACAATCAGAAGAGGAAACAACCTAGTGATGTTATCGCCGGGTCGTTAATCCAGAGACCTAGGTAATGCCCTGGGGCCCTAAGTTCAATACCCACCACAGCAGATGGTGGAACGTGAATTCAATTTTAGGGCAGCACTGCTGTCTCACAGCACAAGGGACCCAGGTTCGATTCCGGTCTCGGACGATCATCCGTGTGGAGTTTGCACATTCTCCCTGTGACAGTGTAGGCTTCCTTTGGGTGCTCTGGTTTCCTCCCACAGGCCAAAGATGTGCAGACTACATGGATTGGCCATGCTAAATTGTCCGCAGTGTCCAAGGGTGTGTAACAAGGGTGCGTAAATTAGGTGGATTAGACATGGGAAATGCAGGATTACAGGGAAAGGGTGGGGGGGGGGGGCGGTGGTAGTGGGATGCTCTTCTGAGGTGGTGGTGTGGACTTGTTGGGCCGAATGACCTGTTTCCACACTGTAGGGGTTCTCTGCCTCTCTTTGATATTAGGTGGATTAGTCATGGGAAATACAGGGTTACAGGGACAAGGGAGGGTTTGGATCTGGATAGGGTGCCCTTTGGAGGGTCGGTATGGACTCGACTGGCCAAATGGCCTGATTCCACACTGTAGGGATTCTATGTTACCGACCGCACCAGAAGACCAACTGAACAAGTGTGGAGTTGAGGGGTTTAGCCCTGCTGTGTTAACCTGCCATGGTCATTTCCCCTGATATCTCACCCACTTCAGTGAATTTCAACCGTGGGGAAGGATTCTTGTCAGTCCAGTCCTGTTTACCCTAACATATGCAGGGCTCCACAGTGAGGACCTACTGGAGCAGAGGCCTCCTATCTCATATGAAACTGGTGGCTTTTATGTTTGGGGTCAGCCCTTCAACTCAAATCCTGCCCAATCACTGGTCAGATCCCAACTGCAACCCCAAGTCATCAAATTCAGGACCTCCCAACTCCTCACACTTGCTGGAAGAAGCAAGAGCTGTGTTTTATGAAGCAGAGGTAAGCTTACCTATCGACTATGGAGAATCAGCGTACGGGTTAGTTCTGCAATACAGCGCCCGGTCTGTAGCTATCATTGCATCAAACACTTGTTGAGAGCGAATCACACCACCTTCTGTGGGGGTGAGAGAAAACACTGGGTTACTGAAGACACAACATAGTTCGTTCCACAGTCAGACGTGAGTTATCAGTGAGCTCCATAACATCCTTCAGCTTCTTTTTAAAATTTCTTTATCTTTTTGCCTGTGATCTAAAACAGGAAAACAGCCTTCTTGAAACCAAGAACTGTGGCAGAAATTGCTCTCTTGAAAACAAGCTACTCACTGCAAGTTGTGTTTACACTGTTGATTTATTCAAGCAGCAAGAAAGTGAGCTTAGACACTACAGCTCCCTGAGGCTGGGGGCAGGGGGTGCAGAGTCAGGAAGCTGATTGTGTAATTGACCAGTTGTGGATGCTATAGGGCAGGGGCATGTGCGTGTGTGCGTGCGTGAGAGATCGAGAGCGAGAGCGAAGATTTTCCAGCCTGCAAGGATCTGTCTTTATATTTTTCTGCAGCAAGTAACTCAAGCCAGAAGACAGTCGGTAACTCTCTCCTACCATCTGTTGTGAGCTACTGCCTCAAACAGCAGTAGTGAAACTGAACAAGGAACATGCAAAGTTCCTGCGAAAGAAAACTGGGAATCTGGAGGGAGAACAGAATCTCTCAGGCAGAAGAATGAACATAATATTGAAACCTGTGGTACAGTGTGATTGAATAGTGCTTCCTCAATTTTTTTTCCCTCTCTACCTGTAACACCAATTATTTTTATTTGTATGAGTGCATTAGGGCAATAAAAGGGGGTTAGAGTTTTAAATAGTGAAGTCATATGAAGACAGTTCATATCTGTTTACATGTGGTTAAAGTTTACTCATTAATAATAAACAGCAATTAACTGCAGAAGCTTGGAGGGTGTTTTCCATTAACCTCATTCACCGGACAGGTAAATCTGGCACTTTGTGAACTTTGTTTAAATCTTTAACGTCTGTTACAACATTGGGATTAAGGAAGGTCAAGCATCAGTGCAATTTCCCAAGTGGCAAGTCACTGAACTCTACCTTGGTGCCACTCACTAACCCCACAGCTTCAAGCACTTCTCATTGGCCTGGAATTACATCTATACTCAAACTTCTCAATACTGTCAGAAAAAGATTCTGACATCCAGAACCTCAACCTGAGCTACAAATCTTCTCAAAACTCGCTAGAAAAAGATTCTGTTATAGATCGTTGAGACAGAGTTTTATGTCCTGCTCTTAAATTAAAACTAACTGGTTGATTTGCAAACCCATGCTGTCACTGTAATACAATCCACATATATCACAGTGACAACACGGGTTTGCACATCAACCAATTAGGTGTAATTCATGAGCAGGATATAAAACACTGCCCATCCATCTATAGCAGAATCAAGCGCAAATATGTATAAATACTGACCAGCATTGATGCTCATGCCCCACAAATGAATTAAAAAACGAAGTTTAGTCATCTTTGTTCGCAAGAACCGTTGACTCAGTTCTTGTGGTACAAACCACATATGACAACCTACCCAGTTAAGGGGACAGCCCAAATCTATCATAAAAATCACAGGCAGAGTCTGTAGACCATTTGCTAATTCTGAGAGATTGTTATCGGTGTCTGTGGTCACCATGTGTTGTCACTGTTGGAAATCAAGGCCCACCATTCCCAGAGTCTGGGCAAGGCTTAAAATTGTAAAATTCACCAGATTTTCAAAACCAGCTTGACAGAAAGTACAGAACAGGCTTCTGTACTTAATATGATTTGCTATTTATTATAAGCAATTAGATTCTTAAGTACAGATAAATAAGTTATAAACTGTCAGCATATAACTTTATGAATTAAAACTCTAATCCCCTTATAAATAAACCCTTAAACACAGACAGAGAAAGAAAACACATGGACGGAGGGCAACCAGGAAAGAACTATGCTCTCCCTCCATCATAAAGTCAGCAGTGGGGATGTGCAACGACGATCGCACAATGTTCAGCACCATTTGCAACTCTTCCGATACTGAAACAATCCATCTTCAACTGCAACAAGATCTGTGCAATGTCCAGGGTGGGCAGACAAGTGGCAAGTAATATTCATGCCACACAAATGACAGGCTATGACTATCAGCAATAAGAGACAATCTAACCACCTCCCCTTGACAGTCAATGATGCAGGAGCACAGGGATTTACTGGGCTTTCCAAAGGGGAAGTGTGACCCGTCAAATTGATTGTCATGAGTTCCTTCATTGATTAGGACAATGAAAATTGATGCTCCCATAATCCCCCCAATTAAAATGAATTTTTATTGTGTCAATTTCACAGCGCTGCATTAGCTATTTCTGCACTTGGAGTGGTTTAGGGGAGCAAGATAGCAAACAATTTCAAAACAATTAAGTAAGAAAAGCTGGGAAAGCAGAGCATTGCTTCTCTTTCCCAATAGAGGGTGTTTTTTTTAAAGAAAGTGAAGTATAAATTAAATCTTGATACAGATGGTGAAAGATGAAGCTGGTGGAGGAATATCTGTGATAACAACCTGGGACTGTTGCTGCAACAGTCTTATCTTCCAGCATAAGTACCTCAAGCTAATGAGGCACAGCAGAAGAGGAAGGCAAGGCAAAATAATCTCCAAAGGAAGTGCAAGGTAGCATCAGCAATGCAGTGTTAGTCAGGACGGGCAAGATGCTTTGCAGGCACTGAAGCCTACAGAAATGTGACAAGCCTGCCCCAGGCAAAACACTCTAGAATGTTCTGCAGCCCGCGCTCAGAATGCTGCAGCAATGCAACAGGCCTGCCGAGATACAGGACAGCCCACAGCAAGCTGCAATGTGAGCACATTTTGGTACTCCTGCACCAAAATGGTTTTTGCTGATCCTTTACTTTAAGGATTATGGTAGATGAGTTTTCATCAGCCGAATAAACTCAGAACGTCAATGCGATCAGTTTGGTGCCTTGCACTCCATGTTGGAAAGCTTATACAGTTCTTCACAAAAAGCATCCATGTACACACAACACTTTTATTTAAAGTAAGTTTCATTAAAATACATATATGCAGCATACATGCACCAGGGCAACAGCAAAAACCAATACCAAACTCTGGTCCAATGGATTAACAGACAAAACAGTGGAGTATGAAAGCAGGGAACTGTTGCTAAAAGTTTACGCATGGCACTAATTAGAACACTGCTGGAATACTGTGAACAATTTTGGGGCCTTATTTACGAAAGACATACTGACATCGGAGGCACACTAGCCTGATACCAAGTATGGGGGAGGCTGTCTTATAAAGAGGTTGAGCCTTTACTTATTGGAGTTTAGACGAATGAGAGTCTAAACTGGCCTTATTGCAACATAGCCAGATGGCATAATCCTAGTATAAAAGGTTCACAGATGAGGATGAATTTCTTCTCTCTGAAGATAGTGAATCCATGAAATTCTTTACCTCAAAGGGCTAACATGGCTGAGTCATCAAGGCTGAGATAGGCAGACTTTTAACCAACAAGGGAATCAAGGATTATAGGGAAAGGGTGGTTGTTTTTCAGATCAGCCACAATCTCATTGGATGACGGAGAAGACCAGATAGCTGAAGGGCCTACTTCAGCTTCTATATTTTATGCTCTTGAAAGTCACGGCTTACAGGAACCGAGGTAATAGAACAGAGAACATTACAGCACAGTACAGGCCCTTCGGCCCTTGATGTTGTGCCGACCTGTCGTACCGATCTCAAGCCCATCTAACCTACACTATTCCATGTATGTCCATATGCTTGTCCAATGACGACTTAAATGTACCTAAAGTTGGCGAATCTACTACCGTTGCAGGCAAAGCCTTCCATTCCTTTACTACTCTCTAAGTAAAGAAACTACCTCTGACATCTGTCCTATATCTTTCACACCTCAATTTAAAGCTATGCCCCATCGTGCACACCATCACCATCCTAGGAAAAAGGCTCTCCCTATCCACCCTATCTAACCCTCTGATTATTTTATACGTTTCAATTAAGTCACCTCTCAACCTTCTTCTCTCTAATGAAAACAGCCTCAAGTCCCTCAGCCTTTCCTCGTAAGAACTTCCCACCATACCAGGCAACATCCTAGTAAATCTCCTCTGCACCCTTTCCAAAGCTTCCACATCCTTCTTATAATGCGGTGACCAGAACTGTACACAATACTCCAAGTGCGGCCGCACCAGAGTTTTGTACAGCTAACGGTCTGTGTCCATTTGCTCCCTGCCCATCCATGTACCTGTCCAAATATATCTTAAAAGACGCTAACGTGTCTGCGTCTACCACCTCCGCTGGCAACGTGTTCCAGGCACCCGCCACCCTCTGTGTAAAGAAATTTCCATGCATATCTCCCTTAAACTTTCCTCCTCTCACTTTGAACTCATGACCCCTAGTAATTGAGTCCCCCACTCTGGGAAAAAGCTTCTTGCTATCCACCCTGTCTATACTCCTCATGATTTTGTAGACCTCAATCAGGTACCCCCTCAATCTCCGTGTTTCTAATGAAAATAATCCTAATCCTAATCTACTATTCGCGGTGAAGTCTCACCAAAAACCAGTGTTGTTACAACACG
Organism: Stegostoma tigrinum; assembly: GCF_030684315.1. NCBI lineage: Eukaryota > Metazoa > Chordata > Chondrichthyes > Orectolobiformes > Stegostomatidae > Stegostoma > Stegostoma tigrinum. Next base: position 91,804,207 of record NC_081363.1, read on the forward strand.
GAGATGGCCATTTGGTCCAGTGAGTCCATGCTGCCCCTCTTTACTTCAATCCAGTCAGTCCCCATCCCCTGCACTGCGAGCTTCAATCATTCACCACCTTTGCTTCCAGCTCCCTCAAGTCAGGTTCAACACTGCAGTTTCTTATCTGGCTCTGATCAGGATCTTTTGCAAGAATGCCAGTTCAAAGAGAAGACCGAGTGCATGAACAAACAGTGCTGATTGGTTGGCAAGTGGATTTAAATGGGTAAGAGCGTCGCCATGGAGAATGTTCCCTTTCATGACGATTAGCAGTTACTTGTCAGGCTTTGTTTGAATTTTAAGGTTGCCTCTGATTGTTCAGGGTTAAATGTTTCCCCTAATAGACCCCTTCACACCCCCTCCCCCAACCCACTGCAAAGAACAAGGCCCTGTGAATTAATACTTTACGGCTTCTCAAAGCCTGACTGACAGCGTTTCAGTGCAATCCTTCACACATTCAGGATTATCCAGCAGGTGTTAACCAATTGCAGCATCTCATCTCATGTTAGGAATTGTCTCGTGTTTTGCAAGCAGCGCTGGGTTGAACATGATTAGCATCTTAGTTGCTCTGAACAGTCTAAGAAGAAGTTCAGTTGTCTTTGTTCACAAGATTGGTTGGCAAGTGGCATTTTGAGTGCGAGCAGCAGTGGAGGCAAGACGGACCCGGAAGACTGCAGCTAAGGTAAAGCAGTTTATTTTTTAAATTACTTACCGATAGCGGGCAGCGGTGTTTTTTTTCCTCTTTCAGAGAAGGAGCGGGAGCACTAGAGGAAGAGACGAGGACCAGAGGGGCAGCCGGGAAGGAAAGCAGTGAGTATAAATACTCACCCTTTGACGCCAACGGCCATTTTGGGTGCGAGCAGCAGCGGAGGCAAGACGGACCCGGAAGACTGCAGCTAAGGTAAAGCAGTTTATTTTTAAAATTACTTACCGATAGCGGGCAGCGGTGTTTTTTTCCTCTTTCAGAGAAGGAGCGGGAGCACCAGAGGAAGTGACGAGGACCAGAGGGGCAGCCGGGAAGGAAAGCAGTGACCATATATATCAGCAAGGCGGCTAAACCCAAGACTCTACAACTGTAGTGTCTCCCACCCGCCCTCCTCCTCTAACCTAGTTAATAAGGTAAGGTTCATGCTAAACTTTCTCTATTGAACATAAGTTTGTTATGAATTTGTTATTATTACTTGAAGTAAGCTTTCTACTTTAGTACTGAGTGGGTGTTCAGATAAGTGGGGTATGGATGCTAGGGCAGTTGCTTGCTCCTCCTGCAGAATGTGGCAGTTGGGAGATGTGGCACACGTCTCCGCTGGCTACATCTGCGGGAAGTGCACCCAGCTACAGCTCCTTGAAAACCGTGTTAGGGAAATGGAGCTGGAGCTGGATGAACTACGGATCATTCGGGAGGCAGAAGGGGTAATTGAGAGGAGTTATCGGGAGTTGGTCACTCCTAAGGCTCAGGACGAGGATAGATGGGTTACAGTTAGGGGGAGGAAAGGGGACAGACAGACAGTGCAGAGATCCCCTGTGGGCATTCCCCTCAGCAATAAGTATACCGTTTTGGATACTGCTGGGGGGGATGACCTACCAGAGGCAAGCCATAGTAGTCAGTTCTCTGGCACTGAGCCTGACACTGTGGCAAAGAAGGGAAGGGGGCAGAACAGAAAAGTACTCGTGGTAGGGGACTCGATAGTTAGGGGAATCGACAGGAGATTTTGTGGGCAAGATCGGGATTCCCGGAAGGTATGTTGCCTCCCTGGTGCCAGGGTCCGGGACGTCTCCGATCGGGTGTATAAAGTTCTAAAAGGGGAGGGCGAACAGCCAGAAATCGTGTTACATATTAGCACAAATGATATAGCCAGAAATAGGTTTGAGGATATAAAAAGTGATTTCAGGGAGTTAGGATGGAAGGTGCAGAGCAGGACGAACAGAGTAGTGTTCTCTGGTTTACTACCGGTGCCACGAGATAGCGAGGTGAGGAACAGGGAGCGGGCGCAGCTGAACACGTGGCTACGCAGCTGGTGCAGGAGGGAGGGCTTCAGATATGTTGATAATTGGGATGCCTTCTGGGGAAGGTGGGACCTGTACAAGAAGGACGGGTTGCATCTGAACTGGAAGGGGACCAATGTCCTGGGTGGAAGGTTTGCTCGAGTAGTTCGAGAGGGTTTAAACAAGTATGGCAGGGGGGTGGGAACCTGAGCTGTATACCAGAGGTGAGCGTTGATGCAGGTGAGGCAGTAGCAAGAGGTAGACCAGCTAGTGGGAAGGATTTTCCTGGGAAGGAACCAAGGGATCGGTTAAAGTGTGTTTGCTTTAATGCAAGGAGTATCAGGAATAAAAGTGATGAACTTAGAGCATGGATCAGTACCTGGTGCTATGCTGTTGTGGCCATAACAGAGACATGGGTTTCTCATGGGCAGGAATGGTTGCTGGATGTTCCAGGGTTTAGAACATTTAAAAAGAATAGGGAGGGGGGACAAAGAGGAGGGGGTGTAGCACTACTAATCAGAAAGGGTATCACAGCTACAGAAGCTTCCTTTGTCGAGGAAGAGCTGCCTACTGAGTCAGTATGGGTGGAAATTAGGAACAGCAAGGGAGTAGTCACCTCGTTAGGGGTTTACTACAGGTCCCCCAATAGCAGCAGGGAGATTGAAGAAAGCATAGGTCGACAGATTTTGGAAAAGTGTGCACGCAGTAGGGTTGTTGTAATGGGTGACTTTAACTTTCCTAATATTGATTGGAGCCTCCTTCGAGCAGAAGATTTGAATGGAGCTGTTTTTGTAAGGTGTGTTCAGGAGGGTTTCCTAACGCAGTACGTTGACAGGCCGACGAGGGGAGAGGCCATTCTAGACTTGGTGCTCGGAAACGAGCCGGGGCAGGTATCAGATCTTGTGGTGGGAGAGCATTTTGGTGATAGTGACCATAACTGCCTCACATTCTACATAGCTATGGAGAAGGAGAGGATTAGGCAGAATGGGAGGATATTTAATTGGGGAAGAGGAAACTATGATGCGATTAGACATGAGTTAGGAAGCATGGACTGGGAGCAGTTGTTCCATGGTAAGGGAACTATAGGCATGTGGAGACGGTTTAAGGAACAGTTGTTGGGAGTGATGAGTAAATATGTCCCTCTGAGACAGGCAAGAAGGGGTAAGATTAAGGAACCTTGGATGACGAGAGCGGTGGAGCTTCTAGTGAAAAGGAAGAAGGTAGCTTACATAAGGTGGAGGAAGCTAGGGTCAAGTTCAGCTAGAGAGGATTACATGCAGGCAAGGAAGGAGCTCAAAAATGGTCTGAGGAGAGCCAGGAGGGGGCACGAGAAAGGCTTGGCAGAAGGAATCCGGGAAAACACAAAGGCATTTTACACTTACGTGAGGAATAAGAGAATGGTCAAAGAAAGAGTAGGGCCGATCAGGGATAGCATAGGGAACTTGTGTGTGGAGCCTGAGGAGGTAGGGGAAGCCCTAAATGAGTTTTTTGCTTCTGTCTTTACGAAAGAAACCAACTTTGTAGTGAATGAAACCTTTGAAGAGCAGGTGTGCATGCTGGAATGGATAGAGATAGACGAAGCTGATGTGCTGAAAATTTTGTCAAACGTTAAGATTGACAAGTCGCCAGGCCCGGATCAGATTTGTCCTCGGCTGCTTTGGGAAGCGAGAAATGCAATTGCTTCGCCACTTGCGAAGATCTTTGCATCCTCGCTCTCCACTGGAGTCGTACCTGAGGACTGGAGAGAGGCAAATGTAATTCCTCTCTTCAAGAAAGGAAATAGGGAAATCCCCGGCAATTATAGACCAGTAAGTCTCACATCTGTCGTCTGCAAGGTGTTAGAAAGGATTCTGAGGGATAAGATTTATGACCATCTGGAAGAGCATGGCTTGATCAAATACAGTCAACACGGCTTTGTGAGGGCTAGGTCATGCCTTACAAACCTTATCGAGTTTTTTGAGGATGTGACTAGAAAGGTTGATGAGGGTCGAGCTGTGGATGTGGTGTATATGGACTTCAGTAAGGCATTTGATAAGGTTCTCCATGGTAGGCTCATTCAGAAGGTCAGGAGGAATGGGATACAGGGGAACTTAGCTGCTTGGATACAGAATTGGCTGGCCAACAGAAGACAGCGAGTGGTAGTAGAAGGAAAATATTCTGCCTGGAAGTCAGTGGTGAGTGGAGTTCCACAGGGCTCTGTCCTTGGGCCTCTACTGTTTGTAATTTTTATTAATGACTTGGACGAGGGAATTGAAGGATGGGTCAGCAAGTTTGCAGACGACACAAAGGTCGGAGGTGTCGTTGACAGTGTAGAGGGCTGTTGTAGGCTGCAGTGGGACATTGACAGGATGCAGAGATGGGCTGAGAGGTGGCAGATGGAGTTCAACCTGGATAAATGCGAGGTGATGCATTTTGGAAGGTAGAATTTGAAAGCTGAGTACAGGATTAAGGATAGGATTCTTGGCAGCGTGGAGGAACAGAGGGATCTTGGTGTGCAGATAAATAGATCCCTTAAAATGGCCACCCAAGTGGACAGGGTTGTTAAGAAAGCATATGGTGTTTTGGCTTTCATTAACAGGGGGACTGAGTTTAAGAGTCGTGAGATCTTGTTGCAGCTCTATAAAACTTTGTTTAGACCGCACTTGGAATACTGCGTCCAGTTCTGGGCGCCCTATTATAGGAAAGATGTGGATGCTTTGGAGAGGGTTCAGAGGAGGTTTACCAGGATGCTGCCTGGACTGGAGGGCTTATCTTATGAAGAGAGGTTGACTGAGCTCGGTCTCTTTTCATTGGAGAAAAGGAGGAGAGGGGACCTAATTGAGGTATACAAGATAATGAGAGGCATAGATAGAGTTGACAGCCAGAGACTATTTCCCAGGGCAGAAATGGCTAGCACGAGGGGTCATAGTTTTAAGCTGGTTGGTGGAAAGTATAGAGGGGATGTCAGAGGCAGGTTCTTTACGCAGAGAGTTGTGAGAGCATGGAATGCGTTGCCAGCAGCAGTTGTGGAAGCAAGGTCATTGGGGTCATTTAAGAGACTGCTGGACATGTATATGGTCACAGAAATTTGAGGGTGCATACATGAGGATCAATGGTCGGCACAACATTGTGGGCTGAAGGGCCTGTTCTGTGCTGTACTGTTCTATGTTCTATGTTCTAAGATCTGTGGAGTTGCTTTTTTTGCCTGTTAGAACGTTTTTTTTTCTAGGACTTCCTTTTTTAAACGATACCACTAGTTTGCAACAGGCAAACGATGGCTGGTTCACTTATTAAATTTCACTGATTTATCAATTTGAAAGTCACAGCTTACAGCGTCTGCTGAAGGAAAGATAAACTGGTTTCCTTTGGATTTATACTGGGGTTTGACTGCAGAGAACAGAGAGACAGCTCCTGAAGTGATGGGGATCTGATCACTTCTCACTGAATCTTGTTTCCAACCCCAAGTTGTTTAGTTACCTGAGCAGCAATCACATCATTGTTCAAAAGATCTTTGGCATTGATAACTAGTTGCCAGTGTGTAGACCAAACAACCTTTTTTTTTGTTACTAACCAAGCTCCAAGTGTATGCAGAACCCCTCAGCTCCAGCTTGTCTGCAACCTAAACTTCAACTGCAGCTCATCCACACACCTGGTTAAACAATGCATGCCACCAGGATCAGGTTAACTTCCTTTGGAAGGATGCAATCCTTGCAAAACACTGGTCCGTTCTCATTTCAGTCAGTAATTTACAAATATGCAAAATAGAAAGCCTGTGTGTGTGTGATCTGAGAGTTTGGGGTTAGTGCAAGTAACCACTATGGGTGTTCAGGGTCTAAGAGAAATCAGGGCAGTATGCATACAGTCGTGGCTTGCAATTAGAGTGTGGGTGTGTGAGAGAAAGATTAGGGTCTGTGCATGCGATCAAGGTGTGTGGGTGCAATCTCTGCACGTTCAAGATGAGTGTATGCTCAGGGTCAGTATGCACATTCACTGTATGTTCAGGATCTATGTGCGCATTCATTGTATGTTCAAGGTTAGCGCATTTGATCACTTTGTGCTCAGTCTTTGTGCGTATATTCATTGCATGTTCAGGGTCTTTGAGCTTGTTCACTATGTTCACAGCATGTACGTGTGCACAATCATCATGTTTTCAGGTGTGCGTGTGCGGAATCAGGATTTGCACCTGAAGGCTATGGAGCAACTGAGCAAGATTGGAGCTCAGGGGAGGAAAAAGCATGACTGGCTCGAAGAGACTAATTGTCGGGGAAGAATTGCAGCCACATTTGTGGATTCTGCCTCCAGGGGAGTATGGACCCAGAAAAGGAGGTTGATCAGTTACAACATGAGCACCTGAGGCAGTCCATGACAGTGGCTTCTTGAGTCGTTTCAGGGTCAGATCAGAAAATGAAAAAAAAAATTGCAATCAGTTGCGAAGCTCAATGATATTTGACAATCTACTCTCTCAAGGTGGGGATAATGGGAATTGCAGATGCTGGAGAACCCGAGATAACAAAGTGTGGAGCGGGATGAACACAGAAGGTCAAGCAGCATCTTAGGAGCACAAAAGCTGATGTTTCGGGCCTAGACCCTTCATCAGATTTTCTAGATTGCAAGAACTATTTTTATATGGAGTGTCTGATCAGTATTTAATTGTGACTGTTTTTGTTTTATTCACTCATGGGATGTAAGCATTGCTGGCTAGGCCAGAATTTCTTGCCCATCCCAAGCTGCCGCTTCAGAAAGTGGTGGTGAGCGGCCTTCTTGAACCGTTGCAGGCCGTGTGCTGTTGGTTGATCCACAACGTCCTGAAGGGGGTGGTGTTCCCACATATCAACTGCCTTTGTCCCTGTAAACAGTTGTGGGTTTGGAAGGCGCTGACTAAGGAGTTTTGGAGAATTTTTAAAGTATATCTTGTCCATGAGTACACACTGCTATCAGTGAGCATTGGTGGTAGTGGGAGCGGATGCTTGTGGATGTGGTGCCAATCAAGCGGGGGCTGCTCCGTCCTGGATTGTGTCAAGCTTCTTGCATGTTGTTGCGGCTGCACCTATCCAGGCAAGCGGGAAGGTTTCCATCACAATCTTCACCTGTACCTTGTAGATGGTGGGCAGGCTTTGGGGAGTCAGGAGGTCGGTTACTCACCACAGTATTCCTAGCCTCTGCCATGCTCTTGCATCCCCAGTATTGAAATGGTGAGTCCACACAATCATACAGCAGGGAAATCTGTCCAACCTGTCTCTTCTGTCCAACCAGTCCATGCTGAACATAATCCCAAATGAGGCCCACATCCCTTTAAAAATTCTTATTCAGGTATTTATCTGAATGTCTTCAAAATTTTGTAACTGTACCCACATCCACCACTTGCTCCAGAGGTTAACGAGATGTTAATTACACACACACACTTATTCCCCATGTTTTTTTTAATCTTTCTCCTCTCACCTTAAAAATATGCCCCGAACTTGAAATCCCCCACCCTAGGGAAAAGATGCCTCACCATTCACCTTATCTATATCCCTCATGACTTTGTAAACCTCTCAAGGTCACCCCCTCCTACCCTCCAGTGAAACAGGTCCCAGCCTATCCAGCCTCTCCTTATAATTCAAACCCTTAATTCTCAGCAACATTCTGGTAAATCTCTTCTGACCCTTCTCCAGATTAATAAATTTCTTCCTGTAACAGGGTGACCAGAACCGGACACAATACTCCAGCAGAGGCCTCACCAATGTCCTGTATAAGCTCAATATACTATCCAATGCCTATACTCAAAGGTCTCAGCAATGAAAGCAAGCATGCTAAAAGATACACTTCGTAAATTCACTGAAACTCCTTAGTCAGCATCTTCTAAACCCACTCCTTTTTAACCACCTACATGTGACACAAACTTCAAAGAATTTTGTAGCTGAACCCCTGGATCTCTGTTCTACAACACCACCCAAGATCCTACTTTTAATTGCATTAAGTCCTGCCTTGTTGGTCTTACCAAAATGCAACACCTCAGATTTATCGAAATTAAACTCCATCTGCTACAATTGAGTTGAGTTTCTGGTCAATAGTAATGTTTACGATGTTTATGGGGGATTCAGTTGTAACAACACCATTGAATGCTAAGGGTTAGATGGCCTCTAACAGGTGATGCCTGGCAATATTATTTGCCACTTGTCTACCCAAGTGTGGATACTGTCCATATCTTGTTGCATTTGAACACTGACTGCTTCAGTATCTGAGGAGTTGCAAATGTACAATCGTCAGCAAACATCCCCACTTCTGACCTTATGATGGAGGGAAGGTCATTGACGAAGCAGTCCTAGGCTCAATCATCACCGAGGGACTCCTGCAGAAATTTCCTTCAGCTGGGATGATTGGCCTCCGAACAACCACATGCATCTTCCTATGTGTCAGGTATGACTCCAACCACCAGAGCACTTGCCCCCCGACGAAACCTGTCGATTCCAGTTTTGCCAGGGCTCCTTGTTGACAGGCTCAGTCAAATGTGGCCTTGACGTCAAGGACTGTCACTCTCACTTCACCTCTGGAATTCAATTCTTTTGTCCACGTTTGAACCAAGGCTGTAATGAGGTCAGGAGCAGAGTGGCCCTGGCGGAACCCAAACTGGGCATCACTGAGCAGGTTATTGCTGAGCATGTGCTGCCTGATAGCACTATTGATGACATTTCCCATCACTTTACTGATGATCAAGAGTAGATTGATGGGCCGATAATTGACTGGGTTGGATCTGTCCTGCTTTTCGTGAAAAGCACATACCTGGGCAATTATCACATTTTCGGATGGATGGCATGTTGTACCTTTAGAAATAAATTTTATTTAATGTTGATTTGATTACTGATTAAAAATCCTGTAATAAGATCTACTGTTACTCATTCCAAACCATGGAACCCTAGGTGTTGATTCTCTTCATAAGTCTCTGGATCTCACACCTTATCCACTTATCTCTGTTCCTGGCCAGATCATAACATAATTTTTAGCTGTTTAGTCCAGGATTGTAACATAATCCTCTTGCAGGATTTGAAATTCAGAAATAATGGCAATTACTAGGACTTGCTGAGGTTAAATTCGATACAATTTTCACCTCAATTTTGAAAACTCAAATGGCTTTGTCAGTTGCTATGCTTTTCTGGAGAGAAGATTTATCCCTGAGTGACTTGCAAGAACTAACCAATGCTCGGTTAATATCACTGGCAGAGAGGTTGGGGATGTTAAGAGTTCAATGCAGAGGAGATGAAGCTGAGATAATAACACAGAATTTGGGACTGGAATGAGAAGAGTCTAAATCTAATGGAACATAATTTCAGTGAACTAGAATTCAACTGCAGATCATGCAGCTTGAAAAAGAAAAGAAAAATGAGAAAACTTGAACTATAAAGAGCAAGGCAAATGTTAGAACAAGAATTCCAGGTTTGGTAAAGGACGACAGAGATAAGGAAAGAGAAGGAGAACCTCAAAGAGAAATCAGAAATCATTCATGAACTAAAGAAAAGCTCAGGTGATATGGTTTCAGGGAAGCTGGTCGAATGAACAGGAATGATGGTAGTGACAATAAAAATGGTCCTCCAAAACCAGTATGACCAGTGAGAATGGTTGGCAAGGTGGCTCAGTGGTGAGCACCACTACTTCACAGCCATAGGGACTTGTGTTTGATTCCACCCTCGGGCAACTGTCTGTGTGGAGCTTGCACATTCTCTCCAAGTCTGCATGGGTTTCCTCCGGTTTCCTCCCACAGTCCAAAGATGTGCAGGCTAGGTGAACTGGCTATGCTAAGTTGCTCATAGTGTTCAGGGATGTGCAAATTATGTGGGTTTTAGGGGGATGGGCCCGGGTGGGATGCTCTCAGGGTCGGTATGGACTTGTTGAGCCAAAGGGCCTGTTTCCACATTGTAGGGATTCTAAGAATAATAGAAACACTTTAGGAGTCTTCAACAAAGACAATACAGACAAACAAAGGGAATGTGTGTTAGAAAAGCAACAATGGCACAAAGTTCCCCCAGAACCTACAGGAATAGGATTCAAAATAGTCAATGCAATTCTTCCTTGAATATTGCCACAGTGTATCAGGTTACTGGAATTTACAGCAGTTTTATCTGTAAGGGAGAAATGTTCCCTTCCTCCTCATACACGATGCTGGATTATATGTATCATCAACAGCCACAGGTGAAGTGCCAAAGACTGGAGGTTGGCAAACGTGGTGCTACTATTTGACAAAAGTGGCAAGGAAAAGCCAGGGACCTACAGAGCCTGACATCAGTGGTGGGCAAGTTGTTGGAGGGCATCCCGAGGGGTAGGATTTACATATACTTGGAAAGGTAAGGACTGATTAGTGATCGTCAACATGGCTTTGTGTGTCATGAACTTGATTGAGTTTTTTGAAGAGGTAGCAAAGAGGATTTATGAGGGCAGAGTAGTGGACACGATCTATATGGGCTTCACTAAGGCTTTGACAAGGTTCCTCATGGTAGACTGGTTAGCAACGTTAGATCACATGGAATACAATTATAACTAGCATTTAGGTACAGAACTGGCTCAAAGGCAGAAGATAGAGGGCAGTGGTAGAGGTTTGCTTTTCAGACTGGAGGCCTGTGATCAGCGATGTGCCACAAGGATCGGTGCTGGGTCCACTGTTTTTAGGCATTTATATAAATGATTAAGATGCGAACACAGGAGGTATGGTTAGCAAGTTTGCAGATGACACCAAAATTGGAGGGGTAGTGGACAGCAAAGAAGGTTACTTCAGAGTACAATGGGATCTTGAATAGATAGGCCTGCAGACCAAGGAGTGGCAAATGAAGTTGAATTTACATAAATAAATGTGAGGTACTGAATTTTGGGAAGCAAAATCAGGGCAGGACTTATGCACTTAATGCTAAGGTCCTCGGGAGTGTTGCTGAACAAAGAAACCATGGAGTGCAGGTTCATAATTCCTTGAAAGTGGAGTCACAGGTAGACAGGATAGTGAAGGTGCTGTTTGGTATGCTTTCTTTTATTGATCAGTGCACTGAGTATAGCATTGAGTACAGTAGTTTGGAGGTCATGTTGCAGACATTGGTTAAGCCACATTTGGAATACTACTTGCAATTCTGGTCTTCCAGCTATTTGAAAGATGTAGTGAAACTTGAAAGGAAAAGATTTACAAGGATAATGTCAGGTTTGGAGGGTTTGAGCTATACAGAGATGCTGAATAGGCTGGGGCTATTTTCCCTGGAGTATTGGAGACTGAGGGGTGACCTCAGAGGTTTATAAAATCACGAGGGGCATGGATAGGATAAATAAAAGGAATCCAAAACTGGAGGGCATAGGTTTAAAGTGAGAGGGCAAAGGCTGAAAAGGGATCTAAGAGGGAACTGGATTCATATTTTATGAACTACTGAGGCAAATCAATCATTGATGATGGCTAATGATATGAGTTGTGCTCCAGGTGGCTTGATAAAAGGGGAAGTATCACTGGGGAATCTCTATGGGTTTAATGAATGTGTTTCTTTTTTATGTATTATCCAAAGTGACCTAATCGTTGAATTTGTTAGTATAGGAACTGTTCCTAGTTTAACGTTTAAAAGATGGGCTTTATACTAGGTAATGATTTGGTAGTAGACAAGTCTTGGATGTACAGAGATTTCAAGAGATCCAGTTGAGGTATGACAAGTTCTGGACTATACCCTGCTTGCGCAACAGCTGCAGCCACATTTGTAAGACTAGACAGGATTAAATAGAAAAAAACTAACCCAGGACAAAGAAAAGTTGTCTCAGTGGCGCAAGATTGTCAAATGTAGCACCGGGTAGTGGGCCCTGCTAAAGGAAAATTGAGCTCATCATGTACCAACTTAAAACTCATGAAAGATAAGTTTGCTACTGAAAAATGTGGCAGCAACATTTACGAATAAAACACTTGAACCAGGGCTTGAAAATTGCAGTGATAAACACGTAGAAGCAAACTCAATCAAGGTAGATCCTCAATTAATAATTGATGAATTTCAAGTAAATAAAGTCACTACAAAGTTCTGTGAAAAAATGCCTTGAAGCAGTCAGTAACCATAGAGGAAAGGACATTGTGGGTCAACAGCACACAGGCTGCAGAGGGTCAATGGCAATTATATAAATAAATGCTGGCCCACCCAGTGATGTCCACATCTCATGAGTAAATTTTAAAAAAGCTGGCCATGAAAATGATCAAACCTGAGAGAAGGCTGTATACATGACTCTGAAACCAAAGCAAACAAACTAACCGGAACAGTTACTCAGCTGAATGAGATCAGCCAACCTGAAAAGGAAGTAGACTATAAGGCAGTGAACAAATATTAGGAGGAAACTGAACAATCAGTGGGGAACAAACAAATGTGTGCAAAAGGCTGTGGCACATTGTTTTCTAGTTGATCCGAGCAATTAAGAGTAAAACTCACTCAATGCAGGTTTATTAATCTTAAACAATGAAGCAAAGTTTGAAGCTGGCTGTCAATCAGAAACACATGACTTCCATAGAAAGGAGCTAAAGTGTGTTGCTATCAACTGAGGAGAAAATGAAAAACAAATTTGCATACTTTTGTTGACGTGAAAAATACATGAAAACTATTTGTATTATGAAGTACGATGAAATGTGCATCCACATGTGAAGAGTGGGAGGCCATCTTAATAACAGTTTTAAAGTTACACCAAGAGACCTGAAAACCTAATGTACAAAATAAGCCTAGAGATTAGTCAAGAAGAACTACTGAACAGTCATACCAGACTCCAAAAGCTAAATCTGTTTCTATCTCCACAGACCTACAGAGTTTCTCCAGCATTTCCCGTCTTTGTGCGGCAAGGAGTCTGATCGCCATCACTAAGCGCTCTCAGGTTCTAATTTGCCATGGATTTTCCCCCATCGCTGCATGCAGTCATTGCAATATAATGATGACCTTCGTACTGTTGATGTGCGCAACGGGGGTCCGCGCATGCAGTCGCTGTGCTAGGAGAATCTGCAGGAGTCTTTTTTCACTCTGAGGGTGGAGGAGATCTGCACCTCGTTGCCTGAAAGGACACTTAATGCTGAAATCCAGAAAACACTTAAAAAATTCTTGGATAACACATCAAGTGCCATACCCTACAAGACAATAGGCCTATAAAATGGGATTAAACCAAATAACTACTCCCTGTGCAGGGCAGACACGATCGCCCAAACGGCTTCCTTCCACGCTGTAAATTTCTACAATTGTTTGATACTCACTTTTAAGATTCTGGACTAGCTGTGAATGCGAGTTTCCAGAAGAGGTCCACGCCATTGTCCTCACAAGCAATACTCCTACTAGAAAAATAACCGAGAGCCTCAGCATGGTCAGCATACCCCTTAAACTGAACCAAAGCACAGTGATTAGCTCCAATATCAACCAACACTCAGCGCAGAAATACACACAAAACACCCAAATATTACATCCTTTCCCTGCCTTCCTCACTCCGTCAAGTTAACCTGTTCAGTGAGTGGGCAAGATGGAATATAATATGGGGAAATGTGAATATTATCCACTTTGGTTGAAAGGATGGAAAAGCAGAATATTTAATGAAGGTAACCAAATGGTAAACATTGATATTCAGTGGAATCGAGGGTCCTTAAAGTCAGCAAGTTAATACGCAGTGCAAAAAGCAATTCCTAATACAAACAGAATGTTAAAATTTATTAAGGAGAAGTTGGAAATTAAGATTAAGGTAGATTAACTGCAATACTCCAGAGTTTTGGGGACAGCATATGAGACAGACTTTGGTCTCCTTACCTGGGGAAGGGCATACTTTATAGACATCCACTAGACAGTTCTCAGATGAGGGGGTTTTCTCACAATATGAGGAGGAGCCTTATCTGGGCCAATGTTTTGTAGGAGAATATGATCTCATTGAAACATACAAGATGGCTGGAGATTGACAGATATTACAAGGTTTTGCTCCCCCCCCCGGTTAAGGTACCTAACACAAAAGGGGTGCAGTGTCTCAGAACAAGGGAAGGGAACTTTCTTCACTCACAGGATTGTGTCTTTTGAGTTCTCTACTCCAGAGCATTACAGATACTGCATCAGTGATCATATTCAAGATTGAGAAGAGCAAATGTTGGGCACTGAAGGGTATGAGGAATGGGCGGGACAGCAGATGTAAAGTCAACTCACGTCCCTTAGCTCAGCCTGTGTGCCTCCCTCCTTCCTCTCATCTCCCATTCTTTCTCTCTCTCTATTTAAATCTCTATCAATCTTTCTCACACTCAGTTTCACTCCCACTCCTCTGACTTTCAGTTTCTCTTTCTCTCTGTTTCACTCTCAATTTCTTTCTCTATCCCTACCCCTATCTTTCACATTGTTTCTCTCACACTGATAATAAAATGTGAGGCTGGATGAACACTGCAGGCCCAGGAGCACAAAAGCTGACGTTTCGGGCCTAGACCCTTCATCCTAGGCCCGAAACATTAGCTTTTGTGCTCCTGAGATGCTGCTGGGCCTGCTGTGTTCATCCAGCCTCACATTTTATTATCTTGGATTCTCCAGCATCTGCAGTTCCCATTATCACTGATACAATTTTCTCTCACACTGACTCAGTTTTCGCTCTTGCTCTTAATCTTAACCTCTCTCTCTCCCCTTTTTCTCAAAACCTCACTCACTCTCTTTCCTCTTGTCAAGCTGGTGATGACGCAGTCACTGCGCGGTGTAGGTCCCGGATGAAGAAGGCGGAGCCGCGCCCGTTACACCCCCTGAACCCTGACCCCGGGATAACCTCCAACCCCCGGCCGCGCGGAGCTGTCCCTCCAGAGGGCTGTTACAGCCTGACTCCGCCTGTCCCTCTCTGCGACAGCCTGACTCTGTGTCTCTGCCTGTCCCTCTCTGCCACAGCCTGACTTTGTGTCTCTGCCTGTCCCTCTCTGCTACAGCCTTACTGTGTCTCTGTCTGTCCCTGCCACAGCCTGACACAGTGTCTCTGACCGTCTCTGCCTGTCCCTCTCTGTCACAGCCTGACTCTGTGTCTCTGCCTGTCCCTCTCTGCCACAGACTGACTCTGTGTCTCTGCCTGTCCTTCTCTGTCACAGCCTGACTTTGTGTCTCTGCCTGTCCCTCTCTGCTACAGCCTGACTGTGTCTCTGTCTGTCCCTGTCTGTCTGTCTCTGCCACAGCGTGATGCAGTGTCTCTGACTGTCTCTGCCTGTCCCTCTCTGCCACAGCCTGACTCTGTGTCTCTGACTGACCCTATCTGCCTGTCCCTCTTTGACTGACTGTCTGCCTGTCTGTGATTGTCCCTCTGTCTGTCCCTTTTACTGACCGTATGTCTCTGATTGTCCCTGTCTGTCCAACTGTGTCTCTGACTGTCCCTCTTTGACCGACTCTGTCTCTGATTGTCCCTCTTTGACTGACTCTGTGTCTCTGACTGTCCCTCTCCGTCACTGCTTGCCTCTGTCTGACTCTCTGACTCTGATGGTCCCTGTCTGATCACTGTCTGTCTCGGCCTCTGTGACTGGCAGCCTCTGCCTGCCCCTTTCAGACTCTATGTCTCTGACTGTCCCTCTCTGACTCTCTCTACTCTCCCTGCCCTGCTTGACACTCTGTATCCATCTCTGCCAGTCCTTGCCCGTCCCTGTCTGACTGAATCCATCCATCTCTGCTATGCCTGCCTGAGTGACTCATTCTGACTGCTTGGCCCTCCCTGACTGCCTGACTAGGTGATGGATGTGGGTGACATGGAATCCAGCAAGGATCTGTGGGAGCGGATTTGTGCTGGACTGGCAGCTCAGACAAGGGATGGGAATGAAACTGAAGCCCTGATTGGAAGCTCCCAGCCAGCATTTTTCTCAGAAATATTCAACCCAATACCTGGGAAGGTGCTGGATGAGGACTCAGTCACCAACAGTGAAGCTCAGACAGGTGTCACTCCTTGGACTCCCCTGGCAGATTCACAGCAATATTTAGCAGTATTGGGTAAGTGTGCAGTTTAAAACAGTCAACTGCAAGGGCCATACCCGCATTCCGTCAGTGTGCTGAACGATTGCTGGGGAAGGTTACAGCATAGTGACTGATCGAATGTGCCTTGGTCTATACCAATCAGGCAAATATCTGATTTACAATACTGTCACCAATACCAAGGCTGGGGCACACTCCCACATCTTCACCAACTGACTTTGTACAATCCTAGTCTGTACACCTAACTGATACAGTCCGTGCACTCTCCCACACTGTGTGTCTATCTGGTGTAACCAGTACAATCTTAAGTGGTCTATGTACCTGTGTAGTCTGTGCACTATACATCTTTTTATTTTTCTTTGCCACAACTTTGGCTTGAAAGTAGGAGATAGAGGGTGGTGAAGGGTTGTTTCTTGGACCGGATGTCTATGACCAGCAATTTGCCGCAAGGATCGGTGCTTTTTGTTATTTACATAAATGATTTGGATGTTAATATAGAAGGAATGGTTAGTAAGTTTGCAGATGACACCAAAGTTGGTGGTGTAGTGCACAGTGAAGAAGGTTATCTCAGAATACAAAGGGACCTTGATCAGATGGGCCAATGGGCTGAGGAGTAGCAGATGGAGTTTAATTTAGATAAACTTGAGATGCTGCATTTTGGTAGGGCAAATCAAGGCAGGACTTATACAGTTAATGGTACACTTCTGGACAATGCTGCCAAACAAAGAGACATTTTAGTGCAGATTCATAGTTCCTTGAATGTGGATTCACAGACAGGATAGTGAGGAATGGGGTTGGTGTGCTCTCCTTTATTGGTCATGACATTGTGTATAAAAGTTGGGATGTCATGTTGCAGCTGTACAGGACATTGATGAGGCCACTTTTGGAATACTGCGTTCAATTCTGACTTCCCTGCTATAGGAATGATGTTTTTAAACTTGAAAAGGTGCAAAAGAGATTTACAATGTTTTTGCTGAGGTTGGAGAGTTTGAGCTATAGGGAGAGGCTGAATAGGCTGGGGCTAATTTCGCTGGAGTGTCAGAGGCTTAGGGGTGACCTTATATAGGTTTATAAAAGCATGAGAGGCATGAATAGGGTGAATAGCCAAGGTCTTTTCCCCAGGGTAAGGGAGTCCAAAACTAACGGGTATAAGTTTAAGGTGAGACAGAAAAGGTATGAAAGGGACCTAAGGGGCAATGTTTTCATTGCAGAGGGTGGTGTGTGTATGGAATGAGCTGCCAGAGAAAGTCTGTTACAATTACAACATTTAAAAGGCATCTGAATGGGTACATGAATAGGAAGGGTTTAGAAGGAGAGATAATGGGAACTGCAGATGCTGGAGAATCCGAGATAACAAAGTGTGGAGCTGGATGAACACAGCAGGCCAAGCAGCATCTTAGGAGCACGAAAGCTGACGTTTCGGGCCCAGACCCTTCATGAGAAAAGGGGGGTGGGGAGAGGGTTCTGAAATAAATAGGGAGAGAGGGGGAGGCAGATCGAAGATGGGTAGAGGAGAAGATAGGTGGAGAGCAGACAGACAAGTTAAAGGGGCTCAATGGTATCAATGTGGATTTCACAAGTTTCAAAATCTCCCCTCCCCCACCACATCCCAAAACCAGCCCAGCTCGTCCCTGCCTCCCTAACCCGTTCTTCCTCTCACCTATCCCCTTCTCCCACCTCAAGCCGCACCTCCATTTCTTATCTACTAACCTCATTCCGCCCCCTTGACCTGTCCGTCCTCACCAGACTGACTTATCTCGTCCCTACATCTCCACCTACAGTCACCTCTACAGGCTCCATCTCCACCCATTTAACATGTCTGTGTCCTTTCCACCTATCTTCTCCTCTATCCATCTTTGATCCGCCTCCCCGTCTCTCCCTACTTATTTCAGAATTCTCTCCCCATCCCCCTTTTCTGATGAAGGGTCTAGACCCGAAACGTCAGCTTTTGTGGTCCTAAGATGCTGCTTGGCCTGCTGTGTACATCCAGCTCCACACTTTGTTATCTAGGGTTTAGAGGGATATGGGCCAAATGCTGGAGATGGGACTGGATTAATTTAGGATATCTGGTTAGCATGGACAAGCTTGACTGAAGGGCCTGTTTCCATGCTGTATATCTGTATGACTATATGACTTTGTTTTGGATTGTGGATGAAAATGGAAAAATGAGACTGCACTGTTAAAAAGACATTCACTGAAACGCATTGTGTGTCATGTTTACGCTGTTCCTGTCTTCAAGTAATAGAAGATGTCTGAGATGGTGCCGTGGGGTATGTTGGCAGAGCAAACTTCACCCAAAGACAGAATGCTGATTGGTATGTGCAATCTGAACCAGCCATGGAGACCTGGAACCATCAGCCTGACAGCAACATCTCTGATTGCTTGCTGGGCAGTTCAACAGCAAGTGCATGAACAATGGGGATGTGTCTGTTGAACAACAGCAAGTGCATGAACAATGGGGATGCTGTCTGTTGTAAACTGGAGAACTGAGGTTCTCCAGTTTACAACAGACAGCATCCCCATTTTTCACTCTCTGCAGTAATGTAACCAAGAGCTCAAAGATAGACATTCTCTCCCATTATTGAGTATAAGGTGTTGCCTCTAACCAGTTACTGAAAAACCAAACAACTAATGAGTCAAAACAAACATATTTCTTATGACTAAAATGTATGAACAATAGTAGGCTATTCAGCCCATCAAGTTTGCTCCATCATTCAAAGAGTTCATGGTTGATCTGATAATGCTCAAATCCATATTCCTGCCTTTTCCCCATAACCTTTGAATCTCCTTACTGATTAAAAGTATGTTTATCTCAGCCTTCAACATACTTAACAACCCAGCCTTGGTGGACCTCTGTGGTCAAGAATTCAACAGATTCACACCCTCTCGAGAGCAGAAATTATTCCTGTGTTTATGTCTTAAATGGGTGATCCCTTAATCTGAGATTATGCCCTTTGTTCCCAGACTCCCCCCACAAGGAGAAACAACCTTTTCACACCTACCCTGTCAAATCCCCTCAGAATGTTTTAAAATTCATTCATGGGATGTGGGCATCACTGGATGGCCAGCATTTTTTTATTGCCTGGCCCGAATTGCCCTTGAGAAGGTGGTGTTGAGCTGTCATCTTGAACTGCTGCAGTCCATGTGCTGTTGGTTGAAACATGATGCCCTTAGGGAGGGAATTTCAGGATTTTGAACCAGCAGCACTGAAGGAACAGCGATATATTTCCAAGCCAGGATAGTGAGTGGCTTGGAGGAGAACTTGCAGCGGGTGGCATTCTCATGTATCTGCTGCCCTTGTCCTCTAGATCAAAGTATTGATCTGTAGAAGGTGCTGTCTTTGGATCTTTGGTGAATTTCTACAGCGCATCTTACAGATGGTATGCACTGCTGCTACTGAGGGATGGATTAGATACTTGTGAATGAGGTGCCAGTCAAGCGGGCTGCTTTGTCCTGGATGGTGTCAAGCTTCTTGAGGGTTGTTGGAGCTGCACCCATTCAGGCAAGTGGGGAGTATTCTTATCACATTCCTGCCATGTATCTTGTAGATGAGGTGAAGTTACTCACCACAGTATTCGTAGCCTCCGACCGGCAGTTGTAGCCAATGTGTCTATGTGGTGAGTCCAGTTGAGTTTCTAGTCAATGGTAAGCACCAGAATGTTGATGGCAGAGGACTCAGTTATGGCAACATGGTTGAATGTCAAGGGGCAGTGGTTAGATTGTGTCATGTTGGAGATGGTCATTGCCTGGCATTTGTGTGGCACGAATATTCCTTACCACTTGTCAGTCCAAGCCAGGATATTGACCAGGTCTTGTTACATTTGAACACAGACTGCTTCAGTATCTGAGGAGTCACAAATGGTGCTGAACATTGTGCAATCATCGGCAAAATTCCCACCTCTGACCTTATGGAGGGAACGACATTGATGAAGCAGCTGAAGATGGTTAGGCCTAGGTCACTACCCTGAGGAACTCCTGCAGAGATGTCCTGAAGCTGAAATGACTGACCTTCAGCAACCACAACCATCTTTCTATGTGCCACATTTGCAAAGAGTTTGCCCCGACACCCATTTGATTAAATCTTTCATTTTTGTGGTGACTGTGGGATTAGTAGGGCTCAAGTATCAGCACACTTTCCCAACTGGGTCATGATAACGCTTTCCTGGATTGTGTGCCTAGCCAACACGGTCTGTCTACAGTCCTGGACTGTGTGTTTTTTTTGTACAGAAAATCGCCTGCGAAAATTAAAGGGCCTGAATGAAGAACCGAGTTCAAAAGAGATGCTACTCAGCCTGTCACAGACAAAGAAGGAATGTTGGGATCGTTTCCTGCATGACCAGTATGGCTCTGACATGTACAGCAATGGATACGAGGTGGATCAGAGGTAAGATTTGATCTGCAGTTCTCTCAGGTTTGTATAAGGTGTCTCGAAGTAGAGCGACACGTCACCATTCCCCACACAGTCACTGATGAGGGTCCCTGTTAGGACCTACCATCCTCCCAACTGAGTGTTGAAACAGGTGATCAGGTGGGAGGAGTAGAATCAGGGTGTCTCTGCTCCTTTTTTACAGCAGCAGCAGCAGCAGTAACTCCCATAAAATAAAGCTTAATTTTAAAAAAAACACAGTTTGGGAAACTTCAGATAGAAGTATTTATGTGCAAAACTTGGCTGATGAGACAGGGGTATATGTGGAGCGCTGAGGGATCCAGTGGTATATGACTGAGGACTTCAGCTGCCTGGTTAGTGAGTGAGGGGCGGGAGGCAGCAAGAAGCTGGGTGAGGAAGTTGGGTGGTAGATCAGTGAGGTACATACTTCAATACAGTGTGCACAGACAGGAACATTGTATGTCTGTTTGCTTCATGCTTTTAACACAAAATACCTTGGGAGGTTGTGTTACAGGAGAATTTGACCCCCAAACCTCTTAAATAACAATAGCGCAGGTGAATGAACACTTGGACAAAGAGTTTGTGTTTGAAAGGTATCTTGAAGGAAAATTGGGAGGAAGGAAGTCTCACCACTTAACACAGCTTGGGTTGAAGTCATGGCTCAATACGGTAAGCGCAGATATCTTTTAGGGGTGTGGGTCTGAACAAGGTTACAAAGTTAAGACGGGGGGTAAAGACATGGAAGGGTTTGAAAATAAAGATACCAATTTTTAAACTCTCAATATTGTTCAACCTGGTGCCAGTCTGGATCAACAAGCACAATGGCGAAAGATGAACAGGACTTGCTGCAAGTCAGGGTCTGAACATCAAAGCTTTGGATGACCTTTAGTTCACAGAGGGTAGACATGGGGAGATTGGGTAGTGCTGCCTTGAGATGCACATGTCCAGAGGCAACAAAGGTGTAAATGAGGGGATGAGCAGGAGAAGGGATGGAATTGAGCAACTTCAGGGAGGTGAAAGTAGATGGTCTCAGCGAGGGTGCTAATTGTAAGTTTTTATCTCTGACGTTAACTCAAAAGTTGTGGACGAACTGGCTTAGCCACGTGCCAATATACAGAGGCTTGTGTATTTGTATATTATAAACACATGCATAGATTTTAATATGTAAAGATTTAGATATATACACACCCTGATATGCAAACATAGAACATCATAAACACGTGTTGATTACTATACACACACACACACACAAACACACACACTCCGATATTCCTACACAGACATATGCACTCATGCCTTTTCCACCTGCATACACTCTCTTAAATACCTGCACGCAGCAGAAATGCATATACTCAGATAGTCTCACACAGGCATACATTTGCACACGTGGTCATAGATATATAGTGCACACATATACACATGGGCGCATACAAGTACCAAATCACTTGATCAGTGGTTTTAAGGCACTGTGGACACTGGTCTTTGACGTGTCACTGTGGGTGCTGAACCTCCAAAATTAGCCCTGGTCTAACTAGCCCTTTATATGGGAGGTGGAAGATGTGGAATTGAGCTCAAGCTTTTCCATGCTTTGGATTACTTGGCATATATGTTCAATACCTAAAGGTTCTCAGTCTGTACATGAAACCATTCTTCAAAGTCAAGTAATTCAGTACCTGATCAACCCTGAAGGACAAACTGCAAACCAAGAGGAGCCAAAGAGTGAAAGCAGTGATCAGTGATGATCCACACCATACCTGTCCTTGCCTGTGTATTAGTGAAACATCCAGCTGGCCAGATGGAGGCCAGAGCTGTCATCAAAGCACTGCGCTATCGAGCCCTTTAACATCATTGCTGGCTGAAAGGGGAAACACTGAACCTCGATGATGCCAACAGCTGAATTCAGTCCCTTAGTATTGGCTTGTGTATATTTTAGACATGGAGGCATAGTGCAAAAGTTCTCGGGACCTCTCCCACTCCACTGTAACTGATGGCAATCACTTTGACTTGTATGAAGTGACATTCCAACAAAGCTCTGTCTGTAGAGCGGGAAACGAAGAGATAATGTTCCTGAGAAGGAGTTGGGATGCTCGCCAATCACTAACTTGATCTGTGTACCCTGTGTATTAATGGATCTTTACAGTGGAGAGTCATAGACTGCTGTTTGCCGGGTGGTTTACTCTCAATGACATCCCATTGCGCAGCTCACCAGTGACAGTATTTATTCATTGGCGCATATTCTCTCTGCTCCACATCAAACTATGCCCAAACTGTGGCAAGTTCGAAACAGAGACCAACAGTCACATTTTTGGCACATCAAAGATCTCACCTGTCTTTGCAGCTAGGTTTCTGGTTAATCCCAGTCTCCCCAAGACAAGGTCATACATTTATTGTTTGACCTGCTTTTAGTGTAGCAGCCTATCAGTATAAACAAGGGTACAAACAATTAAATAGGTCAATTCTAAGCTGTTACAACTTTGACAGGAGGAATGTGCTGATAATCAAGCCCCACTACTGCCCCATTAGTATAAATGAGTTGGCTCGTTCATTAAAATAGTCACTTCCTTCTCACTTGTACTGCTATCTACAATAAAAGAGCTTTTCACCAGGCTTCTTTAATTAGCTCAAAATAATCTGTTTATTGTAAACAAACTTCTTCTTGAAACAAATGGTAAACACTGGTTAACATCAAATCTATGATTGCAAATGGAACTCCACCTGCTTTATCCTAAATGCAGACACTCATCTACAAAAAGGACATAGTCTCTGGAGAAATGGTTTTTTTTAAAGGCAAAAATACCCTTTTGTGCCAAAGGGCTACAAAAAGAGATAAACTGTAATGACTTTGTGGTTCATTGAGTTTTCTGTCAACAAAATCTTTGTGGTTCATTGAGCTTTCTATCAACAAAATTGAATTGCTGATAGCCATAGACTGATGGAGGATGTTTGGCTCTGACTGCAATCTGTGTCTTTGAAAAGTGGTCACATTTCAACTTTTTATGTTTTGCACAGCAGTCAGAAATACTGGTATTTGAAAATTATTCCTAGCAACGCCTGTTAGCAAAAGGAAAGGTTCTAGGGTGTCTTCCTGACTGACTACTTGAGTCTAGAGAGGGTTGCTAGGTAACCAATAGCACAGAGGTTCCCTTGGTCTTTTCAAAGCCAGGTTTCTACAGTGATTGAGGACCCAAACCCAACTTTTCTCTCCATGAAACCATTCTGCAGCACTTTGACTTCATTCCTTGATAAAACAGATGGAAAATCCTTTTCAATCCACAAAATGTCCAATGGTTCCATATCTTCCACTTCTTCAACATGATCCTTCATAATAAATATGCATTCCCAATAGGGCCAGTATCCTCTATTCACATTGTAGCCATCACTGTCTTGGGCCAGCATTTATTTCGGTTTCCTAGTTACCCTTGAGAAGGTGGTGGTGAGCTGCCTTCTTGAACCACTACAGTCCACGTGTTGTTGGTAGAACCACGGTGCCATTAGAGAGGAAATTTCAGGATGTTGACCCAGTGACACTGAAAAAACAGTGATATATTTCCAAGTAAAGGT
Source organism: Stegostoma tigrinum (assembly GCF_030684315.1). Lineage (NCBI taxonomy): Eukaryota > Metazoa > Chordata > Chondrichthyes > Orectolobiformes > Stegostomatidae > Stegostoma > Stegostoma tigrinum. The sequence continues at coordinate 91,828,042 of NC_081363.1, forward strand.
GGTGAATGGCTTGGCGGGGAGACTTGTAGATGGTGGTTTTCACACATCTGTGCTGCCCTTGTTCTTTGAAATGATAGCAGTCCTGGGTGTGGAAGGTGCTGCCTGAGGATCTTTGGTGAATTTCTGCAATGCATCTTGTAGGTAGTAAACGAACATTGCTGCTACTGAGCGTCAGTGGTGGAGGGAGTGGTTGTTGGCGGATGTGGTGACAATCAAGTGGGCTGGCTACCTGGATGGTGTCAAGTTTCTTGAGTGTTGGTGGAGCTGCACTCATCCAGGTAAGTGGGGTGTATTATATCACACTCCTGACTTGTGCTTTGTACATGATGGACAGACTTTGGGAGTTAGGAGGTGAGTTACTTGCTGCAAAATTTCTAGCCTGACTTGTAGCCGCAGTACTTGTATAGATATTCCAGTAGTCAACCACCAGACATTAATACTGTTGATGTATCCTACAAGCTGATAGAGCAATTCCATCTGCTTCAAGGTGTTTGGATAAATGTGCTTTCATGTAGGCTAGTACCTGGATATCATGAACCTTGCAGAATGGCAGTTCTACATCTAACAAAACAAGCAACTGTGCTGTGAAAATCCTAATCTATTTAGAGCAGCTTTTTCTTATTCAAACATGGGATGAGCATGTCACCAGCTGGGCTGCCTGTTCCTAGTTGTCCCTTGAGAAGATGGTAGTGAGCTGCCTTCTTCAACTGCTGCGGTCCATGTGCTGTAGGTTGACCTACAATGCCATGGGGAGGAGGTGTTGAATTCCAGGATTTTGACCAAGCGACACTGAAGGAACGACAATATATTTCCAAGTCAGGATGGTGAGTGGCTTGGAAGGAAACTTAAAGTATTGTCGTGAAACTGTTGCACTTTTCCTTCTAGATGGAAGTAGTTGTGGGTTTGGAAGCTGCTGTTTAGGGAGCCTTGGTGAATTTCTGCACTATGTCTTATAGATAGTTCACTTCACTGTTACAGAGTATTGGTGGTGGAGGGAGTGGTTGTTTGTGGATGTGGTACCAGTCAAGCAGGCTACTTTACTGTGGATGATGTCAAACTTCTTGAATGTTGCTGAAGCTGCATTCATCCAGGCAAGTGGGGACTATTCCATCACAACCCTGACTCATACCTTGTAGATGATGAATAGCCTTAGAGGTATCAGGAGGTGAGGGTTACTCAGCGCAGTATTCCTAACCTCTGACCTGCCCTTAGAGAAATGGTATTTATATGGTGAGTCCATTTCAATTTCTGGTCAATACCAACCCACAGGATGTTTTTAATGGGGGAATTCAGTGATGTTAACACCATTAAATGTCAAAGGGTGGTGGTTAGATTCCTCTCTTATTGGAGAGGATCATTGCCTGGCATTTGTGTGGCACAAATGTTATTGGAGGAGGCTAACAAAGATTATCCATTTGGCAGTTCTGTCTGAAGATTTACACAAATGCTTCAGCCTTATTTTTTGCACTGATGTATCGAGGTCTTCTGCCATTGAGGATGGAGATATTTGTGGAGCCTTCTCCTCCTGTGAGTTGTTTACTTGTCCACCACCACTCATGACTGGATGTGACAGGACTGCAGGTCTGTCACATTGCTTATGCTGTTTCGCATGTAAGTAATCCTGTTTGGTTGTTTCACTGAATTGACCCCTCATGTTCAGGTGTGCCTGGTGCTGCTCCTAGCATGCCCTCCCACACTTTCTGTTCATCCCTTGGCTTGATGGTAATGGTTGAGTGGGAGATATGCCAGGCCATGATGTTGCAGATTGTGCTGTTGGTGGCCCATAGTTCCACTGATGCCTAGTCTCCAGTTGCTAGATCTGTTTGAAGTCTGTACCATTTAGCACAGTGATGGTGCCACACAACATGATGTAAAGTATTATCAGTGTGAAGGTGAGGCTTCATCTCCATAAGAACTGTGTGGTACACTCTTACCAATACTATCGTGGACAAGTATGGCACCTGGAAAGTTGGAAGCTTTCAAAGCGGAGAGGTCAGAGCCGACATGTTCTTGTTAGTGTGATGGACGATGCTGACAGAAGTAGGAAGCTCTGAATGACTCATGTTATAGAAGCTCTGGTCAAGAAAAAGGGGACACTGCTGGATCAAATGAATCCCTTGAGTATGCGAGTGTAGGAATAAACTTCATGAAGGAAATTGGGGCAGCAAAAATGGGACATGAGATAACTTTGGGTGATAAGATTAAGGAGAACCCAAAGAGATTCAACAAGGATATAAAGGGCAAAAGAGTGACTGGGAAGAAAATAGGGATTCATATAGATCAAAGAGGCCACCGATATGGGCAACGACAGGAGATGGGTGAGACACCGAACAGTATTTCATACAGTACTTACTGTGGGGAAAGACCAGTGAATTCAGGGAAATAAAGAGCAATATCTTGAAAAGAGTCAACACGACAGAAGAGTGATATTGGAAGTCTTCAAAAGCTTGATCAAGTGTATCTGAGAACTTTTGGGGAACTAGGAATGAATTTGTTGGACCCCAAGCAAAGATATTTTACTCAAGCACAGGAGGCTGTGGCGTGACCTTTTACAAGTTAGTTAATGCCTGAGGAGTATCGATAAGGTGAATAGCCAACATCTTTCCCCCAGGGTAGGGGTGTCCGAAACTAGAGGGCATAGGTTTGAGGTGAGAGGGGAAAGGTTTAAAGGAGACATGAGCGTTAACACTTGCCATGCAGAGAATGGTGCATATATGGAACGAGCTGCCAGAGAAAGCTACAGCTACAACATTACGAAGATAATGGGGCAGGTACACAGACAGGAAAGTTTTGAAAGGATATTTCTTTACTCAGAGTAGTAAGGAAATGGAACGCTTTGCCTGCAACAGTAGTAGATTCACCAACTTTAGGTACATTTAAGGCGTCATTGGATAAGTATATGGACGTACGTGGAATAGTGCAGGTTAGACGGGCTTGAGATCGGTATGACAGGTCGGCACAACATCGAGGGCCGAAGGGCCTGTACTGTGCTGTAATGTTTTATGTTCTAAACTCAGGCAAATGAGACTTGTTCAGTTCAGGAAACCTGGGCCTTATGGATGAGTTGGGCCACAATCTGTTTCTATGCTGCACAACTCTATGACTCCAATTACTGGAGAAAGAGATGACTAAGACGAGGCATGTTGCAGAGATTGAAGCAACTTTCAGAGATAGGGATGGCAGTCAGGACTGGAGTATATTTCAAATACATGAAGGGAGTGTAGAGAGGGAAGGTGGTTACAGAAATAAGAGCAGTTAGAGGAGTTGGAACGGTTGAAGACTCTGGTCCACAAGTATCCACATTTGTCCAGATAGGCACATGGAGGGGAAGCACAGAGTAGAAAGATCAGATGCAGCATTACCGCCCTCTTGTGGGAGGTTTGCTTTCACTTCTGTTACATTGATCCCCACAAAGACAGCACAGGCCTGCAATGATAACTGTGAACTTCCTATGCTGTCTTTGGAAGGCATCGTGCAAAGATGCTTAAAGTAGGCCTCCCATGGCAGTGGTGAATGAGTTTGGCTCAGTAATTAGGGCAAGAAGTCTGCCATTCTCACTTGGTCAGGTCAACATGAGACGTCAGACCCACAGGAATGTGGTAGACTCTCAACTACCTTCTGGCTTGCTGTGCCATTTCATTCAGTTCAAAGCAGTTAAGGCAGGCTAATAAATGCTGGCCAGGCAGAGACACTCACGTCTCATGAGTGAATAAATAATAACTGGAACCATTGTCCTGGTCAATCATGTCGGTAGGTTTATGGACAGGCCTGTAAACTGACAGAAAGGATGTTGGGACTGGGTGCAGCTGAAAGCAGATTTCCAGACCAAAGCAAAAGCTGAGCCATTAGAGCAGCATAGCGATGTTGGTGAAGACAAGCAACAGAATTTTACGAAAACTGTACATTTGTGAACCGCTATGTGTCGGGGAACTTTGGTAAAAGGTACCTTATAATGTTCCTTTTTGGCACGGACACAGTATATGCAATAAAAAAGCGGGCTTCGAAGAGGAGCTTGGAGATTATTTGTGTCAGTATTTCTTTGAATAACATGTTGTGCAACAGGTGAGGGATGTAACCATCCCAGACCGACCGTTGTGTAGTGAAGCTGAGTAAATGAGTAATGTCACACTGAGAAATCCTGAGGGAAATTATGAAAAAGTGGAATTCAAAGGAATTATCAAGTTTTGAAGTGATCACACAAATTACAAACATCAGAAATTCAATTACATGAATTTGAGGGGGGTAACTGACCGAGTTAAACAGTGTAAAGAAACTGAAATGTATGGCCGCAAATGAAGAGTGAAAAATGTTTGAAGGAACAGTGTAAAATATTTAAAAAAGGATATTCCATTGAAACAGACAAAACCTCAGCAAGAAATTCCTACGTGCATTCACTCGGAGTAAATGATCAAATGCAATTAATAAAGCCTTAAAAAAAACAACCAAAAAATACCCAAAAACTCTGAGAGGAAGAATGTATTTCAAAAAAAAATGCCAGCGGACTACCAAAGTGTAGAAGTCGGTGTTAAACAGATTGCAAGGGATCTCCTCGCAGTTGGAATGTGGTAGGAAATGGAATCATTGTTGGGGTGGCATGAGATGACTGGAACATGGAACATGGAACAACACAACGCAGAACACCCCCTTTGGCCCTCGATGTTGCGCCGACCTGTGAACTAATCTAAGCCCCTCCCCCTACACTATACCATTATTATTCATATGCTTAGCCAAGGACTGTTTAAATGCCCCTAATATGGCTGAGTTAATTACATTGGCAGGCAGGGCGTTCCACGTCCTTACCAGTGAGAGTGTTGCAGAGAGTGGCAAGGGCCTGAACGATGTCACAAACCCGGTATGAATTGCTGCACTGTTTGCAGAGGGTGTGGAGGGAAATACGCCCTTTTATTTCCTCATTTGTGGGACTCGGCTATCACTGGATGGGCCAGTATTCAGTGCCTATTGCTGATTGCATTGGGCAATTGCTCAGCAACAGTTAAGAGTCAGCCATTTTGTTGTGGGTCTGGAGTCACATGTTGGCCAGGCCTGGTCAGATGCTGTTCCCTAATGGGATTCGTGATTGAGTTGAGATTTTTTTTCCGTTTTTTTTTTAAAAACGGATGATCAACAATGGACATACCATTCCTGCTTATTTTTCTTGAATTTTAATTCCACAATCTGCCACGGTGGGATTTGAACCCAGGTCTCCAGAACATTATTTATGTCTCCGGATTAGCAGCCCAGTGGTATTATCATGAGACTGTGGCTGACACCATAATGGAGTTGGTTGAAGAGATATGGAGTGTTACAGAACATGGAGACCATTACAATGCAAAGTTGTGAGATCCAAAACAGGCTTCAGAGAGGGAAAGTGAGAAAGGGGTGTGAGGTGATTAAACAGATTCAATATTGTGAGGAGATGTCAGAACAGGAGGATGTTTGGGCTTCTGTCATTTACTGACATAAGGAATGCTGTAGGGACTGGACAAAGACACAGTAATAAGGGAGTGTTTTATTATTTGAGGAAGAGGTGCCAACACAAACGCAGAATGGAACATTCACAGAGCACACAAAGACTACACACACAAATAGTCACAATAAAGATCATCTCCACATTCATGTCAGTTGTGTGTGATCTTACTACTCAAAACTCCACAGCATAAAAACCTGCTCGCCACACAACACTGAATATTTACAACTCATTTGATGAAAATCAGATCATACATAACTGACCATTTGAAGTCCACAGGACAAATAAAAGCTCCAAACAGATCACTGACAATTTGTAATTCACAACATATGAACCAGCAGTCCATACAGAATTACCTATGTGCTGTAGTGGAAGGATGGGGAGGCTTTAAAGAGGAGGGAAGAAGAGGTTAATGAGATGTTACATGGGCGAGAGTGTATTAGCTATAAGAACAGGGTGGACAGACTTGGATTGTTTCTGCTCGAGGGTCAGTGGCTGAGCGGGCAACTTGTTGACACATATAAAACTGAGAAGCACGGGACAGAGTGAATAATCGGAGTCGTTGCCCTCAGGTGAGAATGTCAAATATAACGGTCATAAGTTTCGGCTGAGAGGGGAAAGTTTAAAGCAGACGTGAGAGTTTTTACACAGAGGTGAGAGAGTGCCTGGAACAGACTGCCGGGGTATTTGGTCAAAGCAGAGACGAGGGCAATGTTTAAGAGGCATTTGGACAGATACATCAATGGACAGGGAAGAGAGGGATATGGATCATGTGCAGCCAGATAGCATTAGTTTTGAATAGCATCACTGTCATCGCAGACATGGTAGACTGAAGGGCCTGTTCTGGTTCATGACTGTTTTATGCCCTATGCCCGAACAGGAGAAATTAAAGCTCTAAAATTAAACAAAGAGCTGCAAAATCTGAAGATCTGAAACAGAACAGAAATTGGTGCACAAACTACGTGGGTTGGCAGCCTCTGTGTAGAGAATTGAGTTCTTCAGAAATGAAAGAGACACGCAGACGCACACAGACACGCAGACATGTCTCACCATTTAAAAAAAACAAAAGAACCAGAGTCCACAAGGTCAAATGCAGCTTTCAGACAGAAATGACCAGACTCCACAGAATAAAAACAAGTTCTACACACAGGACTGACCATTTACAATCTGGAGGATTAACCAATGCCATACACAAAACTACCTGCTCACAGTCCGCAAGATAAATAAATGCTTCCAGACAGTATTGACCATTCTCAGGCCACCGGTTGAGAGCCAGCTTACTTGATCCATATAACCATTCAAAATGCAGGGCTTAAATCCAAACCCTTGACACAATTTTCCAAACACAATTTCGAGGTGTAAACCCACTCCCCATTACCGCAGTGTTGGGGAAAACAAAGAAAAAAAAAAAGCAAAAAGAAAACAGTTCTTTTATAATCTCATGAGTTCTGGAGAATGACTGAGAGCTGGCTGGTCTTAGGTGGTGTTCTGAGCAGGAGTAAATAAAGGACGACTTGGTGATGGCATACTGGGCCTCAGTGCAGTTATTTCACATGGATACACACAAAAGCAGTTTACAACACATGACTGACCAACGGCAGCCCACAGGTTGGAAACAACTCCTCACACAGGACTAACCATATGCTGTCTGCAGACACACAAGAGCAAACATTCACAGTCTATAGGACTTGGAAAAAAAAACTTGTCCCGCTCAGGAAACTAAATGTCCGCTCTCCAAATATCATTTTGCTAAATCACTCCACACTTGAACAACTGCTGACAGTCCACAGAATAAAAACAATCACACTGAACATGCAGAGACCTGGGCACTCTCAATCCACCAGAAAATAAAGCACAGGTCCATATACAGGACTGGCCATTCATCATTCACAGGATAAAATAAATCTTCCCAAACACAGAAGTGATATATTGCATTGAAAAGGAATTTTAAAAACAACAACATCCTACAGAATACATGCTGTCCATCTGCAATGCATAGGTCAGCAATGTCAAGGAATACTCTCCACTTGCCTGGGTGAATGTAGGTCCAACAATACTCAAGAAGCTTGACATCATCCAGCACAAAACAGCCTCCTGTTTGGAATGATATTTACTCACTTCACTCGTAACACACCGTGACAGCAGTGACTACAATCTACAAGGATCAGCAGCTGCAGCATTTCACAACACCACAAGAAAACCTGGAAGGAAAACAACTGCAGGTGTATGACACGAGCAGCATTTCCAAGGACTCCTGCAAGCCACACTCTTTCCTACCAGCGCTGTGGCTGTCTGCTCTCCCAACGGATTGCAGTGAATCAAGCAAGGCAGCTCACAAATAAAAAAAACAAGTTGCTGGAAAAGCTCAACACGTGTATAGAGAAACCAAAGTTACTCTTGCTCAGAACCACCACCTCCTTCTCCAGGCAATTAGAGATGGGAAGTAAATGATGGCCAAGCCACTGATGGCCACATCACATGCATGAATATGTGACGGAATTCAGAGACAATTCATGTCCCCCTTCATCATCTTTGCATATTCTGCGCAGCTCATAATCCTATCCATTGTTTTGCCATCAACAAACACAGAAACATGAGATTTGATGTGTACATCTCATTCATTGAGAGAGACTGTGACTAGCTGGAGCCCAAACATGAAACCTTCCTCAAATTCACTACGTACAGCCTGCAAATTCAAAAATCAAAATTTATTAGCATGTCCTTTTCTGTTCGTTAAACAATTCTCAACACATGACCTTCCAAGTCCCTGTGGCCCAAATTTGTTTATTTGCTGCTTCAGTGAGAACCTATTAAAATGCATCTGAAAAATCAAATAAAGTTTCCTCCTACCATCAGTTTTCTGGGGATAGAGACAATAATTCTAAGTTTGAATGTCATTATGGAAAGCGACCAGGATATTGTGGAAGTTAAGTGTCAAAATTTGAGGAAAGCCAGTTATCATTACATCACTTCTATCACTTGGCAATATCACTTTCATGAGACAGGATCTGGCACATCTCGACTGGAAGTGGTACTGCTTGCAGTTGATTCTATTTTGGAAAGTAAGACTGTGATAAACAGATACAATGAGAATCCCGGGTCACTTGTGTCATTCACTCTCCATGGAACAAAGGCAGTGATATCATGAGTTTGATAAAGAAAATATAGCACAATGAAAAAAGGTAAAGACCTCCAAAATTATACAGCTTGCAAAAGGAGGTCCTTAAAATTGAAGAGCAAACAATGGCCATGAAATATCTTTGGCAGATACTGTTAAGGAAAAAAGCCACAAGGTATTTTATACGTATAGTTGGAGTAAGAGAACTACCAAGGAGAGTGCAGCCTGTCAGAAACCAAAGGGGAAAATTGTCACAGAGCCAGAGGAAGTAGGTGAGGTCTTAAATGAACACTTCTCATCTGTGCTCACAAATGAGAAACATATTGCAGCCGTGGATTTCAGTTAGGACGCTGAGGATTTAGAACATGTTCTGACGAAAGTTGGGGGTGTTGTCCATAGTGAGGTGAACGGTTTCTGACTACAGTCTGATATTGATCAACTGATAAACTGAGCACAGTAATGGCAGATGGACTTCTAAGAAGTGAGAGGTAATACACCGTGGGAGGTATGTTAAGTGAGGGTCATACATAATGGGCAGTAGGTACACACAGAATACTGATAAACTTCAGGACCTTGGTACAAAAGTCCAGAGATCATTAAAGGCCTCAGCGCAGACAGGGGGGGGTGAAAACACCTGAACTGGGGGCAGGGATGCATGTGTCCTGGCAAGGTGAGCTGTTTGAGGCACTGAAAGGATTTAAACCAGTCTAGCAGGAGTGTGGGACCCTAAACAGCAGTGAGGCAAAAGAGAGGCTGGCACAGAAGTTCAAAACAACAATTTAAGTAGACAAGGTAGACAAGAGCAGGGCAGGATGAGGGAAAATTGATGAATTAAACTGCATTTATACCAATGCAATGGACCTGGCAGGCAAGGCAGATAAACTCAGGGCATGGATGGGGACATGGGACTGGGATATCAAAGGTATTACAGAAACACAGCTGAGGGAAAGAACGAACGAGCAGCTCAATGCTGCAGGGCACAAATGCTACAGGGAGGATAGAAGAGGAGGCAATATAGGAGGGGGGGGGGGGGGGGAGGTATTTTTGAATCGGGAAAACATGACAACTGTGTTTACAGAGAACATCCTTGGGGTTTCCCAAGTGAGCTATATTAGTGGAATGGAAAAATTAGAGTGGATGATAGCTTTGATAAAATTGTCCGATAGGCCCCCAACAGTCGGTGAGAAATTGAGGAGCCTTCGACGCCAACGGCCATTTTGAGTGCGAGCAGCAGCGGAGGTAAGACGGACCCGGAAGACTACAGCTAAGGTAAAGCAGTTTATTTTTAAAATTACTTACCGGTAGCGGGCAGAAGTGTTTTTCTCTTTCAGAGAAGGAGCGGGAGCAGCGGAGGAAGTGACGAGGACCAGAGGGGCAGCCGGGAAGGAAAGCAGTGAGTATAAATATTCACCCTTCGACACCAACGGCCATTTTGAGTGCGAGCAGCAGCGGAGGTAAGATGGACCCGCAAGACTGCAGCTAAGGTAAAGCAGTTTATTTTTAAAATTACTTACCGGTAGCGGGTAGCGGTGTTTTTCTCTTTCAGAGAAGGAGCGGGAGCACCAGAGGAAGTGACGAGGACCAGAGGGGCAGCCGGGAAGGAAAGCAGTGACCATATTCATCAGCAAGGCGGCTAAACCAGAGACTCTACAACTGTAGTGTCTCTCACCCGCCCTCCTCCTCTAACCTAGTTAATAAGGTAATGTTCATTCTAAACTTTCTCTGTTGAATATAAGTTTGTTATGAATTTGTTATTATTACTTGAAGTAAGCTTTCTACTTTAGTACTGAGTGGGTGTTCAGATAAGTGGGGTATGGATGCTAGGGCAGTTGCTTGCTCCTCCTGCAGAATGTTGCAGTTGGGAGACGTGGCACACGTCTCTGCTGGCTACATCTTCGGGAAGTGCACCCAACTACAGCTCCTTGAAAACCGTGTTAGGGAAATGGAGCTGGATGAACTACGGATCATTCGGGAGGCAGAGGGGGTAATTGAGAGGAATTACCGGGAGTTGGTCACTCCTAAGGCTCAGGACAAGGATAGATGGGTTACAGTTAGGGGGAGGAAAGGGGACAGACAGTGCAGAGATCCCCTGTGGGCATTCCCCTCAGCAATAAGTATACCGTTTTCGATACTGCTGCGGGGGTGGGGATGACCGACCAGAGGAAAGCCATAGTAGTCAATTCTCTGGCACTGAGCCTGACACTGTTGCAAAGAAGGGAAGGGGGCAGAATAGAAAAGTACTCGTGGTAGGGGACTCGATAGTTAGGGGAATTGACAGGACATTTTATGGTCAGGATTGGGATTCCCGGAAGGTATGTTGCGTCCCTGGCGCCAGGGTCTGGGACGTCTCCGATCGGGTGTATAAGGTTCTAAAAGGGGAGGGCGAACAGCCAGAAATCGTGTTACATATTGGCACTAATGATATAGCCAGAAATAGGATTGACGATATAAAAAGTGATTTCAGGGAGTTAGGATGGAAGCTGCAGAGCAGGACGAACAGAGTAGTGTTCTCTGGTTTACTACCGGTGCCACGAGATAGTGAGGCGAGGAACAGGGAGCGGGCGCAGCTTAACACGTGGCTACGCAGCTGGTGTAGGAGGGAGGGCTTCAGATATGTAGATAATTGGGATGCCTTCTGGGGAAGGTGGGACCTGTACAAGAAGGACAGGTTGCATCTGAACTGGAAGGGGACCAATGTCCTGGGTGGAACGTTTGCTCGAGTAGTTCGAGAGAGTTTAAACTAGTATGGCAGGGGGGTGGGAACCTGAGCTGTATACCGGAGGTGAGAGTTGATGCAGGTGAGGCAGTACCAAGAGGTAGACCAGCTAGTGGGAAGGATTTTCCTGGGAAGGAACCAAGGGATCGGTTAAAGTGTGTTTGCTTTAATGCAAGGAGTATCAGGAATAAAAAAAGAGTATGGATCAGTACCTAGTGCTATGATGTTGTGGCCATAACAGAGACATGGGTTTCTCACGGGCAGGAATGGTTGCTGGATGTTCCAGGGTTTAGAACATTTAAAAAGAATAGGGAGGGGGGGAAAAAAAGAGGAGGGCGTGTAGCACTACTAATCAGAGAGGGTATCACAGCTACAGAAGCTTCCATTGTCGAGGAAGATCTGCCTGAGTCAGTATGGGTGGAAATTTGGAACAGCAAGGGAGTAGTCACCTCGTTAGGGGTTTAGTACAGGCCCCCCAATAGCAGCAGGGAGATTGAAGAAAGCATAGGTTGACAGATTTTGGAAAAGTGTGGACGCAGTAGGGTTGTTGTAATGGGTGACTTTAACTTTCCTAATATTGATTGGAACCTCCTTCGAGCAGAAGATTTGAATGGAGCTGTTTTTGTAAGGTGTGTTCAGGAGCGTTTCCTCACGCAGTACGTTGACAGGCCGACGAGGGGAGAGGCCATTCTAGACTTGGTGCTCGGAAACGAGCTGGGGCAGGTATCAGATCTTGTGGTGGGAGAGCATTTTGGTGATAGTGACCATAACTGCCTCACATTCTACATAGCTATGGAGAAGGAGAGGATTAGGCAAAATGGGAGGATATTTAATTGGGGAAGAGGAAACTATGACGCGATTAGACACGAGTTAGGAAGCATGGACTGGGAGCAATTGTTCCATGGTAAGGGAACTATAGACATGTGGAGACTGTTTAAGGAACAGTTGTTGCGAGTGATGAGTAAAGGGGTAAGATAAAGGAACCTTGGATGACGAGAGCGGTGGAGCTTCTTGTGAAAAGGAAGAAGGTAGCTTACATAAGGTGGAGGAAGCTAGGGTCAAGTTCAGCTAGAGAGGATTACACTCAGGAAAGGAAGGAGCTCAAAAATGGTCTGAGGAGAGCCAGGAGGGGACATGAGAAAGGCTTGGCAGAATGAATTAGGGAAAACACCAAGGCATTTTACACTTATGTGAGGAATAAGAGAATTGACAGGATGCACAGATGGGCTGAGAGGTGGCAGATGGAGTTCAACCTGGATCAATGCAAGGTGATGCATTTTGGAAGGTTGAATTTGAAAGCTGAGTACAGGATTAAGGATAGGATTCTTGGCAGTGTGGAGGAACAGAGGGATCTTGGTGTGCAGATACATAGATCCCTTAAAATGGCCACCCAAGTGGACAGGGTTGTTAAGAAAGCATATGGTGTTTTGGCTTTCATTAACAGGGGGATTGAGTTTAAGCGTCGTGAGATCTTGTTGCAGCTCTATAAAACCTTGGTTAGACTGCACTTGGAATACTACGTCCAGTTCTGGTCGCCGTATTATAGGAAAGATGTGGATGCTTTGGAGAGGGTTCAGAGGAGGTTTACCAGGATGCTGCCTGGACTGGAGGGCTTATCTTATGAAGAGAGGTTGACTGAGCTCGGTCTCTTTTCATTGGAGAAAAGGAGGAGGAGAGGGGACCTAATTGAGGTATACAAGACAATGAGAGGCAGAGATAGAGTTGATAGCCAGAGACTATTTCCCAGGGCAGCAATGGCTCGCACGAGGGGTCATAGTTTTAAGCTGGTTGGAGGAAAGTATACAGGGGATGTCAGAGGTGGGTTCTTTACACAGAGTTGTGAGAGCATGGAATGCGTTGCCAGCAGCAGTTGTGGAAGCAAGGTCATTGGGGTCATTTAAGAGACTGCTGGACATGCATATGGTCAGAGAAATTTGAGGGTGCATACATGAGGATCAATGGTCGGCACGACATCGTGGGCTGAAGGGCCTGTTCTGTGCTGTACTGTTCTATGTTCTAAATATGCTGAGAGATCTTAGATAACTGTGAGAATAATAAAGGGTGTCATGGTTGGGATTATAATTTTCCAAACCTAGACTGGTACTGCCATAGTGTGAAGCGCTTTGATGGGAGGAATTTGTTAAGTTTGTTCAAGAAAACTGTCCGTAGATGGACCGAGAGGAGAAGGGACAAAACCTGACAGCCACGTGCGAAACAAGGTCGGCAAGGGACTAATGTGTTATTCGGGCAACACTTTGACAAGCGACCACAATTTTATCAGTTTGAAAATCGCTCTGGAAAATGATTGGCCTGGTCCACAACTAAAGTTATAAATTGCAGTTAGACCAATTTTGATGGTATTTGACAGGAATTTTCAAAAAAATGGTTGGGCAAGCTATTTGCAGGTAAAGGGGCATCTGACAAGTTGGAAGCTTTCAAAAGCAAGATAGAGAGGTCAGGGTCAGCATGTTCTTATTAGTGTGATGGACAATGCTGACAGAAATAGAAAACACTGGATGACTGGTGATAGAGAGGATCTGATCAAGAAAGAGGGGATACAGCTGGATCAATGCATCCCTTCAGGAATATGGGAGTGTAGGAATACACTTTATGAAGGAAATCCAGATGGCAAAAATGGGACGTGAAATAACAATGTTGTGTCGACCTGTTATCCTACTAAGGTCAATCTACCCTGCATATCTTACATTTTACAATCCTCCATGTGTCTATCCAAGAGTCAGTTAAAAGTCTCTAAAGTATCTGACTCCACGACCATTGCTGGCAGTGCATTCCAGAAGCCAACCACAGTGTGTGAAGAATCTACCTCTGACATCTCCCCTATACCTTCCTCCAATCACCTTAAAATTACGCCCCCTCATAATAATCATTTCTGCCTCGGAAAAAGTCTGTGACTATTCCACTCCATCTCTTGCCTCTCATCATCTTGCACACCTCTGTCAAGTCACCTCACATTCTTCTTCTTTGCTCCAATGAAAAAAGCCCTAGCTCAGTCAACCTTTCCTCATGATGTCTGCCCTCCAGTCCAGGCAGAATCCTGGTAAATCTCCTCTGCACACTCTCTAAAGCTTCCACACCTTTCCTCTGATGAGGTGACCAGAACTGAACACCATATTCCAAGTGTGGTCCAACCAGAGATTTATAGACCTGCAGCATGATGTCACTGCTCAAACTCAATTCCCCTGCTAATGAAAGTCAACACACCATACGCCACTTTTACAATCTTATCAACTTGGGTAGCCACTTTGAGGGATCCATGGGCACGGATCCCAAGATCCCTCTGTTCTTCCACGCTGCCAAGAATCCTGCCATTAAGCCTGTATTCTGCATACAAATTTGAAGTTATAAAATGAATCACTTCGTGCTTTTCTGGGTTGAATTCCATCTGCTAATTCTTTGCCCAACTCTGCATCCTGTCAATCTCTCATCGCAACCTACAACGCTGCCCACAACTCCACCAACCTTCGTGTCATCAGCAAACTTACTAACCCACCCTTCCACTTCCTCATGCAAGTCATTCATAAAGATCACAAACAGCAGAGGTCCCAGAACAAATTTGAAGAAGCAAGCTGTTTGAGATGTTAAACAAGATTTCACATCAGTACTTAGTGTGGAGAAGGACTCAAATTCAGGGAAATAAAGAATGATGTCTTGAAAAAAGTCCACATGACAGAAAAGTGCTGTAGGAGGTCTTGAAAAGCTTGATCAAATGTACCGGAGGATGTTTGGGAAACCAGGGCTGAATTTGTGGCACCCCAAGCAGAGATATTTCCTTCAAGCACAGGGGGCTGTGGAGTGGTCTTTTAGAGGTTTATGAATGCCTGAGCAGCATATAAAAGGTGAATAGACAAGGTCTTTGCTCCCAGGGTAGGGGACTCCAAAAGTACAGAGCATAGGCTTGAAGTGAGAGTGGAAAGTTTTAAAACAGACCTGAGGGGTAATGTTTTTCCACACAGAGAATGGTGCAAATATGGAATGAGGTGTCAGAGGAAGTAGGAAAGATAGGTACAATTACAACTATGAAAAGACATTGGGGAAGGTATACCATCAGGAAAGGTTTGGAAGGATACGGGCCAAAAGCAGGCAAATGTGACTTGTTCAGTTCGGGGAAACCCCGTCAGTATGGATGAGTTGGGCCAAAGGGTCTCTTTCCGTGCTTCACAATTCTATGACTCCAGTAACTGGAGGAGGAGACTGCTGAGATAAGGCATATTGCAGAGACTGAAGCAATTTACAGAGACAGGAATGGTGGTCAGGATCAGAGTAAGTTTCAAATTTATGGAGGGATTGTAGAGAGGAGAGGTGGTGACTGAAATAGGAGTGAGAACGATTGAAGACACTGATCCACAAGACATGATACAGATACAGTCATGGAGGGGAAACGCAGAACAAGATCAGAGACAGCATTACCGCCCTGTCGTGGGAGATGTGCTTTCACATCTGTTGTGCGGATCCTCACAAAGACAGCACAGGCCTGGACGGATATGAACTTCCTCTGCTGTCTCGGAAGGTACAGTATCACAAAGATGAAAGTAGGCCTCCCATGATGACTCATGCTTGAGTCTGACTCAGACTCAGTAATTAGGGGAGAAAATCTGCCATCTTCACTTGGTCAGGCTTACATGTGACTTCAGACCCACAGGAACGTGGTTGACTCACAACTACCCTGTGAAATGGCACAACAAGACATTCAGTTCAAGGGTAGCGCAGGGTGGGCAATAAATGCTGGCCCACCAGAGACACCCACATTTCATGAGTGAATAAATAACAACTGGAACCATGCTGGGACCAGTGTCCTGGGAAATCATGTCAGTAGGTTTATGGACAGGGCTTTAAACTGACCGAGAGGATGCTGGGACAGGGTTCAGGGGAAAGGAGATGTTCAAATCCAAACAGAAAATGTGATCGGAACAGCATGGTGATGTGGCTGAAGACAAGCAGAGAGGGACAGGAAGCACAGAGTTTCATAAACTATACATCAGTTTGGGACAGGAAATTGTAGTATAAAGTACATGATAATGTTACTTTATGAAATGGACAAAGTATGTGCAATAAAATAGTGGCATCTGAAGAGGAGCTCGGAGAACATTTTTGTCAGTATTTCTTTGAATAACATGTTGCGCAACTGGCTAGGGATGTAACTATCCCAGCTTGACTGTTGTGTGATGAAGCGGAGTGAATGAGTCATGTCACACAGAGATCTGAAGGGAATTAATGAAAAAGCTGAATTCAAAGGGATTATGAAGTTTTAATGTAACCATACAAAAAACAAGCAACAATTAGACATAGAAACAAAGCCAACGGTATGACATTGAGAGGAGAACTGACCAGTGTAAACAGGGTAAACTGACTGAAATGTATGGCTGTAAATCAATAGTGGAAAACGTTTGAACGAACACTGTAAAATATCCAACAAAAAGGGCATTCTATTGCCAAAAGCTCAGCAAGAAATTCCTACCTGAGTCTTACTCAGGGTGTAAAGGAATATATTCAATTGAAAGAACCTTAGAAAACCACACAAAAATAAAAATCAGATCAAATCAGAAGAAAGAGACTCTTTAGCAAAAGAGGGCTACCAAAGTATGGACATAGGTATGAAAGGGATTGCAAGGGATTTCCTAGCAGAGGAATGCAGTAGGAACAGGAAACATTGTTGGGATTTATTGAGATGATAGGAACAGGGTAAGTTGAAGGTGCTGGAGGTGATGAGTGTGTTACGGAAAGTGGCAAGGGCCTGAACGATGTTACAAATCCAGGAGGAATTGCTGAGCCGGAGGTGTCCGTAGAGGTAGGGAGGGAAATATGTACTTTTATTTATTCATTCATGGCATGAGGATGTCACCAGCTGGTCGATCAATCATTGCCCATCACTAATTGCCAGAGCACGGCTCAGAGTCAACTATATTGCTGGGGTCTGAAATCACATCGGCTGGAGCAGCTAAGAATGTCGGATGTCCTTCCCCGAAGGACACAAGTGAACCAGTTAAGTTTTTCCTGATAATTAAGAATGCTTTTTTGGTGGCCTCAATGTCCTGAACAGCCACAGCCTGACATCCCAATCTCTTATTCCAAATGCTCTAACCAATGAAGGCAAGCCATGCCAAATGTCACATTCATCACCCCATCTACCTGTGATGTCACTTTCAGGGAACTATGTATCTGCACCCCCAAGTCTCTCTGTTTGACAACACCATCCAGGGCCTGAACACTAGCTGTTTGTGTTCTGCCCTGGTTTGTCTTTCCAAGATTCAATAATTCACATTTATCCACCTTAACCTCCATCTGCAGTTCCTCATCCCATCAACCGGATAGATCAAGATCTCATTGAATTCTTAGATAACCTCCTTCACTGTCCAGTATACCACTAATTTTACTGTCACCCACAAACTTACTAACCATGACTCCTATACTCTCATTCAAACCATCAATATAAATGACACACAACATAACCGAACCTGGCAGCACATGTACAGGCCTCCAGTAATAACAACAAACCTCTGCCAGCACTCTGTCAAGCCCATCTTGTACACAACTTGCAAGCTTTCACAGGAGCCTGTGCGATCTAACCTTGCTGAGAGCCATGTACCACTCTGCCTTATGGCTACTCTCTCAAAACAAAATCAACTTTCTGAGCCACGATTTTCCACACACAAAGCCACGCTGACTAGACCTAATCAATCCTTGCCTTTCCAAATGCATAAAGATCCAGTCTCTCAGGATCTCCTCCAACGACATACCCACCACTGTCAGTGTCACTGGGTTGTAGTTTCCAGGCTTTGCCTTGCAGCCCTGAAGTGATGTAACAACATTAGCCACTCTCCAGTCTTCTGGCATCTCATCGTGGCTGTTGATGATAAAATATCTCTGCTACAGCATCTCACAATTTCTTACCTAGCCTTCCACAATGTCCCGGGATAAACCTGTTCAAGGCCTGAGGATTTACATGCCTTTGTGCATTTTAAGACTCCCGGCACCTCATGCTTTCAATTGTGGACTCTTTTCTAGTCTCCACTGTTTATTTCACCAAGTTCCTGAGGTGCTATGTTTTTCTCCACAGTAAATACTGAAGGGAAATACTTGTTTAGGATTGCATCCATCTCTAGTTGTCCCACATATAATGGCTTTGTTGATCTTTAAGAGGCCCTATTCACTCCTAGATACTCTCCAGTCCCTGTTCAAACTCGTCAAAATGATTTTGAAAATACAAATTAACCATATCCCCCTAATGCCAATCCCCTCCTTCACCTTATTTATTCTGCAATTGAAAGCCACGTCAAAAAAAAATGAAATCGAACAGGATCATGAAAAAAAATTCCTTTTCATAAACTCATGCATCTTCTGTTGTTTTGAAGGGTGCAACCATTGTTTCTGGTCATATCCTTTGTAATACAGTCCAGCACATTTCTAACTTGCTGTCAGGCTAACACTGTTCGGTTTCAGACTGACTGCACGAAGGGTTTTGGGAATCTTGAGTATCAATCTGAAAAAGGGAACTTACAAGTTCAGCAGGTAATAGAGAAGGCAAATCAAATTCTGACAATTATTAAAAAGGAAATGAAGTTTAAAAACAGGGAGTCCTTGCTAAAATAAATAAGTTGAGTCAGACTATACCAAGAATATTATGAACAGTATGACAGCCCTTTGGAAAGATATCCTTGAATGAGCAACAGGCCAGAGAAGGTTCACTGGGCTGATCTTGGGAATGGAGAGATTTTCCAATGAGGAGAGGTTAAGTAGTCTGAGCCTGTCTCATTGTCGTTTAGAAGAATGAGGGATAAATAATGAAATATCTAAGATTCTCTGTGCTTTTTTCAGCAGGGTTTAAACAAAAAACTGTAAAGCTCAGCACCAGGCCCTTTGGCCTACCATGGCTATGCCTACCACAATGTTATTCTAAAATAATACCATCTGCCTGTTTATTGCATTTGTCTCAATCCTACACAAAAACTTGTTTAATGCGCCTCACAAATCTCATTCAAAATTTTCTCCATCCTGGGCACCCAAGTATTTTTGCACTAGAAAAAGTGATTCTGACTATCCACATTAGCTGCGGGGGCGATTCTTATCTTTCCTCTGCTTTTAACCAGAATCCAGGCTGTTTGAGTTCCTTTTCCTGTCCAAGCTGCTTCATCTGCAACTGAATCTTAGCCATTTCCAAGGGGCGTTGTCAGTCCCTCTCCTTTCCTCACAGAGGAGGGTAACCCCAACTCCAGCTGGTCTGCCAATTCCAATAGGTTTGCCTTGGTCACTTTTTGTAAAAACCCCAAAGTCACTGCTTCCACCCCCAGGAAACTGAGTGATGGCTGAAAGCACCATTCCTACACAAGGCACTCCCTGTTTAAACCAAGGGAATGCAACACCCAAAACAAACGACACTAACAACTACCATTCACCACCTTTGAGTCAATTAACCCCAATCCCAAAGTGGAATTGTAGAATTACTGTCTGCTATGTCTGTTATGGGCCGGGCGAGAATTTCCTCAAGATTTTAAGAAAGGAGCCGAGACCCAAAATTTGAGATAGTCAGAAGGGTCTCAACCTGAAATGTCAACTTTTCTGCTCCTCTGATGTTGCCTGACCTGCTGTGTTCCTCCAGCTCCACACTGTTATCTTTAGATCCTAACTTTCTTATTTCATCGGCAGATGTCAACTGGGTGTTCCAGGTATGATGCACTTGTTTTGAAGCAAAACACAATTTATTTAAACACTACAGTTAAAACATGAGTAGAACGAAGAAGAATTTTGAATAACAAATATTGGAAAACCTAACCTAGCCAATACAGTGACTATTACAAATTGACTGTTCAAATATAGTCACATCCCTTGGCAAAAAGGTAATTTCAAACACAGATTCTTAAAGGCAGGAGGGAACAACATCCAGAGAGAGAGTTCCGAGAAAGCCAGTTAGGAATTATTTATTGAAGCTTGCAACCCCTCTGGACACACGAAATCTTGTGGCTGCTACAGCTGAAGTAGAACTAGAAAGCCTGAATTGGCCACCCCTCTTCCATTGTTATGTTGGTTTTAAACAAAAAAAACCCAAAGGCCTCCTAAAACCCCAGGACATTTCACCACCTCTGCCTTGACAAGCGATCTTCAAAAAAACTACAAAATAACCTTTTGAAAGTGACAGTTTTGTCACACGACCACGAGCTGAGACCCTTGTAAAAACAGATACAGCTTCAGTTCATCTAGTCTGGCGCTACACTCTGTACATTCCCATTAAAGACCGACACACTCCCAGGGACTCACTGTAAAGACTGATGCACTCCCTGAGACCCACAGTAAATACTGATGTAATCCACAGGACCCACCATAAATACTAACGCATTTCCCATGGTCCCTTTTACATACTGACCTGCTCACTTGGGCCCCTAAACATATGTAAGAACATAAATATGAATGAGGAGCAAAAGTAGAATACAACTGCCCACTCAAGCATGTGCTACCAATAACTATGACCATGGTTGGTTATCAAACTCAGTCCTCTGATCTAGCAGGCTCCCTATATCATATACTCTCTTTAATCCAAAGAACTCGATTAAACTACTTCTTGGAAACACTCGATGGTTTGGCCTCAACCACTTTCTGTGGCAGTGAATACCACAGGCTCAGAGGTGATGGCCTAGTGGCATTATGACAGGACTATTAATCCACAGACCCAAATAATATTCTGGGGACCTAGGTTCAAAACCCACCATGTCACATGGCAGAATTTGAATTCAATAAATACCTGGAACTTGGGGTTTAATGATGACCATGAATCCAGTGTTGATTGTTGAAAAAACCCATTGGGTTCACTAATATCATTTAGAGAAGGAAACTGCCATTCTTAGTTGTTCTGGACTATGTGTGATTCCACAGCCACAACAAGGTGGTTGACTCTTAACTGCCCTCTGGGCAATTAGGGATGAGCAATAAATGCTGCCGAGCCAGCGACATTCTCATTCCATGAATGAATGAAAAAAAAACCTCTGGCAAAGGCATTTTTCCTCATCTCAGTCCTAAATGGCCTATTCTGTATCCTTAGACTATAAACCCTGTTTCCAGATTCTTTAATCAGTGGGAATATTGTTCTTACCTGTTACTATGTCGAGACCTGTTAGAATTTTACACATTTCCATGAGATCCACCCTCATTTCCCAAAACTACAGCGAATACTCTCCTAATCAATCCAACGTCTCTTCATATGTCAGTCCAACTTGGTCTCAGTCTGGTAAGCATTGCCTTGATGGTCAGAACATCCTTCTTCAGATAAAGGAGACCAAAACTGCACATAGTACTCCAGATACGGTCTCTCAACGGCCTGTACAAAGACAGCAAGATCTCCCTGTGAAGGCCAACATACAATTTGCCTTCTCCAACCCCTGCTGCACCTGCACCCACTGTGTAAATACGAACACATTCACTGGGGAATCTCTATAAATACTGACTCATTAGCCCACAAATCCCTTATAATTACGAACACACTCCCAAAGGCACAAATCCTGACACTGTCCTTGGGCACACCTGAAAATTACGGTCAGTCAGTGGAGACTCACTGTGGAAGTCTGTTACAAGGACACTCTGCCCCAGACCCATGTAAATGTGGACACCATCTTACGTAAATGATGACACACTATCAGCAGCATTCTGTTAAATACATCCTGAGAGATTCCTGGCAAATACTAAATAATTTCCTTGGGAGAAGTCTCTAAAAACTGACACACTTATTGGTGATTCCTTGTAAACTATCCCAGATTACATGAGAACACTTTTTTTTAAAATACTGACACGTGCACAATGATCCCCTGTAAATACTGACCATCCCACTGAACTCAAGTAAATATCAGACTCACCCTGGACTGGCTGTAAATGCAGACAGATTTCCCCGGAGACCCACTGTAGATACTGTTGTATTCCTTCTGGAACACCCAGTAATTATTGACACATTCCCCTTGGATTCCCTGCAGCTCCTGATATACTGCCCACAGACCTCTGAAAATTCTCACACTTCATGCATGAATTCCCTGTCAACATTACTCTCCCGTAAATACTGAAACATTCCCAGTCAGATTCCCAGGAATTGTTAACGCACGCCCGATGGATTTGTTGGAAAAAGTGATGCACTGCCCTGCGATTTCCTATAAAAATCTGTCACCCTTCTTAGGAATGCCCTTTAAATACTGATACCCTCCCCAGAAACACCCAGTAAATGCTGAAAATCCTCCTCGGGACACACTGTAAATACAGGCGCATCCCCTCTGGAACCCCTGTAAATATTAACACACTCATCCTGGATTCCCTGTGGATACTGCTGTTAGAGATACGCAGCCACATGGCTCAGAACCAGATCCTTCAGTCCAACCAGTCCCTGCCGACCATAAACCCAAACTGAACTGGGGCCGAGCCCAGGAAGGTGGGACATGTCCCTCCGAATATTTCTTATTCATCCACTTACCCAACTGCCTTTTAAATGCTGTAACTGTACCCGCACCTAGTATTTCCTCTGGAAGTCCATTCCGTACCTGAACCCTGTGTAACCAAAAATAAAATTCTATGCATTTTTAATTAAAATCTTTCTTCCCTCATCTGATAAGTATAACCCAGCCTTAAAATCCCCACCCTATTGAATTGAAATCTGCCATTCACCTCATCGATACCGCTCAGGATTTTTAAACCTCTGTCAAGTTACCCCTCAATCTCCTCTGCACGGGATCCCTCAAAATGCTGTAACGATTCCCTGCAAATACTGACACACTCCCCAGGGATACAGTATTAATATTGGCATTCTCAAGTAAATAATGACAAAGTCCCCCTGGCCCCACTATAAATATTGAATGAATATCCCAGACACACTGCCAATACTGTCACACTCCCCAAGGACACTTTAAATACTGTTCAGTCACTGCAGTGAGGACAAACTCGCCAGAAAATCCCTGGGGTACTGAGATAGTTCCGAGTGATCATTCTGTAAATAGCACTCCACACAATCACTGGAAAAATTCGAAAGATACTGACTCATTAACCACAGGCTCACTGTGAATACTCACACACTCACTGGAAAACCTGCACAACTACTGATGCATGCAGGACCCAGTAACAATCACCAATAGTGAAACATTCCAACGAACTGTGTGTTTTTGGGCAGAATCCTGGACTTCCAAGCTTTTCAAAGAGACAGTTGAACTGAGTCTGTGAGAAATACACAACACAATCATCATGCCTGGGAGCAGAGACTGAGTGTGGGATTATTAAGATAACATGCGTGGAGCTGGATGAACACAGCAGGCCATGCAGCATCAGAGGAGCAGGGAAAGCTGACATTTCGGGCCAGGACCCTTCTTCGGAAAATTATTGTTCAGCCTGGACTCCCATTTTGCACCTCCTCTCTGAAAGGAGGATTGACTGAAACCAACAGACCCCGATCCAAGAGATAGCAGGAAATGATCCAAGACAGCTTTTACAGCTCGGGCTATGCAGCACAGACAGTCGGAGCCTACAGAGACACCAGACATTCAAATCTATTCATTCAGCAGAATGAAAACTACAGATCTGGTGTGAAGATAATGGGACTCTCGGTCAGTATAACTGCCAGCCCCGATCTCATGGGAAGAGGAATCTGAACAAGAAGCTTCCGAACACGGGTCTTTCTGAACCGAAAACACCAACAGCAAGAACCTGATCCAGACCATCCAAACCAGACACAAACAAACACGATCAATCGCTGATTTCACCGAAGACACGAGTCCTCAGTCACAACCTGAGTTGAAAACCCGCTCACAAATCGAAAGGTGAGGAGAAACGGCTACTCACCAAAACATGCCTTAGCACATCAGCTAACACAACCCAAACTTAAAAACCCACACAGTCCAAAGTCTTCATCCAGGCTCCAGGTATGGTGATCCAGAATACCATTGGGACTTCAAAACCACACTCTGGGATGGGAGCATAAACCCCGAGACCCCAAATTTCGACATCGGTAGCAGTTCACTGGGACCCTATTGGGAGGAATTCAGGCAGACATTGTCAATGTTTGTTTTTTGTGTGTCAGTAAATAATGTCTCATAGTGGTAATCTGTATTCATAGTGTATGGTATTAACTTCATAGAATTTACTGAGGTACCCATTTCTTAAACTATAATTAATGCACCTAAATAAAGAGAGATTCCTTTGCCCTTAAATACCTGTCTAAAGTCTCCTCATTCACATCCCCATAAGTCCGTCCTGTGTTCAGAATCACAGGTCTGGGAGCCACTGAAACATCAGCCAAGTAACTGCAAACCAGAATCCTCTAATACCCCAAAGGCACTGTTCAAATACTCACACACTCCCTGGGGACCCTCAATAAATGCTGACACCTTCCCCCAGGCGCACCCCTCCCCATAAACACTGACACCTTCCGCCAGGCACCCCCTGCAAAAGAATTTCAGAGACTGGGTCAGATTTACATTATTTAGCACCTGGAGCCTGACTTGCAGTTTAACAATATTGTTTGTCCTGAAGAAGAGTTACATCAGACCTGAAACTTGAACTCTGGTTCTCTCTTTCCCTTTTTTTGCCAGATCGGCTCCGTTTCTGCAGCATTTTATGTTTTGTTTCAATTTTCCAGCATCCACTGTTCATTTTAGTGACATCATTGTTGACTTCTTAGCACTCATCCAGTTTTTGCAACATTTTTTGATCCCCTGAGCATCGCAAACATTGCAAACCTTTTTCTGGAATATAGTCAGCGATTCAGTTCTTGAGGTGGAAATGATCACAGATTCACAGGTATCTGAGTGAAGACATTTCTGCTTATCTCAGTCAATCAGGCTGCTCTACCGCTCTGAAACTGATCCATTATGCTACATTCCTATCAGCAAAGATAGCTGCCAACATTTAGCCTGTCAATGTCTTTGGTAATAACATACAGTTCAAACAGAATACCTCCTTATTCACATGCAATATAGGATATCTAAATCTAGCCAACTTAAAAAGACCCTATACAGACAACAAATAAAATGGATGTCCATCTACAAAATACCTTGCAAGAACTGTGACAAACACTACATTGGACAAACTGGCAGGAAGCTAGCCACCAGGATACATGAACATCAATTAGCCACAAAACGACATGACCCACTGTCACTCGTATCCTTACGTACAGATAAGAAAGGACACCACTTTGATTGGGACAACACATCCATCCTAGGACAAGCCAAACAGAGACATGCACGAGAATTCCTAGAAGCATGGCATTCCAACCAGAATTCCATCAACAAACACATGGACTTGGAGCCAATCTACCATCCCCTGAGAAAAAGAACAGGAAATGACATCACCAACCCAAGGAAACCTAACCAGATAAATAGAAAGCGGGACATAACACCAGCGCTTCGTCAGAGGCTCACTGATGATGTTACCTAGAATGGTGACGAAACGTCTGAAAACTAACCTTCCAGCTCAGCGAGCAAACTCACATCCAGAACCTCAACCTGAGCTACAAATCTTCTCAAAACTCGCTAGCCAACTTAGTCGCACCTCATTATAATCCCCAGTTCCCAGAATAAATCTGTTGCCCCTGTGTTACAATCACTCGTATGCTAATGTGTGCTTCCTTAAGTGAGGAAAACAAATCTGCACACATTTCTGTATCTCTGGCTTCAGAAGGTTCCACAAAGTGCATTGATAGAAATCGCACTGCAATGAACACATCCTTTTTCCAGGTGCTCAAATAACTTCATGCGTAATTTGCAGGCAAAAGAAATCTGTGTTGCAGGGAGCATAATCCCACTAATGACAGGCTGTTGCACACAGCAACACGACCCTCTCACAAATAGAAGCCATCGTCTTATGTTTTAAAATTAAAATATTAAGCAGAGAAAATGTCATCTAAAAAAAAACTCACTCCTTGTCCCTTTATTAAAAGAATTTGCTAATAAGATAATGCTAAAAATATGTACAATGCAATGAGACAGGGGTAAGTTAGTGGGCCGAACTGTTGAAACTGGCTCATAATGACACTGAGACTCGACACAGTGAAGCAATAGATATACCGAATCATTGACAAAAATAGCTCAGAAACAAAGGAGTGAATTCTCATAAAACTGACAAGCAAGATGTACCATCAGACTGACAGAGATCGGAATTGTTCAGAAAATAACTTATCAGGTACACTGATTGATGGTGCATGCTAGAAACCATTCTGAGTGAAATAACTTCAGTATCTACCAATTATTCGCTAAGAATTGAATCTCTGCTTCACGTAAGAAGAACAGGTGTATAGTTTACTGGCCGCCTGATTTGCAGACAAAGGAAACCTGATCCCAGGACTCTCAGGGACATTACACTGTTTGTGACAGTCCATCACACAAAACAAGACCCTCTTACACGGAGAACAGAACAGATTATAGTTAAACAGACATGCATCCCAACATGAAAATCTGCCACTAATTCTGATGTCATCTGCAAACCTACCTCCGAGGTTCACATCCAAATCATTTGTGTAAATCACAAAAAAGTGTCCTTTTGTCCCCTACTGTCCGTCTAAGGTTTATCTTTGATCTGCACGCTGCTTGTTTGAACATGAACGTGTAACTACTAATATTTAGACTTTTCAACTGTCAGATATAACTATGGAATCTTTCTCAATTCATTGATCATTTGGCTTCTATGTATATCTCAAGCTACTTTGAGCTATGTATGTATAATTAGTTCCTGGGGGGGAATATCTCTTGTGTATTCTGTTGAATAAACACATTTACAACCTGTAAGTTCCTTGTTCCAATTATCTGAGCAAAATGTAAATATTTTTATCCAATTGCAGTAATTATCTTTTTAGTGGCCAATTCACAATCACAATTAATTTTTAATTATTCCTAGTATAGAACACCTTGTAAACCAAATTATTTTTCTCAGAGCCAATGTTATATATCTAACAGTTTACAGTGCAGTCATCCAACTGTATGTCCAATTATTGGATTGGTCCATTATAACAGTAAAACTAAAATTAAAGTTTATTTTTTACTGCCATCATTTCGTTACTGTATTCTTGAATTATAACAAACAGCGTAATATTTAACAAGCATGAAACAAGATTGAATTTTCAATACAAGAATCAATGCAAACAATCATATTGCTTATCTCATGAATTGCAGTTAGTACCTAATGGTTCTATGCTGTTATCACATTAATATCACTTCAATAATCAGTCTACTTTCCAGCTCTACAGAGAAAATCAAAGTTATTATTAAGTGAAGTTTAAAAAGTCACACTTTGTTCTTTTGTAGTCTAATAATCACCGAATATGTTTCATTATCAAATCCATGAATTAGAGTAAATATATTTCACTGTACAGTTTAATAGGCTCCATGAATATCAAATCATTGTCTCAAGACCCCTCTTTAATATTTCTCCTTCAACAACAGTAAATCAGTCAGTTATCATCTGTGTGGATCCTAATCATGTAAGTATGTTTAATATTTACTACACTTTAGGGAGACAGCAAACCCCAGAATCGCTCTTGGCAGTACAAAAAGAAATAAGAGTGAGAAGGGAGTTGTGCTGAATTCAGTGGGCAACTGATAGACCTAGCCCGCACCTGGGAGGGGTTAAGTGACACAGCAGAACATCATGGTGGAAAAGTGGAGCTCGAGGGGAGGCATGTACCCAAGGCGACCAAACTGGGTTCGGAATGGATCGTATCTAGGGATGGTGATAAAAGAGGCCCAGAGGTGTGGTTGTTACAAATTGTACTGGATTGCAGAAAGAGACTGATTACAAAGATAATCAGGAAGGGTTATGACCTGGATGCTCCAAAACCAGAGCAGAAACCCTGGTCGAATAGACAAAAAAATGCAAACATGAGACTGCAGCTGTAACTCTGACAGCCTCCATCAGAAATATGGCCAAAGAGAATGGGAATAAGCAAAGGTGGTGACTCTCACACGAGGGCATGATGATAGTTATAGTAGGGGAGGCACCTGGTGAACTCATCTACTCAAAAGGCAGTGAGGACGATGTTACTGACTCAAACAGGTCGGATGACAAAACACCCACTTATGGGCAGAGGGACAATTATGGGCGGGATGACCCGGAAGTATGAGAAGGCAGTGCCTATCGCACCATTATGGATCAAAGTTAAAGCTTGGACAGACAACAGGGGACAATAGGATGTTGTTTTTTTAAAATCATTGATATAAATGATTTGCACGTGAATATAGGAGATAGGTTTGTAGATGACATCAAAAGTAGTGGTGTAGAGGACAGTGAAGAAGGATACCTTGAGAGTACAACAGGACCTTTACCACATGGGCCAATGAGCTGAGGAGTGGCAGATGGAGGTTAATTTAGATTAATGAGAGTTGTTGCATTTTAGGAAGGCAAATCAGTGCAGAAGTTATGGACTTAATGGTAAGGCCCTAGGAGTGTTACCGCACAAAGAGATCTTGGAGTGCAAGCTCATCGTTTCTTGAAAGTGGAGTTGCAGGAAGACAAGGTAGTGAAGGTGGCATTTGGTACGTTTGCCTTTATTGGTCAGTACCTTGAATCTAGGAGCTAGTGTGTCATGTTGCAGACATACTGGACAATGGTCAGGCCACTTTAAGAACACTGCATTCAATTCTGATCCCTCTGTTACAGGAAGGATGTTGTGAAACTTGAAAGGGTTCAGAAAATATTTACAAGGATGTTGCCGTGATTGGTGGGCTAGATCTGAAGGGAGAAGCTGAATAGGTTGGGGATATTTTCCCTGGAATGTTGTAGGCTAGCGGGGAGTGGGCGGGGCTGCTTAGAGAGGCTTAGTCAGTCATGACAGCCATGGATTGGGTGAATAGTCAAGACCTTTTTTCCAGGGTTGGGAGTCCAAAACTGGAGGGAATTGGTTTAAGGTGAGAGGGAATAGGTTTAAGTAGAGAGGGAAAGATTTAAAAGGGATCTCAGGGACGACATTGTCATGCAGATGAAAGTGCACGTATGTAATGAGCTGCGAGAAGAAGTGGTAGATGCTAGTACAATTACAACATTTAAAAGTCATTCGGATGGGCTTATGAATGGGAAGGTTTTAAAGTGATATGGGCCAAATGTTGGCAAATGGGACGAGATGAATTTAGGATCTTTGCTTGGCATGGATGACTTGAACTGAAGGGTCTCTTTCCACGCTACACATCTCTATGACTCTGTGACAATTGACAGAAACTAAACCAACATACCCGTACAGATTTGACCCTCACCACCCAACCACTGAAATTAAACGTGGAGGAGGAGGAACCGAGGAAGCTAGATGAAGTGAACCTTTTCGGATGCAGATTGGGAACGTGACGTGTGAAAATGAGATAAGGACAATTCTGCGGGTTGATCTTTGAAAACAATGGGGAGCACCTAACGCTGTAGAAACCCGAACTATGACGGGGGACCCTCGGGCCAGGACAGGGGCAGGAGGAAAAAGACAGGCTGCATCTCCAGAGTAGCTACACTGCAGGGAGACTGGGGCAGTCAGGCAATCTGGGGAGTTACATCTGGGACCCACTCTCAAACAGGGAATATGGGTTATTATCTATCGACCCTGTAAAAGATCAAGGGCCCTCTCAGTCCACCACATAAACAGTACCCCATCAAAGCTGGGGCTGAGGAGGCAGTAATTGTGACCATGAACAACTGGCAAAAGTAGGTAACAGTCAGACTGACAGCATCCCAAACTAATTCACTGAAGCCTTATGACTCAAACAGCCTCCCTATTGATTATACCTCCCAAAACACATCTGTCACTGAAGAGTATCCTACAGTAGCAAAATCCACACTGTACTTAAATCGCAACAGGATACTGTCTCATTCCAGGTCCGTACCTGTGGACCTGGAATCCCAGAATAAGCTGTTGTTTACTCTGAGGAAAACAGTATACATGGTCGCAGTTGTTTCAGCAATTCCACAATAGTCCAGCCAAATTCCACCGATGTATGGCTCATGGAATTAGCAAAATTGATCTTATCAAGACCTCAACACCTCAGTCGGTCAGAAAGAACATATCCAGATCTTCAGAGTATTGAGTCACATCAGCCAGGTAGGGCTTAAAATTAAACCACGGAAAGTGCAGTTGGGACGACAGGGAGTGATGTGTCTGGGATATCAGTCAGGTAGGGGCACAGGATAGTCCCAGAGGAATAAAAGAGTGCGATTTTAAACTACCCAGTCTCACACCATGAAAGGAGTAAGACAAACTTGAGGATTGTTTAATTATTGGAGGAATAATGTGAAAATTTTTCAGAACTGCTAAAAGCTCTGAGATCAGCCAGGAGCCAGAGAGTCAACATATACACAGACAGTCCTTAAGTCTTTGGTATAGTTCATGACCACACACTGGCCTGGGCTCAGCGAGGATACGTCAACTGGTCTGGGTGCCACACACAGCACGAAGAACAGATTAAGTAGTTGATGGAAACAGCTAATTTTGTGACTGAAGCAGCAGTGATGAAGATTAGAGCTCACAGGAAAGGAGAAAACCCACAACAACAGGGCAATGAGCACGTGGGTCAGGCAGCTAAAATACTAAATGAGACAGTATAGATATTTGAGGAAGTGGCTGTAGTTACTGGAGGAAGAGAAGAAAGTTGGAAGACATTTCAAGAAACAGCCCCACAACACGAGAAACGTGAATCTGAAAAGGGTGGGGCAACGAGAGGGCAAGATGGAATCAGGAAGACATAGGATCAGATAGTGCCACCACATACCATCGGCTGTCCTATACTGGGTGGGATAAAATGCAAAATCGGATGGCTCGTTGCTGGTGGTGACCTGGAATGGGGAGTGATATAATAAAATGTTAACAAAGACATGTAGTCTGCACACACACAGTCAGGGAAAACAATCAAGATTCAATGCAGACAGCAGCCATAATCCAGAGGGCTCTTGGGAACAATTGCAGATGGATTCAATGGGCCCCTCCCCCAGAAAAAATAAATGCTGAAAGGTCTAAACATACAGAAAGAGAAAAGTAGATGCAGGGGTAAGCTATATGGCCCTTTGAGCCTGCACAACCATTCAATAGAATCATGACTGATTGTGTAATCTCAGTAACCCATTTCTGCTATCTCTCCATTCTCCTTCCTCCCTTTAGCCACAAGGTAAACGACCAGCTCCCTTTCGAATATATCAAATTAATTGGCCCCAACAGCTTTCTGTGGGAGAGAATTCCACGGGTTCACACTCTGGGTGAAGAAATTCTTCCTCATCTCAGTCCTGAATGTTTTATTCTTAGACTGTGACCCACAGTTTGAGATTTCCTCATCATCTGGATGATTCTTCCTGCAACTAGCCCACCCAGTCTCATCAGGATTTTATGTTTCTATGTCATCCCCCTTCATTCTACTAAATTCCAATGAGTACTTGCCCAGTCAATCCGGTCTCTAACCCAGTTGATCCAGTCTTTCCATAGATCATAGATTATAGAATCCCTACATTCGGGATGGGTCATTCAGCCCACCAAGTCCACAATGACCCTTTGAAGAGGGACCCAGTCTACCCTATGCCTATAACCCACAATTACCATGGTTAACCGATTGAGCCTGTACATCCCTGCACACCATCAGTAATTTAGCATGGCCGCTTCACCTTAGATTTACTGGGTGGGTGGAAGCATTCCCCTGCAGATTCTGGAAAAGGGTCACATATACAGGGAAAGTAGTTAAACAGTATGTGTGCTGTTAGGTACCGAACAGAGATTCCATCTCCCATACCAGTTCCAAAGTTCAGGTCGAACAAATTAACGGAACACTGAAAACTGGTCTCAGACCCTGACAGAGACAAGGCAAGGATGTTTCAGAGGACACCTCACCATTCTAATGAAACTGAAGTTATCCCCAGCAAAGCGACTGAGGCTGACCCCTTTTGAATTCATGACTAGACAGGCTATGCAGCTGCGGGAGAACATGGAAGGAAACGACCAGAAATGTGCAAAGGAAACAATAGGGCGAAACAATTTGAGAACTGGCAAAGCAGCTGCATGAGCTGAGATAGGAAGTTGTAGATGGACAGAGAATCAGAGATTGGGAAAGGGGGCATAGCAACATCCGACCTGGCATTCCTAATCCAGGAGATCAGGTCCTGGTGAAAATATTATCCCATCATGTGGCACTGTGACCATGATGGGTCAGACCCTACTCAGTGATTATTACAGTGAGATATGCACTCTTGTAGATATTAAAGCAAGGGCCAAAGTGGAAGCAGTGGTCCCAATTGAAGTTATACAAAGACCAAACACGATCATTAACCCTTACGGCAAGTTGTGTTGGGTTCCTGTTCTTTACAGGCTTATCAGTAAACTGTAAATGGTTACCTCCATCACCCACTTTGGGAATTATTCATGGATTCTTAAAGCAACTGAACCAGAGGAAGGGAAGTTTGATTGCATATAAGACAATGAAATGGGAAGGTTACATTGTGAATCGTGTGCAGGGCGTGACTCTCGGAGCGATAGTGATGGAAATGTGTTTTGTGGCAGTATGGAAAGGGAAGTGGTGAAGCTGGCTATGGCAGGCATGCAGCGAACTGAAATAAGAATGCAAGTGAATTGATTAATATGGACCCCAATAAGTATTACATATAATCAAGCCTGAATTATGGGATTAGGACAAAGACCAGTAAGGTTTGTGTGTGGACAAAGTGGAATGGCAATATGAGTCCAGAGTATTTATGTTACCTGCAGACTGCATGCTCATTTATTGCTTTGGATTTAGTGTAGGTATGAGCCTGAAAGGGGAAGAATTGAAATTGTTCGTAATTGGTTTAAACAGGCTGCATGGTGGCACACTTTACATAGGGTCTAAGGATTCTCACCATGTGTTACCAATGTCACCATTACAAGTGAAAATGTGGCCATGAGCCCAAGCCCGGAGACTGTAACTTTCACCTCTGAACCGAAACATTGTGAAGGCCAGCAGGATCTCTGGTCTGGGTCAGTCGCGGAACATACAGGAAAAAGTGTGACTGTTGTCACAGGATATAAGCTTGAGCATGTAGGTTTTGACCTGACAGGAAGTACAAGTGCTCGAGTGGTGTTCCACTGCCACGGAACTATTGTCTTCCAAGCTCTTACGATTACAGCTGGGTAGGAGGGGGTTTAAATCTGAGAAAGGTCTGCAGACTTTCAAAGAAAGAATCATTGGAAATAGAAAGAGCAGGTGATAGTGACAGTAAACACATTAGATGGAGAGCTACAATAGATGAGCAGTTTCAGAGTCTGCAGAAGGCACATAGAATTGCAGGCAGAGGTTATCAAGATCAGGCTAAAACAGGTCAGCTCGACAGAAAGACTTCCCGCGTTATATTAGATGCCATTGAAATTTTGAAGCCTCTGTAAAACATGGCCAATTCACTCTGACCGACTGGCTCACACGTCTAAGGAAGGACATATCATGCAGACATGCACAACCTACAGCGGCTGGCTGTTGACAATGATCAGTACTAATCTGATGAAATTGGACGTGCACCAAATCCCCAGATGGGTGACTAATAAGCAATTGTGAGAATGAGTAGAAGGGAACATATTCCTGGGACACTTGGGAGTTTAACCCTTGCCAGCTGATTACTGGGTACTGAGAACATTGATGAGGAGGGATATTGTATAAGGGTCATGTTACACATCCCCAAAATTGGGGACAATCATAATGTACTCCCTAAAGAAGGTCCACAATATTAGGAGATACCATGAAGGGACTTGGATATCACGAAAAGACACACCCACTCACGTGGTTATCATAATAAAACAAAAAAGGGAATTGACTTAATGAGGTGTCACCGAGGAGGCGATCACTGATCACGTCCGAATGAAATGACCAGACAAAGATTTACAGCTTGTGGTTTTGTAAGTTATAGCAACTGTACACAACCTATTACTTACTGGTGAACAACTGGTCCTTCTTGCAGTACAGGATAATAAAATGTGAGGCTGGATGAACACAGCAGGCCAAGCAGCATCTTGCAGTACACCCTGGTCTGATCAATGTATTATCTAGCGATGGCAGCCAGCTATTAAAGGAAGGATCAAAGCCACGCGAAGTCAATATTGCTATCAGCACCCAACAAAGAACATTACCATCAGTGGACAGACCGGCCCTGAGCCGGTAAGACAGGCAGTGATTCATCTGACCAACCAGCAACATGAAGTGGATTGAGAACCATTACAGTCCATGGCAATGGAATTACCACCGATTCTACATGTGAATGCAGTTTGGGGAAAGATTGTGGAAGGAGCTGAAGAAGTTAATCAGTGGTCTGAACATACAAAGGAGGTTTAAACTCCTGCAGCTCAAGTGGACTGGGAATTAAAAACAACAAAACTGGATAAATCAGACTAAGGACTGGGAACTGATTACCCAAATACACACCCTGGATCCAGATCATATCCCATGTAATAGGAAGAATACAATTCAATGTTTTGATTGTGTTGTGTTCATAACACTAGTGTGTAAGAACAATGATGTACCAAAGGGCTACAGCATAGGGAAATTTGGGAACTGAAGGGTTTCCCCATTAGGTATAACACCAGAGAGAGTGAGTATATCCCATAAGTTACATAGGCCTGCTTAGTGTTTAAGTCAAGTGCTTAGGGAGCGAGTTGCTGGAGTGGCCAATGATTAAAGTTGACGTAAAATGGCTTTTTGGGGATGTTAGCTGACCTAAAATGGTCAAAAGGAACTTCCAGATGTGCATCACAGATTTTCACAGCCAGACTTATACCCCCCATACAGAGATATTGGATAAGATTCTCTGTAATTTCTGTCAACAGGTAGTTCTAAACATGTAAGCGTTTTAGTTAGGGACATTTTTGAAAAGCCAAGTTAAGCCACAGTCTCAAGTTTGTTATTTAGTAAAATTGAAAAAGAGAAGTCCAATACCACAGTATTCTGAGCTTTTCAGTTAATTGTAAATTAGAAAGGCAAACAACAAACTGTTGTCAAAGAGTTAGCTAAGTTTCTTGAGTAAATGTTTGTAGGCACTGAAATGAGGCCAATTTCATTACAGGAAAGATAAAGCATTAAATGGTGTCAACACAACTTCTAAAAAGCACCATAGCCCGGAGTGGGGACAAAAGACGGCTGTAAAAACACAGTAATTAGGACTGCAAAGAGATAACCACCCAGTATTCAACGGAAAAGTGACAGAGACAGATTACAAAATAGAGTGAAGATGCGGTTATGTCGCCTAGAAATTTGAAGAATACAAGTGAGTTTCTTTTAATGACTAGGTAAATTTGTGAAGAGATTGAATGTCACTCACATCTGTGGAATTTGAATAGATGCTGTCTCACTCAGTAAAGAAAATTAGTGATGCAGGGTGTATAGAGAAGGGACATTAAAAATTTATCCATGAATTTAATACTGGTTCAAAACTCACTGGCCGCATTTGAGTGCTGGGGCTTGTAATTGGAACTGCAAGTCAGAGAGACCGTTTGTTTGATTTCTCAGGCCAAGTGAGAGAGGGGCTGTTCCCAATCTGTCAGCTGTCACAGAACTGTAGTAACCTTAAATTAGAGTTTATTTTAAAGAACTTACAATAAGTAGTAGAAATTAATATCATTTCTAATTTTATGAATTCAGTTAACAGCGAAAATAAAGCCCAACACAAAATTTGGAAGAGTCCTCTGTGATAAGGGAGTGTTGAGGTTATTGGTAATTAATGTGGTGCAGCCAGTAAATGTTTGGGATGGAGTATAAAACTGTCAGGATTGAAATGTGATTGAACAACAGGTATTCTAAAGGCAAATAATAAAAGAATCAGGTAAACATCAACTGATTGTGGGAGCACCAGGTTCTGTCGAGCCATTGACCATGTGTTTACTGGACTGGTTGTATCGATTAGGCAAATGTGGCTAACAATTACACTAACATTGCATGTCATTACTGTAATGTGAAATGTATAAAAATACTGCACTTGGTTGGGGGGGGGTGGGGGGAGGCAGACAGCACCAGAAACTCTCCCACAATGCATTGCTAAGGAGCTCCACATTGCTAAGGTTACTTGTGCTGCTGAACACGGAACTCAAGACTCCTGTTTGATATTTCACCCATCAACAATTGTGGAGTGTATTTTTCTGACTGGAGGTCGGGGCTAGTGCTGTTCCACAAGGATCAGAGCTGAGACCTCTGTTGTTTTGAAAAATATATACGTACATGCATATACAAAACAGACACAGAGACAGACACAGACCTCTAAGGTGATGCATTCAGGGAGGACAATTGCAAGGGGAGCATAAACAATAAATGGAAGGACCCAGTGTAGCACTGATATTCAGACGGGTCTTCAGGTCCAAGTCCATAGCTCTCTGATAGTGGCAGTGCATGTGCATAAAGTGGTAAAGGAGGACCATGGCATGCTTGCTTTCTTCTGTCAGAGGGTCGAATATAAAGTCGTAATTCGGCCACCTTTGGAGTGATGTGTGCAGTTTCAATCACTACGTTACAGGAAGGGTGTGGAGGCTTTGGAGAGGTTGCAGAAGAAGTTTACCAGGATTTTGCCTGGCTTGGACAAACTTGGGTTATTATCACTACAGAGTCAGTGGCTGAGGGGTGACCTGATGGGGAGAGAGTGAATAGTCTGAGCCTTTTCCCTCGGGTGAAAATGACAAATTCTAGGGGCAACAGAATTAAGGTGAGAGGGGGAAAGTTCAAAGGAGGTGTGTGAGGCACATTTCTTAGACAGAAGGTGATAGCTGGCCACAATGGGAGGTGATAGAAGCAGAAATGATTAATCACAACATTTAAGAGGCAATAGGGCAGGCATATGAACAGGCCGGGAAGAGAGGGATATAGATCACACACAGACAGATTGTATTACTTCAGAATGGCATCAATATTGGAATCGACGTAGTGGGCCATAGGGCTTCTTCCGCTGCTGTACTACACTGTTTTCTACGCGGCAGGAATAGTGGAGCCGCAGTTAATGTTTTGAGTGGAAAACATCTCTTCTTTAGAACACACAGTGAGTTTATGCATTTTGAGGGAAACAACGTGGAAGAGGAATATATATTTGAATGGCACAGAGGCAAAAAGCAGGGAGCGGGGACTTACTACGTACAAATCTTTAATCGGAGGGAGAACATAATCAAAATGCATTGAGGAAACTGTATGGGATCTTGGGCTTCATTAATGGAACCAGCAGCTTCATCAGAGTCCTACATGTGTTCGGCTCCACGACCCAGCACTGTTAGGATAGATGTGTGACTGTTAGGATAAGTAAGAATGTCTCCAGTGGCTATCCCTCTGCCAGATATTCAGCTTTTGGGACTGCTGAAGGACAGAGACTCTGAGGAAAATGGATGAGCCAGTCACTTTTTGGACACTGGAATGATTCTTGTGTTACGAAGCATTTCAGAAGATTTAACAGAATTATTGTTGTAGGGGTCTCTCCCGTCAGAGGCTTAAACAGGAGATTCTGCGTCAGTGAGTGTAAATTTTGGATGGTTTGTTAATTGCCTTGTACTTGGGTTAAGGAGGTCTCTAAACGTTTCGGGTATGTTGTTAAGGGTGAGATTAAGAGGCCAGAAATTATTCTACACATTGATAGCAATGACATTTTTAGGGAAAAGATTAAAGCAGCACAAATTGAATTTGCCCGGTTAGGTAAAATGTTTAAACACAAAACCTGACAAGTCGTACTTTCTTGTTTACTCCCAATGCCAAACGAGGTAGGGAGAAAAAGGTTAAAGGAGATAAATTGATGGTGAAGAGCTGGTGTATTTTTCAGGGATTCAGGTTTTTGGACAATTGGAATGCCTTTTGGGATGGAAAAGACATGTTCGAAAAGAATGGGTCTAATGTAAACTGGAAAGGGATCAATATCTCAGCAAGGAGCTTTGCTCATTCCATTAAGGGAGACTTTATACTGACAGAGAGGGGGAGTTGGGGAATTATTCGTAGCAGTGTAAACAGAAGGATTGATGAGGAAGGTTCTGAATGTGAGGGGAGCACAGCAACTCCAAAAGTAAAATGAGAGAGTCAAAATATGTGATAACTCTGAAGAACTTTTCTTTTCAATGCAAGGAGTTTAAAGGAAAAGCTCATGAACTCATAGCTATGACAGAAACTTGTCTGTGAGATGGGCAAAACCAGCAGCTCAATGTTCCAGGTTTTAGGTGATGTAGGAACAATAGAAAAGGTGTGTGTGTGTGCACGCGTGCGCACGCACGTGGGGTGGTGGGTGTCGGGTTTTTTTTTTTATTCAGGAATACATAACTGCTTTAACTAGGGAAAATATTTCAGAAAAATGTCCACTCCCCCACTGAATGAATGAAGAAAGGGAAGATCACTTTGATAGGATGTTCTCTCGGCTCCCCAAGATGCTGGAGAGCTGAGCAGCAGTGTGGATCATCTACAAGATGCTGTGCAGGGATTCACCAAGGTTCCTTAGCACCTACCAAACCCGTGACCACTTCTATCTCGAGGGACACGGGCAGCAGATACAGTTGGGAGTGAACACATCCTCAGTGAGAGACTGCCAGATAGATGGTGCGTGTGTATTTCTGGGATATTGGAGCACAATGGGAATTCAGTGCTGGGGTGAGGGGAGGTGCTTTAATTGATTTTTTTTTGTTGTGTGTGGTTTATAGTTTGTAAGGACTAAATTCTATAGTGATATAGAACCAGGAATAAGAACCCTAGAGTAATTAACATTATTTGATATCAAGCATCTTCCAAAAAGTTCAATTTAAGTAATGCCAGGAGAGGTCAGAGCTACAGAGTGCCCTTTCTTCTCAATGTGAGAAGTCAGTCAACGGTAGCATTTGTGCAAGAAGTGTCTCTATCTATAGCTCCTGGAAGCCCAGTATTCACAGCTGTTGTCAGTGGCTATGGTTCATGCACAAAGCTTAGATCATTGTGGATAATATGTACAGAGACGCAGTCACACCATGGACGAAGAGAATGGGTGACCATCACAAAGATCAAAGGGACCAGGCAAGCAGTGCAGGAGTCTCCTGTGACTATACCCTGCAAAGCAGATAAACCTCTTTGGACACTGTTGAGGGGAATAGCAGAATTAGCTAAATTTGGTGCACTATGGTTGACTTTGCTGCATAGTGGAAGAGTAAAAAGAGCGGGAATGTAATCATTATAGGGGATTCAATTGTAAGAGGAATAGACAGTTAGTTTGGTGACTGCAATTAAGACTCCAGGATAGAATGTTGCACCCCTGATGTGAGGGTCAATGTTGTCATAGGGCAACTACAAAACATTTTGAGGAGGGGAGGATGAACTGCTAGTGGTTGCATGGTGGTGCAAACTACATAGATATTTTTTAAAAAGACCGAGGTCCTGAAAGCAGATAATAGTAAATTAAAAAGTACATTTAAAAATTAGGATCTCTAACGTAGCGATCTGAGGATACCATGTGGTCGTCAGAACAGAAATAGCAGGATACATTAGATGAATACATGGCTGAAGAGATGATACAAGGGGTCAGGTTTCATATTCCTGGGACATTGGGCCTAGTTCTGGGGGAGCCAGTTGAAACTGGATGGTTCCATCTGCGCAGGAACAGGACTGATATCCATAGAGGCATGTTATCAAGAATGGTTGGGGAGGTGGGTTTCTTCTACTTTTGTGCATTTGATTATTACAAATGTGTTGTCCACATAATATACCCACAGTTTCGGTTGGGTTACAGGAAGGACTGTTTTTTCTAATCTCAGCATCACTGCTTCTATGATGAGGCCTGTGATGGGTGATCCCACTGATGTGCTGTTGATCTGTTTGTATATCTGTCTGTTGATTGTGAAGTGGTTAGTAAGGCATAAATCTAGCTTAGATTTATGCCTAAGCTGCCTTTACCTCCGGATACAACACATCATCCTCCAACACTTGCACCATCTACAATCCGACCCCAAGACCCAAGACATTTTTCCATCCCCACCCTTGTCTGCCTTCCGGAGAGACCACTCTCTCTGTGACTCCCTTGTTCGCTCCACACTGCCCTCCAACCCCACCACACCCGGCACCTTCCCCTGCAACCGCAGGCAGTGCTACATCTGCCCCCACACCTCCCCTCTCACCCCCATCCCAGACCCCAAGATGACTTTCCATATTAAGCAGAGGATCACCTGCACATCTGCCAATGTGGTATACTGAATCCATTGCACTCGGTGTGGCTTCCTCTACATTGGGGCAACCAAGCGGAGGCTTGGGGACCGCTTTGCAGAACACCTCCACTCGGTTCGCAATAACAACTGCACCTCCCAGTCACGAACCATTTCAACTCCCCCTCCCATTCCTCAGACGGCATGTCCACCATGGGCCTCCTGCAGTGCCACAATGATGCCACCCAAAGGTTGCAGAAACAGCAACTTGTATTCCGCTTGGGAACCCTGCAGCCCAATGGTATCAATGTGGACTTCACAAGCTTCAAAATCTCCCCTTCACCCACTGCATCCGAAACCAGCCCAGTTTGTCCCCTCCCCCCACTGCATCCCAAAACCAACCCAGCCTGTCTCTGCCTCCCTAACCTGTTCTTCCTCTCACCCATCCCTTCCTCCCACCCCAAGCCGCACCTCCATTTCCTACCTACTAACCTCATCCCACCTCCTCGACCTGTCCGTCTTCCCTGGACTGACCTATCCCCTCCCTATCTCCCACCTATACTCTCCTCTCCACCTACCTTCTTTTCTCTCCATCTTCGGTCCGCCATCAGATTTCATTCTGATGTAGTTGGTGTGGGTGATCTCCCCTGCATGTTTAAGTTTCTTGGTTATCCTGTTCCCTAGCTGTGGTGTGGGGGCCTAACGCCACCTGTTGGAATGTGATTGTATCTGCAAGTAGCGCCTGTGCTTTCTTGATGTAGTCTGTTCTGCTCAGAACCACGGTCATTCGTCCT
This sequence comes from Stegostoma tigrinum, assembly GCF_030684315.1. NCBI lineage: Eukaryota > Metazoa > Chordata > Chondrichthyes > Orectolobiformes > Stegostomatidae > Stegostoma > Stegostoma tigrinum. The sequence continues at coordinate 91,869,178 of NC_081363.1, forward strand.
TTGTCCACTGATAGGATTATGATGTTTTTATTCTTCTTCAGTCCTCCTAACGCCTTTCTCTCTGTCATACTGAAGGTGTCTAATTCATTTTTACAGTTAGGTGCTGGGACTACCATTTGTCTGACGGCCTGTTGAATTTCGTCGGTGAGTGCATTGAGGCGACAAACAACTGAATCCACAATCCGAGCTACGAATTTTTGCTAAGACCTTAAAATTGGATTGTATGTCATAAACTTCAACTATAACATTTCTGAAGAAGGGTCCTGACCCAAAATGTCACCTTTCCTGCTCCTCTGATGCTGCCTGGCCTGCTGTGTTCCTCCTGCTCCACACTGTGTTATCTTCAAAAAAACAACAGAGTTGAGGAATGGGATATGTTTAGAATTCAGCAGAGAAGGACAAGGGAATTTGTGAAGAAAGGAGATGTAGAAAATCAGACTGTAAAACTGACTAAAAGTTTCTATAGATACGTGAAGATAAAAAGATTAGTGAAGATAGGTTCCTTACAGTTCGAAACAGGAAAGTGGGAGCAAGAAATAGCTGACTAACTAAATGCTTACTTCAGTTCTGTGTTCACAAAAGAGGAAACAAGTAACATCTCAGAAATGTTTGGGATTACAGTGTTTAGTGGGAGGGAGGAACTGAAGGAAATCAGCATTAGTAGAGAAACAGTGTTGGGGACATTAACGGATCGAAGGCTGATAAAATTCCCAGGGCCTGGTAATCTATATCCCAGAGTACTTAAGGATGTGAACATAGACACAGTGGATCATTTTCCAAGATTCTGTAGACTCAGGAACAGTTGCTGCAGCTTGGTGGGTAGCTAAATATAACCCTTCTCTTTAAAAAGGGAGGTAGGAATTTTAGACCTGTAAGCCTAATGTTGGTAGTGGGGTAAATGTTAGAGCTCATTATAAAAGATTTCACAGCTGAGCACTTGGAAAACAGTGGCGGGATTGGACAGAGTCAGCATGGATTTGTGAAAGGGAACTTATGCTTTGCACATCTACAGGAATTCTTTGGGAATGTAACTAATAGAGTTGATGATGGGGGAGCCAGTAAATGTGGTTTATTTGGACTTTAAGAAGGCTTTTAGCAAAGTCCCACATGCAAGGTTTGTGTGTACATCTAAAGCACATGGGATTGGGGGTAGTGTATTGAAATGGATAGAAAACTGGTTGGCGGACAGGAAACAAAAAGTAGGAATAAATGGATCTTCTTTCCAAGAGGTAGATGGTGACTACTGGGGTACTGCAGGGATCAGTATTAGGACCCAGGTATTCAAAATATATATATATTAATGATTTAATTGAGGGGACTCAATGTAAAACCTCCAAGTGTGCAGATGATACAAAGCTAGATAAGAGCTTAAGCAGTGGGGAGGCAGCGAAGTCTGTGTGATTTGGACAGACTGAGTGGGTAAACGCACGGAAGATGCAGTATAATGTGGATAAATGTGAGGTGGGATCAGAGGGAAGGTTATGATCTGAATGGTGATGGATTGGGAAAGGGGGAGGTGCAATATGACCTGGGTGTCCTGATATACCAGTTGCTGAAAATAAGCATGCAGGTGCTGCAGGGGGTGAAGAAGGTAAATGGGATGTTGGCCTCCATTGCGAGAGGATTTGAGTACAGGAGCAGGGATGTTTTGCTGCAATTATACAGGGCCTCAATGAGACCCTACCTGGAGTATTGCATGCTGTTTGGCCTCCTTATCAAAGGTAGGATGTCTGGCGATGGAGGTAGTGCATTGAAGGTTCTTCAGACGGATTCTTGGGGACGGCAGGATTGGTGTATGAGCAGAATTTGAATCTGTTAATATTGTATTGGTTTGAGTTCAGAAAAATGAATGGGGGAGTCTGTTAGAAACAGGGCTAGATAGGGTCAATGCAGGAGGGATAGTCCCAATGATGGGATTGAACACAGCCGGGGTCACAGCACAAAGATGGAGGGTAAACAATTTAAGACAAACATGAGGAGAAATTTCCTTAGCAAAGAGTGGGGAGCCTGTGGAATTCATTATCACAGAAAGCAGACAAGGCCAAATCATGGTCTGACGTCAAGAAGGAACTGGAAATCGAATTTAGGGCTAAAGGAATCAAACGTTATGGGGTAAAAGCAAGAACAGAGTATTGAGTTGGATGATCAACCCCGATCATAATGAATGGTGTAGTAGGCTCAAAGGGCCAAATGGCCTACTACTTCTGCTGTTTTCTATGGGAATGACCTGCAAATTCCCCCCCACACCACCTACCATTCTGACTTCAACCTATATCGCTGTTCCTTCATTGTCACTGGGTCAAAATCCTGGAACTCCCTACACACAGCTTTGTGGGTCTACTGACAGCACATGGATTATAGTGGTTCAAGAAGGCAGCTCAAATGGCAAAAGACTGCAGAAAACCACAGTACAGGGGAATTTGGGAGTTCTTGTACGTAAATCGCAAAAGTCTATTCTACAAGTTCAGCAGGTAATAGGGAAGTCAAATTGAAAGTTGGCCTCTTCTAATTGAAAGTTGGGGTATTGAGCACAAGAGTTGGCAGGTCATGTTACAGTTCTATAGGTCTTTGGTTCGACCACATTTAGAGTACTGCGTACAGTTCTGGTCGCCACATTACCAGAAGGATGTGGATGCTTTAGAGAGGGTGCAGAGGAGGTTCACCAGGATGTTGTCTGGTATGGGAGGGGCACTAGCTATGAAGAGAGGTTGAATAGATTAGGATTATTTACATTAGAAAGACAGAGGTTGAGGGGGAACCTGATTGAGGTCTACAAAATCATGAGAGGTATAGACAAGGTGGATAGCAAGAAGCTTTTTCCCAGAGTGGGGGACTCAATTACTAGGGGTCACGATTTCAAGGTGACAGGGGAAAGTTTAAGGGAGATATGCGTGGAAAGTTTTATACACAGAGGGTAGTGGGTGCCTGGAATGCATTGCCAGTGGAGATGGTAGATGTGGGCACAATAGTGTCATTTATGATGTATCTAGACAGATAAATGAATGGGCAGGGAGCAGAGGGATACAGATCCTTGGAAAATAGGCGACAGGTTTAGATAGAGGATCTGGATTGGCGCAGGCTTGGGGAGCTGAAGGGCCTATTCCGGTGCTGTAATTTTCTTTGTTCTTTGTTCCCTCTACTTTTCAAAGGAAATGGTGTATAAAAGTAGGAAGCCCTAATAAAACTATTTAATGCACTTGTTAGACCACAACTAATATGCTGGCATTGGACACAGTCCAAAGGAGGGTTGGAGGACCTGTCATTTCAGAAGAGGTTAATTAGCTTGGGCTGATACTCATTGGAGTTTAGAAGAATGAGAGGTGACTTTCTTAGAAGATTCTTCAGGAACTTGACAGGGTCCATGCAGAAAGGTGGTTTCATCTTGTGGGAGAGCCTAGGAAAAGAGGGCATCAATTCAGAATAAAGGTATAGTGAATATAATGAGGTCAACTGGGTGGACATAGTAGAATATGAGTTCCCTGACTGGGGCTGTTACTCTGGTTAATCAAGGAGCTCTGGCTGACAGATAAGAACAGGAGTGGCAGACATCCTGTTCATTCTGAGAGCTGGCTCTGATGGAGCTGGATCAGTGACAAAGACTCTTCACATGTAAATAAAGGGTGACTTGGTGATGGGATACCAGACTCTCTGAAGTTATTTCAGTAGCGACAAATAAAAAGCACACTCCTGAAGAGTGAACATGCCAATATTTGGGAAGCTTGACTCTTGCTGTTGAAGAATAGGCACAGTATTAGAAAGCATGCATAATTTTTTCTGGGCAAATGACATTAGTGCAGATGAAAACCAACATGTGCATCCCAAAACCAGTCCAGCTCGTCCCCTCACCCCACCCAATCCCAAAACCAGTACAGCTTGTCCCTGCCTCCCTGTTCTTCCTCTCACCCATCCCCTCCTCCCACCTCAAGCCGCACCTCCATTTCCTACCTACTAACCAGCAGCAGTTGTGGATGCAAGGTCATTGGGGACATTTAAGAGACTGCTGGACATGCATATGGTCACAGAAATTTGAGGGTGCATACATGAGGATCAATGGTCGGCACAACATCGTGGGTTGAAGGGCCTGTTCTGTGCTGTACTGTTCTAAAAAAATGTCACAGATCTCAGATAGAAATATGTCAATATGTGGATGCTCTTATAAGAGGAGGAGTGAAACTGGATTTCTTTTGGGCAATAAGGCAGGGAAAGTTACTGAAATAAACGTGGCAGAACACTTTGGGTCTGGTGATCATAATTCTATTAGATTCAAAATGGTTATGGAAAAGGATAAGCCTTCCATAAATGTTAGAGTTTTGAATTGGAGTAAGGCAAATTTCATTGATATGAGAAAAAAAACTTACAAAACTTGATTGGAGTAGACTGTTCACAGGCGAAAGGACACTTGACAAGTGGAGGAAGCTAGGGTCAAGTTCAGCTAGAGAGGATTACATGCAGGCAAGGAAGGAGCTCAAAAATGGTCTGAGGAGAGCCAGGAGGGGGCACGAGAAAGGCTTGGCAGAAGGAATCCGGGAAAACACAAAGGCATTTTACACTTACGTGAGGAATAAGAGAATGGTCAAAGAAAGAGTAGGGCCGATCAGGGATAGCATAGGGAACTTGTGTGTGGAGCCTGAGGAGGTAGGGGAAGCCCTAAATGAGTTTTTTGCTTCTGTCTTTACGAAAGAAACGACCTGTGTAGTGAATGAAACCTTTGAAGAGCAGGTGTGCATGCTGGAATGGATAGAGATAGAGGAAGCTGATGTACTGAAAATTTTGTCAAACATTAAGATTGACAAGTCGCCAGGCCCGGATCTGATTTGTCCTCGGCTGCTTTGGGAAGCGAGAAATGCAATTGCTTCGCCACTTGCGAAGATCTTTGCATCCTCGCTCTCCACTGGAGTCGTACCTGAGGACTGGAGAGAGGCAAATGTAATTCCTCTCTTCAAGAAAGGAAATAGGGAAATCCCCGGCAATTATAGACCGGTAAGTCTCACGTCTGTCGTCTGCAAGGTGTTAGAAAGGATTCTGAGGGATAAGATTTATGACCATCTGGAAGAGCATGGCTTGATCAAATACAGTCAACACGGCTTTGTGAGGGGTAGGTCATGCCTTACAAACCTTATCGAGTTTTTTGAGGATGTGACTAGTAAGGTTGATGAGGGTCAAGCTGTGGATGTGGTGTATATGGACTTCAGTAAGGCATTTGATAAGGTTCCCCATGGAAGGCTCATTCAGAAGGTCAGGAGGAATGGGATACAGGGGAACTTAGCTGCTTGGATACAGAATTGGCTGGCCAACAGAAGACAGCGAGTGGTAGTAGAAGGAAAATATTCTGCCTGGAAGTCAGTGGTGAGTGGGGTTCCACAGGGCTCTGTCCTTGGGCCTCTACTGTTTGTAATTTTTATTAATGACTTGGACGAGGGAATTGAAGGATGGGTCAGCAAGTTTGCAGACGACACAAAGGTCGGAGGTGTCGTTGACAGTGTAGAGGGCTGTTGTAGGCTGCAGCGGGACATTGACAGGATGCAGAGATGGGCTGAGAGGTGGCAGATGGAGTTCAACCTGGATAAATGCGAGGTGATGCATTTTGGAAGGTCGAATTTGAAAGCTGAGTACAGGATTAAGGATAGGATTCTTGGCAGCGTGGAGGAACAGAGGGATCTTGGTGTGCAGATACATAGATCCCTTAAAATGGCCACCCAAGTGGACAGGGTTGTTAAGAAAGCATATGGTGTTTTGGCTTTCATTAACAGGGGGATTGAGTTTAAGAGTCGTGAGATCTTGTTGCAGCTCTATAAAACTTTGGTTAGACCGCACTTGGAATACTGCGTCCAGTTCTGGTCGCCCTATTATAGGAAAGATGTGGATGCTTTGGAGAGGGTTCAGAGGAGGTTTACCAGGATGCTGCCTGGACTGGAGGGCTTATCTTATGAAGAGAGGTTGACTGAGCTCGGTCTCTTTTCATTGGAGAAAAGGAGGAGGAGAGGGGACCTAATTGAGGTATACAAGATAATGAGAGGCATAGATAGAGTCGATAGCCAGAGACTATTTCCCAGGGCAGAAATGGCTAGCACGAGGGGTCATAGTTTTAAGCTGGTTGGTGGAAAGTATAGAGGGGATGTCAGAGGCAGGTTCTTTACGCAGAGAGTTGTGAGAGCATGGAATGCGTTGCCAGCAGCAGTTGTGGAAGCAAGGTCATTGGGGTCATTTAAGAGACTGCTGGACATGCATATGGTCACAGAAATTTGAGGGTGCATCCATGAGGATCAATGGTCGGCACAACATTGTGGGCTGAAGGGCCTGTTCTGTGCTGTACTGTTCTATGTTCTATGTTCTATGTTCTATGTTTCAAGAGTGTGATGGTGATAGTTCCTGTTAGAGTGCTGGGTAAGGCTGGTAAGATTAAGGAACAACAGATGAAGAAGGATGTTGAAGTTCTAGTCGAGAATAAAAGAGAATCTTATTTCTGACATGGACAACGACTCAATTGAATCTCTTAATCAATATAGTGTGTGGCATTGTTAAGAGATAAATGAAGAAGACAAAGAGGGAATATGAGATAACTTTGGCAGATAAGGTAAAGGATTAATCCACAGAGATTCTACAAATACTAAGAGCAAGAGGGGGCAGGGCTTTTTAAAGATCAAAGACGTCGTCTTTGTGTTGAACCCCAGGAGATGGGAGAGTTACTAAATGTATATTTCTTGCCAGCTTTTACTGCAGAGAAAGAAATGGTGTTCAGAGAACGCAGAGAAATAAACTTTGATGTTTTCAAAAAACTTCATGTGAAAAAAAAAGGAAGTTTGGGAGTTCATAGAGAATATAAAGGTTGATAAATCTCTGGGACGGGATCTAATGTATGCCAGAATCTGTGGGAAATAAGCGAGGAAATTACTAGAGTCTTTGCAAAAACATTTGCATCATCTGTAACAACAGGTGAAGTACCTGATGACTGGAGAGTAGTTAATGTTAGAACCTTTCTTCAAGAAAGATTTATGATGAAACTGGGGAACTATAGGCCTGTGAGACTGACTTAAGTTGTGGGAAAATTGTTGAATATGAATATAAAAGATAGGATTCATGGACATTCAGAGGCAAAAATTGATTAAGGGTAGTCAGCATGGTATTTTGTGAGGAAAATCGTGATTCAAACTTGATTGTATTTTTTGAGGAGGTTACCAAAACAATGGTTAATGGCAGAGCAGGAGACGAGGTTCTGCATGGGAGACTAATTAGTAAAATTAGGATTCAGAGTGAGGTTGTCAATTGAATATGGAATTGACTTAATGGCAGAGGGTTGCTTTTCAGACTGGAGGCCTGTGACCAGCGATGTTCCACCAGGATCAATTCTGTATCATCTTTTGTCATTTTATATAAATGATTTGGATGAGAATATAGAAGGTACAGTTAGTAAGTTTATGGGTTACACCAAAATAGTGGCATAATAGACAGTGAAGAAGGTTATCTCAGATTACAAAGGGATCTTTATTAGATGGACTCAAAAACTGGCAGATTATATTCAATCTGAACAAATGCAAGGTGTTGAATTTTGATGGAACAACAAGTGCATCACTTATACAATTAATGGTAGGGCCTTCGGTAGCGTTTGAGAGCAGGGGACCTAGGAGTGCAGGTACTTTTTTAAAAAAGTTTGCATCACATATACCTACAGGGTGGTTAAAAAGGCATTTGGCATGCTTGCCTTAATTGCTGAGTCCTTTGATTGGAAGAATTGGGATGTTATCTTGAGGTTGTCCAGGGCACTGGTGAGGCCTTTTCCGGAATATTGTGTCCAGATCTGGTTGCCCAGTTATAGGAAGGATATTATCAAATTGTACATTGTTCAGAAGAGACTTACCAGGATGCTGCCTGGTATGGAAGGTTTGAGTTATAAAGATGGAACTTTCTTCATTGGAGTGCAGGAGGTTGAAAGGAGATTATAAATTCATAAAATACTGAGAGCTATAGACAAAGTTGATGGTCATAGTCTTTTGATGGGGCATTTCAAAACTAGGGGACACACTTTTAAAGGTGAGAGAAAGATTTAAAAAGAAAACAAGGTTTTTTTTTTAAACAAAAAGGGTGGTTTCTGTGTGAAATGAACTTCCTAAGGATGTAGTGGATGCAAGTATAATTACAATATTTAAAAGGCATTTAGATAGATACATTAATAGGAAAGGTTTGAAGGGGTATGGGTCAGGACCAGGCCAGTGGAACTAGTTCAGCTTGGAGTAATGGTCAGCATGGACTGGTCGGACTGAAGGGTCTGTTTCAATACTGTATGTCTCTGACTTTAAGAAATAAAAGAGGCAATGAGTACACACTCACTGAAAAGATGCTGAACCTTGATAAAGCTCTGATGAGGTCACAGTCAATCATGGCATCCAACTCTGGTCAGGAAGGACACAAGGGCACTTGAAAGTGTGGAGTACAGATTTACTGCGGGAGTTCATTGAGAAAGAAAACGTTTCCAACCCCCAGGTCCTCAGTATAAAACAGTGACCATTCTGTCCTAAACACGCGGGACATTTGGGCCAATAAATATTCTGGCGGTAACCTGGGCCTCTCGCCACCTGCCCTTTTCAGTTTACTGCAAAGTGCATAACCTAGATGTTCTAATTCGGATCTACAGTTGTACACAAGTGTGATAAAGCCTCCCAGACCACACTTCGGTCCGCCTCCCCCTCTCTCCCTATTTATTCCAGTTCCCTCCCCCCATCCCCCTCTCTGATGAAGGGTCTAGGCCCGAAACGTCAGCTTTTGTGCTCCTGAGATGCTGCTTGGCCTGCTGTGTTCATCCAGCCTCACATTTTATTATCTTGGAATCTCCAGCATCTGCAGTTCCCATTATCTCTCACACTAACCTTCGTTGTTTTGGTGATGTCCTCATCCTTTGTTTCATTACCGGCTCCGACAAAACCTGCATTCTCCCGCATGCGTCAGTCAAAATGACGCTGCGCCTGCGTGCAAACACCAGCCGGAACGTTGCTCTACTGAGGAAGGGTCACCGGATACGAAACGTTAACTCTGATTTTTTTTTTCTTTCTTCACAGATGCTGCCAGACCTGTTGACGTTTTCCAGCAACTTCTGTTTTTGCTCCTGATTTACAGCATCCGCAGTTGCTTCGGTTAAGATTGATCACGTGGCGCCTGACAACCCCGCCCCTTGCCGTTTCCGATTGGTTGGAGGACCGACGGCCGCAGATAGGTCCTCCAGTCCCGCCCCTTCCTTTCTATTGGCCTGCATCCCCTGTCAATCACACGTGCGCTGTGTTTGGGGAGGGGAGAAGTATGCGTCCTCTTACCCTTTCCCCTGCTGTTGGTCAGCTTCAGGAGTGAGGGCTCAATGTGAAGTGGGGAAGGAATGTGTCTCAGCTGCTCTCTATGGTTCACAGCTCCTAGACTCGGAATATAAGCTCCTTTACATTCTGCAGACGGTAAGAACAACGGGAATGCTGGAAACGGGTTGTCAAGGTTAAGTTTCCAATTTGAAAATGATTGTGGCCGTGATGGTCCGAGAATGTAAAACCTCAAACTGATAATTCAGTTCCTCTCAGTGTAAGCTAATAACAGCAACAATTTGCATTTGTATGGAACATTTCAGATATTTATCAAACTAAAATCTTTCAAACGTTGAATAAAAAGGTTTATTTTACGTTGTGTATCTTAAAAAAGGCAGAGAGTTTTCAGGAGGCAATTCCAGAGCTTGTGGTCTCAGCAGCTGAAATGGTGAATGCTGTATTTGAGTGCAGTACTCAATGCAATGACCAATAAAAGCAAGTGCAGCAAACACCTTCTTTACTATGGTGCCCTTTGGTTCATCTGAAGCAATTGTCTCAGGCAATTGGTCTTCAATATAATGAACTTTATCTTTAATGTCAAATATGGTCCAGCCACTTGTTAGCTTAATCCTTTATCACCATTAATTTCAGTTTTACTTGTTTTTCATGAAGTCATGCAAATTTAAGTGAGTCCCATTTTGTGATATCACACCACAGCCTTGTGCCAAACATGATTTGGAGTATATACCCTTGAGTTTAAGGTTACTTTCAGTATGGCACCTAGGAATCCAAATTGCTTTTGCAAAGTTAATTGTAATTCAGAATTCACAGAGGATGTCAAAAGCACGTGAATAATATGATTGGTATCCAACAATCATAATTATTAAAAACTCACATTCCAATTTTTCACACTATTTTCTCAAATGTATAATCAGGTATGAAGATGCAACATGAATGTTGGAAGTTTGGCAAGTGCAGAGCCTGACTAAAGCCGGAGTCTTTAGAAAAGGTGTATGCAGTCTGGAAACTAGATCAGTTTCTGGTTTGAACTTCACATGACTTGAAGTTGCATCATTGAAATGGGCTGTATATCCCACAGTCGCTAGTTTATAGTAGGTTGTAGTCTCCGTTAGTTAGGTAATGTATGTTTTGTTGATATGCTGACACACACACACACACACACACACACACACACACACACACACACACACACACATGACTTTTTAAAGAATAAAGTATATTTTTGGAAAAGAAAAGGGTCTGCAGCAGAGTGGGAACACAGAGGTAACCGCCCCATGGGAGGAGTGATGGAGCACGCAGGGCACTCTGTTCTCTCCACAACCAAACCAACTGTGTACAACTGGTTTAGGAAGTGGTGTTGAAGGATCCAGGAGAAGTTGCTTCAGTGCATATTGGTCTTGGTCAAAACTATTGCTGCTTTCCACCAATGGTGAAGGAAGAGAATGTTGAAGGTCATCATTGGAGTTTGAATCACAGAATTGATGCAGCACACAAGGAAACCATTTAACCATAATATCTGCACTGGCCTTCAGAATGGGAATATCTCACCCAATGCCATTCTCCTGCCTTCTCTCTCTAACCCTGTACATTGCAGTAATGGTCTAATTCCCTTCATGAATAATTTGATTCATGAACAAAGATTATGGGGTCTGCTTTGTGCAGGATGGATTTGAGTTGCTTAATGGAACAAAGATTATGGGGTCTGCTTTGTGCAGGATGGATTTGAGTTGCTTAATGTTTTTGGAGTTCCACTAATCGAGGCAAGTGGGGAGTATTCCATGACATTGACACATGCCGATGGTGGGCAGAGTGTGAAGTCACTGTAAATTCCCTAGCCTCTGACTTTTTGTAGTCACAAAGTTTATATGGCTGGTTACATTCAGTTTGTTGCCGAAGAAAACAGCAAGATGTTGATCGTGCGGAATGCAATGATGAAAATGCCCTTGAATGTCAATGCAAGCTCCTTCGATTCATTCCTATTATGGATGTCCATTGCCTGGCAATTACCTGTAATCATTCTAAGACTGGATCTTGTCAAAGTCTTGCTCGACATGTATATAGACCATTTCAGTGATTGAGGCAAACTGAATCGTCTGGAATATTGTACAATCATCGGGGAATATCTTCATTTCTGACCATCTGACATGAGCAAGGTCGTTGATGAAGCAGCTGAAGGTGTGTGGGCCGAAGACACCACCCTGAAGAAATCTTGCAGTGATGTCCTAGGGCTGAGATGATTGGACTCCAGTAAGCACAATCATCATCTTTTTTGTTCAGGAATACCCCAACCAGTGTAATATTTTCACACGAATTCAAATTTTGGTCCTTGATAAGACACTCCATCCAATGCTTCCTTGATATCACAGGCAAACATTTCCCAGCTTGCTCCCAGTCTGGTGACAATGGTATGCAGTGAGTTGAAATTAAAGTTTGGATCCAGTCCTACAGTCAGAGTACCTGAATGGTCTCTCCCTATTGTGAAAGTTCTGGTGCATCTGGAGATTGACTCACTGTGACTCCTTCCCTGCAGTCAAAGCAGAGTTTACACTGTGACTGTCAGTGAATTCCCATTTCAATGGGAACACGAATCTCTTTCCATGTTCATTACTTTTCCATCGTTCCTCTGAGTCAACAGTACTCTTATGATCTGATCAGCTTCATAATCAGCTGAATCCTTGTCCAAACGTACAACACTCGTATGGCTTCTCTCCAAAGTGAACAGTGATATTTCTTTAAATGTTCAAAATCCAGGAATATTCAGGTTACCATGAACTGGTTGTCTGTCAGATTCTGGTCTGCTGTTTGAGTTGAGTTTCCCCACCTCATATCCAATCGTGGAATCCTTACAATTCAGAAAGAGGCCATTTGGCCGATCAAGTTTGCACCAACCCATCGAGAAGCATCCTACTCAGATCCACCTCCTAATCTCTTCACATAGCCCTAAATTTCCCATGGTTAACCACCTAACCTATACACCCCTGGAATTAATATGCAATTTAGCATGGTCAATCCACTGGCCTGCACATTTCTGATCTGTGGGAAGAGCCCACACAAACACGGGGCCAGTGTGACAACTCCACACAGTCAGCCGAGTCAGGAATCGAACCGCGTCCCTGGCCATCTGAGGCAGCAGGGCGACACATTGTGACACTGCTACCTCCCTCTCATATTCTCTGTAGCCTATTGATCTGAAATTTTGAACAAAACTGGAAAAAAATGTAAGAGAACACACAAGGGCAGGTTGTGAAATGGAGCTGAATGAAACTGGAAATTTGTGGGACTGGTACAGGAGAAAGTTGTCATGAAAGCTGCTGGATATCATTCAAAACACTCCCAGTGTTTGGAGGACCAGCCACTCCCGCTCTGTCCTACAGTCCCGCCCCTTATTCACTCCCATTGGTTGGACTAATTGATTGATGGCCTTCTCTGCAGAATCGGCGGCATGGATTGCAATCGCTTTGAGTACGCGCTGACCAGACGGGAGGCCGACAATTACGCTTACAGCGGTTTCCATGCCTTTTGGAATTGTGGGTGTTTCTGCAGCCATGACCGAATATGTCTCTGGTATTTGCATCTCAAGCTAGAAAACGGATCGAGAGAGTTACAGCATTATTCAGGTGAAGGTCTCTCTCCAACCAGCAGCATTTATGAAGGTAATAAAATGTGAGGCTGGATGAACACAGCAGGCCAAGCAGCATCTCAGGAGCACAAAAGCTGACGTTTCGGGCCTAGACCCTTCATCAGAGAGGGGGATGGGGGGAGGGAACTGGAATAAATAGGGAGAGAGGGGGAGGCGGACCGAAGTGTGGTCTGGGGGGTGTTGGTCAACTATCATTAACAGAGAAAACGTTTTGCTGGAACAGAAAAGAAATTGCTGGATAAATGCTGGAGGTGTGGCAGCCTCGGAACGGAGAAAGCAGTTACAATTTCAAATTCAGTGGATCTTTGTCAGAAATGAAATTGTTTCAGTTTATTACAGCAGTTGTTCTGTTCCAGTTGGTATTTTGATCAGAAGCTGGGAATAGAGCTTGATTTTTGACCCAGAATTCCACACGAGTCAGGATGCTGTCTATTTTCATTAGCAGGATACCAACCCACTTAGATATTTCACATTTTGAAAAGCATTATCCATCCATACTATCCCTTTCTCTGGTCAACAGACTCTAAAAGTTAACTCTGACTCTTCTCCACAGAGGCTGCCAAACTTGCTCAGCATTTCCAGCAACTTGTTTTTGTTCCTGATTTACAGCATCCACAGTTCTTTCAGTTTTTAAAAAATTTATTTTGCATATCTGTTCTCCATCCATCTTCCACCCTCCACACAGTTCAAGTGCTGTTGACTGAGGATTTCCTATTCGTACCAACGATTGTGATTGAATCGGGGAGGTGGTTACATTGCAACTACATCTGAATCTTCTCCCAACTGAGAAAGAGCTCAAAAAAATTAGTCACAGTTTCTGAGGAGACTATAAATTACAGTACAGATGAATTGAATCATTTAGGCCATTTTTGGGGTGAGAGTACTGAAATACACTGCTGATGGTTTAAATCTGAAAGACTAATAGTGCATTCAAGTGACAGTCAGATGCACCCCGCCCCTCCAAAAAGATCACCAGAGGAATGGGCAGGATTTTATTTTAATTAAATTGGGACACAGGGACAACTGCAGGAGGTTGGAACCACTGGGAAGGGAGCAATGGGAATGATTGGGTCAGAGAAATAAAATTTCACATAGAGATATTGAGGTACTCACTTTGAACTATCCCACTCCAGGGCATGGCTGGCTAAGGACCTGGAAGCTGTGAGATGGAATTTTGCTCTGAACTGGTTGGGAATTCAGGTGTGAGTGACAGGCTTGTGGGAACATTCACCCTGGGGTTTCAAATTGGTGAGTGTTTCTGAGCTCTCTGGCCCTGTACTGGTAAGGTTGATGGATTTCAGTTCTCTGCAAATGTTGGATTTTTTTTAAATTCCCCTTCTTGCCATTTCTCCCATTTCCACTTACAGCATGCAGGCTCGAGGTCTATAGCAGATGAGGGACTATGGTCTATCTTGGCATTGATTTGGGTGTGCAAAAAGTATTAGGAGACAATGGCAGATCCTCCTCCTCAGAATGTCTGGCAGCAGAGAACCTAATCACTCTCCATCAGCAGGGAGCCACACCGCCCACAAAGTCTGGGATAATGGGAACTGCAGATGCTGGAGAATCCAAGATAACAAAGTGTGGAGCTAGATGAACAAATTGTGCTCCTAAGATGCTGCTTGGCATGCTGTGTTCATCCAGCTCTACACTTTGTTGTCTCACAAAGTCTTGGGTTAGTTTCTTTGGAGCAGAGAAAAGTGAGAGGGGACATGATTGAGATGTGTTAAAATGATGAGGGACATAGACAGAAGAGGCAGCATGAATAGTTCCCCTTGTTAGAGGGATCAATGACCGGGGGCATGAACTAAAGTAAAGGAGAGAAAGCTTATCAAAACTGGGAGAATTTTTTTCACCTGAAGTGCAGTGGGAATCTGGATCTCAATGCCTGCAAGTGTTATAGGTGCAGAAATCCTCAGTACACTTCAGAAGTATTCAGACACTTGAAATGCCAAAGAATTGGCAATGGGCCAGGTGCTGGAAAAGGGATTAGAGCAGTTCGTCTGTTTGAGGTTTGACTGGGAGAGACTCAATGCTTCGAAGGGTCTCTTTCGTGGCTCTGGATATGTGGACCATGAATCCAGCCACGTCTGTGCGATCAGAAACTGGGTGAATGTTCAGGTCAGTGAACAAGGGGTGGATGGTGACAGTGGGGAAAAAAAGGAATGAGTGGGTGAAGAGTGGGAATTACTTACTGTCAAAAGGGTTCACGTTGCAAAATCAGAGGGGATGATGATGATGGAGAAGTAAAGAGATAAAAGAAGTGTTCAGATGAAGGCTGTGACTAGGCCGTTAGCAACCCCGAATGCAAAGTAAAGACAATCAGTGGAAAAACATAAAGAAAAGGACCAGATGAAAACCATTTAGACTGAGGTGAGAAGATTTTCTTTTAATCCAGAAAGTGCTGGGTATGTGAGATTCTTTGCAACAGGAAGTGGCTGAGTCGTTTACACTCGCTGATATAGTTCTGAAGGCCAAAGGAATTGAAGGATTTGGGGTTCCTGACCTGGACGCTCAGTCATAATCAAATTGATGAGCAGAGCAGGCATGAAGGGACGAGTGGTCTGTACATGCTGTTATTTTTGAAGTTTCTATGACTACCACAGAAATGGAGAAGTGACCAGAATAAGTAGGGACCCAGGAACAACAGCATAATATATAACTCACTGTGAATGGAGAAATGGGAACAATGTATGGGATGGATGCAGGGAATGAGTACAGAGCAGAAAAGTGCTCTTCTGCACCAGAAACGCGCAGACTAAGTCTGCACACAAAGGTCCATCAGGTATCTACAGCCCGTGTTTACAGGGCCATGGGGATGGGAGGGAGGATCAATTTGGGATGAGAAACAAGGCAGGAGATCATCCAACACCAATCTCCGCACCCCCCGGCCCCGCCCAACTGGTTACTGAGGCTCATCTTGGTCTGACCCACTCCTGAATAGGACTGGGTTAAGCTTCAGGAAGTTGCCAGCTCATAGATGGCTCTGTCAGCTGGGTGGGGTTGGAGTGGTTCAAGGAACAGGTTTTGAGCGATATGAGTAGGCATCTTCCCTGCTCCTCTTCCTCCTCCTCTCATGGCTCTTTTACTGGAGCTGTGTTGGTAAGCGTTTCTAAACTCTTTTGTTTTCCTGGCATCCTCCTAATGTACCTGTAGGTGGTCACTGAGAGTATTAGAATTTTAAACGGGTGATGTTTTATCAATGTTTCTTCTGCAGTTCTTGTAACAAATCTTAAAAAAAAACTTGTAAATCCATTTTGCTCCGCCAGTTTTTTTTAAAAATAAAATCTCATTCTTGAATGTGGACAAGTTTAAGGAGCAAGAAACCAGAGAATATCGTCAATCCCCAGGAGTCTGTTGAGCAGGTAAGACTGGACCACATGAACCATGAGCATATCCCTATGCATTCTTTCTGAGAATTCTCACACTGTAATCATGAACAAACATTGATAGGTGTATAAGTTAACCAACAAAATTGACATTTATGTAGCAATCTCAGTACAATGAAATGCTCACTGGAATTTCACAGACATATGATATCACAAGGTTTGTCACCAAGAGACATAAAGCTGATGATCAAGAGCATTGTGAAATGTATCAGCTTGAAGGGCAATTTTGAAATGGAGGAAGAGTTACAGATGTTTAAGGAGGCAACTACATAACTTGAGGCTGAAGCTCAAGGTTATTAATGGGTGGAAAAGGACAATTTCAGATGCTGCCAGAACTACTGAGAATTTACAGCATTTTGTTTCTCCATTTGTTCTTAGTTCTGAGGAGTAAAGGGATCAAATTGTTTGGGAAGAAAGCTCATTGACTTCCGAATCTCCCACCTCTGTAGTTTTGTGTAAATACTGACTGATTTTTATGGTAAACATACAGTTTACATTTTAATTTTTTTCCCCAGTCTTGACTTCTCAAATGGCCGGATTAATTTCTCTCAATTTTGCAACCCGTGTGTGTTCTTCTGTTTTCAATGTCTTTTTCTTTTTTGTTTGCAAGGTTGGTTTGCAATTTAAGGTGCAGATGAAACCATATCCAGATCTGACAGTCCCTGACTTTATCATAACCATATTGTTAAAAGACTTTGAACACTGAAGGAAGAAACACCATTCATACTGGGGAGAAGCACACGTTTTCTCTGTGTGTGGAAGAATCTGAAGGTTAATCTAAAATGTCAAAACACCAATGCAGTCAGAATGGAGAGAGTGTGGAAATTTTTTTTCACTCATCACAGCTGAATGCTCACCAACTCAAATCGTGAATTTGAAGGCAGGAATCTGGAATTTGTTTGTAAAATAATGGTTGGTCAAGAGTGCATGGCCCCACTAAGAGGTAAAATGCTTTTCTTAGCTTTGGAATTTATATATAGAGAGAGGAAAAAAATGCATCTGCATGTAGCTGAAGATGTACAGCCAGTTCTAAAATGGAAACGTGTATCAATTAACTGTGTGATAGGAAATTTTAGGCTTGTTTTGATGTTTTGGCAACAAGCTGGAATCAGCCAATTAATTTAAACCAGTGGGGAGTGCTGTCCGTTTTAACCTTCGCATTACTGCTTCTGCAATCAGTCCTGATTGGTGTTTTTTTGCACGTGCTGTCATTGAAGGTGAAGTGTGTTGTGAGGTACAGATCTAGTAGTTTCATGTTGGTGTCTTTATTGAGGTTGTTGGTCTCCTGGGTTGCTTGCCTACCTTATCATCATCTATCCTGGTGTCCTTAATGATATTGAGGAATTCCTGGGATGAGTGAATGGAATGGGTAGCATTGCCCACAAAGTATTTCAATTTGTTGTAGTTCATTGGCAAGTCTATATGTTGGTGTGCCTGATTGTGAGACAATGGGTCTGAGAGGGACCCCTGGTTTGTGTACCTTGGGGTGTCCATAGAATCGGGATGTGTTGGATCCCTCTGGCTTCATTTTTTTTGGTCGTCTGCCTTGTTGATGTCTCCAAAGTTGTGTAATTTGTTCAGAGTAATTGCAATCCAATTCCCGAATGGTGATGCAGTCGTATTACTGTTTAAAGTGGACATGCACATATTGTTGATGAAAGATACTAACTCATGCAGTATAGAATCTACATGTAGATAAGTGAGAAACAAGGAAATAAGAGTGTTATATGGAGCACCAAACTGTAGTGATGATGTTGAGATTGCTTTAAACATGAAATCAGAGATGCATGTGGTAAAACAATATCTATCATTGTGAGAGATGTTAATCTGCATACAGATATGGTGAATAAAAAAGCCACAATACCACGGAGGGGAAATTAGTATAGTGTGTACAGGATGTTTTCTTGATGAATAGTTTGTGGAACCAATGAGTGAAGAGAACATTTTAATCTGGGGTATTTAAGCAATGAGAAATGAATAATCAACAATGTCATTGTGAAAGACCATTTGGGGATGAATGACCATAAAAGAACACAATTTTTCATGAGGTTGAAGATTAAGGTGACGATGATATGAGGCATACTTTGGCTGTAATGGATTGAGAAATGTTTCTCACGTGACAGTGTTCCAACAATGGCAAACATTCAAAGAGTGAATCAGTGAATGACAAAAATGTCATTCCTGTATGCTGCAAGAGAACAAAGAAAAGAATGGCCAAACCATGGAGTAAGTGACAAGTTAAAGTTAATGTTAGATGCAAAAAAAAGGCATTCAGATTAGCAAGAAGAAAACAAAAGATCTCAGGATTGGGAACAGGTTAGAAGGCAGAAAAGGAGGACCAAGAGATTAAATAAAAAGGGGAAGTTGAGTATGAGAGTAAACTTGCAGGCATGTAACAACTGACTGTAAACATTCTGTGTGTATATAAAGGGTAAAGGATTGGTTTTAACTAATATAGGTCTATTCCAGTCAGAAACGGTGAAATTTATAATGGCACGAGAAATGATTTTAGACAAATTGATGGGATCAAAAGCTGATACATCCCCGTTGACTTAAAGAAGGGGTCTTCAACATAATGGATGTATTGCTGGCTATCTTCCACAATTTCTTTGACACGTTGACAGTTCCTCCAGACTACAGGGTAGTTACTGTAATCATAAGATTTAAAAGGGAAGAGAAAAACCCTTTAATTGTGGACCAGTGAGTTTGCGATAAATCTTATGGATGATGCTCAATTCCATTATCAAGGATTTTGGAACACAGTACTTAGAATACAATAACAGAAGCAGACAGTCACCATAGATTTACAAAAGGGAAATCATTCTTGACAAATCTGATGACTGCCTTTTCAGGATGTCACGAGTACAGTTGATGATGGTGACCCAGTAGATGTGTTTCTTAGGTTTTATAAAGACCTTTGAAGAAGCCATACGTTAGAGATTAATGTGTATGGTTGAAATGCCAGGGATGGGGGTGAGTGTATTGAGTTGGTTACAAAACTGGTCAGCAAGTAGTCAATGTGGATTTAAAATAAATGTGTCTTTTGCCCAATGGCAGACAGTAACTAGTGGGGTATAACAGGGGTCTGTTCTTGAATTCCAGCTATGCACAATGTATGTTACTCATTTAGATGAGGAAACTAAATATAATTTTTCAAACATTTTAGATGGCACAAAGCTGGGTGGAAGTGTGTGCCATGAGAAGTGTGCACACATGTTGCAGTGTGATCTGGAGAAGCTTCATGAGTGAAAATTAATGTTGGTTATGATATATTTGGATAAATGTAAGCTTACCCACTTTTTAGCAATAAAAAATGCAGATTATTATTTGAATGGCACGTGGGAGTTTTCAACGAGACCGCCGGATCCTTGTGCACCAGTTGCTGACAGTAAGTGCGCAGGTGCAGCAAGCAGTAAGGAAGACAAATTACCTGTTGGCCTTTATAGATTGAGGATCCGAATTCAGGAACAAGAATGCTTAGCTGCAACTGCACAGGGCCTCAGTAAGTCCACACCTGTAGTGTTGTGTACAGTTTTGGCATGCTTATCTGAGGAAGAGTGTTCTTTCTTTCGACAGGGTTCAGCATGTGTTTACCAACTTGACTCCTGGGATGGTCAGAATACCGTATGAAGAGCGATTGAGTCAGTTAAAATTGTATTCACCGGAGTATGGAAGAAAGAGGGGATCTCATCGAAATCTCCTCCAAATTCCAAACAGGACTGGACAAGTTAGATGCAGGAAGGATGTTCCAATAGTGGGGAATTACAGAACAAGGGGCCAGAGTTTAATGGTATGGGATAAATATTTTAGGACTGAGATGAGGAGAAGCACCATCACCAGGAGAGTGCCTGGAAGTGCATTCCTTTTTTCTCTCCCTTTCAAAATAAATTAATCTCCATGTCTTGTTTTCACAGTCTCTTCCTGGTATCGCATTTGCTTAACAGGGACCCATTTAGGAAAAGCATCCCAAGCAGATAACAGATGTCTCGTTTCATTCAGACAAATGTCTAAGCTTTTACTTAAATTTCTAACTTTTGGGCTTACACCCAAATGTCTGTGAATAACTTCAATATGACTATACATGTACATGTCAGCACTAGGAGCAGATATGTGCCATTTAGCCACTCTCGCCTGCTTGGTCATTAAATAAAATCATGACTGAACTGAGTGTAGCTTCAATTCCACAATGCTATCTATCAAAATAACGTTTGACTCTCTCTTGTTGACCATCAAGATATTTAGCATTACTATTAAAAAAACTACATCCTTCATCTTAGATAGCAGCCCACCAATGTTTATTTGTTAATTTGTTTGTGGGATGTGAATGTTGGTAGCTGGCCAGCATTTATTGCCGATCCCTCATTGTCCTTGAGGGAATGGTGGTGAGCTGGCTTCTTGAACTGCAGCGGTCTTAGTTTTATAATTCGCCCCACTATGTTGTTGGGGAGGGAATTCCAGAATTTTGACACAGCAACTGTGAATGAATTGTGATACATTTCCAAGTCGGGATAATGAGTAATCAGCAGGGGAAATGGTGGTTGTTGGTTATCCCATGTATCTGCTGCCCCAAAAGCCATTTGTGTAACTGAAGGTCGGTGGTGGAGGGAGTGGATGTTTATGGATGTAGTGCCAGTGAAGTGGTTTGCATTGTCCTGAATGGTCTCAAGCTTCTTGAGTCTTAATGGAATTGCACCCATCCAGTGGGAAGTTATTCCATTTCACTTTTATAGAAGATGGACAGGCTTTGGGAAGTCAGCAGGTGATTTACTCACGGCAGTATTTCCTCGGTTTTGACCTACACTTGTATTCACTCTGTATATGTGGCAAGTCTAGTTGGGGTTCTGGTAAGTGGGACCCACCTGCATATTAACAGTGGGACATTTAGTGACGGTAATGCCATTGAATGTCAGTGAATTGTGATTATATTTTGTCTTATTTGAGAATGTCATTGCTTGCCATTTATATGGAGCAAATGATACCTGTCACTTGTTAGCACAAGCCACAATATTGTGCAGTTTTTTTGTGTGCTTGGACTTGTTCTCCGTTACTGTGTCTCCGAAATCTTCTCTCTCCACAAGGCAAGCATCATTTCTGGATGCTCCTTTTCTTTTCTCTGCAAAGAGAAATAACGTCTTAAAACATAGGATAGAAGTGCTGACTTGATTTGTTCTTGGAGCTGTCATCTAACTCCTGTGTTAAGACTGACGGACAGACTAAACACGGAAGATGTTTCCACTCGTGTGTGGACACAAAACAAAAACAGATACGAGTCACAAATGAATTGATTGTACAATTCAGAAATCAGTTCTTTGACTGAGTAGAGAACAAGAAGCTGTTGGAAATATTCAGTCTCGATGATAACATCTCTGGCTTGAGAAAAAGCGTTAACTTTCCCTTTCTGTGGACTGATAGAGAGAAGTCATGTAATACAAAGTGCATTTCTCTCTCAACTGCTGAATATTTCTAGTTGATTGAGTCGGCTTTTGTTTATTCAAAGAGTGCTGAGACTATGAAACTCATTACAGGAAATGATTGACATCTCAGTCTTTTCTGAAGCTCGTGTGTAACATTTCACGCTTGCCTGAACATCTTAAATTACTGACATATCAGCACAGTCACCCCACAGGAAGACTCTTCACACTTCAGTGTGAGAACGAATTTATTTAGTTTTCCTACCTGGCATCATTCAGCTTTGAAATTTGAAATTATTTTATCACCAATAAATGCATTCTTCTTGCGGGGCGAAATTCAAATATTCTACACAGGAAAGGTGTATATTTTGTTCACCTTACCCGTTGAGTGTGTGTTCATATCTTTGTTCTGCTGTTAATTAGAACCAGGACAGACAGGAACCAGAGATAATGGGAACTGCAGATGCTGGAGATTCCAAGATAATAAAATGTGAGGCTGGATGAACACAGCAGGCCAAGCAGCATCTCAGGAGCACAAAAGCTGACGTTTCGGATTCCTTCATCTTTCATCTTTCGATAAGGATTTGAAAGGTGAAAATTAGAAATCGAGTGAGTGAGTATTCAACGAAGCTTTATAAAGTCTGACAGTAGCCCCCGTCACTGAATTGAAAAATACCGATCCCGGTTTTGTCACGAACAGACTGGAATTGCTGAATTTCTCTGTTTGCCGGGCAGGGCTGTTTACCGCCACGATTATTGGGGGCAACGTTATCTGAGCCGTGTGAGTCCGCCATCTTTATCCGGGGCCAACTGGAAGCGGAGCGCACGCATGTCCTTTATTTGCTGGGAACGGGGCGAGGGGAAGGAGAACAGGATTTACGAACCACAACTTCAAACCAAGAGAAATGCTTTTCTTTTTCTGTTCTGAATCTCTATCCTGGACTGATCGTGATTGATCTGTAAGATTGCAAAATCCATGTCAGCAGAGGAATTGGCAGACTTAAACCTGAAACCAAACTGTCAAAGAGTAACTCGATTGATGAGGATCTGAATATTATCAGCATCTGAATGTGGTAGCGTTCAGGTATGTATGTGTGTGTGTCTGTGAAAAAAAGATTTAAGGTATCAAATTGAGATACACTATCTGTGGTTAGATTACACTTGATTAGCTGTTTTCTGTTCTCAGACGTGCTGCCAGGAACGATCTAACAGCCATGGCGTGGATGTAGCACAAAATTCCCTGATTGATAACAATCTGTAGGTTTAGTATATAAGAAGGACCATGTAAAAATGTCAAAAAGTGCGGACCATTCAGTCCATGCCAACTCTCCAGAGCAATCCAGTCAGGCCTATTCCCTTGTTTTATCCCTGTATCTTTGCATATTTCTCTCAAGTGCTCGTTCAGTATTTGTTTGAAATCAACCAAGATCCAATTTTCTTTGCTGACTAATTAATCTATTTTGTTACCTTCAGATATCTTTGCATGTGAATCCCTCAGACTCTGCACACTTTTTAGTGTTGTGATATTGCCGCTTCCTGTCCCTTCTGCTAAAATACATCACTTCACTCTGAGAGAGGTATCCCTAGAAATTGATTAATAAGAAATATTTTTGATCAAAGTTTTGGGAAGATGATCAGTGAATGAGAGCGGAGTTACAGAGAAACTATTTCCACTGAGCGGGGAATTGAGGATGAGCAGTAACAGTCTGAACACAACGTCAGTACCAGCATATTTTCAGGTCATGTTTTTCAGATCCTTATAACTGTTTGATGGTGCAGGGACTGCAGAATTCCATATTCAATCTGGAAGGTTGGAAACTGTCAAAGTGAAAGAAAGTTGCTGTGCCTTCAGGTCCTGTGAGCTTCATTAGAATGGTGCAGTAGTCCATCAGGGCAAACTGGTACAAAAGATGATGTCATATGAGCTGGAGAGACAGACACAGAACTGGCTTAGCATCGAAGACAGAGTGTAGCAGTGGAAAGATACTTTTCAGAACGGAGGGTTTTGATTAGTGATGTTCCACAGGAATCAGTGCCTGGGACCTCTGCTGTTTGTGGTCTGCATAAATAACTTGGAAGAAAACGTGACTGGTCTAATCAGTAAGTTTGTGGACAAGACAAAAGTTGTCAGAGTTGCAGATAGTGAGAAAGATTGTCAGATGATACAGCAGAGCATAGATCAGTTGGAGTTACGGGCAGAAAGATGACAGATGTAGTTTAATCTTGACAGATATGTGGGGATGGAATTTTGAAGGTCAAGTACAGGTGGAAATTAGAGTAAATTGCAGAACTCTTAGGAATATTGATGTGCAGAAGTATCTGTGTGTGCAGGTCCACAGACTAGTGAAAGTGACAGTGCGGATAGACAATTTAGTATAAAAGGCCTTTGGCACGACTGCCTTCATTGGAAGGTGCATTGACGAGATGGACAGGCAAGTAATGCTGCTACTTTGTAGAACTGTAGTTAGGCCACAATTAGAATATTGCATACAGTTCTGGTCACCACATGTGGATGTGGATGCTTTGGAGAGGGTACAGAAAAGGTTTCCCAGGATGTTGCCTGATATGGGGGAGTTTAACATTGAAGAAAGGTTGGAAAGACTTGGTTTGTTTACACTGGGATGCTGCAGGTTGAGAGGGTGGCCTGAGAGAAGTTTATAAGATTGTGAATGGCATGGATAGAGCAGAATGTGTGAGACATTTCTTTTTTTCCCAGGGTGGAGGATTTCAATTACCAGGGGACACAAATTCAAGCTGCAGGGGGAATGTGTAACAGAGATATGTGAGACAAGTTTTTCAGACAAAGGTTGCTGAGTGCCTGGAATGTGTTGCCACAGGAGGCGATGGAAGCGGTCGCAGCAGCAGCAGTCAAATAAGCACCTGGCTGAGTACACAAACAGAAAGGGAAGAGAGGAATACTGATCCTGTGAATCAAGACAGTCTTAGCATGGAGGGGCAGAATGTGCAGGCATAGACTTGGAGTGCTAAAGGGCCTGTTCCTGTGCTATATTGTTCTTTGTTCTGAACAGAGGATTTCATCTGGCCTGGCAAGTTAAAATGAAACTCATGGTCCAGCTTGCAGACTGAATGGATTTTTTTTTCTGCAGAATAATCACCCAATCTGTATTTGCTATTCACAATGTGGAGCAGGCCCCATCATAAGCAGTGAGGACAGTAATTAAAATGTGTAAGGTACAAATGATTCACCATTTATTTTCATCTTGCAAAACTTTGAAGATAGCCTGAAGAAAGATATGTTATTTGCAGAGTGGGTTATGTGAAAACCATTGCCAAAGTATTACATTCTAACTGAACTATAGGCTAAAATAAACTCTAACTGACAGAATGAACACAGTCCCTGTTTTTTCAGCAGGTTTAATTTTTAATAAGATATATTCTGACATATTGAGCAAGTCAATAATCTCTTCCAGTCAAAATTTGCTGGTGAGAGTCCTGGAAGTGTTGGTTTTCCCATGCACCACTTGATCTTGTGTTTCTGTCCGGTGAGTTTGGGAGATTCTGTTAAAACTTTGTTTGAATTACTGGCAGATGAAGCCCATCTCCTTTAATGCTCTCCATATTTCTCACTTTTCTCACAAAGGACACTTTTATGCAGCCCCAGATTTGGCATTGGGTTCCTTTCCCTGTAGTTTAATACTGAGCCAGTTCTATTGTTATAACAATCCAACAGCTTTCATGATCGCATTGTCCACTTGTCTGCCGCATGAACGATAAGATTTATTCAGTCCAGTTTTAAAGTTCTGCCTCTTTCTGTTTGTCATCCATTTTACAGGAAGTTGGAGCATTTGCAGTCAGTGAACTCAAATGTCACTTTAGATTCTGACGGGAATGTTGAATTCATCATGTCTTGAATATCGTCAGGCTTTGGTCATGGAAGCCAAAACCAGTGTCCGCACTGAGAAGCCATGGAAATGTGAGGACTATGAGAAGGAATTCAAATATCCATCTTGCCTGGAAAGTCATCAGTGCAGTCACACTGGCGAGAGACTGTTCACACTGGTGAGAAACCATTCGGGTGCACTCACTGTGCGACTCGCTTCAAGCGACCATCTAAACTCTCAATACACCAGCGTGTTCACGCTGGGGAGAGACTGTTGATCTATTCCATTTGTAGGAAGCATTCCATTCACTCATCTGACCTCGTGAAACACCAGCAAGTTCATTCTAATGAGAGGCCTTTTAAATGTTCAGACTGCGGGAAATGCTACAAGTGTTCTGAAGAACTGATGTCCCATCAACGTGTTCACACTGATGAGAGACCAATAAGATACTCTCACTGTGGGACTGAGTATAGATGAATGTGTAAACTCACTGTACACCAATGAATTCACATGGGGAAGATACCATTCACTTGCTTCAAGTGCAGGAAGGGATTCACCAGATTATTGTACCTGCTGCAACACCAGCAAGTTCATTCTGACGAGAATGTGGGAAATGCTATAAAGATTCTGGAGAATTAGCACCCGTGAACTTGTTCATGTTATTGGAATAACTTCTGAATGTTCAGATTGCAGAAAATGCTTTAAAAGTTCTCAACAATTGATGATCCATCAATGTGTTTACACAGGTGAGAGACTGTTCCAGTGCTCTCACTTTGAAACTGGGTTCAAGTGATCATTTCACCTCATTGTATGCCAGTGATGTCACACTAGGGAGAGATTGTTTGCCTGCATGGACTGTGGTAAGGGATTCACTCAAACACCCAAGCCCCTGAAATATGAGTGAATTCACAAGTAACCAAAGTGGTTGCATTTTGCTATTAATTATATTTGGCAGTGGGCACATTTCATTGTTGTCTATTTCTACCAATGTTAAATTGACTTTCCTTCAAATATAGGTTTTTATTTTATGGATAAAAGTCAAATAAGTTAGCTTTGTGTTTAACACAAAACTTACATTTTGTTTTCAAATGTCCCAAGCACAAGCTAATTTCTTTTGGCCTTCTTGGCGAGTGGATTCAGATACAGAAGCAGGAATGTCCTTCTGTCATTCCACAGGTCTCAGTGAGACCATAGCTGGATTATTGCATGCAATTTATGCCTCTTTATTCTTGTGGAAGGTTGTTTCGGCTGTGGAGGGAGTACAATGAAGGCTGACCCAAATGATTCCTGGAATGAGATAATGGGAACTGCAGATGCTGGACAATCCGAGATAACGGAGTGTGGAGCTGGATGAACACAGCAGGCCAAGCAGCATCTTACTGACATGTGAATAAAGACCAGATCAGTATTCACTCGAGTTCAGAAGACCAGAACCATGGGTCAGACTTTAAGGATATGGGCTAAGCTATTTAGGACTGAGATAAGAAGTTTCCTCGCCTCCGGAATTATCTGCCACAGAAAGTACTTGAAGCCAAACCATTGAATGTATTTAAGAAGGATTTGGATATATGTCTTGGGGTGAGAGGGATCAGGATATGGAGAGAAAGCTGGAACAGATGGATGAACAGCCATGATCGTGTTAAATGGTGGAGCAGGCTTAAATGACCAAACAGCCTACTTCAATTTTCTTTGTCAATGGTTATTATTTTCCCTAATACTTTTTCACTTCTGATCATTATTATGGTGCTTTCCTCCTTTTTTGCTGCTTAACTACTTAGTCTTTTTTTAAAATGGTGTAAGTGTTCCCTACGGTGAATTGGCCACTTGCTCTTGCTGCAATCCTAATGTGTCTGAATGAAACCAAGAAACAAAGCCCTGTTCGTTGCCATTGAGAAATTTGAAAGAACCTCTTTGCTGTTTACTCAATAGCACTAATAATAAATCACATAATATCGTGGGCTATGTTAATGTCTCTTTTAATCTGTCCTTCTATGTTCAAATACTTACGCAGATATATAGTCATTCTATCCTTGCAACCCATTAGAGTTGTGCACTTTATTTTATATTGTTGATGTACATTCATCCCATCAAAATGTTTGACCTTACACTTCTCCACAGTGAATTTCATCCACCTCTGATCCACATACCCCACTAACTTTACAAAAGTTTACAAAAAATTATGAGACGTTCATTGAATGGAGAGTTGGGTGGACATGTCAATTACTAAGGGACCTAAGTTGAAGGCGAAAGGATTTATGTTTAAAGGAGATGTAGGAGGAAAGCATTTAGACAGAGTTGTTAGTGCTTGGAGTACTCTGCCAGAGGAGGTGGTAGAGATGGATTTGATAGATATATGAATAAGCAGAGAATAAAGTGATACGGATAGCACAGGGACAAAAGGTTTTTAGTTTAGAAAGACATTATGTATCAACACAGTCCTGATGGCCCAAAGGGTCTGTTTCTTTGCTGTGTTGTTCTTCTTTCTACTGCTCTCTTTCTTACTGCTCACATTTCTCTCTGTTTCCTAATCCTGACCTATGCACAAATATTGATGCTGTCCCCTCTAGTCCTCTGTTTAGAGCATTAATATATATTTGGAAAAAACAAGGGTCTCAACGTTGCTACCGAGGGAATTTCAATAGATTCATTCAACTATCCTGAAAATATCCATGAGCCACAGTTGTATTTCCTTTCTCTCAGCTAATTTTGTACATGTATTGTTATTGTAGTTATTTTCTCCAAAAACATAAACTCACGGGTCAGCTCGAGAACATTGAATCACATACTTTCTGGAAGTCTTGGACGAGCATGAACTGTATTCCTCTGATCAATCCCATATTTCACATGTTCAAAAGAAAAAGCAGGTCATTAACAGCAAGTTCGCTAGCATCATGTTTCCTTGAGAAATTTATGGCTACTTCTCATGAATTAACTGATCTTTACCCATGTGACTCTTCATTTTACCTTCACTGTTGTCTCTACAACTTTCCAAGCAACCGAAGTAAATTGGCTTGTCTATAACAGTTGGATATATTCTTGCAACTTCTGTTTAACAAATGACTAACCTCTGCAATTCCCCTGTATTCCAGCACTACTCTTGATAAACTTACAAATTCAGCAAAGTTTCTGATCACTTCGAGCAGACTTTGTAAGTAGAGGTGGAGACCACCACTGAGACAGTTCTCATTCTTCCATGTGGCTCACCATCTCAGAAGATACCCATTTTGAAAAAGCCTGATCGGTATTTTCTTGCCGTACATCCGCTGAATACCATAACATTGTTACAGCTCCACTTGTCTCACGTTCAAAGCCATTTTCAAACGTTAAACACAAGCACAAGACTGATAAACTTAGAAGGGGTGATGTGTACTGAGCACATTCATCCATCTAGTACATAGGAGAATAAGGAAGATGAGATCCTAGTCCCTCTTTAACCTGTCACTGACAACCCCATCACGTTGTAACACTTTGTGTCTTATGTTCCTCATGCTCGCTTTCCAGGTAAACATTGGATTTGCCATTGGCCTGCATTGCATTGAGCACTTAATTGACCTTGGATCTAGCCAGGGTAAGGGAACTGAAGGTGAGGCAGGGAGCCAAAAGAGATGCAAATTACGAGTGTTGTGAGTCAGTTGCTTACAGTGAGGAGTGAGCGCTGTGAGTTGCAGCATGAGTTTCCCAGGAGTTACAGTGATTGGGTTAGTATTTTTTTAGATTGAATGTTTTCCTCAAGCGTGACTTCCTTTTTGTAAACCATGCTTACTCTCTCTGGATCCGCCTGTACCACTCAAACAAAACATTTCACTGTATTTCGGTACACGTGACACCAAATCAATCTATTCATCCCTCTGTTTCTCTCACAGTCTGACTGTTGATCTTTGTGTCGGTCCTACACTGTTTCTCTCCCTGGGATCTTCCTCTGTGTCTCTCTCAAAGTTTCTCTTTCTCTCGCTCGCTCTTTCTCTGTTCATCTGTATCTCAGAGTGAAACTCTCAATGTCTGCCTGTGTCTCTCTGTCTTTCTCTCCCAGGAGATTTCACTTTCTGTCTGCCTGTGTCTCTCTATCGCACTGTCTCTTTCCCTGGGGATTTCATTTTCCATCTACCTGTGTCTTTCTATCCTTCTGCCTCTCTTCCTGCGGGTTTCATTCTGTCAACATGTGTCTCTCTATCCCTCTGACTCTCTCCCGGGGACTTTCACTGTCTGTCTGCCTGTTTCTTTCTATCCCCGTTGCTGATCAACGGTCTGTGAACCCATCCCCACTCTGTTCCCCTCGCAACAGCTTGTGAACTCAGGTACAAACTGTCCCCCGAGCAACAGAAATGTAATGTCATCCACGCTTGTCCACTGAACAATGACCTGTGAACCCATCCCTACTCTGTTGCCCCAGCAAAGCGCTGTGAACCCTTCTCAGTCTGTTCTGCTAGCAACAACCTACGAGTCCATCCGCTCTATGTTGCCCTAGCTTTGGCCTGTGAGCCCATCCACACTTTGTTTCCCTGGAAATGGCCTGTTAACCCATCCCTGCCCTGTTCCCTGAGCAACAGCCTGTCAGTCCGTACCCAATTAGTTACCCTAGCAACAGCCTGTGAATGCAACCCAATCTGTTCACCTAACAGTTACCCCTATGACTCCATCTCCAAATCGTTCTGAAACCAATAGCCTGTTATCTGACCACTACACTGTTGCCTGAAGAACAGCCTGTGAACACATTCCCACACTGTTCCTGTAGCAATGGCCTGTTAACACATCCAAATTCTGTTCCCCCAGTTACTGCCTGTGTACCCATACCCACTCTGTTCTCCTAGCAAAGGTCTGTAAAACTGTCCTGGCACTTTTGCCCTATCAATGACATTTGAACATATCCTTATTTCACCCCCCCCCCCCCCCCGCCATCCCCAGCAAAAACCTGGTAACCCATTCCCACATTTTTTTCATTCCAATTACCTGTGAACCCATCCTAAAGATGTAACCCTAGATGTGGCCTGTAACCATATTCTCGCCCTGTCCTCCTGGAAACTGCTTGTGAACCCATCCCCACTCAGTTTTTGTCGCCTTGCCCAGTGAACCAATCCTTAATGTATTCACCTTGCAATGACCTGTCAATCCATCCCCATACTGTTCTCGCAGCAATTGCCTGGTAATTCATCCTCACCCTGCTCCCTTAGTAATGGCCTGACAACATATCTCCACTGTTCTCCCAGAAACAGCCTTCGAGACATCCCCGGTTTTCCTAGCAACAGCTTCGGAACCCATTCATCCTCAGTTCTCCTAGTATTGGCCTGTGAACCCATCCACATGCTTTTCTGTTTGTAATGACATATTGATCCAAGCTCACGCTGTTCCCTCAGCAACAGCTTGGAAAACATTCCAACCCCCCCCCCCCCGCCCTTGTCTGCCTTCCGGAGAGACCAGTCTCTCTGCGACTCCCTTGTGCGCTCCACACTCCCCTCCATACCCACCACACCCAGCACTTTCCCCTGCAACCGCAGGAAGTTCTACACCTGCCCCCACACCACCTCCCTCTCCCCCATCCCAGGCCCCAAAGTGACTTTCCACATCAATCAGATGTTCCCCTGCACATCTGCCAATGTGGTATACTGCATCTGCTGTAGACGGTGTGGCTTTCTGTACATTGAGGAAACCAAGCGGAGGCTTGGGGACTGCTTTGCAGAACATTTACGCTCGGTTCGCAGTAAACAACTGCAGCTCCCAGTCGCGAACCATTTCAACTCCCCCTCCCATTCCTTAGATGACATGTCCATCCTGGGCCTCCTGCAGTGCCATAATGATACCATCCGTAGGCTGAAGGAACAGCAACTCATATTCCGCTTGGGTACCCTGCAGCCCAATGGTGTCAATGTGGATTTCACCAGCTTCAAAATCTCCCCTCCCCCCACTGCATCCCAAAAGCAGCCCAGCTTGTCCATGCCTCCCTAACCTGTTTTTCCTCTCACCTATCCCTTCCTCCCACCTCAAGCCACGCCCCCATTTCCTACCTACTAACCTCATCCTGCCCCCTTGACCTGTCCGTCCTCCCTGGACTGATCTATCCCATCCCTACCTCCCCACCCATACTCTCCTCTGCACCTATCTTCTCCTCTATCTATCTTCATTCCACTTCCCCACTCTCTCCCTATTTATTTTAGAATCCTTTCCCCATCCCCCTTTTCTGATGAGGGGTCTCAGCCGCAAAACGTCAGCTTTTGTGCTCTGAAGATCCTGCTTGGCCTGCTGTGTTCATCCAGATGCACACTTTGTTATCTTGTAAAACATCCCCAATCTGTTCCCCTCGCAATGACCTGCGAACTCATCTCCATTCTGTCGTAAAGCAAAATGACCTTATCCATCCCCAATTTGATTTCATAGCAACTGCCTCTGACCAGACCTCCTTTGTACCGCAAGCAACAACCTATGAATAATCCCCAAACTGCTTTCATCGCAACAGCATATGAACCAATCCTTCCCCTGCTCTCTTTGTACCAGCTTGTGAAGCATCCCCATTCTCTTCCCCTAGCAATGGCCTGTGAACCCATCCATACTCTGTCCACGTAGCAATAGCCTGTGACCACATCCTCAATCTGTTCCCCCAGCAGTGGCCTGTGAACCAACCCTTAATCTGTAGCCTTAAAAATGAACTGTGAACCCATTCCCACACTTCTGCCCCTGGAAAGGCCTGTTCCTCCAACAAAGCCTGTGAAGATATCCCCACTCTGTTCCCTCAGCAACTGCCTGTGAGCCCATCCACAATCTGAGCTCCTAGAAAAGGTCTGTGAACCGTTTATTAGCCTGATCCCCCACCACAGACCTGTGACTCCATCCTTACTCTGTTACCCTAGCACTGACCTGTGAACCATCTGCATTCTTCTCCAAGAGCAAAAGCCCATAAGCCCATCGCCATTCCATTAAGCTAGCAATGGCCTGTCAACACATCTCCACTGTTCTCCGACCAATGACCTGTGAACCCATCCACACTCCCTTCTTCTTGCAACAACTTATCAACGCGTGATCAGCCTTTTCCTGTAACCCTACAGCATGCGAAACATTCCCAATCTGGTCCCCCAGCAACAATCTTTGAGCCCATCGCCACTGTGTTGCCCTAGTCAAGGCCTGTGAGCAGATTTGTTCTCCCAGTAAAGGCTTGTTTACTCATTCTTCCTCAGTTTCCCTAGCAATGATCTCTGAATGCATTACCACTGTTTTCCCCCAGCAATGGACTGTCAACCCATCCTTACTCAGTTCCCTTAGTAACGGCCTGGTGGACTATCCTCACTCACTTACCCTTGCAATGGCCTGTGAACCCTTCCTTAACGTGTTCCCTAAGCACTTGTTTGTGAACGCATCCATAATATATTTCCCTATTAACAGCCTCTGAACCTATCAACGCATCCCCACTCTTTTGTCCTAGCAATGGCCTGTGAACCCATCCTCACTCTGTTCTCCTAGCAGTGACCTGTGAACCCAACCCCAAACTGTTCTCATAGCAACAGTATGTTAACCCATTCCCACGCTGTTTTGCTGTGAATGGCCTGTGAACCAATCCCACCATCTGTTCCGCGAGCAATGATTTTTTAATCCGGCCCCATTCTCTTAGCCTAGCAGCAACCCGTGAATACATTCCCACTCAGTTCCCCTATCAACAGCCTGTGAACCCAGCTCCACTCTGTTCCCCACGACAATGCTTGTGAATGCTTCCTTAATGTATTCTCCTGGAACTGAGTTGTGAACACATCTGCACTCTGTTCCCCGAGCAAAGGCTGTGAACCCATCTACACTCTATCATTGTACCAATGATCTTTGGATGCATTCCCAATTTTGTTCTCATGGCAACAGCCTGGTAACCCATTCCTACGCTGTTCTGCAAGGAATGGCTTGTGAGCCTGCCCTCGTTCTGTTGCTCCAGCAACTGCCTATGAATCTATACCACTCTTTTGCCCTGGCAAAGGCTTGTGAAATCTTCCTTAGTCTTTTCATCATCAATGACCTGTGGATCCATCCTCCTCTGTTCTCCTAGCAATGGCATGTGCATCCATCCCAGATGTTGACTGCATGAGGGAAGTGGTGAAGAGGGACATTTGGTGGTAGAGTGAGTGTGAGAGAGAGACAGGGACAGAGAGAGAGTGAGAGAGAGCGAAAGAGATCAAGAGACAGAGAGCTAAAGAGTTTCAGCAAGAATTGGGGGACTCAGAGAGAGATAGAGAGAGAGAGAGAGAGAGAGAGAGAGAGAGAGAGAGAGGAGGACAAGGGAGAGCTGGGAAAGCAGAGTGAAAGAGTGTAGTTCATGGAGAGAGAGAGAGAGATGGAGATGGAGCAAATGGGGGACAGTGAGAGTCAGAGGGGGCACGAGGAGAGATACAAAGCGGGGAGAGAGAGACAGAGGTGTGTAGAGAGAGTGAGAGACATGAGGGAAGAGGGGGAGATTGGGGAGAGGGAGAGAGGCAGGCACCGAGGTGGATAGAGAGAGCAAGGAGGAAATGGAGAGAGAGTTGGAGGGAACAGCGAGGGACAGCAAGAGAGGGGTAATGGAGAAAGAGACGGTGATGGAGAGAGACGGGAGGACAGAGAGAGACAGAGAAGAGGATGGGGAGGGGGTACAGAGAGAGGGAAAGGATGTGACAGGGGATTATAGAGAGATGGTGAAAGATGGAGGGTAGAGAGAGGAGGGTGGGGGTTGATGTGGGCATGGGCTGTTGAGAGAGTGGTGTGGACATTTGTTGGGGAGAGAGAGGATGCAGAGAGAGGGAAGGAGAAGTGTGGAGACTTGGGGTTAGAAAGAGGGCGATGGAGATAGAGACAGAGGAAAGGGGGAAATGGGGGGTCAGAGGATGGGGGGTTGTAGAGAGAGAGAGAGAGAGAGAGAGAGAGGAGGGACGGTGGGGAGACAGAGAGATACAGATAGAGTCACAGAGAGAGAGGGAGATACAGAAAGAGAGAGAGAAAGATGCAGAGTGAGAGAGACATATAGAGAGGGAGAGAGAAGGCGGGGGTTGCAGAGTAAGAGACATACCAGAAATGAATGGAAGGACAGAGTGACTTAAATCCAATTCTTGAGCCTGTCTCAGTCCCATCCTCTTCCCTGAGGACCATGATCTGGACTGAGGTTTGCCTCTCTCCAGCTCAGCTTCTTCAACACAAAGACAAGCAAAAACATGGTTTGCTCTACTGTTTGGAACTATTTAATGAATATTTTTACTAATTACAAATTGAAGTTATAGACACAGTCAGTGGAATGGTGCCTTTTCTTGCTGGCTCCCTCCCCATCCTCTTCTCTGTCTCTCTCTGTCCTTCCGTCTCTCTCCATCACCGTCTCTCTCTCCATTACCCCTCTCTTGCTGTCCCTCGCTGTTCCCTCCAACTCTCTCTCCATTTCCTCCTTGCTCTCTCTATCCACCTCGGCGCTTGCCTCTCTCCCTCTCCCCAATCTCCCCCTCTTCCCTCATGTCTCTCACTCTCTCTACACACCTCTGTCTCTCTCTCCCCACTTTGTATCTCTCCTCGTGCCCCCTCTGACTCTCACTGTCCCCCATTTGCTCCATCTCCATCTCTCTCTCTCTCCATGAACTACACTGTTCAACTACATGTTTCCCTGTAACCCCCTGTGGGATAAGGATGGATAAACCAGCACTACCCTCAGTCTATTACCATAGTGGCAGGCTGCTTCATTGCTGAAACATTGAACTGAAATGAGAAAATCCTGGATGGAGTGATTAATGAGTGAATTTGATTGATTGATGAATTTGGGTAAGGGGATATTTCAGCATATTCTTCAGTTGCTGCCTGAACTTAGTCTGGATCACGGCATAAATTGCAGTGTTTGTGCAGCAACTGAGGAGCTGCAGCATGAAGCCCAATTCCTGCACAAAGGGACCAAGGTACACAGAGTCAAACCCCAAATAGTGCATCCGGAACCATATAGAATACACCATTAACGTTGACCATAACAGGATGAAATTGGCCGAGATCACAAACAGTAAAATGATGGATTTTTTTTGATTTTGCATTTCTGTGTCACACTGACTGTCCCCATTAGTGTGAGCCCGGAGTCTCCTGCGGGCTCTGCTGGTCACTAAAATGTGTCTGACGGTGAAAACATTGAGCAGCAGAATCAGGAGAAATGGGAGAGCCGGGGTTAGAATGTGGTGGAAGAACTCGATTGTGACCCAGACACGAGAGTAATAAACATTGATTGTTACAAAACAAAACCAGGGGGTGTTCAGCAGCCGATAGTGAGCTGTGAGCATAAAATACCAGAAAATATTCTTTAAACAGCTCAGCACAGTCGCTGTTCCCAGAACCACAGCCACCGTTTTCTCACTGCAATATTTACTTTTCAGCTTCTGGCAACAAATGGCCACAAATCGATCAAAGGTGAAAGTGACGGTGAACCAGACAGAACAGTCAGTGGCTGCATAAAGCAGGACGGCGTGGATATTACACACGGGAATTGACCGCCGGAAATAAAACTGTTCCGGATAAACAATGGGAATGTGTCTCAATATCAGGTTGAGGATAATCATCAGTAGATCCACCACTGCCATGGCCCCCAGGTAACGTCTGACACATGGAGCCAATCCACAATCTTTATAAAGCAGGACGTAGATTGTCACTATGTTAACTGTGAGGAAGAAAAACAAATAAAATGTATATCAGCCTGGAGGCAAAGTTACCAGTTTGATTGAGGGCCCTGTGACATTTTGAGATGTATCACTGATTTATTGAAAAAGAAATGAAGCTGAAATAACAAATAGTAATGCCTCATTTTTGTTTTACAAAAATTGTAACATAAAATACAAGAAACTCTCCTTCCGTAAAGACACAAACACACATCCATAAGGACAGATGGCTTCCAGAACATTCGTACAGACTTGATCACTCGAGCAGGCACAGGTCACTTCTTTACAGTTCCTAATGCAGAGGGTGAAGAAGTTGCTGTCCTGAAGGATTCTCTCCCAGTTTCTTGAAGACAAACAGAGGTGGGAATTTCTGTCTGTTTGTCTAATTTTTGGTCAATTTTTGGTTGCGTAGAAACATGAACACAGGGAAAATATATTCACCCCTTTAACCCTCTGAGGAGATTTTGAAACAGTGTCTCCTTCTCCATGGAATGGGATCTTTTCCCTCGGAATCTGATCTTTTGTTCAATTCACTGACATCCAGCTATTCACAAATAATGTCAGTTCTAGAATGTTCAGGGGAATGTTGGTTACAGAATGTTCTGGAGAATGTCAGTTAAAGAATGTTCCGGAGAATGTCGGTTACAGAATATTCTGGGGAATGTCGGTTACAGAATGTGATGGAGTCATAAAGATCCACATTACAAAGGCCCTTCAGTCCACCAGTCTTGGTGAGACCCATTCATCCTCTCAGTGGAAATCTCTCCCCAAACTCAACACAACTGGCAAACACAAATTAAAGGCATTGCCAGATCAGCTGAAGTGGTCAGTTATCTCACATTCTCAATCCACCTCACAGAACCAGCCCAGACACCACAAACCCAGAAGTATCTGTCCAGAGTGGGATACTGTGCAGGCCTCACCTGTCAGATCGATATCAGCCCAGTGTGAAGAGCTGTGCAGACCACACGAGTGAATTGGTTTATAAATGCATACCAGGTATCTCTCCAGCATGGGGGGCTGTGAAGTGAACACCACTGACCTGATCTGTAAACCCAGAGCAGTTACCCTCCCAGCGTGTAGATCTGTACAGACCACCCCAGTGCAGTGCTCGGTAACGCTGTGTTAACTCGCTACCAAGCCTGGGGAAACTTGCAGCCCAAGCTGGAAGTGACAGGATGTGCAGCTCCCATCCAGTTCCAGCTCCATATCTCCAATGTGCCATGACATGTGGTGCCATGGGTGTGAACATCACTGCCAGGGAGAGATGGTGGGGCATCAGTTTAAATACAAACAAATGGGATGTGTTGGGTTTCTAGACAGAGACGGGGAGATTGAGAGACAGGGTCATGGAAGGATGTGTTCACAAGTTTTAGAATGCTGACGTGTGGACATTTTGATAGCATCTTGCAACTTGGCTCCATTTTTCAGGAATGATGCGTGAATAGAATATTGCTGTGAGTTCAGATGATAGAGAGTTTTGAAGGAGCTTTTGTTCTACATTTGTTCCTAACTGTGTGGTGAGCACTGTCTTTGACTCAAAACAAAAACAAAGTTGCTGGAAAAGCTCAGCATGTCTGGCATCTGTGGAGGAGAAAACAGAGTTAATGTTTCAGGTCCGGCGACCCTTCCTCTAAACTGGAGTCAGTCTTGGGCTCATTGGGCTGAATCTAACAATAGTTTGTTTCAGTGACACTTTAATTGGGTATGACAGAGGGATAGTCTGCAGGAGGCCGAGCTAGTTTTCTGATGCTATCTTGTCAAACTCCTCTCATTAACTACCTATGCCAGCACATGCCATTTCTCTCATTCAATGACAGCCTGATTCTCCTACCCATCATGGCTGGTCAGAGTTCCCATCACCAGGATGGCCCGGGTATTCCATGATCCCTGGCACAGGTGCCATCTTTTAAAAGCCAATGTGCACACATTTGACCTTTCTCAGTTTGGAGCCAGCTTGCACGGATTACCCTGAGCCTGGAAGATAAGGGGCAATTGCACAAACATTTGTCAAAAGGGGCACGGAGTTCTTGGTTGATGGGCTAGTGCAGAGAAGGACCATTCTCTTCCCAGAGGAGTCCACACCGGCAGACCAACTGAACATGGCCTGAGCTCACCACTCAGCTCAGTGCAGTATCTGCAGTCTGAAGAAATGTCCAGCAATACAGGACAAGCATCAGTAACCTTCCCCACTCTGTCAGGATAAGTATCACCGCATTCTCACTGCTCCCTCTTTCTGTCTATCTCTCTCTCTGTCTATCTCCCTTTCTCTCGCGCCTCCAATAGTCCTCTACACTGAAAACACGCACAGATTCAACACTGTTGACTGGCTCACTCCAGCCACCTCATTGTTTCGCCTCAGCTACACCATCACTATCTTCAGGACCACCCACTTTCACACACACTTCATCCTTCCCTTTCTCTCATTCCGGGAAGAATAGCCTGGAATAGGACAGAAAGTTCCAAGCTGGCGTTTGGAGTGCCCGACATCAGTTCTGACCACCCCTGCCCTTGCCATGCAGAGGGGAGCCTGATACGAGCTGGTGAGAACCGGGACGACCCATGTGGAGATTCTGAAACATTTAAGTCCCGCCAATAGAGTAAGGAGCAATGTTCAGTGAAGGGTAATTCTCACTTTAAACCCACTGTCAGTTCCATTTCAACCTGGTACAGCTTAGAAGCCATGGTCCTGATGCCATGTCCCTTTTATATTGAGCCAGGACAAACAGAATCCCTACAGTCTTGGTGGACAGGAGGATGGGCTCACAACACGTCGTCTCCGCCAGCTCCCAGGAACGGGGCAGGCAGACTCCCTCTGACACCTCGTCCTGTAAACAGCTCAGATACTGAAGCAAATTTATGACACCTACTGCTCTCCTCACTTATCCTGACATGTTCAATAATCAAGCATTGAAAATCTCATAGAGCCACAGCCCCCATGGAACAACTGAAGTACTGGATATGAGTTTGCTTGCTGAGTTGGAAGGTTTGTTCTCAGATGTTTCGTCACTTTTTTTTTATTTGAGAAAATATACTTTATTCAT
This sequence comes from Stegostoma tigrinum, assembly GCF_030684315.1. Lineage (NCBI taxonomy): Eukaryota > Metazoa > Chordata > Chondrichthyes > Orectolobiformes > Stegostomatidae > Stegostoma > Stegostoma tigrinum. The sequence continues at coordinate 91,908,416 of NC_081363.1, forward strand.
AAGATGTACAAAAAATAAAACATATTTATACACCTACCCAGTCATGAAAGCCGCGCTGGGTTACCCAGGGGGTACGTACACCAACTAAAGGAAGAAAAAAAAACAAACAAAGAAGAAAAAAAACAAAGCAAAGAAAATACCCCGGCAGTCGTCACCCCGCACAGTCCCAGTTGGCCCCCTGACCAGTTGGGGAAGGCGCCAGCTGGGCCCGGTTAGCAGACAGGGCCCTTTTTTCTATTCTGGACGAGGGATTTCATACGGTGGTCTTTCCCCACCGTGCCTTGGCGGCAGCTGCCCCAAGCTTTAGCGCATCCCTCAGCACGTAGTCCTGGACCTTGGAGTGCGCCAGTCTGCAACACTCGGTCGGGGTCAGTTCTTTCAGCTGGCAGACCAACAAGTTGCGGGCAGGCCAAACAGCGTCTTTCACCGCATTGATGCTCCTCCAGGCGCAGTTGATGTTGGTCTTGGTGTGCGTTCCGGGAAACAGCCCGTAGAGCACGGAGTCCCGCGTGACAGAGCTGCTCGGGACGAACCTCAACAAATACCACTGCATCTCCCTCCAGACCTCCTGCGCATTGGCACAGTCCAGAAGGAGGTGATCGACAGTCTCGTTCCCCCCCCGCCCCCGACAGCTGCCTCGAGGGCAGCGTGCAGTGGCACAGAGATTCCAGGCATGCATAAAGGATCTCACTGGCAGAGCCCCTCTCACCGCCAGCCAAGCAATATCCTTGTGCTTGTTTGAAAGTTCTGGTGATGAGGCATTCTGCCAAACGACTTTGGCAGTCTGCGTGGGGAACCACATGACGGGATCCACCCTCTCCTTTTCCCGAAGGGTCTCGAGGATACTACATGCTGACCACTGCCTGACGGCCTTGTGGTGAAAGGTGTTTCCTTTCAAAAATTTCTCCACGAAGGACAGGTGGTACGGAACGGTCCAACTACTCAGACCGATCCGCAGCAATGAGGCCAGGCCCATCCTTCACAACACTGGGGACAGGTAGAACCTCAGTAAGTAGTGACACTTTGTGTTTGCGTACTGAGGATCTATGCACAGATTGATGCAGCCGCACACAAAGGTAGCCGTCAGGGCGAGGGTGGCGTTCGGTACGCCCTTTCCCCCATTTTCCAGGTCTTTGTACATGGTGTCCCTGCGGACCCAGTCCATCCTCGACCCCCAAATGAAGTGGAAGATGGCCCGGGTGACCACAGCGGCGCAGGTCCAGGGAACAGGCCAGGCCTGCGCCACATACAACAGTACCGAAAGTCCCTCGCACCTGACAACCACGTTCTTACCCGTGATGGAGAGGGACCAATGCGCCCACCTGCCCAGCTTCTGCTTCAATTTGGTGATATGCTCATCCCAAGTCTTAGTGCACGCCCCAGCTCCACCAAACCAAACACCCAGCACCTTCAGGTAGTCTGTGCTGACGGTGAAGGGGATGAAGGAGCGGTCGTCCCAGTTCCCAAAGACCTCACTCTTACCCCTATTGACTTTGGCACCCGAGGCCAGTTCAAACTGGCCGCAGTTGTCCAACAGTCTACTCACCGACTGATGATTGGTGCAGAAGACGGCAACATCGTCCATGTACAGGGAGGTCTTGACCTGAAGGCCTCCACTGCCTGGGATAGTCACACCCTTCAGGCTCACGACCTTCCTTATGGATGCGCCGAAGGGCTCCACACAGCACACAAACAAGGCAGGAGAGAGTGGGCAGCCCTGCCTGACTCCAGATCTGACGGGAAAACTGTCCGATTCCCACCCGTTGATCGAGACTGCACTAACAATGTTGGTGTAGTGCAGCCGGATCCAATTGCGGATGCCCTCCCCGAACCCCAATTTGGAGAGGACGTCCCTCATGTAAGCATGAGAGACCCTGTCGTAGGCCTTCCCCTGGTCCAGGCTGACGAGGCAGGTGTCCACCCGTCTGTCCTGCACGTAGGCGATCGTATCCCTGATGAGCGCGAGGCTCTCAGCGATCTTCCTGCCTGGCAAAGCACAGGTTTGGTCAGGGTGAATCACCGACTCCAGGACAGACCTGACCCGGTTGGCTATGACCTTGGCCAGAATTTTGTAGTCCACGTTCAACAGTGAAATGGGACGCCAATTCTTAATTTCTTCCCTCTCCCCCTTCCTCTTGCAAATGAGGGTGATGATGCCCTTCCTCATGGACTTGCACATTTCCCCTGCCCGAAGCGCACTATCGTACATCTCCAGCAGGTCCTGGCCGACCAGGTCCCACTGAGCGGAATACAGCTCGACCGGTAAGCCGTCGCTCCCGGGAGTCCTGTTCCTCTCCAAGGACTTGAGGGCTCTGGTCAGCTCGTCCAGGGATATTGGCCAGTCCAGCCACTCCCTCATGCCATTGTCTAAGACACCCTGATAGACGACAGGAACGACTCGGAAGCCGTGCTGTCCATGGGCTTCGTGTCATACAGTCTGGCATAGAAGGATCTGCTGATCCTCAAAATGTCAGGCCGAGACGACATCACCGAGCTGTCATCCTCCTTCAGCCGGCTAAGCACAGAGCTCACTTTGTGCACCTTCTGAAAGAAGAAACGCGAGCACGTCTGGTCCTGTTCCACGGAGCGGACCCTGGACTGGAAGATTATCCTGGAGGCCTCCGTGGCTAAGAGCGAGGCTTGCTGGGCCCTCAACTCGTGGACGTCCTCCGTGACATCAACCCCCATAACTGCAGAAGGAGCAGGTTCTGCACCCTTTTCTGGAGTGGCAACAGCTTTCCCCGCCTCTCTCTCGCCTTCCGAACACCCTTCAGGACAAAGAACCTCTTGATCCTCTCCTTCACCGTCTCCCACCAGTCGCCCGGAGACTCAAAGAGTGGTTTCACGGTTCTCCAACCAGCGTACTTCCTCTTAAGCTCCTCGACGTTCTCTGGGGTCAACAGAGTCGTGTTGAGCTTCCATGTCCCCTTGCCGGACTGCTGGGTGTCCTGTAAGTGACAGTCGGCCAGCAGGAGGCAGTGGTCAGAGAAGAACCCCGGCTCGATGCCGGTGGACCTGACCGAGAACGCCCGTGACACAAGCCGGAAGTCTATCCTTGAGCAAATAGACCGTCTGGCCGCGACCAAGTGTACATCCGCTGCTCTCCGTCTGCAGGGGTGCTGAAGACGTCGAGCAGCGTGGCGCCCTTCACCGTGCCCGTCAGCAATCTGGACGTGACGTCCAGTTGACTCCCCCCACCCGCTGTCCCCATGCCGGATCTTCCATCTGCATCGATGATGCAGTTGAAGTCTCTGCCTAGGATGACCGGCCTGGACGTAGCCAGCAGGGGTGGAAGCTGCTGCAGGACGGCCAACCGGTCACTCCGTACCGCTGGGGCGGACACGTTGATCAGCCTCAGGGGACCGTTCCTGTAGGTGACGTCAGCCACTAGGAGGCGCCCCCCCACCACCTCCTGAACTTGAGAGATGGTGAAGTTGCGCCCCCGCAGCAGAATAGCCAGGCCCGAGGAGCGACAGTCATTACCCCCTGACCAGATGGAAGGCCCACAGGTCCAGGCGCCGGACCGTTTCCCGTACCTGCTGAGGTGCGGTGTCCCGAACTCCTGCAGAATCAGGAGGTCCGCCTTGAAGGTGGTCAGGTAGGACAACGTGGACACACATCTTGCGGTGGACTTGACACTGTGCACATTAATGCTCGCAACTCGTACCCCCATTGTGGGCAGTGACCGCAGTACCCTCCCCAAGTCCAAGGTCCAGCCCCTCCATCTGTCCCTTCATGCCCATTGCCCGGGCTAACTGCTGGATTCTCTCCGTGCTCAGGAAACCGTCTGTGCTGCCTTCCGGGTGGCATCCCCCCGTCGGGGGTATGGAGGCAGGAGAGTCCAGCTCTGGGTCAGGCTGGGGACGCACTGTTTCCTCCTTCCCACCTGGAAGTTCCGGGGGGCCCTCCAGTGCCCCAGCGGCACGTGGCTGGGTGTCGGAGGGAGTCTCAGGATGCCTCCCGTCACCTGGAAGCGGGGTGCTGCTTTCCTTCTCCCTTGAGATCTTTAGCTTCTGCTTCGGGCGGGCCCTCTCCGAATCTCCCTTGTCAGAGCAGCTCTTATATCCCCCCTGTAGCTGCCTCTTCCTGCCTGATGGTTGCGGTTCCTGGGCCCACCGACGCACCTTCCTCCTCACTTTCTAGACCGTGGTCCACTCCCCTGGGTCGCCTGTTGCCGCCTCCATTGACTCTGGGTTGTCGGGGGGGAGCGGAGCCTGCAGGGGCACTCTGCTGGCCTCGGGCCCATCCTGCAGGGCTGGGCCCTCCTGCACGACCTAGACCTCCTGCACATTAGTGGGGTCCTTGCATGGCCCTGGTGCCTTCCTCTCCTCCGGGGGTGCTGGCCCCGCATTGCCCCTGCCGGCGACCTGGGCGTAGGTGGTCCCCAGCTGCAGGCATGCCCTATAGAGGTGGCCCGCTTCCCCGCAAAGGTTGCAGCTTTTTTCTTTTGGGCAATCCTTTGCAAGGTGTCCCTCCTCCCAGCAGTTCCTGCAGATGGTGGCTTTGCAGTCGGTCGCCACGTGACGTGACCTACCACAGACATGGCAGACTTTAGGTTGCCCTGCGTAGGTCAGGTAGCCCTTGCTCCTGCCGATCGCGAAGCTGGACGGTGGGTGTATGATGTTCCCGCCCACGCTCATCCTCAGCGTCATCTTGATCTACCTCTTACTGGTCCAGATCCCGAAGGTGTCCATGATGTCAGTTAGGTCCCCTTCCACCTTCACGTACCTTCTGAGGAAGGTCAGGACATCAACTGCTGGCACATGCGGGTTGTACATATGTACAGTCACCATATGGCTCGTCTGCACCGGCATCACGATCAGCGGGACAGCGGTCAATACAGAGAGGGGCCCTCACCTCCTTTCTCCTTCAAAACCTCCAGGAAGCACTCTCAAAGCTTGGCACTCCTGAAGGTCACATCGTAAAAACCTCCTCCGGGGAAATACTGCAGGCTGTAAATGTCCGCAGCAGCGAACCCACAACAGTCCAACTCCTCCAAGTCATTCCTGTCGTCTATCACAGAGGTCTTAGACAATGGCACGAGGGAGTGTCTGTACCCACCGATATCCCTGGATGAGCTGACCAGAACCCTCAAGTCCTTGGAGAGGAATAAGACTCCCAGGAGCGACAGCTTACCGGTCGAGCTGTACTCCGCTCAGTGGGACCTGGTCGGCCAGGACCTGCTGGAGATGTACGATAGTGCGCTTCGGGCAGGGGAAATGTGCAAGTCCATGAGGAAGGGCATCATCACCCTCATTTGCAAGAGGAAGGGGGAGAGGGAAGAAATTAAGAATTGGCGTCCCATTTCACTGTTGAACGTGGACTACAAAATTCTGGCCAAGGTCATAGCCAACCGGGTCAGGTCTGTCCTGGAGTCGGTGATTCACCCTTACCAAACCTGTGCTGTGCCGGACAGGAAGATCACTGAGAGCCTCGCGCTCATCAGGGATACGATCGCCTACGTGCAGGACAGGTGGGTGGACACCTGCCTTGTCAGCCTGGGCCAGGAGAAGGCCTACGACAGGGTCTCTCATGCTTACCTTAAGGTGCTGGATATTTGGTTCGGTGGAGCTGGGGCGTGCACTAAGACTTGGGATGAGCATATCACCAAATTGAAGCAGAAGCTGGGCAGGTGGACACTCTGGTCCCTCTCCATCGCGGGTAAGAACGTGGTTGTCAGGTGTGAGGGGCTTTCGGTACTGTTGTTTGTGGCGCAGGCCTGGCCTATTCCCTGGACCTGTGCCGCTGCGGTCACCCGGGCCATCTTCCACTTCGTTTGGAGGTCGAGGATGGACCGGGTCCACAGGGACACCATGTACAAAGACCTGGAAAATGGGGCAAAGGGCATACCGAATGCCACCCTCGCCCTGACGGCTACCTTTGTGTGTGGCTGCATCAAGCTGTGCGTAGATCCTCGGTACGCAAACACAAAGTGTCACTACTTACTGAGGTTCTACCTGTTTCCATTGTTGCGAAGGTTGGGCCTGGCCTCGTTGCCGCGGAATGCTCCGCAGTTGGACCGTCCCATACCACCTGTCCTTCGTGGAGAAATTTTTGCAGGGAAACACCTTTGACCACAAGGCTGTCAGGCAGTGGTCAGCACGTAGTATCCTTGAGACCCTTCAGGAAAAGGAGAAGGTGGATCCCGTCGTGTGGTTCCCCACGCAGACTGCCAAAGTCGTTTGGTGGAATGCCTCATCACCAGAACTTTCAAACAAGCACAAGGACATTGCTTGGCTGGCGGTGAGAGGGGCTCTGCCAGTCAGATCCTTTATGCATGCCCAGAATCTCTGTGCCACCACACACTGCCCTCAAGGTGACTGCGGCGGGGACGAGACTGTCGATCACCTCCTTTTGGAGTGTGCCTATGCGCAGGAGGTCTGGAGGGGGATGCGGTGGTATTTGTCGAGGTTCGTCCTGAGCAGTTCCGTCACGCGGGACTCCGTGCTCTACGGGCTGTTTCCCGGGACGCACACCGAGACCAACATCAACTGCGCCTGGAGGAGCATCAATGCGTTGAAAGACGCTGTTTGGTCTGCCCGCAACTTGCTGGTCTGCCAGCTGAAAGGACTGACCCCGACCGAGTATTGCAGACTGGCGCACACCAAGGTCCAGGACTACATGCTGAGGGACGCACTAAAGCTTGTGGTAGCCGCTGCGAAGTCACAGTGGGGAAAGACCACCATATGAAACCCCTCGTCCAGAATAGAAAAAAAGGGCCCTATCTGGTAACTGGGCCCAGCTGGCGCCTTCCCCAACTGGTCAGGGGGCCAACGGGGACTCTGCGGGGAGACGACTGCTGGGGTATTTTCTTTGCTTTGCTTTCTTTTCTTCTTTGTTTTTTTTTCCCTTTAGTTGGTGTACGTACCCCCTGGATAACCCGGATCGGCTTGCACGACTGGATAGGTATATAAATATGTTTTATTTTTTGTACATCTTATGAATAAAGTATATTTTTTCAAATTAAAAAAAAGGTGACGAAATGTCTGAAAACGAACTTTCCAGTTCAGCGAGCCAACTCACATCCAGAACCTCAGCCTGAGCTACAAATCTTCTCAAAACTCGTTAACTGAAGTACCGTCACACTCACTACCGTGAGTAAATGCTGATGTACTCTCACAGAGTGAGTTAAATAATGAAATGCTGTCAATGGAACAAAAGAAATTCTAATACTCCAGAGGGAGGGAGTGAAATATTGACAAACCACAGAGCAAGTGAAACTCTGACAGGCTCCCTTTATCTGTGTAAGTGTCAGTGTGTTTGTGTGTCTGTGCGGTGTTTAAACTGACGCAATATCACCAGCTCACAACATCATCCAAACTGATTTATGTACTTACCTAAATGTCTTTTAAAAGTTGTAACTGCATCCACTCCCACCACTTGCTCAATGAAGTTCATTCCACACACAAATCACTCTCCGTGGAAAATAATTACCCCTCATGTCTTTTTAAAATCTTTACTCCTCTAAACTTAAAATACTCTCCTAGTCTTGAAATCTTTCACCCTTGGAAAATACATTTGTCATTCACCTTATCTGAACCCTCATGATTTTATAAACCTCTATAAAATCACCTGTCAATATCCAACGCTCCAGTGAAAAAGTCCCAGCCTATGCAGCTTCTCCTGTTAACTCAAACTATCCATTCCCAGCAACATCTTTGGAAATGTCTTCTGAAGCCACTCCTGCTTCATATGATCCTTCCTATAGCAGTGTGACCAGAACTGGTTACAGTGCTCCAGAAGAGGCTTCACCAACATCCTGTGTAATCTCAATGTGACGTCTACACTCAAACTCAAAGGACTGAGCAATGAGGACAGCGTACTCAGGGCCTACTTAACCACCCTGTCTGTATGTGTCTCTGTTCTATTAACACTATCAAAGGTCCAACTTTAATTGTATAATTCCTGCCCTTGTTTCTTTTACCAAAATGCAACACTTTACATTCATCCAAATTAAACACCAGCTGCACCACAGCCCAATGAGTGATATTCTCACACACCATACCATCACTTCATGTTTTGATTGACCCTCCTCTCTCCAGAAGGCTTAAAATCTCCAGCCTTGATTTTCCCAAAGACCCTGAGCTTGGTTTGCCTTGTGTGGGCAGAAGGAGGAGGGGGTTGGTTTGCTGACCAGGCGAGGAGACACTGGAATATAATTTGTTGCCTTGTAACATTTAATGGTTTTACAAAGAAGGCAGTCACACATTTGAGGTGAGAAATAGTGATCTGCAATGCTGTCTTTCGGGGCTGGAAATTCTGCTCTTTCGTTGTCGCTGGGCTTCAGTCATAATATCTATTCGAGATCATTCATAGCACACAATGTGCCTGCAGGATTTATTTCCCTAACATTTCAGTCTGGAGATAATAGCCATTAAACTTGAAATCATAGTCAAACAAATAAAGATGTTACTGATTTATCTCGATGGCTCAGCATGTGCACTCAACATCTTATGGTCGAGGCAAATGCTTTGTATTTGTTGGACAATAGAAGATTCCCTGTGTAATTCAGTAAAATTAACCAGAATTTAAGAAACCCAGACTTAGCTGAAAGCTGGCACTTAAAATGTGACCCAAAATCAGGGCATGACTTTGGCCTTGTCTAGTGGGTAGTGCCCATGCCTCTGAGGCGGAGTTCTGGATTTGATTCCAATCTCTGAATCTGTTGAAATGTCTGCAGTTTGGGAACAGAAGTTTTGGATTCAAGTCCTGCCTTTCACAGAGGTGTGTCACAGCATGTCAGAACAGGTTAATGAGCAAACATAGAAGAGAGAAATGTTGCAGATTCAAGGACTATTGCAGTGTAGTGGTAGTGTCTGTGCCTCTGGGACCAAGGTCAAGATTCAAATCCCCACAGAGGTGTTTCATAACATATCTGAATAAGTTGATTAAAATTATTTTAGAATTGTGACTTGATCGAGGAGGAAGAGGTATCAGAATTGAATATCAGAATTTAAACCTGGGACAATACAAAAACACAACCATTCGTGTTGATTGGAGTAAAATTTGCACCTGATAGATGTTTGTAAAATCATGAAGTGCATGGATAGAGTGAATAGTCAGTGTCATTTTCCTAGGATATGAGAGTCCAAAATTAGAAGGCATGAGGGTAAGGTGAGAGAGGAATGTCGTAAAAAAAAGAACTTAGAGGCATCCTTTTCACACAGAAGATGATGCATGTATGGAGCAAAGTGTCAGAGAAAGTTGTGGAGGCTGGTAAAACAACATTTAAAAGGCATCTGGATGGGTCTTTGATTCAGAAGGTATTAGAGGGGCATGGGCCAAATGCTGGCAAATGGGGCTGGATTAATTTATGATATCTGGTCGGCATGGAAAAGTTGGAATGAAAGGTTGTTTCCGTGCTGTACATCTTTATGATTCATTCATCCAATTGATCCAGATCTCTTTGTAATCTTGGATAACCTTCTTCCTTGCCCATGATGATACCAATCTTGGTGTCATCCACAAACTTGCTGATTGTGCCTTCTATCATTCACACAAATCATTTTTCTAAATGACAAACTATTTTAGATTCGATACCGATCTTTGTGGATCACTGCTGGTCGCAGGCTTCCAGTCTGAGAAGCAACCCTCCATGACCACCCTGTCTCCTGTCATTAAACAGAAATACACAGAAATACACACACAGGCATATCGGGACATAAACACAGTTGTATCTTTGAAACAGAGATTGAAAACTTTTAATTAATAAGGGGACCCAGGGCTACATGGAGAAGGCGGTAGAATCGTGCTGAGAAACATGTCTGACACGATCGAACAGCAGAGCAGACTGCTCCAATTTCTCATGCTCAATGGTCTAAATTTATCAGGGATATTTTCCCAAGAGCACAGTAAAAGCTGGGATTGATAAATCTTTCACTGAACAAATTCATTGGGAATGTGGGATAGGTTTGAGGGGCTGTATAGTCAAATCTGCTCCTATTTGTTGTGCTCTTTAAAGAGGAGGTGACCTGCTGTGAGATTAACACAATTTAAGGGGTGTCCCAATTAAGTTTGAAATAAGGAGATTTCTTTCTCTTTAATATTGCGCTATCTGTAGTGTTGCCATACCTAGGGAGCAGTGAAGACTCGGTTATTGAAGATATTCAAAGATCAACTCAACTGACCTTTGATGGACAGGAGAGTCAATATTTATTGGGAATAAACAGGAAAGGGCTTTTCAGCCACAAACAGGTCAGCCATGATCTTTATGAATTGAGCAGCAGGCTCGAGGGTCCGAATGGCCAACTGCAGTTCATATCCAATGTGCTGTTCTCTCACTCTTCCCCTCGAGGCTGTTACAGAAATAAAGTAAGACCCTATCCACGGACAACCCCCTGCATGTAACGTTACCCTTAGGTAGCTTTTAAACTTTTCCCCTCTCTAACCTTAAAACTATGCCCCTCTAGTTTTGGACCTCCTCAGACCGTGGAAAAGACCTTGACTCTTTATGTTGATTTGCCATGACTTTATAAACCTGTGTAAGGTTACTCCTCAGTGACAATTGTCTATTTTATTGTGTAGTGGCCGCAGCAATTTTTCCACACAGCACCCACAGCCAAAAGTGAAATTAATCATTAAGATTATTTGAAAAGGTGATGTTGATAAAGTGACAAATGTTAACCAGGCAAAGAGGGAATCTGCTCTCCTCCTCAATATGTGTTCGGCGAAAATTGAGCACCAAATTGGAGGGTCGATTAGATTTATTGCTGCATCTGAAAGACAGCATTTTGACTGTGCAGCATTCTATTCAAGTGTTAGTCTCTATTTTGTGATCATCTTTTAAACTCTCAAGGATCAGTACAACCTCTGAAAACAGATGGCACTAGCAGTGTCCTGTTGAGCTCAGAAAAATCTCGACAACCAGTTACACACCACAGGAGGAGGCCATGCAACCTTTCTAGGCTGCTACACAGGATCAGACGAGCCCTGGTTAGCTAAAAGGAAATACAGAATTGAAATAACTACTTGTTTTCAGGTTGGAAAGCTGTATTTTGTGAATTACCTCAGGGATCAGTGTGAAGTCATCAACAATTTACAACCAATATTAATGATTGGGATGGAGGGCTGATTGGTTTGGAGTTCAATTTGGTGGTAGAACAGGATAGTCATCCAATAAGATGTTAAGTAGAGACTGAGCATCTACAATGGGCTATAGGCAAGGGGATGTTAGTGAGCAAACCTTTGGGAAAGAAAATAAAACAGTACAATATGGCTTACAGGAAGTTTTTGTTTTGTGGAAATGATAAAACAACAGTTAATTTTATGACTACAGAGAAAATGCAGAGCTCAGTGCTACAGAGAGATTTGCCTGCCTTGGTACATGAAGCATGTAAAGTTAGTCTAAAGTTGCAGCAAGAGATTTGGAAAGGAAACGTAATGATATTGTTTCTTGCAAGAGTGTCAGGTATGATCTAAAGGGTGCCTCTGCACAGGGCTTTGCTGAGACCACATCTGATACGCCGTGAGTCGTTATGATGTCTTAATATAAAAAGCAAACACAGCTGCCTTAGTAGCTTTTCAAGGATGTTTCTCTTTACTCAGTCTTGGGATGAAGGCATTGAGTGATGGAGAATTAACATTTTAGGCCTAAAGATGAGAGATGTTCTTATTGACCATATAAGAACTTGAGGAGAGTGTAGCTGGTGAATATCTGATGGATATTTCCTCTTGTGTGGGAGAATAAAACTGGAGAATTAATTCAAAAAAATACGATTGGACCTGGAAAGAGTCACTGCACCTGAAAAATTAACTCTTATTTTAGTTGATAGATGCTACTAGACCTGCTGGACTTTTGCAGAAATTTCTGCATTTTTTGAAGAATAAGATGCATTCATTTTAACACAGATATTGTGAGACATTAAACATATAATTTTTCAATTATGCAGGCACATATGACCATACCTTTAAATCAAGTGGGGCCATTTGTTGCTAAGGAAATGGCTCTGTGTATGAAAGCAGCAAAGACGCACCAACATGGATCAGAGAATGTGATAGAAATGTACAGATCTGATAATGTTTAAGGAGATCTGATATGGTCCAGTCTTGGTGTCGGATAACATAATTGTGTAATTATACTCAGGGAGGGAAAAAAATGTAACCTGCCTGAAAAGCAACAGCCTATTGCTCCCTTCCTCTTTCCTTGTTCCTTATCATAGCAATGTATGTGAGCTGAATACCTGTCTTTACCGCTTGCGGATGATTTTTGATGAGGATTCTTTGGAATCTCCCATTGCCTGAGGCAAAGGGAATTCAGCCAAATCTAGCCATTCCAGGAAGTAATCCCATTGCCAGCAACTTGTGTGAGCAGAATAACGTCAGAATCAAAATAACATTTGGGAGAGTAGTGCAGGGCAAGGGTTACATACTTAATAGGGGGGTCCTGGGCAGTTTGGCCAAACAAAGAGCCAAACAAACGTGCTATTTGAAAGTGGAGTCACAGGGAGACAGGATCATGAGAAACACGTTTGGCATGCTTGCCTTAATTATTGCAGAACATTGAGTATGGTTGGAATGGTACATTGCACCTGCCCAAGAGGTTGGTAAGGCCACCTAAAGAATATGGTATACAATTTGGTTGGCTCTGTTAAAGGAAGGGTGTTGTTAAACATGGGAGGTTGCAGAAAATATTCACATGGATCTTCAGGGACTAGAGTGCTTGAGCTATAGGGAGAGGCTGAATAAGTTGAGGCTTTTTCCCCTGGAGTGTCGGAGGTGGTGAGGTGACATTTTAGATGTTGTAAAAATCATGAGGGGCATAGATAGTCTGAAGAGCCAAGGTCTGTTTCCCAGGATAGGGGAGTCTGAAAGTAAACGGCACAGCTTGTATTGAGAGCGGAAAGATTTAGAAAGGATCTTAGGGGCAACATTTTCATGCAGAGTCTGATGAGTAGATGTAAAGTGGTGAAAGTGGGTACAATTACACATTTAAATCATATCTGGATGACTACATGACTAGGAGGGGTCACGAGGGATATGGGCCAAATTTTGCCAACTGGGACTCGATCAGATTAGGATATCTGCTCGGTGTGCGCAAGTTGAACAGAATAGTTTATTTCTGTGCGGTATGATGTTTTTGTTTCTGTAAAAGGATGAGGAGAAATTCTAAAAGGGCTTTTGGAGTGGAAATTTTCATCCCCAGAAGTCTATATTGCCTCTCTGTTTACATTTATTCAAAGCGGAGTTAGTGAACTATTTGAAAGACAAGTGAGCCACAGATGACAGGATCCAGGCAGGAAAGTGGGGTTGAGACGGCAACCAGATCAGCCACGATTGTACTGCCTGGTGCAGGCTCAAAGTGTCTAATGACCTACTCGTGCTCCTCAGTCCTATGTCCATATGTTCCATTCGGCCTCTCAAACCTGCTAGAGAGGCGCAGTTGGATGTCTCTGACTCCTATTACCTGGTGCACAGAAACAGGAGACTATTCAGGCCCTCAGGAATGTCACAAGTGGTTTGGGGTGATTTGGAAAATTTTCATTGAAAAAGCTGGGTATGAAAGAGGCACCTCATCTCTGTTTACAGAGAATGACCTCTCTGAAACTTATGCTTCATTTGTTGGTCATGCTGCAGACCCAGATTAAATGTGAGTACAGCTGTCATACCTCATCTAGAGATGGGTCGTAAAATCTTATGGTCTCTCTGATTGCAACATTCAACAGCAGCTTCCTCCTGGTACCCAGTGAGTCAAAACAGAGGAAATAATCCAGCCTCTGAAGACTGTCATCCATAGTTTTGGTTGAGATGGAAAATATTCTTGGGGAAAAAAGGCTCAGCGCTGGCCCAACACAGGCCCCCTCATCTCTCTTCACACAAATTGCTCCTGTCTCCATTTGGTGGTTATGTTACTGTGAATGCAGCGGCAGCCCCACCCTGCCCCACGCCAACCTGCACCCAGAGATTGCTCACAAAATCCTCTGGTCTGACTGCAACATTCCTGAACAGAATTTCCAGGACAATAACAACCATTAACTTTGCAATAACAAAGCATGAGAACACCATAAACAGGATTCGGTTATTCAGCCCCTCAAACCTGCTTTCCCCTTCAATAAGATCAGGGCTGATCTGCTCTTGGCCTCATCTCCTCTTTTATGCCCATTTGCTTGTAGCCCTTAACTCTCTGATGTGTCAAAACCCATCAACAACCCCTCCCCCACCTCCAAACATTTCCATGATCTAGCTCCCCCGACCCTTCGGAGCAAATGTCCCAAATGTCACTACCCTCTGTGAGAAGAAACACTCCCCAAATGTACACTGTGACCTATTGGCATGCACAGAAGTTCTGAACACAAGGTAACAGTGTCTGGTACTGATGGTGGTGCAGGAGTTGACTGAGAATGGTGTCACAAAACCGAAAAAAAATTGAGCTTAATGGGAATGTGTTTTAAACTTGCCACACGTTGGAGTCACCCATGGCACAAAGGAAGATTTTTGTGACCGGTAGACATCAATCTTCTCAGTCCCGAGATATCTCTGTAGGAGATCCTCAGTGTAGCTTCCTCAGCATAAACATCTTCAGCTGCTTCATCAAAGTCTTTCCCCCATCAAAAGATCAGAAGTGAGGATGATCACACAATGTTCAGAATAATTTGTCGTCTCTGAGCTCCTGAAGCAGTCTGTGTACATGTGCAGCAAGCCCTGAGCAACATGCAAGCTTAAGTTGTTGGATTGTTGGTAATATTCATCTAACTGTATTGCTATACACTGCTCATTTCACAGTAATAAACAGAAGGAATTCATCCAGAACCTCAAACTGGTTTCACAGTAAGAAGAGGGAGCCATTCAGCCCACCAAATCTATTGGATAATAAGAGGCACAGACCATTCACTCTGACCTGCCTATTACGCAGGAAGACAAGGAGTCTCGTCAGCACATTAAGCTATTAAACAGGTACCAGAGTCACACAATCAGGTCCTTGAGCCTCTTCCCTGGCACCAGGAGTAGGCCATTCTGACCCTCAAGCCACATAAACAGAAATAGGAGGACATCGTTGATGCTCCAACATGACAAACCAATGAAGCAGAGAATGCACAGATAGACTGCACCATGTTGTTCTCCCTGGCTCCATTGCTAATGTTACACACATGTTGCTTTAACATGGCTTGAGTGAGGGGGGTACTGTGGATGTTTTGTGCCAAGTCTCATAGAGGCACCTTCCATTTCCCAGAAGACAGACTGGTGTCCTCACTGGAGGTCAGAAGCTGGTGGGAATGGCTAACTCTTTCAGACACAAGGCATTATGGCTGCTGACAGATCTGTGAACAACGTGACATACAGTGCAGGGTCACACACCAACTGCAACATAATGCGGTGAGAGTTCATTTAGAGCTTGGAACTTTTTCTCAGCTGACTATGTGCTCCACGGAGGTCCATAAACTGTATGGACACATGTCTCATGGGAAAAATAAACAAACAATTCGTCACACTATCAATAGCTTTTTGGACATCATAAGTGTTAGTCTATAACATTGAATTTTATATGCAATTATCTCTTATTCTATCACAGCACAACAGATTAAATACTCATTTCCTTCACACTCTCCACAAGGTACCATCATCTCAGGGATCAAGATGGTGAAACTCTTTCGCACTGTCTCTGTGGCAAGGAGATCATTCCTTATCAAGGAAAGAAAATCTGTACACCCTACTGCAAAAACTGCCTTAATAATACTATTAAACTGCAGAGTTTTTACTACGATACTCGAATAATTTTATAATGAAGGAAACAATATCTACTGCCCTGATTACTTGTTCCCCTGTATATATTCTTTTAGTGACTCATGAACAATGACATCCAGGTCATTTTCGACAATTGCACTTCCCAACCTCTCACCTTCTAATAAATACAAATGAGAAGGATGGTACTTATTGCCCATGTCCAAACAATTTATTTGCCATGTAAATGGCTGCTGTCCAAGCACTGATACATGTGATACACCTCGTGTAAGACCTTAGTCCAGAGCAGGACCCGAATCTCTGTATTCTCTTCAACTTTAACCCATGTAGTATTTTCCCCCCTTACCCATGGGCGCTAATTTTTCCTTCCCCTCTGTGCAACGGTGTCAAAGCTCTTCTGAAAAATTCAAACGCACCATTCCTGTTGGTTCTCATTAGTTGATGTCACAAACAACACCCTCCACAAACCCCAACAGGTTTGTAAAACATAATTTGTCTTTCCTGAATCTAGGCTGACCCTGTGAAATCATATCATTATTCTCCAAAAATCCAATCATCAAAATATTTTCAAATAAAAAAATCAAATACTTCCCTCACAACTGACATCACATTATCTCCTATTTACGTTTCTGTTTGTTTCCACCACGGATTCTGCGTAATCCGAGATGGTGTACGGAATAAAATTGTGGCTGTTCGAGCCGCTCCTTTTTTAGAGGTATTGTCACTGATGAAGGTGATTTCCTTGATTTCTTGGAGCAGTAATTACTGTAATATATACTGTTGCATTGTTTCAGAACTTTGAAATAAAAAGATCAAAACAAGGGTACCTCTAAAATGGGAGGACCTGAGAGACCAGGACCATCTGGGAGGTCATAAAAAGATCAGTGAACTTACACATCTGGCTGACCAGGAAGTCAACTTTCGCGGTTTATTTTGAGTGTTCTTTAGTTTAAAGTATCTCAGTTCTTCAGGGTTGGGTCTAAGTAAAATGAACAAAGTGAAATTGACAGCTGACATTGGAGAAACCTTGGTAGAGGGGGTTCACAGCAGGGGAAGAGCGAATTGTCATTTTTGTCTAACATACTCTGTTATAAATCTACAATAGTGAGTAATGAGTTTTCTTGTTATGTTTTATTGAACTCTGTCTCTAGATTAAACTTCTCAAAAATATATAACGTATGTACCAAGTTACACTAGTTTAGTGGCTTTACAGCAGTAAGACCGTGCCATTTTCCTGGTCTGTAGACAGTTAAGGTGCAGTGATGGTCTTTAGTAGTGTTATGTGCTCTTCCTGTAAGATGTGGGAGATTGGGGAGAATTTTAGGGAGAATGCGATTGAAGAATATGTCTGCTGGAAGAGCGTTTCATTACAAATCCAATCTGATCACAAGGATCGGTTAGAGCGGCAGCTGGAAGCAATGTGGAATTTACAGGAGCTGGGGAATGTGATGGGTGCTGTTTCAGGTGGTAGAAAAATTGCAGGTACAGCCAGGTTGATAGGTTGCTTCTAGGAAATGTAAGGGGAGTAGACAGGTAGTGCAGGAGTCTCCTGTGGCCACCTCCATCTCAAAGAAGTATGCAGATTTGGACAATGCGGCCAAGGTCGACTCTTGGGAGAATGTAGAACTCAGAGCCAAGTTTCTGGTAGCAAGACTGGCTCGACTGTAATGAGGGTAACGTCAGGTTCTAAGTGATCAATTGTGACGGGGAGGTCTCAAGTCAGAGACATCGACAGATATTTCTGCAGCTGACTGCGAGACAACAGGATAGTGTGTTGCCGATAGGCTGCTAGGGTCAAGGAAGTCTTGAGAGGGCATAGAACATTCTCAATGGTTAGAAAGACCAAAAGGAGGTTGTTGTTCACATTCAAACTAACAACACAGGATGAGAAATAGGCAGGAAAGTAAGTCTGCAAGCATAGTAATATCTGAATTATTCTCCATGCCATGAGCTAGTCAGGATAGGAATAGGAGAATAGAACCGATGAACGCGGAGCTGAAAAGCTGGTACGGTGGCGGGGGTTGGGGGGGAAGGGTGAAGGATACACATTTCTGGATCTTTGGAATCTCTTCTGGTGGAAAAGTAATCTTTACTAGGAGGACAGTTGCATCTGAACTTCAAGGGGTCTAATATGCTGGCAGGGTGAATTAATAGAGCCATCCGGCAGGATTTAAATTGGTAAAATTGTCGGGGGTTGGTGTAGGGTGGAGGAACCCAGAGACATCGTGAAAAAAGGGAGTAGTCTGAGGCTGGTGCAGTGGAAAAAAACGAGCAAATCAAATAGGCAAGGTATGCAGGAGCAAAGCAGAGAAAGAGGTGAGACTGATAAATTAAACTACAATTATTTCAATGCACAAGGCCCGACAGTGTCGCAGATGAACTCAGGGCATAGTTGGTGACATGGGAGTGTGTTACCATAGCTATTAGAAATGTGGCTCGGGGATGGACAGGGCTGTCCGCTTAATGTTCCAAGGTATACATGTTATCAGACAGATAGAAAAGGAACTGAGAGAGGAAAGGAGGTGGGTTATTGACGTTTTTGATTAGGGATAACATTCCAGTTGTACTGAGGGAGAATATTCCAAAGAGTACATCCACTGAAGGTATTCGGGTGGAACGAGAAAGAGGAAAGTGATGATCAACTTACTGGGATTGTCTTGTAGACATCCCCACCACCCCACCACCCCCAGTAGTCAGTGGGAAATTGAGACGTCAGTTTGCAAGGATATCACAGTTATCTGTAAGAATAACAGGATGGTCATAGAAGGGGATTTTAACTTTCCATACATAGACTGAGAATCCCACAGTGTTCAGGGATCGGGTAGAGAGGAATTTTTTTTACGTGTGCAAGAAAATTTACTTATTCCGGATGTGGATTTGCCTCCAAAAGAAGGTACAAAAATAGACCTAATCTTGGGAAATAAGGCAGGGAAAGTGACTGAGTTGTCAGTGAGGGAGCACTTTGAGACCAAAATCATGATTCTATTAATTTTAAAACAGTTATGGAAATGGATAGACCTAATCTAAAAGCTAAAGTTCTAACGTTCAGCTATGTCAAATTGAATGCTATCAGCCATGAAGTTTCGAAAGTTGATGGCGTTTGGATATTTGTAGGTAAAGAGACGGCTTGCAATGGGGGGTCTTCAAGAATTACATAACAAGAGTGCAGGAACAGTATGGACATGTCCATCCTGGGCCTCCTGCAGTGCCACAATGATGCCACCCAAAGGCTACAGGCACGGCAACTCATATTCCACTTGGGAACTCTACAGCCCAATGGTATCAATGTGGACTTCACAAGCTTCAAAATCTCCCCTCCTGCCACCGATCCCAAAAGCCTAGCTCGTCCCCACTTCCCGAACCTGTCCTTCCTCCCACCTGTCCCCTACTCCACCTCAAGCCCCACCCCCATCTCCGACCTACTAACCTCATCCCACCCCCTTGACCTGTCCATCCTCCATGAGCTGAACTATCTCCTCCCGAACTCCCCAACTACACTCCCCTTTACTGGCTTCATCCCTACCTCTTTGACCTGTCTGTCTCCTGGCGAGTTTTGAGAAGATTTGTAGCTCAGGTTGAGGTTCTGGATGTGAGTTTGCTCGCTGAGCTGGAAGGTTAGTTTTCAGATGTTTCGTCACCATTCTAGGTAACATCATCAGTGAGCCTCCGGTGAAGTGCCGGTGTTATGTCCCACTTTCTATTTATCTGTTTAGGTTTCCTTGGGTTGGTGATGTCATTTCCTGCATTGGTGATGTTCCTGTTCTTTTTCTCAGAGGATGGTAGATGGGCTCCAAATCAATGTGTTTGTTGATGGAGTTCCCGTTGGAATGCTATGCTTCAAAGAATTCTCGTGCGTGTTTCCTTTTGGCTTGTCCGATGATGGATGTGTTGTCCCAATCAAAGTGGTGTCCTTCCTCATCTGTATGTAAGGATACGAGTGATAGTGGGTCATGTCGTTTTGTGGCTAGTTGATGTTCATGTATCCTGGTGGTTAGCTTTCTGCCTGTTTGTCCAATGTAGTGTTTGTCACAGTTCTTGCAAGGTATTTTGTAAATGACATTTGTTTTGCTTGTTGTCTGTATCAGGTCTTTTAAGTTCATTAGCTGCTGTTTTAGTGTGTTGGTGAGTTTGTGGGCTACCCTGATGCCAAGAGGTCTGAGTAGTCTGGCAGTCATTTCGGAAATGTCTTTGATGTAGGGGAGAGTGGTTATGGTTTCTGGGCACGTTTGGTCTGTTTGTTTGGGTTTGTTGCTGAGAAATCGGCAGACTGTGTTCATTGGGTACCCATTCTTGTTGAATACGCTGTATAGGTGATTTTCTTCTGCTCTTTGTAGTTCCTCTGCGCTGCAGTGTGTGGTGGCTCATTGGAATAATGTTCTAATGCAGCTTCATTTGTGGGTGTTGGGATGGATGCTCCTGTAGTTCAGAATTTGGTCCGTATGTGTTGTTTTCCTGTAGACGCTTGTTTGAAGTTCCCCATTGGCTGTTCGCTCTACTGTGACATTTAGGAATGGCAGTTTGTTGTTGTTTTCCTCCTCTTTTGTGAATGTTATGCCAGTAAGGGTATTATTGATGCAACAGCCCTGTTCACATCAATCAACATCACCTGGCCAAAGAAACACTGAGAACACTATTAGAAGAACAGAAGACACATACACCAGACACCACCAACCTCATCAGCAAGGACAACATCAGCAAGCTAGTGGACCTATGCCTTACCACCCACTTCACTTTCAATAACAAAACCTACAGACAAACCAACGGTACACCCATGGGATCTCTGATATCAGGGCTCTTAGCAGAGGCAGTAACGCAGAGACTCAAACAAACAGCTCTGCCAATCATCCAACCCAAACTTTGGGTCCGCTATGTGGATGACACCTTTGTCATCACTAAACGGAACAAATTAGAGGAAACTTTGAAGACCATCAATAATACCCTTACTGGCATAACATTCGCAAAAGAGGAGAAAAACAACAACAAACTGCCATTCCTAGATGTCACAGTAGAGCGAACAGCCAATGGGGAACGTCAAACCAGCATCTAGAGGAAGACAACACATATGGACCAAATTCTGAAAGACAGGAGCAATCATCCCAACACCCACAAACGAAGCTGCATTAGAACATTATTCCAATAAGCCACCACACACTGCAGCACAGAGGAACTACGAAGAGCAGAAGAAAATCACCTATACAGCGTATTCAAAAAGAACAGTTACCCAGTGAACACAGTCCGCGATTTCTCAGCAACAAACGCAAACAAGCAGACAAAACGTGCCCAGAAACCAGCTCTCAAGTTCAGGAGGTGGTGGGGGGGCCGCCTCCTAGTGGCTGATGTCACCTACAGGCACGCTCCCCTGAGGCTGATCAACGTGTACGTCCCAGTGGTATGGAGTGAGCGGTTGGCTGTCCTGCAGTGGCTTCCACCCCTGCTGGCTACGTCCAGGCCAGCCATCCTAGGCGGAGACTTCAACTGCATCATCAATGCAGATGGAAGATCCGGCATGGGGACAGCGGGAGGGGGGAGTCAACTGGACGTCACGTCCAGATTCCTGATGGGCACGATGAAGGACGCCGAGCTGCTCGATGTCTTCAGCACCCCTGCAGACAGAGCGCAGTGGAGATACGCCTGGTCGCGGCCAGACGGGTCGATCTGCTCAAGGATAGACTTCCTGTTTGAGTCACGGGCGATCTCGGTCAGGTCCACCGGCATCGAGCCGGGGTTCTTCTCTGACCACTGCCTCCTGCTGGCCGTCTGTCACTTACAGGATGACCAGCATGCCGGCAAGGGGACGTGGAAGCTCAGCACAACTCTGTTGACCCCAGAGAACGTCGAGGAGCTTGAGAGGGAGTACGCTGGTTGGAGAACCGTGAAACCACTCTTTGAGTCTCCGGGTGACTGGTGGGAGACGGTGAAGGAGAACATCAAGAGGTTCTTTGTCCTGAAGGGTGTTCGGAAGGCGAGAGAGAGGCGGGGAAAGCTGTTGCCACTCCAGAAAAGGGTGCAGAACCTGCTCCTTCTGCAGTTGATGGGGTCGAAGTCATGGAGGACCTCCGTGAGGTGAGGGCCCAGCAAGCCTCGCTCTTCGCTGCGGAAGCCTCCAGGATAATCTTGCGGTCCAGGGCCCACTCTGTGGAGCAGGACGAGATGTGCTCGCGCTTCTTCTTTCAGAAAGTGCACAAAGAGAGCACTGTGCTTAGCCGGCTGAAGGAGGACGACTGCTTGGTAACGTTGTCTCTGCCCGACATTTTGAGGATCAGCAGATCCTTCTATGCCAGACTGTATGACGTGAAGCCCATGGACAGCACGGCCTCCGAGTCGTTCCTGTCGTCTATCACGGAGGCCGTAGACAACGGCATGAGGGAGTGGCTGGACCAGCCGATATCCCTGGACGAGCTGACCAGAGCCCTCAAGTCCTTGGAGAGGAATAGGACTCCCGGGAGCGACGGCTTACTGGTCGAGCTGCATTCCGCTCAGTGGGACCTGGTCGGCCAGAACCTGCTGGAGGTGTACAATAGTTGCTTCAGGCAGGGGAAATGTGCAAGTCCATGAGGAAGGGCATCATCACCCTCATTTACAAGATGAAGGGGGAGAGGGAAGAAATTAAGAATTGGCATCCCATTTCACTATTGAACGAAAACCACAAAATCATGGCCAAGGTCACAGCCAACCGGGTCAGGTCTGTCCTGGAGTCGGTGATTCACCCTGACCAAACCTGTGCTTTGCCAGGCGGGAAGATCGCTGAGAGCATCACGCTCATCAGGGATATGATCGCCTACGTGCAGGACAGGCGGGTGGACACCTGCCTCGTCAGCCTGGACCAGAAGAAGGCCTTTGACAGGGTCTCTCATGCTTACATGAGGGACGTCCTCTCCAAATTAGGGTTCGGAGAGGGCATCCGCAATTGGATCCAGTTGCTCTACACCAACATCATTAGCACAGTGTCGATCAACGGGTGGGAATCAGACAGTTTTCCTGTCAGATCTGGAGTCTGGCAGGGCTACTCGCTCTCTCCTGCCTTGTTCATTTGCTGTGTGGAGCCCTTCGCCGCATCCATCAGGAAGGACGTGAGCCTGATGGGCGTGACTATCCCAGGCAATGGAGGCCTTCAGGTCAAGACCTCCTTGTACATGGATGATGTCGCCGTCTTCTGCACTGTTCGTCGGTCGGTGAGTAGGCTGTTGGACATCTGCGGCCAGTTTGAACTGGCCTCGGGTGCCAAAGTCAATAGGGGTAAGAGTGAGGCCATGTTCTTCGGGAACTGGGATGACCGCTCCTTCATCCCCTTCACTGTCAGAACAGACTACCTGAAGGTGCTGGGTATTTGGTTCGGTGGACCTGGGGCATGCACTAAGACATGGGAGGAGCGTATCACCAAACTGAAGCAGAAGCTGGGCAGGTGGACACTCTGGTCCCTCTCCATCGCGCGTAAGAACCTGGTTGTTAGGTGTGAGGGGCTTTCGGTACTGTTGTTTGTGGCGCAGGCCTGGCCTATTCCCTGGACCTGTGCCGCTGCGGTCACCCGGGCCATCTTCCACTTCATTTGGGGGTCGAGGATGGACCGGGTCCGCAGGGACACCATGTATAGAGACCTGGAAAATGGGGCAAAGGGTGTACCGAATGCCACCCTCGCCCTGACGGCTGCCTTTGTGTGCGGCTGCATCAAGCTGTGCATAGATCCTCAGTACACAAACACCAAGTGTCACTACTTACTGAGGTTCTACCCGTACCCGGTGTTGCGATGGATGGGCCTGGCCTCGTTGCTGCGGAACGCTCCAAGCAGTTGGACCATCCCATACCACCTGTCCTTCGTGGAGAAATTTTTGCAGGGAAACACCTTTGACCACAAGGCTGTCAGGCAGTGGTCAGCACGTAGTATCCTTGAGACCCTTCGGGAGAAGGAGAGAGTGTCTCCCGTCGTATGGTTCCCCACGCAGACTGCAAAAGTCGTTTGGCAGAATGCCTCATCGCCAGAACATTCCAACAAGCACAAGGACATTGCTTGGCTGGCGGTGAGAGGGACTCTGCCAGTGAGATCCTTTATGCATGCCCAGAATCTCTGCACCACTGCACGCTGCCCTCGAGGTGGCTGCGTGGGGGACGTGACTGTTGATCACCTCCTTTTGGAGTGTGCCTCTGTGCAGGAGGTCTGGAGGGGGATGCAGTGGTACTGGTCGAGGTTCATCCTGAGCAGCTCCGTCACGTGGCACGCCATGCTCTACGGGCTGTTTTCCAGTATGCACACCGAGACCAGCATCAACTGCGCCTGGAGGACCATCAATGCGGTGAAAGATGCTCTTTGGTCTGCCCACAACTTGCGCTGAAAGAACTGACCCCAACCAAGTGTTGCAGACTGTTGCACTCCAAGGCCCAGGACTACATGCTGAGGGACGCGCTAAAGTTTGGGGCAGCCGCCGCCAAGGCGCAGTGGGGAAAGACCACCGTATGAAACCCCACATCCAGAATAGAAAAAAAAGGGCCCTATTTGGTCACTGGGACCAACTGGGGTGCCTTCCGCAACTGGTCAGAGGCCAACGGGGACTGTTAGGGGAGACGACTGCCGGGATATTTTCTTTGTTTTGTTTTTTTTCTCTTCTTTGTTTTGTTTTTGCCTTTAGTTGGTGTACGTACCCCCCTGGGTAACCCGGAGCAGCTTGCATGACTGGGTATGTGTATTTTTTTTTTGTATATTCTATGAATAAAGTATATTTTTTCAAATAAAAAGAAGTGACAAAACGTCTGAAAATGAACCTTCCAGCTCAGCGAGCAAACTCATATCCAGCGTCTGTCTCCTCTCCCCCATCTTCTCCTCTATCCACCTTCTATCCACCTCCCCCATCCCCCCTATTTATTTCAGAACCCCCTACCCATCCTCCATTTCTGAAGAAGGATCGAGGCCTGAAATATCAGCCTTCCTGCTCCTCTGATGCTGTTTGGCCTGCTGTGTTCATTTAGCTCTACACCTTGTTATCTGAGATTCTCCAGCCTCTGAAGTTCCTACTATCTCTGCAGAAATAGTAAGTTTTGTTAGGGTGAAAGGCAATGCTGTTAGGTGTAGGGAATGCTGAATGCTTCCTCTTTATTCTAATCTCCCACAGTTCCTCATTTTCACCCATCACCCGATTCCCTGTTATTTCTAGAAGGTTTTCTGTTCCTCCTTTCACAGAAACTGAACGTTGCATTCACCATGCTGGACTGAACTGGCCTGTGTCACCTCGTGAATATATTTGAGAATGTCACTCTGGCATATGATGAACATCTCATCCTCTCCTGCATAGAAAGTTCTAGAATGAAACCAATTGACTTGATGGCCATTGTCAGCGCTGCCCTCTCCTTGGTACATATGTGACACACTTTCTCAGTGTTGAAAATGCCTTCCTCTCCTTAGTTTATTTACCTGGCTGATTAACAGTTATATCCCTGCATAGTCACAGTGACATAGAACATAGAACAATAAAGCACAGAACAAGCCCTTTGGCCCTCGATGTTGCACCGACCTGTGAACTAATCTAAGCCCCTCCCCCTACACTGTCCCATCATTTTCCATATGCTTCTCCAAGGACTGTTTAAATGCCCCTCATGTGGCTGAGCTAAGTACATTGGCAGGCAGGGTGTTCCACGCCCTTACCACTCTCTGAGTAAAGAAACTGCCTCTGACATCTGTCTTAAATCTATCACCACTCAATTTGTAGCTATGCCCCCTTGTACAAGCTGAAGTCAAAGTCATCATCCTCGGAAAATCACTCTCACTGTCCACCCTATTTAATCCTCTGAACATCTTGTATGTCTCTATTAAATCCCCTCTTAGCTTCCTTCTCTCCAATGAGAACAGACCCAAGTCCATCAGCCTTTATTCAAAGGGCCTGTGCTCCAGACCAGGCAACATCCTGGTAAATCTCCTCTGCACCTTCTCCAATGCTTCCACATCCTTCCTATAATTGGGCGACCAGAACTGCATGCAATATTCCAAGTGAGGCTGCATTAATGTTTTGTACTGTTGCAGCATGACATCATGGTTCTGGAACTCAACCCCTGTACCAATAAAACCTAACACACCGTCAGCCTTCTTAACAACACTCTCAACTTGGGTGGCAACTTTCAGGGATCTATGTACATGGACACCAAGATCCCTCTGCACATCTACACTACCAAGAACCTTTGAATTGACCCGGTATTCTGCCTTCCTATTATTCCTCCCAAAGTGCTTCAACTCACATTTATCCATATTAAACTCCATTTTCCACCTTTCAGCCCAATTTTGCAGTTTATCCTAGCCTCCCTGCAACCTGCAACGTTCTTCCACACAGTCCACCACTCCACCAACTTTAGTGTCATCGGCAAACTTACTAACCCATCCACCTATGCCTGCATCCAAGTCATTTATAAAAGTGGCAAACAGCAGTGGTCCCAAAACAGATCCTTGAGGCACGCCACTCGTGACCTGACTCCAGGCTGAATATTTTCCATCAACCACCACTCGTTGCCTTCTTACAGAAAGCCAGTTTCTAATCCAAACTGCTAAATCTCCCTCAGTCCCATGCCTCTGTATTTTCTCCAATAGCCTACCATGTGGAACCTTATCAAAGGCTTTAGTGAAGTCCATGTACACCATGTCAACTGCCCTTCCCTCATCCACATGCTTGGTCACCTTCTCAAAAAACTCAATGAGGTTTATGAGACATGACCTGCCCTTGATGAATCCATGCTGGGTATCTGCAAACAAATTGTTGCTTGCTGGATGACTATAAATCCTATCTCTTATCATCCTTTCCAAAACTTTTCTTACAACAGACGTAAGGCTGACAGGTCTATCATTACCTGGGGCATCCCTACTGCCCTACTTAGCCAAGGGCACAACATTTACAATCCTCCAGTCTTCTGGTACACAACCTGTAGACAATGAAGACTCAAAGATCAAGGCCAAAGTCTCCACCACCTCCTCCCTGGCAACCCAGACAATCCTTGGAAAAATTCTATCTGGCCCAGGGGATTTATCTACCTTCACACCTTCTAGAATTGATAACACCTCCTCCTTACTAACCTTAATCCTTTCAATTCTAGTAGCCCGTAACTCAGTCATCTCCTCTACAATATTCTCCTGTTCCTCAGTGAAAACAGATGAGAAATGTTCATTTAGCTCCTAACGATCTCCACAGGGTCCACACACAACTTCCCACTTCTGTCTTTGACTGGCCCTATTCCTACCTTAGTCATCCTCTTATTCCTCACATACCTATAGAAAGCTTTAGGGTTCTCCTTTATTCTACCTGCCAATGGCTGCTCATGTCCCCTCCTTGCTCTTCTAAACTCTCTCTTTAAATCTTTCCTAGCTAATCTGTAACTCTCCATTGCCTTATCTGAGCCATCTCGTCTCATCATCACATAAGCCTCCCTCTTTCGCTTAATGAGGGATACAATTTCTTTAGTAAACCACGCTTCCCTTACCTTATTGCATCCTCCCTGCCTGACAGCGACATGAAATATTAATGGCTCCTCTCTTAATAGAATCTGTTAATAATGTAACTGAACAATTTTCCATACCACAGTCCTGATCACAGCCACATCACTGTTGCTGGTGGAGTTGACTGGGGATGTCGGGGATGAGATGGCCTAGTGGTGTTATTTCTAGACAATTAATCCAAAGACTCAGGTAATGACCCACATCCTGATTTAAACTCCACCACGGCATTTGGTGGAATTTGAATTCAATAAAATATCTGCAATGGTGAAAATATTAAGCCATCGATGATCATCAGAAACCCGCCCTAGCTCACTAGCATCCTTTAGGGAAAGAATTGTGCCATCCTCATCTGGTCTGCCTACATGTGGTTCCAGGCCAACAGCAATGTGGTTGTCTCTCAGCTGCCTTTTAGAATGGCCAAACCAGCCACACAGTTATATCAGTCATTACAAAGTCTCAAAGAAATGAAACAGGACAGACACATTTACCAGCAACATACAGCACAAGGAGTGCAGTGGTTCAAGAAAGAAGATCACAAACACCTTCTCAACAGCATCTAGGAAAGGGAAATAAATGCTGGCCCAGCCAGTCACACCTACTGATCATTAATGAATAAATGAAGATGACCACATTCAGGGGAGACAAACTGAGGGGGTATTCCCTATTTTAAACAGGAATTTGGATATAAATCTACATGGGCATGATATTCAGGAAGATGGAAAAAGTGAAAATATGTAAATAAATTCATATTTTATTTCCATCCCACCTGTTCATCAACAATCCCTTTCTTAGCTTATTTTGCTCCAGCTCTCTTTTTTTTTCTCCATTTATTCAGCTCATTCCTTCTACCCTTCAAAAGAAACATTCCTGTTACCATAGTTGCTAGATGATTTCTGTTCTGATGTCAGCTCAATGAACTCAAAATGCTAACTCTGTTTTTATTTCATTGGAGCCAACCAAACCTACTCAGCTTCCTCTGTACTTTATTTCCTTTTCTTTCAGATTTCTGACATCTTTCTTTCTTTGATTAAACTGTTTTTTTTATTTCATAGGATGTCAACATCACTGACAAGACAAGAGAAGTTATTGGTAGTTAACTATCAATAATTGCCTTTGACTTTAACCATTCCACAAGATATTATAGAGCCAAACACATTGTTTTGGGCCTCAATTTACACTTAACCCAGACAAGGTAATAATGTTAGATTTCTTTACTGAAGGACGTCAGTGTAATGAGACAGTTTCTCGACAAAACACTGCTGGTTTTATGGCAGTTTTCCCTTAGTGAAATTCACTTTTGTTCTAATTCTTGTCATAAGAATTTAATTTCTGCCAACAACTCTGATACAGTATCTTTACTAGAAAAACCTGTGCCTTTCAATTACCTGCCCAGTGTCTTAACTACTCTAACATGGTGTCCCTATCATTGCTCACTTTTCAGACAAGTACATGTGTGATCCGTGTGATCAAATTGTTTGTAACTGGAAGACTGGCCAGAAGAGAGTTGGAACCATAAAGTCTGAATTAACAAAGGCAAAGAGAATGGTTTATTCTGCAACAGCACAGAGGCAGAGGTGGAGAGTGGGGATATTATGGAGCTAATATTGGACATGTTAGGTGATGGGGACAATAGAGAGAGATATAAATCAAAAAAGACCCTCGATGTTGTGAACAAGTCTTGTTCTCAGATGCTTGTGAAGGATGAGTCTGAAATTTCTGGATAATGAAGCGAGGCTTTACTTGAAACTGAAGATAATTGTGTCCAACCTTTCCAGATATTGCTTACATAAACAACAAGAGAATTGAATATACTTTATGGAATCTATGATTGGACAGAGAAAGAGACACTTACCAGGAACACCAACAATCGCGAGAATGGGATAGTAACCAGCCTGAATAATCATCAGTACAGCTTCTATCTGATCTAGTAATGTCACCAAAGATGTGGTAAGTTTGAAAAAAAACCCAGAATAAACTCCTGTCTGTTGTTGTAATATTCCAATCTGTTGTTCTCAGATTCTGATCCATTGTTGTAACATTCCAGTCTATTGTTCTCAGATTCTGATCTCTCCTCTCCCTCTCTGCAGCTGCTGATCCCTGTTAGTGCTGTTGCCAGTGCTCCTGCTCCTACTATGGGATGAGGAATTGAAAGGACCTCTTTAGTAATAGGCGAGGGAAAGCCTCCTGTGACACAGTTAGATTCCATGGAGACTGACATCAATCACAGTCACTGAGCAAACAGTTCCATTTAACCCCTTTCAATACACCTTCAGTGAACCTTCAGTTCACCATGATAATTGGGCTGGAGTGGATGTTAACATCATTGGCTATTGGTCTTATATCCCGTCACCAATTGCTCTAACAATGCCTGTGGTGAGGGAGAATGATGGATGTTTTCATTTTGCAGGCAAAATGATTCTGCCTTGTTGACTACGTTCAATGCTGTAACCACCTGCAGCAACAACCTCCCAAAAACACAACCAAAGTGTTATTACTGTGCTCATTACTCCTACACAACCTGAAAAAAAAAATCGCTGGGCATAGTTGGACTGACCGTGCAGAGGAAGTATAGATCTCTCACTGCTGTAATAAAGCAATTTTGTATCGTCAACATGCAAAGTTCTGCATTGCAATTTATGTGCTTTAAAGGAGTAACACTTACATTTCTTGAGTCAGTTTACCAAAACCAAATCCAAAAGTGGCATGTATAATGATTTTGTTCCTTCAAGCCCATGAACTACAGAGTCAGGGACAGAATGAATGTGCCATTGGTTCGGACACAGAGTGGAATGGGGGAAGTGGCTGCAGAGACTGGAGAGGAGGATAGTGATATCCCAATGTCACCAGTATTTAGCTAGCACTTATTCTGACAGAAGGAATGAAATGTAATGCAGAGCAAGGAAACAGGTTATATTTGGGAGATGGAATGCCAAACAACAATGTGAGTGCACCATGATAACTTTAAATGTGATGTAGGGGATCATATAATGTGCTTACACTGTTTAATCATGGGGAATGCAGATTGATAAGATTGTTCATATCTGTATAGGATATTCAGAATTAAATGCAGGCAAATATTTCAAAATGTTAGGTGCATAGGGAGATTATAGGGTAATAATGGTAAGGCCACAGCTCATACCCGGCTGGTGCAGAGATGATGGGCTGAGTGACCACCACCTTTGCTGTAATTATTCTTCGATATGAATGAAAAATTTTCAGAGCCTGAGAGGACAAGCTTTGTCAGTGAAGGACACAGACTGTGCTGCCTTGCAGAATCGATTTCTGCTGACTCCCAAAGTGTGGCTGCCTCAAAAGTGTCTTTCAATCAAAATTGATTTCCTGAAATTCATGAATTTAGGAGGGTGTTAGCAAGAAATTATTCTTTGAAATTAAAGAAGAAACACACTCTGGTGTGATACAAGTGTAACCAACACAACAGCTCTAATGGGAACAGGAATGGACCATATTGTCCAAATATAACCAGGGTCAGCATCGGGACCCATCAAGGAAAGAAAAATGCGAGGGATTATGGAAATCTGAATTACAAACAGAAATTGGTGCAGAAACGCAAAGATGAGGCAACATCTGGAGACAGATTTAGAGCTAACAAATCAAGTCTGATATGAACCTGTTCTGAAGAAGCCATATTGGACTCACAAAGTAAATTCTGTTTCTCTCTGTTCAGATGCTGCTAGACCCAATGACTTTTATTCCGGCATTTCTTTTTTTTTGTCTTTTGGAATATTGCAATTTGTCTGATTTGAATCCAAACAGTGAAGCTGTCATTTGAGTTTAATCTCAAGTATTTTAAATGAGTTCAGCTTAAATGCTCTCTGATGAAGGGTCTAGGCCCGAAACATCAGCTTTTGTGCTCCTGAGATGCTGCTTGGCCTGCTGTGTTCATCCAGCCTCACATTTTATTATCTTGGAATCTCCAGCATCTGCAGTTCCCATTATCTCAGCTTAAATGGTGTTCAGTTCTGGTCAACTGTTAGAGTTCTGGTCACTTCATTATAGGAAAAATGTGGAAGCTTTAGAAAGGGTGCAGAAGAGATTTACCAGGATGCTGCGTGGGGTGGAGAGCAGGTCTTATGAGGAAAAGTTGAGAAAGGTAGGGCTCTTTCCATTGGACCTAAGAAGGATGAGCGGTGCCATGATAGAGGTGTGCAAGAATGATGAGAGCCAGAGAGAGAGTGGATAGTCAGAGACTTTTTCCCAGGGCGGAAATGACTTTTACGAGGGAGCATAACTTTAAGGTGATTGTAGGAAGGTATAGGGGAGATATCAGACGTAGGTTCTTCACACAGAGGGTGGTGGGCATGTGGGATGCACTGCCAGCAGTGGTAGTGGTGTCAGATATTTTAGAGAATTTTAAGCGACTCTTGCATAGGCACATGAAGGATTGTAAAATGTAGGGTATGCAGGGTAGCTTGATCTTAGTGAGAGAATAGGTCAGCACAACATCGTGGGCTGAAGAGCCTTTACTGTGCTGTACTGTTCTGTGTCCTATGTTCTATTTGGTAATGGTCGTTAAATGAGACATTGCAAAGTTTCTGTACAAATGATCCCTAATGTTGATGGCGTGTTGCATTGAGATAAATTACCATGGAAAGTTTGAACTCAGTGGCACTGACATCGTACAATTAGTCCCCTGAAAGTAACTGATTGAAAACGATGAGGATCGTTAACTCAGTGTCATGCCGTGTTCCTGCGGACACTGGGGTTACACTCATCTAGCAAAGTGTTACCGTTCTGAGACTTCAGACTAAGTTATGAAAGCATAAAATATCTTGCTATTTTAAATAGGACACATTCATCCATGGGTTTTAGCAGGCATTAGCGAGGCAGACATAAAACTGACTTCCTGAAACTCTTCTAATGCAAGTCATGCAGATATGCACACCAATCTGTTAGTAAGGGGATTCCAAGATTTTTTAACTTATTATAGTAAAGGAACAGTAATTTATTCCCTCCCCAGGATGACATGTGACTTGAATGACAACTTGCAGAGAGTGGGTTTCCCATTGCTCAGTTGAGGACATTACCAGTGCAGGAATCTCTTCAATTCCCATTGATCACATTTTTGTTCAGGGTCCTTGATATTGTAATGAGTCAAGTACAACTGGTGGCATGGGAAGTTACTCTGATTTCACTTCAATTGACTTTGAAACATCAGCTGAAGCAATAAAGAGTGAAATTACAGAACACTGTCTGAACAATGTGTTCAGTGTCCTCACAATATTCCAAAGAAATTTCACACATGGATTTCCGACTCTGTCAGGAGACAATTGTCCTATTCATGATGAGGCTATTTGGTTAAGTGCCCTCTCAGAGGGGCAGAACGATGATTCATCTGTACCATGGGGAACAAAACTATCCTATTTCCAGCTCATCAGATAGTGGAAAACACACGCTATTGTCTGCTTCTATTCAACATCGATCACTTCAACCTCATCATTCACTGATGCCCAATAGCAACATAGAAATCAGCAGCTTCCATCATCCTAGTTGGAGGACAAAAAGGGAAATGGAGGGATGGGAAAGTGGGAGAAATCAAAGAAGTTGTAGGATAGACGGTGGGGGTGGTAGAAGAGGGCTGTGAAAGGAGATGGCCATTGGAAGGGTATGTAGCAGCAGAAGTGTCAGTGTAAGGGAATAAGAAGTGTCAGGAAGAAGTAGGAGGAGGAATAGCAGATGAAGTGTAAATGACAGGGAAAAAACATGAATTTGGAAAAGTGAGATTGATGGCTGATCAAATATTACTGTTTAAGAAACTCGGTATATGATTTCCTTTGATAACAAGGAAAATACTTCTGATGCTTCTTTTCTAACACTTGGTTCTCATTCAGATTTTACACTCACTCTGTATTTCTGCATTTCCATCAAGTGCAGATGAAATGTTTTTCTTCCCAGTGCACTGTCTTAACATTTTTTCAAGGCAGATATGACAATATGATTTGATCTCCTACGGTGTCTCCATAATGTAGAATTTAACTGTATCTTTATCCTCATCACTCTATCTCTGTGTAACAAACTTAATGAATGAGGTTGTGTCTATCCTGCAGATGAAAAATTCTTCCAGCTCTGACTATTGCAGGGAATGTTATGAAGAACATGCACCATGCCCACATAAAATACAAACGTTTCAGTACAAGACACCAAAACGTAGCCCACCTATAATGACGTTAAAGCCCAATGAATGTAATGTTCAGAGGGGCAGAATGGAAAAGGAGAATTCAGCTCCATGTCCAAAATACTATTTGTGATTCTCTCATGAAAGATCTCAACTGCATCACACTGTAAATTCATCAAAATAAGAGAAACAGAAGTCTGGAATTTTCAATTCTTCCTCTGCAAATAACATCTGAAAAACAGGAAGAAAATCAAGTTTTGTTTGTGATATTCATAAATGATAATAATGTCAATGTGGGAGATGGTGGGGTGGTGGCAGTGTGGGGAGAGGTTATGATAGATAATTTTGTGGATGTCACAAAGATTAGACAAGTGTTTCATAATGAAGAGGAAAGTGTTAGGCTACAGAACAATACAAACAGCTTGTTCAGATGGCCAGATCAGTGCCTGATAAAATTTAACACTGATAAATCTGAGTTGATGCACTTCAGAAGTAACAAGACAAGAAAATAGTCAAACAGTGAATAGAGACTAGATTTGTTCATGTTTATCTTTGGAACAGAGAAAGTTGAGGGGAACGCTTGTTTGATGTGTGTAAGAGCATGAGAGGTACAGACAGGGTGAATAGAAAGCAGCTGTTCACCTTCCAAGAAGGGTCAAGAACAAGGGGGCACACTTTTAAAGTGAAAGGCAAAAGGTTGAGAAAGGATTTGGGCAATTTGTGTTGAATCCGGTGAGATAAACAACATCCAATGACAAAGATCCTGTGTGTAACTATTCATCAGAAATTCAACTGGTCCAAACATGTAAAACAGCAGATCACAGAAAGCCTACAGTGTGGAAACAGGCCATTTGGCCCAACAAGTCCATGTCACCACTCTGCAGAGCATACCACAAAGAACCATTCCCCTACCCCTGCATTTCCCATGTCTACCCCAGCTATCCTAAACATCCCTGGACACTATTTGCAATTTTCCATGGCCAGTCTGCCTCTCCTGCACTTCCTTGGGCTGTGGGATGAAACTGGAGCACACGGAGGAAGCCCTCACAAATGGGTGGAGAATGTGCAAACTCCACACAGATAGTAGCCCAAGGGTGGAATTGAATGTGGGTCCCTCGTGCTGTGAGGCAGCAGTGCTAACCAGTGAACCACCGTGCTGCCCCAATAACCTCACATTTATTAAAATTAAACTCGACCTGCCACTCCTCGGCCCATTGGCCCATCTGATCAAGATCCCATTGTACTCTGAAGTAACCTTCTTCAGTGTCCATTACATTTCCATTTTTGGCAGAACTTTTGGCTGGAACTTTTCGAAGGCAATTAATGCTGTTCAAACAATATTAAAATCCCAAATGAATTAAAAAGTATGTCTGATTTTCTAAAAAATTATTGAATTTTGTTGATGCTTTTTATTGATCTATTGAGGTAATTGATGCCTTTGAAGTTTTCGGGTATATTTGCAAAACTCAGGCCATGGATAAATTGAAAGAAAAGGACAACTGACAGCTCAGGGAACAGATAATACAATATAACACAGCATTTAAGAAGCAGCTACAGGAACACTCAAAACTTCCAGGACATAGTGGACTACAGACCTCAAGGTAAGTGAGATTAATGTAGTTTGGTGGCTTTTGACTGGAATAACCATGTTGAGCTAGAGGGCCTGTTTGTATGCTGAATGACTCTATGACCTTAATTGTGAAAACATAAAATACAATATCACAATTCCCAAAGATTATGAGAATCATGTGGTGATGATTACAACCTCCAAGGCCACACAGCATCCTGACTTTGATCTATATCATTGTCCCATCGTTGTAACTTGTTCAGACTCCTGAACCTCTCCTTGAAACATATTTGTTAGTGGCCCAGAATCATGTGGTTCAAAACCATATTCAGAATAGAAATTAAATAGGGGCAATAAATGCTGGTCTTGAAAGTCATCTCACAGGAGAAAATGAAATGAACTGCACTATTACTGATGTCTATTCAGGCCAATCTGATGTATAAGGCAGTTTTAATGACATTTTAACTTTGGCCCACATCTCTGATCTTTCAAATATTTTCCCAGTACTGTTTTAAAATCACATATCAAAGCTGTGCCCATCATTCTGAAAGGGAGAGCCTTCATGGCCATGTGAATTGTCTCATTGTTTCCCTGTATCTAAAGACATTAGAAATGTAGAAACTAGGGTCAGGAGTAATTGATTGGGCAATTTTCAACCAATTCCATCATGTGATGAGATCTTAGATGATCAAGATCATAATCATGTGGGCTCAAATAAACATTCCTCTCCACCGCTTATAACGTTAGTGCAGCATTCTTAGTCGAGAATCTGTCTGCTTCTGCCTTAAGAATATTCAATGACTTATTGACCATCTTTCTCTGGAAAGAATTCCACAAACACACAATCCTTTGAGAGGATTAAAAAAGTCACCTTTTTTAAAAACTGGGATCTTCTTCAGTTTTACAGTCCATCCATGAGTGGTAATCTCTTGCACAAAGTGTAATCATGTTTCAGCATTCAACTTGAAAAGACTGGGTAGAATGTTCTGGGGTTAAACAAGATCAGGTGTCATTCCTTGAAAGTCCAATAGATCCAGGGCCAGCCTGGTCAAGATTTCCTCCTAAGATAAACACTTCTCAGTGGAATCAGTTCAGTGAAATGTCTCTGGATGTCTTGTCATGTCCTGGAGTAAACAAAATCTCTCAGATCTCTCAAAGCAGCATCACCATTATCCTGTAAAACTGTCCAAAATCTGCTCTACTTCTGAATGCATTCTGTTTCAGGACGTTTTAACATTTACATTGACTCCCTAAAAATTTGATGGTCATGCATTTTTTTAAATCTCATACAAGTTCATGGTTCCTCTTTCCGTCAGTTTTGCGATCTCTCCATTGAAATAATACATACTTTTCCATTCAACCCTTCAAAGTGTTCGAACACAGACACATTTTCCCTACTCTGCTGCATACACCAATAATTTTCTGTTTACTTGCCACATCTAGACCCCTTTGTTGATTTGGGTCTCCTTTGTATTTTCCCTTTGTAACCTTTTCAATGTTTATATACTTCTGTAATACAGTCAGAATACTTTGCCAAATATATACATTGTGGCAACATTTAGAGGAGGCAACGGCCTAGTGGTATTCTCACTGGACTGTTAATCCAATACCCAGGACATGTTCTGGAGACCTGTGTTAGAATCCCACAATAGCTACTGGTAGAATTTGAAGAGTCTAATGATGATCACAAATCCGTTGCTGCTTGTTGGAAAAGTCCATCTGGTTCACTCACGTCAGTTCGGGAAGGAAACTGGCATTCTTACGTGGTCTGGCCAACATGTGACTCCAGACCCACAACAATGTGGTTGACTCTTAAATGTCCTCTGGGGAATTCAGGATGGGCAATAAATCCTGTCCTTTCCACTGATGCGCTCATCTTTTGAATGAATAAAAAAACAGAATTCCTATGGAATTCACAATTTAATATTTTTACGCCATATCCAAACTGTCAGTTTGCGACAATGCTAACGTGTTTTGCTGTGCAATCACCCATTTCCCAGACTGCAGTTGCAGAAAATATTTTTTTTAAATCTCAAAAGAATGGTCAATTATTTTTGTTCCTGATGGAAATGGTCATTTTTTTTATTATGAAGTTGACAAGTGAAATAAGGATTGCCTGTCAGTCTGTGACATTTTGATTTTGTTTACTCCAGGTAATTAAACATCAGGGAATTAGGAACAGGAATAGGCCATCTGGTTCACAGGTCTGCTCTACCAATCAACAAGACCTGATTGCACTCTTATCTCCACATTACTGTCTTGGGCACCACACACCAAACAAGACTGCATCTCCCTCAACTGAACCATTAGTCGCACACTGCCCCAATCATCACTGGAGACTAAAAGCCAAAGAACTGCGGATGGAACAACAAAGGAACATAGGAACTAAGAGCGGGAGTAGGCAACTCAGCCCTTGGAGTCTGCTGTGATACTTATTATGATCATAGGTATTCTTATCCAGTCTGAACTCAACTTTCCTGTCTGTTCCACATAGCCCTTTATCCCACTTTTCATGAGAAACATGTTTCTTTCTTTCTTGAATCTGTTGATTGATTCTGCCTGCACTGCACTCTGAGGCAATAAGCTCCACAGATTCACAACACTCTGAGAGAAGTAGTTTTGCCTCATGCCAGTTTTTAACCAAACTGTTCTCATTCTATACCTATGACAAGTTGTTCAAGGTGTTCCCACATGAGGACATGTTGCCAACGTCCACCTTATCAATGTCCTTCAACATTCCATATACCTCAATCGGATCCTCGCTCATTCCCTTGTACTCCAGTGAATATAGGCCAAAGCTATTCAATCTCTATTCATATGACAAGCCTTTCATCCCTGAAATCCTCCTCTGGACAGACTCCACATCCTTCCTCAACTAAGGAGACCAAAACAGGACACAATGCTCCAGGCGTGGTCTCACCAAAGCCTTACCTAATTTAATAGCATTTCTTTCCTTTGATAATACATTTCTTCTGCAGTAAATGCCAGGGTTTAATTTGTCTATCTTATTATATGCTGCACCTGCATACTTACTTTGAGATTCATACGCAAAGACACCTATGTCCTTCATTGTTGACACACTTTGAATCTTTGCTTCCACTTAAATAATAATTTACCCTTAATTTTCCATCCAAAATAGAACACCTCGCACTAATCCACATCAAACTGAACTTGCCAAATTCTTGCCATTCTCCTAAGCTATCAATATTAATCTGCAAACTCTTTATCTCCTCATCATAGCCCACATTATCACTTGTTTTAATGTCATCTGTGAATTTTACCATATTTAATTCTGTCTCCGCTTCCAGATCATTTGAATAAATTGTTAAGGTCCAAGAACTGAAACCTGCTGCATTTCACTAGTTTAGGTTCACTGTCCAGAGAAGATCCCATTTATCCTGACATTCTGTTTCTCTCAGTTAGCCTATCATCTATCCAAGTCAGTACGTTATCCTTAACCCCATCAGATCTCAGCTTCTGGATCAGTCTTTTACGTGGCACCTTCTTCAGTGCATTCTTGATGCCTAAATATACCACATCCACTGGATCCTCAATATTCAGCTTCCTCTTTACAGCCTCAAAGAACTCCAGCAGATATTTCAAGCCTGACCTCGCTTCATGATACTGTGCTTGCACTGATACTCAAAACTTCCTGGTATATCTCTTCTGAACCCTCTCCAGCTTAAAAATATCCTTCCTATAACTGGGTAACCAGAATTGGAGACAGTAGTCCAGAAGAAGCCTCCTGATTGTTTTGTCCAGCCTCAACATTTAGAATGAATAGAACAGAATCCCTACAGTGTTGAAACAGGCCCATCAGCCCACCAAGTCCACACCAATCCTCAGAACACCCCACCCAGACCCATTCCCCTAATCTAAACATCCTTGAACACTATGGGCAATTTAGCATGGATAATCCACCTACCCTCCACATCTTTGGAGTGTGGGAGGAAACTGGAGCAAACCCACACAGAGATGGGGAGAATGTGCAAACTCCATGCAATCAGCCTGAGGCTGGAATCAAACCCAGGTCCCTTGCACTGAGGCAGCAGTGCTAACCACTGAGCAACTATACCCCCAACATAACCTCAGAACTCCGCTATTTGTAGGACTGTGCAATGAAAGTTAGTATGCCAAATGTCTTCTTAAACCATCCTGTGTATATGTGAAGCAACTTCAAAGAATTATATACCTGCCCCTCTAGGCCCCTATATTCTCCAACATGATCGAAGGTCCTACTATTAATTGTATAAGCCTGACCCTCGTTTATTGTACCAAAATGCAATACCCAGATTTACCCAGATTGAACTCCATCAGCCCACTGACCCACTTGATTAAGATCCCTATGTAATCGTTGAAAGCCTTCTTCTCTGAGGACAATGCCATCAATTGTGGTGCCATCCACAAACTTAATAGCCATGTCTTCTATATTTTCATCCAAATCATTTCTATAAATGACAGACAAAAGACGTGACAGAACTGATCCCTGTGGAATACCCCTGGTGCCAGGACTCCAGTCCAGACAGATTTTCTGAACATGTTTAACAAATTCTTCACTATGCAAACATTTAACGTGTTGGTAGCGCCAGTCACTGTTTAGAAAATTAAAATCATCTACTATAACAAACTTATTATTCTTACATATATGTGAGATTTCACAAAATATTTGTTCCTCTGTTTCCCCTGACTGTTGGGGGACCTACAGTACAATCCCATCAAGGTGATCATTCATTAGTTCATATTTCTAACTTCAATGCATATATTTACACTGGATGATTTTTTAAAAGAATATTTTCTCTACTTACAACAGTCATGTTTTTCTTAAATGAAAATGCCAATCCTCCTCCTCTTTTGCCTCCCTTTCTATCCTTCCAATATCTGCCTCATTCTTCTAAAGTCTTTCCAACGTAGACTGAGTCCTCACTGCTATTTTTATGACAAATCCTTCGTTCCGAGACCATCCTTGTAAACACACACTGGACCCACTCCAATG
Source organism: Stegostoma tigrinum (assembly GCF_030684315.1). Classification (NCBI taxonomy): domain Eukaryota; kingdom Metazoa; phylum Chordata; class Chondrichthyes; order Orectolobiformes; family Stegostomatidae; genus Stegostoma; species Stegostoma tigrinum. Next base: position 91,948,248 of record NC_081363.1, read on the forward strand.
CCAGCACGCCTTTCCTGCGATTCAGGGTTCAAAACTGTTCACAATATTCCAAACGCTGTCTGCCCAGAGCTGATACAGCCTCAGAAATACATCTCTGTCCCGTACTCTAGGCCATTTGAAATACATGTTAAAATGGCATTTGACTTCCTAACTGCCAGCAGAACCTGCATGTTAACCTTAGAAGAATTCCTGAATTAGAAGTTGCAAGACCCTTTGTGCTTCAGATTTCTGAAGCCTTTCCCAATTTAGAAAATGGTGTATGCAAGTATTATTCCTATTTTACTTATGGATCAGGTATTAATCAGAGATTATTACCTTTTTGGTTCTACTTTTTAATTTAGCCCTGAGCTGCTCATATTACTTTAGCAGAATCTCGTTCCTCTTTTCTATCTAACACGACTGTTCATCTCTGACTCCAAGTTCCCCTGTAGCCAAGATGAGATACCCTCAACACAGGCACCAAGTAGGCAGCACAGCCTTTGGGACTCTCATTTCTGCCAACAGAGAAGAGTGACCATTTCCATGACAATTCTATCCCCAATTACAAGTACATTTCTTTTATTTTCCCCCACCTCTTGAATGACCCCCTCTACCACAATTCTGTGAAGAGTTTGCTCATGCTCCCTACAGCTCCTGCTCTCATCCACACAGGGAACAGGGATCTACAACCTGTTAACAATCTCAAGGTCTGAGCCTCCAACAGCACTCCCTTTGTTTTCCGCTACCTGTCTCACTCATGGTCACAGACAGTAAGAATTGCCAATGCTGGAGTCAACAATAACACAGTGTGGAACTGAAGGAACACAGCAGGCCAGGCAACATCAAAGGAACAGAAAAGCTGACGATTTGGGTCAGGGCCCTTCTCCAGAAAATCTGTTCCTCCAACTCCACACTGTGTTATCTCAAGCAAGGTCACGCCTTTTTAGTTCCTGACAACTGACCGTATTTGAGGTAATTAACGTGAACATTCTGGCTGCCTCCTGAAACAGAGCGTCCAGGTAACCCCTCCCCATCTCTTATGTGTGACAGTGTTTGTAGCTCAGGCTCCAGCTCATCAATCTGAACCAGAGTTCCTCAAGCAACCAACACTTGCTGTGAATTGTGTCACTTGAACCACAATGGGGTCCACTGTCGCCCATGTAATGCAGTTACAGCACATCACCTGGATCAGCATCTCTAAAAAAAGAATATACTGAAATAAGGGCTATTATTGGTGAGGAGAGTAATTGGCCACACTGAAGAGGCTAACATAAGATGAATTAGGCAGATATCTTGAGGGATTGTGTGGCCAGCAGAAATTAGAGATGGGAATGATCACTATCCTGGAGAGCTTAGCAAACAAGGAACAACATTTCTTTTTTAAAATGTTGCTTTTTCTCAAGTGGCAAGCTCTTCAGCTCATTAGCTCAAGATGTGGAGAACAAGACTCAGTGCAAGTGAGTACTTGGGCAGCAGAGTGTTGGATGAGCTCAGGATTACAGGGAGGATGAAAGTGGATGCAGGATCAGGAGTGTTTTAGGGTCATTCAACTGCGAGGTTACAAAGGCCTAACTCTATGACCTACCTTTGGTCCATATCACTGAATACCTTTGCTAAACAACAGTTTATCTGTTTCTGATTGAAAACTAACAATTAAGTGGGTGGGCATCAAAGGCCATTCTTGGAACAAAACCTTTACCACTGGTTTTGTATAGAAGTGATTCCTAACATCTCTCCTACACGGAATATTCTCTCAGGTTCTAGACTAAATTAGAGGAAATTTCTACGCACCATGCACTGGGTGTTGGGGCAGTGTGTGACTTATAAAGAGCTTCGAGGTGGCGATGGTCACTTAAGCCTTGTCCTTCATTGTGGTGGAAGTGGCTGTTAGTGGTGGCTTTGTTAAAGTTATGGTTTATCTGTGGGTCGATAATACCCCTCTGATTCACCATCTCCTCCTTTCAAACCTCTCTGTTCTCCCAACCCCTTGATCCATGCCAGTCCATTGACGGCAGAGTCTCTATGACCAGACCTGGTGCCTCTAAAAGAACATTTATGCACTATTTGGGTCTTTATGACAATGGGTAACTTTCATAGTCCCCTTTTCTGAGTGCCCAGACCCACAACTTCAACTCAATTTCACAACCTGTTGCAACATTGGGAAATGTTCGAGTCTATTAAAGTTGGAATAACAGAGCATTTAGAAATACACTAAAGAATCAAGAAGAGTCAGCATGTTTTCATGAAATGGAAGTCATAGCTGGGAAATTTATTAAAACATTTTCAGGCAGCATCATGAAAGATAAATAAGGGAGAAACCAATAAATGAAATATGTTTGGATTTCCAAAAGGCATTTGGTAAGGTATTGCATCAGAGACTGTTTCAGACAGTAAGAAGTCATGAATCCACACTGTTGGGGATATGTATTGGTCAAGGGTATTAGCCAAGGATTGGGTAATGAATTGAAGGCAGAGAGTTGAAATAAGGAGGGAAGTTTCATGATGACAAATTGTAACTTTTGGATCCCCACAGAGGGATCATTGCTGGGTCCACTAAATCAGGAATATTCTGCATGAGTTTAACTATACCCTAAGATTCTTGCTTCCCAACTTTCCCTAACAGTTTATGTTGGCAAATTGTTCCTAATATTTGAAGCTATGTTTAAATCAGTGACATGTGAGAACAGCATCGGCTCTCTGCCTCTTAGTGCTTGATCTGATGTACAAGGTTATTCACCTTTGGGAAGTGCTTTTATTGTAATCAGCCCATGACTCAGACTACATAAAGACCACTCACATAAATACAACAAACTGTATTGATCCCTCATTCCCCACTTCATCGGGATAGGGAGAGGTGGCACCATGGGAGGACACAGTATGAGATGTATTCAGCCCTCTATTCCTCACACAGCACTTGGCTAAGGAGGAGCCATCATATGAAGGATACAACTTGAGCTGTACTAACCCCTCTGTTCTCCACATCAAGGGGATATAAAAAAAGTGGGGACAAAGTGTCTGTGAGACAGACTGCATCCTGAGCTGTATCTGGTATGGGGGATTGAGTGAGGTACGATCACAAGCCCAATCTTCAGTCAAATACAACTTCAACATTTTTTCACAAAATAGTGTCATAGCGATAATTGAGTCAGCACACAATGAATCAGCACAGACATAGACACTTCAGTCAAACACATCTATGGCGACCAGATATCCTAAATAAACCTAGTCCTACATTTGCCCAACATTTCTCTGAACGCTTCCTATCCATATACCCATCCAAATGGCTTCTAAATGTTGTAATTGTACCAGTCTCCATCAGTCCAGTGGCAGCTTAGTACATACATGCATCACTCTCTGTCTGAAAAAGGTACTCTTTAGACCCCTTTTAAATCTTTCCCCTCTCACCGTAAATGTACGCTTGCTAGTTTTGGACTCCGCCACCCTGTGGAAAAGACATTGCCTACTTCCTCTATCAATTCCCTCATGTTTTAATAAACCTCTGTCGGGTTGGCCCTCAGCATCCAACACTCCAGGGAAATTAGCCCCAGTCTATTCAGCCTCTCTCTCAAAGCCTCCAACCCTGGCAGCATCCTTGAAAATCTTTTCTGAACACTTTCAAGTTTCACAACATCTTCCAAGAGGAAGGAGACCAGAATTTCACACAGTAATCCAACAGTGGTATGAACAATATCCTGTGCAGATACAACATATCCTCCCAACTCATTTACTCAATGCACTGACCAATAAAGGCTTGCATACCAAACACTTTCTTCACTATCCTATCCACTGTGACTTCACGTTCAAGGGAATGTGAACCTGCACTCCAAGGTCTCTTTGTTCATCAACACTCCCCAAGGCCTTACCATTTATTGGCTAAGTTCCATCCTGATTTACTAAAGCGCAGCATCTCATGTTTATTTGAGTTAAACTTCATTTGCCACTCCATCACCCATTGGTTCATCTGAGCAAATCCCATTGTACTCTGAGAAAACCTTCTTTGCTGTCCACTAAGCCTCCAGTTTTGGTGTCATCTGCAAAATTACTAACAATAACTCCTGTGTTCACATCCAGATCAATTATATAAATGATGAAAAGCAGTGGACCCAGCACCAATCCTTGTGGCATCCTGCTGGTCACAGCCTCCAGTCTGAACAGCAACCCTTCATATCACGCTCTGTCTTCTACCTTTGCGCCAACTCTGTACCCACATAGCTAGTTCTCCCTTTATTCCGTGTGACCTAACCTTGCTCACCAGTCTACCATGAGGAACCTTGTCAAAATCTTACTGAGGTCTATATTGATCTTATCCACCGTCTGTCCTCTTTGTTACTTCTTCAAAAAAACTCAAATCAACGATTTCCCATGCATACAATCATGTTCTTGCCGAGTACTGTCAAAATTGGCTTCCTCCAAATCAGAACTTTAACTTGTAGGTCCAGTCTATTCCTTTCCATCACTGCTTTAAAACTAATACAATTATGGTTGCTGGCCCCAAAATTCTCTCCTATCGAAGCCTCAGTCACCTGCACTGCCTTACTTCCTAAGAGTAAGTCAAGTTTTCCATCTTCACGAGAACGTACATCCACATACTGAATCCGAACATTTTCTTGTTCTCCCCTTCCCACTCAATGAGTTTAAGTTTTCCAGAGCATCTCAAGCAAATCTCCCTGCCAGTATGTTCATCCCCTTATAATTCTGGTCCAATCCGTCCTTCTTGTACAGATGGCTCCTACCCCAGAAGACATTCCAGTTATCCAAAAATGTGAATTCTTCTCCTCTGCACAGCTCCTCAGCCATGCATTCACCTGCTCTAGCTTCCTGTTCCTACCCTCACTAGCTTGTGGCACTGGATGTAATCCAGACATGTCTACCTTGAGGACCAAATTTTTAAATTCCAGCTTAATTTCCTGTATTGTCCCTTCATAATATCATCTGCTTCACATCCTATGTCATTAGTTACAATGTGTACAATGAACCCCTGCTGATCCCTCTCACTTTTAAAGAATATTTCACACTCTCTCTGAGATATCTTTGATCCTAGCTCCAGGGAGACAACTCACCATTCTGATGCCTCACTGTCAGCCACCGAAACATCTGTCTGTGCCTCTGCCAAGAGAAGCCCTTATCACAATAGATGGCCTGGAACTGGTGTCACACTAGAGACAGCCTCTGAACCAGGAACCTGGCTGTCAGTGCTGCATTCTCCAGAGAATCCATCACCCCCTATATTTTTCAACACAGCTTACTTGTTCGAGATGGGGATAGCCACAGGAGACTCCTGCGCTACCTGTCTCCGTCTCCATTTCCTGATGACATCTAGATGACTGCGTCTTCGGTTTATCTCCCTTCCTGCAACTGTCATTCATCTTATCCCCGAGGTCCTGTAAACTCCTCACTGCCTCTAACTGCCACACCAACCAATCCATGCGATCCTATAGGATTTGCAACCAAACACACTCCCATCGGCATAATCATTAGTAACATGGAAATTCTCCCTAAACTCCCACATCCGACAGGAACAGCACATCACTCTGCTAAAGGCCACCGTTGCATGTTAACAATCTACAGACTCAGATAATAGTACAGTATTACTGCTCTAAAATCACTGATCCTGGATAGTTTATAACTTTGTATTAAATTTTTAAAGTTTAACCAAGAGGCAGATCTCAGTAATAACAAAAAACTCTACTCACTATTGTAGATTTACAAAAGGAAAATGATAATAATTACATTTAAAAAAACCACTTAACTGCTCTCCTATTGTGAGTTCCCACCCATAGGTTTCTCCAAGGTCAGAAGTGAATTTGGTTGTTTCTTCATTTTTCTCAGAACGAGCTCTGATACCCAGCGATACTTGAAACAAGACAGCAAAGGCAGTAACTGTGCAGGTTACTGCTGGGTCAGACAGCACTGTAGGACTTTTTCTCCATTGGCATCACATTCCATGTGGCCACCCTTCAGCTTTTGTTGTCAGGATAAGAGAGGACTTGGAAACTGGGGAATGGAAATTTCAGCAGTAATCGAATACGATGGCATGCATTTGCAAAGTTTAAAATGGAGGATATTCCTGAAATGGTGGAGTGGAGAGGGAGGGCGTTGAGGTAGATCTGGCTGCTGTCAGTGGGTGTGTAAAAATTAACAGCACTTATAGGTGATTCCATCAGTGGCAGCATGTTGTTGAGAAATAGGGCAAACCAAGGATATATACCTGAGGGCACCAGGTACAAGTACAGCAAAGGGAGGTCAGTTGTCTGTATGTATGGTAAGGTACAGGGTTATTTCTGTGGAACGTGCTGACTGTGAAATTAAGGGAGACAGGGATATAAAATCAGAAGAGATTGAGGGCACCATTACAAAGTCAGTGAAGATGGGGGAATTGGATCGTTAGCAGTTTAACTGGAAAGATTTGGGAGACATCTTCATTCATCAAAAATCTGCCCAGCGAGTGTCAGGGAATGGTCACTGGGCAATAACAAACCCTGGCTGTGCCTGAAACACTCAGTGATCTGACTGGAAGCCAAGTGTGCTTAGCAACTGCATCACAATAATATATGCGTGTGAAATCAGCAGGATCCCCTCAACCAGGTGATCAGTTTCTGCTTCCCTAATGCTGCCTGGCCTGCTGTGTTCCTCCAGTTCCATACAGTCTCTGACTCCTGTATCTTCAGTTTTTGTTATCCCCGAGTCAGTTTCTTTTTTGTCTTGTCTGTTAAATGTTCATGGCTACAAGTTATCCAGGCCAAAATCCACCCATTTCTCAAAAATACATTTAAAAGAATGAATGGCTGCAAGATTGAATGCTGCAGGAACTTCACTAGTACGTTTCGAAGTGCAATATCTCCCCCGTTCAATACTTACCAAGTTCACTAAGAATGCAAGATGGGCTTGTTTAGAAATAACAAAACTGATTCTTTCCTGAAAAAGAGAAGAAAAAGTGACAGAGAAAACAGAAAGGCCATGCAATAATTCTGGAATGGTAAGGATTTTCTCAACAGAATTCACTGGGATTTTCATCCGCCAACCATAAACAGCGATATTTGCAGATGAAATCCAATGCAAGAGGTGAGCATGAGCAGTAAACTTTGGCATCGCCATGGATGACTGGTTAAGTGATGGGTTGGTAATGCAGCGCGTTCACTCACGTGCAGTTTGAATCCGACGGACTGGAATCTGTATCTCTGCTGGTTTCGTAAAACAAGTGCAAACTGCAGGATCCCCTTAACCAGGCAGTGAGATTGTTTTGCCGTCATTTGTTACATTTTCATTTTGATTCACCGAGGATGCTAGCGGCCTATGTTTAGAAACAAAAAAACCGTTTTGCTTTAACAAAGAGAGGAAAATACAAGATAGAAGCATTCAAGTCATGAATGAATTCACAAATGAGAATGATTTTCATATCGAAATCAGCTGAGACATTTGTCTGCATCCTCACAACAGTGATATTTGCCAAGAAAATCCAAGACAAGAGGCCATACTAGCTGAATCATGTATTTACAGCTGAGTCATTAAGGAGGTGGATATGAAATCCCTTGGGGTTACCCCGGTGCAGCTTGTAATCCTGCCGACTTTAATCTGCTCTGCTGTCGGTTTGCTGAAGCACAAGGCTGTCCTGTTGATGGTTCAAGCAAATCCATATGTGTTTTCTCTGTGCTGTTCAAGGAAGTTTGCTGCTGTTAATACCACCAGTTTCGTTAGTAATCTCTTTGATTTCTGGCTGTTTCTCAAACCTGAGGGATTTTAAACCTCAGTGTCTGTGTTCTTCTGCTTGCCTCAATGAGTGCCACTTGCCTGAACTGTTGAACATGTTGTTACTGTTCCAAACTACTCATGTCCATCAGTTCCCTGACTTTGGATTGAGACTGAGTGCAGAAATAAAAAAGCTGGTTTGCAAAGTGCCGGTAGACATGTTCCTCTTCCTGCCTGGCACAAGGCCAATATCACTTAGCAGCGTTACAGTTTGATTCTCTACTCACAACAACAATCCGTGACCTCTCATGACTGGCAGTTGCTTGCTGGTAAACTACAACTGGGCTGATAATCTGATCCTACCCAGACAGAAGTTGCTACAAGCCATGGGAATGAAAGGCACGGCACTCCCTCAAATTTGGACATAGATTTTTAGCAATATTTCACCTGCCAGTCAATGCGCTGGCCGCCACAGAACAAACCAAAGCCTCTGTGCGATGGGGTGAAAATACAATTGCAGGATGGGCAGGAGTCGAAACCACGCCTTCAATGCGAACTGGAACTAAAGTACAGTGTCTCAGACTACTTGGCCATGCCAACATGCTCACAAGTGGCTTTGCGATAAATTGGACTGTTACAATCACTGGAATGCAGCATGAATGGATGAGATGAAAAGGCCTACTGAACCCTCGATCCCACCGTATTGGCTCATTAGGTGACCAGGGATTTCCTGACCAATGCACCAGTTTTGCAGCACTGTCTTTTAATACATCATTCTAAACAAAGCAATCCATGAGACAATGCAAAGCTAACAGACAAGATTTCTGAATCAATACATTCTGCTTGCATTCAATTAAAAAAAAGCGAACTTCGCAATCTTTCTCAAATTTTGATGGTCATTTACGATTGTATTTTCACTGTTTGGTTGAAATGGAATAACTTACACATTGGTGGAGAAAGTGCTGAGCAGTGACACGGTTCTCAATTCTGTGAGCTTGACTCAACCACTATTCCAATGTGTCTCAGGATTTGTGACTGAAACCACAGACTTGGAAAAGAGCAAGTAGAATCAGTGAAGCTGCCTTAAATTCTAGGCAAGGTGTGCTGTCCTCTCTTGTTTATAAATGTGGATGGAATTCATTATTTCACTGCTGTTTGAATTACCAGATTTTGCACTGAATCTTTCTGGAAATATTTGCTGCTGCATAGGGAAGAGAAACAATACAATTTCAATTATTTGTGACATATAGCTTAGTTTTTAGACTTCTCCCCTCCCTGGTTACTTGTATCAGATGAGGTGTACAGCACACGCCATATTTAATAAGAAAGCAGCTGGCATGTTCTGCAGTGGCCATTACATTCACTGCACGAATGAACGAGTGGTGATTGGAAGCGAGCGGAAGAATTTACCTGAATTTCTGGTCTCACAGAAGACATCTGATTGCTGACTCATTCACACTTTTAAATGCTGTCTCAAAGCAGTCTCTGAAAGGCTGAATTCAGCTGCTCTCTGCCATGTCTTAAAACATATGAGTCAAAATCAGAAGACCTCAACTGTCAGGACATTTGAGCAGAGAAACACGTTCGCACTGTAATGCTCCCGACCCATCAGCAGCTCATTCGGTTAAAAATGGGAATGTATTTACAAACGCAGATGAACTGATCAGATCAGTGTACTTATTTTATTTCCTTTTTGGGTAGAGGAAAAGTGAGTATCAACAGGGAGTCGATTAAAACAAGGCAAAAGCTGTGCTGGAGTGTCCAGTGAGCAATAACAAACATGATGGTGAGTCAGGCACAAGAGGTTTTCACATTTAGAACAAAATGCAATCACATACTCAGCATCTTTTTGACATCGCTGATCGCCTGTTAACGTACTTGTAATGTGTTCTCCTCCTGCTTCGTCTTGTGGATTTGAGAACTCATTAGCACACAGTAAGGAAATATTCCAGCATACACTTCCTTTGATAGCATAATTTCTTGATATTCCACTGGCTTTTCAAGCACTAAAGCAGCACTCCTATTCGTGATCCAGCTGTATTGTTACTGAAGACAGTTTGTATTGTTGGAGCTCAGAGTTCCTTTTGTACTCCCACCACCACTTCTTTACTTTTCACTGGACATTCCAATCTCACTTTACAGAATGAGACACTGCTCTTCTCACCGTAAATTTCACATATTACCAGTATTATTTTCTGGCAATAATCTTTCTGAATGGCACCTCCTCATCTCTCTCCATCAAAAATTGACATGCTCCCGTATCTCTTAAAATTGTCATTACTTTATATAGCTCTTCCTGGAATACATGAATAAAGCTCATAAAAGCCGAAAGAACTGTGGTTGCTGTAAATGAGGAACAAAAGAGAAGGTGCTGGAAAAGCTCAGCAAGTCTGGCAGCAGAAGAAAAAATCAGAGTTAACTATTTGGGTCCAGTGACCCTTCCTTAGAATGTGTAAACCTTACCCTCACAAGTAAATCCTTCAGAGTGTTCTAGCACTTTTTTCTCAAAGAACTCCTGACCAGGTTATGCATTCTGGTGCAGCTTTGTAGTTTCCAATGTCCTTTCCCTTACAACATCAAGAAAATTCGCTCACTCACCCCATTTTCCCACATCCATTTTCCAGGGCTTTTCCTAAACTATCAATGTTCTGACTTCATGTCACCTACTTTATTGCAGTGAAAATACTTGAGCTTTTTTACTTCTGTTCCTGCTCTTAGGTTTTTTTTTTAACTCAAATCATAATCATCAGCCATTTCAGTTGCCATTCTTGCAGTTTTAAATCTCTGCTCTTCCACATAAGTTCTTAATACTTCAGGAAGGAAGTGAATTTTTGGACTCCTCCAAAATAATCGTCTCTCCAAAAGTGTCATATGTTTGATATGTTTTCAAAGCTCTTATGCACCGATCAAAATGACTTTGTTTGATCCTTTAAAACTCAATATGTGTTTGAACAGGTTCCGTATTAGTTTTCTGAAACATCTGCAAGTTTCTGGCACTATCTCATATATATTTAAAATAACTTCCTTCACGTCTTCATACTCTCCAGATATCTCCCCAGATAGTGATGCAAATACCTGACGAGTTCTACCTGCCAACTTTGTTTGGATCAACAATACCCACATGGTCATTGGCCATAACATGCCTTTAGCCAGTTTCTGAAATGAAATGAAAATGTCTTTTGCATCTTTCTCATCAAACTTAGGCAACACTTGAACATATTTAAACCAATTCCCATTCTGCCTTTGGTTACAATGGTTTTGTTTGTCATTACTATCTTGCTTCCAAAGCTGACTTTTACCCTTCACCTCCATCCTTTTAAGTTGACTTTCATCTCTAATTTCCAACTTCTGAAGTTCAAACTTTCTCTCTTTCTGTTTTATTTTCTCCATGTCTTCTCTCTTTTTCTCTTTTAATTCTGAAAAAAACACACCTTTTATTTCCTCTGATTTTAATCGGAATTCAAACTGTTTCATTTCATTTCCTTTTTTCTCATGTACGTGGCTCTGCAATATCTCCCTGTCAATGCGCAGAGGCAGAAGAACTAGGGGACCTCTCACTCCATTAATGTTGCAGTGTGACCATGCACAGTACATCATGATGGTGAATGCCCCCTGTCCTGGCAGCAGCTACAGTCTCTACATACAGAATTAATTAGTCATTCCTATTGTCTTCACGTCTCCACACAAAGAGAAAGAATGGCATTTCAAATAAAGACCAACCCACGATGTATGGCTCAAACTATGCTCCACATCACCTCACCCCATTGCAAATCAACCACATTAAAATATCTCATGTTTACTGAGAGCAATGGGGCCACTGGGAACATCAGGGAGCAGACCATCAGGGAGACGGAGCAACATTTCTGATGTCTGAATGGGTCAGTGTCGTCCAATGCTAGCGGTGTCACAAAGTCCTGTAATTGGCCTTTATTGATGTCATATTCTGCCTTTATTCTTCATGAAAAAAACGACAGTTTCACATTTATCCACATTGTATTCCATCCACCAATCTGTTGCCAATTGACTTAACCTGTCTTTGTCCAAATACAGAATTTCCACCTCCCCTTCATAAGTTCATTTCCTGGCTATCTTAGTGTCATCAAAAATTTTAGTTGCAATACATTTTTCACTCTCCAAATTATTGATAAACGTTACAAGCATTGGGGACCAGCACTGATCACTGTGTGAATGCATAGGCTAACATTCAGTCAGACTGATAAAGACTGATTTATCCCTCATGTCTGTTTCCTGTTTAATCAACAAACCTTCCCCAGTTCCAGTGAAGCACAGAGATAGTAGGAACTGCAGATGCTGGACAATCTGAGAGAACAAGGGGCAGAGCTGGATGAATACAGCAGAACAAGAAGCAAGTTTTTTTTCTGAAGAAGGGTCTAGGCCTTCCTGTTCCTCTGATGCTGCTTGGCCTGCTGTGTTCATCCAGCTCTGCACCTTGTTACCGCTGTGTAGCACATTTGATTTGCTGAATGTTCCAGAAAAAAAAACACAAAACGTAAGAACAAGAAGCAATTCAGCAGCTCAAAACTGCCCTGTTCTTGTATTCACATTCCTGCTAGTTCTCCAGAACCTTCACGTACTTACTGTCCCAGCATCCCCTGAACCCTTGGGTAATGACTTCCACAGATTTACAACCATTTGACGGATGCAATTTGTACTCACTCCATATTAACTCTGCTACAGATGGCCTCTTTTTCTGGATGGTTCCACATGAAGAAATACCCTCTCCACGTCTACATTATTAGTCCCCTTTCACCTTTTACACACCTCAATTAGATCTTCTCTCATTCTTCTAAATTTCAAAGAGTATAGAATAAAATCCTCCATCTCTCTTCAGAAATAAACCCCTTATCTCTAAAATCAATCTGGTGAAACTCTTCTGAATTGATTGCAATACTACTACATCTCTCATCACCAAAAATGTTCATATTACTCCTGTTGCAGTCTCATTAATGTCTTGCAAGAGTATAGCTAAATCCCTACTTTTATGCTGTTTGCCTTTTGGAATATATTTGGGAATTCCATTTGCCGTGCTTATTTCCTGCTCTATGTGCATGTTAGTTTCCTACAATTCATGGAGGAGGGCATCCAGATCCTCTGCATGAAAGCGCTCTGAAGTTTTTTCTGTACAATATCCTGCCTTTCTAGTGCTCTGACCAAAATGCATAAGCTCATACCTATCTATCTTAAATTTTACTTGGAAAATTTTAACCCTTCACCTAAATTATCCCTATCCATTGTAAATTTCTTATTTCTTCGTCACGACTTACTTTCCCAGCTATTTTAGTGTCATCTGAAAAAAATGGCTATACAAATGTCTTGACCCTCATCCAATTCATTAAAATAGATAAGAAATAGTTGGGGCCTGAGGATCAACCCTCCAGCACCCCACCTGTTCCAAATTGCGAACCAGGAGACCTATTTATCTCATCTCTCTGCATTTTGCTGGTTAGCCAATCCTCTGTCCTAGCTAATAAATTACTCCTGAAGCCAGTAGATCTTATCTTGCATATTGGTCTCATGAGCAGCACCTTACCCATTTTTTTTCTGGAAATCCAGAGACCATACACACACAAGATCCCAGCTATTCAGCTCAGTGGTCACATCTCGAAAGAACACAAGCAAATTACTCAAAGATGATTTCTCCTTCAAAACAAAAAATCCTTGCTGATGCTGATGGATTGCAGTTTGATTTGCAAATGTCCTGTTATTAATTCCTTAGAAATAGATTCTAACAATTTATCATTAACCCCAGTAGTTTCTCATTGCATTTTATTCCGTAATGATGATGAACCGTCTCAGTTCCTCCCTTTCGATAGCTTCTAGATTAATTTCAAATTCTTCTGTAATGGAGAAAAAAAGGTTAAAAGTTCTGCTCTGATTGCCATGTAAGAGGCTTGTCTGGCTGAACGGCTTTATTCTTTTCCCATTTTACAAACTTTGATGGACTGAATGTCCTCCTTATGTTCCCAGCGTCACAGACTCTAGCACCTGAATGTCTCGCTCCTGTGCCTAAGCCAGAGGCTCAAAATCTGAATATCCTCCTCCTGTTGCTGTGGAAGACATTTGAGGTCTCAAGGGATCTAACTGTTACTGTGTAAATTTCAATGGGCTGAAGGGTCTCTCCTGTTTCCAAATTAGGTTTGAGATACTAAAAAGTTTCCTCCTTTGTCTCTGAAATGGGACTGAGGAAGTTCTTGGTCTTCTGCTGTTCACACACAACAGATAACAGCATAGTGTCGCCACAGTGACCCAGTAAGTCCACATCGACATACTGCGCCCCCCCCCCCCATCCCTGCCATTCCCATTACCAGTCCACCTAACCTGCAAATCTTTGGACTGTGGGACAAAACCAGAGCACCCAACAGAAACCCACACAAACACAGGGAGAATGTGCAAATTCCACGCAGACAGTTTCCTGAGACCGGAACTGAGCCAAGGTCCTGGGCACTGTGAGCCAGCAATGCTAACCAATGATCCACCATGCCACTCGGTATGAGAAAGTTTTCGGGGTCAGAGGAAGTTACAAGGATAAGAGATGCATGTACGTGCTTGAGCAGGTTACAAATATATGGAAGAGTGTAGGTGCTTGAGAATTGTACTGGGTTAGGTAGTGGGTGCAAATGCTCGAGAAGGTGACAGAGATATAGAGGTTATCAGAGCCATGGGAAGCTACAGAGATATAGAGGAATGTAGGTGCTGGAGAAAATTGTAGAAATAGGGAGAGTTGAAGTGGCTAGAGGAGATATGGAGTAGATGCTGAAGGAGTTTACTGAGAGAGGGATGGGACAGGGAAAGGGGGTGATGACAAAATTGGGAGCAGTATAGCTGATGGATGAGGTTAAAGAGGTAGGAAGGAGTGAAATCTGGAGGAAATTCAAGGTTTTATGGGCTGGGGGAAGTTACAGAAATGAAAATGTGAGACGACGGACATTACAGAGATAGTGAGGCCTGTGCATGCTGGAACAGGCTACAAAGATGGTTGTCTTCATTCATTCACAGTATAAGTGGAAAGGTGTAGCAGCTGGAGGTTAGAGAGATAAGGAGGACTTCAGGAGGTGAAAGAGAAAGGGAGTGTGGAAGGGGATGGTGGAGCTGAGAGAAATCAAGAGGCTGAACGGTGCTGGGAGGTCAGGCAGTGAGGGAGAGTTAGTGGACGTGGAGGTGTTTAGAGAGCTCGGCAGGGTAAATAGGGCTGGAGGAGGTGAGAGAGATGGGGAGGGTGAATGGGGCTGGAAGGTGAAAGACATAGAGACTGTGAATAGGGCTGATTGGGTTAGAGAGATAGGAGGGAGAGTGGAATTGGAGGAGGTGAAGGAGATAAGAAGGGCGAATGGGGCTGGGAGTTGAGAGAAACCAGGAGAGTGAATGGGGCTGGCAGAGGTTAAAGAGATCAGGAGGCTGAGTGGTGCTGGGAGGCTGGAGAGATAGGGACTGTGAATAGGGCTAGTTGGGTTAGAGAGATAAGTGTGTGAGTGGGGCTGGCAAGTAACAAAGAGATAGAAAGGGCAAATGGGGCTGGGAGCTTACAGAAATCAGGAGAGTGAATGGGACTGGCAGTGGTTAAAGATATCAGGAGGCTGAATGGTGATGGGAGAGTGAGTGGGGCTGGAGAAGGCCAAAGAGTTAGGAAGGGTGAATGGGGCTGGAGGATGTTGGAGAGATGGGGATGGCAAAGGGGCTGGAAAAGGTCACAGAGATAGGGAGGGCGAGTGGGACTGGAGAAGGCTAGAGAGATGGGGGGGGGGGAGGCAGGAGGAGGTGGCTGTAGCAGCTGGAGGTGATGGCATGGAAAGAGTCACAGTTGGACAGTTTAAAAACACAGAATTGTACATTAATGGAGAACAAATTGTAGAAATCAGTGCCATAGACAAGGAACTGGGAGTAACTAAAGGAATGAGACCTTGGAGGGTGTAATCCCAAGATCTAAGGAGTCAGTGTCATCCAGGACAGCAGAGGGCCTTCGGCCCCTTCAGTTGACAGACAGAAAAATAAGAAGCCCTGTAGACACTGCAAAGTTGTCCTTGTTAGTGTCTGGGAACGAGTGGCAACCTTGGGAGAGCCATCCTACAGACCAGTCAAGCAACAATGTGACATAACAACGCCTCATGGTGTCAGACCAGACTTTGATTCAGAAACTTCTGACTGAATCATCTCCCTGAGCTGGTGGATCAGCATTAGTCCGCATTGAGCTGCACTTGGAGGAAACACTGAGAGAGTGGGAAAGATGGAGAATGTATACAGGGTGGTTCATTTCAAAACCAGCAACAAGAGACAATCCGCAGCAGCATTGCTGGTGGAGATGGTTGGGTTTGAAAGCACGTAGCTGCTGGGCTGGGGCAGCAACTGATGGGGAAGGACCGACAAGGAGGGAGAAACATACTGGACCTCATCTTCACCAATCTGCCGGAAGCAGGTACATGGATCCATAACTGTATCAGTAACAGTGACTACTACACACATTCTTTTGAGAGATGAAGTCCCAATTTTACATTGAGAATACCCTCCATCATGTGTGTGACATACTACTGTGCTAAATGGGTTAGCACAGTGGGTGCTAAATGGGTGACCTGAAATACTAATGGGTCCGCTCTTCATCGAAGCAGTTGACAGTGTAACTGCACAATTTTCTATACCACAGTCACAATAACAGCAACACCACTGTTACTGGTGGAATTGATTGGGGATGCTGAGGATGAAATGGCCTAGGGGGTATTATTTCTGTACTATTAATCCAGGGGCCCAGGTAATGACCCACACTCCAATTCGAATTCTGCCACGGTCGATGGTGGAATTTGAATTCAACAAAATGTCAAAAATGATCATTGATCATTAGGAATAACCCACCTGGCTCACTGATGTCCTTTCAGGAAGGAAATCTGCCATCATCACCTGGTCTGCCCAACATGTGACTGCAGACGCACGGCAATGTATTTGACTCTCATCTGCCTATTGAAATGACCAAGCCAGCCACTCAGTTATATCAATCACTACAAAGTCTCAAAGAAATGAAACAGGACACACCAAAGTACCAGCAATTCACAGCATGTGGACTGCAGTGGTTCAAGAAAGCAGCTCACAAACATTTTCAAGGACAATGAGGAAATGGAAATAAACGCTGGCCCAGCCAGTTACACCCACATACCATTAATGAATAGATGAAGATGACCACACTCAGGGAAGACAGACTGGGGGGTCAGAACTCAGTTTAAACCGGGACTTGGATATATATATATCTAGATGAGCATGATATTCATGAATATGAGAAAAAGCTAAAAATAAATGTAATTAATCTCACATTTCTTTTCCATCCCAGCTGATCACCACCAGTCCCTTTGTTTGCTGCATTTTTGTCTAGCTCTCTCATTCTCCGTCTATTCAACCCATACCTTCTCCCTGTAAAAACACACATCCCTGTCACCAATATAAAACGTAATATTTGCCAGCTGATTTCAGTTCTAAGGTATGGTCAGTTGACTAGAAATTCTAACACTGTTTTTATTTTGACAGAAGCTGCCAAACCTGCTCAGTTTCCTCAGGACTTTGTTTCTTTTTGTTTCAGGTCTCCCACATCTTTCTTTGTTCAATTGAACCGTTAATTTTGTTATTTCATGGGATGTTACTGCTGGCAAGAGCAGCATATGTTCACTGTCATTAATTGCCCTTCACTGTGACCATTTCACAAGGCAGTATATAACCGAATACATTGTTTTAGGTCTGAAGTCACACTTAATCCAGACCAGGTGATAACGATAGGTTTATTTCCTAAAGGACATCAGTGTCATGAGACAAAATGCTCCTGGTTTTATGATTGTTATTAATGAAATTTGCTTTTGCTCCAACTGTGGTAGGAATTGAAACAGTATCTGTCGTGTAACAACTTGTGCCTCTGAATTACCTGCCCAGCGATGTTCCTACTGTAACCTGGTGTCCCTATAGTGAAGTAACTTTAAAGAAAAGTACAAGAATATGATCGAAATATTTGTAACAGGAAGACAGGCCAAAACGAAGCTGGAGTTATAAAGTCTGAATTTTACCTCGGTGTCGAGAATGGATTATTCAGCAAAAGCACAAAGGCAGAGGGAGAGAGTGGGGATATTATGGAGCTCGTATCGGACAGGTTTGCTGACAGAGACAGTAGCAAGACATAAGCCAAAAATAGCCCTCAATGCTGTTAACAGTCTGGTTCTGAGATGCTTGTGAGGGACAATTTGAAATTCAAGGATAATGATGGAATGTTTTAATTAAAACTGAAGGTAATAGTTTCTGCCTTTGCCAAATATAGGTATCAGAAATATCAATAGAGTTGAATGCACTTTATGGAATTAATAAATGGGCAGAGAGAGCGAGGCTTACCAGGAACACCAACAATAGCGAGAAACGGATAGTGAACAGCCTGAATAATCATCAGTATACCTAGCATCCGATCTGGTAACGTTGGCCAACGCCAGGTCAGATAGAAAAGACCATCGGAAAAACTTCTATCCATTGTTGTAACATTGCAGTCTATTGTTCTCCGATACTGATCTCTCCTCCCCCTCTCTCTGTAGCTGCTGATCCCTGTTAGTGCCGTCGTTTATGCTCCCGATTATACTGTGGGATAACACACTGAATGGAGCCCCTTTATAATAGGAGAGGGAAAGCCTCCTGTGACACAGTTGGAATCCATAGAGACTGACATCAATCACAGTCACTGAACAAACAGTTCCAGTTAACACCTTTCAATACAGCACTTTCAGTTCACAATAGCAACTGGGCTGGATTGCATGTTAACATCATTGGCTGTTGCTATTATATCCCATCACCAATTGTTCTAAGGAAGTGTTTGATGAAGGAAAATGATGGATGTTTTCTTGTTGTAGGTTGGATGGATCTGCTGTGTTCCCATGTACAATGTTCTAACCACCTGTACCAACGCCCCAACCCCCTGAAAAAAAGTACACAAGCAAAATGTTGTGACTGTGCTGATTGCTCCTCTACAACCAAAAGGTTGCCGCTGATATAGTTCCCTGACCATGCAGAGAAAGTGTGGATTGTCTGGATGTTCCTCTAATTGCTGTAATTAAGCAACTTTGTATCTTCAACACGCAATGTTCTTTATTGCAGTTTTTGTGCATCAAAGCAGTCATATTTACATTTCTTGATTCAGTTTAAAGCTAAACATGTTGTGCAAATGATGTTGTTCTTTAAAGCCCACGGATTAATGAGTCAGGGACATGAGTGTGACATTGGCTTGGAGACAGATCGGAGTGGGGGCAGTAGCTGTGGAGACTGGAGGGGAGGACAGTGATATTCTCATATCACCAGTATTCAACCAACACTTCTTCTAACAGACAGAATGGAATGTAATGCAGATCAAGGAAACAGGTTATATTTGGGAGATGGAATGCCAAACAACAATGTGAGCACAACATGGTCATTTAAATGTGATGGAGGGAATTATATATAATGTATACACTGTTTAATCGCAGTGTATGCAGATTGATAAGATTGTTCATATCTGCACAGGGTATTCAGAATTAAAATCAGACAAAGATTTCAAAATGTTAGGTATATGGGGAGATAAAAGGGCCATATTGGTAGGGATGTTGCCATTCCCAGCAGGTGTGGAGATGATATACTGAGTGACGACCACCTTTGCTGTAATTATTCTGAGATATGCATGAAACGTTTTCAGACCCTGAGGGGACAAGCTTTGTCAGTGAAGGGCACACAGACTGGCCGTCGTGAATAATCTATTTCTGTTGTCTTATGAATTGTAGTTGTCTGTAAAATATCTTTTCAATCAAAACTGATTTCCTGAAATTCATGCATTTCAGAGGATAGTAACAACTTTTTGTTTTGGAACGTAAAGAAGGAACAGACTCTCGTGAAATACAAGTGGAAACAGCACAACAGTTTTAATGGAAACAGGAATGGTCTATATTTTCCCAAATGTAACCACTTTCAACATCTGGACTCATTAAGAAAAGCAAAAATATTAGAAATGGAAACCTGAAATACAAACAGCAATTGGTGGTGATACGCAGTAGATGAGGCAACATCTCGAGACAGATTTAGAATTAACACTTCCGGTCTGATACGAACCTGTTCTTTAAAAGTCATATTGGACTCAAAGAGAATTCTGTCTCTCTCTGCTCAGATGCTGCTAGACATGATAACTTTTATTCCAGCATTTCTTTTCTTTTCCCTTTTGGACGCAATTTGTCTGATCCGAACCAGAACAGTGAAGCTACCATTTGAGTTGACTCTCAAGTATTTGGTGGGTGTGGCATCCGTCAGTCTTGAGAGGCCATGGATCTGCGCCTGGGCAGTTTTGATTCAGCTGCTGGTGATCACGCAGCATCTGTTGTGGCTGTCTCAGTTGCAGCAACTGCATTTGAAGACACTCTCCTCCAGGGTTGCTGTATTGCTTTCTTTCGGTTGAGCGTGCTTTTCCTCAGTGGCAAGCCTCAGGTTCTTCTCTCCTCACTCCAGCCCTCTGCGTAGTTCCTGTCTCCAGCGTGAGCAATCTTTTGCAACGTCTTTCCATCTCTCGATATCCAGGTCCATTGACTTCATGTCCCTTTTGCAGACGTCTTTGAAATGAAAATGAGATCGTCCTCGTGCTGTCTTGCCGATGGCCAATTCCCCGTACCGCGCATCTTTCGGGATCCTCCTGTCCAGGAAACGATGTAAGTGACCCAACCAGTGGAGGTGGCGTTGTTGGAGTAGGGTGAAGAGGCTGGATACCTGGGCATGGGTGAGGACTTCGGTGTTGGTGACTCGGTCGGCCCACTTGATGCCCAGAATGCGCCTCAGGCTGCGAAGGTGGAACGCGTTGAGACCCCGCTCTTGTCTGGAGTAGAGGCTCCAGGTCTCGCTGCCATAAAGCAGTGTGCTGAGGACGCACGCCCTGCAGACTGCAATCTTGGTGTTTGTAGTCAGCATTTTGTTCTCCCACACTCTCTTGGTCAGCCTGGCGAATGTGAAGGCTGCTCGTCCAATCCGCCTGCTGATCTTGCAGTTCAGGGAGAGGCTGTCTGTGATGGTGGAGGCGAGGTATGTGAATATGTAGACCACCTCCAGCTCGTAGTTGTTGATGGTGATGACAGGGCGGGTGCTCAATGCCTTGACCCAGCACATTGGTCTTCTTCAGCCTAATGGTCAGGCTGAATTCCTGGCAGGCTCTTGAGAGGTTGTCCATGAGGTGCTGCAGTTGGTCTTTGGAGTATGCTGCCAATGCTGCGTCGTTTGCAAACAACATGCCTCTTGAGACTACTTCACGAACCTTGGATTTTTCCCTCAGCTGGGACATATTGAACAGCCTTCCGTCCGATCTGATGTGGAGGTAGACACCGCCAGGTGATGTTCCAAATGCGTCTTTCAGCATGACTGCGAAGAAGATGCCGAACAGGGTGGGGGCAAGCACACAGCCCTGCTTCACACCGCTGCGCATTTTGAAAGCCTCCAAAGAAGACCTGTCAGATTGACCGACGCCTTTCATATCTGCGTGAAATGATTGTACTATTCTAAGGTGTATCGGAGGACAACCAATCCTGGCGAGGATTTTGAACAAGCCTTCTCTGTTCACAAGGTCAAATGCCTTCGTGAGGTCAATGAAAGCGACGCAGAGTGGTTGTCTTAGTTCTCTGCATTTCTCTTGTATTAGTCGGAGGGAGAAGATCATGTCAATTGTGGAGCGTTCTGACCTGAAACTGCACTGAAGTTCGTGATATACTGTTTCGGCGATTTTTTTTGTTGTCTGTTCAGGACCACACAGGCGAAGACCTTCCCAACAATGCTGAGCAGCGAGATTCCTCTGTAGTTGTTACAGTCGCTTCTGTCCTCTTTGTTCTCATAGACGGTGACAATGTTGCAGTCTCTCATGTCTTGCAGCACTGTTCCCTCCTCCCAGCACTGGCACAGTACTTCCAGCAGGTGGCTAAGCAGAACGCCCTTTGCACACTTGATGACCTCTGGTGGGATGCCTTCCAAACCTCGAGATATCTCCATGATATCTCCATGAGCATGTCCTGTGGAATTTGAATTGATCCCTTCTTGTGGTCCTTTTAGCACATGTTATGTTGAGACTGGGGACCACGTCACTGTCATGACTCAGATTCGAGCAAGAGCTGCTGCAGCAACAACATCTATATGATCACGGCCCCACAAAACGAGGCCACAAGAAACAGGATAAAGGTGCAGTACTAGAGGCTGTGTCAGGTGCAGCACCAGGCACACAACTGGAATGCACGCCAATGACGGACTGAGATGAGGGAACACAGAATGGGGACAGCTTTTGGAATTCGGAGCCCTGAGAGTTGCGAATGTTAAGTATTGAGTCTGTGAAAGGCTGTCATTGATAGATTTCTACAGACTAAAAACATTAAGATCTCAGGGGATAGAGCAGAAAATAGTGTTGAAACAGAAGGCCGTCCATGGTCTCTTTGAACTGCAAGGCAGAATTCAAAGGCTGAGTGGCTGATCAGACTCATTTTTTTCACAGTCTAAAATGTGGTCTTTCTGTCTTAAAATCACTTGGTGAATGTGATTAATTTTCATGCAGAAAGAATTTTTTTACTGGAGTAACAATCTTGGATGTACTTGTTAATGAGGAATCGAGTTTTACATTGGTTACATCAGCAGTTCCCTTACATAAGGAAGTGAGCACTGCTACAGATGATCATATAATCCCAGTTCCCAGACTTGGAATCAGAGAAACTCAGTGCGCTATCATTCTATATTTGCAGGGTAAATCTGAAACTAACCCTAAATAACTGTGCATGCGCATGTCTGATAAACGTTAAAACTCTTGCTTCCCAGAATCTTTCTCCAAATCCCTTAAAAAAAATTAAAGGACGCTGCAAATAATTTGCAGATATTTTCCCAGAAATGGATAAAATGGCGCATGTGGAATGCTTTGCTAGGCTGTGGTTGTTCTCCTTGGGAACAAAAAGGAGGCTGAAGAGGTTTATATTCACATAATAAACTTTCGAAATATTCAACATTCTTCAGGATCTTGACAGGGTAGATATGGACAGGTGGCTTCTCTTAGTGTGAAGTTTGAGGCCAAAAGGTCATAACCTCAAAATAAGGTGTTGCCCATTAAATTCTGAAACGAGAAGGAATTTTGTTGCTCAGGCCCCACAAGTTATCCAGAATTCTTTCCTGCAGTTGACTGTTGAGACTGGGTTGCTGGGTATTTTCAAACTGAACTTGATAGATGTTTACTCATTAAACCAATCAAGGGTAACCCGCATAAGGCAGGGGAATGAACTTGAAGATTATCAGATCAGCCATGGGGCCATTGAATAGTGGAGCTGACTTGATTAGCCGAATTATCCTACATCATTTGCTTTGTTTTATAAGATTAAAATTGAGAAGGAGTTGGTAAATTGGTAGAAAATGTCTATTTACCTGGTCAGATAAATTAGTAAATACCTGCATCAGCTAATAAAGAATAAATGTGTTGTGAACTGGAGGAAAAAAAATGCTCTGCATATCACAGATAATTTGGCCACTGGATATTTAGTCAAGCTGCATATTTGTTTGCTACAATGGGCAAATCTTATACAATTGGCAAGGTAACGATCATGCGGGATGTTGGATCATAGTATAACTCATGCAGGACAGAAGTGGGTGCAACATGAATTAAACATATATAAAGCATCTATTTCCTTTGTTCCATTGGAGAAGTCTTGTGCTCTCCATTTCCAATTCACTCCCCACAGGTTTAATAAGGACTGCTTGAAATATTGATCAGAACATTGAGTTGAGAGTTAGTTTAAAATACTTGTCAACAATCCCACTGGAAAATCATGTGCTTCTGATCCCTTGTTATTTGTTTTTCCATTTTCTTTTACATTCAGTGAAAACTCAAGGTAAGTGAAGATGGAAAGAATGACAGGAGCGGGGGTGTGGGGAGGGCGGGGGGAATCGTGTTCCTTTTCACTATTCTAACTTAATCTCAAATTCAATAATATTGAAGAGATGTATTCAAATTCTTGATTTAGACATAAGTTTTTGAAGACTATTCAAAAATCTCTGCTGAGCAAAATTAACAAGAATTGATTTCAACTCTAATTTGTATAAATATGGAAGACTCAAGGATGTATGACAACTGTGATAATAGGCTGAAACCCACCGAGAGTAGGTTAGAAAGCCATGGGTGCAGGACACAACGGATTAACAATCCATCACTTTAAGGGCTCTGTCACCTCCTCACACATGAAAAGCAGTTGACATGTGATATCATCAAGATCTCATGGGGGGAAGTTGGAGGATGAGATATTTCTTCAGTGGAATTGAATCCACACTATTACGATAATGGTTTTGGAGGAATTATAATATCGGTAAAATCCAAGAAAATGCCATGCTCCTTTGAAACAGCACTTGTGATCTGTTCACTCTGAGTTAGAACTGTGTAAGAATGAACCATCAAACACAAAATTTCGTCACGCTCACACCAATATTTAGTCTTGACTCATCATTTATTCAGTCAGTTTCACTCCCCTCTCTCTGCATTTGTTTTCCATCAGTGATATTCCTGACTATTCCACCTGAATGGACTCATCATTGAGCAGGAATATTAACCGACAGTCTCATCCCAAAAACACTGAGCAAACTGATTTATTTTTTCATAAGAAGCCCTTTCCACAGTGGCCAATCTCACAGCAGCAATGCAGAGTCATCCCACGTCCAGAATGTTTACCCAGGTCGCAATGGAGAAAGCGCCTAACCATAACCACGTGACTAACAGGAAATGGGCAATGAGAGTGTGGAGCTACTCAGTGGCACCTGTGATGTAATCGGTGAGATCCAGGTCCGTCTATGACGGTGTAGAGGCGGGTGAAAAGCCGAGGCTTTGAGCTCCACCCTCACCCAGAACAGTTTTTACTGACAGGGAGCAGAAATTATTGGGACATCAGGATTTGGGAAATATCACCGAGCAATGTTGGTTGAAACAGAATATGTTAAAAAGACTAGTTTTTTTTCTGTTGGATCATGATCTGTCCCCGGAAAATATCTCTATTATCAACCAAATGAGAGATTGCTGCGCCGTCCCTCGACGGACTCGCCTGCTTTGTAATCCAGTCTTTGTGTATTTGATTGTGTGTCGTTTAAAACAGGGTTCTTATTTCATATCCCTGACCTTACATCAGAACCAGACCAATTTTCTTGTCTTTGTTGGCATGGAGAATGGAAGTGAAAATATCAAGCAGTTGTGTGGTGTGATTTTGGAAGCCAGATGTGCAAAAACAGGATGATTAGGAGAGAATGGCGAATGATAGTCTTCAGACGAATTTGAATGTCACTGAACATGATTCAGGGAATATTTCCATCTACAGCCAAACATAGGTGAGGAATGTAACAAAAACAGAAATTGCTGGAGAAACTCAGTAGGTGTGACAGCATCTGTGGAGAGAAAGTAGAGTTAACGTTTCCAACGTTTCCAGTTCAGAAACCCTTCTTCAGAACGCCTCAGATTGAGGAATGTAACTGTTGAATTCACCTTTACTGAAAGTTCAGACAAATCATGAGCCCGCCCTTCTGTATGAGTTGCTGGTCTGCTCTGCCCCTTTGTCTGACCTTGTGTGTATTATTGGTACATTGTTGTTTTTGCATTTTTCTCTCTGTCACACTCTACATAATCTGACACATTGGAATTTTTTAGCAAGTGAGGCCCGCCAATAAGTGTGGCCCTGTTCAAAAGCAAGAAAAAAGTAAACGTATATTTCAGTTGTGAGCTATACAGTGGATGGGAGCTGAGTGGCACAGTAGGAGTGTGCTATGACCATAACCCTAACGTCAATGGATCAAAATCATCCTGTACTATTTAAAATAGTGAAGTGGTATTTATTTCTGTAGCAGGGGCTAGCTTTGTTCCCAGTAAACCACATTGATTCCCACACACACAATCTGTAAATATTGCAACAACATACCAGCCAATAATTTTACCTTTCTCATCAGGAGCTAATGCTACCATGATTGTCTAAATGGCCTTCGCCTGTTCTTACCCACTCTGTGATGATCTCAGCAATGAAAGTTATTTTCTGTGATGGAGCAATACAGCAGGGGGATGGCAGTGGAGTAGTGATGCATGGCCTAGTAATTCGACAGGACTGGGACATGGCAACTGGTGGTGTTTACAATTCAACTAATAAAATATGGAATGTAAACCTGATATCATATCAGGAATAGAGGCCATAACTTTAATTTCCTGATACCTCATTCATTCATGTCCCTTCAGGGGGGAAGTCTGAACCCAGTCCTACCTGTGACTCCAGACCCACAATAATGTGATTGATCTTAAATGCTTCAGTTCAATTTAAGTTAGGGATGAACAACAAATGCTCACCCGACCAATGATACCCATAGCCCATGGGAGAATAAAAATACATTCTCAGCAGGGAAAAATAAGACTGGTGGCTACATGGACATGAATTTAACTGATCGTCCCCAACACGGAGAGACACAAGTATACCCTTACCACAGAGAAACCAGCGAAATGTGGGACTGCAAGAAGCCATACAATTACCCTTTGAGGTGGAAACTCATTTACTCAGTTACACAGGGGTGACACCATACACCTTGTCCCATGTACGAGAAGGGATCACTCAGATAAGCAACCTCCAAAGACAGTAATGAGTTCACATATTCACCCCAAGCAGGGGTTAGACTCTGCAGTTATTGTAGCTCTTAATCCCAACCAGGAAGAAACTGTGTTTGGACACCAGTTTCCAAAGGAGTTCCACTGTTTTCTGATGTAGATCAATGATGCAGACTTCATTGTTCAGACCAGATTTAGAAATATGAAAAAATGCCACAATTGGTCAGATAGTTGCCAACGAGGAAGAAAACTGTGGACTGCAGGAGATATCAATCTGGTGGAAAGAAAAAAATTGGGAATGGAATTCAATCCAGAGAAATGAATGATTATGAGTTTCAGGGAGGGATAACGAGTAGGACTGCACAATAACAGTGAGATTATTGAGTAGGGGAACAAAGAGAACATGGAGTGGACAATCAGCGATCTCAGAAGGTGATTGAACAGGAAGATCAGGTGATAAATAAGGTTAAGGGATACTTTCTGTTCTTGACCACAGGCTGGACTATAACAGCAGTGAGATGATGCTAGGAATTCAGCAACCCCCAGTTTAGAGTACAGTTCGAGGACTGAGCACAAGTCTGGTCACAGCATTAATCTTTATTTTTAAATAATTAAGTAGAAGATAGAGGACAGAAATAGGCCGATCATGTCTGCTGCAGCACTAAAAGCGATCATCACTGATACCACTCCAATTCAGCATGCTATTTCACTTGGAGGATGGTGTTTTGTTGCATCTTTTGCTGTTGTTCATTACAGGTGGTACAGTTTGCAGGCTTGAAAGGTGCTGTCAAAGCAGTCTGGTTGCATATTATAGATGGTCCACTCTGCTGCCACTGTGTCTCACTGGTGAAGGGACTAAATTGAAGATACTGAATGGAGTACAGTCAAGTGGACTGCATGTTCCTGGATAGTGTTGAGTTTCTAGAGTATTGTTGTAGATGCACCCATTCAAGTAAATGCAAAGTATTCTATTACAGTCCTGAATTGTGCCTTGTAGATGATGCACAGGTGTTGGCGAGTCAAAGTTGAATTAATCAACACAAAATTTATACCCTCTGACCTGATTTTACAGCCACATTATTTATGTTCAGTTCAGTTTTTACAACAAATATGCACTTAGATATGTATTGCCTCAGTATCAGAGGCTTCAAAGAGTGTAGTAAACATTACGCAATCATCAGCAAACATTTCCAATTCTGACCTTACAATGCAGCTAAGGACATTGATGGCTAGGCTGAGGATGGTTGGGATGAGAACACGATACTGAGCAACCCCTGGAGCTGAAATAATTGGCCCTCAACAACCACATGCATTTTCCTCTATGTTCGGTCTTATCCAACCAGGGTGAAGAATGGTGAGGAGGATAAGAGAGCGTAAAATGGAAATATAAAAGGAAAGGAGAGGACTGTTAAAATATTTAATAAGTAGGAAATAAGCACAGTTGAGCAGTAAACCTTGATGCTAAGTGTGAAATACACCCATATGAGGACATAATGTTTACTGTGTTTTATTTTATTTATTTATTGTTACTCAGGTAGTTTAACTGCATATCGTGCAAGAGTGAACAGTCAGCAGTCACTTAGGATTCAGAGACAACTGGTATTGTTTATATAGCCATACAAGTACTACTCACAAGGGAAGGATTGGGTACTCTGAGTTGATGGTGGTGACAGATAAGCTCTGAAGATAACACAGAAGTGGAGGTGTTGAATGAATAAGAAGACTCAGCACTTTGTGAAAAAACTAAATAGCATCCTGATTTTGCAGGAAATGATTGACAGAGTTCATTTTATACTCACTGTCACTGTTTTGACAGAAAAGTAATAATATGCTGTTTTGAGCTCTAAATGGCATAGTGTCTCCAAACTTCAGTAAATTTGCCGTGTCACAATCTGCTGAGGTCTGAAGACTTGATCTTTGCAAAAGCCCACATCACAACGGGAATACTAATCTCTCTGATTTGGTTTATTATAGTCACATGTAGTCATGTCCAGTGAAAATGTTTTGCTTGCATGCTGTAGAGGCAGATCATAAGACACAAAGATCATAGGAGGATTGAACACAATGGGCAATACAAATTTACAGTTGCAAAAAAAAAATGCCCAAAGATCAAGGTCGACATTAGATTTGAAATTTGATAGGCCCATTCAGAAGTATAACAACAGTGGGAAAGAAGCTTTTCTTGAAAATTTTGGCATTTAAAAATTAAAATTTAAAAATTAAGCTTTAAAATTAAATTTAAAATTTAAGCTTTTGTATCCTTAAGCTTTTGCATTAATGCTTAGCCTGATAAGTGACACATAACATTTGCACCACACAAGTGCCAACAGATAACAACCAACTCTGACAAACGAGAATCTAAATCTACCTAATTGATGTTCATTGGCTTTATCTTCAACAAATTCCTCACTGTCGCCATCCTGGGAACTAATACTGATGAGAAACTGAACTGAACATAAATAATGTGGCTATAAAATCAGGTCAGAGGGTATACATTTTGTGTTGATTAATTCAACTCTTCCGGTCTGAAGAAGTTGGAAGAGGATACAACCAGGATGGGAGGGATCTTTTGATTCCCATTAATTCTTGATTTTCTACAATTGCTGGATTCAATACCCTGAAAAATGCGATGTTAATATCAGGGACAGTGATTCTAACCTTTGGAATTCATTTGTTTTGTCCATGTTTGCACCAAGACTGCAATGAGATCAGCTGCCAAGTGGTCATTGCTTAACTCAAACTGAGATCCATCAGCATGATTTTGTAATACAACTGCAGCGTGAAATCATTGTTGTCTCCCAGTTGTGACTTCATTTAAATCTCTTCAGGCCAGGTGCCTGACAAAAGCATGGTCTGCACATAGAACATGTGTATGGTTTCTCTTTTCCCAAGAACAATAACAACCAAGCTTTCCACGTTCAAAGGCCAATGATGTTCAGCTTCTGATAATAAAGTGTTGCTGATAGCTCTTATTCATAGAATCCCTACGGTGCAGAAACAGCCCATTCTACTCCACAGGCCCACACCAACCCTCTGAAGAGCATCCCAAGCAGATCCATCCCTATAATCCTGCATTTCCCACGACTAAGCAAAGTGCAACCTGAACACTATGGACAATTTAGCATGGCCAATCCACCTAACTTGTCTGTCTTTGGACTGATGGGGGAAACGAGAACACTGACAGAAACCCACACAGACACAGGGAGAACGTGCAAACTCCACACAGACAGTCGCCTGTGGGTGGGATTGAGCTCAGGTCCCTGGCGCTGTAAGGCCACAGTACTGACCACTGAGCCACCATGGTCTGGCTCTGATGCTGGATTTGAGCTACCCATCTGTAAATCTTCCCCATCCAATTCCCAAAAAATAAATTTAAAACAGGGAAAAGTAGAATGACGGCTGCTAGATTGTCACAAAATCCTACCTGGATTATTTGTTTCCTTAAAAAGGTAGGAGTAGTAAAATGCAAGACAATTAGCCTGTGGGAATCATCTGCAGCCTGTTGTTATTTCTGCAGAGCCAGCGGAGTGGGAAATTCGAGTGATATCGCAATAATATTGCCTGTGTAACAGTACAAACTATGCAAATGGCTAACAATAGCTTCAATAAGCCTGCAATTAGAGAAATGTAAATGACCAACACTTGCTGTAAAACGCAACTATAAGCAATTGGGAATCCATGTGCCAACTTTGTGATCCCCTCTGTGTATTGGTGAGGATGCATATGGAGTACTGTGTTCAGTACTGGTTATTGTATTTATGGAAGTTTGTTACTATGTTTGATGCATTTCAGTGAAAATTTAATTGGACTAATATCTAGAATGACTGCGTTGCCTTATGAGGAAAGGCTAAACAAGCTAGGCCTGTATCATTTGGAGTTTAGAAGAGAAAGAGGAGATGAAACTAAAACATAAATAGTCCCAAGGGGACCTAACCAGGTGGATGTTGAAAACACATTTCGTCTTGTGGGAGAAACTAGATCAAGGGGTCATACTTGAAAAAATAAGAGTTAGCCATTTAAAATTATGTGGAAATTGTGAATATTCAGATTTGTTGGCATTGTTGAGATCTGATATTTGTGTACCTAATTTATTATAAATAGCTTGCACTATAATCAGCAAATTCATTTAAACTGCTTCTTCCTAAATTTAATTAAACATTTATCCCTTTAAATTCCATTCTCACTCGTTTTATTTCATTTAATTTTTTCCAAATCATAACATTTTAATTTTTGTTAGCTAATACAAATTTGACTCTGTTGATGAGGATGAGGTTAAGGCAGAATTTTTTTTTTAGCAAATTGCTGTCGGGATGGTGATAAGCACAATGACGCAGTTCCTAGTGAGTTCACTGCAAAGATGATCAAGATATTGTTTGGATTGTGGGAGGCCTGAATTTCAAATTGTTTCACGACAGATGCTGTATTGGTATATTGCCTTTCGGCCTCATCAGATGATTCTACTCACTATGATTGATATGATATATATCATCCCACCTAATTTCCCCTAGAGAAGGATGCAACTTATGTTTCAGGAGGAAGGTTACTTAAAACAGATTATTTGGTTATTACCCCATCACTATTTCTGGGAACTTGCTCTGCGCAAATTCATTAGCACACCCTCGAGAACATTTATGATTTTTCCTGAATGCTACATTGGCTGGAAAGTACTTTGTGAGGATATGCTGGAATACATTGCCTGCTTTCTTCCTTTCAATTTTTTTGCGTTATTTTATTCTACACTTTCTATAACCTGAATCAGTGAAGTTTAAGTTGGAGAGTGTCACTGCCAATTCCAATAGTAAGCTATTAATGTGTCAGGCAGTGTCCCCTGAGTGATTTCTGATATGTGCCTTTGAGACATATGTACCAGTGCGACATTGCTTTCAACAGATCAGAAATCAGGGAGCTTCCAACAAGAAAATGTATTGCAGATAAACATGGAAGATGGCTTAAAACAGTGATTATCACCTCAACGAGCCACCGTTACTTTCTGAGAAGTTTGGTACTGTGGGATGTTCAAACCAGTTTGAGGAAGACATATATTGAGTTGTAACTTTACTGACTTATTTTCAACTCTTTTCAAGAATTTTTTGTAGTTGAAATGTTTTGTCTAATAACTACAATGAGTAGACACGTTTACCAGGCTCAACCTTTTCTTGGCTGTTTCCTAAAATAATTGCTATTAGCCACTGGTCCCTCTGCAGTCCGTTCTGCAGAAATAGCTGAAGGAAAAATAGAATCTGTTGGAATAAAATGCATCCGACTGGGCAACATCTGTGCAAAGAGGGAAGCAACCTTAATGCTTTGAGCCTGTGCTTTTAAATAGAACAAGTGTAAGTTAGATATATAACAGGTTTTGAGCAAGGTCCAATTAGAATGAGGTCAAAAAAGGCCTGTGACTGGGAGGAATATAGGAAAGAGTTCTCCAGATGGGAAGATAATGGTTATGGGATAAGGAAAGAAACAGGTGTACTGCTGACTGAAAGAAATCAGACTGAAACAAGCAAAGGAATGGAAACAAAATGAGAACAGGAGTTTACCTGAAATTGTTTGAAATTGTTGAATTCAGCATTGATCCAGTGGTTGTAAACTCTTCAGCTGATAGATAAGGGACTGCTTCTGAAGTTTACGTTGAGCCTCACTGGAGTAGTGCAGTAATGGAAAGACCAAAATAGCAAAATGGGACCAAGGTGAAGGATTAAACTGACAAGAAATTCAGGATTGTGCTTTTGATTAGGAAGGAGTTGTTCCAGAAAGATTTCACATGAACAGAACTTGGTCTCCACAATTCAGAGGTGACCATATTATTACCAGTGAATGCAGTCGACGGAGACAGCCTAGTGTTTTCACATTAACAGCTACATCTCCCCACCATTCTTGGTTCTAAATATCAGAACCACATCGGCCTATTGCTGAAGATGTCCCCTGCTTTCTCCAAGTGCTAATCTACATGGATGAGAACTGATTCATCAACCAGGGACAATGGTACATGGTAAATAACAGGAGGCTTCCTGTCTCATGTTTGACTTGAAGGGAAAAAGATTTTTTGGGTTCCACAGTCAACGCTGAAGACTTCCAGATCAAACCTCTCCAGACTGTATACCACTGTTGCTGTCAATTCTGTTGGTCTGTACTCGTGGTGTGATATGATATTTCCAGGGATGGTGATGGTGGTGTGTGGGACAATGTTCATAAAGTATGATTCTCTGAGTATAAATGTGTCAGGATGTTGTTTGATTAATCTATGAGGCAGCTCTACCAGCTTTGGCTCCAGAACCTGCATGTTAACAAGTAGGACTCCGCATCGTCGGCAGGGCTATTTCTGCTGTTGTCCTCTGCAAGAAAAGGATTGATGCCAAATGGTGCATCTGGTTTCATTTCCTTTCTTAGACTTCGTAGCAATTGGTATTACTGAGCAGATTGCTCAGCCATTTCAGAGGGCAGTTGAGAGTCAACCACCTTTCTTCCAGGTCAGAAGTGACAATTACGAGGAGACATAATTTTAAGGTAATTAGAGGAATGCATAGGGGAAATGTCAGTGGCAGGTTCTTGACACATAGAGTGGTGGGCTCAAGGAATGTGTTGCTGGCAGTGGTAGTGGAGTCAGATACATTACAGACATTTAAGCAACTCTTGGATAGGCACATGGATGATCGTATAATGTAGGGTATGCAGGATAGTTTGCTCTTAGCAAGATAATAGGTCAGCACAGCACGGTGGGCTGAAGGGTTTGTACTGTTTTGTGCGGTTTTATGTTCTACACAGAGGGGCTGCAGTCTTGCAGACTAGACCAAGTGAGGAATGCAGATTTACTTAGCTGAAGGACATTCATGAGCCAAATGTTTTCTTTCTTCATACAACTGACAATGGCTTTATGCTTATCAGTAGATTGGTAGTTCCATTTTTTTTAATTGAAAAAATTCCCATGGCAAGATTCGAACCCAGAACTCCAGAAAATTGGTGCCCTTTCTGAATTGCTCATCTAGCGATAATATAGTAAAGCTGCCAGCTCAGCTAAAACTTAAGTCACATCAATACAAATTACAAATGTAATACTTTCCAGCACAATGACCCAAATACAGTTTGAATGAATTCTAGGCCATCGGAGTCCCATGCCTGATCAACCACTCGGCCAAAGTAGATCAACACTCCATAGGACCAGGGAGTGGCCTCAATGGCCTTGAGAAATGTACAATATCCACACTGCCTGCGCCACGGAAACAACCTCCCAAAACAGTCTATGTCCACCAAAGCTGTTAAATGATGGAAAGATAAATTTTGAAATTAAATCTAAATAAATTAAAAAGGAAGGTTGCGGCAGGCCTGGTGATCAGAAGCAGGCAGGCTCAGAAGTGCAAAAACTTCCTATCCTTACAAAACACAGTAGAATAATTGAGCTTGCAAAGGGAAAGCATTCTCTCTTCCCATCACCTCTAACTTGTCTCGAGCAATTAGAGATGGGCAATAAGGCTAATAGCCAGCGATGTCAACATTCCATTCAGACAGAGTATTGTTGTGATATAAAAGTGGTGTACTAAAAGGTGTTAACTGGAGCTGTTTGTTCAGTAGCGGTTATCAATGTCAGTTTCCGTGGACCGTAATTGTGTCCCTGAGGGGTTTCGCTCTTGTATTAATAAGGTGCTTCCTTCGACATGCGATCCCATAGTATCAGGGACAGCATCATCCCCGACACGATTTAGATCTGCAGCTGCAGTGAAGGGGAGAGTGAGAAAATTTGAGAACAATTGACTGCATTGTTATAACAATGGGTCAGAATCTGAATACGGCAGAGTGGAATATCCCAACAAAGGATAGTATCTGATAAAAATAGACTGGAATGTTAACACAATGGACAGGAGTTTATCTTCGGGTCTTTACTGGCTTTCTCAGGATTGGCCATGGTTAGAATTGCGGATAAAAGCCGTACTGATGATTATTCAAGGTGGTTACTATCCCATCCTCGCTATTTTTGGTGTCCCTGGTAAGTCTCTCTATCTCTGTCAATTCTATAAACTATGGTGAACGTCATTGCTATTTCTGCTGTTCATATTTGGCATGAGGTAAACTATTATCTTCAATTTTGGTCAAAATCTCGACTTAGTTCAAATTAATTTCGGACTCCTCACTCCCAAAACTCTGAGAAGAAACAATATTGTTCAGTACTCCGAGGCCCGTTTTGACCTGAACGGTTTTAGGTCTCCGTACGCTGTCATCAAACCTGCCTACAACCGCCCCCATAATACCTCTGCCTCAGTGATGTTGCTGAATAAGCCATCATTTACTCCTCTGTTAACTCCAGATTTTATGGCTCCAGTTCCCTTTTGGACACTCTTCCAGTTCCAAATATTTCACCCACAAACTCGTTTTTGTCTCTTCAGTTGAGTCACAGTCGGGTCTCCATATCAGGGACCCAGTATCAGAGTAGTAATGCCACTGGATGGGTAATTCAGAGACGCATATTATGACTTTAAAGACATTGTTGCAAATCCTATTACATTTGATGGCAAAATTTAAATTCAAATGACAAAAATTGGAATGAAATCTAATTTCACTAATGGCAATCACAAACCATCGGGATTTATTTTATTGAAGCATATCTTTCTCACTGATGGCCTTTAGTAAATAAATTTATTATTGGTCGGCCTCGACGAAGTGAGGCTTCAGACCCATAACGATATGATTGGTTCCATATGGCCTCAAAGTTGAGGGCAATTAGTGGTAGGCAACAAATGTTCCCCTTGCCAACGATGCTGACACCCCGTGAAACAAGAAAATTATAGGTGAAATAAGCCAAGCAAGTGCGGATGATGGAGATCCAGGACAAAACTCTTCAGCATCTGAAAGGGTTGGAGAAGCTCAGCAGGTGTAGCAACCTCTGTCAGGATAAAAACAGATAACTTTTTGAGCCCAATGACCAAGCATTAGAACTGAAGGAAACTGGGAAATAATAATTATTTATTTTGGTACCATGGATGGTTGGGTTGGAAGGGGGTATGATTTAAGTTGAATAGATAAAGAGATGTACTGAAAGAAAGAGGGAAAGAGGGGGGCATGATGGAGAAAGGGAGGGAGAGAGAGAAAAAAAGAGACAGAGAGAGGGAGACGGAGCAACAAACAAAGGGATTGATGAGCTGGCAGGAAAATAAAATGGATGGTTAATCTAACGTTTCCTCTTTCCCTTATCTCTGGGTATCACTCCACTGCATTATGTTCCTGTTTAAAGTGAGTTATGTTTCCTCAGTCTCTCTTTGAGTGTGGTGATCAACTCCATTGGCAGTACTGGTGCTGCTGTGACAGTTGCTGGAGGAACAGATAAGTGTAGTGTTGCGTTGTCAACAGCTTCGTTGGAGAGAGGAGCTGTTAATGGGGGGCTGTGATGGAAAAATAACAGAGCGGAAGGATAGTAAGGACGGTCAGAGGAAGAGAGGTGTGCAGAAAGTGAGGAGTTTGTGAGAAAGAGAGGATGCTAAATAGATAAAGAACGCGGCGGGGGGGGGAGGTTGAATGAGAAGGAGAGTGACAGGGACACTGAAAGCGAGTGAGAAAATCAGAGGGAGGTCACTAGAGGAGATAGAAAGAAAGAGGGAAGTTTCCAGTGTGAAGGGAGAATGGGTGGGAGGCAGATATGAAGTGAAAGGTTGGCATCTGTGTCACCAGAGGTGAAAACAAGGACAGAGTGACTTAAATCCATCTCCTGAGCTCGGCACCTGTCCCTTTCCCTTCCCTGAAGGACCAAACGTAGGTCAAAATCTGTCTCTCTCCAGTTTAGTTTCTTCAACAAATAAACAAACAAAATATGGTTTGCTTGGCACTTCTTTTGTTATGATTACTAGAAAATCCTGGATGGGTTTCATTTGTTTAGTGAGTGAATTTAATTGATCGTTGAATTTGGGTAAAGGGATATTTCAGTATATTCTTCAGCTGCTGCCTAAACTTAGTCTGGGTCATGGCATAGATCGCAGTGTTTGTGCAGCAACTGAGGAGCTGCAGCATGAAGCCCATTTCCTGAAGGGCATTGCACTATCCCCGTTGGGATTTCCAGGAACCTATGCCAGGTGCAAAGTATGAAACGAGTTTGTTTCAAAAATTAGGTAGTCAGTGAGCTGTCCCCCTCCACCCCCCACCATTCAGCATAACCTTTAGCCTCACACCAGGGACAGGACTGGGCTGACACTCGCCATGAAGTGAAATGTTTCGATTCTGGAATTTTCCTGGCAGGAGTGTGTGACATATCCATCATCTAGTAAGTGCAGTTCTCCGATGTATTCACTAGCTGACGCAAGCCATCTGCCTCCTGAGAGCATTGCGTTGCTTCTATCTCCACAGAAAAAAAAACTTCCAGAAATACGACGGAAATATGTGACTGGTGAAAATGAAGAACTGCAGGAAACTTAAATTTATTACAGGGCATGTTTTTTTTTCAACTCATTGAATTGGAGGTTGGTAGTTTGCTGCATCTGATGAGCTACATTGCAGAGTTTTGAGGAGATGGCAAAAGATCTGGTGAAAAAAAATAAGGATTATTATTAAGTTCTTTAGATTCTGCAAAGGATCCTGAAAAGTGGCAAGTAGCTATTGTAACTCGAAATATTGAAAACAGGACGGAGGGGAAAAAACAGAAAACTAATTAATGGATAGCTTTGATGTCAACTGTCAGAAAAATATTGGAATTCTTTTTGAGGAATGTGACAACTAAACACTTGGAGAATAATGATATACTTTGGCAAAGTCAGTCAAGATTCAGAAAAGGGAAGTCATCTCTGATAAATTTGATGGAGTTTGCGAAGTTTGTCCTTTGTGACATTTACAATTGAAAAACGGTGGGATTGGAGTTTTACTTTTCAGAGGACATTTGACACTGTTAAGTACAGGTGAGTCGAGAAAGTTAGAGTCCGTGGGTAGGAAGGGATGGATTATACCACATGGATTTGAATAAAGAGAGTAGTGTTCTTCTCTGGATTGAATGCTTTTGGGGTATCAGGAGTATCAGTGCTTGAGCAATGGCTGTACATAAGGTATATATATGATTTAAGTATGGATAACAAATAACTCATTCTCACATTGTTTATTTAATGATGAGAGGTTTAGAAGTGCTATTGTTGAAAAGGGCCTGGACTTTCTTGTTCATGAGTTAGTAAATGAATTAATACGTGGTAGCAGGAAATTAAATGGTATGTTGTACTTCAATGCAAAATTATTGATGTACCAGAATGTATTAGCTAATGAGAGTGTTTGTTGAGAGAGTATTTGGGCCACATTCATCCACAATACGTTCATTCTGAAACAGCTGTTCCCATCAGCTTCCTGATCTCCATAGAGAACATTGTGCCTTCCCCGAGATGGAAGATGCCTTTGAGACTGGTTAAAAACAAAATTCCTTCATTCGCACTACTAGATAACCATGTTAAAGTCACGCGTATGTACTACGAGAAATGAAGCTACGAGGAGCAACATAGAGGAGCCTGTCTGAGCAGTCCCTGCTTCATTTTGTTTTCATGTTGCAGCTCCACTAACATCTATCTGTTCGTGGGTATGATTTGTTGAGATGAATAGCTTTCCCGCTTCCTTTGTAAGTTACTTCAGGTGCGAAATGATCGCTTTCTGATCCCATGTAGGTTGTTTGATTGACATATTGGCCTCTTCCTGGTCCCATGAAACAGGCTCTAGAGCCTGATTGGGCTACCCCTGTTCCTGTACTAAATCTCGATTTTCTGATCAGACTCCTTGTGAAATATGCAGGAGGGAATGAATGGGCTATCCCTCATGTCCAATAGTTTTGCTGGGCTGAATGGGTTCCTCATATTGTTGTGAAACCAGATTGAGCTGCTGAATGAGCTCCTTCTTTTACCATGGCAATGAGAAGTGCCTACAGTGTTGTTGCATAAATGTTACGTACACTTCAATAGCACAAGTTTGCTGTCCAGGTCTTGCAAATGGACACAGGCTGCATCAGTTGCTGAAAGGTGACAAATTGTTCTGAATATTGTGTAATCTTCAGTGGACATCATCTTCTAATTGGTGTGGTCTTGATGGCTGAATGGCTTGCTTGCATACTGTAAGGATTCTAAGATAAGGAAATTGGAAATGTCTGGGCCCGGGAAGCTACCCTAAGCATCTCCTGCAGTGATGCCACAGGACTGAGATAATTGATGCCGACTGACCACAAACATGTTCTTTTGAGCTATGAATTACTCAAAGAGTGTAGAGTTTACAACTGACTCCCATTAAGCACAATTTTGCTGAGACTTCACGACATCATCCTCAGTCAAATACTACTTTGTTGTCAGGGTCAATTACTCTCACACGAGCCCTTGTATTTCCTCTCTTTTGCTCATATCAGTAAGTCATGGTGAAGGAGCAGGGAGTATTTTCTTCAAACAGTGGTTAGCTAATATCAGGAAACCTCTTTCCACAGAGTTATGGCAGTGAAATTGCTGAAAGTATGTAAAGAGGAGGTAGATGGATTTTGAACTGTAATAGAGTTGAGGGCTACGAAGAATTGGACATTAAGGAAGATTTGAGACCTAGAACAGGTCAGCCATGATCTTATTCAGAGACAAGTCAGGCTTGCGGGGGTGGTTGTGGTGGGGTGATGCTTGGTGAGTGACCTACACCCTTTTTCTAATGTTCTCACATCATTTATTGAAAAAATAGTGGTTTTATTTTTCAGAAAGTTGTGTGAGGAATGTTGCAGTTCATGAGAACAAAAAACTACAACATGATGCATAAAGGAAAGACAAGTTGCAGAGAGGGGAAGCTCTATAAAGAGAATTGAGGGGCCTCTTTTATGGCCAACATGGGTTTTCCAATTATATTTTTCATACCATCTCAAACTGTGTGTGACAATCTTCAAGGGCTGAATGGTCTTCTCTGTTGCTGTGCACCAGGTACTCCAACTGCACATGTGTAGTAGATTTGAAGGACTGAATGGAACATAGAGATGCACCGAGGGGCAGGAGTGGAATATTAGGACCATTACACACTTTGGCCCTACTCCAACAGATGCGAAAATCGTAGTTGATCTGGTTGTAATTTAAACCATAGTTTCCTATCTGCAGTTCATCAAACTTGACTCAATTTTCTGTCCAATATTTAACAAACATGGCATTGAATAAATGCAAAGACCCAGGCACCACAACCTTCTGGGGAAGAGAATTCCCATGCGAAAGCCCCTTTGAGAATTTCACCATTCGCTGTTTCAACCGAGGCTGGAGGGTCACTGTTTCCTTTGCTAGTCTTATTACTCCACTGGCGTCAACACAATTTAAATATAACCAGGTTGGGTTGATGGCTGAATGACGAACAGTTCACACATTTTTAAATATGTACATCTGTATTTGCATTTCCAAAAATAATGAAACGCAGACACATTTACTCACAGAGATACACACACATGTACATGCACATCTGAAACCAGTCAAACCCTGAATATCTGAAAACAAAGAACTAAAAAAAACTGTAGATTATCAACTTGAAAGTTTTTTCCCCCCAAATAATAGTTAAACTTATGACAAAAGAAAAATTGAGGGATTGCAGGAAAATTGAGAGATTGTCCCAAATGTTATGCTACTTCTGAAGTCTTTCTCCTCACACACATAGTTGGCAATTTTGTTGTTGTTGTTGCTGCTGCAGGGTCAGTTGGATTAATTTCCTTTGCTTCAGGCGGTGAGGAAATTCCAATGAATCCTCAATTGAAATCCGCCGTGAGTGCTCAGGTTGACCTCTTTTCAGCTCACGTACATTATTGAGAAGAGGTGGGTGGTGGTGGGGGTTTGGGGGTTTGTTGGCACAATAAGTGGTTGCTTCTCAGGCAGGTTACGTTTTGTCTCTCTCTTGGGTGAATCATACAATAATGTTACCTGAGCCCCAAAGTGGACTCTGTGAATTCTCGAACATTCTATGGACTGTATGAATCTATCCCAATTCCCTTGGTGATGAGGGTGCATTTCTGCTGCTGTTGTATGCAGCTCCTTTTCCTCAGTCAAAAAAGTCCTCACTTTATAATTCGAAGTATATGTGTTCACGTAATATTTAGTACATGGTTAATAATTTCATAACATCCGTGTTAAAATGAAAACATCTTATTATTATTAAAACTGATACCCTCGTTTCAGTCTCCCATGACTGAGGAAACATCCATCAGGTCTGCTCCTGATACACTGTCTTCAAGATCTTGTATGGAATAATACGAACATTTCTCATTCCCAGACATGAAAGTTTAATCTTTAATAACATTAGGCCTTCATCCCTGGATCAAGTGAATAAAACTTTGAAAAGCTTCTACAGCAATTGTGCCTTTTGTTATAAATTGTTTAGTGGATCAAAACTGCAAACTGTGCATTAAATCTAGTCTCAGAAATGCCCTGTACAGATACAGCAAAACAATCCTACAATTGTATCCAATACCAAATGCAAGAAACAATATCATTTCATTAAGCTTTCTAACCATTTGCTGCAATTGCAGACTAATTTTTGTAATTCATGCACCAACATGGCGGTGGAGTAAGACGCTACAGTTAGACCTCTTCCACTATGTCCACTCTTCTTCTTCCTCTTCTCTTTTTCTTCTTCTGAGTGCCTTTGTTTCTTTACTTCTCTTTTTTCCCCCTGCCTCCTGGTCTTCAGCAACAACTCCTGGCCTCAGCTGACCTCCAGCGAGGAGTGACAATTCCCATTCCCTGGTGACCAATCATTTCTGGCTTTCAGCAATGATTCCAGCTTCTGGCGAGCAATGTTGCTTGGCCTCTGGCGACAACTCCTAGCCTGGCACAACGGCTTCCCACAGCAGCCTCCCAGCTTGGTGACCTCCATACCTCCTGCAGCAGTATCTCAAAATGGTGACTCTCCATCTTCTTTAGGCCTCCCTGGCGTCGTGTGAAGCTAGGGCTTGGCGCAGATTGGAAGCTAAGTGTCTGCTTGGTCTGCTATACTGAACTGTTTTTCTGTAATGCTGGACATTTTAGGTCTGTAGCAAATAGCGCACCAAAAGAAGCTGCTCCAAGATACTTTTGCATCTATGTTGGCGTTGCGATCGCCATTGTATAATCTTTTCACTGTGCTCATTGAACACTTGTGACAATGCAAGCTTTTCTAAGGCATTCTAGAATCATGCAAATCCCTCTATACAATTGAGTTATATAATCTCTCTCTATTCAAGTTGCTTGGTGTTGTTTTATACTTCCGCCAAAATACAAACTTCCAATAACCCATATTTTGCAGTGTCTGTGGAAGGTTTGCTTCCCCTGTCTGTATCCCACTGCTAATTTTAGCTAATTGAGCTCAAATGAATTTGATCCCCTGTACCAAATCATGAACATAGATTGTAACTCATTGATGGCCCACACCAAGCCTTAAGACATTCCATTAGTTACAGCTTTACAACGTGAAAATAAACATTTGTCTCTACATTTTATTACCTGTAAGTTATAAGGCTTGCCTATTTCTGTGCAGCAGCCTAGAAAGTTTGAATGGCATCGTGGTCTTTTGTGAAATACACTCAAAGGTCTGAATGCCTTTGATCTATTCCTGCGTGAATCCTTAGAGGGACAGAATGGTCTCCCTCTGTCTCATTATAATGATCCTCACTGACTGAATGGGTCTTCCTCAACCTATAACAGCCTTGAGGGGTTGATTGATACAACGACACATGATTTATGAACAGCAGTTGATTCCAGAGTTTTAGTCTCATTCATTGTTTTGTATCTGCTGCACCATTCAGAATGTTCACTGTTGATATGATAGAGTCTGAACACCTCTCCCCTATTCACTCCCTATAATCATCGACTCATTTTTCCATCAAGGATCAATTGAGCTCAGCCTTGAATATCTTCAATAAACAAATCATCGCTGCTTGCTGAGAACAAGAACATGTCAGATAGCACAACAATAAGAAGGGAACATTCTTCTCTCAAAATTAAATGAGAGGGCCCTTATCTTTAAAATGCATTAATCTCATACCATAACACCACCACTTTAGAGTTTGAAGGAGACAACAGACTTCGGCCATTAAGCCCACAAAACTGCTCCACTTTACCATTGACACTCTTCAATAAAATATTTATCAGACTCAGTCTGAACTGCTCCCTCAGTGAGATGTTTCCAGATATTGTAAGACCATAAAAGTACAAGAAATTGGAGACAAATTAATCCATTCGTTCCTCCAAGTCAGCTCTGTTGCTTCAGTGTGGCCGATATGTTTCTCAACACAATTCCTCTGCCTTCTCCCTGTAGTGCTTGATTGCCTCAATAATCAAAAAGTTATCTATATTCCTGTTAAAGGCACACTTGCT
Organism: Stegostoma tigrinum; assembly: GCF_030684315.1. Taxonomy (NCBI): domain Eukaryota; kingdom Metazoa; phylum Chordata; class Chondrichthyes; order Orectolobiformes; family Stegostomatidae; genus Stegostoma; species Stegostoma tigrinum. The sequence goes on from NC_081363.1 coordinate 91,990,809, forward strand.
TCTAAATGTCTATATCTACTTGAGTTTGTATATATGTCTGTGTGTGTTTGACTGTCTGAGTGCATCTGTCTCTCTATGCATGTATGTCTACATTTCTGCCTGTGTTTGTGTCTAATTTTATGTGCCCGTATATGTCTCTCTGTGTTTCAATGTTTGCATCAATCTGTGTGGCTGTTGTGTGAATTAGTGCAGTACTGTGTGTATCTAGTTTGTGTGTATATCTGTATCTGCGGCAGTCTGCAGCGAGGTTGCTGTTGTTTTGTGGGTGAATCCATTGAAATTGGGCAAAGCCTCTCAGCCCCCTCTCTGTCGCCTTGTTTTGTTTAAAATAATAAAATGCCATTCTCTGCTGCCGTCTTTACACTATTCCACAAGCTGCGGACTTTTTTCAGAAATATTTAATCATATGAATCTCTCACATTGCATGGTTGTCTCATTGTTTAAAGAATATCTTTGGAGGCACAGAGCAGTTCTGACCAACACCATGTGATGTTGTCTTTGAGATATTAGCAGAAGAATTGGCTGGCCCACAGAAAGCAGCGAGTGGTAGTAGAAGGAAAATATTCTGCCTGGAAGTCAGTGGTGAGTGGTGTTCCACAGCGCTCTGTCCTTGGGCCTCTACTGTTTGTAATTTTTATTAATGACTTAGATGAGGGGATTGAAGGATGGGTCAGCAAGTTTGCAGATGACACAAAGGTTGGAGGTGTTGTTGACAGTATAGAGAGCTGTTGTAGGCTGCAGCGGGACATTGACAGGATGCAGAGATGGGCTGAGAGGTGGCAGATGGAGTTCAACCTGGATAAATGCGAGGTGATGCATTTTGGAAGGTCGAATTTGAAAGCTGAGTACAGGATTAAGGATAGGATTCTTGGCAGTGTGGAGGAACAGAGGGATCTTGGTGTGCAGATACATAGATCCCTTAAAATGGCCACCCAAGTGGACAGGGTTGTTAAGAAAGCATATGGTATTTTGGCTTTCATTAACAGGGGGATTGAGTTTAAGAGTCGTGAGATCTTGTTGCAGCTCTATAAAACTTTGGTTAGACCGCACTTGGAATACTGCGTCCAGTTCTGGTCGCCCTATTATAGGAAAGATGTGGATGGTTTGAAGAGGGTTCAGAGGATGCTGCCTGGACTGGAGGGTTTATCTTATGAAGAGAGGTTGACTGAGCTCGGACTTTTTTCATTGGAGAAAAGAAGGAGGAAAGGGGACCTAATTGAGGTATACAAGATAATGAGAGGCATAGATAGAGTTGATAGCCAGAGACTATTTCCCAGGGCAGAAATGGCTAGCATGAGGGGTCATAGTTTTAAGCTGGTTGGAGGAAAGTATAGAGGGGATGTCAGAGGTGGGTTCTGTACACAGAGAGTTGTGAGAGCATAGAATGCGTTGCCAGCAGCAGTTGTGGACGCAAGGTCATTGGGGTCATTTAAGACACTACTGGACATGCATATGGTCAGAGAAATTTGAGGGTGCATACATGAGGATCAATGGTCAGCACAACATCGTGGGCTGAAGGGCCTGTTCTGTGCTGTACTGTTCTATATTCTATGTTCTATGTTCTAAGAAGATGAACATGCCCATTGCTACCACGTCTGATGCCTTTGGGTCTTTTTTTCAGGACTTTCCAATCCTTTCTCTCTTATAATTTGTAAGAGCACACATTGTAAGTCACAGAAAATGTAATAAAATTCATCGCATCCCCTTAGAAAATGCTTCATATGGAGATGCCAGGATGCAATTGCAGTGGAAATATTCTTTAGTGTGTGTACTCTGTGTCTGGAATACTACCAAAAACATTTAAACATTGCAGATGGTTTTCACCCTCTGTGCCGTACTGTGGAATAGCATGGGGAGGCCAACGCAGGGTGTGATTGCATAACTTTAAATACTACCGTAACTACCAAACCTGGAACTCACTAGGAAACAACGATTCACACACACACACACGAATAAAAAGAAAAACTCTCCACTAATACACTGACACAAATAAAGACATGGGCAATCTGTCAGTATTTCTTTAGCTCGTTTGGCAAGTTTGTCAATATCTCAATTTTTCAGTCAGCGATAATTTGGCCGATTGTTATGGCATATGGCAGATGAGGATCAATGCAGAGAGGTATGAAGTGATGCATTTTGATAGGAAAGAAATTGAAAAACAAAGTAAAATAATCTGTGCCATAATAAAAGGAGTATTGCAGCAGAGGGTGTTAGGTGTATATGAGCATAGAATATTGAAGATATCAGGACAAGTGGGGACAGAAGTAATCAAGCCAATTAGTTTCAATACTGAGCCGCTTGAAGGAGGAATTGCAGGAGGAAGACTCAGTACTCTTATCCTGGGTGGTGGTGGTGACAATGTGTTGTTAGCCCACCCTCTTGCCCACAAGGCCATGGAGATTCCATTTGTACCAGTTTGACACAAAAGGAGAATGACATCAGGAACATAACATCTTAAGTTGTACCAGGTGAAAACAGAACTGACAGTGCGTTTGAAGTGAGAACTTCCCTTCATTGTACAATGCATCTGAAGAAGTTGGTGGGAAGTGGGAAGTCATCCCGGTCTTCTTCAGTTCGTGCCAGAGTCTCCTCTCCATGGTGAGGATGTGGGAATGGATGCCAGCCATTCCGCCAGCCTGTGTGGCCTTTTCTCTCCTACTACAGGCTGTTTCTCCAGGAATGAGAGAAAGGGCGGTAGAGAGTAAGGGTGGAATCGGGTCGCTCTGCCGTTAGTGCTGTTGTAGGTGGGCAGAAAAGGTGAAGCACAGGAGGAAGTCAATTACCCTTGTTAAATACATGCAGTGTTATTAATTTGGCTGTATAGTGACAGTGAGAGAGAGATGAAAAGTTCTGCAAGCATTAATGAGAGTGATAGAGTATGAGCTTTGCTTGGAGGCTGGTGCTTTATCAGATATGCAATGAGTGTGAGGGAGCAGAGAGAATATAGCAGTAGTTATCTAGGCAGAGTGGGGAAGGTTGTTGACGCTTGTCCTGTATTTTAGGGCATTTCTTCAGACCGCAGATACTGCAAGAAACTGGCTGGTGAGCGCACACCATGTTTGGTGGGACTGGTGGAGTGGTATCCTCTCAGAAGAGAATGGTCTCCCACTGTACTAGCACACCCACCAGGACTTCCGTGGACTTATTGAAAAATCGTAGTGTAATTGCCACTTATCTGCCACTGTCGGGATAACTGTGCAGAGCAGCTCCAAACTGAGGAAGTTCAACCACAATTCCAATGGCCTTTCAAAGATAGCACCGATGCCAGGATTCACAGCATAGCCAAGGACATCCAGGCAATGGCATGGATTTCCAGCCATGATGAATGAGAGAATCGGACTGGCATCAAATGAGAGAGACACAATTGGGCATGGTATGTTGTCAATGAACAAAAACAAAGTTGTTGGAAAAGCTCAGAAGGCATGGCAGCATCAGTGAAGGAAAAGAAAAGTCAACATTTCAGGCCTGATGACCTTTCCTCAGACCCTCCTTCTGAGGAAGGGTTACCAGACATTAAAACATTGACTCTGTTTTGTTCGTGCACAAATGCTACCAGACTTGCTGAGCTTTTCTAAAAGGTTGTTTCTCTTCCTGATTTACAACATCCCAGTTCTTTCAATTTTTATGCTGTTAATCATGCAAGTTTGTATAATAGCACCAGGAAATTAGTTTGGGCTCTTGAAGAGAAAACTTCCATTTGGCTCAATGACAAAGACATTTCACCAGATGATTGTGAGATTCAAATCAATGATTTGAAGACTTTGCTGACCTCACTCCAAGTTATAAACCTGCAGAACAAAACATCATCCAAAATTCACTATCAGCCGAACTCACACAATCTCATTCACCCATCATTCCTGTAAAAACTACACGTGTTGCAGGTGGCTACTGAAATGTTTTCATTTCAACATTCAGAAACTCTTGAATACATCCTTCCTTGAAATTATCTCTCAATCTTGCCCTGTATCTCTATAGCCCAAACCCATACCATTTGTTGGCATTTAAACTGATTCTCCTGACATCTATTTGTGGTAATGATTTTCACACACATAACATCTTTTGTCATGGCCCAATGGAGATATTGATCTGTAAATGAATGTCAACAGTGTATTATGTCACTTTCAGCACGGTCTTCTAATTTCCCCATAGAAACGTAGAAAATAGGTGCAGAAGTAGACTATTTGGCCGTTCGAGCCTGCACCACCATTCAATTCAAACATGGCTGATCATGCAATCTCAGTGCCCCCTCCCCACCTTCTCCCCATACCCCATGTTCCCTTTAGCTGCCAGGGCCAAGTCCAGCTCCATCTTCAATAATACTCATGAAATTGCCCCGATAACTTACTGTGGGGGAGAATTCCATAGTTTCACAACTTTCTGATGGAAGAAATTATTCGTCTTCTCAGCCCTGAATGGCTTACCCCTTATTCTTAGCTGCGACCCCTTGTCCTAGACATCCCCGAAATCGAAATCCCACAAAAACACTGTTCAGCCCCATCAGATTTTACATGTCTCTATGAGATTCCCCCCCTTCATTTTTTCCAAATTCCAGCTAATAAAACTGCAGTCGATATAATCTTCACGATATGTCAGTCCTGCCATGTCAGGAATCAGTCTGGTGGACTTTCACTGGGCTCCGTCAATAACAAGAATGTCCTTCCTCAGATTATGAGACCAAAACTGCACACAATATTCAAAGTGGGGCCTCAACAACTCCATGTATAATTGCAGCAGGGCAAACTTAGACAGGTACTCAAATCCTCTTGCTGTGATGGAGAGCATGCCATTAGTTTTCTTCACTGTGAGATGCACCTGGCCAACCTTCAGAGACTCTTCCACCTCATCATTTATTTTAAACTGCCGCCATTCAAGTAATGATCTGCTTTCCCGTTTTGGTGATCAACGTGGATTACCTCAAGTATGCCCAAAGTATAGTGCATTTGCCAAACATTTGCCCATTCAGCTAGTCTGTCGATGTCACCCTGCAGTCACTTAGGATCCTCCACACACCATACACTGCCAACCAGCTTAGCATCATCTGAAAATTTGGAGATATGGCATTTCATTCCTTTGTCCCAATCATCAATATACATTGTGAATAGCTGAGGTCCCAGCACCAAACCCTACGGTCCAACACCCTCAATGCCCGCCACTCTAAAAAAAGGCCTATTTATTTCCAAGATAATAAAATGTGAGGCTGGATGAACACAGCAGGCCAAGCAGCATCTCAGGAGCACAAAAGCTGACGTTTTGGGCCTAGACCCTTCATCAGAGAGGGGGATGGGGAGAGGGAACTGGAATAAATAGGGAGAGAGGGGGAGGCGGACCGAAGATGGAGAGTAAAGAAGATAGGTAGAGAGAGTATAGGTGGGGAGGTAGGGGGGGGATAGGTCAGTCCAAGGAAAACGGACAGGTCAAGGAGTTGGGATGAGGTTAGTAGGTAGGAGATGGGGGTGCGGCTTGGGGTGGGAGGAAGGGATGGGTGAGAGGAAGAACCGGTTAGGGAGGCAGAGACAGGTTGGACTGGTTTTGGGATGCAGTGGGTGGGGGGTAAGAGCTGGGCTGGTTGTGTGGTGCAGTGGGGGAGGGGACGAACTGGGCTGGCATAGGGATGCAGTAGGGGAAGGGGAGATTTTGAAACTGGTGAAGTCCACATTGATACCATATGGCTGCAGGGTTCCCAGGCGGAATATGAGTTGCTGTTCCTGCAACCTTCGGGTGGCATCATTGTGGCAGTGCAGGAGGCCCATGATGGACATGTCATCTAAAGAATGGGAGAGGGAGTGGAAATGGTTTGCGACTGGGAGGTGCAGTTGTTTGTTGCGAACTGAGCGGAGGTGTTCTGCAAAGCGGTCTCCAAGCCTCCGCTTGGTTTCCCCAATGTAGAGGAAGCCACACTGGGTACAGTGGATGCAGTATACCACATTGACAGATGTGCAGGTGAACCTCTGCTTAATGTGGAATGTCATCTTGGGGCCTGGGATAGGGGTGAGGGAGGAGGTGTGGGGGCAACTGTAGCATGTCCTGCGGTTGCAGGGGAAGGTGCCGGGTGTGGTGAGGTTGGAGCGCAGTGTGGAGCGAACAAGGGAGTCATGGAGAGAGTGGTCTCTCCGGAAAGCAGACAGGGGTGGGGATGGAAAAATGCCTTGGGTGGTGGGGTCGGATTGTAAATGGCGGAAGTGTCGGAGGATGATGCGTTGTATCCGGAGGTTGGTAGGGTGGTGTGTGAGAACGAGGGGGATCCTATTTAGGCGGTTGTGGCGGGGGCGGGGTGTGAGGGATGTGTTGCGGGAAATACGGGAGTCGCAGTCAAGGACGTTCTTGATCACTGTGGGGGGAAAGTTGCGGCCCTTGAAGAACTTGGACATCTGGGATGTGCGGGAGTGGAATGTCTTAATGTGGGAGCAGATGCGGCGGAGGCGGAGGAATTGGGAATAGGGGATGGAATTTTTGCAGGAGGGTGGGTGGGAGGAGGTGTATTCTAGGTAGCTGTGGGAGTTGGTGGGCTTGAAATGGACATCAGTTACAAGCTGGTTGCCTGAGATGGAGACTGAGAGGTCCAGGAAGGTGAGGGATGTGCTGGAGATGGCCCAGGTGAACTGAAGGTTGGGGTGGGAGGTGTTGGTGAAGTAGATGAACTGTTCGAGCTCCTCTGGGGAGCAAGAGGCAGCGCCGATACAGTCATCAATGTACCGGTGGAAGAGGTGGGGTTTGGGGCCTGTGTAGGTGCAGAAGAGGGATGGTTCCACGTAACCTACAAAGAGGCAGGCATAGCTGGGGCCCATGTGGGTGCCCATGGCCACCCCCTTAGTCTGTAGGAAGTGGGAGGAGTCAAAAGAGAAGTTGTTGAGGGTGAGGACGAGTTCAGCTAGGCGGATGAGGGTGTCGGTGAAGGGGGACTGGTCGGGCCTGCGGGACAGGAAGAAGTGGAGGGCCTTGAGGCCATTTGCATGCGGAATGCAGGTGTACAGGGACTGGATGTCCATGGTGAAGATGAGGTGTTGGGGGCCAGGGAATTGGAAGTCCTGGAGGAGGTGGAGGGCGTGGGTAGTGTCACGGACGTAGGTGGGGAGTTCCTGGACCAAAGGGGAGAAAATGGAGTCCAGATAGGTGGAGATGAGTTCGGTGGGGCAGGAGCAGGCTGAGACGATGGGTCGACCAGGGCAGGCAGGTTTGTGGATTTTGGGAAGGAGATAGAAACGGGCCGTGCTCCCTATTTATTTCCAACTGCCTGTTTCCTGTCTGCCAACTAGTTCTCCATGCATGTCAAAATGTTCCCTCTGATGCCATGAGCTTTAATTTTTCATCTTAATCTCTTGTGTGGGCCCTCATCAAATGCCTTTTGAAAGTCCAGATACGCAACATCTGCAGATTCACCATCGTCTATTCTACTTGTCACATCTTTAAAAAAAAATCCAGGATTTGTCAAGCATGATTTCCATTTGATTTCCCAAGATTTCACCATTTTCCAAATACTTGATTATTACATCTTTACTAATTTTCTCCAGCATTTTCGCAACCATTGATGTCAGGCTAACTTGCCTATAAATCACCATTTTCTCTCTCCCTCCTTTTTTAAAAGAGTGACATAGATTGGCTACCCTTCAGTCCATTGGAACTCTTTCAGAGTCTACAGAATGCTGGAAAAAATGATCACCAAATGGCCTGTTATTTCTAGGGCTAATTTCTTAAGTATTCTGGGATGCAGAGTATCAGGCCCTGAGGTCTTATTGGGTTTTAATTCTATCAATTTCCCCAATACCATTTCCTGACTAATAAGGATTTTCTTCACTTCCTCCTTAATGCATGAACCTCTGTCCCCAAGTATTTCCTGAATATTATTTGTGTCCTCCTTTCTGAAGGTGGATCTGAAGTATTTGTTCAACTGGTCTGCCATCTGTTTGTTGTCCATTATGAACTCCCCTGATTCTAAATGCAAGAGACCTACATTTGTCTTCACCGGTCTTTTTCTTTTCACACATCTATAAAAGTTTCTTTGCAATCAGCCTCTTTTGTATATTTTCCACAAGCTTACATTCATATTGTTTTTTCACTTTCCCAATTAAACCCATTGTCCTCCTCTGCTGAATATTAAATTACTCCCAGTCCTGGGGTTTGCTGCTTTTTCTGGCCAATTTAGATGCCCCTTCTTTGGCTTTAACACAATCCCTGATTTCCTTTGCTAACCATGGTTGAGCCACCTTCCCTTTGTTTATGCCAGGCAGAGATGTCCAAATGCTAAAGTTCATCCATGCGTTCTTTAAACTTCTGCCATTTACCAGCAACCACTTAATTATCGTTGGCCAGCTTATCAGAGCTGATTCAAGCCTCATACCATCAATGTTAGAATTCCTTAAGCTCAGGCCACTAGTTTCAGTTTTATTCAATCCAAAACAATATGCCCTACTTCCCAGGAGGCGGTGCCCCATTGCAAAGTGATTGGTATCTTCAATTGGAGGATGAGACTTTACCTCCACCAGGACTGTGTGCTGGGCACTCCTGCAGATAATGTTAGGGACAGGTACATTTGTAAAAAGTACTTTGCTGAGAATGTTTCCCTCTTGGTGGTTCACTCAACACTTTCCACGTACTGGTTGCCATGTATTTTTGGCCTTGCCCAGTTTGGTCAGTGATGATCTTGTAAAGATATTCTTAATGATGGACATTGAAGCACAGCACCCAGAGTACATCCTGCATCCTTTTCACTCTCGATGCTTCCTCTAATTTATTTTCAATATAGAGGTGAACTAATTTATTACTGAGAGGTAGTGTGGAGGGCAGCAGATGTCCATAATCAGTTGATTCACTTGACCGTCTTTGGCCCGTTATGGTGTGATTTCTTGGGTTCTGGAATCAATGTTGTGGAATTCAATGGCAACTTGTTTTCTGAGTGCATGCAACAAAGCACCACTGATGGGTCTTCCCTGCCGATGGGACAGGACATACCCAGAGGTGGTGATTGTGTTGAATGACATATCCCAACGGATCTGATATAACAAGGTGTAGCGCTGGATGAACACAGCAGGCCAAGCATTATCAGAGGAACAGGAAAGCTGATGTTTCAGGTCTAAACCTTATTATATCACCTTGTTATATCAGATTCTCCAGCATCGGAATTTCCTACTATACCTTCTATCATATCTGATTGCGTGAGTATAAAAATGGCAAAATGTTTTGACCAGTCAAGATGAAGAATAAAGGTGACATTGGAGTGGGGAATAGAAGCTTAAAAATCTGAATGAAGCACATTGTATCTGTATGTGTGTTGTGTTCTCGAAAAAGATTGAGGAATTCAGTGCAGACATTGATGTAAATGAATGTCATGCAATGGCATCAGAGAAACATTGCTGCAGGGTGACTGATAGTGGGAACTGAATTACAAGATCAGTTTACACTTGATAGTGTGGACAAAAATGAAAGGAGGTATGGTGATTCACCAAATAAGGGATGGCATTTGCATGTAAATTGCCAGATGAGTGGTGTTTGGGAGAGGATTCCACTGTGAGGCTGAGTGAGCCTCTACGAATTTCTCCACATTATTTGGGTTCGAGGGCTTGCACCGCAAATCACGTCGAGTAACCACTACTTCTTACTGCTTGCCATTCAAAGAGCACCTCGCCACTAAATGGAGCTCCTAGAATTAGTTTCCCTGGCACAACAGCCAATATTGAAAGCCCATAGTACACTGGACAGGCACTGTCTCAGCGGAACTAGCCTGCAAAGTCCAGAAGTGAAAGGAGTAAAAACATTTCCACTGTGTTGGTAGTTCTTCATTACAAAGACTCAGGTGACTGTCTGTGTGGAGTTTGCACATTATCCCCATGTCTGTTTGGATTTCCTCCCAAAGTCCAAAGATGTGCAAGCGAGGTGGATTGGCCATGCCAAATTGCCCATAGTGTCCAGGGGTGTCGATTAGGTGGGTACAGGGGGTTGGGTCTGGGTGGGATGCTTCTGAAGTTCAGTGTGCGCTTGTTAGGCTGAAGGTCCTGTTTCCATACTGTAGGGATTCAATGATTGCTGATTCTATGAAATTGCAGCTTTGGACTTTTATGCTGTCCATCTAAACCGGGATGTGAAAATACATTCAGGGAGATAGTCAGTAAATAACCAGGAAAAAGGTAGGAGAATGGGGTTTAAAAACATATCAACCACGATCGAATGGAAGAATAGTCTGGGCATGCCGAATGTCTGAATTCTCCTCCTTTATCTTTTGGTCTTGGGAACGGTGGCAGGCATTTAAGTAAATATTTCAGTACACACAACAAAACTTTGTTGTGATCAAAAACAGAAGGCCTCATTGATAAGATAAATCCCTCGTAGTTTACAAAGAGAATCAAGGAGCCTATCTAGTCACAAACTGAAGTTTACAAACTGGAGACACTACAAGCTAACGGGTACATATTTGTTTTGAAGAAGAGATCTTCGATTTATTATGGAAATGAGGTGATTTATTTTCTCAAAGTGTTGTGAGTCTTTGGAATTCTTGCCCAGAACATTGTGGAGGTAGAATCATTGAACATTTTTGAGGTGCAGACAGAGATCCATGAATAACAATATCCTAAATTATTATCATGGAGTGCGTGAGAATGTGGAATATAGGACACAATCAGATCAGCCATAATCATATTGAATGGTCAAGTGGGTTTGAAGGGTTGAATCACCAACTGTTGTACTTAAATCATTTTGTTCCTGTGATTGTAACTAACTGTCTCTGCTTCTCCGCATGTGGCATTTTCCTGATCCTGGGTGATGTTTGGAACATAGTGAGGTGTATTTTTTTGGACTGGTATAGACTTGATGGGCAGAAGGGTGTTTGTCTGTAGATCCTTATGAGTCTACTATGCTCTATAATGAACATTCTCGAGAAAAATCTGAAACTGACATTATTTTTGAAGGGTCGGAGGTGAGCAAATTGAGCAAATGGTAAGATCCAGAAGGAAAAGATCCCATTCTAAGGAGAAGCAGACACTATTTTAAGTGCCTGCAGGCAGTTAAATGATTTAAGTACGACAGTTGGCGATTCAACCCTTCAAATTAATTTTTCCTGTGTTTACCTTTCTTTATTCGAGGATCAAACACAATTTCGACTGAAAGACAGAAATTTCTGAGCTCTGTCTGTCTTCGAGTGACTGGGAGAGAATTCTTCAGGAAGGCAACGGGTCCACCTTCTATATTGGGAACCGTGAAGAAGTGCCCTGTGCCGGCTCTCGAATGATTGAGTGTGTGGGAATGTTTGAAAAATCATCTGTTCTTAGGGATGCCTGTCTTTGTGTTTGGGGAGGGAGTGCTTCATGTGTTTTATGTCACATTTTTGTAGGTCATTCAGAACTTAGCATTTATTAACACAGCTCCAATTAATTCAATAAATCTCTGAATACAATGACCCTTTTTAAAATCCTACTCGGTCCTCAATCTAACTGGTAACGTTGCTTCCAGACTGATGTACAATTTGTTTTCTTTCTCACAGTTAACGTTGTGACAATCTACATCCTGCTTTATAAAGATTGTGGATTGTCTCCGTGTGTCAGACGTTACCTGGGGGCCATGGCAGTGGCAGATCTACTGGTCATTATCCTCAACCTGATATTGAGACACATTCCAATTGTTTATCCAGAACAGTTTTATTTCCTGCGATCCATCCCCGTGTGTAATATCCACGCTGTCCTGCTTTATGCAGCCACTGACTGTACTGTCTGGTTCACCGTCAGTTTCACCTTTGATCGATTTGTGGCCATTTGTTGCCAGAAACTAAAAAGTAAATATTGCAGTGAGAAAACGGCGGCTGTGGTTCTGGGAACAGTGACTGTGCTGAGCTTTTTAAAGAACATTTTCTGGTATTTTATGCTCACAGCTCGCTATGAGCTGCGGAACCACCCCTGGTTTTGTGAGTTAACAATCGATGTTTATATCAGTCGTGCCTGGTCACAGTCGCGTTCCTCCACAACATTCTAAACCCGGCTCTCCCGTTTCTCCTCATTCTGCTGCTCAATGCTTTAGCCATCAGACACATTTTAGTGACCAGCAGAGCCCACAGGAGACTCCGAGCTCACACCAATGGGGATGGTCAGGGTGACACAGAAATGAAAAATCGAAAAAAATCCATGTTACTTTTTGTGATCTCGGCCAATTTCATCCTTTTATGGTGAATGTTAATGGTGTATTCTATATGGGTCCGGATGTGGTGGTTTGGGTATGAATCTGTGTCTTTAGATTCCTTTGTGCAGGAATTAGGCTTCATGCTGCAGCTCCTCAGTTGCTGCACAAACACCGCGATTTATGCTGTGACCCAGACTAAGTTCAGGCAGCAGCTGAAGAATGCGCTGAAATATCCCTTTACCCAAATTCATCAATCAATCAAATTCGCTCATTAATCAATCCATCCAGGATGTTCTCATTTAAGTTCAATGTTTCAGCAATGCAGCAGCCTGTCGCTATGGTAACAGACAGAGGATAGTGCTGGTTTAGCCAGCCTTATCCCACAGGGGGTTACAGGGAAACATGCCAATGTTTCTCTCAACTCACAGTCCACTGACCGCATCGATAACTTCAATATGTAATTAACGTTCATTAAAAAGTGCCAAGCAGCACAGCAAACTATATTGTTGTTTGTCTTTGTGTTGAAGAAGCTCAGCTGGAGAGAGACAGACTCGGCTCCAAGGGAATGGGAGGATTTCAGGACTGAGCTCAGGAGTTGGGTTTCAGTCCCTCCGTCCTTGCGTTCACCTCTGGGATATCCCCTGTCCGTCCTCACTCTTTCTCTCCGTCTCTGATTCACATTTCTCCATACCCCACTGCTCCCCGTCCCTCTCTCCATTCCCTTCCTTCTGTCTTTCCACCCACCCTCTCCAAACCACTCCATCCCTCTCTCCCATCATCTTGTCTCTCTTTCCCTCATCCTCGAATGTCTGCACCCCTTTCTCTCATCCTCTGCCTGTGTGAACCCATCTCCCACTCTGTATTTTTCCCTCTGACCCCACCTCTTCCTCATTCCTATCACAGTCTTTCCCTCCCTCCGTCCCCCTCCCCTTCTCTATCTCTCTCCCCATCCCCCTGTGTACCCTTTGTCTCTCTCCTCCCCCCTTGCTCACATCTCTCACTCTGCCTCTGTTTCCTTGTCTCTACCTTTCTATCTCTGAGCCACTTTCTCTCTCTCTCACTCTCTTCCCCTCTCCCCCCACCCCCAATCTCTTCCTTGTCCTCCTCTCTCCCTTCGAGTCCCTAACTTTTCTCTGTAACTCTCTGGCTCCCTGTCACCCGTCCCTGTCTCCGTTCCCCCCCGTCCTGTATCTGGCTCCCTAACCCATGCCGTTGTCTCTCTCTCTCTCTCTTTCCCTTCCCTTTGGACTCTCTCCATTCCTCCTTCGCTTTCTCTTCTTTCCCTTCCACCGCTTCACTTGTGCACTCACTCCCTGTCGCTCGCTTGCTCCCACTCTCCCTCGCTGTCGCTCACTCTCTCCCTTTCTCTCCCTCCGTCCCTCGCTCTCTCCCTCCCTCCCTCTCTGTCGCTCACGTTCTCCCTCCCTCGCTGTCGCTCACTTATTCCCTCTCCCTACTTCGCTGTCGCTCTCTCTCCCTCCTTCCATGTTGCTTTTTCTCTCTCTCCCTCCCTCTCCCGCGTAGCTCACTTTCTCGCTCTCTCTCCCACCCTCGCTGTTGCATCCTATCTCCCATTCCCTCCCTCCCTATCACTCGCTCTCTCCCTCCTGCCTCCATCCTTGCCGCTCTCTCTCTCCCTCCCTGTCGCTCTGTCTCCCTCCCTCCTTCCCTCTCACTCGCTCTCTCCTTCCCTGTCACTCGCTCTCTCCTTCCCTCTTTGTCGCTCGTTCTCTCCCTCCCTCCATCGCAGTTGCTCGCTCGCTCTCTCCGTCCCTCCCTGTCACTCGCACTGCCCACCCCTCCCTTCCTGTCACTCACTGTCTCCCTTCCTGTTGCACGCTCTCTCACTCCCTGTTGGTCACTCGCTCCCTGTCACTCTCTCTCTCCCTCCCTCCCTGTCCATCCATCCCTGTTGCTCCCTTCCTCACTCCCTCCCGTCCCTCAGTCCATTCCCAACCTTCACTGCCTCTCCTCCTCTCCATCCCTTGCTCCCTCCCCATCCCTCACTCCCTCCATGTCCCACTCGTCATTCCTGTCCATCTCTCTCTCCTCATTCATTGCTCCTTCCCCATCCCTCGCTCCCTTGTTTCCTCCCCGTTGCTCCCGCCCGATCACTCCCTCCCTCACCCTCTCCCCATCTCTCGCTCCATCCCAGTCCCTCCTTCCTTGCTTCCCCCTCGATTCCCCCTCAGTCCCTCACTCCCTCCTCACCACTCACTTCCTCCTAGCTCCTCGCCTGCTCGCTCTGTTCCTCACTCCCCACATCCCTCACTCCATCATTCTTTACCCATCCATCTCTCCCTCGTTCCCTCCTCGTTGATCCTGCACATTCACTCTGCCCCTCACTCCCACCCCATTCGTAGCATCATCCTCATCCCTTGAACCCTCCTCGTTTCCCCCTCACTCCCCCCTCGAACCCTTGTTCCCTCCCCACCCCTTGCTCGCTCTGTTTCTCGTGCCCTGGCTCTCCGTCCCTCTCTGCTTCACTCACTCCCGTTTCCTCCACTTCTCGCTTCCTCGCTCTCTCAGCCATCCTTGCTCCCCCTCTCCCCTTGCTCGCTCCCTCTCTTGCTCCTTGTCCCCCAGCCTTGCTCCCTCTTGCTCCCCTTCCTTCGCTATCTCCCCTTTGCTCCCCCTCCCCCTCCCTCACATACTTCCTCAATCCCCCTCCCTTGATCCCTCTCCCACAACCGTTGTTCCCTCTTCCTCCCTCTCTCACTCCATTCCTCACTCTGTCGCTCCCTCCTTCGCTCCCCATCTCTCCTTCCCTCGCTACCCATCCCTCTCTCTCTCGTTCCCCGTCCCTCCCACTCTCCCTCAGTCCCCATCCCTCCCTGTATCCCTCCCTCACTCCCTCCCCGAACCTCACTTACTCCTGGCCTCCCCGTTCCTTGCTTTTTTTCCTAACCCTCACTACCTGACTTCATCTCCACCCCTCGTTCCCATCTATCCCACGCTCTCCCTGTCCCTCTTTCACTCCCAGTCCCTGTCTCCATTCCCATCCCTCTCTTCCTCTCCGTCCCTATCTCCCTCACTACCTCCCCATCCTTCGCTCCCTCCCTGACACTTGTTCCCTTGCACCCTCCCCCTCTCCCTGTCCCTCGGTCGTTCGCTCCCTCCCTGACCCTCACTCTTTCCCTGTCCCTCCATCTCTTGCTCTCTCCATGTCCCTGGCTCCTGCCTTGTCCCTTGCTCCCTCGTTCCTTCCCCATCCCTTGCACCCTCCTCTGTTGCTCCTTCTCTCACTCCGTCCCTGTCCCTCACTCCATTCCCTCCCTCGCTTCCCTCTCATTCCCTGCTCGGTCTCTTGCTCCCTCCCCATCCATTGCCCCCTCCAAGTCTGTTGCCTGTTCGCTCCACTCCTCACTCCCTCTCTCTCCTTCAGTCCCTCATTCCCTCTTTGTCACTCCTGTCCACCTGTCCGTCCCTCCCCATTCTTCGCTTTGTCCCCGTCCCTGTCCCTCAATCCCTCTTTGTTACCCCGTCACTCCCACCTTGGACCCTCACTCCCTCACCGTCCCTCGCTTGCTCACTCTGTTCATCCCTCCCTTGACGTCTCTCCCTCTCTAGCTCTCTCACTTCCCCTCACTCGCTTCCCACCACCTTCGCCTTCCTCACTCCTGCACCCCATCTCTCTTGCTAGCTCCCTCTATCGCTGCCTATCCCCCTCCCCCTGCCTTACTCCCTCTACCACACCTTGTCACTCCGCCATCTCGTTACCTCCATTTTGCTGACACTCCACCGACCTCACTCCATTCCCCCTCTCCCTCCCCATCCCTTGCTCCCTCCCCATTCTTCGCTCCCTCCCTGTCCCTTACATCCCTGTCCCTCGCTCCCTCTCTCCCATCCTTGCTTGCTACCTCCATCGCTCCACCTCCCCCTCCCTCATTCCCCCTTCCTTGTTCCCTCTCATTCGCTCCCCCTCCCTCGCTCCCTCCCTCGCTCCCTCATCCTCCCCACATCATTCTCCTTTGCCCACCTCCTCACTCCCCCTATTCTGCCCCTTCTCACTGCTCCTCCAGGTCCCCCTCCTGATCCTCCTACCTCGCTCCCTCTCTCTGTCCCTCTCCCTCACTCCCTTCCCTAGCAAACTCCCTGTCCCTCACTCCCTTGTTCCCTCCCTATCCCTCACTCCCTCCCCGTCCCTCGCTCCCTCGTTCCTTTCCCTTCCCACACTCCATCACTCCCTCACTCCCTCCTCATCACTCCCACACCATTGCTCTGTCCCTCTCTCCCTCCCCATCCCTCGTTCCCGCATTCCTTCCTATTCCCACACTCCCTCACTCACTCCTCGTCACTCCACCATTGCTCTGTCCCTCGCTCCCTCCCCTTTGCTCCCCCTCTTTCAGTCAATCCCTCGCTCCCTCGCTCTCTCCCACTCCCCTGCTCCCTCCCTCTCTCAACATCCTGGCTACCTTACTTCGCCCCCCCCTTCACTCCCTCCATCTTCCCCTCCCCCCCCCAAGTCACGACTTCTCTCCCTCCCCGTCACTCCCTCCCTCCCCTTCCCTCCCAACCTCCCCATCAGTCTCTCTCTCTCTCTCTCTCTATCACGCGGTCTCTCTCTCTATCTCTGTCTGGTGCTATCCCTCTCTCCGTCATGCATTCACTCCACCTCCCAATATTACTGTTGCCCACTTCCCTCACGGTCTCCACATCTGGGATAGGTGCACACTCCATTGATGTGAGAACAGAGTGAGGATCCGTTCTCATGCCATTGTTAGGAGAACAGTTTGGGGGTGTTTCACTGGTTCTCGATTGGGGTATGGTGAAGATGGGTTCACAGGTCATTGCAAGGAGAACAGAGTAGGGATGGGTTCACAGAACATTGCTAGTGAAAAGATGAAAGAAGCCTTCTCAGGTCTTTGCTAAAGGACAAAAGACTGAGGATGGGTTCACAGGCTGTTGCTAGAGGACCAGAGTGAGGATAAGGTCACAGGACATTCTTTGGGCAACATATTGGGAATAGGTTAACAGCCTGTTGTTATCACAGCATTTTGGGAATGTGTTCAAATGTCAATGCAAAGAGGATAGAGTGAAGATGGATCCCCAGGTCAGTGACACAGGAATGGAGTGCAGATGTGGTCACAAGTCAGTTCCAGGGGAACAAATTAAGGAAACCTTCACAAGCATTTTCCTGGGGATTAGAGTGAGGATGCTTTCACAGGCTGTTGCTAGGGGAACAGAGTGGGAGAGTGTTTGTAGGTTGCTCCTACTCTGAGAGGTGGGGATGGATTAGGCTTGTTGCGAGGGCAACAGAGTGTGGATTGGTTCACAGGCCATTCACAGCGAAACAGTGTGGGAATGGGGTAATGTGTTGTTGTTATGAAACAGTTTGGGGATGGCTTTGCAGGTCACTGCTAGGAGAACAGAGTGAAGGTGGGGCTACAGGCCATTCCTAGGGCAGAAGTGTGGGGATTTTTTGATAGACTGTTACTCCAAGCACAGATTGTGGGTGCATTCATAGGCCGTTGCTCAGGGAATGGATGGGTACACAGGCCAGTGCAAGGGGAACGCATTAAGATGGGGTTCACAGGCCTTGCAAGGATAAGAGAGAAGGGATGGGTTACCAGGTCGTTGCTAGAGGAACTTAGGGAAGATTGGTTCACAGATCATTGCTGGGGTAAACAGTGGAGATGTTTTCACAGATCGTTGCTCGGGAAACAGAGGAAAGATGAGTTCACAGGCCATTGCTAGGAGAAGAGGCTGAGGCTGTGTTCACAGGCAAGGAGGACAGTGAGGTTGGGGGTCACAGGTCCGTGGTGGGGGAACAGGTTAATAAAAGGTTCATAGGCTTTCTCCAGAGGGATCAGATTGAGGATGGGTTTACAGGCAGCTGCTGGGGCATGAGTGGGGATTATTTCACAGATCGGGAATGGTTCACAGGTCACTGCTAGGCTAACAGAATCGGGATGGACTTACAGGCCAAGGAATGGAGAACAGCATGGCAACGGGGTCACAGATCAGTGCTGGTAACAGAGTGAGGATGGGTTTTCAGGCCATTAGCAGGGGAACAGATTAAGGAAGTCTAATGAATGGTTCTCCAGGAGCAGCATTTTGATGGGTTCACAGGCAGTAAGTCAACAGAGTGGAGATATTATCATATGCCATTGCTGGAGGAGCAGATGAAGGAAGGGATCACGTGACCTAAATGGGGCAAAACATTTGGGATAGGTTCACAAGCTATTGCTAGGGGAACAGAGTGGGGATGCATTCAGTTCATTACAAAGAGAACAGAGTAAGGGTTGGTTCATAGTTCACTGCTAGTGGAACAGTGCAAGAATGGGTTCACAGGCCACTGTTTGGGAAAGAGAGTAGAGATTGGTTTACAGGCCGTCACTAAGAGAACAGATGAAGGACTGGTTCACATGTTGCTGCTGTGAGGACATCTGGGAATTTTCACAGGCTGTTGCTTGGGGTACAGCGGTGACGTAGTCACAGGTAGTTGCTATGAGAAGAAATTGAGGATGAATAAGAGCCTGTTGCTCAGAGGAGAAAGTGGGGATGGGTTCACGGATCATTGTTAGGGGAACGGGTTGAAATCACACAATGTTGCTGAATGAAAAACATCAGCATGTGTTAACATTTGTTTCACAGGCTGCTTCAAGGAGAATATTGTGGGGATGGCTTCACAGGTAGTTGGTAGGGGAACCGAGGAAGGATGTTTCACAGGTTGTTGCTTAGAGAACGGTGGAGATGTCTTGACAAGCCATTGCTTGGTTAACAGAAGGGGGGCAGGATCATATTTCGTTGCTAGTGGACCAGAATGATGCCAGTTTCTCAGGCTTTTGCTGTTAGGGAAGAGTGGGGTTGGATTAGCTTGCTGTTGCTGTGAAAAAAACGTTGTGGATGGTTCACAAGTCAGTGTGAGAGTAACAGAGTGAGGATGGGTTTACAGGCCATTACTGGGAGCGGAGAAAGGGGATAGTTTCACACTCCACTGCTCTGTTCTTCTATTTAGGAAAGTTTGTCGTATCTGGAAACAGTGTGCAAATGTGTTCACAGGGTTTTGCAATGAGAGAAGATGGCAATGCGTTCAGAGGTCACTGGGTAGGGTAACAGAGTGGGGATGGGTTCACAGATCGGTGGCAGGTGAACAGGTTATGAAAGAGTTCACAGGCCGTTTTTCTGGGGAATCGATGTGGGGTTGGGTTCACAGGTCGTTTCTATCAGAACAGAGTGTGGATTTGTTCAAAAGTCAATACTATGTGATCAGTCTAATGAACGGTTCACAGGCCTTTGCTAGGGCAGTAGAATGGGGAATGATTCACAAGCTCAATGAAAAACATCAGCATGTGTTAACATTTGTTTCACAGGCTGCTTCAAGGAGAATATTGTGGGGATGGTTGACTTGCTCACCAAGCGGCTTGTTCTTGTTCAGACTTCTCATCACCATGCTCAGTAACATTATCAGTGAGGTCTCCAATGAAGTGATGTTCGCCTCCACTTGGAATTTATTCTGCCTGGTCTGTTATGGTGAGTAGTATCGTGTCCGCATTTATTCTGTATGTGTTTGTATGTAGGGTCCAATTCTATATGTTTGTGGATTGCACTATGGGTTGAGAATATGCCTTGAGGAATTGCTGTGCATGTCTGTGCTTGGCTTGGGCTACTATGGTTATGTTGCCCCAGTTAAACTGATGACCTTCATTGTCTGAGTGTTCTTCTATTTAGGAAAGTTTGTCGTATAATTTTGCTGCCAGCTGATGTTTGTGCATTCTGATGGCTAGCTTCCTTCCTCTCTGTCCGATGTAATATTTGAGGCAGTCGTTGCATGGTATTTTGTATACTACACAAACTGGCCAAGGACCTACAACAAAGACTGAAACACCTTGTCAATAGATCATCAATTCCATTCACTCCACTCAGGAGTTCCTCAAAACCCTCAAAATCATAGAAATCAGCGACGACAAGATCATGGTATCCCTTTACATCACAGCATTATTCATGTCTGTTGACATCTCATGAGTCAAAACAGCACTAGCCACATTACTAAAGGAAACAGAAACGCAGACCAGCAGCTCCATCAGTAATGACAACATACTCAACTTACACAGATAATACTGGATTAGGAAATTTTAATAGGGCCACCACTCATTGCAACACGCTTGAACTATGCAGTAAAGAGGAAGAGCACCTGTACAAAGTCTTCACTATGAACAGAGATCCTCGCAACTTCATCTGCAGGGGTGTACTAAATAGATAACAACAGGAGGACATGATACATGTTGTAACACACTGGTCACACTGCCCTACATCAAGAACATATCAGAACTGACAACAAGATTCCTAAGACCACTAAGAATCAAGGTGGCACACAAGCACACAGCCACTCTTCAACAAACACTCACAAAGATTAAAGGCCCCTTTCCCACAACATGTAGAACCAAAGTAGTTTAGAAAATATTATGCAATGGCTGCCACAAATATTACATCGGACTGACAAGAAAGAAACTAGCCATCTGAATACACGAACATCAGCTAGCACCAAAACTGCACCACAAATTTTTCCCAATACACTACACTCAGACAATGAATGCCATCAGTTTAACTGGGACAGGCTATTGTTAGAGGCATAGAGTGAGGATGGGTCCAAAGGCCATTGCCAGTGGAACAGATTGATGATATTTCACAGGCTGTTGCTGAGGGAACAGAATGAGCATGAATGAGCAAGTGATTGCGAGTAGAAAAGCATATGGAAGGTTCCACAGGCTGATTCTTGGGAAACCGTGGAAGGATGGGTTCACATCAACCCTACGACAACTGGTCACCTGAACCAAAGACCCACTACCAATGACGGACATAATCATGTCGTATACAAGATTTCCTGAAGACACTGTGACAAACACTACATGGGACAAGCAGAAAGGAAATTAACAACGAGGGTGCACAACCATCAATTGGCTGCAAAAATGACAAGACCAATACTCACTCATTTCTAATCTCATGGATAAGGAGAGCCACCAATTCGACTGGGACAACACCAAAATACTGGGACAAGCAGAGCAGAAACAAACACGGGATTTCTAGAAACCTGAAACTCCACGAAAAAAGCCATCAACAAACACTGAGAGATCGACCACTCGATACACTCCACTATGAAGAAAACTGGAAATGAGGCATTCCAGCTCAATGGACTCCAGAGTTTAAATAACAGGCGGGAAAACACAAGGTGCTTCATCGGAGGCTGCACTGATGATGTTACCCAGCAGGGACAACAAACCAACTTGGCGAGCCAACCAATCATAACATCACTGCCATGTATCTGTAACTCCGTGTATAAACCGCCCTGAACACGAATGTCTGATTCCAGTCTGTAACTCACTCCCGTGTATCTGTTATTCTGCAAATAAAGAGCCCAAACTCTTCAACCGGGTTCCAGTTTGTAATTCACTCTCCAGTCTCAGTTATTTCCATATACACACTGGGTCCCTCAACTGTACTCCTAAATCTCACTCAATCTGTACCTGTTACTTTGTGTATAAATTACATTGAACCCCTCGACTTGATTCACTCCTAAGCATCTGTTATTCTATGTCCAAACCACCACAAACTCCTCAATTAGATTCTAGTCTGTAACTTACTCCCATGTATCTGTAACTCACTCCCTGTTGTGTTATTCTCTGAATAAATTCGCTGAAACAATCAGTGAAGCTCCAGTCGCTAAGCCAGTCCAAACATAACAGTTGAATGTTTAACTGGGAGAGGAACAGAGAAAGCTGTAGCTTAATTTCAGCTACGTTCTGTTTCTCCAAAAAAAAATTATATGGTGCAGTATTCAATAAGGAGCACACTTTCACCTTCTCAAGGGCTGATAGGAATGGGGGATAAATGCTGGACCAGCCAGTGACGTTCACGACCTGTAAATGAATGAAAAAAGAAACCTCTTTCTGTCGCTCATCACTTGCTGCCCCTGCAGACTGAATCAATGTGTTTAATTTAACCGGAGGTGCAGAGGAATCTGTGTGTCCTGTGAAATTAAAGCATCTTTATCATTCTTCCTGCCAAACATTACACTCTCTCCTGTATACTGCAGCCGGCATTGATTTACCCATTCACTTTTACTGCTACATCGCTCCTTTTGGATATCCTTACATCTTGTCCACAATTTACCTTCCAAACTATTGTCACCAAGGAAAGCTTCTAATTTCAACACAAAGACTGACCTGAGTTGATGCCTGTTGGAAATCCAAATATCCTCTTGTTGCTGTCTGGCCCTTGAAATGTGCAAATCTGCCGGTTTCTCTCTGCACTGTAAATTGACACTTTCAAACATTAAAATTATTGAGTTGGTTCATGGTGTCCATGTTCCCTGCACAATCAGAGCAAGACTTCCTCATTTAGAGATGGTGAGGACAACAGATGCTGGATGTCAGAGGCAATAAGATGTGGACTGGAGAAACACAGCTGGTCAGACAGCATTGGAGGTGCAGGAAAGTCAATATTTCGGGTCAGGGCTCTTCATCAGTCATCAGTCCATTTTGTTGACCAAGACTTCGTGACGGCCCTAATCCCATCTCTTGGGGTGATAAGTGGCAAACTCATCAGTTGTTCTCCTGATATTTTATGATACTACCACATTAGGTCTCTGTGTTTGTGTACAAGAATGGACACAGAATAACATAATAGTATTTGGATTTTCAAACATTAAGACTCCAGAACACAATCCCTGGATGTTTAGATTAACACAAGACATTCACACCACCTGGTCAGACTCAAAAATCACCTCCACTCAACACTGAGAGACTGCTGTGTCACACACCAGATTGGAATCAGATGCTGTGCTTGAGAGCAGGACATGGCATATGGGATTGGTAAAATAACTGTTCATGTATATATTAATAAACAGGAATCTGATCGGGGATCTGAACAGAAAAGAGAGCATAAAACTTCAGAAGGTGGTGTTGAATTTGTGGAAGAGTTGAGAATTTGTTAAGAATGTTGAGCCAGCAATCTTTTGACTCTTTGTATCACAGTCAAGAGTTCAATATTGAATCTTTGTACTTGTTTTTCTATTCGTTTGTGGGATGTGGACGTCACTGGCTGCTTAGCATTTCTTTCCTATTCCTAGTTGTCCTCAAGAAGGCGGTGCTGAGCTGACTTCTTGAACGCATGCGTCTACCTGCTGTAGGTTGACACACATTTCGATGAGAATGGAATTCCAGGATTTTAGACCCATCGACAGTAAAGGAACAGCAATATAATTTGGAGGGGAACTTGAAGCTGGTGATGTTCCCATATGTCTGCTGCCATTGTCCTTCTAGATGGATGTGGTCATGGGTTTGGAATGTGCTGCCTGAGGATCTTTGATAAATTTTTTTGCAGTGCATCTTGAGGATAATGCACACCACTGCTAATGAGTGTCAGTGGTGGTGGGAGTGGATGTGGCGCGAATCGAGCGGGGACTGCTTTGTCCTTGATGGTGTCAACCGTCTTGAGTGTTGTTGGGCTGCACTCATCCAGACAAGTGGGGAGTGTTCCATTTCACTCGTGACTCATGCCATGTGGCTGGTGGACAGGGGACAGGTTTTGAGGAGTGAGGAGGTGAGTCGCTCGTTGCAGTATCCCTAGCTTCTGGACTGGTCTATAGCCACTGTGCTTATTTGGGAGCCCAGTAGTGTTTCTGATCAATGACAACCTGTAGGATGTTGATAGTCGGGGATTCAGTGACATTAACACCATTGAATGTCAAGGGATGATGATTAGATTGTACCTTATTGGTGATGGTCATAGCCTGGCATTTGTGTGGTGCAAATGTCACTTGCCACTTTTCAGCCCAAGCCTAGATATTGTCCAGATTTTGTTGCAATTGAACACAAACTGCTTCAGTATCTGAGGGGTCATGAATGGTGCCTTACGATAGAGGGTAGGTCACTGATGCAGCAGCTGAAGATGTTTGGGCCGAGGACACTACCCTAAGGAATTCCTGCAGAACTGCCCTGGAATTGAAATGTTTGACCTACAAAACCCGCAACCACCTTCCTCTGTGTCAGGTATGACACCAACCACTGGAGACTTTTCCCCCAATACCCATTGATTCTAGTTGAGCTAGGGCTTCTTGATACCACATTTGATCGCATGCAGACTTGATTTCAAGGCTGTCACTTTCATCTCACCTCTGGAATTCAGTTCTTCTGTCCATGTTTGAAGCAAGGCTGCAATAAGGCCAGGAGCTGAATGGTCCTGACAGAACCCAAACTGGGGTTCACTGAGCAGGTCCTGCTTGATAGTAATGTTGAAAGCACCCTCGATCATTTTATTGATGATTGAGAGTATACTGACAGGGTTTGACTTGTCCTGCTTTTTGTGTACAGGACATATGTGACTGATTTTCCACATTGCAGGGAGGATAACAGCATTGTAAATGTATTGAAACAGCTTGGCTAATGGGGGTCAAGTTCTGGGCCACAAATCTTCCATCCTATTGCTGTAATGTTGTAAGGTCCTGTAGCATTTGCAGTATCCAGTGTCTCCGTTTCTTGAAATCATATGGAGTGAATCAATTTGGCTGAAGGCTGGTATCTGTAATGCTGGGGACCACTGGAGGAGACTGTGATGGATCATCCACTTAGTGCTTCTGGCTGAAGATTGCTGTGAATGCTTCAGCTTTATCTTTTCCACTGATGTTCTGTGTTCTTCTATAATTGAGGATGGGGATATTTGTGGAGACTCTTCCTCCAGTGAGTTGTTTAATTGTCCACCACAATTCATAACTGGATGTTGCAGTGCTGCAAATCGTTGGTTCTCGGATTGCTTAACTCTATCACTTACTGCTTTGCTGTTTGGTGTGCAAGTAGGCCTATTTGGTAGCTTCACCAGGTTGATACTCCATCTTCAGGTCTGCCTGGTGCTGCTCCTGGCATGCCCCCCTGCAAGCTCCATTGAACCAGATTTGAACGCTTGGCTTGGTGGTTATGCTTGAGTTCGCGATATCCCTAACCATGATGTTACAGATTGTGCTGGAGTACAATTCTGCAGCTGTTGATGGCGGACAGCACCACATGGATCTCCAGTTTTGCACTGCTAGATCTGTGCGAAGTCTGTCCAATTTAGCACAGTGATAGTGCCACATGATACAATGGAATTTGTTCTCAATGTGAAGGATGGGCTATGTCTCCACAGTGACTGCGCGATGGTTACTCTTACTGATACTGTTATGGACTGATGCAACTGCAGCTGTCAGCTTGGTAAGGTTGATGCCAAGTATGCTTTTACCTCTTGCTGGTTCCCTCACCACCTGCCGCAGACCCAGTCTAGCACTTATGTCCTGTAGGACCTGACCAGGTTGATCAGTACTTCTGCTGCCAAGCCTGTCTTGGTGGTGGACACTGAAATCCCCAACCCAGAGTACATTTTGTGCCCTTGCCGTCTTCAGTTTGGCCAGGATGATTCCTAGGATGGCAGAATTGACATATGAAGATGGGCTGGATCAGTTAGGACTGTAAACACTCGAGTTCATAGGAGGAGAATCTCATAGAAACCAAAAGATTCTAACAGGAACGCACAGGACAAACACAGGAAGGCTGTTCTCAATAAACGGGAAGTCCAGAACTATGGGTAAGAATTTAACGATATTTGCTAAGCCATTTAGGACTGAGACAAGGAGAAATGTCTTCACCAGTGAGCCTCTGGAACTTTCTGCCACAGAAAGTGCTTGATTTAAAACATTGGAAGTTTTAAAGAAGGATTTAAATATAATTCTTGGGGTGAATAGTATCAAAGAGTATGGAGGGAAAGCAGGAACAGATGGATGATCAGCTGTGATCATGTTAAATAGTGGAGCAGGCTCCAATGACCAAAAAATCTACTTGTATTTTCTGTGTCAATGGTTATTAGTTTCCCTAATACTTTTTCTCTTATGATCATATTTATGATTATTTCCTCCCCTTTTTGCTGCTTAGTTTTTTTAAAAATGCTGTAAGTTCGCTATATGTGAAGATTGATGAAAACATATTTATTTAACTTTCCTGCCCATTCCTTTGTAAATTATTATCATTTACAAAGTTCATTCTCTGATGGGCTGATGTTCACATTTCTCTCCTCTTTTTATTTTTTGAAATACTTAACTGATCACAATATACATTGCTCTTCCATAATAATCCATAAGGGCTTGTGCAGTAGCATTGTGAGAGAGTTCTCAACACAACAATATACAGCAGTTTAATAACGTCCAACATTGTGAAAAAAGTCGTATTTTATCAAAGCTTTTTTTGTCTTGCACACTTGGCTTCATTCACAATAAGCACCAATGGAAAGGGAACAAACATTTTATACTGCATGACATGGCTGCTAACTGGGTGGATAACAGACTGTGGCTGGTCAAGGCATTGCAAAGAAAAATGCACCAGTTAGATGATAACTAACAGTTAGCGACCAAACTTTGTTTAAATTTCACACAGGCAGATTGACTGATTTCTCAAGGCATGATCTGAGACCCGAACTAGAGAAGGCTGGTCCCTGTCTGGTTAAGTTGAAGGTGGTACTGTTTAGTGTACATGTTCATTCTGTGTGCAAAGAACAAAGGGCACGCATATTAATATATGTAGCTTCCAGTCCTTTTGTCTGTGCCACACTGAAACGAACCTGACAATCTGGAATTGGTATCAGCATAATTCTCAACGCGCTCAGAATTATTAAACAAATGTTCTTCAATCTCAGGATCATATCTAGTACTGAACATTGTGCTTGAGGGCTGCAAGCACAGACTGGTTGGCTATGGTCAGTGTGTTGTCTGTTACGAACAGACAAAGGAAAATTCAGTTTGCCAGGATCTACCAGTTTTGGGGAGATAAGTTACATGCCTATCATCACACTGGGGAACAGAAATGGTGAGGAATGTGATCGTTAATATTAGCTGAGAAGTGGAAAATCGGTGGACTGTTACTCTAAAGAAACAATTCCTATAAGAGACAATGTGGGAACATGATGCTAGCAGGTCAGTGGCACATAGTGATGGGATGGACAGGTGTGAGAAGCCACAGTAAACTTAAAACCCGAAAAACAGAGCGAAAATACACCCATGATTAATGATAGAGGAAATTAGACAAAGACAGAGGGGTGAGCAAGGAAAGGAAACGTCATAAAGCCATAGTGACATACAGAGTCATATATATTTACTGCATAGAAAGAGTGCTGTCAGTGCAGCATTCCCATGCTGGTCATCAAACATCAGTGAAGGAGAGCAATAGATGTACATGGATTCAGATCCCACAGCAAAGGTGTCACTCCGGATGTAGAGACTTAGATCATCTGCCAGAAAACAGAGCACAACAATAAAAGCTCTAAATTATCAATGAATCATTAAAAAATACTTAGCTCTGAAACAGTGTTACTGTTTCTATGTTAAAATCTGCTGGGACCTGCAGCTGGAAAGATATCAAAAATTCTGAGCCAGAGAAAAGCTTTGAAACGGAGGAAATCCTTGGAGATTGGGTGATGTAACTGAGGTTACTCTTTGGAATTTCTGTGAAATAGTTTGTAAAATCAATCTCTCTAAGCCGGAGTGAGGCATTCAGAAGGGATATATATTTCACTTGGTTTGCGTTTTTCTGTGTGTACATCCACCCATTCTGATCCCTGATAAAATGAGTTTCGAAAATCCAACCATTAATCCAGGCCAGATTTTCATAACATTCCCTCTTCATGGCTCAGGCTAACCGATTATCGTCCCCACTGTACATTGTCCCTCAGCACGGCCGGCAGTCACTCAATTTGAGGAATTTGTCTGCTCAGGGCTGTGAGTTTCTATCCTGGATCTTCAAGTGACTGAACCAGGACTGTCCTTCCACCCAACCAGACAATTGGCTATTTGCTCTTGCTACAGACCTAATGTTTCTGAACAGAACCGAGAAACAACACTCTGTCCATTGCCATTGAGAAAGTCAAAAGAACCTCCTTGTTCTTGTACTCAATGGCACTAATAACAAAGCATATAATATTGTAAGTTCTACTAAGTTCTCCCTTGATCTATTCTTCTGCATTCAAATGTCTACACACAAATACAGATGCCCAGGTCACTCTGTCCCTACTACTACTTCAGTGTTGTACCTTTTATTTTATATTGTTAATGTACATTAATGTCATCAAAATGTATGACATTATACTTTTCCACATTGAATCTCATCCACCTCTAATCTGTACATCCCACCAATTTTACAAAAGTTTAAAATTTATGAGAGGCATGAATTGAATGGAGACTCAAGTATTTTAGATAATACACCTACTGTGTGGAAAAATGGACCGTTGACCCAAAAAGTCCACATGGACCCTCAGAGCACACATCACAGACATATCCCTCTGTAACCCATCTAATCTGCACATCCCTGAACACTTTGGGAAAATTTAGCATGGCCAGTCTACATGGCATGCACATGTTTAGATTGTTGGAGAAAACCGGAACACCTGGAGGAAACCCACGCAGACAAGGGGAGAATATGCAAACCTCACACAGATTGTCGCCCGAGAGGTGAATTGAACCTGAGTCCTACAAACTGTGAGGCAGCAGTGCTAAGCACATAGCCACTATATTAAACTAGACCCAGACTATTCTACCTATGAACGGCCTGTGAACTCATTCCCACTCTGTTCAGTTAGCACAGCTCAAAGAACCCTTCCTTAGCGTGACCCCTTGATGAGGCCTGTGAGCCTACTCTCACTCTGATCTCCCAGCAATGGCCTGTGAAGCCATTCCCACTTTGTTAGCCTCGTACAGCCAGGGAACTCTTCCTTTGCATGTTCTGCTTGAAGCCCCCTGTAAACCCATCATCTTTCTGTTCTCCTAGCAAACACCTGGGAAGCTTTCCCCACTCTGTTGTCATAGCAATGAACTGTAAACCCAATAGGGAGGGGGGGAAAGAGGAGGGGTTGTAGCACTACTAATCAGAGAGGGTATCACAGCTACAGAAGCTTCCATTGTCGAGGAAGATCTGCCTACCGAGTCAGTATGGGTGGAAATTAGGAACAGCAAGGGAGTAGTCACCTCGTTAGGGGTTTACTACAGGACCCCAAATAGCAGCAGGGAGATTGAAGAAAGCATAGGTCGGCAGATTTTGGAAAAGTGCGGACGTAGTAGGGTTGTTGTAATGGCCGACTTTAACTTTCCCAATATTGATTGGAACCCCCTTCGAGCAGAAGATTTGAATGGAGCTGTTTTTGTAAGGTGTGTTCAGGAGGGTTTCCTAACTCAGTACATTGACAGGCCGACGAGGGGAGAGGCCATTCTAGACTTGGTGCTCAGAAACGAGCCGGGGCAGATATCAGATCTTGTGGTGGGAGAGCATTTTGGTGATAGTGACCATAACTGCCTCACATTCTACATGGCTATGGAGAAGGAGAGGATTAGGCAAAATGGGAGGATATTTAATTGGGGAAGAGGAAACTATGATGCAATTAGACATGAGTTAGGAAGCATGGACTGGGAGCAATTTTTCGATGGTAAAGGCACTATAGACATGTGGAGGCTGTTTAAGGAACAGTCATTGCGAGTAATGAATAAATATGTCCCTCTGAGACAGGCAAGAAGGGGTAAGATAAAGGAACCTTGGATGACGAGAGTGGTGGAGCTTCTCGTCAAAAGGAAGAAGGTAGCTTACATAAGGTGGAAGAAGCTAGGGTCAAGCTCAGCTCTAGAGGGTTACAGGCAGGCGAGGAAGGAGCTCAAAAATGGTCTGAGGAGAGCCAGGACGGGGCACGAGAAAGGCTTGGCACAACGAATTAGGGAGACACACAAAGGCATTTTACACTTAAGTGAGGATTAAGAGAATGGTCAAAGAAAGAGTAGGCCGATCAGGGATAGCATAGGGAACTTGTGTGTGGAGTCTGGGGAGGTAGGGGAAGCCCTAAATGAGTTTTTTGCTTCTGTCTTTACAAAAGAAACCAACTTTGTAGTGAATGAAACCTTTGAAGAGCAGGTGTGCATGCTGGAATGGATAGAGATAGAGGAAGCTGATGTGCTGAAAATTTTGTCAAACATTAAGATTGACAAGTCGCCAGGCCTGGACCAGATTTGTCCTCGGCTGCTTTGGGAAATGAGAAATGCAATTGCTTCGCCACTTGCCAAGATCTTTGCATCCTCGCTCTCCACTGGAGTCGTACCTGAGGACTGGAGAGAGGCAAATGTAATTCCTCACTTCAAGAAAGGAAATAGGGAAATCCCCGGCAATTACAGACCAGTAAGTCTCACGTCTGTCATCTGCAAGGTGTTAGAAAGGATTCTGAGGGATAGGATTTATGACTATCTGGAAGAGCATGGCTTGATTAAATGCAGTCAACACGGCTTTATGAGGGGCAGGTCATGCCTCACAAACCTTATCGAGTTCTTTGAGGATGTGACTCGAAAAGTTGATGAGGGTCGAGCTGTGGATGTGGTGTATATGGACTTCAGCAAGGCATTTGATAAGGTTCCCCATGGTAGGCTCATTCAGAAGGTCAGGAGGAATGGGATACAGGGGAAGTTAGCTGTCTGGATACAGAATTGACTGGCCAACAGAAGACAGCGAGTGGTAGTAGAAGGAAAATATTGTGCCTGGAAGTCAGTGGTGAGTGGTGTTCCACAGTGCTCTGTCCTTGGGCCTCTAACGTTTGTAATTTTTATTAATGACTTGGATAAGGGGATTGAAGGATGGGTCAGCAAGTTTGCAGACGACACAAAGGTTGGAGGTGTCGTTGACAGTATAGAGAGCTGTTGTAGGCTGCAGCGGGACATTGACAGGATGGAGAGATGGGCTGAGAGGCGGCAGATGGAGTTCAACCTGGATAAATGCGAGGTGATGCATTTTGGAAGGTCGAATTTGAAAGCTGAGTACAGGATTAAGGATAGGATTCTTGGCAGTGTGGAGGAACAGAGGGATCTTGGTGTGCAGATACATAGATCCCTTAAAATGGACACCCAAGTGGACAGGGTTGTTAAGAAAGCATATGGTGTTTTGGCTTTCATTAACGGGAGGATTGAGTTTAAGAGTCGTGAGATCTTGTTGCAGCTCTATAAAATTTTGGTTAGACCACATTTGAAATACTGCGTCCAGTTCTGGTCGCCCTATTATAGGAAAGATGTGGATAGTTTGGAGAGGGTTCAGAGGAGGTTTACAAGGATGCTGCCTGGACTGGAGGGCTTATCTTATGAAGAGAGGTTGACTGAGCTCGGACTTTTTCCATTGGAGAAAAGGAGGAGAAGAGGGGACCTAATTGAAGTATACAAGATAACGAGAGGCATAGATAGAGTTGATAGCCAGAGACTACTTCCCAGGGCAGAAATGGCGAACACGAGGAGTCATAGTTTTAAGGTGGTTGGAGGAAAGTACAGAGGGGATGTCAGAGGCGGGTTCTTCACAGAGAGTTGTGAGAGCATGGAATGCAGTTGTGGAAGCAAGGTCATTGGGGACATTTAAGAGACTGCTGGATATGCATATGGTCACAGAAATTTGAGGGTGCATACATGAGGATCAATGGCCGGCACAACATCGTGGGCTGAAGGGCTTGTTCTGTGCTGTACTGTTCTATGTTCTATGTTCTAATACAAATGTGCTTCTGTAGCAACGGCCTGTTAACCCATCTCCACTATGATCACCTAGCAACAACCTAGGAATCCATCCCTACTCTGTTGTCCTGACAACTGACTGTGTTCCATCCCAGTCTGTTCCGTTTCCATCGACCTGTGAAACCATCGGCACTCTACCCCTTGCAGTAGCCTGTGAACCAATCTTTTGTTAGCTTAGGACCAGGCATGTGAAACCACTGAGCTTTGTTTCCATAGCAATGAATTGTAAACTCATTACTGATCGGTCCCAAATCAACTGCCTGTGAATTCATCCCCACTCTGAGCTCCAAGCAACTCCCTGTGAATCCGTTCTGAATCTGTTCTCCTAGCAACGGACTTTAAATCAATCCTTACATTATTGTCCGAACAATGACTTGTCAAACCATTCCCACTCTTTTCTCCTTACCTTGGCCTGTGAACCAATACTTCACTGTTCCCCGAGCATTGACCTGCGAACCCATCCCCACTCTGTCCATCTAGCAACAGGCTCTTACCCATCTCCAACTTTTTTTTTCCTCGTAGCAACTGCTGTGACCACATCCCCATGGTGCCCCAAGCAACAGCCTGTGAAACATCACCACATTGTTCTCATAGCAACAGCGTGTGAATCGATCATTCCTCTGTTCTCTCAGTAATGGCTGATTAACCAGCCTTACTCTCTTCCTCCAGCAATGGCCTGTGAACCCATCCCTGCTCTGTTCCCACAGCAATAGCCTGTGAACCCATCCCCACTCCTAGCAATGGCCTGCGAGTGCATCTCACCTTTTTCTCCAGGCAGTGTCCCGTGAACCTTGCCACATGATACCCTCATAGCAACAGCATGTTAACCAATTCCCACACCATGCCACAAGGAATGACCTGTGTACCCTTTCCGACTCAGTTCCTATGGCAACATCCTGTGAACACTTACATTTATCATTCTCCTGGCAACGGTCTGTGAACACATCTCTACTCTGTTCCCCTTGCAATTGTGAGAGACAGGGATGAGTAAACTGCAGTAAAGAATTACTGCAGCTTTGAACAAAGACATCTGGTGCTGAGCTGAGTGATAAGATAAGGGAGTGAAGGCCAATCAGTTAGAAAGCAGAATGAACTGGCCCCAAACTGCTAAGTTTTGCTTTGCACCATAGACATAGTTAAAGTGCATGCTTAATGAGACAATGCATATTAACTTTAACGCCCATGCTTACGAGACTGCTTAATTAACATAACATGCAATGTATGAAGAGGGTGGGACAAGGGACGACATGGGAAGATTGTGCACCTTGGAGCTCATATTGGACAGAGCCGAAAGGGGAGGACATAGATGGATAAAATGATGTATAAAAAGGGGCGAATCCCTGAGCTGTGTGTGTGTCTCAGGCAATGGGAGGCACCCGATTCTGCAGACTCATAATAAAGCGCAAGTAACTTGTTTCCAAGACTTTGTCTCCTGACTTTGTGATTGTCAGCACGTGAATTTATATCTCACACAATGGTGTCTTACCCATTCCCGATTTGTACTCCTAGTAACACCTATTATCTCATCTCTGCTGTGGCCCTAGCAACATCAAATGGAACATTCCAAAAATGTTCTCATAGCAATGGCCTGTGAACTGATCCTTCCTCTGTTTCCTCAGTAACGACCTGTGAGCACATCTCCACTGAATTCCCAAGCAATGGCCTTTGAACTCAACCTTCAACTCAAGATCCATTTTTTGCAGCAGCGTGATTGGGGGGGGGGGGGTGGGGAGCGGTGGGAGCGAGGACCAGGGGCCTGCCGGGAGGTAAATTATTCATTTTGGCAGCGGAGTTGAGTAGGAGTGGTCGAATTAGGCTCTCAGAACGAGTGAACTAATATATTTAGGCAGTGGCTAAACCCGAGACACTACACGTGCAGTGTCTCCCACTCGCCCTCCTACTCTGATCAAATAAAAAGACTCGGGTGTGTTGCTAAGGTAAATGTTTTGTTTTATCGTGTGCTGGTAAGTAGAGTGATTTGTTGCAAGTTTTTCATATCATTTATCTAGCATTTGATATTATACTCGGGCTAAGTTAAGCTTAAGAACAAAAATGGCAGGAGACCCCAGACCCATGTTATGCTCCTCTTGCTCAATGTGGGAGCTCAGGGACGCAGCTGATGTCCCTGACTCCTTCATGTGCAGCAGGTGTGTCCAGCTGCAGCTCTTGTTAGATCGCATGATGGCTCTGGAGCAGTGGATGGACTCACTTTGGAGCATCCGCGATACTGAGAAAGTTGTGGATAACACGTTCAGCAAATTGGTCACACCGCAGATTAAGATTGCTGAGGGAGAAAGGGAATGGGGGACCAAAAGGCCTAAAAAAGCAAGAAGGCAGTGCAGGTGTCCCCTGCGGTCATCTCCCTCCAAAACAGGTTTTGGATACGGTTTGGGGAGATGGCTCACCAGGGGAAGACAACAGTAGCCAAGTTCATGGCACCGCTGTACAGAAGAGCGGGAAAAAGAGTGGAAGGGCCGTAGTCTGAGGGGACTCGATTGTATGGGGAGCAGATAGGCAGTTTTGTAGTTGAAAACGAGACTCATGAATGGTATGTTGCCTCCCAGTTGCACGGGCCAGGGATGTCTCAGATCGACTGCAGGACATTCCAAAGGAGGAAAGTGAACAGCCAGCTACCGTTGTGCATATAGTCACCAATGATGTGGGTTAAAAATGGGATGAGGTCCTACAACCAGAATTTAGGGAGTTAGAAGCCAATCTAAAAAGTAGGACCTCAGAGGTAGTAATCTCAGGATTGCTACCAGTGCCATGTGCTAGTCAGTGCAGAAATGAAAGAATAGGCAGGATAAATGAGTGGCTTGAGAGATGGTGGAGGAGGGAGGGGTTCAGATTTTTGGGACATTGGGGCTGGTTCAGAGGAACGTGGGACTATTACAAATTGGACGGTCTATACCTGGGATGGACTGGAACTAATGTCTTCAGGGATGCTTTTACCAACATTGTTTGGGAGGGTTTAAATGAATGTGGCACGGGATGGGAACCAAATGAGGAGGTTAGTGGACAGTAACCAGGTAGAAACTACAGACTGTAAGGAATGAGATAATGAAGTCAGTGTGACTCAGGGGAAGGGTAGCCAGTGAGCAGATGATGAACCCAAAGGGACAGGTGGTCTGAGGTGCATTTGTTTTAAGGCGAGAAGTGTAGTAGGTAAGGCAGATGAACTGAGGGCTTGGATTAGTACCTGGGAGAACAATGTTATTGCTACTGCTGAGACTTGGTTGAGGGAAGGGCAAGATTGGCAACTAAATATCCCAAGATAAAGATGTTTCAGGCAGGATAGAGAGGGAGGTAAAAGGGGTAGAGGAGTTGCATTACTTGTCAAAGTGGATATCACAGATGTGCTGAAGGAGGGCACTGTGGAGGACTCGAGCAGTGAGGCAATATGGGCAGAGCTCAGAAATAGGAAAGATGCGGTAACAATTTTGGGGCTCTATTATGGGCCTCCCAACAGCGGGGATTAGATGTACAAATATGTAGACAGATTATGGAAAGATGTAGGAGCAACAGGGTGATGATGATGGGAGATTTTAATTTTCCTAACATTGGCTGAGATTTAATTAGTGCTACGGGTTTAGATGGAGCAGAATTTATAAGGAGCATCCAGGAAAGTTTTCTAGAGCAGTCTATAAATCGTCCAACTCAGGAAGCGGCCTTACTGGACTCAGTATTGGGGAATGAGCCTGGCCAGGTGGTTGATGCTTCAGTAGGGGATTACTTTGAGAATAGTGATCACAAGTCCGTTAGTTTTAGAATACCGATGGACAAAGACGAGAGTGGTCCTAATGGAAGAATGCTGAATTGGGGGAAGGCCAACGATAGCAAAATTCAGCAGGAGCTGGGGATTATGGATTAGGAGTAGCTGTTTGACGGTAAATCCATATTTGATATGTGGGAGACTTTTAAACAGAGGGTGATTAGAGTGCGGACAGACATGTCCTGGTGAAACGAGGGATAGAAAGGGCAAGATTAGGGAGCCATGGATGACAGATGAAATTGTGAGACTAGCTAAGAGGAGAAAGGAAGCATAAATAAGGTTTCAGCAACTGAAAACAGATGAAGCTTTGGACGAATATCGGGAAATTAGGATCAATCTGAAACGAGAAATTAAGAGGGATAAAGGGGATCATGAAATATCTTTAGCAACAGGATTAAGGAAAATCCCAAAGCCTTCTATTCATACATAAGGTGCAAGAGAGTAGCCCACTCAAGGACAACGCAGGGATGTTATGCAAGTAGTAAGAGAAAATGAGTGAGATTCCTAATGCATACTTTGCATTGAGATTCACAGAGGAGAAGGACATGACAGATATTGATGTTGTGGATAGATGTTTGATTATTATCGGTCAAGTCAACATAAGGCGGGGGGAATGTGTCGGGTATTACGAAAGGCATTAGGGTGGACAAATCCCCAGGTCTGGACAGGATCTATCTCAGGTTACTGAAGGAAGTGAGAGAGGAAATATCTGGGGCCTTAAAAGATATTTTTGCAGCATCCTTGAGCATGAGTGAAGTCCCACAGCAGTGGAGAATCGCTAATGTTGTCCCCTTGTTTAAGAAGGATAGCAGGAATAATCCAGGTCATTATAGACCTGTGAGCCTGACGCCAGTGGTGGGGAAGCTGCTGGAGAAGATGCTGAAGGATAGGATCTATTTACATTTGGAAGAAAATGGGCTTATTAGTGATAGGCAGCATGGTTTTGTGCAGGGAAGGTTTTGTCTTACCAACTTGATAGGATTCTTTGAGGAAATGACAAAGTTGATAGATGAGCTAAGGGCTGTAGATGTCATATACATGGACTTCAGTAAGGCGTTTGATAATGTTCCCCATGGTAGGCTGATGGAGAAAGTGAAGTCGCATGGGGTCCAGGGTGTACTAGCTGGATAAATAGAGAACTGGCTAGGCAACAGGCAACAGAGAGTTGTAGTGAAAGTGAGTTTCTCAAAATGGAGAACTGTGACCAGTGGTGTTCCACAGGGATCCATGTTGAAACCACTGTTGTTTGTGATATACATAAATGATCTGGAGGAAGGTATAGATGATTTCATTAGCAAGTTTGCAGATGACACTAAGATTGGTTGAGTAGCAGATAGTGAAGGGGATTGTCGGAGAATACAGCAGAATATAGATAGATTGGAGAGTTGGGCAGAGAAGTGGCAGGTGGAGTTCAATCCAGGCGAATGTGGGGTGATGCATTTTGGAAGATCCAATTCAAGAGCAAATTATGAGGCAAATGGAAAAGCCCTGGGGAAAATTGATGCACAGAGAGATCTGGGTGTTCAGGTCCATTGTACCACGAAGGTGTCAAAGCAGGTCGATGGAGTGGTCGAGAAGTCATACAACATTCATCAGACAGGGTAATGAGTACAAGACTGGGCAGGTCATGTTACAGTTGTATAGGACGTGGTCTCGACCACATTTGGGATACTGTGTACAGTTCTGGTCGCCACATTACCAAAAGGATGTGGATACTTTGGAGGGGGTGCAAAGGAAGTTCACCAGGATGTTGTCTGGTATGGAGGGCACACTCTATGAAGAGAGGTTGACTAGATTATGCTTATTTACATTTGAAAGACGGAGGTTGAGGGGACACCTGATTGAGGCCTACAAAATCATGAGAGGTATAGATAGGGTGGATGGCAAGAAGCTTTTTCCCAGAATGGGGGCTCAATTACTAGGGGTCACAATTTCAAGTTGAGAGGGGAAACGTTTAAGGGATATATGTGTGGAAAGTTCTTTACACAGAGGGTGGTGGGTGCCTGGAATGCACTGCCAGTGGAGGTGGTAGAGATGGGCACGATATCATCATTTAAGATGTATCTAGACAGATATATGAATGGCATGGAGGAGAGATGCAGATCCTTGGAAAATAGACGACAGGTTTAGATAGAGTATCTGGATCAGCACAGGTTTGGAGGGCTGAAGGGCCAGTTCCTGTGCTGTAATTTTCATTATTCTTTGTTCTTCCTCAGTTCCCCTGGCAATGACCGTGTAAACCATCTGCACTTTCTTATCCTTTCAATGGCCTGTGAACCCATCATCACTCTCTTGTTCCAGTAACGGCCTGAGAACCATTCCTGACTATGTTCCCCCAGCACTGGTCTGTGAATGCATCTATACTCTGTTCCCCTAGCAATGGCCTATGAACCAATCTCAAATCCGTGCTCGGCACAACAGCCTTTAACCTATCTGATTTTTTTCTCAGAGCAAAGGCCTGTGAACCCATCCTCACTGTATCCCAAGCAACAGCCTACGTAACCTCTCCAAACTGTTCTGCTAGCAATAGCCAGTCAGCCCATCGCCACACTTCTGGTGGAGCAAAAGCCTGTGAACCCATTCTCACTCTGTCCACCTAGAAGTGATCTGTGAATAGACCGCCAATCTGACCCTGCAGCAAAAGATTGTGAACACTTCCTCTGTTCCCCTGGCACTGGCCTGTG
This sequence comes from Stegostoma tigrinum, assembly GCF_030684315.1. Taxonomy (NCBI): domain Eukaryota; kingdom Metazoa; phylum Chordata; class Chondrichthyes; order Orectolobiformes; family Stegostomatidae; genus Stegostoma; species Stegostoma tigrinum. The sequence continues at coordinate 92,028,895 of NC_081363.1, forward strand.
AATCCATCCTCACTCTGTTCAGCTAGCAACAGCAATGGTACCCATCCCCACTCTGTTTCCCTAAGATGTCCTGTGAACTCATCTCCACTCTCCTCCTATCACTGACCTGTGAACCAATCCCCAATCTTGTCTCATTACAACAGCTTGTGACCCCATCCCCAGGCTGTTCCCCTAACGACAGCCTCTTCATTCATCCCAATTTGTTCTCTTGGTAGTGGCCTGTGAACCCATCCTCCCTCTTTTTACCTAGCACTAACCTATTAACCCATCTTAACTCCCTTTACCTCGCAGCATCCTGTGAACCCATCCCATCTCTGTTCTCATGGCAATGGGTTGTTAACCTATCCCAAGTATGGCCAGCTTAAGAGAAGTGAGCATGAGGGCCATTAGGAGGTAGAGTGAGTGCAAGAGAGAGGGAGAGGGAGAGAAGCAGAGGCAGAGACAGAGACACAGTAAAGGAGATAAGGGGTAGAGAGAGAACTGGGGGAATACACGAGGAAGACAAGAGAGAGGGGTGTAGAGAGAGAGATGGAGTAGGTCGAGGAGAAGGAAAGAGAGATTGGGACAAATGGGTGAGGGTGAGAAGGGGTGAAAGGAGATGAATAGAGAAAGGACACAGTGGGGTGGGGAGAGAGGGGAAATCAAGAGAAACGGGGGAACTGAGTTGGGAGGAGATGGAGACAGAGGTACAGAGGGAGAGAGACAAGGCACAAAAGGGGAGAGACAGACAGGGCACAGCAGGCGGGAGAGAGGGCAAGAGAAAAGGAAAGGGGGAAGAGAGGGAGATGGGGAGACAGAGAGAGAGACAGTGAGGGAGATGGAGGAGGAAAGATACAGTTGGGGTCAGAGAGTGGTGGCACGATGGACACGGGGAGAGGGAGTCTTGGGGGACAGGAATGGGGAGAAGAAAGAGAGACTTGGGTGTTGGAGATGAGGCAAGAGAAAGAGAGAGTCTTGGGGAAGGAGACAGGGTGAAATGGGTGGGCAGCGGAGAGGCGTTGAAAAGAGAGGGCGGAACAGAGAGGGGTTGAAGAGAGAGGGGGAATGGAGAGTGGTTGGAGAGAGTGGGCTGAGGGATGGAGAGGGTTGAAGTGAGACGGGGCGGAGAGGGGTTGAAGAGATTGGGGGGAAAGAGAGGGGCTGGAGAGAGAGAGAGAGGGTATGGAGAGGGGTTCGAGTGCGAGGATGGGATGGAGAAGGGTTTGGGGGTGTAAGGAGACAGGTTGGAGATAGAGGGGGGTATATAGAGGGCTGTTGGCGGCTGAGAGTTGGGGGATGGAGGGGGGGTCGGAGAGAGAGGAGGGGTACAGCCAAGGGTTGGAGGGAGAGAGGTTAGATACAGGCAGGGGTTGGAGAGAGAGGGTGGGACATAAAGGGGTTGGACAGAGAGAGGGTGGGATGGAGAGGGGTCAGAGAGAGAGACAATGAGATGGAGAGGGGTTGGCTGTCTCTCTCCGGCTCAGCTTCTTCAACACAAAGACAAACAACAATGTCATTCACTCGATTGTTTGACATGTTTTAATGAACTTTTTTTTATTAATTACCAATTGAAGTGATCAATACAGTCAATGGAATGGTGCCCTTCATTATTGGAACCTGCGTTGAGAGGAGCATTGGCATGTTTCCCTGTAACCCCCTGTTGGATAAGGTTGGATAAACCAGCACGACCCTCAGTCTGTTATCAAAGTGACAGGCTGCTTCAGTGCTGAAACATTGAGCTGAAATGATGAAAATCCTGGATGGATTGATTAATGAGTGAATTTGATTGATTGATGAATTTTGGTAAAGGGATATTTCGGCACATTCTTCAGCTGCTGCCTGAACTTAGTCTGGGTCACGGCATAAATTCCGGTGTTTGTGCAGCAACTGAGGAGCTGCAGCATGAAGCCCAATTCCCCCACAAAGTTATCTATCGAGAAAGGCACATCAATCAAATCATACATCCGTCTCCACATATAATACACAATTAACATTGACCATAACAGGATGAAATTGGCCGAGATCATAAACAGTAAAATGATTTCTCATTTCTGTGTCACACTGATCATCCCCATTGGTGTGAGTCCGGAGTCTCCTGCGGGCTCTGCTGGTCACTAAAATGTGTCTGACGGTGAAAACGTTGAGCAGCAGAATCAGGAGAAATGGGAGAGTCGGGTTTAGAATGTGGTGGAGGAACTCGATTGTGACCCAGAACAGAGAGAAATAAACGTTATTTGTTACAAAACAAAACCAGGGGAGGTTCGCCAGCCAAAAGCGAGCTGTGAACATAAAATACAACAAAATGTTCTTTAAACAGCTCAGCACAGTCACTGTTCCCATAACCACAGCCGCCATTTTCTCACTGCAATATTTACTTTTCAGCTTCTGGCAACAAATGGCCACAAATCGATCAAAGGTGAAAGTGACAGTGAACCAGACAGAGCAGTCAGTGGCTGCATAAAGCAGGGCGGCATGGATATTACACACGGGGATGGACACCAGGAAATAAAACTGTTCTCGATAAACAACAGGAATTTGTCTCAAAGTCAGGTCGAGTATAATGACCAGTAGATCCGCCACTGCCATGGCCCCCAGGTAACGTCTGACACACGGAGACAATCCACAATCTTTATAAAGCAGGACGTAGATAGTCACTACGTTAACTGTGAGGAAGGAAAACAAATACATTATATATCAGTCTGGAGGAAAATTTTCCAGTTTAATTGAGAACAGTGGTAGATTGCCACGATATTCACAGATTTATTGAAATAACTGGAGCTGAAATAACCAGTTGTAATGTCTGAATTACTTATAAAATGAAACATAAAAGACAAGAACCTTCCATCCCTGAACACAGACACATATCCATAAAAACAGAAGCATTCTTGAACATTCCCACAACTCAATCCCCCGACAGCAGGTTCACGGCACTTCTTATCAGTTCCTAATATGGAGGGTGAAGACATTGCCAACCTGAAGGATTCCGATTCCCACCCAGTTCCTTGAACTGGAGATTCAAATGGAGATTGGAAATTTCTGTCTGTTAGTCTGAATTGTAGTCAGTCTCTGTTGTGAAAAAATGTAAATACAGGGGAAATGTATTCACACTTTTAACTGTTTGAGGGGATTTCGAAGCAGTATCGTCTTCTCCCTGGAATGGGATCCCTTCCCTTGGGATCTTTTGCTGACTTAACTGAGGTCTAGCCTTTCACAAATATTGAAAGTTATAAAATGTTCCAGGGAATGTTGGTTATTGAATGCTCCATGGAATGTTGATAATAGAATATTCTGGGGAATGTCAGTTACAGAATGTTCTGGGGAATGTCGGTTACAGAATGAGATGGAGACATAAAGAGCCACATCACAAAGGCTCTTCTGTCCATCAGTTTTGTTGAGATCCACTCAGCCTCGCAGTGGAAATCTCTCCCCAAATTCAACACAACTGGTGCTTTGTACACAAGAACGATAATATTTAAACAGTACCTTGATCATTTGACATAAGATCCTCTATTATGATCGTACAATTATCCTCCTTTATTTGGAGATCTCCTCCGACTCCTTTTCATTTTTGTATAACACTGCTATATGTAAAATGTCCTGAATATTCAGTTCCCAACTAAGAGAGATTACTGGACTTAGTGATACAATGTGCACTGGAGTGTTCTCTCCGACTGTTCAGACATCCAAAGTGTTGCTCCATCTTCCTGACGCTCTGTTCCCTGATGTTCCCAGTGGTTCCATTTCTCTCAACACACATAGGATCTTTTGATAGGTTTGGGTGGCATGGGAGTGATCAATGGAGCGTGGTTTGAACCATCTATCAAGGGGACAGCGTTTACCTGAAAGGCCATCATTTCTTTCTACCTGAAGACGCTATGATGATGGGAATGGCTGCCTGCTTCTGAATGAAGAGTCTGTCACTGCTGCCAGCGCAGTGGATATTTACCAATATGATTTGCATAGTCACACTGCAACGCTCATGGAGTGACAGTTTGGAATGATTACTCACAAAAATACAACAACAAAATAAAGGAATTTCTAGATCCGCTGAAATGGTTGGTGATACCACATTCTCAAACCACCTTGCAGAACCAGCCCAGATGAAATATCTGTTCAGCATGGAGCACTGTGCTGACCAGGCTTGTGAACTGCTCAGTACAACCCAGCAATCTGTCCAGAGTGGGACACTGCGCAACACTTCCCAGTCAACTCGATATCACTCCAGCGTGGGGAGCTGTGCAGACCACACCAGTGTCTTGATCAATAAACCTCTTCTAGTTGCCTGTCCAATATGGAGAGCTGTGCAGACCACATGAGTGCATTGATCTATAAACCTGGCATTAGTATCTGTTCAGTGTTTGGAATTGTGCAGACTGCAATTACCTTCATCTATAAAACCAGAGTAGATATCTGTCCAGCATGGGAAGCTGTGAAGTGAACACCACTGAAATAATCTTTAAACCCAGAGCAGTCACCCTTCCACCACGTAGAGCTGTGCAGTCCACCCCAGGGCATTGCTCGATAACACTGTGTTAGATCGCTGCCCAGCATGGGAAAACTTGCAGACCATCTGAAAAGAAACAGAATGTGCAGCTGCAATCCATTTACAGCACCGTATCTCCATGGCGCCATGGGTCTGAAATTCACTGCCAGATTGAGATGTTGGGGATTTTGTTTAAATTCCAACAAATGGGAGAGGCTTGGGATATAGCCAGAGAGGGAGAGGCTGAGGGACAATGCCATGGAAGGATGTATTCACAGGCTTCAGAATGTTGATATGTAGACATTTCGATAGCATATTTCAATATGGGCCAGTATTTCAAAATTGATGCATGAATAGGATATTGCTATGTGTTCAGATGATGAAGAGTTTGGAATGAGCATTTGTTCTGCATTTGTGACTGAGTGTGGTCAGCACAGTCTTCGACCCACGAGGCTGAATCTAGCAATAATTTGTCTCAGTGTCATTTTCATTGAGTTTGACAGGGAAATTGCACGAGGCCAAGCTAGATTTCTGGTATGATCTTATCGAACTCACCTCATTAACTACCTACTTCACCCCATCGCATTGCTCCCATTCAATGCCAGCCTAATTCCAACCCATCGTCTATATACTCCTAGGTATTGCAACGGGGTATAGACAGGAAAGTTCGTGAGTAAACCTTCCACAAAAAGAAAATTACAGTGTTGGTTATGGGAAGTTTGTAATTTGGGGAAAGGTTAAAACAACAGTAAGTTATATAACTGTTGAAATAATGCAGACCTTGGTGCTAGAGGGATGTGTATGCCATGGTATATGAATCATATGAAGTTAGTCTGAAGATGTAGCAAATAATTTGTAAAGTACCTCCTCCCTTCCCACTATCCAAGGGCCCAAACATGTCTTCTGGGTGAAGCAGCACTTCACCCGCACTTCCCACAATCCAGTCTACTGCATTTGCTGCTCAAAATGTGGACTCCTCTACATTGGGGGAATGAAGAATAGACTGGGTGACTGTTTTGCAGAACATCTATGTTCTATTTGTAAAAACAGACTTTGAGCTCCCTGTTGCCTGCAACTTGAACACACCACCCTGTTCCCTGCACAAAACCTCTGTCACTGGCTTGCTGCAGTGTTCCAGCAAAGCTCAATGCAAGCTGGAAGAACGACACGTCATTTTCTGCTTGGCACCCTACAGCCCCACAGGTTCAGCGTCGAGTTCAAATAATTTTAGGGCCTAAATTCTCTGATGTCTTAACCCCCCAACCCACACAGCAGGCTTTGTTAACACATAGTCTGCCATTAGACACTATCTATTGATCGTCACTAACAGTCTGCATTAACAATTTTTCACTCTCTCGGCCAGATCGTTTTCAACTCCTTTGTCGATCCATCTGCTCTTCTGTCTCTTCGGACTCCATCCTATCAGTTACTCCTTACCCTATCCCCTTCCTATTTTCTGTATATAAGCCGACATTTTCGCAGCTATGATTCGTTCTGAGGAATGGTGACCACACCTGAAATGTTAACTTTTTTTTCACAGATGCTGCCAGACCTGCTGAGCTTTTCCAGAAACTTCTGTTTTTGTTCATGTAAAAAATATTCTGTATTCAAGTATAGCACTCCCAATGGTTCCCATTTGTGGATGCCTCAACTGTATATGCATATTACTCAGACTTACATACACTGTACGAAAGGCAACAACACACAGGAACTGCCAACACACATTGGGAAGTATATCTTCTTCTGTCGATAATTTAGATTTCTCTATGTTTATATCTCCTCAACCATATTCTCTTTCTATTACTGTCTGTCTCTCTCATGTATGTGTGTATAGATATTATATATACCTAATTACAAATCCTCCAATTGTTCTCCATGTCCTATCTCTCAAACCATCCAATTTCAGTTTAAAGCTGTTGCTCACTTTTGATACGATGCGATTAGAATTGAGTAATGTAACTACAAAGACACGAGGGAGTAATTGACCAGAGTTAATTGGAAAGGAAGCTTAGCAGGGAAGACAATGAAGCAACAATGGCATGAGTTTCTGAGGATAATTTGGATGCACACCTGAAATTTGTGAATGTCTCAATTAACACAAACTCCACAGGTTTATCAAAGATGATTTCCCTTTCGTGGATCACAGTTGACTCCACCAAGTCAAATTGTGATTCCCCGAAGGGTCTAGTTTTCACTTTTCTTCTAAGGGATTCCAGTATTTCTTTCATAACAGATAACAGGATGTCCAATATTTAGTCTTTTTTTTTGTTTTCCCACCCACTCCCACTTTTCAAGCTACAACAGTTGCTTTCCAGTGTGCAGGATCCAGAATTTCTAGAATCTAATCCATTTTGAAGAGCATTTAATAATTCTTTCTTGTAGTTATAACTTGTTATATCGAAGAATTAGAGGACGCAGCTGTTGAGATTGGAAAGAGGGGCAATAATATTTTCCAGTCAACAGTATTGGAATATTACTCTTTATAACTCATATGAAGAGCAGACTTAAGGATACATCTACAACGAGGAATGAGCAGAGAAAATATTAATCAAATGTATTTATTCCAAACAAAATACAGGACAAAATGGCTTTCCGTACATACCAAGTATGGAAAGTACAAAGAGATACAATTATAAAACGCACTCGTGATAGTGAGCTATATAAATTAAAATTTGGACTACAAAACCATGGAATTCATGTCCAAACTTCATCGATCTGACACTGATTTCCCCTCTGTCCGTGAACGTCCTCACTGAGATTCTCTGCCCTCGTCTCTCATACAGTGCACGCGTTATCTGTTCCTGCTGTTGTTGGCACAGTCTATTGAAGTAAATCAACATTCACCTTAGAGCAACTTTGGTTAGTTGGATTCTGTTTAATTGTCAGCAACCCAGCAGTACGATATTATTTTGAGGTCAACGATCTGGGAAGGACAGCCAATATCAGGAAAGTGCTCACAGGGCACGGCATCAGACAAAGTGCTTGCAGACCATGGGAATTTCTAAATAAAATTTCCATCTTTTGTCTGTCCCTGTTAATCTATCCTCATTCTGTCTTCTGATTTATTTGACTTGCACCTCTTCTCCCTTCACCTCCCTCTCTCCCCACACTGTCTCCAAAGTGCGCAGTTAGGGTCTCTGAGCCAACATTAAAAAAAAACTTGAGGTGTCTGGAGAGAAAAACTGGTCCAATGATTGGCATGGTGTGCAATCATCCATTATCTCTTCCTGTTCTTCTCTGATGTGCAGCTTCAACAAAAACCCTGTTAAAATAGATTGAATGAAATTTTGAGTCGGGGGGAGGATGTTCACCAGAGAATATTTCAATCAGGAGTTAAAGAAGGATGAGATTGCAGAATAGTACAAATAATAAAACACAACACAGCAGCACAAGAAATGACAACAGAATAGAAATTATCATTGCAAGTCATTCCAAGTTCAACATCTTGATGTGAGAAGTTGTCTGATTTGAACATAAACAGGAAAGCAGTGTTTCTGATTCCAAACATTATGAAAGTAAAGTATCAATATCTTCAGCATAGACTTCCCAATAATTAGAAAGGTTTTCAATATTTTATCATTTATTCTTGCTGAGGGCTGTGATTAATTATGCCAAACGGTGTTGAATTCAATGGGACTGGCAGCACGGGATTGATCCTTTGAAAATAACAGACTAAAAATCACAATCATTACAAAGACAATTTGGTCCCAGCAGATGAGATCACTGATGGCAGCATGCATTCAAAACATTATTGGACTACTGGCTGACTCTGAATCTTCCCACTATCTGTATCATAGGGCTTACCATTGACCAGAAGCAGAAGTCAAATTGAAATGAAAGTATAAGGGTACAAGAGCAGGTCATAGGCTAGCAATTCTGCATTGAAAAGTAGACGAAAGCCCCAGTAGAACATAAGAGAAAGCAACGTATTTCAGAAATTCAGTCATCAAATCAGCTCCAACATTCAATCATTGTTGATATGTTTCTAATGCCTGTTCTCCTGCTTTCTCCCATGATCTGTTCTCTAATCAAGGACCCATTTATCTCTGTCTGAAATCATGTGGCCTGCAGAACCTTTTGCGGAAAAACGTTCCACAGATCACCACCCTCTAACTTGAAGAAATTCCTCCTCATCTCAGTCCTTAAGCGTCATCCCTTCAATCTGGGGCCATGCCCTTGCATCATAGTCTCTCTGATGAGTGGAAACATCTTCTACATGCTTACTGTACCCAAACCTCTCTGTATTCTGAGATAATGGGAACTGCAGATGCTGGAGATTCCAAGATAATAAAATGTGAGGCTGGATGAACACAGCAGGCCAAGCAGCATCTCAGGAGCACAAAAGCTGACGTTTCGGGCCTAGACCCTTCATCAGAGAGGGGGATGGGGGGAGGGAACTGGAATAAATAGGGAGAGAGGGGGAGGCGGACCGAAGATGGAGAGTAAAGAAGATAGGTGGAGAGGGTGTAGGTGGGGAGGTAGGGAGGGGATAGGTCAGTCCAGGGAAGACGGACAGGTCAAGGAGGTGGGATGAGGTTAGTAGGTAGCTGGGGGTGCGGCTTGGGGTGGGAGGAAGGGATGGGTGAGAGGAAGAACCGGTTAGGGAGGCAGAGACAGGTTGGACTGGTTTTGGGATGCAGTGGGTGGGGGGGAAGAGCTGGGCTGGTTGTGTGGTGCAGTGGGGGGAGGGGATGAACTGGGCTGGTTGAGGGATGCAGTGGGGGAAGGGGAGATTTTGAAACTGGTGAAGTCCACATTGATACCATATGGCTGCAGGGTTCCCAGGCGGAATATGAGTTGCTGTTCCTGCAACCTTCGGGTGGCATCATTGTGGCAGTGCAGGAGGCCCATGATGGACATGTCATCAAGAGAATGGGAGGGGGAGTGGAAATGGTTTGCGACTGGGGGGTGCAGTTGTTTGTTGCGAACTGAGCGGAGGTGTTCTGCAAAGCGGTCCCCAAGCCTCCGCTTGGTTTCCCCAATGTAGAGAAAGCCGCACCGGGTACAGTGGATGCAGTATACCACATTGGCAGATGTGCAGGTGAACCTCTGCTTAATGTGGAATGTCATCTTGGGGCCTGGGATGGGGGTGAGGGAGGAGGTGTGGGGACAAGTGTAGCATTTCCTGCGGTTGCAGGGGAAGGTGCCGGGTGTGGTGGGGTTGGAGGGCAGTGTGGAGCGAACAAGGGAGTCACGGAGAGAGTGGTCTCTCCGGAAAGCAGACAGGGGTGGGGATGGAAAAATGTCTTGGGTGGTGGGGTCGGATTGTAAATGGCGGAAGTGTCGGAGGATAATGCGTTGTATCCGGAGGTTGGTAGGGTGGTGTGTGAGAACGAGGGGGATCCTTTTGGGGCGGTTGTGGCGGGGGCGGGGTGTGAGGGATGTGTCGCGGGAATCTGTATTCTGTCAGTTTCAATCAGATCGCACCCCTTAGCTTTCTAAACTCCAGTGAGTACACACACAGAGTCCTCAACTGCTCCTCATATGACAAGCTGTAATCTCCAACATCATTTTGGACCTCATCCAATATCAGCACATCCTTCCCGAGATACAGTGCCCAAAACAGCTCACAATATTCCGAATGCAGTCTGGCCAGAGCCTTATAAAGCCTCAGCAATACGTCTCTGCTCCTGCATTCTAGCTCTCTTGAAATGAATGCTAACATTGCATTTCCTTTTCTAACTACCAACTGAACCTGCACACTAATCATAAGAGAGGACAAGGACTCCAAAATCCCTTTGATTTCATGAAGCCTTTCAGAATATAGTTATGCCTCCATTCTGCCAACCAAAGTGCATAAGCTCACATTACGTTCCATCTACCACTTGTTTGCTGACTGTCCTGGTCTGTCCAAGCCTTTCTCCAGCCTTGCCACTTCCTCAACATCATCTGTCTATCGAACTATCATTGCATCACCTGCAAACTTGGCAAAAATGCCCTCATGCGCTTCGTTCAGATTGTATATGGCATCTCCTGAGTCCCAAAGTATTGTCCACTATCGATAAGGCACGACACTCAGGGCGCTTGATGCCGTTCAGGTTAAAGCAGTGGCTTGACTGGAATCACATCAGCAAAATATTCACTCTCTGTCCCAGTGGCACTCAGTAGGAGCACATCCTGTCCCTGTTTTGTTGTGAATTTACACCATAATGCCTCTCTGTCTTGGCACAAACTGTGTGGTGCTCACACCAACTAATACAGCCAGATCGATCTTCCCGGGAGTCAACCCAAGGAAAGCACTGGATTCTGACTGTGTCCCCAGCCGAGCACGCAGATTACACGCAGACCAACTGGTGCGAGGTATTCACCATCATCTTCAACCTCTCCCTCGTGCAAACCCGTCTCCACCTGCTTCAAGAAGACCACCATATGCCCCTTAATTTTAAGGGAGGGAGACACATACTCTGGAGACTGACTGCCCACCATTACTCATTGCCCAGCATCTCAGAATCTAATCCCTGGAGGCTGTCAGAAAGCATTTGCCCATCGAACCCTGTTGAAATCTGTTCCCACTACCTGGGTTTAAAGTCAGGGGAAAGTGCCGATAATTGGGTGAGATTTTGGAAGCTTGGACACAGGCAGACAGAGACACACAGACTCTGGGAGGAGGGATAAGTCCCAGCCTCCGGAATAAATATCTCTTCTCTCCTTCCCTTCAAACAGAAATACCACGGCTGTTCTGAGGATGTTTGCGACACCTTCGTGATCCCCATTCCTGGGTTTAATATCAGAGGTGATGCTGGGTGGCGGAGGGATGGCAAGTGTCAGTTTGTATAAGTTTAAATCAGTAGTGGGATCCTGTTGTGCTTGGAGGGCTGGGGCTAGTGTTCGATTGTGTGGAAATCTTGCTTTGCTGGGGGAATAAAGTGTTAGACTGAAAGGCAGCAAGTGAAGGGTGTTTCCTATGCATTTGGTGCTGCTTTTTCTTTTTAATTTTAATCAATTTTCATTTCTCAGTCTTGTCAGACTTAGCTGCCCCCACGCAGAGGAGATTTGATCTGGGAGCTGAAACTCATGATGATGCAAAGACAGAGAGCATCAAATATTGTGCCGAGAGGAATCCTCAGACAAGAGCTGGAGCCAGAGAGAGGGAGAGACAGACAGAATTATAACAAACCATTTTGTCTCCTTGCCATTCATTTGTATACACACACTCATGGGGGAGAAGAATTGTGGGTCTTAGGCCGTGTTACAAAGTTATGTAGAGTACTCATGAAATGGAAGGCAGAAAACTAGAAGTTGTTTGTAATAAACAAAAAGGCAGAAAAATGCATGGTTCCTTTCAGAGGCAAAGTGTTTTTCTAAGCTTTGAAATTTATGCAGATAAATGTCTGCACACATCTGTGATGAGAGACAGTTCTGAAATGGAAATATGTATCAACTGGTGATATTATTGGAAACCTTAGGCTTGTTTGAATGTTTGGGTAACTAGCTTGAATCAGCCAATTAATTTAAACCTCGCCCTCAGATGCTGAAGACCAGCTGAATTTAAAATTGATGGTTTTAATAACCTTGGACGAATGCCATCGGAAGAAAGATAATAAAATGTGAGGCTGGATGAACACAGCAGGCCAAGCAGCATCTCAGGAGCACAAAAGCTGACGTTTCGAACCTAGACCCTTCATCAGAGAGGGGGATGGGGAGAGGGAACTGGAATAAATAGGGAGAGAGGGGGAGGCGGACCGAAGATGGAGAGTAAAGAAGATAGGTGGAGAGAGTGTAGGTGGGGAGGTAGGGAGGGGATAGGTCGGTCCAGGGAAGACGGACAGGTCAAGGAGGTGGGATGAGGTTAGTCGGTAGCTGGGGGTGCGGCCTGGGGTGGGAGGAAGGGATGGGTGAGAGGAAGAACCGGTTAGGGAGGCAGAGACAGGTTGGACTGGTTTTGGGATGCAGTGGGTGGGGGGGAAGAGCTGGGCTGGTTGTGTGGTGCAGTGGGGGGAGGGGACGAACTGGGCTGGTTTAGGGATGCAGTAGGGGAAGGGGAGATTTTGAAACTGGTGAAGTCCACATTGATACCATATGGCTGCAGGGTTCCCAGGCGGAATATGAGTTGCTGTTCCTGCAACCTTCGGGTGGCATCATTGTGGCACTGCAGGAGGCCCATGATGGACATGTCATCTAGAGAATGGGAGGGGGAGTGGAAATGGTTTGCGACTGGGAGGTGCAGTTGTTTGTTGCGAACTGAGCGGAGGTGTTCTGCAAAGCGGTCCCCAAGCCTCTGCTTGGTTTCCCCAATGTAGAGGAAGCCGCACCGGGTACAGTGGATGCAGTATACCACATTGGCAGATATGCAGGTGAACCTCTGCTTAATGTGGAATGTCATCTTGGGGCCTGGGATGGGGGTGAGGGAGGAGGTGTGGGGACAGGTGTAGCATTTCCTGCGGTTGCAGGGGAAGGTGCCGGGTGTGGTGGGGTTGGAGGGCAGTGTGGAGCGAACAAGGGAGTCACGGAGAGAGTGGTCTCTCCGGAAAGCTGACAGGGGAGGGGATGGAAAAATGTCTTGGGTGGTGGGGTCGGATTGTAAATGGCGGAAGTGTCGGAGGATAATGCGTTGTATCCGGAGGTTGGTAGGGTGGTGTGTGAGAACGAGGGGGATCCTCTTGGGGCGGTTGTGGCGGGGGCGGGGTGTGAGGGATGTGTTGCGGGAAATACGGGAGACGCGGTCAAGGGCGTTCTCGATCACTGTGGGGGGAAAGTTGCGGTCCTTAAAGAACTGGGACATCTGGGATGTGCGGGAGTGGAATGTCTTATTGTGGGAGCAGATGCGGCGGAGGCGGAGGAATTGGGAATAGGGGATGGAATTTTTGCAGGAGGGTGGGTGGGAGGAGGTGTATTCTAGGTAGCTGTGGGAGTCGGTGGGCTTGAAGTGGACATCAGTTACATGCTGGTTGCCTGAGATGGAGACTGAGAGGTCCAGGAAGGTGAGGGATGTGCTGGAGATGGCCCAGGTGAACTGAAGGTTGGGGTGGAAGGTGTTGGTGAAGTGGATGAACTGTTCGAGCTCCTCTGGGGAGCAAGAGGCGGCACCAATACAGTCATCAATGTACCGGAGGAAGAGGTGGGGTTTGGGGCCTGTGTAGGTGCAGAAGAGGGACTGTTCCACGTAACCTACAAAGAGGCAGGCATAGCTGGGGCCCATGCGGGTGCCCATGGCCACCCCCTTAGTCTGTAGGAAGTTGACCTTGACCGCGTCTCCCGTATTTCCCGCAAATCGAGAACGCCCTTGACCGCGTCTCCCATATTACCCGCATCGAGAACGCCCTTGACCGTGTCTCCCGTATTTCCCGCAACACATCCCTCACACCCCGCCCCCGCCACAACCGCCCCAAGAGGATCCCCTCGTTCTCACACACCACCCTACCAACCTCCGGATACAACGCATTATCCTCCGACACTTCCGCCATTTACAATCCGACCCCACCACCCAAGACATTTTTCCATCCCCTCCCCTGTCAGCTTTCCGGAGAGACCACTCTCTCCGTGACTCCCTTGTTCGCTCCACACTGCCCTCCAACCCCACCACACCCGGCACCTTCTCCTGCAACCGCAGGAAATGCTACACCTGTCCCCACACCTCCTCCCTCACCCCCATCCCAGGTCCCAAGATGACATTCCACATTAAGCAGAGGTTCACCTGCACATCTGCCAATGTGGTATACTGCATCCACTGTACCCGGTGCGGCTTCCTCTACATTGGGGAAACCAAGCGGAGGCTTGGGGACCGCTTTGCAGAACACCTCCGCTCAGTTCGCAACAAACAACTGCACCTCCCAGTCGCAAACCATTTCCACTCCCCCTCCCATTCTCTAGATGACATGTCCATCATGGGCCTCCTGCAGTGCCACAATGATGCCACCCGAAGGTTGCAGGAACAGCAACTCATATTCCGCCTGGGAACCCTGCAGCCATATGGTATCAATGTGGACTTCACCAGTTTCAAAATCTCCCCTTCCCCTACTGCATCCCTAAACCAGCCCAGTTCGTCCCCTCCCCCCACTGCACCACACAACCAGCCCAGCTCTTCCCCCCCACCCACTGCATCCCAAAACCAGTCCAACCTGTCTCTGCCTCCCTAACCGGTTCTTCCTCTCACCCATCCCTTCCTCCCACCCCAAGCCGCACCCCCAGCTACCGACTAACCTCATCCCACCTCCTTGACCTGTCCGTCTTCCCTGGACCGACCTATCCCCTCCCTACCTCCCCACCTACACTCTCTCCACCTATCTTCTTTACTCTCCATCTTCGGTCCGCCTCCCCCTCTCTCCCTATTTATTCCAGTTCCCTCTCCCCATCCCCCTCTCTGATGAAGGGTCTAGGCCTGAAACGTCAGCTTTTGTGCTCCTGAGATGCTGCTTGGCCTGCTGTGTTCATCCAGCCTCACATTTTATTATCTTGGAATTCTCCAGCATCTGCAGTTCCCATTATCTCTGATGCCATCGGAAGAAAGCTGAGTTGTCATCCAAAGTATAAAAGCAGATGGCTTTTGAAAATTAGAGTGAGAGCCAACTGTCATCTGAGGGGAGAGCAACCTGCCTCCGGAGAGATAAGCCCTAAGAAGAAAAAAAAGGAACTGCAGATGCTGTGAATCAAGAACAAAAACAAAGTGGCGGAAAAGCTCAGCAGGTATGGCAGCATCTGCGAAGGTTAAAATTGAGTTAATGTTTCAGGTCCGGTGACCCTTCCCCAGATAAGCTCTGAGCTCTTGCAAGAAATTGCTAAGCTCGATAAGAAATCACTAAACTCTTTAAGACAGTACCATCTATTCAAAAAAGGTATTTTTAGCCAAACACCCTCTCAGAAAATTACAGAGAAAACATGTTCATGGCAGCAGAATCAAAAGAAGAAAGGTGTTTGTGACTCAAGATCAACAGAATAAAGGCATGAGAGCAAGAAGAAGGCAGAGCATTCCAGAAGACACAGTCTGTGTGAACTTTGAGATGCTAAGTTTTACTTTACTTATTTTTCACTTATGTTTGTTGAAACAGCATACCAGTGAAACTTCATTCAATGAAGGAATAGGAAGAAGTTGGCGCGGGTGGTGGTGGGGGCTGGGGGGGTGGGGGGTGAGCTTTTCCAGATGACTTTGGCTTAATTATTAGAGGAGAATATGTATGGACTGGGGCTTCTGTTTCGGTTAACTATCAGAGGGATGCCTTTCTCCCCTCTCTGACAGATTGGGGGCTCAATTCCAGGATCTGGTCAGTTCACGTATGGGTCTGAATGGATATCAACATATTTGGACAGGTTTAAGTAGAGTGGGGGATTTGTGTGCTAAATCATTAAATTGGACTTAGATGAGAAAAATCTGTTTAATTTTGCTTACTTGTGGGGGGGGGGGGGTAAAATTAAAACATGAGCGAAATGGTTCTCAGCATTGATAAAGAGTTTCTGGGGTTTTAAGATGCTTCCCAAATTTTCCAAGAGAGTTTAGAAAGACAGAGGAAGGATATATTGTTAGAATTAGCATACAGGCTAAGATTGGGTTTAACTAGGAATAAAAAGAAGGTTGAAATTGTAAAGGAGTTAGTCAAGCATTTAGGTATATCAGAGAAACAGGAAAGTGCAAAGAAGCAAAAAAAAAATTGCAAACCATACAACTGGAGTTAGACGATGAAAGGGCATTGAAACAGTTTGAATTATATTTACAAGCAGAAGAAAAAACAAAAAGAGAGAAGAGAGGGAAAGAGAGAAAAGAAAGAGAAAGAATGCTTGCTCCAGCTTGATCTTTTTTCAATGCAAGAAGCAACAAGACTTCAAATGGTAGAAGTACAAGATAGAAGTAAGGATAAGCAAACTTATCACAGCCAACAGCCCGGTAGGGATATGTACAAACACGTCCAGACATGACTGAAATTCGATCAAAAAGATGCAGAAACTTTTGAAAAAAAATTCCTTTGTGAAATAGGCTAGGCAGATTAATTGGCAAGCAGCTGGAGGAGGTTACAGAGAAAAGGAGTGGAGTTGGCATTGAAGGAGGCCACAGTGATAAGGAAGAGTGTATTAAGGTGCAGAGGAGGTTACAACAATAAGGAAGAGAGTTGGGTCTGGAGGGGGTTTGACAGATAGGAACAGGTGTAGTTGCTGGTGGAGGTTACAGCAATAGGGAGGGCTCTTGTGGTTGGCGAATATAAAGAGGGGTGTAGGGGCTAGACAATGTTTCAGAGATAGGAGTGCATGGTTGGTGGAGGTTACACAGAATGGAAGGAGTGACTTCTCTTTGCAGGGATGGAGGAGGAATGTGGGGGCTGGACGTGGTTAGAGAGATGTATGACTAAATACATACTACAGAAGGTTACAGTGATAGGGAGGGCAGGAATAGTTGGTTTGGTTACCAGCATGAAGAACTGTTGTTGAGACTGGACGAGGTTCCAGAGACTTGGAACAATATATGTGTGCTGGAGGATGTTCGAGAGATAGGGAGGGGTATAGGTTATGGAGTAAGTTACAGAGATTTGAAGGGCTGGAATAGCTGTTGGAGGTCAGAGATGAGGAGGAGTGCAGGGAATGGAGAAGCTAACAGAAATAGGCAAGGCTATATGGGTTTAAGGAGGATACAAAATGTAGGGTGAAGTGAAATCTGGAGGTGGTTACAGGGATAATAGTATTGTATCCCTGCAGTGGCCCAACAAATCCACACTGACAAATCTCGCCTCACCATCCCTGCAGTTCCCATAGCCAGCCCATCCTTGGACTGTGGGAGGAAACTGGAGCACCCAGTGGAATCTCACACAAAAAGGGAGAATGTGCAAACTCCACAGTCGCCCGAGGCTGGAATTGAGCAGAGGTCCCGGGTACTATGAGGCAGCAGTGCTCACCGTTGAGCCACCATGCCACTTGGCATGAGAAAGGTTTTAGGGGTCAGAGGAGCTTACAAGGATCAGGGTGCATGTACATGCTTCAGCAGGTTACAAAATTATGGAGGAGTCTTAGTGCTGAAGAATGTTATAAGGAAAGACAGCAAGTGTAGATGCTGGAGAAGGTGACAGAGATGTAATTGGGAAGTTATTGGACCTGTGGGAAGCTACAGAAATGTACAGGTATGTAGGTGCTGGTGGAAATTATAGAAAAAGGGAGAGTTGAAAGGGCTGGAGGAGATATGAAGTGGAGTAGATGCTGGTCGTGGTTAATGAGAGTGGAATGTCAGGGGAAGAAGGCGATGACAGAATTGGGAGCAGTGGAACTGATGGATGAGGTTACAGGGGTAAGGAGGAATGAAATCTGGAGGTGGTGAGAGATTTTATGCACTGGAGGAGTTTGCAGAAACTGGAATATGGGGTTGCAGATATTCCAGAGATAACAAGGCCAGTGAATCCGAGAAAAGGTTGGATTTTTTTCCCATTCATTCACAGGATGGGGGAGAGGAGTAGCAGCTGGAGGTTAGAGATAGAGGGAGGTTGAAGAAGGTTAGACAGACGGGGAGAGTGAATGGGGCCAGTGGAGGTTAGAGAGATAGGGAGGGCAAGTGGGACAGGAGGAGGTGAAAGAGATAGGGAGGGTGGTTGGAGCTGGGAAGTGAGAGAGATAGGGAGAGTGAATGGAGCTGGAGGAGCTTAGAGAGATAAGGAGGGTGAATGGGGCTGTAGGAGGGGAAAGAGATAGGAAGGGTGAATGGGACTGGGAAGTTAGAAAGATAGGGAGAGTGAGTGGGGATGGAAGAGGTCAGAGAAACACATAGCGTGAATGGGACTGGTGGAGGTTCGACAGATAAGGAGTCTGATTGTGGCTGGTGGAGTTCAGAGGGATAGGGAGGGCGAATGGGACTGGAGAGGCTCAGAGAGAGACAGTGAGGGATGTAAATGAAGAGGGCTGTAGTAGCTGGAAGTGATGGCATAGAAAATTAGAGGTACAACTGGTAAGTTTAAAAACACAGAATTACGCATTGACTTCATGGAGAAAAAAAATTGTAGAAATCTGTGCCATCTAAGGGAAGCCTTGGAGGGTCCACTCACAACAGCCATAGAGTCAGTATCATACAGCTTCTTCAGTTGACAGCCACAGATATAAAAAATGCCCTGGAAACACTGCAAAGTCATTCTTGCTCATGTCTGGGGACTAGTATCAAACTTGGCAGAGCCATCCTACAGACCAGTCAAGCAACAGTGTGACATAACGAAGCCTCATGGAGTCAGATCAGACTTTGACATAGAAACGTCTGGCTGATTCCCCTCCGTGAATTGGTGGAGCAGTATTCCCCCACATTGAATAACATTTGGAGGGAGTACTGAGAGAGTGGGAAACAGAGATTGTATGCTGAGCGGTCCATTTCAAAGAAAGTGTTCAGCAGCAGCATTTTTAATTGAGATGTTTGGGTCCAAAAGGACATAGTTGCTGGACTGGGGCAGCAGCGGGTGGGGAAGAACTGACTAAGAGAGAGAAACATACTTGACCTCATCTTCTCCAATCTGCCAGCTGCAGATGCATGGATCCATGGCTATATCGGTAACAGTGTCTACTGCACACAGCGTTTCTGGAGACGAAGTCCCACTTTTCCATTGGGAGGACCCTCCATCATGTGTGTGACACTAACTCTGTGCGAAATGGAACAGAGTTCAAATAGATCTGGCAACTCTAATCTGGTCATGTGCAGTGGCATGGGTCGCCAAGGACAGCAGAATTTTACTCCAGCGCAATTTTTAACATCATTGTCCACAAAGTGACAATTTTATTGAGACCATCAACAGACAATAGACAATAGGTGCAGGAGTAGGCCATTCAGCTCTTCGAGCCAGCACCACCATTCATTATGATCATGGCTGATCATCCACAATCAGTATCCTGTTCCTGCGTTATCCCCATAACCCTTGATTCCACAATCTTTAAGAGCTCTATCTATCTCTTTCAAGAAAGTATCCAGAGACTTGGCCTCCACTGCCTTCTGGGGCAGACTATTCCATATATCCACCACTCTCTGGATGAAGAAGTCCCCCTCAACTCTGTTCTAAATGGCCTACCCCTTATTTTTAAACTGTCCTCTGGTTCTGAACTCCCCATCAACGGAAATGTGCTTCCTGCCTCCAGAGTGTCCAATCCTTTAATTATCTTATGCGTCTCAATCGGATCCCCTCTCATCGTCCCAAACTCAAACGTATACAAGCCCAGTCGCTCCAATCGTTCAACATATGATAGTCCCTCCCTTCTGGGAATTGACCTTGTGAATCTACGCTGTGCTCCCTTAATAGCCAGAAAGTCCTTCCTCAAATTTGGAGACCATAACTACACACAATACTCCAGGTGCGGTCTCACCAGGGCCCTGTACAGCTGCAGAAGGACCTCTTTGCTCCTATACCCAACTCCTCTTGTTATGAAGGCCAGCATGCTATCAGCTTTCTTCACGGCCTGCTGTACCTGCATGCTTGCTTTCATTGACTGATGTACAAGAACACCCAGATCTTGTACTTCCCCTTTACCTGACTTGGCTCCATTTAGATAGTAATCTGCCTTCCTGTTCTTGCCACCAAAGTAGATAACCACACATTTATCCACATTAAACTGCATCTGCCATGCATCCGTCCACTCACCTAGCCTGCCCGAGTCACCCTGTATTCTCATAACATCCTCCTCACATTTCACACTGCCACCCAGCTTTGAGTCATCAGCAAATTTGCTAATATTACTTTTATTGCCTTCATCTATATCATGAAAGTATATTGTAAATAGCTGCGGTCCCAGCACCGAACCTTGTGGAACCCCATTGGTCACTGCCTGCCATTCCAAAAGGGACCCGTTTATCAATACTCTTTGCTTCCTGTCAGCCAGCCAATTTTCAATCCAAGCCAGTAGTTTTCCCCCAATACCATGTGTCCTAATTTTGCTCACTAATCTCCTATGTGGGACTTTATGAAAGGCTTTCTGAAAGTCCAGGTATATGACATCCACTGGCTTTCCCTTGTCCATCTTCATAGTTATATCCTCAAAAAATTCAAGATTAGTCAAGCACGATTTCCCCTTCGTAAATCCATGCTGACTCTGACCTATCCTGTTACTGCTATCCAAATGATTCGTAATTTCATCTTTTATAATTGACTCCAGCATCTTTTCCACCACTGACGTCAGGCTAACCGGTCTATAATTCCCTGTTTTCTTTCTCCCTCCTTTCTTGAAAAGTGAGACAACATTAGCCACCATCCAATCCGCAGGAACTGATCATGAATCTATTGAACATTGGAAAATAATTACCAATGCGTCCACGATTTCTATAGCCACCTCCTTAAGTACCCTGGGATGCAGACCATCAGGTCACGGGGGCTTATCAGCCTTCAGATCTAACAATCTATCCAACACCATTTCCTGCCTAATATAAATTCCCTTCAGTTTGTACATTACCCTCGGTCCTTCAGCCACTATAACATCTGGGAGATTCGATCTGTCTTCACTAGGGAAGACACAAGCAAAGTGCCTATTCAACTCTTCTGCCATTTCCTTGTTCCCCATGATAAATTCACCCGTTTCTGTCTTAAAGGGCCCAATTTTAGTCTTAACCATTTTTTTTTCTTTTCACATACCTAAAAAAAGCTTTTACTATCCTCGTTTATATTTTTGGCCAGTTTGCCTTTGTACCTCATTTTTTCCTCCACGTACTGCCTTTTTAGTTATCCTCTGTTGCTCTTTAAAACTTTCCCAGTCCTCCAGCTTTCTGCTCATCTTTGCTATGTTATACTTCATTTTTTTATATTTATACAGTCATTAACTTCCCTCATCAGCCACGGCCGCCCCTGCCTCCCCTTAGGATCTTTCTTCCTCTTTGGAATGAACTGATCCTGCACCTTCTGCATTATATCCAGAAATATTTGCCATTGTTGCTCCACTGCCGTCCCTGATAGGGCATTGTCCCATTGACCTTTGGCCAGCTCCTCCCTCATAGCTCCATAGTTCCCTTTGTTCAACTGCAATACTGACATTTCTGATTCTCCCTTCTCCCTCTCAAGCTGGGGATAAACACTTGTTCAATAAACAACATAGGAGAGTGTGCCAAAAGCAGCAGCAGGACGGCAATCCAAAATTGAGCTGAAGCCAACTTAATAGTAAAATAGCATAAGCAGAAAATGGTGGACAGATCTGAGCAAACTCATAACTAATGAATCAGACTTAACCTCTGAAATCCTGTCATATCCAGTCGTAAATGGTGTTGGACAATCAATGAACTCACTGGAGGAGGCAGCTTCACAATGATGCAAGAGCCCAGCGCAACAAAAAAGGTAATACTGGAGCATTCACAACAGTGTTTAGACAGAAGTGAGGATGGGATGATCTATCTCAGCCTCCTCCAAAGATTCCCTAACATTACATGTGGCAGCCTCAAACTAATATCATTCATTTTGTGTGATATGAAGAAACAGCTGGAGGGACTGGATAAAGGCTGATCCACCAGCTAAGGGAGGTGATTCAGCAGGAGGTTTCCTCGTTAAAGCTTGATCTGACACCATTACATTGCTGCCTTGAATAGGATTACATGTAAATATTAGCACACTATATTCGTGCAAGGGGAGAAAAATGTATATTTGCAAAGCCCTTGGGCTTAATAATAATTTGATATTGGTTGTGGTAACAAGATTTATCATTTCAAAGTTCTTTATTGTGATTTGTGCACTGTTTACTCATATTGTTGTCATAAAATTGAACTGAATAAATGGGTCGATGTGTGCCTATTGGACAAGTGGTAACTGGGTATTAATTGAAGGATATCGGCTCTCAGTAATGAGACTTTGCTGTTAATAGTAAGAATGCTGAGAACATTCCCATGGAAATTTCTATCTTGAGTCACACAGAAGGATGTTGGATTGGGAACATGCTGTCCATCACTGTCATTGCACCGTTCTGTTTGGACACTGATATGTGGAGCTCTCATACACTGAATATAGTTTAAGAGGGATTCAATGGAAGGCAACATGTGCTAGAGGAGTCCATCACCTTTATAACACCTTCATTCAGGATCAGGTCCAAGGTGTACAATTAAAGGGGTTAGGTGGTACACCAGAAGACATCAGCCCAGATAAATTTGCGAGACATGGTTATTGGCAGGTCACATTTTACAAATGTTGAACTGCATTTGGGCCAGCACTGATTCTGATACTAGTCCATTGGCCCTTCTGCTTGATGCACTTCCTTGTTGTTCGGGGATGCCTACAACATGTCTGTTGAGAAGGATTGTACGAATATCAGTCGAAGCCCAGTTTAGAAGTTTTTGGGACAGATTTAGGAGATGGCCAGTGGTTTGGAGGTAATGGTGTGGCCTTGCAGCAGGCCCAAAAAGTCAGCTTTTCTGCTCCCAAGATGTTGCTTGGCCTGCTGTGTTCATCCAGCTCTGCACCTTGTTATCTTGCATTTGTTTCTCATGGACGAATCAAGAAACAGCCAGACATTGACTGTAAATCAAGATTATGTCCCAATCAACATCACCACCCTCTCTGCTTGTTCCTGTCCCTCTGATCAGACACAGCCAGGCAGAGGGGGCAGCTTCTTGGTATCTTGTCACTATAGTGTTCAGTATTGCTGCTGGATCTCGCTGCTGCTATACTGTTCTGCAGAAGGTTATGAGGGGATCAATAAATGGGAAACATATACTGAACTGCATCGCCACCAATTTGGCTGCTGCAGATGCACCTCTCCATTTCATGTATCAGTAAGAGTGACAACAATACAGTCCTTGTGCGATCTTCACATTTTCTACCCCTCCACCATGTTTTCTAGTAACCTATGTGCTGAACGGGAAATAATTCAAACAGATCTGACAACTTATGACGAAGCATCCATGAGGAGCAGTGAACCATCAGCAGTAACAGCATCATACTCTGCATGACTCATACGATCTGCAACCTCATGACATGGCACATTTCCCACTTTACAAATGGGAAGCCACAAATCCACCCTGGTTCAATGAAGAGTGCAGAAGGACATGCCAGGAGCGGCAGCAGCCAAACCTAGACATGAGGTGACAACCTGGAAGAAGCTCTTATTGTCTTCAGCTACCAAGCAGAATGACTTGCAATGCCAAACAGCATAAGCAGCAAGTGATGGACAGTGCTGAGTGATCTCACAACCAATGGATCAGATCTAAACTCTGCAGACCTGCACATTTAGTTGTGAGAGATAGTGGGCAATGAAAGAAAGCATTGAAGGAGGTGGCTGATCTCCAACAAATGAATCCTCAGTTATGGGGGAGACAGCACATCAGGGCAAAAAAATAAAGCTGAAACATGTGTAACAATCTTAAGCCAGAAGTGCCAAGCAGATATTACATTTTGGATTCCTGCAGTTATCCCCAGTATCAGAGATGACAATTTTCAGACAAATTGATTCACTCCAGATTATATCAAGACATGGTTGGAGACACTGAAAACTGCAATGGCTGTGGGCCCTGGTAATATCTGACTCTAGAAATTGTCCCATCCTTTGCCAAGCTGTTCCAGTCCAGCAGGAACACTGCCAACTACCAACAATGAAGCCAATTAACCAAACAAGTCCTGGACACAAAATCAGGGCAATTTCACTGCAGCCAGTCACTGATATATTGGTGCACAGTCTATTATGTAAATCTGAAAAAAAAGATGTCAGCGATAACGTGCTCAATCAGCAATAACCTACTCAGTGAAGCTCAGTCAGTGTTTCGTTAGGGTCACTCAGTTCCTGATTTCATTCCAAGCTTGGTTCGAAACTGCTGAACTCCAGACGGGAAGTGAGAGTAATTATTTGTAATACCAAAGCATGATTTGACAGACTGTGACAACAGAAACCCAATTAAAATTAGTGTTAATCAGAAGCTGGGCAAAACTTCCTTGTTGCTAGGACTAAATTCTTAGCAAAAATAAATGGGTTGCTGTTAGTATCAGTCATTTGAAGTCCAAAACATCACTGCAGCTATTCATCAGAAGAGATGGTGTCCGTGTCTCAAACATCTTCAGTTGCATCAATGACCTTCCTTCCCTCATGAGGACAGACATGGGAATGTTCACTGATTTTGTGTCACCAAATACTGAAAGACTCCAGGTTCATATGTAACAAATCCTTGAACATATTCAGGCTTGGTCCAACAAGTGAGAAATAAGTGGGGCTATACAAAAGCCAGGCAAATAAAATATTTAATAATCAAACAACTCCCTTAATAATCAAAGAAATTACTGTCACTACATATCTGACAGGATGTTTATCATCATTTTGGGGGAATTACCATTGGCCGGCAACTGCATTGGGTGAGTCATATAAATAAATGTGACTTCAAGAGCAAGTCGGGGCTAGGAATCCAACAGGGTGTAACTCACCTCCTGACTCCAGTCTTCCAGATAGTGGGCAGGCTTTGGGAAGCCACAAGTTGTTGGAATATTCTCCAGAAATAAACCAAAAATTTAAAAAAAAACCCATTTGATTACTATCACAGTCACAAAGATTCATCCCCTCCATCAGTTATGCTTCAGAGTAGCAATATGTAGCATCTAAAAGGTACACTGCAGAAATTCACCAAGGCTTATGACTGAACACCTTCCAAACCATCTACATGCACAAAGGCAGCAGGTACATGCAAAAAGGACAGTCTTTGAGCTCTCTCCTTCACACGGCTAGATGTGATGTGCAATCATGAGTCAACTACAATTCTCAAGGTCCTCAGAGCACCGATCAGTCCAGATCCAAATACAGCAAGACTTGGACAGCAGCCAGGATTGGGCTGATAAATGACAAGTAACATTTGCACCACAAAAGAGCCAGCAACGTCCATCTTCAACGAGACAGATTCTGACCCAGCAGTATTCAATAACACTGCCATCACTAAATCACCCACTAACAACATCTTGGGTTTTATCAGTGAACAGAAACGAAGCTGAAATAACCAAATAAATGCCATGGTTTCATGAGCAGATCAAAGACAAGGATCATTCAGTAAATAGGTTACCTTCCGATTCCGTAAATCCAGTCCTTGAACTACAAGTCAGGAGTGTGATGGAACACTCTCCACTGCCTTGGATTGGTGCAACCCCAACAACACACAAGAAGATTCAGAGATAATAGGAACTGCAAACGCTGGAGAATCAGAGATAACAAGGTGTAGAGCTAAATGAACACAGCAGCCCAAGCAGCATCTTAGGAGCAAGAAAGCTGACATTTCGGGCTGAGACCCTTCATCAGAAATGGGGGAGGGGAAGGGGGAATCTGAAATAAATCGCTGCAGCCAATTCCAGAGATTGGGAGGGATTCACATTCTGCAGGTTACAGAGTACAGGATGGTTTTTCCAATTGGATGAAGTTAGTAATACAAAGGATTGTCGACACTGGATGAAGTGACAGAGTTTGCATGGCTCTTCGGAGTGGAGTGAAGGATGTTAGACATAGGGAGAGCTGTGGGAATGGAGTTGGATACAGCAATAAACAGGATTTTACAGGTGCATTGATGGCTTTAGTGGCTTCAAGAGGTTAGACATTTAGGAAGGCTAATAATGACTGGAGGAGGGAGAATGAGGGAGCATTGTGGCGATAGGGGAGATTGCAGAGACTGAATGAGGTTGCACACATGAGGAGGATTAAAATGGCTTCGGAATGCAATACAAAAAGGAGGTTGCAGGGATTGGAGCAGTTTACACAGGCAGGAAGAGCTATCGGACTGGAGAAGTTTATAGAGATAGGGAGGTCTGTAGGAATGGTCGATTGTGACAGAGGTCATGTGGTGCTGTGTTACAGGAGGCAGGAGTGTTCTCAGGACTGGAGAAGGTGACAGTGACATCATGTGTCGCAGGGACATGAGGATGATGGATAGATGGGGAGGTGAGTCGGGGCTGGAGGGTATGACAGAGACATAGTGGATTGTAAGTAGTGGACAAGGTGGCAAATGGCAACATTACCATTGTGACTTGAGGAGGAGGACAATAAACAAGATTGGACATGTTATAGAGACTGGAGCAATTTGCAAAGATGGGAAGGGTAGTCAGAATTGGCACAGGATTTAATTATATAGATGGATTTTAGGGAGGACTGGAGGTGACAGAGATACCAAATGTTCGAGGAGTTAGAAGGATGCAACGCACTCGTGCAAGTGAGTTGGAACAAAAGGTCTGTAAAATTGCTATATGACTGACTGTTGGAGAGGGAACATGGAACGGAAAGATCCCAAGCTTCAATACCAGTCTCTTGAGAGAGGCCTGCTTTTAACTCAGCTGCACTTATGCTCACTAAGACAGCATAGGCCTGGATTGATAACCATGAACTTCCTGTGCTGTCCTTGGAAGGCTCAGTACAACAGAGCTCAAAAGTAGGGTGGTGAAGATTTTGAGAACATTTGCAACTTGCTCGCCGAGACAGTGTGTTTGATTTCATCACCCTGCTAGGTAACATCGTCAGTGTGCCTCCAGTGAAGTGTTGGTGCTCTGTCCCACTTGTTATTTATATGCCTCGGTTTGCTGGGGTGGTTGGCATCACTTCTATTTTTGTTTTTCACTGGTTTGTGTATCGGGTCCAAGTCAATGTATTTGTTTATGGAGTTCCGGTTGGAATACCGGGCCTCCAAGAATTCCCTAGCATGTCTCTGTTTGCTCTGTACTGTTACGGATGCATTGTCCCAGTCAAATTTGTGACCTTCTTTGTCGGTGTGTACTGAAATCAGTGAGAACTGGTCATGTCTCTTGGTGGTGAGTTGCTATTTGTGCATCCTTGTTATCAGTTTTCTTCCAGTTTGGCCTGCTTAAATGTTTCTCACTGTCCTTGCATGGTATTTTGTATTGGTTTTGGGTGTTGGATCCCATACATGCATCAAGAGCAGTCGTCGGTTGTTGTTGGTTTGTGGACGAGCCTGATACCTCGAGGTCTGAATAGTCTTGTGGTCACCTCTGATCAGTCTCTGATTTGTGGTAGGTTGACTGGTGTGTCTGGCTGTTGTGTAGGTAATAGTGGGTTGTGCTTTTTGGGTATCCATTCCCTTTAAAAACTCTGTACAAATGCTTAGAGCCTGCGCTGAGCAGTTCCAGTTTCCTGCAATATGTTGTGGTTCTTTTGAATAATGTCCTGATGCAACTCCGTTTACGGGTGTTGGCGGGTAGCTGCTGGTATGACAAAGCATCTGGTCCATATGTGTGGTACACATTCTGTATACAATGGTCTGGAGTTCCCTGTTGGTCTTACGTTCCACCATAGCTGAGGAAGGGTTTGGTCCTCTTCTTCTTTTATGAATTTTACCTGGTGAGGATGTTTATCTGTCAGTGGGTTTCTTCTAGTCTCATGCAGGTGATAATCATCAAGGTGTCATCTACCATAGGGGAGACAGAGTTAGGATTGGATAGTGGGGAGCA
The DNA here is from genome assembly GCF_030684315.1 of Stegostoma tigrinum. Lineage (NCBI taxonomy): Eukaryota > Metazoa > Chordata > Chondrichthyes > Orectolobiformes > Stegostomatidae > Stegostoma > Stegostoma tigrinum. The sequence goes on from NC_081363.1 coordinate 92,056,621, forward strand.
TTTTCCATTTTCATCTTTGCATTACCACTTCTGCTATCAGTCCTGATAGATATCGGGGATCCCATTGGTGTTCCATTGATTTGTTTGAATATATGGATACAGGCACACATACCCAGCATTTTCAGGGTGCTGTCCTTGTTGATTCTGTTGGTGTCATGGGGCGTCTGCCCTCCTGGTTCATCCAGCAGTGTGGACATTGTCTCTTGGGCTCGGTCAGTGTTTATGGATGTAAATAGTGCTGTTGTGTCAATGGATATCATGATCTCCTCTTCTATTCTGGAGTCCTTGATGATGTTGAGGAATTCTTGGGAAGAGTAGCTTGAGTGGGTACTGTGGGCCATGAAGTATTTCAGTTTCCGTTATCATTCTTTGGCTGGCCTATATATTGGTCTACCTGGTACTGGCTTGGTGAGCAAGTCTATAACATCAGCAGGGTGGGGATTGAGTCTGGCGTCTTTCTGTATTTGCACCCCCTTCAGCACCGTAGCTATGTCATATCTCATGGGTCGATGTTTTAAGCCTTCTGCTCTGATCACTGTGAATATCTCATCTGACTGTAGGATCTAATGAATGCTCCAGATCTCCCTGCCCATTGTCTCTTGAGGTGACCAGTTGACTTCAATGTGCTGATAGATGAGACTGGAGTTGGGATTTCTGCTCAGTCAACTTTAAGGAACTGCCAAAGACAGAAACATAAACAGACTAAAAAATTAGACTGACGCAGTGAGGATTACAGATGTGGAATGGGACGGAGTACTGCAGAGATCTGGACAACCCCAGTCTCCATGCTTGGCCTCTGCTGTCACATCTTGGAGTGGAAAATTCTGTTGGCTCAGGATTCCATAGTAGGTGCAAAAGTTGCACTCAAATGCAATAATTAGAACCACACAGCCAGTTACCGCATGAAGAGATACTGGGTGGTATCACTGGGAAGGTGTCAGGATCACACAATAGTCAGGAAGAAGGAGTTTTGATTCATGGTGCACTGGCATCAGCACTCAGGGATACACGAGCTACGAGTGGGACAGGCAATGGCCGTGTGTTACTCTCACAACACTATTAATCCATAAATTAATGTCAATGTCAGAAATACCCATCTGACTCCATTATAATCTTTAGGGAAGGGCATCTGCTGTGCTCACCTGGTCTGACTGACAGGTGACTTCAGACCCAGAGCAATATGCCCGACACTCTACTCCCTCTGAAATGGCCCAGAAAGGCACTCAGCTCAAAGGCAGCTTGGGTGGTAAATAAATGCTGGCCAGCTTGAAACCACATCCCACGAGTGACTAAACAATTACAAGAACCATGCCTGGACCAGTGTCCTGGCCTATCATGTTGGTAGGTTTCTGGACAGGGCTTTAAACTGACAGAGGGGGTGCAGAGAAAGGGTTCAGGTGAAAGAAGCTTTCCAAATCCAAACAGAAAAGATGAAGCATTGGAACAGCATTGCCACATGGCTGAAAACAAGCAGGAAGGGGCAGGAGGGGATAGAGTTTCACTAAAACTGTACATCTGCAAATAGGTGTGTGACAGGAAATTGTGATAGTAAGTAAATTATAGTACCTTTTTTTTGAAAGGACAAATACCTGCAATGAAATAGATGGACTTGTATCACAGAGATAAGTGAGATTTAGTCACCAGAGACACATAGTTGTAGGGTGAACATAAGGTGGAATTTAAATATTCAACAATATAGGCAGAATGGGAAAGCAGGACAGGTAACCCTGACAGTAATGGATAACAAAACCATTACAGATAAAGCATTTGGCCTCAGATTATGGAGTAGAATTAGCACTTCATTGCTCATCACTACATGAAGCAAATTCATTGGAATTTGGAACAAAGTCACTGTGATAATTTTGGGAGACTTCAATCTTCATTTAATCTAGGACCATCACACTGACGATAGTGACATTCCAAGAGGAATTTTGAGTCTGTTTTTTAAAAGTGTTTCTTTGAATAACACGTTGTGCAAATGGCAAGGGACATAACTATCCCAGATCGACCGTTGTGTCATGAAGCTGAAAAATGAATGAGTAATGTCACACGAAGAGATCATCTGGGAAATTGTGGTAAAAGAATTCAAAGGAATTATAAAGTTTTAAGGTGACCAGAGAAAATACAAACAACAATCAGAAACAGAAACGCGGCCAATTACAGGAGTTTGAGAGGGGAACTGACCAAGATAAACAGGGTAAACAGATTTAAATGTATGGCTGTTAACGAACAGTGGAAAACATTCAACAACAGCCTCAGCAAGAAATTCCCATTCTCTCTCACTCAGGGTATAAAGTATCAGATTCAAAGACAACCCAAAAAGAAACAAAGAAAAAATAATCTGAAGTGAAGGAATGTGTTTCAGAAAATGACAATGGGCTATCAATATATGGAAATAGGTGTTAAAGGGACTGCAGACGGTCTCCTTGCAAGAGGAGTGTAGTTGCAAGACGAAACATTGTTGGGGCTCAATGACGTGACAGGAACAGGGAGAAATTGAAGGCGCTGGATGTGGTGAGAGGGTTACAGAGCGGTAAGGGCCTGAATGATGTTACAAAGCCAGTACGAATTGCTGCAATGCTTGCAGGGGGAGGGGAGGGAAATATATCCTTTTATTTCTTCATTCATGGAATGAAGGTGTCACTGGAAGGACCAGCATTCAGTGCCAATTGATAACTGCATTGAGTTAATTGCTAAGGGACAGTTAAGAGTCAGCCATTTTGTTGCTGGTCTGGAGTCACATGTCAGTCAGACGTGGTCAGATTTCCTTCCTGAAGGGACATTCGTGAAGGAATTGGGATGTTGTTTTTAAATTGATGATCAACAATGGACACATCATTACAGGTTTTTTTTTATTGAATTCTAATTCTACTATCTGCCACGGTGGGATTCGAAAGGAAAAAGTAAACTGTGGACTGACAATCTCCTCAGCTCAGGGGACTGACTTGGAGCTAGCTGGCCATAGGCAGTGTACTGAGCAGGGGTAAATAAAGGGTGACTCAGCGACGGGATACTGGCCTCTGTTCAGATATTTCACGTGTACACAGACTAAAGCAGTTTGCAACACAGGATTGCCCAACTGCAGGTCACAGGTGGGAAACAACTCCTCACACAGGACTGAGCATATGGAGTCTGCGCACACACACAATAGCGAACAATCACACTCCACAGAATGTTTAAAAAAAAAGACTTGTTCCACTCAGGAAACTGACTGTTCGCTCTCCAAATTATTTTTTTTTAAATCATTGCACACTTGAACTGCTGGCAGAGCACAGAATGAAAACAATCACAACTGAACATGCAGAGGCCTGGACACTCAATCTGCAAGGAAATGAAGTACAGTTCTGTATGATGCCCATTCATCATTCACAGGATAAAATAAATGTTCCCAAACACAGAACTGATATTTTGCAATGAAAAGGAATTTTAAAAACAGCATTCCACAGAATACATGCTGCCCATCTGCAGTGCACAGGTCAGCACTGTGATGGAATAGTCTCCACTTCCCTAGGTGAATGCGGCTCCAACAATGCTCAATAAGCTGGACACCATCCAGCACAAAGCAGCCTCATGGTTTGGAATGATGTTTACTCACTTCACTCGTAACATGCTGTGACAGCAGTGTCCAGAATCTATAAGGATCATCATCAGCAGCATTTCACAACACCATAAACAACCTGGAAGGACAACAGCAGCAGGTGCATGACAACAGCAACGTTTACAAGGTCCCTTTCAAGCCACGCTCCTTCCTAACAGCCCTGTGGCCATCCTTGCACCCAAAGGATTGCAGTGGATCAAGCAAGGCATCTCACAAATAAAAAACAGAGTTGCTGGAAAAGGTCAACATCTGTGAAGAGAAACCAAAGTTTACATTGCTCAGAACCACCACCACCACCTTTTCCAGCAATAAGAGATGGGAAGTAAATGCTGGCCACATCACATGCATAAACTTGTGACAAAACTCAGATTATTCATGTCCCCATCATAGTCTTTGCATTCTCTGTGCAATTAACAATCCTATCTATGGTTATGCCATCAACAAACAGAAACATTAGATTTGATCTGGACATCTAATTCATCAAGAGAGACTGTGAACAACTGAAGGCCAAGCAGGAGTCCTTCCTCTCACTCACAAGGTACAATCTGCAAACTCAGAAATCAACAATTTATTAGCATGTGCTTGTCTGTCTGTTCAACAATTCTCAACACATGCCAGTACATCACCTCCAAGTCCATGTGGTCCAAATTTGTGAATTTGCTTTTTCAGTGGGAACCTGTCAAAATGCATCTGAAAAGGCAAGTAAAGTTTCCTCCTACCATCATTTTTTTTGGAGATAGATAGAATAATTCTAAGTTTGAATGTCATGGAAAAGAACAATTTAGTACGGATGTTAAATGTCTAACCTTGAGGAATGCAGCCTCTCGTTAGATTACCTCTACAACGAGGCACTATCACTTTCATTAGACAGGACCTGGCACATACTTGGCAGCGGAAGGAACTACTTGCAGTTGAGTCGATATTCGGAAAGTGGGACTGTTATAAAGTGATACAATTAGAATGCGGGATAAAATAACAAGGTGTAGAGCTGGATGAACACAGCAGGCCAGGCAGCATCAGAGGAGCAGGAAAGCTGACGTTTCTGGTCTGGAACCTTCTTCAGAAATGGGGGAGGAGAAGGGTACTCTGAAATACATTGGCGGGGGGGAAGGCAGTGGTGGAAGGTGGCTAAAAGAGCAGATTGGTGGAGAGAAGATGGACAGGTCAAGGATGCAGATCTGCAGCCAGTCAAGGTGAGTGTCAACAGGGATTTGGGATGGGGTCTGTCAGTTGAGGGAAGATGGACAGGTAAAGGAGGCATGGATGAGGCTGGTAGGTAGGAGGTAGGAGTGAGGAGTGGTCAGTCAGGGTGGAGGAGTGGAAAGGTAGGAGAAAAGACGGAGAGGTCAAGGAAGTGGGGACGAGCTTCGCTGGTTTTGGGGTGAGGTCAGAGATGGGGAGATTTTGAAGCTTGCAAAGTCCACACAGACCATTGGGCTGCAGGGTTCCCAAGCAAAACATGAGGTGCTGTTCCTGCTGCTTTGGGTGGCATCATTGTGGCACAGAATTCTGAGGATTTCCAACATGTTAAGGAGCAAGAATTAAATGCTTTTCTGGCACATTGGTGGATAAATCACCAGTGCCCAATGAAATTTATCCCAGGCTAATAGAAGAGGCAAGGAAGGCGATTGCGGAGGCCTGGAAGATATATTTAGTTGCTTGGTGACCACAGGTGTAGTGCTGAATGACTGGAGGATAGTTAATGTGTTTCCTTTGTTCAAGACAGGGAGGAAAATTTGGGCAGGTAATTGCAGAAAAGATCGCCTGATATCAATCAGAGTAAAATTATTGGAAGAAATTCTGAGGGAAAGGACAAATCAACACTTGCAAAGGAAGAAATTGATCGGGGTAATCAGCACAGATTTGGTCAATAGAGATCCGGTCTGATGAATTCAGCTGAGTTCTTTCAAATGGTGTCTAAAAATATTGATGAGGTCAATGCAAATGATATGGTTTGCATGAAAATCAGTGAAGCCTTTGACAATGTCACACACGGAAGGCTGGTTCAAAAGATAAGAACCCATGAGACTTCAGACAAGTCGGCAAACTGGATCCAAAACTGGTGGAGGGTAATTTTTTTGAGATTGACAGCCTTTGACCATCAGCAGACTACAGGGATCGGTGCAAGGTTCATTACTGTTTATTCTGTACATTAATGTCTTGGTTGCGAAAGCAGAAGGTATCATCAACAGGTTTGTAGATGAAAAAAGTTGGACATGCAGTCCATAGTGAGGTGGATGGTCTCAGGCGACAGTCTGATATTGATCAGCTGATAAAGTGAGCAGCACAATGGCAAATGGAACTTATTTCTAATAAGTTTGTAGTACACTGTGGGAGTTATGGTAAGTGAAGGACATACATAATGAACAGTAGGTACAGCAGAGTACTGAGAAACAAAGGGACTTTGGTACACAAGCCCATAGATCACTGAAGGTGTCAGCACAGACGGACAGGGTGGTGAAGACACACGAACTGGGGCCACGTCCTTGCAAGGTGAATTGTTCGAGGTACCCGAAAGGATTTATCCAGCCTTGCAGGGGTGTTGGACTCTAAACAGCAGAGGCTGGCAAAGAAGTTCAAGACAGCAATTTGAATAGACAGGCAGGCAACAGCATGGCAGGAAATGAAGTAAAACTGATGAATTAAACTGTATTTATTTCCATGCAATGGGCCTGTCAGGAAAGTTAGATAAACTCAGGGCACGGATGGGGACATGGGATTGGGACAGCTAACGTATTACAGAAAAAAACTGGCTGAGGAAAAGAAAGGGCGAGCAGCTCAATGAGTATAGACACTACAGGAAGGATAGAAGGGGAGGAAAGGTAGGAGGGGAAGAGGTATTTTTGAATCGGAGAAAAATGACAACAGTGTTTCGGGAGAATCTTCCTGGGGTTTGCCCAGCAAATCTATATTTGCGGAACCGAGAAATAGCAGTGGGTGATCGCTTTGATATAATTGGACTACAGACCCCCAACAATCAAGGAGAAATTGAGGAGCAAATATGTTCAGAGATCTCAGATATCTATCAGACTAATAGGGGTGTAATGGTAGGGGTTTATAATTTTCCTAACCGAGCTTGATACTGCTCAGTGTTAAACACTTTCATGGGAGGAATTTGTTCAGTGTGTTCAAAAAAATACTCCCTCGAACAATACGTAGATAGCCCAACTGAAGAAGGGGCAAAACCTGACCTCCACATACGAAACAAGGTCAGGCAAGGGACTGATGTGGTATTGGGGTACCACTTTGTCAAAGAGATCACAATTTTATTAGCTTGAAAATAGCAATGGAAAAAGATTGGCCTGGTTCACAAAATAAAGTTATAATGTGGGTCAACAGCAATTATGTTGGTGTTTAACGGGAATTTTCAAAGGATGGTTGGGGAGGCTATTTGCAGGTAATCGGGCATCTGGAAAGTTGGAAGCTCTCAGAAGCGAGAGGTCAGAGCTGGCATATTCCTGTTAGTGTGATGGACGGTGCTGACAGAAGTAGGAAACTGTGGATGACTGGTGATATCGAGGCTCTGGTCAAGAAAAAGGGGACACTGCTGGATCAAATGAATCCCTTAAGGAGTATGCGAGTGTAGGAGTAAACTTTATGAAGGAAATTGGGAGAGCAAAAAATGGGACATGAGATAACTTTGGCCGATAAGGTTAAAGAAGAATCCAAAGAGATTCAAAAAGGATATTAAGGGCAAAAGAGCAACTGGGAAGAAAATAGGGATTCATACAGGTCAAAGGGGCCACTGATATGGGCAACCACAGGAGATGGGCGAGATACTAAACAGCATTTCATATCAGTACTCACTGTGGGGAAGGACCAGCAAATTCAGGGAAATAAAGAGCAATATCTTGAAAAGAGTCTACAAGACAGAACAGTGATGTTCGAAGTCTTAAAAAGCTTGATCAAGTGTATGATAACTTTTGGGGAACCAGGGATGAATTTGTTGGATCCTGAGCAGAGATATTTCACTCAAGCACAGGAGGATGTTGGCCGTTCTTTTACAAGTTTATGAATGCCTGAGGAGAATCGATAAGGTGAATAGCCAACATCTTTCGCCCGGGGTAGGGGAATCCAAAACTAGAGGGCATAGGTTTGAGGTGAGAAGGGATAGGTTTAAAGGAGACATGAGAGGTAACATTTGCCACACAGAGAATTGTGCATATATGGAACGAGCTGCCAGAGAAAGCTACAACATTGAAAAGATAATGAGGCAGGTACACAGACAGGAAAGTTTTGAAAGGATATGGGCCAAACTAAGGCAAATGTGATTTGTTCAGTTCAGGAAACCTGGGCCTTATGGATGAGTTGGGTCACAGTCTGTTTCTGTGCTGCACAACTCTACGACTCCAATTACTGGAGAAAGAGACGACTAAGACGAGACATGTTGCAGAGATTGAAGCAAAGTTCAGAGATAGGGATGGCAGTCAGGACTGGAGTATATTTCAAATACATGGAGGGATTGTAGAGAGGGAAGGTTGTTACAAAAATAGGAGCAGTTAGAGGAGTTGGAACGGTTGAAGACTCTGGTCCACAAGTGTCCACATTTGTCCGCATAGACACAGTCATGGAGGGGAAGCACAGAGCAGAAAGATCTGAGGCAGCATTACCGCCCTCTTGTGGGAGGTTTGCTTTCACTTCTGTTCTGTTCATCCTCACAAAAACAGCACAGGCCTGCAATGATAACAAACTTTCTCTGCTGATTTTGCAAGGCATAGTGCAAAGATGCTTAAAGTAGGCCTCCCATGACAGTAGTGAATGAGTTTGGCTCAGTATTTAGGGAAAGAAGTCTGCCATTCTCACTTGGTCAAGTCTACATATGACGTCAGACCCACAGGAATGTGGTAGACTCTCAACGACCTTCTGGTTTGCTGTGCCATTTCATTCAGTTCAAAGCAGTTAAGGCTGGGTAATAAATGCTGGCCAGGCAGAGACACTCACATCTTATGAGTGAATAAAAAATAACTGGAAGCAGTGTCCTGGTCAATCATGTCAGTAGGTTTGTGGACAGGCCTGTAAACGGACAGAGAGGATGCTGGGACTGGGTTCAGGTGAAAGGAGTTTCCCAGACCAAAACAAAAGCTGAAGCATCAGAGCAGCACGATGATGTTGCTGAAGACAAGCAGAAAGGGACAGGAAGCAACAGGGTTTCACTGAAACTGTCCATTTGTGAACCGGTATGTGTCGGGGAATTTTGGTAAAATGTACCTTATAATGTTCCTTTTTGGCATGGACAAACTATATGCCATCAGAAAAAGTGTCATTCGAAGAGGAGCTAGGATATTATTTGTGTCAGTGTTTCTTTGAATAACACGTTGTGCAACAGGTAGGGACGTAACTATCCTAGGTCGACCATTGTATAAGGAAGCTGAGTAAATGAGTAATGTCACACCGAGAGATCCTCAGGGAAATTATGAAAAAGTGGAATTCAAAGGAATTATGAAGTTTTGAAGTGATCATACAAATAACAAACAATCAGAAACAGAAACAAGGCCAATTACATGAGATTGAGGAGGGAACTGACCAAGTTACACAGTGTAAAGAGACTCAAATGTATGGCTGCAAATGAACAGTGAAAAACGTTTGAAGGAACACTGTAAAATATTTAAAAAAAGAATATTCCATTGAAACAGACAAAACCTCAGCAAGAAATTCCTATGTGCATGTCACTCGGTGTAAATGATCAGATGCAGTTAATAAAGGGTTAGAAAACAACCAAAAATTCTGAAGAGAAAGGATGTGTTTAAAAAAAAAAGACAGCAGACTACCAAAGTATCAAAGTAGGTGTAAAACAGATAGCAAGGGGTCCCCTCGCAGGAGGAATGTGGTAGGAAGTGGAATCATTGTTGGGGTTCCATGAGATGACAGGAACAAGGAGTGTTGAAGGTAGTGAGAGTGTTGCAGAGAGTGGCAAGGGCCTGGGCGATGTCAAAAACCCAGTACCAATTGCTGTAGTGTTTGCAGAGGGTGTGGAGGCAAATATATCCTTTTATTTCCTCATTCGTGGGACCCGTGTATCGCTGGATGAGCCAGTATTCAGTGCCAATTGCTGATTGCATTGCGCAATTGCTCAGGGACAGTTAAGAGTCAGCCATTTTGTTGTGGGTCTGGAGTCACATTTCAGCCAGGCCTGCTCAGGTGCCATTCCCTAAAGGGCATTCGTGATTCAGCTGAGATTTTTTTTTCTTTTTTTAAAAAAGAAAACAGATCAAACAACAATGGACATCCCATTTCTAATTATTTTTATTGAATTCAAATTCCACAATCTGCCACGGTGGGAATCGAACCCAGGTCTCCAGAATATTATCTATGTCTCTGGATGAACAGCCCAGTGGCATTATCACGAGGCTGTGGCCGATCCCAAAATGGAGTTAGCTGAAGTGATATGGAGTGTTACAGAGCATGGTGACCATTACAACTGCAGAGCACGGTGAGTGATCCAAAACAGGCTTCAGAGATGCAAAGTGTCAAAGGGGTATGAAGTGTACCATAGGCCAAAAGGGCACGAGGTGATTAAACAGGTTCAATATTGTGAACAGATATCAGAACAGGAGGATGTTCGGGCTTCTGTCAGTCATTTACAGACATAAGGAATGCTGTAGGGAGTGGATGAAGACACAATAATGAGGGAGTGTTTTGTTATTTGAGGAAGAGGTGCCAACACAAATGCAGAATGGAACATTCACAGAGCACACAAAGACCACACACACGAATAATCACAATAAAGGTCATCTCGACATTCATGTCAGTTGTGTGTGATCTTACTACTCAAAACGCCACAGCATAAAAACCTGGTCTCCACACAACACTGGAGTCTTTACAACTCATTTGATGAAAATTAGATCATAAATAACTGATCATTTGAAGTCCACAGGATAAATAAAAGCTCCCCACAGATCAATAACAATTTGTAATTCACAATATATGAACCAGCAGTCCACACAGAATTAACGATGTGCAGTAGTGGAAGGATGGGGAGGCTTTAAAGAGGAGTGAAGAAGAGGTTAGTGAGATGTTGCATGGGTGAGAGTGTATTAGCTATAAGAACAGGGTGGACAGACTTGGATTGTTTCTGCTCACGCGTCAGTGGCTGAGGGGGACAACTTGTTGAAATATCTAAAACTGAGAGGTACAGATAAAGTGAATAATCGGAGTCTCTTCCCTCAGGTGATTATGTCAAATACAACGGTTCATAAGTTTAGCCTGAGAGGGGAAAGTCTAAAGCAGACGTGAGAGTTTTTACACAGAGGCGAGTGAGTGCCTGGAACATACTGCCAGGGTATTTGATCAAAGCAGAGACCAGAGCAATGTTTAAGAGGCATTTGGACAGATACATCAATGGGCAGGGCAGAGTGTGATTTGGACCACATGCAGTCAGATAGCATTAGTTTAGAATAGCATCATGGTCATCGCAGACATGGTGGGCTGATGGGCCTATTCCAGTTCAATGCTGTTTTATGCCTTATGCCCTAACAGGCGAAATTAAAGCTCTAAAAATTAAAGAACTGCAAAATCTGAAGATCTGGAACAGAACAGACATTGGTGCACAAAGTATGTAGGTTGGCAGCGAATGTGTAGAGCATTGAGTTCTTCAGAAATGAAAGAGACACACGTGCAGACATGTCTCACCATTTAAAAGAAAAGAATAAACTCAGTTCCCCACAGAGAAATTAAAACCAGCTCAGCACACACAACTGATCAGAGTCCACAAGGTCAGTTGCAACTTTCAAACAGAAATGACCAGAGCCCACAGAATAAAAACAAGCTCTGCACACAGAACTGACCATTTACAATCTGTAGGATTAACCAACACCATACTAAAAACTACCTGTTCACAGTCTGCCAGATAAATAAAAGCTCACCGGACAGTATTGACCATTCTCAGGCCACCGATTGAGAACCAGCTCAATTGATCCAGCTAACCATTCAAAATCCAGGGCTTGAATACAAATCCTAGACACAGTTTGCCAAACGCAATTTGAAGGTGTAAACCCACTCCCCACTGTGGCAGTGTTGGGGAAAACAAAGAAGAAAACAGAAGAAGAAAAGAAGAAAGCAAAAAGAAAACAGTGTTTTCATAATCTCCTACAATCTGGGGAATGACCGAGAGCTGGCTGGCCACAGGCAATGTACTGAGCAGGCGTAAATAAAAGGTGACTTGGTGATAGCATAGCAGTCTCGGTGCAGTTATTTCACATGGATACACACAAAATCAGTTTACAACACAGGACTGACCAACGGCAGCCCACAGGTTGGAAACAACTCCCCACACAGGACTTACCATATGCGGTCTGCACACACACAAGAGCGAACAATCACAGTCTACAGGAGTTGAAAGAAAAAACTTGTCCCGCTCAGGAAACTAACTGTTCGCTCTCCAAATTCTACTACTTCAAAAAAAAATCACTCCACACTTGAACAACTGCTGGCAGTCCACAGAATGAAAACAATCACATCTGAACATGCAGAGACTCACAATCCACAAGAAAATAATGCACAGTTCCATGTACAGAACTGGATGTTTATCATTCACAGGATAAAATAAATCTTCCCAAACACAGAACTGATATTTCGCAATGAAAAGGAATTTTAAAAACAACATCTCACAGAGTCTGTCTACAGTGCAAAGGTCAGCAATGTCAAGGAATACTCTCCACCTGCCTGGATGAAAGTAGCTCCAACAATACTCAAGAAGCTTGACACCATCCAGTCCAACACATCCTCGTGTTTGGAATTATATGTACTCACTTCACTCGTAACACACAGTGACAGCAGTGTCTACCATCTACAAGGATCATCAACAGCAGCATTTCACAAGACCAAAAACAACCTGGAAAGAAAACAGCAGCAGGTGTATGACACGAGCAGCATTTCCAAGAGCTCCTCCAAGCCACACTCCTTCCTAGCAGCCCTGTGGCTAAGCGCGCTCCCAACGGATTAGTGGGTCAATCAAGGCAGCTCACAAATAAAACAGAAGTTGCTGGAAAAGCTCAACAAGTGTAAAGAGAAACCAAGGTTAATATTGCTCAGAACCACCACCACCTTCTCCCGGCAATTACAGATGGGAAGAAAATGATGGTCACATGCATGAATATGCGATGAAACTCAGAGACAATTCATGTTCCCCTTCATTCCTCTTTGGATTCTCTGCGCAGCTCACAACCCCACCCATGGTTATGCCATCAACAAACACGGAAACATTAGTTTCGATCTGTACATCTCAGTCATTGAGAGAGACTGTGAATAGCTGGAGCCCAAACATGAATCCTTCCTCAAATTCACAAGGTGCAGCCTGCAAACTCAAAATCAACAATTTATTAGCACGCCCTTTTCTGTCTGTTAAACAAGTCTCAACGCATGCCAGCACATCACCTCCAAGCCCATGTGGTCCAAAGTTGGTTATTAACTTCTTCAGTGGGACCCTGTTAAAATGCATCTGAAAAGTTAAAAAAAAATTCCTCCTACCTCAGATTTATTATCTCCATCCCCAAAAAGTTGAAGTTTGAATGTCATTATAGAAAGCGACAAGGATAGTGTGCAAGTTAAGCATCTAAATTTGAGGAAAGCCACCTATCATTACTTCACTTCTATCATTCAGCACTATCACTCTCATTAGATAGGAGCTGGCACATCTAGACTAAGGAGGAACAGCTGGCAGTTGATTCTATTTTGGAAAGTGGGACTATTATAAAGTGATACAATGAGAATCCAGGGTCACCGTGTTCCATGGAGAGTGAATGACAAAGGCAGCAATATCATGAGTTTGATACAGAAAATATAGCACAACGAAAAATGGTAAAGCCCTTCAAAATTACACAGTTTGCAAAACGAGGTCCTTAAAATTGAAGCGCAAACAATGGCCATAAAACATCTTTGGCCGGTACTGTTAAGAAAAAACCCACTAGGTATTTTATACGTATAGTTAGAGTAAGAGAATTACCAAGGAGAGTGGAGCCTGTTGGAAACCAAAGGGGCAAATTGTCACAGAGCCAAAGGAAGTAGGTGAGGTCTTAAATGAACACTTCCCATCTGTACTCACAAAGGAGAAACATATTGCAGCTGTGGATTTCAGTTAGGACACTGAGGATCTAGAACATGTTCAGACAAAAGTTGGGGGTGTTGCCCATAGTGAGGTGAATGGTCTCTGACTACAGTCTGATATTGATCAGCTGATAAACTGAGCACAGTAATGGCAGATGGACTTTACTTCGAAGATGTGAGAGGTAATATACTGTGGGAGGTATGCTAAGTGAGGGACATACATAATGGGCAGTAGGTACATGCAGAGTACTGATAAACTTCAGGACCTTGGCACAAAAGTCCATAGATCACTTATGGTGCCAGCACAGATCGACAGGGGGGGCACCTGAACTGGGGGTGGGGGCAACATGTCCTGGCAAGGTGAATAGTTTGAGGCATTGAAAGGATTTAAAACAGCTTAGCTGGGGTGTGGGACCCTAAACAGCAGTGAGGCAAAACAGAGGCTGGCACAGAGGTTCAAACAACAATTTGAATAGACAAGGCAGGCAAGAGCAGGGCAGGATAATGAGGGAAAACTGATGAATTAAACTGCATTTATATCAATGCAATGGACCTGGCAGGCAAGTCAGGTCAAGTCAGGGCATGGATGGGGATATGGGACTGGGATATCAAAGGTATTACAGAAACACAGCTGAGGGAAAGAAAGGACGAGCAGCTCAATGCTGCAGGGGAAAGACACTACAGGAAGGATAGGAGTGGAGGCAAGACAGGAGTGGAGAGGTATTTTTGAATCAGTAAAACATGACAACTGTGTTTACAGAGAATATCCCTGGCGTTTGCCCAGTGAGGCTGCATTAGTGGAATGGAAAGATTAGAATGGGTGATTGCTTTGATGCAATTGTCCTGCAGGTCCCCAACAGTCGGTGAAAAATTGAGGAGCAAATATGTTGAGATCTTAGATAACTGAGAGAAGAATAAGGGTGTAGAATAATAAGGGTATAATGGTAGGGGATTACAATTTTCCAAACCTAGACTGGCACTGTAGTAGTGTGAAGCGCTTTGATGGGAGGAATTTGTTAAGCATGTTCAAGAAAACTCTCTCAAACAATACATAGGTGGCCTAAGTGGAGAAGGGGCAAAACCTGACCTCCAAGAGTGAAACAAGGTCGGGCAAGGGACTGAGGTGTTATTAGGGTAGTACTTTGGCAACTGACCACAATTTTATCAGTTTGAAAATAGCTATGGAAGACGATTGGCCTGGTCCACAAGCTGAAATTATATCCTGGGGTTAGACCTATTTTGATAGTATTTGACTGGAATTTTCAAAAGATGATTGGGGAGGCTATTTGCAGGTAAAGGGGTATCTGGCAAATTGGCAGCTTTTGAAAGTGAGATAAAACGAGAGGGGTCAGGGCCAGCATGTTCTTGTTAGTGCGATGGACAATGCTGACAGAAATAGGAAACACTGGATGTCTGCCGATAAGGGGCTCTGGTCAAGAAAGAGGGGACACAGCTGGATCAATGCATCCCTTGAGGAGCATGGGACTGTAGGAATACACTTTATGAAGGAAATCTGGAGGGCAAAAATGGGACGTGAGATAACAATCTTGGGCTGACCTGTTATCCTACTAAAATCAATCTACCCTGCATACCCCACATTTTACAATCCTCCATGTGCCTATCCAAGAGTCACTTAAAAGTCTCTATATCTGACTCTACGGCCATTGCCGACAGCACATTGTACACGCCCACCACTCTCTGTGAAGAATCTACCTCTGACAACTCCCCCATACCTTCCTCCAATCAATTTACAATTAAGCCCCCTCAGAACAGTCATTTCTGCCTTGGAAAAAAGTCTGTGGCTATCTACTCTATCTTTTGCCTCCCATCATCTTGCACACCTCTATCAAGTCACCTGTCATCCTTCTTGCTCTAATGAAAAAAGCCCTAGCTCTATCAACCTTTCCTCATGATGTCTGCCCTCCAGTCCAGGCAGAATCCTGGTAAATCTCCTCTGCACCCTCTCTAATGCTTCCACACCTTTCCTCTGATGAGGTGACCAGAACTGAAGAACATATTCCAAGTGTGGTCTAACCAGAGTTGTGCAGACCTGCAGCATAACGTCACAGCTCTTAAACTCAATTCCCCTGCCATTGAAAGCCGACACACCATACGTCACTTTTACAAACTTACCAACTTGGGTAGCCACTTTGAGGGATCTATGGACGTGGACCCCAGGATCCCTCTGTTCCTCTACACTGCCGAGAATCATGTTCTTAGGCCTGCATTCATATTCAACCTTATAAAATGAATCACTTCGTACTTTTCTGCGTTGAATTCCATCTGCTACTTCTTTGTCCAGCTCTGCATCCTGTCAATGTCCCACTGCAACCTACAACAGCCCTCCATGCTGTCCACAACTCCACCAACCTTCGTATCATCGACAAACTTACTGACCCACCCTTCCACTTCCTCATCCAAGTCATTCATAAAGATCACAAAGAGCACAAGTCCCAGAACAGATATGGAGAAGCAAGGTGTCTGAGATCCTAAACCGTATTTCTCATCAGTATTACTGTGGAGAACGACTAGTAAATTCAGGGAAATAAAGAGGGATGTTTTGAAAAGAGTCCACACTACATAAGAGTGCTGTTGGAGGTCATGAAAAGCTTGAAGAAGTGTATCTGAGTACGTTGCGGAAACAAGGGCTGAATTTGTCGGACCCCGAGCAGAGATATTTCCCTCAAGCATAAAAGGCTGGAGAGTAAACTTTTAGAGGCTTATGAATGCCTGAGCAGCACATAAAAGGTGAATAGACAAGGTCTTGGCTCCCAGGGTAGGGGATTCCAAAAGTACAGAGCAGAGGCTTGAGCCGAGAGGGGAAAGTTTTAAAACAGATCTGAGGGGTAATGTTTTCCACACAGAGCATGTTGCAAACACGGAACGAGGTACCAGAGGAATTGGTGGAGATAAGTACAATTACAACAGTGAAAAGTCATTGGGGCAGGTACAGAGACAGGAAAGGTTTCAAAGGATACAGGCCAAACACAGGCAAATGTGACTTGTTTAGTTCAGGAAACCCGGTCAGCACGGACAAGTTGGTCCAAATGGCCTCTTTCCATGCTGCACAATTCTATGACTCCAGTTACTGGAGGATGAGACGACCCAGACAAGCAATGTTGCAGAGACTGAAGCATGTTACAGAGATAGGGACGGTGGTCAGGATTGGAGTATGTTTCAGATTTATGGAGGGAT
Source organism: Stegostoma tigrinum (assembly GCF_030684315.1). NCBI lineage: Eukaryota > Metazoa > Chordata > Chondrichthyes > Orectolobiformes > Stegostomatidae > Stegostoma > Stegostoma tigrinum. The sequence goes on from NC_081363.1 coordinate 92,073,455, forward strand.
TGTAGAGAGGACAGGTGGTGACAGAAGTAGGAGTTAGAAAGATTGAAGACACTGGTCCACAAGACATGACACAGATACAGTCACAGAGGGGAAACACAGAACAGGGAGATCAGAGGCTGCATGACCGCCCTGTCGTGGGAGATTTGCTTTCACTTCTCTTGTGCGGATCCTCACAAAGGCAGCACAGGCCTGGATTGATAACTGTGAACTTCCTCTGCTGTCTTCAGAAGCTACAGTATCACAAAGCTGAAAGTAGGTCTCCCATGACGACTAGTGATTGAGTCTGACTCAGTAATTAAGGGAGAAAATATGCCATCTTCACTTGGTCAGGCTGACACATGACTTCAGAACCACAGGAACGTGGTTGACTCACAACTACCCACTAAAATGGCACAACAAGCCATTCAGTTCAAGGGAAGCTAGGGGTGGGCAATAAATGCTGGCCAGCCAGAGACACCCACATCTCATGGGTGAATAAATAATAACTGGAATTGTGCTGGGACCAGTGTCCTGGCCAATCATGTCATAATGTTTATGGACAGAGCTTTAAACTGACAGAGAGGATGCTGGGACAGGGTTCAGGGGAAAGGAGAAAGGAGATTTCCAAATCCAAACAGAAAATGTGATCAGAACAGCATGATGATGATGTGGCTGAAGACAAGCAGAAAGGGACAGGAAGCACAGAGTTTCACAAAAACTATACATCAGTTTGTGACAGGAAATTGTAGTATAAAGTACATGACAATGTTACTTTTTGGAATGGACAAAGTATGTGCAATAAAATAGTGGCATTCAAAGAGGAGCTCGGAGAATATTTTTGTCAGTATTTCTTTGAATAACATGTTGTGCAACTGGCTAGGGATGTAACTATCCCAGATTGACTGTTGTGCGATGAAGCTAAGTGAATGAGTAATGTTTTAATGTGACCATACAAAGAACAAGCAATAATTAGGAACAAAAACAAAGCCAATTGTATGACATTGAGAGGAGAACTGACCAGTGTAAACAGGCAAAACTGACTGAAATGTATGGCTGTAAATGTACAGTGGAGAACATTTGAAGGAACACTAAAATATCCAACAAGAAAAGGATATTCCATTGAAAGTGACAAAAGCTCAGCAAGAAAATCCTACTTATGTCTCACTCACGGTGTAAAAGAATATGTTCAATTGAAAGAGCCTCAGAAGACCACACAAAAAAAAAATCAGAACAAGATCAGAAGAAAGAGACTGCTCAGCAAAAGAGGGTTACCAAAGTACGGACGTAGGTATTAAAGGGTTTGCAAGGGATTTCCTCGCAGAGGAATGCAGTAGGAACAGGAAACATTGTTGGGATTTATTGGGATGATAGGAACAGGAAAAGTTGAAGGTGCTGGAGGTGATGAGAGTGTTATGGAAAGTGGCAAGGGCCTGAACGATGTTACAAATCCAGGAGGAATTGCTGAGCTGGAGGTGTCTGTAGAGGTAGGGAGGCAAATATGTACTTTTATTTATTCACTCATGGCATGAGGATGTCACCAGCTGGTCATTGCCCATCACTAACTGCCAGAGCACAGCTCAGAGCCAGCCATATTGCTGTGGGTCTGAAATCACATTTTGGCTACTAAAGCTAAGAATGTTAGGATGTCCTTCATTAAAGGGCACAAGTGAACCAGTCAACTTCTTTCTGATAATTAAGAATGCTTTTATGGTGGCATGAATGTCCTGTACAGCCACGGCAGGAGATCCCGATCTCATTCCCAATGCTCTCACCAATGAAAGCAAGCATGCCAAATGTCACCTTCATCACCCCGTCTACCTGTGATGCCACTTTCAGGGAACTATGTATCTGCACCCCTAAGTCTCTCTGTTTGACAACACCATCCAGGGCCTGAACATTAGCTGTTTGTGTTCTGCCCTGGTTTGTCTTTCCAGGATTCAATAATTACATTTATCCGCCTTAAACTCCATCTGCTGTTCCTCATCCCATCAAGATCTCGTTGAATTCTGAGATAACCTTCTTCACTGTCCATGATACTGCCAATTTTCCTGTCACCCACAAACCTACTAACCATGACTCCTATATTCTCATTCAAATCATCAATATAAATGACACACAACATAACCGAACACGGCGGCACACACACATAGGCTTCCAGGAAGAACAACAAACCTCTGCCAGCACCCACTGGCAAGCCCATCTTGTACACAACTGGCAAGCATTCATAGGACCCCATGTGCTCTAACCTTGCTGAGAGCCACGTACCACTCTGCCTTCTGGCTACCCCCTCAAAACAAAATCAACTTTCTGAGCCACAATTTTCCACACACAAAGCCCTGCTGACTAGCCCTAATCAATACTTGCCTTTCCAAATGCATGAAGATCCAGTCTCTCAGGATCCCCTCCAAAAACATACCCAACACTGATGTCAGTGTCACTGGGTTGAAGTTTTCAGTCTTTGCCTTGCAGCCCTTAAGTGATGCAACAACATTAGCCACCCTCCAGTCTTCGCACATCTCACTGTGCCTGTCGATGATACAAATATCTCTGCTCGAGCACCTCACAATTTCTTACCTCACCTTCCACAATGTCCTGGGATAATTCTGATCAAGGCCTGAGGATTTATCTGCCTTTGTGCATTTTAAGACTCCTGGCACCTCATGTTCTCAATTGTGGACCCTTTTCTAGCTATCACTATTTTATGTTTTCCTCCACAATAAATACTGAAGTGAAATACTTGTTTAGGTTGGCATCCATCTCTAGTTGTCCCACATATAATGGCTTTGTTGATCTTTAAGAGGCCCTCGTCACTCTCCAGCCCCTGTTCAAACTTGTCAAAAGGATTCTGAAAATTCAAATTACCCATATCCCCCTACTGCCAATCCCTTCCCTCACCTCATTTATTCTGCAATTTATACCCACACCAAAAAAATGAAATCCAACAGACTCATCAAAATAAAATCCCCTTTCATAAAATCATGCGTCTTCTGTTGTTGCGAAGGGTACAATTGTTGTTAATTGTCATATCTTTTATAATACACTCAGTAAATTTCTAACTGACTGTCAAGCTCACACTGTTTGGTTTCAGACTGACTGCACAAAGGGTTTTGGGAATCCTGGAGTATCAATCTGAAAAAGGGAGTTTACAGGTTCAGCAGGTAATAGAGGAGGCAAATCAAATTCTGATAAATTATTAAAAAGGGAATGAAGTTTAATCATAGGGAGTCCTTGTTAAAATAAATAAGTTGAGTCAGACTACACCAAGAATATTATGAACAGCATGACAGCCCTTTGGAAAGATATTCTTGAATCAGTGACAGGCCACAGAAGGTTCGCTGGGCTGATCTTGGGAATGGAGGGATTTTCTAATGAGGAGAGGTTAAGTAGTCTGAGCTTGTCTCATTGTCGTTTAGAAGAATGAAGAAGAAATATCTAAGATTCATAGTGCTGTTTTCAACGGGGTTTAAAAAATAAAATGGTACAGCTCAGCAAGAGGCCCTTCAGCCTACCAATCCTGTGCCTACCACAATGTTAATCTAAACTAATACTATCTGCATGCACATAGTCCATATCCCTCGATCCTCTGCCCTTTCATTCCATTTGTCTCAATCCTACACAAAAACTTGGTTACTGTGTGTCACACATCTCACTGAGCATTTCCTCCATCCTGGGCACCCAAGTATTTGACATTTTTACACTGGAGAAAGAGGTTCTGACTATCCACATTATCTGTGCGGGAAATTCTTTTCTTTTCTCTTTCCTCTGCTTTTAATCAGAATTCAGACTGTTTGAGTTCCTTTTCGTGTTCAAGCTGCTTCATCTGCGACTGAATCCTAGCCATTTCCAAAGAGTGTTGTCAGTCCCACTCCTGTCCTCACAAACAAGGGTAACCCCAACTCCAGCTTGTCTGCCAATTCCAACAGCTTTGCCTTGGTCACTTTTTGAAAAGACCCCAAAGTCACTGCTTCCACCCCCAGAAAACTGGATGATGACTGAAAGAGCCATTCCTGCACAAGGCTCTCCCTGTTTAAGCCAAGAGAATGCAATGCCCGAAACAAAAGGCACGAACAACAACCACTCACCACCTTTGAGTCAAATAAACCTAATCGCAAAGTGGAATTGTAGAATTATTCAGCAAGAGGCCCCAATCTGTTATCAAATTCTGACAATTATTAAAAAGGGAATGAAGTTTAATCATAGGGAGTCAATGGTCTCCCTATGGAGGAATTTGAATTCAATAAATACCTGGAATTAGGAGCTTAACGATGACCATGAATCCAGTGTTGATTGTTGAAAGAAACCAGCAGGTTCACTTACGTCCTTTAGGGAAGGAAACTGCCATTTTTACTTTTTCTGGCCTATATGTGATTCCAGAGCCACAACAATGTGGTTGACTCTTAGCTGCCCTCTGGGCAATTAGGGATGAGCAATAAATGCTGCCTAGCCAGCAACATCCTCGTCCCATGAGGGAATTAAAAAAAAATCTCTGGCAAAGACATTTTTCCTCACTCGGTCCTAAATGGCCTATCCTGTATCCTTAGACTGTAAGCCTTGCTTCCACATTCTTTGGTCATCGGGAATATTGTTCTTCCCTGTTACTAATGTCTAGACCTGTTGGAATTTTATACATTTCCATGAGATCCACCCTCATTTTCCAAAACTACAGTGAATACTCTCCTAATCAATCCAACGTCACTTCATATGTCAGTCCAAACTGGCTTCAGTCTGGAAAGCATCGCCTCTATGGTCAGAACATCTTTCTTCAGATAAAGGAGACCAAAACTGCATATAATACCCCAGATACAGTCTCACAATGGCCCTGTACAAATACAGCAAGATCTCCCTGAATCCTCTCCCTGTGAAGGCCAACATACCATTTGCCTTCTTCAACCCCTGCTGCACCTGCACCCACTGTGTAAATACTAACACACTCACTGGGGAATCTCTCTCAATACTGACTCATTACCCCACAAATCCCTTATAATTCCGAACACGCTCCCAAAAGGCACAAAACCCTGACACTGTCCTTGGGCACACCTGAAAATTACGGTCAGTCACTGGAGACTCACTGCAGTCTCTCTGTGAAAATCCATTACATGGACACACTACCGCCAGACACATGTAAACGTGGGCACCAAATTATGAAAATGAGACACCGTCAACAGCATTCTGTTAAATACATTCTGAGAGTGTCCTGGCAAATACTAATAATTTCCTTGGGAGATGCCTCTAACAATGGACACTCCTTGGTGATTCCTTGTAAACTCTACCACAGTACATTGGAACACTTTTTTTAAAAATACTGACACATGCACAAAGATCCCCTGTAAATACTGACAGTCCCACTGAACTCCAGTAAATATCATCAGACTCACCCTGGACCGGCTGTAAATGCTGACAGACTTCCCCAGAGACCCACGTAGATAGTGCTCTATTCCCTCTGGAACACCCAGTAATTATTGACACATTCTCCTTGAATTCTCTACAGATACTGTTCGACTGCCCAGAGACCCCTCAAAATTCTAACACATCATGCATTAATTCCCTACCAACATCACTCACTCCCCAGACCCTCTCGTAAATACTGGAACACTCCCAGTCAGGTTCCCAGGAATTGTTAACGCACTCCCAATGGATTTGTTGTAAACATTGATGCAGTCCCCAGGGATTGTGTAAAAGTCTGTCACACTTCTCAGGAGTGCCCTTTAAGTATTGATGTCCACCCCAGAAACACCCAGTAAATGTTGAAAATCCTCCCCTGGGACACGCTGTAAGTACAGATGCATCCCCTCTGGAGACCCAGTAAATATTAACACACTCATCTTGGACTCCCTGTGGATACTGCTTTTAGAGATACACAGCCACATAGCTCAGAATCAGATCATTCAGTCCAACCAGTCCGTGCCGACCATAAATCCAAACTGAACTGGGGCCAAGCACAGGAAGATGGGACATGTCCCTCCAAATATTTCTCATTCATCTATTTACCCAACTGCCTTGTAAATGCTGTAATTGTACCCGCACCCAGTACTTCCTCTGGAAGTCCATCCCATACAGGAACCCTGTGTAAACAAAAATAAAATTCCATGTTTTTTTTATTAAAATCTTTCTCCTCTCACCTGATAAGTATGACCCAGTCTTGGAATCCCCACCCTCTTGAATTGAAATCTGACATTCACCTTATCGATACCGCTTATGATTTTAATACCTGTCGGGTTCCCCCTCAATCTCCTCTGCATGGGATCCATCAAAATGCTGTAACGATTCCCTGTAAATACTGACGCACTCCCCAGGGATACTGTATTAATGCTGGCATTCTCCCTGAACGCCCCTTGTAAATAGTAATACACTACCAGGGACCCCCAAGTAAATAATGACAAAGTCCCCATGGACTCACTGTAAATATTGAATTAATATCCCAGACATAGTGCCAATACTGTCACACTCCCCAAGGACACCTTAAATACCACTCACTCACTGCAGTGAGGACAAACTTCCCAGCAAATCCCTGGGGTACTGAGATAGTTCCGAGTGATCATTCTGTAAACAGCACTCCACACATTCACTGGAAAAATTCGAAAGATACTGACTCATCAACCACAGGCTCACTGTGAATACTCACACACTCACTGTGAAACCTGCACAACTACTGATTCATGCAGGACCCCAGTAACAATCGCCAAGAGTAAAACATTTCGACCAACTCTGCATTTTTGGACAGAATTCTGGACTTCCAAGCTTTTCAAAGAGACAGTTGAACTGAGTCTGTGAGAAATACACAGCACAATCATCATGCCTGGGAATGGAGATTGAGTGTGGGATTATTAAGATAACAAGGCGTGGAGCTGGATGAACACAGCAGGCCAAGCAGCATCAGAGAAGCAGGAAAGCTGACGTTTCGGGCCGAGACCCTTCTTCAGAAAATTATCATTCAGCCTGGAATCCCATTTTGCACCTCCTCTCTGAACAGAGGATTGACCAAAACCAACAGACCCTGATCCAAGAGATAGCAGGAACTGATCCAAGACAGCTTTTACACCTCGGGCTATGAAGCACAGAGAGTATGGAGCCTACAGAGATACTTGACATTCAAATCCATTCACACACGCTCTAACCATCAGAAAGCGAATTAACCTCAGAAGAGAACATCAAGAGCAGAATGAAAACTACAGATCTCGTGTGAAGATAATTGGACTCAGAGTCAGTGTAACTGCCAGCCCTAATCTCACGGGAGGAGGAATCTGAACAAAGCTTCCGAACACGGGTCTTTCTGAACCGAAAACAAGAACCTGATCCAGACCATCCAAACCAGACACCAACAAACACTATCAATCACTGACTTCACCGAAGCCACGAGTCCTCAGTCACAACCTGAGTTGAAAACCCGCTCACAAACCGAAAGATGAGGAGAAACTGCTACTCACCAACCCATGCCTTAGCACATCAGCTAACACAACCCAAACTTAAAAACCCACACAGTCCAAAGTCTTCATCCAGGCTCCAGGTATGGTGATCCAGAATACCACTGAGACTTCAAAACCACATTCTGCGATGGGAGCATAAACCCCGACACCCCAAATTCCGACCTCGGTAGCAGTGCACTGGGACCCTATTAGGAGGAATTCAGGCAGTCAGTGTCACTGTTTGTTTTTTGTGTGTTAGTAAATAATGTCTAATAGTGGTAATCTCTATTCATAGAGTATGGTATTAACTTCATAGAATTTCTTAAACTATAGTTACCTATAATTAATGCACCTAAATAAATCGAGATTCCTTTGCCCTTAAATACCTGTCTAAAGTCTCCTCATCAACATCCCCATAAGTAAGTCCTGTGTTCAGAATCACAGAGCTGGGAGCCACTTAAACATCAGCCAAGTAACTGCAAACCAGAATCCTCTAATACCCCAAAGGCACTCTTCAAATACTCACACACTCACTGGGGACCCTCAATAAACACTAACACCTTCCCCCAGGCGCCCCCTGCAAAAGATTTTCAGAGACTGGGTCAGATTTACATTATTTAGCACCTGGAGCCTGACATGCAGTTTAACAACATTGTTTGTTCTGAAGAAGAGTCACATCACACCTGAAACTTGAACTCTGTTTTTCTTTTTCCTTTTTTTTGCCAGATCGGCTAGGTTTCTGCAGCATTTTATGTTTTGTTTCAATTTTCCAGCAACCACTGTTCATTTTAGTGACATCATTGTTGACTTCGTCACACTCATCCAGTTTTTGCAACATTTTTTGATCCCCTGAGCATCGCAAACATTGCAAACCTTTTTCTGGAATATAGTCAGAAATTCAGTTCTTGAGGTGGAAACGATCACAGATTTACCAGGTATTTGAGTGAAGACATTTTTGCTTATCTCAGTCAATCAGGCTGCTCTACCGCTACGTTCCTATCAGCAAAGATAGCTGCCAATATTTATCCTGTCAATGTCTTTGCTAACAACATACAGTTCAAAGAGAATACCTCCTTATACACATGCAATATAGGATATCTAAATCTAGCCAATTTAGTCGCACATCATTATAATCCCCAGTTCCCAGAATAAATCTGCTGCCCCTGTGTTAAAATCACTCGTGTGCTAATGTGTGCTTCCTTAAGTGAGGAAAACAAATCTGCACACATTTCTGTATCTCTGGCTTCAGAAGGTGCCACAAAGTGCATTGATAGAAATCGCACTGCAATAAACACATCCTTTTTCCAGGTGCTCAAGTAACTTCACGCGTAATTTGCAGGCAAAAGAAATCTGTGTTCCAGGGAGCATAATCCCACTAATGACAGGCTGTTGCACACAGCAACACGACCCTCTCACAAATATAAGCCATCGTCTTATGTTTTAAAATTAAAATATTAAGCAGAGAAAATGTCATCTAAAAAAAACTCACTCCTTGTCCCTTTATTAAAAGAATTTGCTGATAAGATAATGCTAAAAAATGTACAATGCAATGAGACGGGGGTAAATTAGTGGGCCGAACTGTTGAAACTGGCTCACGACTCTGAGACTCGACACAGTGAAGCAATAGATATACCGAATCATTGACAAAAATAGCTCAGAAAAAAAGGGTTGAATTCTCATAAAACTGACAAGCAAGATGTACCATCAGATTGACAGATAGAGATTGGAATTGTTCAGAAAATAACTTACCAGGTACACTGATTGATGGTGCATGCTAGAAACCATTCAGAGTGAAATAACTTCAGTATCTACCAATTATTCACTAAGAATTGAATCTCTGCTTCACCTAAGAACAGGTGTATAGTTTACTGGCCACGTGATTTGCAGACAAAGGAAACCTGATCCCAGGACTCTCAGGGACATTACACTGTTTGTGACAGTCCATCACACACAACAAGAGCCTCTTACATGGAGAACAGAACAGATTGTAGTTAAACAGACATGCATCCCAACATGAAAATCTGCCACTAATTCTGATGTCATCTGCAAACCTACCTCCTAGGTTCACATCCAAATCATATATGTAAATCACAAAAAACAGTGCCCTTTTGTCACCTACTGTCCGTCTAAGGTTTATCTTTGATCCGCATGCTGCTTGTTTGAACATGAACGTGTTGCTACTAATATTTAGACTTTTCAACTGTCAGATATAACCATGGAATCTTTCTCAATTCATTGATCATTTGGCTTCTATGTATATCTCAAGCTACTTTGAGCTATGTATGTATAATTAGTTCCTGGAGGAAAATATCTCTTGTGTATTCTGTTGAATAAACACATTTACAACCTGTAAGTTCCTTGTTCCAATTATCTGAGCAAAATGTAAATATTTTTAGCCAATTACAGTAATTATCTTTTAAGTGGCCGATTCATAATCACAATTAATTTTTAATTATTCCTAGTACAGAAGACCTTGTAAACCAAATTGTTTTTCTCAGAGCCAATATTATATACCTAACAGTTTACAATGCAGTCATCCAACTGTATGTCCAATTATTGGATTGGTGCATTATAACAGTAAAGCTAAAATTAAAGTCTATTTTTTACTGCCATCATTTCGATACTGTATTCTTGAATTAGAACGAACAGCGTAATATTTGACAAGCATGAAACAAGATTGAATTTTCAATACAAGAATCAATGCAAACAATCATATTGCTCATCTCATGAATTGCAGTTAGTACCTAAAGGTTCTATTGCTGTTATCACATTAATATCACATCAATAATCAGTCTACTTTTCAGCTCTGCAGAGAAAATCCAAGTTATTATTAGGTGAAGTTTAAAAAGTCACACTTTGTTCTTCTGTATTCTAATAATCACCGAATGTGTTTCATTATTATCAAATCCATGAATCAGAGAAATATATTTCACTGTACAGTTTAATAGGCTCCATGAATATCAACTCATTGTCTCAAGACCCCTCTTTAATATTTCTCCTTCAACAACAGTAAATCAGTCAGTTATCAGCTGTGTGGATCCTAATCACGTAAGTATGTTTAATATTTACTACACTTTAGAGAGACAGTAAACCCCAGAATCGCTCTTGGCAGTAAAAAAAGAAATAAGAGTGAGAAGGGAGCTGTGCTGAATTCAGTGGGCAACTGATAGACCGAGCCCGCACCTGGGAGGGGTTAAGCCACACAACAGAACATCATGGTGCAAAAGTGGAGCTTGAGGGGAGGCATATACCCAACGTGACCAAAATGGATTCTGAATGGATCATATCTAGGGAAGGTGATAATAAAATGAGGCCCGGAGGTGTGGTTGTTACAAATTGTACTGGATTGCAGAAAGAGACTGATCACAAAGATAATCAGGAAGGGTTACGACCTGGATGGTCCAAAACCAGAGCAGAAACCCTGGTTGAATGGACAAAAAATGCAAATATGAGAATGCAGCTGTAACTCTGACAGCCTCCATCAGAAATATGGCCAAAGAGAATGGGAATAAGCAAAGGTGGTGACTCTCACATGAGGGCATGATGATAGTTACAGTAGGGGAGACACCTGGTGAACTCATCTACTGAGAAGGCAGTGAGGATTATGATACTGACTCAAACAGGTCGGATGACAAAACACCCACTTATGGGCAGAGGGACAACTATGGGTGGGATGACCTGGAAGTATGAGAAGGCAGTGCCTATGGCACCGTTATGGATCAAAGTTAAAGCTTGGACAGACAACAGGGGACAAAAGGGCGTTGTTTTATTTTTAATCATTGATATAAATGATTTGCACGTGAATACCAGAGATAGGTTTGTGGATGACATCAAAAGTAGTGGTGTAGAGGACAGTGAAGAAGGTTATCTCGAGAGTACAATAGGACCTTCATCACATGGGCCAACGAGCTGAGGAGTGGCAGATGGAGATTAATTTAAATTAATGAGAGTTGTTGCATTTTAGGAAGGCAAATCAGTGCAGAAGTTATGGACTTAACGGTAAGGCCGTGGGAGTGTTACCGCACAAAGAGATCTTGGAGTGCAAGCTCATCATTTCTTGAAAGTGGAGTTGCGGGAAGACAAGGTAGTGAAGGCGGCATTTGGTGCGTTTGCCTTTATTGGTCAGTGTCTTGAATCTAGGAGTTAGTGTGTCATGTTGCAGACATACTGGACAATGGTAAGGCCACTTTTAGAATACTGCATTCAATTCTGTTCTCCATGTTACAGGAAGGATGTTGTGAAACTTGAAAGGGTTCAGAAGATATTTACAAGGATGTTGCCGTGATTGGTGGGCTAGATCTGAAGGGAGAAGCTGAATAGGTTGGGGATATTTTCCCTGGAATGTTGTAGGCTAGCGAGGAGTGGGAGGGGCTGCTTACAGAGGCTTAGTCAGTCATGACAGGCATGGATTGGGTGAATAGTCAAGATCTTTTTTCCAGGGTTGGGAGTCCAAAACTGGAGGGAACAGGTTAAAGGTGAGAGGGAGAGGGAAAGATTTAAAAGGGACAACATTTTCACGCAGATGAAAGTGCATGTATGTAATGAGCTGCGAGAGGAAGGGGTAAATGCTGGTACAATTACAACATTTAAAAGTCATTCAGATGGGTTTATGAATAGGAAAGTTTTAAAGTGATATGGGCCAAATGTTGGCAAATGTGACTGGATGAATTTAGGATCTTTGCTTGGCATGAACGACTTGAACTGAAGGCTTTCTTTCCATGCTACACATCTCTGTGACTCTGTGACAATTGACAGAAACTAAACCAACATACCTGTACAGATTTGACCCTCACCACCCAACCACTGAAATTAAACGAGGTGGAGGAGGAACCGAGGAAGCAAGATGAAGTGAACCTTTTCGGATGCAGATTGGGAATGTGACGTGTGAAAATGAGATCAGGACAATTCTGCGGGTTGATCTTTGAAAACAACGGGGAGCATCTAACGCTGTAGAAACCCGATCTATGACGGGGGACCCTCTGGCCAGGACAGGGGCAGGAGGAAAAAGACAGGGTGCATCTCCAGAGTAGCTACACTGCAGGGAGACTGGGGCAGTCAGGCAATCTGGGGAGTAACACCTGGGACCCACTCACAAACAGGGAATATGGGTTATTATCTATCGACCCTGTAAAAGATCAAGGGCCCTCTCAGTCCACCACACAAACAGTACCCCATCAAAGCTGGGGCTGAGACAGTAATTATGATCATGAACAACTGGCAAAAGTAGGTAACAGTCAGACCGACAGCATCCCAGACTAATTCACTGAAGCCTGATGACTCAAACTGCCTCCCTGTTGATTATACCTCCAAGAACACATCTGTCACTGAAGAGTATCCTACAGTAGCAAAATCCACACTGTACTTAAATCGCAACAGGATACGGTCTCAGTCCAGGTCCGTACCTGTGGACCTGGAATCCCAGAATAAGCTGTTGTTTACTCTCTGAGGAAAACAGTATACATGATCCCAGTTGTTTCAGCAGTTCCACAATAGTCCAGCCAAATTCCACCGATGTATGGCTCATGGAATTAGCAAAATTGATCTTACCCGGACTTCAACACCTCAGTCGGTCAGAAAGAATATATCCCGATCTTCAGAGTATTGAGTCTCATCAGCCAGGCAGGGCTTAAAATTAAACCACGGAAAGTGCAGTTGGGACGACAGGGAGGGAGGTACCTGAGATATCAGTCAGGTCGGGACACAGGATAGTCCTAGAGGAACTAAAGAATGCGATTTTAAACTACCCAGTCACACACCAGAAAGGAGTAAGACAAACTTGAGGATAGTTTAATTATTGTAGGAATTATGTGAAAATTTTTCAGAACTGGCAGAACTACTAAAAGCTCTGAGATCAGCCAGGAGCCAGAGAGTCACCAGAGACACAGACAGTCCTTATGTCTTTGGTATAGTTCATGACCACACACTGGCCTGGGCTCAGCGAGGATACGCCAACTGGTCTGGGTGCCACATACAACACAAAGAACAGATTAAATAGTTGATGTATGCAGCTAATTTTGTGACTGAAGCAGCAGTAATGAAGATTAGAGCTCACAGGAAAGGAGAAACCCACAATAACAGGACAATGAGCATGCGGGTCAGGCAGCTAAAATACTTACTGAAACAGTACAGATATTTGAGGAAGTGGCAGTACTTACTGGAGGAAGGGAAGAAAGTTTGAAGACATTTCAAGAAACAGCCCCACAACATGAGAAACCTGAATGGGAAAAGGGTGGGGTAATGAGAGGGCAAGATGGAGTTAGGAAGATGTAGGATCAGATCGTGCCACCGCATACCATCAGCTGGCGCATACTGGGTGGGATAAAATGCAATATCAGATGACTCATTGCTCGTGGTGACCTGGAGTAGGGTGCGATATAATAAAATATTATTAAAGACTCTGCACACAGAGTCAGGGAAAACAATCAAGATTAAATGCAGTCAGTAGCCATAACCCAGAGGGCTCTTGGGAACAATTGCAGATGGATTCAACGGGCCCCTCCCCCAGAAAAAAATGCTGAAAGGTCTAAACATATAGAAACAGAAAAGTAGGTGCAGGAGTAAGCTGTCTGGCCCTTTGAGCCTGCACAACCATTCAATATGATCATGACTGATTGTGCAAGCTCAGTATCCCATTCCTGCCCTCTCTCCATTCTCCTTCCTCCCTTTAGCCACAAGGTAAATGACCAGCTCCCTCTCGAATATATCTAATTAATTGGCCCCAACAGCTTTCTGTGGGAGAGAATTCAATGGGTTCACACTCTGTGTGAAGAGATTCTTCCTCATCTCAGTCCTGAATGTTTTATTCTTAGACTGTGGCTCCTCGTTCTAGATTTCCTCATCATCCGGAACATTCTTCCTGCATCTAGCCCATCCAGGCTCATCAGAATTTTATGTTTCTCTGCCATCCCCACTCATTCTACTAAATTCCACTGAGCACTTACCCAGTCGATCGGGTCTCTAACCCAGTTGATCCAGTCTTTCCATAGATCATAGATTACAGAATTCCGACATTCGGGATGGGTCATTCAGCCCATCAGGTCAACACTGACCTTTTGACAAGGGACCCAGTCCACCCTATGCCTGTAACCACACAATTACCATGGTTAACTGATTGAGCCTGCACATCCCTGCACACTATCAGTCATTTAGCATGGCCGCTTCACCTGAGATTTACTGGGTGGGTGGAAGCAATCCCCTGCAGATTCTGAAAAAGGGGCACATTTTGCAGTGAAAGTAACTAAACAGGTATGTGTGCTGCTAGGTACTGAACAGAGATTCCATCTCCCGTACTAGCCCCAAAGTTCAAGTAGAAGAAATTAACCAAACACTGAAAACTGGTCTAAGACACTGACAGAGACAAGGCAAGGATGGTTTAGAGTATACCCCACCATTCTAATGAAACTGACGTTATCCCCAGCAAAGCCAACGAGGCTGCCCCCTTTTGAATTTGTGATTAGGCAGGCTGTGCGGCTGCAGGAGGACGTGGTAGGAGAACGGCCGGAATTGTGCAATGGAAATGACAGGGTGAAATAATTTGCGAAAGGACTGGCAAAGCAGCTGCATGAGCTGAGAGGGGAAGGGAATCAGAGATTGGGAAAGGGAGCATAGAAGCATCCAAGCTGGCATTCCTAATCTAGGAGCTCAGGTCCTGGTGAAAATATTATCCGATTGTGTGGCACTGCGACCACGATGGGTCAGACTCTACTAGGTGATTATTACAGGTGAGATATGCACTCTTGTAGATATTAAACAGGGGGCAAAGTGGAAGCAATGGTCCCAGTTGAAGTTATAAAACGTCCAAACATGATGGTTAACCCTTATGGCAAGTTGTGTTGGAATCCTGTTCTTTACAGGCTGGTTGAAAACTGTCATCGCCCATTTTGGAAATTATTCATGCATTTTAAAAGCAACTGAACCAGAGGAAGCGAAGTTTGATTGCATATATGACATTGTAATGGGCATGTTAAATTGTGAATCATGTGCAGGGAGTGATAGTGATGGAAATGTGTTTTATGGCAGTATGGAAAGGGAAGGAGTGAAGCTGGCTTTGGCAGGCACGCAGCGAACTGAAATAAGAATGAAAGTGAACCAATTAATATGGACCCCAGTAAGTATTACATATAATCAAGCCTGAATTATGGGATGAGGACAAAGACAAAGTGAGGTTTGTGTGTGGACAAAGTGAAATGGCAATATGCTTTATGTGTCCAGAGTATTTATGTTACCTGCAGACTGCATGCTCATATATCGCTATGGATTTAGTGTAGGTATGAGCCTGAAAGGGGAAGAATAGAAATTGTTAGTAATTGGTTTAAACAGGCTGCATGGTGGCCCACTTTACATAGGGTCTAGGGATTCTCACCATGTGTTACCAATGTCACCGTTACGAGTCAATATATGACCATGACCCCGGGCCCAGAGACTGTAACTTTCACCTCTGAATCTAAACATTGTGAAGGCCAGCAGGATCACTGGTCTGGGTCAGTCGCGGAACATACAGGAAAAAGTGTGACTGTTGTCCCAGGATATAAGCTTGTGCATGTAGGTTTTGACCTGACAGGAAGTACAAGTACTCGAGTGGTGTTCCACTGCCACGGAACAATTGTCTTCCAAGCACTCACAATTCCAGCTGGGTAGGAGAGGGTTTAACTCTGAGAAAGGTCTGCAGACTTAAAAAGAAAGGATCGTTGGAAATAGCAAGAGCGGGTGACAGTGACAGTAAACACATTAGATAGAGAGTTACAATCGATGAGCAGCTTCAGAGTCTGCAGAAGATATATAGAATTGGAAACAGAGGTTATCCAGATCAGGCTAAAACAGGTCTGCTTGACAGAAAGGCTTTCCACATTATATTAGATGCCATTGAAATTTTGAAGCCTCTGCAAAATATGACCAATTCACTCATTGAACGACTGGCTAACACATCTTAGGAAGAGCATATCATGCAGACATGCACAACCTACAGCAGCTGGCTGTTGACAATGATCAGTACTAATCTGATGAAATTGGACAAGCACCAAATCCCCAAATGGGCGACTGATAAGCAATTGTGAGAATGGGTAGAAGGGAACATATTACTGGGGCACCTTGGGAGTTCAACCCTTGCCAGCTGATTACTGGGTACTGAGAACATTGATGAGGAAGAATATTGTATAAGGGTAATGTTACACATCCCCAAACATGAGGACAATCATAATGTACCCCCTAAAGAAGGTCCACAATAGTAGGAGATAGCATGAAGGGACTTGGATATCACGAAAAGACACTCCCACTCATGTGGTTATCATAATAAAATGCAAAAAGGTAATTGTCTAAACGAGGCGTCACCAAGGAGGGGATCACTGGTCACGTCGGGATGAAATGACCAAAGATTTACAGCTTGTGGTTTTGTAAGTTATGACAACTGTACAGAATCTATTATTTGTTGGCGAACAACTGGTCCTTCTTGCAGTACACCCTGGTCAGATCGATGTATTATCTCGCCACAGCAGACAGCTATTAAAGGAAGGATCAAAGCCATGCCAAGTCAATGTTGCTATCAGCACCCAACAAAGAGCATTACCATCAGTGGACAGACTGAGCCTGAGCCGGTAAGACAGGCAGTGATTCATCTTACCAACCAACAACGTGAAGTGGATTGAGAACCATTACAGTCCATGGCGATGGAATTACCACCGATTCCGCATGTGACTGCAGATTGGGTAAAGATTGTGGAAGGAGCTGAAGAAGGTATTCAATGATCTGAATATACAAAGGAGATTTGAACTCCTGCAGCTCAAGCGGGCAGGGAATTAAAAACAACAAAACTAGATAAATCAGACAAAGGACGGGGGGACTGATTACCCAAATACACACCCTAGATCATATCCCATGTACTAGAAGGAATACAATTCAATGTTTTGATTGTGTTCATAACACTTGTGTGTAAGAACAATGATGCTTCCCTGTGCTGTGGCCCTTTGGTACATGGGAACTGAAGAATTCCCCCATTAGTTCTAACATCAGAGAGAGTGAATATATCCCATAAGTTACATAGGCCTGCTTAGCGTTTCAGTAAAGTGCTTACAGGGGCGAGTCGTTGGAGCGGCCAATGATTAAAGTTGACATAAAATGGCTGTTCGGGGATTTTAGCTGACATAAAATGGTCAAAAGGAATTTCCAGATGTGCATCACAGAATTTCACAGCCAGGCTTGTACTCTCCATACAGAGATAATGCACAAGATTCTCTATAATTTCTGTAAACAGGTAGTTCTAAACATGTAAGAATTTTAGTAAGGGGCATTTTTAAAAAGCCAAGCTAAGCCACAGTTGCAAGTTTGTTATTTAGTAAAATTTAAAAAGAAAAGTCTGATCCTACAGTATTCTGAACTTTTCAGTTAATTGTAAATTAGAAAGGCAAACAACAAACTAGTGTCAAAGAATTAGCTGAGCTTCTTGAGTAAATGTTTGTAGGCACTGAAATGAGGCCTATTTCATTACAGGAAAGATAAAGCATTAAATGGTGTCAACAGAAAATCGAAAAAGCAACATTGCCTGGAGTGGGGGCAAAAGACAGTTGTAAAAATGCAGTATATGGACTGCAGGGAGATAACTATCCAGTGGTCGATGGAAAAACGACAAAGACAGATTACAAAATAGAGTGCAGATGCGGTTATGTCACCTAGAAATTTGAAGAATATAAGCGAGTTTCTTTTAATGACTAGGTATTTTTTAAAGAGACTGAACTTCACTCTCATCTGTGCAATTTGAGTAGATGCTGTCTCACTAAGTAAAGAAAATTAGTGATGCAGAGTGTTTAGAGAAGAGACATTGAAGATTTATCCATGAATTAAATACTGTTCCATAACTCACTGGCTGCATCTGAGTGCTGGGGCTTCTAACAGGAACTGCAAGTCAGAGAGACTGTTTGATTTCACAGGCCAAGTGAGAGAGCACTGTTCTCAATCTGTCAGCTGTCACAGAACTGTAATAACCTTAAATCAGAGTTTATTTTAAAGAACTTTCAATAAGTAGCAGAAATTAATATCATTTTTAAATGTTATGAATTCAGGTTAACAGCAAAAGTAAAGCCCAACACAAAATTTGGAAGAGCCCTCAGTGATAAGGGAGTATTGAGGTTATTGGTAATTAATGTGGTGCAGCTGGTAAATGTTTGGGAAGGAGTATAAAACTGTCAGGATTGAAACGTGATTTAACAACAGGTATTCTAAAGGAAACAGGTAACCATCAACAGACTGTGGAAGCACCAAGTTCTGTAGAGCCATTAACCATGTGTTTACTGGATTGGATGTATCGATTAGGCAAATGCGGCTAACAATTGCACTAACATTGTATGTCATTACTGTAATGTGAAATGTATAACAATGCTGCACTTGGTTGGGGGGAGTTATAGCGCACCAGAACCTCTCCCACAATGCATTGCTGAGGAGCTCCACATAAAGTTTGCTCGTGCTGCTGAACACAGAACTCAAGGCTCCTGTTTGATATTTCACCCGTCAACAGTTGTGGAGTGTATTTTTTATGACTGGAGAGGGGCTCGTGCTGCCCCACAAGGATCAGAGCTGAGACCATACACATACACACACACACATATATATAGATAACTATGAGGTGATGCATTCTGGGAGGCCAATTGCAAGGGGAATGTAAACAATAAATGGAAGGACCCTGAGTAGCACTGATATACAGACGGATCTCCAGTTCCAAGTTTCTAGCTCTCTGATAGTGGCAGCGCATGTGCATAAAGTGGTAAAGGAGGACTATGGCATGCTTGCTTTCTTCTGTTAGAGGGCTGAATATAAAGTTGTAATTTGGCCACCTTTGCAGTGATGTGTGCAGTTTCGATCACAGCATTACAGAAAGGGTGTGGAGGCTTTGGAGAGGTTGCAGAAGAGGTTTACCAGGATTTTGCCTGGCTTGGACAAACTTGGATTGTTACCACTACACAGAGTCAGTGGCTGACGGGCGGCCTGAGGGGGAGAGAGTGGATAGTCTGAGCCTTTTTCTTCGGGTGAAAATGACAAATTCTAGGGGAAATATGAAGGTGAGAGGGGGAGACTTTAAAGGAGGTGTGTGAGGCACGTTTCTTATCCAGATGGTGTTAGGTGGCTATAATGTACTCTCTTGGGAGGTGATAGAAGCAGAAACGATCAATCACAACGTTTAAGAGGCATTTAGGCAGACATATGAACAGACAAGGAAGAGCGGGATATAGATCACGTACAGGCAGATTGTATTACTTCAGAGTGGCATCAATATTAGAAGTGACGTGGTGTGCCATAGGGTTTCTTCTGGTGCTGTACTGTTCTGTTTTCTACATGGCAGGAATACTGGAGCCGCAGTTAATATTTTGAGTAGAAATCATCTCTTCTTTAGAACATACAGTGAGTCTATGCATTTTGAGGGAAACAACGTGGAAGGGGAATATATGTTTGAATGGCACAGATGCAAAGAGCAGCGAGCGGGGACTTACTATGTAGAAATCTTTATCAGAGACAGAACATAATCAAAATGCATTGAGGAAATTGTGTGGGATCTTGGGCTTCATTAATGGAACCAGCAGTTTCATCAGAGCCCTACATGTGTTCGGTTCTACAACCCAGCACTGTTAGGATAGATGAGTGACTGTTAGGATCAGTAAGAATGTCTCCAGTGGCTATCCCTCTGCCAGATATTCAGCTTTTGGAACTGTTGAAGGACATGGGTCTCTCTGAGGAAAATGGAAGGGCCAGTCACTTTTTGTACACTTGGAATGATTCATATGTTATGCAGCATTTCAGAAGATTTAATAGAATTATTTTTGTAGGGGACCCTCCTGTCAGAGGCTTAAACAGGAGATTCTGTGGTAGTGAGTGTAAATTTAGGGTGGTTTGTTAATTGCCTTGTGCTCGGAATAAGGACGTCTCTAAAACGTTTCAAGTGTATTCTTAAAGGTGAGATTGTGGGGGCAGAAATTATTGTACGCATTGATAGCAATGACATTTTTAGGGAAAAGATTAAAGCAGTACATTGTGAATTTGACTGGTTAGGTAAAATGTTTAAAGAAAAAAACTTGACGAGTCGTACTTTCTTGTTTACTCCCAATGCCAACCGAGGTAGGGAGAAAAAGTTTAAAGGAGACAAATCGATGGTGAAGATCTAGTGTACTGTTCAGGGATTCAGGTTTTTGAATAATTGGAATGCCTTTTGGGATAGAAAAGACATGTTCCAAAAGAATGGGTCTAATGTAAAATGGAAAGGGATCAATATCTCAGCAAGAACCTTTGCTCATTCTGTTAAGGGAGACCTTACACTGACAGAGAGGGGGAGTGGGGGAATTATATGTGGCAGCGTAAACAGAAGGATTGATGAGGAAGGTTCTGAAAGTGAGGAGAGCACATTAATTCCAAAAGTAAGATGAGAGAGTCAGAGCATGTAGTAACTCTGAAGAACTTTTCTTTTCAATGCAAGGAGTCTTAACGGTAAAGCTGATGAACTCACTGCTTTGACAGAAACTTGTCTGTGAGATGGACAAAACCAGCACCTCAATGTTCCAGGTTTTAGGTGATGTAGGAACAATACAAAAGGTGTGTGTCTGTGTGTGTGTGTGCGCGTGCGGTGGGGGGGTTGGAGGGTGTCAGGGCTTTTTTTTAAATTAAGGAATACACAACTGCTTTAAGTAGGGAAAATATTTCAGAAAAATTGTCCACTCCCCCACTGAATGAATGAAGAAAGGGAAGATCACTTTGATGGGATTGTTCTCTCGGCTCCCCAATAGTAAGAGAGAAATTGAGAAACAAATATGTCGGACATTTCAGATATATATCTATATATGTCAATATGTAGATGCTCTTACAAGAGGATGAGTAAAACTGGATTTCTTTTGGACAAGAAGGCAGGGAAAGTTACTGAAATAAATGTGGCAGAACACTTCGGGTCTGGTGATCATAATTCTATTAGATTCAAAATGGTTCTGGAAAAGGATAAGCGTTCCATAAATGTTAGAGTTTTGAATTGGAATAAGGCAAACCTCAATGATTTGAGACAAGAACTGACAAAAATTGATTGGAGTAGACTGTTCACAGGTGAAAGGACGTTTGACAAGTGGAAGACTTTCAAGAGTGTGATGATGACAGTTCCTGTAAGAGCACTGGGTAAGGCTGGTAAGATTAAGGATCAACAGATGAAGAAGGTTTTTGAAGTTCTAGTCGAGAATAAAAGAGAATCTTATTTCTGACATAGACAATTTGATTCAATTGAATCTCTTAATCAATATAGTGTGTGGCATTGTTAAGAGATAAATCAAGAAGACAAAGAGGGAATATGAGATAATTTTGGCAGATAAGGTAAAAGGATTAATCCACAGAGAGTTTAAAAATACTAAGAGCAAGAGGGTAACCAGAGAGGGGGCAGGGCTTTTTAAAGATCAAAGATGTCATCTTTGTGTTGAACCCCAGGAGATGGGAGAGATACTAAATGTATATTTCTTGCCAGCTTTTACTGCAGAGAAAGAAATTGTGTATACAGAATGCAGAGAAATAAACTTTGATGTTTTCAAAAAACTTCATGTGAAAAAAAGGAAGTTTGGGAGTTCATGGAGAATACAAAGGTCGATAAATCTCTGGGACCGGATCTAATGTATCCCAGAATGTGTGGGAAGTAAGGGAGGAAATTACTGGAGTCTTTGCAAAAACATTTGCATCATCTGTAACAACAGGTGAAGTACCTGATGACTGGAGGGTAGTTACTGTTAAATCTTTCTTGAAGATAGATTGTATGGTGAAACTAGGGAACTATAGACCTGTGAGACTGACTTAAGTTGTGGGTAAATTGTGGAATGTGAATACAAAAGATAGGATTCATGGACATTCAGGGGCAAAAATTGATTAGGGGTAGTCAGCATGGTATTTTGTGAGGAAAATCATGATCTCAAACTTGATTGTATTTTTTGAGGAGGTTACCAAAACGATGGTTAATGGCAGAGCAGGAGATGACGTTCTGCATGGGAGACTAATTAGTAAAGATAGAATTCAGGGTGAGCTTGTCAATTGAATATGGAATTGGCTTAACGGCAGAAGCCAGAGAGCAATGGCGGAGGGTTGCTTTTCAGACTGGAGGCCAGTGACCAGCGATGTTCCACCAGGATCAGTTCTGAATCCTCTTTTGTCATTTTATATAAATGATTTGGATGAGAATATAGAAGGTATGGTTCGTAAGTTTATGGGTTACATCAAAATAGTGGCATATTAGACAGAGAAGAAGGTTATCTAAGATTACAAAGGGATCTTGATTAAAAGGGCTCAAAAAAATGGCAGATTATATTCAATCTGAATAAATGTGAGGTGTTGAATTTTGATGGAACAAACAAGGGCAGCACTTATACAATTAATGGTCTGGCCTTAGGTAGTGTTTGAGAACAGGGGACCTAGGAGTGCAGGTACTTTTTTTTTGAAGTTTGCATCACATATACCTACAGGGTGTTTAAAAAGGGATTTGGCATGCTTGCCTTAATTGCTGAGTCCTTTGATTATAAGAGTTGGGATATTATCTTGAGGTTGTCCAGGACATTGGTGAGGCCTTTTATGGAATATTGTGTCCAGATCTGGTTGCCCAGTTATAGGAAGGATATTATCAAACTGTACATTGTTCAGAAGAGACTTACCAGGATGTTGCCTGGTATGGAAGGTTTGAGTTATAAAGATAGGCTGGAACTTTCTTCAGTTGAGTGTAGGAGATTGAAAGGAGTTTATAAATTTATAAAATAATGAGAGCTATCAATAGAGTTAATGGTAATAGCCTTTTGATGGGGAATTTCAAAAAAAGGGAACACACTTTCAAGGTGAGAGGAGAAAGATTTTTTAAAAAGGCTTTTTTGAACAAAGAGGGTGGTTTCTGTGTGAAATGAACTTCCAAAGGATGTGGTGGGTGCAAGTATAATTACAATATTTAAAAGGCATTTGGATAGATACATTAATAGGAAAGTTTTAAAGGGGTATGGTCAGGAGCAGGCCAGTGGAACTAGTTCAGTTTGGGGTAATGGCAAGCATGGACTGAAGGGTCTGTTTCTGTGCTGTATGACTCTGACTTTAAGAAATAATAGAGGCAATGAGCACACACTCACTGAAAAGATGCTGAACCTTGAGGTCAGTCAATCATTGCAACCAACTCTGGTCAGGAAGGAAACAAGGGCCCTTTAAAGTGTGACTACAAATTTACTGTAGTCGTTCATTGCGAAAGAAAACGTTTCCAACTCCCAAGTCCTCAGTGCAAAGCAGTGACCATTCTGACCTAAACACGCGGGACATTTGTGCCAATATTCTGGCGGTAACCTGGGACTCTCGCCGCCTGAAGCCTGCAGCCCTTTTCAGTTTACTGCAAAATGCATGACCAATATGTTCTAATTCGGAGCTACAGTTGTACACATGTGGTGATAAAGCCTCCCAAGCCACACTAACCTTCACTGTCTCCCCGATTTCTTTGTTTCTTTACCTGCTCCGACAAAACCGACATTCACCCACTGACGTCAGTCAAAATGATGCTGCGCCTGCATACAAACACCGGCCGGTACGTTGCTGTTCTAAGGGTCTCTGGACACGAAACGTTAACTCTGATTTTTTTTTCTTTCTTCACAGATGCTGCCAGACCTGTTGACCTTTTCCAGCAACTTCTGTTTTTGTTCCTGATTTACAGCATCCGCAGTTGTTTCGGTTAAGATTGATCACCAGCCGCCGCACAGCCCCGCCCCTTGCTGTTACCGATTGGGTGGAGGTCCGACCTTTCCAGCTCGGTCCTCCAGACCCGCCCCTTTCCTTCTATTGGACCGAACCCGCCGTCAATCATACATGCGCTGTTTTGTGGTTGGGGGAGAAGTGTGGTTCGTGTGTCCCGTTTCCCCTGCTGTTGCTCAGCTTTTGGTGTGAGGGTTCACTGTGAGTTGGGGAAGGAATGTGTCTCAGTTGTTCTCGTCCATGGTTCGCAGCGCCTAGACTCGGAACATAAGGTCCTTTACATTTTGGAGTGAGTTAGAACAACAGGAGTGCTGAAAACGGGCTGTCAAGATTAAGTTTTCAATTTGAAAATGATTGTGGCCGTGATCGTCCGAGAATGGCCTTTGAGTGATAATCCTGTTCCTCTCAGTGTAAGCCAATAACAGCAAACATTTGTATGGAACGTTTCAGATATTCATCGAACTTAAATGTTTAAAACATTGAATAAAATGGTTTATTTTACATTGTGTATCTTAAAGAAGGTTAGAGAGGTTTAAGGAGGGAATTCCAGAGCTTGTAGTCTCCCCAGCTGAAAATGGTGAATGCTGTGTTTGGAGTTTTGGAAAATGTTTGTAGCAAGTGTAGATTGCCTACAGTCTGGAAACAGGCCCTTCGGCCCAGCAAGTCCACACACCCCCTTGAAGCATCCCACCCAGACCCATCCCAATCCCCCTGAAACCCACACACCCCTGAACACTATGGGCAATTTAGCATGGCCAATCCACCTAGCCTGCACATCTTTGGACTGTGGGAGGAAACCAGAGGACCCGGAGGAAACCCACACAGACACGGGGAGAATGTGCAAATTCCACACAGACAGTTACCCAAGGCTGGAATTGAACCCATGTCCCTGGCGCTGTGGGGCTGCAGTGCTAGCCACTGAATCACCGTGCCGTCTTCGGTCTTAAGAGCGGAGTAGTTTAGGAAAACTGTAACAGACAGTACAACAGCTGTACAGGAGGTGTCTGCTGCCGGAAACAATGTAATGGATACTGTTCGGAGGACAGGTCAGTCGAACTGAAACTTTAACTATGATTTCTCTCCACAAATGTTGTCAGACCTGCCGAGCTTTTCCAGCAAATTCTGTTTTTGTGTTAATAATAGGTACTATATCATGCCCTGACAAACTGTCACTGATTTCTGGCAAAGAGTTCTTGGTCTGCTCGATACTTACTGGTGTTCCAGAACAAGGTGTTGACTTCAACACAGCATTGTAGACAGGCACATTCAAGGTCTAGGACTTCATGATGAGGAATCACTAAAGCTTGGGGGGACACTGCTGCCAAGGTGCATTGGACAAAAGCTACTGTACAGGGCTTCCTGCCAAAGTTAAATGGGTGTCCATTCAGTTATTCGACCCTCCTGATGCCTGGAATGCATATAAGTACAGGTTGGTGAAGTAATTGATGCCTTTGGTTTGTTTGGATGCAGACATAGAGTTGTGCTGCATGGACACAGACCCTTCAATCAACCCATCCATGCCAATCAGATATCCTAAATTAAACTACCCCCATTTGGCCCATAACAAAACCCTTACTCCTTATGTACCCATCCAGATGCCTTTTGAATGTACTTGCCTCAGCTTCCACCATGTCCCCGCTAGCTCATTTCATACACGCACCACTTTCTGCATGAAAACATTGCCCTATGCCCCATATATTTACTTCCCCTTCACCTTAAACATATACACTCTTGTTTTGGACTCTCTCACCCCATGGAAAAGACCTTGTTTATTTACCCTATCCATGCCCCTCATGATTTTATAGAACACTATAAGGTCACCCCTCAGCCTTTGACACCTCTCTGACAATTATACCCCACCAACCCAGGCTATTCAGTCTCAGCAACTGTGGCAACATCATTGTATTTTTTTTCTCAACCCTTTCAAGTTTTGCTCAATATCCTGCCTGTAGCAGGGAGACCAAAAATGCACACAGTATTCCAAAAGCGGACTAACCAATGTGCTGTGAAGCAGCAATATGACCTCCCAAATCTTATACTCAATGCAATGACTAATAAAAGCAAGTGTAGCAAACACCTTCTTCACTATACTGCCCTTAGGTTCATCTGAAGCAATTAGCTCAGGCATTTGGTCTTCAAAATTATGAACCTCATCTTGAATGTCAAGTATGGTCCAGATACTTGTTAGCTTAATCCTTTATCACCATTAATTTCAGTTTTACTAGTGTTCCATGATATCATGAAAATTTAAGTGAGTCCCATTTTGTGATTTCACAACGCAGCCTTTTGTCCAACGTCAACATGAATAGGAGTATATACCCTTGAGTTTAAGGTTAATTTCAGTGTGACACCTCGGAATTCAAATTACTTTTGCAAAGTTAATTGTAATTCAGAATTCACAGAGAATGTAAAAGTATGTGAATAATATGATTGGTATCCAACAATCATAATTATTAAAAACTCACAATCCAATTTTTCATGCTATTTTACCAAATGTATTATCAGGCATGACATGCAACATGAGTGTTGGAAATTTGTCAAATGCAGAGCCTGACTAAAGTCTGAGACTTTAGAAAAAAGTGTATGAAGTCTGAAAACTAGGTCAGTTTCTGGCTCAACCTTCACATGAATTGACATTGCGTTATTCGAATGGGCTGTATATCCCACAACCACTAGTTTAGTGTAAGTTGTCATCTCCATTAGTTAGGTAATGTATGTTTTGTTGATATGCTGCTGTCCACAACTGAACTGCATTTGTGATATACACATATCTATGCATACACACAGACACACATACATATAATATATACATACATACAAGACTTTTTTTAAAGAATAAATTTTTGGACAAGGAAAAGGTCTGCAGCAGAGTGGGGGCATTGGGGTAACTGCTCCCGAAGGGAGGAGTGATGGATGACACAGGGAACTCGGTTCGCTCCACAACCAAACCAACTGAGTACAATTGATTTAGGGAAGTGGTGTTGAAGGATCCGAGAGAAGTTGCTTCAGTGCACATTGGTCTTGGTAAAAACTATTGCTGCTATCCACCAATGGTGAAGGAAGGCAATGTTGAAGGTCGTCATTGGAGATTGAATCACAGAATTGCTGCAGCACACAGGGAAACCATTTGACCATAATATCTGCACTGGCCTTCAGAATGAGAATATCTCACTCAATGCCATTCTCCCGCCTTCTCCCTCTCACCCTGTACATTGTTTCTTTGCAGCTAATTCCCTAATTAAATAATTTGATTCATGAACAAAGATTATGGTCTGCTTTGTGGAGGATGGATTTGAGTTGCTTACTATTTTTGGAGCTGCACTAATTCACCCAAGTGGGGAGTATTCCATCACATTGCTGACACATGCATTGTCGATGGTGGGCAGACCGTGAAGTCACTGTAAATTTCCTCGCCTCTGACCCATCATAGTCACAAAGTTTATATGGCTGGTTACGTTCAGTATGTGGTCAAAGAAGATACCAAGATGTTGATACTGCAGGATGCAATGATGAAAATTCCCTTGATTGTCAATGCAATCTCCTTAGATTCATTCCTGTTGCAGATGTTCATTGCCTGGCAATTACCTGTAATCATTCCAAGACTGGATCTTGTCAAAGTCTTGCTCTACATGGATATAGAACATTTCAGTGGTTAAGGTGAACTGAATAGCCTTGAATATTGTACAATCATCAGGGAATATCTCCATTTCTGGCCTTCTGAAATAGGCAAGGTCGTCGATGAAGCAGCTGAAGGTGTGTGGGCCGAAGACACCACCCTGAGGAATTCTTGCAGTGACGTCCTAGGGCTGAGATAATTGGACTCTAGTAAGCACAATCATCTTCCTTTTTTTGTTAAGGAGTACTCCAACCAATGTAACATGTTCACATGAATTCAAATTGTGGTCCTTGATACGACAGTCCATCCAATGCTTCCTTGATATCACAGGCAAACATTTCCCAGTTTTCCCCCAGTCTGATGACAATGGTATGCAGTGAGTTGAAATGAAAGGTTGAATTCAGTCCTACAGTCAGAGTACCTGAATGGTCTCTCCCCATTCTGAAAGTTCTGGTGCGCCTGCAGATTGACTTACCGTGACCCTTTCCCGGCAGTCAAAGCAGAGTTTCCGCTGTGACTATGTCAGTGAATGCCCAGTTCAGATGGGAATGCAAATCTCTTTCCACATTCCTTACGTTTCCATGGTTTCTCTGAGTCAACAGTACATTTATGTTCTGATCAGCTTCATGATCAGCTGAATTCTTGTCCAAACGTAGAACACGTGTATGGCTTCTCACAAAGTGAACAATGATGTTTCCTGCAATGTTCAAAATCCAGGTATATTCAGGTTATTATGAACTGGTTGTCTGTTACATTCTGATCTGCTGTTTGGGTTGAGTTTCCCAACTGCACATCCAATCATGGAATCCTTACAATGCAGAAAGAGGACATTTGGCCAATCAAGTTGGCACCAACCCATCGAGAAGCATCTGACCCAGATCCACCTCTTCACACAGACCTACATTTAGTGGCGGCATGGTGGCTCAGTGGTTAGCACTGCAGCTTCACAGCGCCAGGGAACCGGGTTCGATTCCCACCTCGGGCGACTGTCTGTGTGGAGCTTGCACATTCTCCCCGTGTCTGCGTGAATTGCCTCCGGGTGCTCCGGTTTCCTCTCGCAGTCCAAAGATGTGCAGGTTAGGTGAATTGGCCGTGCTAAATTGCCAGTTGTGTTCAGGGATGTGTGGGTTATAGGGTTCTGGGTCTGGGTGGGATGCTTCAAGGGGCGGTTTGGACTTGTTAGGCCGAAGGGCCTGTTTCCACACTGTAATTTCCCATGGTTAAACCACCTAACCTATACATCCCTGGAATCAATGTGCAATTTGACATGGCCAATCCACTGCCCTGCACATTTCTGATCTGTGGGAAGAACCCACGCAGAGATGGGGTGAGTGTGACACTCCACACAGTCAGCCGAGTTAGGAACCCGAAGCCGGTTCCCTGGCCGTCTGAGGCAGCCGGGCGAAACATTGAAACACCGTGCTGCCTCCCTCTAATATTCTGTGCAGCCTATTAATCTGAAATTTAAAAAAGAACTGGAAAAAGGAATGCAAGAGAACACACAAAAGCACAAGCATATTGTGAAATGGAGTTGAATGAAACTGGAAATTTGTGGGGCTGGTCGTCGTGAAGTTTGTCAAGAAAGCTGCTGGATTGTCGTTCGAAATACAGCTCGTTCACTCCCATTGGTTGGGGGACCAGCCGCTCCGTGCAGCCATCAGTCCCGCCCCTCATTCACTCCTATTGGTTGGTCTAATTGATTGATAGCCTTCTCCACCGATCCAGCGGCATGGGTTACAGTCACTTTGAGCATGCACTGACCACACAGGAAGCCGACAAATGGCGCTTAGAGCGGTTTCTTTGCCTTTTGGAATTGTGGGTTTCTTTGCGTCCATTCGCCAGTATGACTTGGTATTTGCATCTGAAGCAAGAAAAAAGATCGAGAGAGTTACAGCATTATTCAGGTGAAGGTCTCTCTCCAACCAGCAGCATTTATGAAGCTGAGTGATAATGGGAACTGCAATGCTGGAGAATCCAAGATAACAAAGTGTGGAGCTGGATGAACACAGCAGGCCAAGCAGCATCTCAGGAGCACAAAAGCTGACGTTTCGGGCCTAGACCCTTCATCAGAGAGAGGTCCTGAGATGCTGCTTGGCCTGCTGTGTTCATCCAGCTCCACACTTTGTTATCTTGCATTTATGAAGCTGTTGGCCAACTGACAATGACAGAGCCAACGTTTTGCTGGAACAGAAAAAGAAATTGCCAGGGAAACGCTGGAGGTGAGGCAGCATCGGAACAGAGAAAGGAGTCATAATTTTAAATTCAGTGGGTCCTTGTCAGAAATGAAATTGTTTCAGTTTATTTCAGTTGTTCTGCTCCAGTTTGTATTTTGATCAGAGCTCGATTTTTGACCCAGAATCCCACACGAGTCAGGATGCTGTCGATCTTCATTAGCAGAATACCAACCCCAACTTAGATATTTCACATTTTGAAAAGCATTGTCCATCCATACTGATCCTTTCTCTGGTCAACAGACTCGAAACATTAACTCTGACTCTTCTTCACAGAGGCTGCGAAACTTGGTCAGCTTTTCCAGCAACTTGTTTTTGTTCCTGATTTATGGCGTCTGCAGTTCTTTAGATTTTTTTGCGAAGGGTCACTGGACCTAAAATGTTAGCTCTGATTTATTTTTCTTCTTCACGGATGCTGCCAGGCTTGGTGAACTATTCCAGCAACTTTTGTTTTTGTTCCTGATTTACAGCATCCACAGTTCCGCCATTTTTAAAAAATTATTTTGCATGGTATCTGTTCTCTATCTATCTTCTACCCTCCACACAGTTTCCATTGATGTTTACTGAGGATTTCCTGTTAGTACCAAGGACTGTAATCGAATCGGGGAGGCGGTTACATTGCAACTACATCTGAATCTTCTCCCAGATGAGAAAGAGCTCGAAAATTAATCACAGTTTCTGAAGTGTCTATAAATTACAAACGAATTGAATATTTTAGGCCATTTTTGGGATGAGAGAACTGGAAAACACTGCCGGTGGTTTAAATCTGAAAGACTAATCGTGAATTCGAGTGACAATCAGCAAATCAGGACACAGTCTGATGCACCCCGCCCCCCCACCCTAACAAGATCACCAGAGGAATGGGGAGGATTTCTTTTTTCATTAAACTAGGAGACAGGGGCAACTGCAGGAGGTTGTAATCACTGGGAAGGGAGCAATGGGAAAAAAGGCACATAATTGGGTCGGAGAAAGAAGATCTCACCGTGAGGTATTGAGGTACTCACTTTGAAATATTCCACTCCTGGGCATGACTGTGTTCAGGGCCTGGAAGCTGTGAAATGGAAGTTTGCTCTGAACTGGGCAGGAATTCGAGTGTGAGTGACAGGCCTGTGGGGATATTGACCCTGGGGTTTCGAATTTTGAGGGTTTTTTTTAGCTCTCTGGCCCTATACTGGTGAGGTTGATGGATTTCAGTTCTCTACAAGTATTAGATATTTTTCATTCCCCATTTTTTCTTGCTGTTTCTCCCATTCCCTCTTACAGCATGCAGGCTCTGGGTGTCTAGTGAATGAGAGACCATGGCCTACCTCAGCGTTGATTTGGGTGTGCAGAAAGTATTAGGTGGCAATGGCAGATCCTCCTCCCTATATTGTCTGACAGGGTAGAATCTAATCACTCTCCGTCAGCAGGGAACCACACAGCCCGCAAAGTCTGGGGTTAGTTTCTTTGGAGCAGAGAAAAGTGAGAGGAGACATGATTGAGATGTGTAAAAACAATGAGGGACATAGACAGAAGAGGCAACACGAAAAATTCCCCTTGTTAGAGGGATCAATGACCGGGGACATGAACTGAAGTAAAGGATTGAAAGTTTAGCAAAAATAGGAGTCTTTTTTTCACCCAAAGTGTAGGGGGAATCTGGAACTCATTGCCTGCAAATGTGGCAGGTGTAGAAATCCTCAGTACCATTAAGAATTATTCAGATGTGTCCTGGAAATGCCAAAGAATTGGCAATGGGCCAAGTGCTGGAAAAGGGATTAGAGCAGTTAGTCTGTTGGTGTTTTGACTGGGACAGACTCAATGGGTCGAAAGGTCTCTTTTGTGGCTTTGGCTATGTGTACCCTGAATTCAACCACATCTGTGGGAACAGAAACTGGGTGAATGTTCAGGTCAGTGAGCAAGCGGTGGAAGTGACAGTGAACAAAAGGAATGAGTGGGTGAAGAGCGAGAAATATTCACTGACAAAAGGGTTCACATTGCAAAATCAAAGGGGATGATGGTGAAAAGTAAAGAGATAAAAGAAGTGTCCAGATGAAGTGTGACGAGGCCGTGAGCAATCCCGAATGCAAAGTCAAGACAATCAGTGAAAAAGCATAAAGAAAAGGACCAGATGAAAACCATTTAGACTGAGGTGAGAAGATTTTCTTTTAACCCAGAGAGTGGCGAGCATGTGAAATTCTTTACAACAGGAAATGGCTGAGTCGAATACACTCACTGTATTCCAGGAGGAGTTAGATATTGTTCCAAAGGCCAAAGGGATCGAAGGATATGTGGTTCCTGACCTGGACGGTCGGTCATAATCATACTAATGAGCAGAACAGGCAGGAAGGGCTGGTGGTCTGGACTTGCTGCTATTTTTGAAGTTTCTATGATTACCAGAGAAATGGGGAAGAGTGACCGCAATAAACAGGGAGCTGGGAACCACAGCAGAATGTATAACTCACTGGGAATGGAGAAATGTGAAAAAGACATGGGATGGATTCAGAGAATGAGTACAGAGCAGAAAAGTGCTGTTCTGCACCAGAAATGCCAGACGAAGTGTGCGCACCAAGGTCCATCGCGTATCTAGAATCTGTGTTTACAGGGCCAAGGGGATAGTTCGGGAGGAACAATTTTGGATGCGGAACAGGGCAGGCGGTCATCCAACACCAACCTTACCCCCGACCCCCGCCGCCTAACAGGTTACGGAGGATCGTCTTGGTCTGTCCCGGTCCTGAACAGGACTGGGTCAAGCTTCAGGAAGTTGCCAGCTCATAGGTGGCTCTGTCAGATGGGCGGAGTTGGAGTGATTCAAGGAACAGGTTCTGGGCGATATAAAAGCAGGCATCTTCCCTGCTCCTCTTCTGGTAAGTGGGACCCAACTGCATGTTAACAGTGGGGCATTTAGTGACGGTAATGCCATTGAATGTCAACGAATTGTGATTATATTTTGTCTTATTTGAGAATGCTTGCCATTTATATGGAGCAAATGATACCTGTCACTTGTTAGCACAAGCCACAATATTGTGCAGTTTCTTTTTGTGTGTTTGGACTTGTACTCCTTTACTGTGTCTCCGAAATCTTCTCTCTCCACAAGGCAAGCATCATTTCTGGATGCTCTTTCTCTTTGCAGGGAAAAGAAAAGTAACCTCTAAAAACATAGGATAGAAGTGCTGACTTGATTTGTTCTTGGAGCTGTCATCCAACTCCTGTGTTAAGCCTGACAGACAGACTAAACACGGAAGATGTTTCCACTCGTGTGTGGACACACAAAAAATAAACCAGATACGAGTCACAAATGAATTGATTGTACAATTCAGAAATCAGTTCTTTGACTGAGTATAAAACAAGAAGCTGTTGGAAATATTCAGTCTCAATGATAACATCTCTGGCTTGAGAAAAAGAGTTAATTTTCCCTTTCTGTGGACTGATGCAAAGAAGTCATGTAATATAAAGTGCATTTCTCTCTCAACTGTTGCTGAATATTTCTTCTTGTTGATTGAGTCTGCTTTTGTTCATTCAAAGAGTGCTGAGACGATGAAACTCATTGCAGGAAGTGATTGACATCTCAGTCTCTTCTGAAGTTCGTGTGTAATATTTCACGCTTGCCTGAACATCTTAAATTACTGACATATCAGCACAGTCACCCCACAAGAAGACTCTTCACACTTCAGTGTGAGAACGGATTTATTTAGTTTTCCTACCTGGCATCATTCAGCTTTGAAATCTGAAATGATTTTATCACCAATAAATGCATTCTTCTTGCGGGGCGAAATTCAAATATTCTACACAGGAAAGGTGTATATTTTGTTCGCCTTACCCGTTGAGTGTG
The DNA here is from genome assembly GCF_030684315.1 of Stegostoma tigrinum. Classification (NCBI taxonomy): domain Eukaryota; kingdom Metazoa; phylum Chordata; class Chondrichthyes; order Orectolobiformes; family Stegostomatidae; genus Stegostoma; species Stegostoma tigrinum. Next base: position 92,107,199 of record NC_081363.1, read on the forward strand.
TGTTCATATATCTTTGTCCTGCTGTTAATTAGAAGCAGAACAGACAGGGACCATGCACTTGTATCAATGGATTCCTTCATCTTTCGTCCGAGCATATTCCTTCAGATCATTGTTACATCAATATTGCTGCTCAATGGCAACGTTTCTTTCCCAGCATTCTGGGCGGGAACGCACTTGCCCAGATGACAAAGTGTGGAGCTGGATGAACACAGCAGGCCAAGAAGCACCTGAGAAGCACAAGAGCTGACGTTTCAGGCCTGCACTAGTTATGTAGGATTCTCCAGCATCTGCAGTTCCCAATATCTGTGAATGTATACGCCCACTTGTGCGCGCGCAATCTGAAGTGTTTCAAACATGCGCAGTACCAGAAGCGAAGGAGAGCCGGAGGAATCGAATGAGGGACCAGCGCGATAAGGATTTGAAAGGTGAAAAATAGAAATCGAGTGAGTGAGTATTCCACGAAGTGGGCGGAGAGGCTCTATAAAATCTGACAGTGGCCACCGTCACTGAATTGAAAAATACCGATCCTGGTTTTGTCACGTATAGACTGGAATTGCTGAATTCCTTTCTTTGCCGGACATGGCTGGGTGCTGCCATGTTTATTGGGTCAATGTTATCTGAGCCGTGTGTGAGTCCACCATTTTTATCCGCGGCCGACTGAAAGCGGAGCGCGCGCATGTTCTTTACTTGTTGGGAACGGGATGAGGGGAAGGCGGGCAGGATTTACGAACAGCAACTTCAAACCAAGAGAAATGTTTTTCTTTTCCTGTTCTGAATCTCTATCCTGGATTGATCGTGATGGAATTTACAATCTTACAGATCAATGTTTAGCAGAGGAATTGGCAGACTTGAACCTGAAACCAAACTGTGTAAGAGGAACGCGATTGATGAGGATCTGAATACTATCAGCATCTGAATGTGGTAGCGTTCACGTATGTATGTGTGTGTCTGTGAAAAAAAGATTTAAGATATCAGAAATTGAGATACACTGTCTGTTGTTAGATTACACCCGATTAGCTGTTTTCAGTTCTCAGACGTTCTGTCAGGAACGAGCTAACAGCCATGGAGTGGATGTAGCACAGAATTCTCTGATTGATAACTTAACCTGTCGGTTTAGAATAAAAGTGCGGACTATTCAGTCCATGCCAACTCTCCAGAGCAATCCAGTCAGGCCTATTCCCTTGTTTTATCCGTGTATCTTTGCATATTTCTCTCAAATGCTGGTTCAGTATTTATTTGAAATCAACCAAGATCCAATTTTCTTTGCTGACTAATTCATCTATTTTATAACCTTCAAATATCTTTGCATGTGAATCCCTCAGACTCTGCACACTCTTTAGCGTTGTGTCATTGACTCTTCCTATCCCTTCTGCTAAAATACATCACTTCACTATGGGAGAGGTATCCCTGGAAATTGATTAACAAGAAATATTTTTGATCAAAGTTTTGGGAATATGATTCGTGACTGATAGCGGAGCTACAGAGAAACTGTTTCCACTGAGTGGTGAATTGAGGATGGGCAGTAACAGTCTGAACACGATGTCAATACCAGCATATTTTCAGGTCATGTTTTCCAGATCCTTATACCTGTTTGATGGTGCAGGGACTGCAGAATTTCACATTCAATCTGGAAGGTTGGAAACTGTCAAAGTGAAAGAAAGCTGCTGTGCCTTCAGGTCCTGTGAGCTCCATTAGAATGGTGCAGTAGTCCATCAGGGCAAACTGGTACAAAGGATGATGTCATATGAGCTGGAGAGATAGATACAGAACTGGCTTAGCATCGAAGACAGAGTGTAACAGTGGAAATATACTTTTCAGAATGGAGGGTTTTGATTAGTGGTGTTGCACAGGAATCAGTGCTGGGACCTCTGCTGTTTGTGGTCTACATAAATAACTTGGAAGAAAACGTGGCTGGTCTAATCAGTAAGTTTGTGGACAATACAAAGATTGGCAGAGTTGCAGATAGTGAGAAGGATTGTCAGATGAAACAGCAGCGTATAGATCAGTTGGAGTTACGGACAGAAAGATGACCGATGTAGTCTAATCTGGACAGCTGTGAGGGGATGCAATTTTGAAGGTCAAGTACAGTTTGAAATTATAGAGTAAATGGCAGAACTCTAAGGAATATTGATATGCAGAAGGATCTGAATGTGCAGGTCTCCAGGCTACTGTAAGTGACAGTGCGGGTAGACAATTTAATATAAAAGGCCTTTGGCATAACTGCCTTCATTGGAAGGTGCATTGACGATATGGACAGGCAAGTTTGTAGAACTCTAGTTAGGCCACACTTAGAATATTGCATACAGTTCTAGTCACCACATGTGGATGTGGATGCTTTGGAGAGGGTACAGAAAAGGTTTCCCAGGATGTTGCCTGGTATGGGGGAGCTTAGGATTGAAGAAATGTTGGAAAGTCTTGGTTTGTTTACACTGGGATGCAGCAGGTTGAGAGGGTGACCTGAGAGAAGTTTGTAAGATTGTGAATGGCATGGACAGAGCAGCATGTATGAGACTTTCTTTTCCCAAGGCGGAGGGGTTCAATTACTCGGGGACACAAGGTCATGCTGTGGGGGGAATGTGTAAAAAAGATATGCGAGGCAAGTTTTTCACACAAAGCTTGCTGAGTGCCTGGAATGTGCTGCCACAGGAGGTGATGGAAGAAGACACAATAGCAGCATTCAAGAAGCACCTGGCTGAATACATGAACAGGAAGGGAAGGGAGGAATCCAGATCCTGTGAATCAAGACAGTCTTAGCATGGAGGTGCAGAATATGCAGGCATAGACTTGGAGTGCTAAAGAGCCTTTTCCTGTGCTACAGTGTTCTTTGTTCTTAACAGAGGATTTTGACTGGGCTGTGAAGTTAAAATGAAACTCATGGTCCAGCTTGCAGACTGCATGGATTTTTTTTCTGCAGAATAATAACCCAATCTGCATTTGCTATTCACAATGTGGAGCGGGCCCCATCATAAGCAGTGAGGACAGTAATTAAAATGTGTTAGGTACAAATGATTCATCATTTATTTTCATCTTGCAAAACCTTGAAGATAGCCTGAAGAAAGATGTGTTATTTGCAGAGTAGGTTATATGATACAGAAAACCATTGCCAAAGTATTACATTATTACTGAAATATAGGGTAACATAAACTCTGACTGACAGAATGAACACAGTCCCTATTTTTTCAGCAGGTTTAATTTTCAATAAAATGTATTCTGACATAATGAGCAAGTGAATAATCTCTTCCCAGTCTGAATCTGCTGCTGAGATTCCTGGAAGTGAAGGTTTTCCCATGCACCACCTGATCTCATGTTTCTGTCCGGTGAGTTTGGGAGAATCTGTTAAAACTCTGTTTGAATTACTGGCAGATGAAGCCCATCTCCTTTAATGCTCTCCATATTTCTCACTTTTCTCACGAAGGACACTTTTATGCAGCTCCAGATTTGGCAGCGGGTTCCTTTGCCTGTTGTTTAATACTGAACCAGTTCTATTTTCATAACAATCCAAGAGCTTTCATGGTCGCATTGTCCATTTGTCTGCTGTATGAATGGTCAGATTTATACAGTCCTGTTTTAAAGTTCTGCCTTTTTCTCTGTGGGTCACATTTTCTTCTTTCTGTTTGTCATTCATTTTACAGGAAGTTGGAGCATTTGCAGTCAGTGAACTCAAATGTCACTTCAGATTCTGACCGAAATGTTGAATTCATCATGTCTTGAATATCGTCAGGCTTTGATCATGGAAGCCAAAACCAGTGTTTGCACTGAGAAACCATGGAAATGTGAGGGCGGTGGGAAGGAATTCAAATATCCATCTTGCCTGGAAAGTCATCAGTGCAGTCACACTGGAGAGAGACCGTTTGCCTGCTCTGACTGAGGAAAGGGATTCATTTGATCATCCAATCTCCTGACACACCAGCAAGTTCATTATCAGAGAGAGGCAGTTCATCTGCTCTGAGTGTGCAAAAGGATTCACTCGCTCATCCCATCTGCTGACACACCAAGTTCACACTGGGGAGTGACCTTTTAAATATCCAGACTCTAGGAATTGTGAGAAAAGTGATGGGATATTAGTTCTCCAGATATGTGTTCACACTAGTGAGAAACCATTCAGATGCTCTCACTGTGCGACTTGGTTCAAGTGATCATCTGAACTCGCAATACACCACCGCATTCACGCTGGGGAGAGACTGTTGATCTATTCCATTTGTAGAAAGCGTTCCATTCACTCATCTGACCTTCTGAAACACCAGCAAGTTCATTCTGATGAGAGACCTTTTAAATGTTCAGACTGCAGGAAATGCTATAAATGTTCTGGAGAATTAATGTCCCATCAACGTGTACACACTGATGAGAGACCAACAACATAGTCTTACTGTGGGACTGAGTATAGATGAATGTGTAGGCTCACTGTACACCAATGAATCCACACAGGGGAGATACCATTCACTTGCTTCAAGTGCAGGAAGGGATGCACCAGATCATTGTACCTGCTGAAACACCAGCACGTTCATTCTGACAAGAGAATGTGGGAAATGCTATAAAGATTCTGGAGAATTGGCCCCCATGAACTTGTTCATGTTCTTGAAATAACTTCTGAATGTTCAGATTGCAGAAAATGCTTTAGAAGGTCTCATCAATTGATGATCCATCAAAGTGTTACACAGGTGAGAGACCGTTCCAGTGCTCTCACTTTGAAACTGGGTTCAGGTGATCATTTCAACTCATTGTATGCTAGTGATGTCACACTGGAGAGAGATTGTTTGCCTGCATTGACTGTGGGAAGGGATTCACTCAAACATACGACCCCCTGAAACATGAGTGAATTCACAAGTAACCACAGTGGCTGCACTTTTCTATTAATTATATTTGGCAATGAGCACATTTCATTATTGTCTGTTTCTACTGATGTTAAATTGACTTTCCTTCAAATATAAGTTTTTATTTTATGGATAAAAGTCAAATAAATTAGCTTTGTGTTTAACACAAAACTTACATTCTGTTTTCAATTGTCTCAAGCACAAATTAATTTCGTCTGGCCTTCTTGGCGAGAGGATTCACATACAGGAGCAGTAATGTCCTTCTGTAATTCCACAGGTCTCAGTGAGACCATAGCTGGATTATTGCATGCAATTTTTGTCTCTTTATTCTTGTGGAGGAATGCTTTGGCTGTGGAGGGAGTACAATGAAGGTTGACCAGAATGATTCCTGAAATGAGATAATGGGAACTGCAGATGCTGGACAATCCGAGATAACGGAGTGTGGAGCTGGATGAACACAGCAGGCCAAGCAGCATCTTACTGACATGTGACTAAAGACGGAATCAGTATTCACTCGAGTTCAGAAGACCAGAACCGTGGGTCAGACTTTAAGGATATGGGCTAAGCCATTTAGGACTGAGATAAGACGTTTCCTCACCTCTGGAATTATCTGCCACAGAAAACACTTGAAGCCAAAACATTGAATGTATTCAAGAAAGATTCCGATATAATTCTTGTGGTGAAAGAGATCAGGGTATGGAGAGAAAGCAGGAACAGATGGATGATCAGCCATGATCGTGTTAAATGGTGGAACAGGCTTGAATGACCAAACAGCCTACTTCAATTTTCTTTGTCACTGGTTATTATTTTCCCAAATACTTTTTTTCTCTTCTGATTATCACGGTGCTTTCCTCCCCTTTTTGCTGCTTAACTACTTAATCAGTTTTTTAATGTTGTAAGTGTTCCCTACTGTGAAGTGTGATGAAAAGTATTTGTTTAACTCTCATGGCTCCCCATTATCATCATTTACAAACCTCGTTCTCTAAGGGGCCGATGTTCACAGTTCTCTTCTCTTTTTATCTTTTGAAATACTTCATTGACCACAAAATGTTTTCTCCTGTTATGGTTATTTCCTCCGCTTTTTGCTGCTTAACTATTTTTAGTGTATTTTTAATGTTGTAAGTATGCCCTACTGGGAAGATTGATGGAAAGTATTTGTTTGACTCTCCTGCCCTTTCCTAGCTCCTCAATGTTACCCTTTACAAAGCTCATTCTATAAGGGGTCGGTGTTCACAGTTCTGTCCTCTTTTTGTTGATTGAAATAATTAATCGATCACAATACACATTGTTCTTCTATAATCATCTATAAGTCCTTGTACAGCAGCATTGTGAGAGAGTCCTCGCCACAACAGTGTATAACAGTTTAAGAATGTCCAACATTGTGAAAAAAGGCAAAGTTCATCAAAGCTCAAAGCTTTTTGTCTTGCTCACTTCAGTTCAATCACAATAAGCACTAATGGAAAGGGAATGAACATTTTATACTGTATGACATGACCGCTGACTGGGTGATTGTTCAAGGTATTGCAAAAAAAAATGCACAAGTTTGATCTTGACCAACAGTTAGCGACCAAACTTTGTTTAAATTTCACGCAGACAGATTGACTCTGATTTTTCAAAGTGTTACTGTAGATCTGAACTAGAGAAGGGCTGGCCCCAGTCTGGTTGAGTTGAAGGAGGTACAGTTTGCTGTATGTGTTCATACTGTTCGCAAAGAACAAAGGGCATGCATACTAATATATGTAGCTTCCAGTCCACTTATTTGTGTCACACTGAAAGGTATCTGCCAATCTTAAATTGCCAGCATAATACTCAACATGCTCAGAATTATTAATCAAATGTCCTTCAATCTCAGAATCATAATATTGGGCACTGTTGATGTTTGAGTGCTGTAAGCACAAGCTGGCTGGCTAATGTGTTATTTGTTGTGAAGAGACAAAAGGAAATGCTGTTTGCCAAAATCTACCAACCTTTAGGTAGAGGTGAGGAATGGTGCAGAATGTGATCGTTAATATTAGCTCGCAAGTGGAAAACTGGTGGACTGTTGCACTGAAGAAACAATTCCTATGAAAGATAATGTGGGAACATCATGCTGATAAGTCAGTCGCACATAGTGAGGGGATGGGCAGTGGGAGAATCCACAGTAAATGTATAGCCTGAAACACAGAGCTAAAATACATGCATGATTGGAGGCAGTGGAAGCTCGACAATAGCAGAGAGGTGATCAAGGAAAGCAAGGGTCATAAAGCCATACAGACGGACAGAGTTACATAGATTTACAGCACAGAAAGTGTGCCCTCTGCCCACGATTCCAATGCTAGTCATCAATCACCAGTGAAAGAGAGCAATAAATGAACATGGATTCAGATCCCACAGCAAAGGTGTCAGTCCAGATGCAGAGACGTGGAATGTCTCCCAAATAACAGAGCACAACAATAAAAGCCCTAAATTATAAATGACTCATTAAAAAAATTTAGTCCTGAAACAGTCTTATTGAATTATATGAATAAACTGGGCTTCTCCATTCACACAACCAGACAATTGGCCACTTGTTCTTGCTGCAATCCTAATGTGTATGAATGAAACCAAGAAACAAAGCCCTGTTCGTTGCCATTGAGAAATTTGAAAGAACCTCTTTGCTGTTTACTCAATAGCACTAACAATAAATCATATAATATTATGGGCTATATTAATGTCTCTTTTAATCTGTCCTTCCACGTTCAAATACTTACGCACAGAGATAGTCATTCTATCCCAGGTCATTCTATCCTTTCAACCCCTTTAGAGTTGTGCCCTTTTATTTTATATTGTTGATGTACATTCATCCCATCAAAATGACTGATGTACATTCATCCCTTACACTTCTCCACATTGAACTTCATCCACCTCTGATCCACACACCCCACTAACTTTACAAAAGTTTACAAAAAGTCATGAGAGACGTTCATTGAGTGGAGAGTCGGGTGGAAATGTCAATTACTAGTGGACCCAAATTTAAGGCAACAGGGTATATGTTTAAAGGAGATGTAAGAGGGGAGCATTTAGACAGACGGCTATTAGTGCTTGGAATACACTGCCGGAGGAGGTGCTAGAGGCGGATATGTTAGATAGATGAATAGGCAGAGAATAAAGTGATATGGATTGCACAGGGACAGAAGGGTTTTAGTTTAGAAAGGCATTAAGTATCAACACAGTCTTGATGGCCCAAAGGGCCTGTTTCTTTGTTGTGTTGTTCTTCTTTCTACCGTTCTGCTCACATCTTTCTCTGTTTCTGAATCCTAACTTATGCACAAATATTGATGCTGTTCCCTGTAGTCCTCTGTTTAGGGCAGTAATATATATTTGGAAAAACATGGGTCTCAACATTGCCACCGAAGGAATTTCAATAGGTTCATTCATCCATCCTGAAAAATATCCATGTGCCACAGTTGTATTTCCTTTCTCTCAGCTAGTTTTGCACATGTATTATTGTTACTGTATGTGATTTTAACCAAAAACATAAACTCACGGGTCAGCTCGAGAACATTGAGTCACATACTTTCTGGAAGTCTTGGACAAGCATGAACTGTATTCCTCTGATCAATGCCATATTTCATATGTTCAAAAGAAAAAGCAGGTCATTAACAGCAAGTTCACTAACATCATGTTTCCTTGAGAAATAGCTACTTCTCATGAATTGACTGATTTTTGCTCATGTGATTCTTTATTTCGCCTTCACTGTTGTCTCTAACAACTTTCCAAGTAACTGAAGTAAATCAGCTTGGCTATAACAGTTGGATATATTCTTGCAACTTCTTTTTAACAAATGACTGATCTTTGCAATTCCCCTGTATTCCAGCACTATCCTTGATAAAATTACAAATTCAGTGAAGTTTTTCATCACTTCGAGCAGACTTTGTAAGGAGACATGGAGACCCCCAGTGAAACAGTTCTCATTCTTCCATGTGGCTCACCATCTCAGAAGAGACCAATTTTGGAAAAGCCTGATCAGTATTTTCTTGCCGCTGAATGCCACAGGATTGTTACAGCTCCACTTGTCTCACGTTCAAAGCCATTTTCAAAACTTAAACACAAGCACAAGAATGAATGTAGAAGGGGGAATGTGCACTGAGCACATTCATCTAACTAGTACATGGGAGAATAAGGAAGATGTGATCCTCATGTCTCTTTAACCTGTCATCGACAACCCTATCACATTGTAAACCTTGTGTCTTATGTTCTTCCTGCTTGCTTTCCAGGTAAACATTGGATTTGCCATTGGCCTGCATTGGCATGGAGCACTTAATTGACCTTGAATCTAGCCAGGCTGAGGCAGCTGAAGGTGAGACAAGGACAGAAGCAAAAAGAGATGCACAATAGAAATGTTGTGATTCAGTTGATTACATGAGGAATGAGTGCTGTGAGTTGCAGCCCGAGTTTCCCAGGATTTACTGTGATTGGGTTGGTGTTGTGTTTTTTTTAAAATTGAACATTTTCCTCAAGCGTGACTTCCTTTTTTTAAACCATACTGACTCTGCCTGGATCCGCCTGTGCCACTCATAAACAAAACATTTCACTGTATTTCAGTACAAGTGACAACAAATCAATCCAGCCATCCCTCTGCATCAGTCCTACACTGTCTCTGTTCCTGGGATCTTTCTCTGTATCAGTCTCTCGAGGTTTCCCTTTCTCTCTCGCTCGCTCTTTCTTTCTCTGTCCCTGTGTCTCCCTGGGGGTTTCACTCTATGTCTGCCTGTGTCTCTCCATCACACTGTCTCTTTCCCTGGGGATTTCATTTTCCATCTGCCTGTGTCTTTCTATCCTTCTGTCTCTCTTCCTGGGGGTTTCATTCTATCAACATGTGTCTCTCTATCTCTCTGACTCGCTCCCTGGGGCTTTCACTCTCTGTCTGCCTATTTCTTTCTATCCCTGTCTCCGACCAATGGCCTATGAACCCATCCCCACTCTGTTCCCCCAGCAACAGCCTGTGAACGCAGGCACAGACTGTCCCCCGAGCAACGGCAATGTAATCTCATCCCCCTTTGTCCACTGAACAACGACCTGTGAACCCATCCCTACTCTGCCCCAGCAAAGGACTGTGAAGCCTTCTTGGTCTATTCTGCTAGCAACAGCCTCTGAGCCCATCTGCTCTATGTTGCCATAGCTTTGGCCTGTGAACCCATCCACACTTTGTTCCCCTAGCTATGGCCTGTTAACCCATCCCTACCCTGTTCCCTCAGCAATGGCGTGTTAGTCTGTCCCCAGTTAGTTCCTGTAGCAACATCCTGCGAATGCACCCCAATCTGTTCACCGAACAGTTAACTGACCCCATCTCCAAATCGGTCTGAAACCAATAGCCTGTTATCCCATCACTACATTGTTGCCTGAAGAACAGCCTGTGAACACATTCCCACACTGTTCCTGTAGTAATGGCCTGTTAACACATCCAAATCCTGTTCCCCCAATAACTGCCTGTGTACCCATACCCACTCTGTTCTCCTAGCAATGGCCTGTAAAACTGTCCTGGAAAATTTGCCCTATCAATGACATATGAAAAAATCCTTACTTTTTTTTCCCCCCTGGCAAAAATCTGGTAACCCATTCCCACACTTTTTTCATTGCAATGACCTATGAACCCATCCTAAAGATGTAACCCAAGCCGTTGCCTGTAAACATATTCTCACCCTGTTCTCCTAGCAGTGATGTGAGCCTACCTCCAAACCGTCCTCTGAGCAACATCTTGTGAAGGCATCCCCACTCTGTTTTTGTTGCCTTGGTCTGTGAACCAATCCTTAATATATTCCCCTAGCAATGACCTGTCAATCCATCCCCATACTGTTCTCACAGCAATTGTCTGTGAATTCATCTTCACCCTGCTCCCTTAGTAACAGCCTGACAACATATCTCCACTGTTCTCCTAGAAACATCCTTCGAGACATTCCCAGCTTTCCCAACAACAGCATGTGAATCCATCCATCGTCAGTTCTCCTAGCATTGGCCTGTGAAACCATCCACATGCTTTTCTCCTTGCAATGACATATTGATCCATGCTCACGCTGTTTCCCCCAGCAGGAGCTTGTAAAACATCCCCAATCTGTTCCCCTAGCAACAACCTGTGAACCCATCCCCACTCTGTTCCCAAGCAAGATGCCCTTATCCATCCCCAATCTCATCTCAAACCAACTGCTGCTAACCACATCTCCCTTGTACCCCAAGCAACAACCTATGTATAATCCCCAAACTGCTGTCATCGCAACAGCATGTGAACCGATCCTTCCTCTGTTCTCTTCATATCAGCTTGTGAAGCCATCCCCATTCTCTTCCCCAAGCAATGGCCTGTGAACCCATCCCTACTCTGTCCACATATCAACAAGCTGTGATCACATCCTCAATCTGTTCCCCCAGCAGTGACCTGTGAACCAACCCTTAATCTATGGCCTTAAAAATGAACTGTGAACCCATCCACATTCTTCTGCCCCAGGAAAGGCCTGCTCCTCCAACAAGGCCTGTGAAAATATCCCCAATCTGTTCCCGAAGCAACTGCCTGTGAACCCATCCCCAGTCTGATATCCTAGAAAAGGTCTGTGAACCCTTTATTAGCCTGATCCCCCCACCACAGACCTGTGACTCCATCCTTACTCTGTTACCCTAGCACTGACCTGTGAACCATCTGCACACTTCTCCAAGAGCAAAAGCCTGTAAGCCCGTACCCATTCCATTAAGCTAGCAATGGCCTGTCAACACACCTCCACTGTTCACCTACCAATGTCCTGTGAACCCATCCGCACTCCCTCTTTCTTGCAACAACTTATTAACACGTGATGGAGAAAGAGAGGGTGACGGAGAGAGACAGGAGGACAAAGAAAGACAAGAGAAGGGGATGGGGACGGGGTACAGAGAGAGGGAAAGAGTGTGACAGATTAGAGAGAGATGGTGAAAGATGTAGGGTAGAGAGCGGGGGTTAGGGTTGATGTGGGCAGGGGCTGTAGTGAGAGTGGTGTGGACATTTGTGGGGGAGAGAGGGGATGCAGAGAGGGAAAGAGGGGTTTGGAGAGAGGGGCTTAGAAAGAGGGTGCTGGAGATAGAGACATAGGGACTGGGAAAGAGGGGGCCAGAGAATGGTGGGGCGTGTGGTTTGTAGAGAGAGTCGGGTGGGAGAAGAGAGGGATGGGGGTAGGCAGAGAGATTCATACAGACGTACAGAGAGAGAGATACAGCGATAGAGAGATACAGAGAGAGAGAAATACAGAGAGGGAGAGATATACAGAGCGAGAGAGAGATATTTGGCTTGCAACTGCTACTACGTCACTGACCAATCCTGACCCTACACTCAGCTCTACTAGCTTCACCCACTCCTCCTTGACCTGTCCATCTTCTCTCCCACCCAATCTGCTCCACTATCCACCTTCTATCGCCGCCGACCCTCTATTTATTTTAGAGCCTCCTTCCCCCTCCCTATTTCTGAAGAAGGGTCTCAACCCGAAACAGCAGCTTTCCTGCTCCTCTGATGCTGCCCGGCCTGCTGTGTCCCTCCAGTTCCACACTGTGTTATCTCAGACTCCAGCATCTGCAGTTCCTACTACCTCCCAGTGAGTTATCTTCAATGTTCAGTGAAGTGACGGAAGGGAAGTGGACAGGGCTCTCAGGCATCACATTCTCAACAATAAGCTGCTCACTGACACAATATCGTCTAATGTTCGCTGTCATTGTTTGTCCATAGTCCCATTTTGTTTCTGCATTAGATTTGTTACCTTCCTTCCGCACCTTCTTCAGGAAGGGGGCGTTCGCCCAACGCCACATCAAACATGAGCTTTCCTCATGGTGGGCCAAAGTTGACGGATGAGGCAGTGAGAGAGAGAGAAGGAGGGAGGAGAGAAATGGAGTGAGAGAGCAGGAGAGGCAGAGAGAGTGGGGGAGAGACAGAAGGAGGTTGGGGATAGAGAGAGAGAGAGAAAGATCTGCGTCTCCCTCCGGATTGCTCCCTTGTGTTTAAAGCGAAACAATACCACCCTCTGCTGTCCTCCTCACGCCACTGCACAGGGATGGTAGATGGTGAAAGCCAGCAGGGCTTCAGTCAGAGAGAGAGAGCAGCACACAGCAGCGTCAATACACACAGGCACAGACACCTCCTCCCTCACCCCTATCCCAGGCCCCAAGATGACTTTCCACATTAAGCAGAGGTTCACCTGCACATCTGCCAATGTGGTATACTGCATCCACTGTACCAGGTGTGGCTTCCTCTACATTGGGGAAACCAAGCGGAGGCTTGGGGACCGCTTTGCAGAACACCTCCGCTCGGTTCGCAATAAACAACTGCACCTCCCAGTCGCAAACCATTTCCACTCCCCCTCCCATTCTTTAGATGACATGTCCATCATGGGCCTCCTGCAGTGCCACAATGATGCCACCGGAAGGTTGCAGGAACAGCAACTCTTATTCCGCTTGGGAACCCTGCAGCCCAATGGTATCAATGTGGACTTCACCAGCTTCAAAATCTCCCAGTACCCCACCGCATCCCAAAACCAGCCCAGTTCGTCCCCTCCCCCCACTGCAGCACACAAACAGCCCAGCTCTTCCCCTCCACCCACTGCATACCAAAACCAGTCCAACCTGTCTCTGCCTCCCTAACCTGTTCTTGCTCTCACCCATCCCTTCCTCCCACCCCAAGCCGCACCTCCATCTCCTACCTACTAACGTAATCCCACCTCCTTGAACTGTCCGTCTTCCCTGGACTGACCTATCCCCTCCCTACCTCACCACCTATACTCTCCTCTCCACCTATCTTCTTTTCTCTCCATCTTCGGTCCGCCTCCCCCTCTCTCCCTATTTATTCCAGAACCCTCACCCCGTCCCCCTCTCTGATGAAGGGTCTAGGCCCGAAACGTCAGCTTTTGTGCTCCTGAGATGCTGCTTGGCCTGCTGTGTTCATCCAGCCTCACATTTCATTGTCTTGGATTCTCCAGCATCTGCAGTTCCCATTATCACTCACACATACGCTCTCTCGGTCACTTCACGGTGTGCTGGTGTGGAGAGAATTGCAATTGTATAGAGGCTGGTCAGAGTGAATATGCTCATGTTCAGAAATGTTTATGTTCTGTCTGCAATGTGATAATTATTTGTCTTTTGGCAGTTTTCCGAACATTATACACAATCATTGCAACTCTATTCAAGCACATCTGACTGAATCGTTTTGCCAGGAGACATTGTGAATGTTATTGCAATTTCTGCAATTTGTAATGTTTTGTAATCTACTCTCTTAGATCCTAATTGGAAAATAAGCTCAAAAATGGAGGGGTGAGGCCAGCAGTGTGTTAATTTCTCATTCTGCTGATATCTCAGGGACAACACCGATAGATAAAAACTGCTCTGAATCTCCAAAGACATTGTTTGAAGAAGGAAACAACTGTGTAACATGAGCTTTTCACAGGCTTTCTCCACAATTGTCTGCCACTTGTGTAGTGGCCACCTGAGGGTGGCATTGCGTCACTTTAAACACAGTAGGGAGAAAGAGATAACAAGTGTGGGGCTGGATGAACACAGCAGGCCAAGCAGCATTTTAGGAGCACAAAAGTTGAAGTTTTGGGCCTCCACCCCTCATCAGCAAAATCAGGAAGAAAGAGACTCCGATCTTTTAATTCATCACTTTTTTAATTCATTCATTCATTCATTCAAATTTCTGTCCAGTAAGTCCCACTGCAGCCAGGGATAGGCACAGAGACACACATATGGCACTCATCAACGTAGTAATTGTATCACTTTAACCGTAAGAGGGACGGGCAGAGTGAAATGAGGGAAGGGTGATAACCCCATTTCAGCGAACTCACTCCCAAAACAACAGAGACCACTGCACAGAGACACAGGCACAGAGACACATACTAATACACACACTCAGATACACTAGCTCACACACACACAGCTACAAACACACAAATAGTTCGACAGAGATCGACACACACAGAGACACACATTTATACAGAGACATATACACAGGCACAGAGAGACACACAGACATAGAGACACAAACTCAGATTCACTAGTTCACACACACAGCTACAAACACACAAATAGTTTGACAGGGACACACATTTGTACACACACATATACACACAGACAGACAGACACACACACACACATATACTCTTAGACACAGAGACACACACACATATAGACACAGACATGGAGACACACAGATACATTTATGCACACATGTACATGCAGACCCAGTCATGCAAAGACAGAAACACACAGATAGACACAGCCACGCACAAACACAGAAACACACACCACAAATGCTCAGAAACACACAGACACAAAGAAACAAAATGACACATACGGATTCCATGTGCAGTAGCAGACACAGCCCTGAGATTAAACCATCTTTAAGACAATTTTTGTCAATCAGATAATTCCCAGCTTTTATAAATGAAATGCTGATGAGAAAGTGGACAGTGCTGTGATGCCCCTTAGCTATTGTTAGGGAGAAGGTGAATGTGTTGAAGAAACACATGATCATTTGTGCAATGTACGTATTCCAATGGTACAACAGACCCACATAATCACTTGATGTCCATGTGTGAAATTGATTGATGTTCATTCTCAGAAAATCATTAAAAGTAAACTCACAAATTGTACTTGTTAAGTTCAATCCCACTCATATCTTGTGTTTTTGTGAAAATATTGTGTTCCACTGTGGGATAAATTTAGGTTCCCTGGCTGCAGAAAACTCTGTTCCCTTGTCTGAATGAAAGGGCGCTGCAGCTTTGAAACTGCAGATTTGTCTCTGTGTGGATTTCAGGCCTGGGGCGTGTGTGTGTGAGAGGCAGAGAGTGACTGTTTGAGGGGGGAAGGGGGGGACGAACAGGAGCCATTGGATGGAACTTTTGAGTTGTTGCTTTCTCTCATGCCACCTCACACTCTGCGTTAATCTCACAAAGAAGCCTCTTACTCCACTCCGTGCCTGAGGGAGGTGAATTTCACGTAGAGAGAGCTGGGAACTGACTAGACAAACTGGGATCTGGGAGGACAGAAGAGCTTGAGGTACAGACCTGGGGGTTTATAAACCAGGTCGTGTCAGCCATGCTTCCTGTTGCCATGTAGATGGAGCTAGGAGAGGTGTGTGTGCGTGCGCACATGTGTGTACTGCTGGAAGTGCAATGCCAGCTTTGAATCTTTATCAGCCACTCCTTGAAGCAGCTTGAGGCCAAAGCAAACCCTAGGAGAAGGGTTTGCCTCTCATGGGTCGGAGGGGAGTGTGAGAAACCATTGAAAGAGAGAGAGAGAGAACTGGGACCCTCAGCAATGGTGAGTATCACTTCTTCAGATTCTGTCTTTCCTGTCTCTTTCTCTGATTTTTCTCTCTCTCACTCACTGTCTGTTAGTCTCTCTCTCTTCTCACTTTGTGTCCCTGTCACTGTCTCTTAAAGTCTCTCCAGCTGTCTCTTTCTTAGACTTTCTCTCTCTCTTTCTCTTTCTCGCACCTCTGTCTCTATCTCACACAGTCAACTCTTGTATCTCCTTATTTCATCCTTCCTCTCCCTGACAGGTAACCTCTCATTTTTGTCACCTTCCCCCCACCCCTTTTGCTCCCTCCATCTTTCTCTCTGTCTTTTCCTCAGTCTTTCTCTGTCTCTTTTTTCTCTGTCTGCATCACTGCCTCCCAGTTTTGCCGATCTCTTTACACCTACTCCCCCCCTCCCCCGCCGAGAGGTGTGTCCCCCATTCTGTCCTGCACTGTTTCTCTCCCTAGGATCTTTCGCTCTCTTCCCTGGGTTTCTGTCACTATCTACCCTTCTCTCTCTCTCTCTGGGAGTTTCACTCTCTGTCTGCCTATGTATCTCTATCCCTCTGTCACTCTCTCTGGAGTCAGATTTGGATTCAGTGCCAGAGTCGGGGGAGGGGGCTGAATAGTTATTGCAGGGGGATTGTCCCGCTCTCCTTTGTCTTTCCCCCTCCTCGGTCTGTCTCCCTCACACTCACAGTATTGCACCCCATTCTCAAATCTTGTGCCTGCAAAACAATATTACCCCCTCAGATATTGCATTTTGCTGCCCGCAGAAATATTTTGCCCCACCTGCAAAACATTGTTCCCTCAAATATTCTGTTTCACCATTTCAGTTTCCCATCCCAATTTTTCAACACCCCACTTTATGTCCCATCAAATTTGACCCCCTTCCTCAAATGTTTGCCCACTTTTAGACATTCCCCACCCTGATATTTACCCCACAAATATGTTGCTCCCACAAGACAGACACAGAGTGAGATGAACAGACAGGTAGGAAGAGAAACAGAGGGATGGATAAAAGGGGACAGAAAGACCAGAGAGAGATGGAAGGAGAGACAAGAGAGGAACAGCGACAGAAAGAGTGTGAAACCCAAGAGACGTAGAGAGAGAGGACAGACTGAGATAGAGAACGACATAGAAAGAGAGAGAGAGAAACAAGCAGGGATAGAGACAGAGGGAGTAGAGAGCAAAAGAAACCAGCGAGAGAGACAAGAAGACAAAACCCAAGGAAAGGAGCAGAAAGAGAACAAGAAAGCCACAAGGTGAGAAAGAGCAGAGAGAAAAATACCATTCAGAACAAGGGCAGAGAGGTAGAGTGGGGAATAAATCCGGAATAGAGACAGATGGACTAACTGAGACAGAGAAATCCCAAGGAGAAAACGAGAAAAGACAGGCACAGAGAGAAATCGAAGGAGAGCAAATAGAGAGTGCCATGGAGAGTGAGTGATGGAGAGACAGAGAGGGGTGGTCACAGATAGAATGACCATCAGGCAGGAACAGCAAGATCCTATTGGGCAGAGAGAAAGGTGTGGAGAGAGGTGGGCTGGGAAGTTCGGAAATAGGACAGGCTGAACATTAAAACAGTTCCTGCAAAAACTGAGAAAAGGGGTGAGAGAGTTGGGGGAGGGACCTGAGGAGGTGGGGTGATGGTGAACGGGGAGATGTGAAGGATGTGGGGAAGACAGAGATTTATAGAAAGCTGTGGGAGGTACAGGAAGCTGAGAGTATGATGCAGAGAGAGGGAGACAGTGCAATCTGTGGGATCAGACTGTGCAGCAGCCCCACATCGTCCCAAGTTCCAGCTCCCAAATCACATCTCCTCGGGGCCGGGGTGTGGAATCAAAGAGAGAAATGAAACTTGAATTTTTTTTTAAAAATCAAAGGCTCAGTGAGATCCCACTTCCGGTTGGACTTCACAACCTGCCATCTTCCCTCTCCCCCAGCAGAACCCCTGACGTTAAACTGAGAGAACGGCAAACAGGAAGGTGTCTCAACCTGTCTCAGGCCTGTCCCAGTGTTTCTGTTTGAGGGGAGGGGGCGGGAGAAATGTTTACTCCAGAGGCTGGGATTCACACACCCATTCCCACTCCCAGGCTCTGTTTGTCTTCCTCTGTCTGTGCCCAAACTTCAGTCTCTCAGAAATCCCCCAGGGAGAGAGAGAGAGAGAGAGAGAGATGAAAATTGATCACATCAAAGCCAATATGTGTTGAAACAAAAATAACGAGGATCAAAACGAGGTCACATCACTGACTGACTTCCAAAGTCTCCCCAATTTCTCAGCACTTTCCCCTGATTTTTAATCCAGAGAACGGGATCAGGTTTCAATTGAATTCAAGGGACAAATGCTTTCTGACTGCCCCCAGGGTTTATTTTCTGAGAGGCTGGGCAATGACTCAGTGGTGGGAGTGACCGCACAGAGCCTGTGCCTGTCCCTCACTCGCGTTTAATCTGTTCCCTTCAGCTGGTTCTCTGACATTATGGGGTTGGGGGGGGGGTGTTGAAAAACAAAACCAATGCCCCCCTTCTCCTGGACCACTCCCATTCATCGGGCTCGGGCCCCGTGTCCATTCTGTCCGGAATTGGTGCTGTTTCTACATTAAATATTAAAAATGAACCTTCCACTGGTACAGTCACCTCTCTCTCTCTCTTTCCCTTCTGCCCTGTCTTTCTCTCTCTATCCCTATCAATGTCTCCATTTCTGTTGAGCTTTCTCTTGGTCGAGAACTGCTCAATGCCTCCCTCTCTCCCTATTTCCTCTCTATTTGACAGCAATGCTCTCTTCTGCCTCACATTTGCCACATGTTCCCATTTCCCCGCTGTGTCTGGGAGACATTCGCAATGTCTATGTCACATGTTGGAGGGTGAGAGGATGACGAGAGGTGGTGGGGAGGGGCGTGTCTTACCTGGGGGGCAAAAGGAGGGATGATACACCCCACCCACTATCAGACTGTCAGATTATTCCAGGCCTGGGTTTCAGTTTCGAAAGAAGGGTCTAGACTTGAAATGTCAGCCTTCCTGCTGCTCGGATGCTCCTGCTGTGTTCATCAGCTCTACACCTTGTTATCTGAGATATCTCAGCAGTTCGATGTCTGACTGAATCCTCCCTGCTCATTAGAGCAGGAGAACGGTCTGTCCCTGGGGTGACTGCAAAGGTCAGTTGGGGAACTGTATCCCTGTCATTGTCCTGACATTTCCCCACTATCTCTATAGTTTTAGGTATTTTTGTCTCCTGATTGGATGATCAGATAAATTTTAAATCCAAACGGACAGAACATTCATTTGGTGTCTCTCAAGGGTATGCAGTGCAACTTCATTTCAGTCTAAGATGAATCTCACTCTACAGTCAGTTCACTAGAACATTCTCACTTAGGTTGTGCAACTATTACCATATGTACCAGGCATATGCCATTCATCCCCTCAAATCTGTTCTGCCAAACAACAGAATTGTGGCTGATCTAACGTTCCTCATGTCCATTTTCCAGTGTTTTCCCCATAAACCTTGAATATCCCAGCCTTAAATAGACACAATGACTCTGCCCCCTCAGCTCTCTGTGGCAAGAAGTTCGAAAGACTCTTAACCCTCTGAGAAGAAAATCCTCCTCATCTCAGCTTTAAATTGATGCTCTCTATTCTGAGACTATGCTTCCTGGTCCTGGACTCCTGAAAGGGAGGAAACATCTGTTCACCATTTACCCTGTCAAGCGCCTTCAGAATCTGATTTCCTTCATTGAGATCACCTCTCATTGTTCCAAGCTCCATTGAGTAGTGTCCCATTCACTCAATCTGTATCACTTGTCAATGCTCTTTCTGTTGTGCACTGTGTTAGAATCCTTGCTGATTATTTAAAACTAATTTCTGGTTTGAATTGGAGAGCTGAATGGTAACTTCTGGACTCTGAGCAGCGCTTGTGTTAAAAAAAAATAAACAATCTGCTATTTGATTTGAGGCAGGGCCTGGAATAATCTCAGGTTGGTCCTTGATCAAAAACTTTGTACACTGTTTTGGCAATTAATGAGGTCAGTATCTGGGAACTGGTACCAGCAAGTCTGGGAAAGATCATGATTAAACAGGAGGAACATCTGGTGATTTCTGAACTGGGGCTTTGAATAAAGGAGTTTAGCCATTGATGTGACCAGCATAAAGATCTGACAATCCTACTGACCTGTGAAACAATGCATCATGGAAACTGCCTAAGTAATATGGTCAGTTTTGTTTTTGGTTTATAATTTATCCCTTGACTGTTTGTTTGTCTTTGTGAATTGGGCTGAAAACAGAGGTTATGAATGAAGTCGTTTTAGTGTTCACTGAGGAGTGTGTGCAATATGCTGTTAGGAGATGCTTATGCATGTGCAATTGACTGAGATTGATGGGAAAGTGTTTGGGTGCACATCTTTGACACCCAGCTCAGTGACAGTGTAAAAAGTGCTGAGGGAACAGAGCAAGGAATGGAGGGAGAGAACTGAGCGGTTGGGAATTGTGGCCATTTGTCGCCTGCCACTCCACCACAAAACGACCCATTGTTTCTCTCACTGCTCCTCTTCGCCATCCATACCCCCTTACCACAATCCCCTTTCCAACCGCCCTTTCTCCCTGCATCAGCAAATTTACAAAGCTATTTTCTTATTTCCTACACACTATGTTGCTTTTCTCAGAACATTCTACAATTTGAGAACTGGATAGAAAATGAAACACAGAGCAGCCGGTCCAGAAGCTTCCAAAATGACTCTGCACCTCCTTGGCCTTTTTGAACTGCTGCAGTCCGAGTGATGAAGTTACTACCAAGTTGCTGTTTGGTAAGGAATTACAGGATTTTCATCCGGTTGTGATAAAGTAGTGCTGACATCTGTATCAGTTATAATTGCTTTGTTGTATATCCTTTAACAGAATACGAACATTGAAAATACGCACAGGATAGGCCACTGTCATGTTTGATCATGGCTGATCATCCCACTTAGTAGTCTGTTCCCACTTTAGACCCATATCCTTTGATCTCTTTAGCCCTCAGAACTATATCTACCTTCTTCTTTGAAACATTCAGTGTTTTGGCCGTAACTGCTTTCTGTGGCAGCAAATTCCACAGACTCGCTAGTGTCTAAGTAAAGAAATATTTCCTCAATTCAGTCCTAAATAGCCGACCCCCACCCCCCCCCCCCCATACCCTTAAATTGTGACTTCCTGGTTCTGGACTCCCCACATTCTCTTGCATTTACCTTGTTAATTCTGTTAGAATTTTGTTGGTTTCTGTGAGATCCTCTGTCATTCTTCTAAGCTCTAGTGAAATTTGTCAGTCTGATAAACCTTTCTGTTACACCCTCCACAGCCAGAATATCCTTTGTCAGATAAGGATTCTAAACCTGCACGCAATACTCTGGTGTGGTCTCACCAAGACCTTGTACAATTTCAGCAAGACATCCCTGCTCCTGAACTCAAACGTCGTTATGAGGGCCAACTTACCATTTACCTCTTCACCTCCTGCTGCACCTGCTGCTCACTTTCAGTGACTTGTGTACATGTGAAGATCTCGACCCCCAGTGTGGTCTCTTGATTCTGCGATCAGTCAATGAGCACTTGCAATCGGTCTGGATGTTTAAGAATTTACTCTATATCTGTATACGGCCAGGTACAGATCATCCGGAAACACAGCAGTTGAGCACTTCTGTATTCCTCGGAAGAGCTGCACACACAACTTAATACAAAGACATTTTTATACTTTCTTGAAGCAGGCGTGATCGCATAATGTATTCAAACAATTACCATCAATACATGATATTGCTTCATTGACAGTTACTTATTCCCATAATATTAAATGGTAATCAACTTAAGTCACAACGCTTAGGTTGCTTTTTATTTCGCCACATAGTGCCGCAACATTTGCACTCGAACGTCAGTGAGAATGGTTAGTACTGCATTATCTTATCAAGTTACCTCTGTATTCTAAAGGGCGCATTGTCTGTTAATCTTTCTTTGCGACAGTCTGAGGGTTAGTTATTTATGCAGTTCTAGCAGAATTTACAGTTCCCAGGCTAGAAGCCATTTTTGTTTTGCGAACTTTCATCGAGAAGCTATCTTGTTGCCGTCTAAGTTACCAAGAGCATTCATCAGGCAGTTGCTCCTAGCTGCAACTAGTCACGCAGGCGCAGGTCATGAGCCTCCATATCCTGGCCTAGCCAGTATCGAAGTTTCAGACTCTCACATGGACCCCACGTCTTATTTCTCACTTCACGTTCGTGAATGTATGCTGTGCCCAATCTGGACACTATTTTGCAGTGTCAGGCTAACGGGTCTATAACTCAATGTTTTCTCTCTGCTACAAAATTAAGTACTGCGTTTATACATAGAAACTGTTCCAGAGTCTCTAGAATCATGAAAGATGACCACCAGTTTCATCTGTTTCGATTCAAGACCCTTGTTTCAGAATACAGCCACTCCATCTTGGGCTACTGTAAGAACGCTGGGGTGCACGTTACCAGGCAACTGGGATTTGTTGGTGTTTAATCCCATCAATTTCCCAACACCATTTTCTCACTAATACTGATTTCCTTCAGTTCCTCCTTCTCGCATATTCCCCAGCATTTTAGGGATGTTATCTATGCCATTCTTTGACAGAAGCAACATTGGCAGTTAATTAGTCAGCCCATCTCTTTATTCCACATTATAACTTCCCCTGTTTCAGATTAAAAGGGATCTGTTTTCACTAATATGTTTTTCTCTTCATTATACTTTAGGAGCTTTTACAATTAATTTATATGTTCCTCACAAGCTTACCCTTAGACTTTATTTACCCCTCTTAATCAATTTTTTAGTCCTTTTTTGCTGAAATCTAAACTGCTCCCTGTCTTCAGGTCTGCTGCTCTTTTTAGCCAACTTGGATGCCTGTTCTTTGCATCCACTACTATCCCTAATATCCCTTAATAGCCATTGCAGAGTCACCTTTCCCACTTTATTTTGTGCCAGACAGGAATGAACAACAGTCGCAGTTCTGCAAAATGCTCTTTAAATGTTTGTCATCCTTTTAAGTTATGTGCCCCAATTTATTGTAGCCTGCCTGCCCTCATACCATCCTAATTTCCTCTGTTTAGATTTTGGTTCCCCAGTCTCAGAATCAACTCTGTCATTTTCCATCTTAATGAAGAGTTCTAGACTAGTTCTTCACTCACCCTGAAGGGGCCTCACGCAGTGAGATTACTAATTATTCCCTTCTCATTACACAATTAGAATTTTTAAATTCAAATTGCCATCTCCCAGAAAACCATAGGACTGCTCTCTCACTTGGGACGAAGAGAGAGAGAGAAATTGGCCATTCAGCCAACTGAGTTAACCCATCCTCCAGCCATTGCACAGTGTGCAATTGTGGATAGCCTGTGCTCCTTTTGGATTCTCAATGTATCGATCCACAAAACCATCTTATGCACACTCCAGGAATTTCACCTTTTTTGGCATTTTTACAGATTGAGCAAATAAAATTAACGTACAGACTAAAGCCATCCAAAATAACCACAAGACCACAAGATATAGGAGCAAAATTAGGCTGTTTGTCCCAGTGAGACTGCTCCAACAGTTGATTATGATTGATATGTTTCTCAATCCCATTCCCCTGCCTTCTCCGGTAACCTTTGGTTCCCTTATCAGTCAAAAACCTGCCTACCTCTGTCATAAATACACACAATTACTTGGCTTCCTCAGCCCTCTACAACAATGAGTTCCACAGAATCACCACCCTCAGGCTAAAGAGATTCCTCCTCATCTCAGTCCTAAAGGGTCACGTCTTCATTCTGAGGCTGTGCCGTCTGGTTCTAGTCTCTCTTACCAGTTAAAGCATCTTCTCCAGGTCCATCTGTCCAGACCTCTCCGTGTTGTGAGTTTCAATTACATAGAGTCAGAGAAGACAGAAACAGACCCCTCGGACCACCCTGCTCATGCTGACCATGTTGCAAAAGCAAAGTAATCCCACCTGTCTGCACTTGGCCCATATCTCTCCAAACATTTTTTTATTCATATACTTAATCAAATATTTTTTAAACATTGTAACTGTACCCATATCTACCACTTCCTCTGGAGGGTGCATTCCACACACGAACCACTCTGTGTAAAATAAAAGAATTGCTGCTCATGTCTTTTCTAAATCTTGCTTCTTTCACATTAAAAGTACGCCCCTAGTCTTGAAATACCCTCCCCTAGGGAAAAGCCAACTGATATTCACCTTATCTATAGCCCTCAGGATTATATAAACCGATGTAAGAGCAACCTCAATCTCCTACAGTCCTGTGAAAGAAGTCCCAGCCTCTCCTTATAACGCAGTCCCTCTATTCCCAGCAACATCCTGCTGAATCTCTTCTTAACCCCCTCCAGCTTAATAATATCCTTTCTATAACAGGGCAACCAGAACTGGACACAGTACTCCAGGAGAGGCCTCACCAAAGTCCTGTACAACTTCACGTGATGTCCCAACTCGTGTACACAAAAGGTGTGAGCGAGGAAGGTAAGCATACTAAACGCTTTCTTAACCACCCTGACTGCAGGTGACTCAGACTTCAAAGAATTAGGCAACTGAACCCTGAAGTGTCTCATTCTACCATTCTATTGAAGGCCCTACTTTTAATTGTATAAGTCCTGTCATCCCTGTTTGTTTCTTCAAAATACAATATTTCTCATTTATCCAAATTAAACTTCATCTGTAACTCCTCAGCCCATGAACTCAATTCATCAAGATCACCTTTTTAAAATCTTAGATACTGCTCTTCACTGTCCATTATACCACTGATTTTGATGTCATCCACAAACTTACTAACAATACCTTCTATCTTCTCATCTAAATCATTCATATAAATGACAAACAAAAGTGGATCCAACACCAATCCCTGTGGAACACCACTGGTCACAGACCTCCAATCTGAAAAACAACCCTCCACCACCAAATCTGTTGTTGTTCGGCGAATTTTATGTGAAATGGGCGTGCTCATCTCGAATTCCATTTACTAATTAGCCTACTAGGCAGAGCCATGTCAAAGGCTTTCTTCAAGTGCAAGTAAATCATGTCTACTGTTCTGGTCTTATCAATCCTCTTGGTTACTTCATCAAAAAACTCGATCAAATTTGTGAGACATGATTTTTCCTGCACAAAATCATGCTGACTAGCCCTAGTCATTCCGTGGCTCTCAAAATGCCATCTTTCAGAATTACCTCCAACGATGTACCCACCACCAAAGTCAGACCCACAGGTCTTTGGTTCCCAGGCTTTTCTCTACATCCCTTCTTAAAGAAAGACCGAACATTAGCCACTCCCCAGTCATCGAACACCTCACCCATATTATACATGATACAAATATTTCTCAAAGGAGCCCCACAGTTTCCTCCCTAACTTCTCACATTGTCCTGGGATACAGTAGATCAGGCAGTAGAGATTTATCCATCTTCATATTTTCTAAGGCCTCTAGCACTTCCTATCCTGTAATGTGAACTGTTTTAAAAACGTCAATATTTATCTCAGTCCAACTCGTCCATGCCAATCAAGCTTCCCAAACTGAAGTAATCCCACTTGCTTGCATTTAGTCTATATCCCTCTAAAGCTTTTCTATTTGTGTAGTTATCCAAATGTCTTTTAAATGTTGTGTCTGTGTCTGTGTCTGTAACTTTGTCTGGTACTTGTTTCCACATGCAAAAAACTCTTTTGTTTGAAAAGGTTTCCCCTTGGTTCCATTTTAAGTTTTTCTCTTCTGAACTTAAAATTATACCCTCCAGCTTTGGAGTCCCCTATCCAAGGGAAAAAAGCCTTTGCTGTCACCTTAGATATATATGTATCCCTCAGGATTTTATATATGTCTACAAAGTCATCCCTCAAATTCCAGTGGAAAAAAAGTCCCAGCCTATCCAGCCTCTCCTCATAACTCAAACCCTCCAGTCCTGGATATAGAAACTGTAAATGTAGCATAAAGCCACACAGTAGAAAGTCAATCCAGCAGCTAGAAACATCACTTAGTCTCCATTTCTTTATCTCTTAGCCGAATAGTTTGGTAACAGAAACTCTCCAGCTTCGTACATGGAGAGTGAACGTTTGGGCTAGCTTTCTCCACAGGTAAAACTGATGTGAAATATTTATTTAATATCTCCCATTGCAAAGATGGCTTCCTTGATCTTTTAGGTGCCTAACTCTGTCTGTCTGTCTGTCTCTTGTTACTCTTTATGTACTTGTAGAATCTCTTTGGATTAACCTTAGCCTTGGCAGATAACTTTATCTCATATCCCTCTTTGCCTTCCTGATCTCCCTGTTAAGTGTGGCCCTACTCTCTTTATGGTGTTCAAAAATTCATTTGAACCCAGTTGTCTATATCTAAAATATGATTCTTCTTTTGTTTGTAGTAGAGCCACAATATCTTTATTCATCCATTGTTCTTTAATCATACCAGCCTTACCTTTCACACTACCAGCAACATCGTGGAACATAATGGCTCTGAACTCTTGCTATCACACTTTTGAAAACCTCCACTTATCATATGTCAGTCTACCTGTGAATAGTCTACTTCAGTCACTTTTGAAAGCTCTTGTCACCATTAAAATTTGCTTCGCTCCAATTAACTTTTCTGGAAGGCTTATCCTTTTCCATAATTATTTTAAAACTAATAGAATTATGATCACTACACCTAGTGTTACTCTGCTATCACTTCAGTCACGTGCTCCGCCTTCTTACCCAGGAGAAGGTCAAGTTTTGCTCCTTCTCTACTAAGGACATATACATGTTGATTAAGGAATTTTCTTGAACATATCTAACAAATTCTTCATCAGCCAACCTTTAACACAATTGTCTCAGTCAATGTTTGGAAAATTGAAATCAATTACTCTTACAACTTCTTTATTCTTACATCTACGAGAGATCTCTCGACATATTTGTTCCTCGGTTTGCTTCTGACTACTGGGGGGCCTGTAGTACAATCCCATCAAGGTGATCATTCCTTTCTTATTTCTAATTTCAACCCATATTCTCACTGGATGACTTTTTTAAAGAAGTATTTTCTCTAGTTACAGCAATAATGTTTTCCTTTATCAAAAATACCACTGTCTTGCTCTTTTGCCTCCCTTTCTATCCTTCCTATAGGCCCTCACACTTCAAAACTACATTGAATTTTGTTTTACAAATTTACGGGATGAGGGCGTCACTGGCTAAGCAGCATTTATTGCCCATCCCTAATTGCCTAAATGGCAGTTAAGAGTCAACCACATTGCTGTGGATCTGGAGTCACGTATAGGCCAGACTAGATAAGGATGGCAGTTTCCTTCCCGAAAGGGCATTAGTGAGCTAGATGGGTTTTCCAACAATCAACAATGGATTCACGGTTTTCATTAGATTCTTAATTCCAGATATTTTATTGAATTCAAATTCCACCGTCTGCCATGGCAGGATTCCATGGGTCCCCAAAATTTTCTGGGCCTCTGGATTAACAGTCCAGCGATTAATGCCATGAGATCATTGCCTCCCCATCAACTCATACAGACCCAGCGTCCTGAACAGCTATTTTTATGAAAGCTCTTCACCACCGGATCATTGTTGTTAACCTACTGTGGACTGCCTCTGACGCCAGCACATCCATCCTTAGATACAGACCTGAAAACTGCTCACACTATTCCAAATGGCGTCTGACCAGAGTCGTACAGCCTCAGCAGTACATCTCTGCTCTTATATTCTAAGCCCCTTGAAATAAATGTTAAAATGGCATTTGCCTTCTGAATGGCCAATAGAACCTGCATGTCAACCTTAAGAGAATTCCTGAATTAGGACACGCAAAGTCCATTTGCGCTTTGGATTTCTGAAGCCATTGCCCATTTAGAACATTGTCTGGGCCCTTATTCCTTATACCAAATTGTGTAACCCCACACTTTCCTACAGGTATTCCAACTGCCACTTCTTTGTCCACTCTCCGAGCCTGTCCAAATCCTTCTGCAGGCTCACTGCTTCCTCAGTAGTACCTGTCCTTCCACCATGTGTTGTCTGCAAACATGGCAACAATGCCTTCAGTTCCTTTGTCCAGACTGTTGATGCATAATGTGAATAGCCAACACTGGACCCTGCAGAACTCAAGTTACCGGCTGCCATCCTGTGTAAGACCTCTATCCTGACTCTCTGCCTTCTGTCAGACAGTCACTCCTCTACCTTGCCACAAACACCATGTTCTTATTTAGCAGCCTGCTGTGCAGTACCTTGACAGTGGTCTTCTGGAAATCCAAATAGATCATGCCCACTGGTTCTCCTTTGTCTAACCTGTTTGTTATCTCACCTAACAAATCTGTTAGATTTATTTGAGATGACCTCCTTTGATGAAGCCATGCTGACTCTGACCTATTGTACCATGCACTTCCAAGTAGGTGCAGTCTTGTTCATTAATAATGGACTCTTAAAATCTAAACAACAAATGAGGTGAGGCTACCCTATAGGTTCCTGCCTCTGCCTCATCCTTTCTAAAATGGGATGTTGCATCAGCCATTTTCCAGTCATCTGGGGCCCTCCCTGACTCCAGTGATTTCTGAAAGATCACCACCACTGCCTCTACAATCTCTTGAGCTATCTCCTTCAGAACTTTGGGGTGTTGTCCACCCAGTCTTGGTGATTTATCCACCTTCAGGATGTTTCAACTTCCCCAGCCCCTTCTCCTTAGTGATGGGCAGCGTGCTGACTTCGGCGCCAAGTCTCTCCTGAAGTTCTGGTATGCTGCTGGTGTCTTCCACTGTGAAAACTGATGGAAAGCACCTTTTCAGATCCTCCACCATTTCTTTGTTCCCCATTACTAGCCATTTCATAATTTTGACCTCTCAATTCCTCATTCTCATGCCTGCAAACTTCTTTTTAAGATTCCTTATTGACTTGACTTCCAACAGCCGCTTCAGGTGGAATGTTTCTGATCCTGACAACTGTTGACCCACAAGCTGCTGAATTCCATGTTGAGTTTGGAGGTTATAAAGGGCTGAATTGAAGATGGGATGCTGTTTCCTGAGCTCTCGTTGACCTGCATTGAAACAGTATGGGAGGCTGGGATCAGAGTGGGTGTGAGCAGACAATAAAAGTGACAAGGCTGCTTGGCTCAGTGAGTGTGTTTTCGAGTTGAGTGAAAACAGAGTGATGTGAGGCAGGTAGGAGGTGAAGCTGGAAGATTGAATGCGGTGCTCAATCTCATTTCGGGCTGTTCAGAAAGTCACACAGTCCCAGTGGGAACAGCCAATTTGTAAGGCACATCTATGTAGTATTTTTGCTTTTACAGTTTTTAAAGTATGATATATCAGCTTAAAGAAAGGTTGGGGCTTTTGATTTATAATAGAAATGTTTGAAATGAAGAAAGATTGCTAGCTCATTTAAATTCTGTTAATAAAAGTAACTAACTGAATCTAGACAGAAGTAATGACAGAAGACCTCAGATCCATGATGTGCAGCTGTTGCACAGTGTGGGAAATAAGGGACACAGTGTCACTGACATTGAAGTGTGCAGGAAGTATGTCCATCTGCAGCTACTAGGTAACTGGTTTATGGAACTGAAGGTGTGGGTGGACTCCCTGTGGAGCATTGGCAATACCGAAAATGTTTGTGGACAGCACATTTAAGAGGGTCAGTAACACCACAGTTGTGGATTACACAGGCAGAAAGGGTGACCATCAGATAAATTAAAAGGCTCAGAAAGAAAGTGCAAACGTCCCCAGTGGTCATCCCCTTCTCAAATGGATATACCATATACCATTTTGGATTCTGTTGGGGATGGGTTGAGTGGCCTCTCGGGGGAGAGCTGCAACAGCCAGGTTCGTGACGCCACAGATGGCTCTGCTGCATGGAGTAGGGATGAAAGAGGGTGGCAGGACAATAACAACGGGATTGAATAGTCAGGGGTACAGGCAGGCTCTTTTGTGGCCGCAGACAAGAATCTAGGATGGTATGTTCCCTCCCTTGTGCCAGGATTTGTAATATCATGGAGTGGCTGCAGGACATTCCGAAGTTGGCAGGTAAACAGCCAGAGGTCATGGAACATGCAGATACCATAGTTAAACAAAGGGATGAGCACCAGTAAGCTGAATATAGGAAGATGGGAGATACACTTGATGACCTGTATTTTAGTGTAATATTGTCAGACTTACTCCCAGTGCTAGTGAAAGCAGGAATAAGAGGATTGATCAGATGAATCTGAGGCTGGAGATATTGTGTACCAGAGAAGCGTTTAGATTCTTCAGGCATTGGGACCTTTTCTGTGTTAGGTGGGACCTGCACAAGCCTGACCAATTGCTCCTGGTACAGCTGGGACAAATCTCATTGTGGGAGTTTGCCAGTTGCATTGGTGAGTTTTAAACTGGTATGGCAGAGGAATGGGAACTAAAGCATTGGCATCAATGGGTCAGATTGAGATGAGCAACTGGGAGGTAGAATATTGGTTAGTGATGTAGTCAGCGGTTCAGAAGGACAAAAGGAAGCATGATTAAATGAGGATCCAGTCTCTCTTGCATCAATCCGGAGATGACAGGAATCAGTCTGGTGAACCTTCTTTGCACTCTGAATAGCCTGAGCATCCTTCCCTGGGAAAGGAGAGCAAAGGTACACATCGCACTCCAGGTGTGGTTTTACCAAAGCCCTTGCAGAAAGCTATCCCTGTTTCTGTATTTGAATCCTCTCACTGTGAAGGCCAACATATCATTTGCTTTCTTCACCGCCTGCCTGCTTCCCAAGAAAGAGAATTAGAGAAACACAAAATAAAATGGTGTCAGAGACTCCGATGTAAATTATTGAATACAATGCCCAGATCCAATCTATGCTGGTCGCAAAGCACCTACTTCGTCTAGTCCCATTTTCTAGCAGTCAGTTTGCAATCTATACTGTAGTGCCTTGTATGATCAACAAAACGTTTCTTCAAGATTGCAGTGGTTCTGGCATCTGGCACCATTTCAGATACTGCTCAACCTGCTGAGTTTCTCCAGTGTTTTTTGTTTTTTATTTCAGATTTCCTCCATTTTACTTAGGCCCTTAGAGTCATAGAGTTGTATAACACATGCATGGACCCTTCATTCTACCTCGTCCATATCAACCAGATATCCCAAACTGATATAATCCCATTTGAGAGCATTTGGCCTGTAACCCTCTGAACACTTCTAATTCACATACCCATCCAGATGCCTTTTTAAAGGTTAGAATTGTATCTGTGTGAAAAGATTGCCTCTCGGGTTCCTTTTAAATCTTGCCCCTCTCACGTTAAACCAATGCCCTTGAGTTGTGAACTCCTCCACTCTGGGGATATGAAAGCCTTGGCTATTCACCCTATCAATGCTTCTCTGTAAGGTAACTCTTCAACCTCCAACGGTCCAGGGGAAACAAGCCCCAGCCCTTTTCAGCCATTCCTTTTAGCTTAAATACTTCAATCCCAACAATAACCTTGTCGACCTTGTCTGAAACTTTTCAAGTTTAACAACATAGTGTTGTAGAGATGGACAGCATGGAAACAGACCTTTCAGACCAACTCGTTCATGCCGACCAGCTCACTCGATACAGCAACCACCCTCTGTGTAAAGAAAGTTGCCTCATAGGTCCCTTTTTAAGTCTTTTCCCTCATGTTAAACCTATGCTATATAGTTTTGGACTCCCCTACCCTGGGAAAAGACCATGACTATCCACCCAATCCATGCTCTTCACGATTTTATAAACATCTGTAAGGTCACCCTCAGCGTTAATGCTCCAGGGAAAATAGCCCCAATGTATTCAGCTTCTACCTATAGATCAAATGCTCCAACCCTAGTAACATCCTTATAAATCTTTTCTGAATTCTTTCAAGTTTCACAGCATCTTTCCGATAGCAGGGAGACCATAACTGAAAGAAATATTTCAAAACTGGCCCAACCGATGCCCTGTATAGCCGCAGCATGACCTCCCAATTCCTATACTCAATGAACTGATCAATGACAGCTAGCGTACCAAACGCCACCTTGTCTATCTTATATCCCTGTAACTCCACATTCAAGGAACTATGAACCTACATTCCAAGGTCTGTTTGTTCAGTAACACTTCCAGGGACCTTATCGTTAAATGTATAACTCCTCCTCTCAACATCTTTCCAAAATCAGGAGTAGAAGAATTAAACACAGTGTTCTAAAATTGGCCTCAACAATGTCCTATACCCTGCAACATGAACTCCCAACTCCTAAATTCAATCATAGCATCCCCACATTCAGCCCATGAGTCTGCACCAACCATGTGAAGAGCATCCCACCCTATC
This sequence comes from Stegostoma tigrinum, assembly GCF_030684315.1. Classification (NCBI taxonomy): domain Eukaryota; kingdom Metazoa; phylum Chordata; class Chondrichthyes; order Orectolobiformes; family Stegostomatidae; genus Stegostoma; species Stegostoma tigrinum. Next base: position 92,139,493 of record NC_081363.1, read on the forward strand.
CCTTTAACCATGCGTTTCCCAAGGCTAACCTATCTAACCTGCACATCTTTGGACTGTGGGAGAAAACTGGAGGAAATCTACGCAGACACAGGGAGAATGTGCAAACCCCACACAGAGTAGAATTGAACAGACATCCCTTTATCGATGAATGCACTGACCAATAAAGGCAAGAATATCAAACGCTGCCTTCAGCACCTGTTCTACCTGAAACTCCACTTTCCAGGAAACTGTTCTTAGCCCTTCAGCGGGATTGAGGCTATGGGGAGAAAACAAACAGGATTGAGTTGTAGATCTGTAAAATGCCTCTCCTTCGTGCCTGTGTCTCCCAACTCTATTTCTTGCTGTGGTTTTGTGTCAACATTGACTTGTTTCGTTCCCTTCCCTGGAGGAAATCTATGAACCAGTTCAGTTTTAATGATGGTCCAGCAGTTTCCCCAAATGTCATCTCCACAAGTGACCAGATTTGTGTCGTCTTCTGGTTTCTCCATTTATTTTCTGTTTGAAAGGTTGATTTGCAGTGTGAGATTTCAAATGATACTACACCCAGAGCTGACAGTCACCCTGTTTGTATTAATCTAATCAGGATTTTGAACAGTGAAGGAAAAGCACTGTCCACACTGGGGAGAAACACGTATTGTCTGTGTCGAAGAGTCTGTAAAGATTTATCTGAGATGTCCAAATGCCAGCGCAGTTACACTGGGAAAAGACTGTGGCTATGTGGGGATTGTGGGAAGGGATTTCTTTATACATCCCAGCTGGAAATGCACCAACGCAGTCACACTGGGGAGAAGCCATTCACCTGCCCTCATTGCGGGATGAGATTCACTCTGTCATCCCATCTGCAGACACACCAGCGCGTTCACACTGGTGAGAGACCATTCACCTGCTCCCTGTGTAGGAAAGGATTCACTCAGTCATCCAAACTGCTTCTACACCAGCAAGTTCACACTGGGGAGAAACCGTTCACTTGCTCTCATTGTGGGAAAGGGTTCAGTCAGTCATCCAGCCTGCGGATACACCAACGCAGTCACACCGGGGACAGACCATTTACTTGCTCTGATTGTGGGAAGGGATTCACTTCGTCATCCAGCCTGCTGAAACACCAGAGAGTTCACACTGGTGAGAGACCATTCACATGCTCTGAATGTGGAAAAGGATTCATTCGCTTACCCCATCTATTGGGACACCAGCGAGTTCACACTGGAGAGAAACCATTTACCTGCTCTGATCGTGGGAAAGGATTTAACCAATCATCCAACCTGCGGAGACACCAGCGAGTGCACACTAGGGAGAAATATTCACTCAGTCAGCTCACCTGCTGATACACCAGTGTGTTCACCAGGAGAGAGACCATTCACTTGTTCTGTGTGTGGGAAAGAACTCCGTAATCCAAACTGTTAACACACCGGTGAAATAACACTGGGTGATCCTGTTTGCCTGCTCTGTTTGTGTAAAATGATTCCCTGCTTGCGAATATAGCAGCAAATTCACAAAGATTTGCAGGTAAAGGGTTTTGCTTTTACTCACACCAAGGAATGAGCCTTGGTCATTGGGCCATTTGTATCGATATTATTAACCCTTGCTTCTGTTAAAGGTGCTGATATTGTCAGTAAAATGGTGATGCATTTGTATATCTGTATGATAAATTTTGAAAATGATTACAATGTCACTGTACGTCAACTCAGTTAAACTGTTCACCTGAATGTTGTTTGTCAGTGTTGGATTTTTGAAGCTGTTTTTGTCTATATCCAATCCATGTTTCTGTTTCTGATGTCTGTAAACTCCACAGGTTCAGTGACATATTTTAGGTAAAAATAATACAAATCATCTTTTCCTTTAAAACTATGTTGCATCAATTCTGCCTCATTTTCAGTGCCCTAGAAATAAGGTAATCATTTGTACCCCTTCATATGAGCAGTTGCAAGGCACATCCAGAGGGAGATGTAGCTGTAATGCTGGAAATTTAATTATAAGTGCATTTGGGCCATGTGTAATGTAACTTGGTGAGGGGATGGGATCTAGAGTGAGTGTCCAAAAGGGTAGGAAGAAAAGAGTGAGTCAGGAAGGTATCAACATTACAGGCCAGTTAAGGTACTCGGGAGTTTGACATGTTGAATGGCATTGATTGTAATACTGAGTTTGATGAACAAGGCAGATGAGTTGAGGATACAAATTAAAATATGAGAATGTGATGTTGCTGTCACTGAGATATAGTTGGGAGAGAAGTGGAATTGGAGGCTTAATGCTGTAGGATACAGGGTCTTCATATGAGACAGCAAAGGAAGCAGAAGAAAAGGATGTCCAGATATGTTCAGGTAATTTATTACAGCTTAAACTCCTTAAAGAAAGTTCCATCCAAGTGGCAGTTAGAGCAGGCAAGAAGGCAAATTTCAGGGAAATGTAAAAGTAATAGGGTCGTGGTAGCAGGGAATTTCAGCTTCCCTAACGTTAACTGTGGTTGTCATAGTGTACAAGTTTGGAGGAACTTTTAAAATAGATCCAGGACAGCTTTTGAAGCCAGGATGTAGAAGCCCCAAAGAGGAAAGAGTGGACATAACTTCAGACAACCAGCACAGACAAGTGCTTGAAGTATCAGTGGGGAGCATTTTGCAGATAGTTATCGGACCTCTTTTGAAAAGATTTGGGATTGTTATGGAAAAGGACAAGGATGGACCTGTAATCAAAGTTCTAACTTGGTTGATTTTAATAAGATATGATTTGGCCTTAGTGCACAGGGAGTAGATACTTTCAGGTACATGTGCAAGAGGGAACATTAAATGGGGAGATAAGGAGAGCTCTAAGGGAAATATGAATTGATACCGCCAAGTAAAATAAAGCAAAATGCTCTGTTGTTTTACTGGTAGACATATGGTTAAAGGATAAGGGGGAATGTGTAAGGCCCATTAAGAACCACAGAGGTAATCTCTATGTAGAACTAGTGTTGGCCTGGTTCTAAATGAATACTTTGTGTCAGTGCTCACTAGTGAAATAGATGAATCAGGGAGAAGGTCTGTGACAGAATGTAAACAAACTATCACAGAGAGAGAGAGGAAGTAACCTGGCAGGTTTAAATGCAGATCAGTATCCAAGGTCAAGTGAAATGTCTCCTATGGTGTTAGGATGAAATAGCAGGGTGCTTGCAAGATTCTCAGTTCTTCTCAATTCCCCACTAACCACAAAGGGACCCTTCTCAAGGGTTACTGGACCCAAAACGTTAACTCTGTTTTCTCCTTCGCAGTTGCTGCCAGAACTGCTGAGCTTTTCCAGCAACTTTGTTTTTGTTTCCAATACTTTTATTCGTCTCTTTGGACATCAGCAAGGCTTTTGGGAGACTGAAAGCAAAGCTAAGTGCTCATAGGATCCATTGAAATTTGGCAAATTGGATCCACAATTGGCTGATGTTCAGGAAGCAGAGAGTTGGGTTTTGTTTTGTTTCTAACTGCAAGTCTGTCCACATTGGGGTGGCAGAGTGACCAGTGTTGGACCCTTATTTTACTTTTATGTAAATGCCTTAGATTTGAATGTGTGAAGGTTGATCAGTTAGCTCAGATGACACAGAAGTTTAAAAATAAGGGGTAGGCCATTTAGAACAGAATTGAGGAAAAACTTCTTCAACCAGAGAGTGGTGGATATGTGGAATGTTCTGCCCCGGAAGGCGGTGGAGGCCAACTCTCTGGACACTTCCAAGAAAGAGATAGATAGAGCTCTTAAAGATAGTGGAATCAAGGGCTATGGGGATAAGCAGGAACAGGATACTGATTGTGGATGATCATCCATGATCATAATGAATGGTAGTGCTGGCTTGAAGGGCCGAATGTCCTACTCCAGCACCTGTTGTATATAAAAGTAATAGATGGTAAATAATGAGATGGATAACCTTAGTTTACAGACAGGCTAATCAATGGTAATGGATTTCGATCTAGATTAGTGAATAGCAACACTTGGACCAGTTCTCCTGTCCTTGCAATCATTTGTTAACCAAACGGTTTGTGATTAGTTGATTAGCCAGGGGAGGAAGGCCATTTCTTTTTCCCATCAGTATACACCATGACACAGTCCTGGATTGTAAATGGGGATTTTGGCTGTAAGACAATTTTGCTACATATTGCTCATTCCACAGTTAGACCGCAAACGAGAGGTTCTAATGTACGGTACTGCAAATTATGAGGCAAGAACATGGCATTTTGGCTTTAATTGCTAATCAATTTGCTGCCCCTTAAATCTTGATAATCTCTGATCGAAATCCTGCGAACATGAGCATGAGGAAGAGGCCACCATTTTAGCAGGAAAATAAATGTAACGCCAAGAGAGCAAATGATGACAGTAAATTTCAGAGACGTACCTGAACCAACATTTTGCAGAGTAAGCACCCTCCCTGGATTCACTCCCTCTCCCTTCGGTTGCTGCAAGTGAACAGTTTCTCCACTCTACCACCCAGGAAAACTAAAGAAATGGAAAGGGAGGAGACATTGTTTTGCTCCCAGAGGTTGCACAGAGGAGGACGTTTCACTGGGAAGACAACATCTGCATTGAGAGGTCCTGGGGCTGAAACAGCCAATAGAAATTCCTGTGCTCAGTGTTGACGTCCTTGGATTTCAGGCGTGTGGACATGGGAGCCCCGTCCCCACCCATTGTTCCCCACCGGCAACCAAAGTTTCCAGGGCAACCAGCTCCAGGGCTCGGGCCAAAGCCAGAAGCTGCTCAGGATCTGCCCCTTCCCCTCCCTCCGGCGGCAATTGCTGAATCAGAAGGTGAACATGATCAGCCTCTGACTGTTCTGTCTGTTTATGGTTAGTCTGTTCTGTTTGTGGGGAAAGGTATGGACCATGTGGAAACAAAGAGGGAAGACCATGGAGGAATTTGAAAATTACGTTGGGAATTTTAAAATTGATGCAGGGCTGAACAGAGAGCCTTAGATTGTTTGTTGGTGGGATGTGGGCAGTGCTGCCTGGATCAGCATTTATTGCCCATCTCAGTTGCTGTGGAGAAAGAGCTGCCATGGACCATGTCTATAATCTTTGCCTAATATAGTGGGGACCAGGCAAGTCAGCGTTTCTACTGGGCCTGAAGCCTGTCAATTTAGGGTGGGTAAATCATGTTTGACAAATCTACAAAAGGTTTTTTTGAAAATGCAACTGGTAGAACCGGTGGATGGGGTCATTTGGATTTTCTCAAAGCTGGTGATAAATTCCCACTTAAGACATTAGTGTGCCAAATCAAAGTGCATAAGACTGTTGGGAATTTACTGGTGTGGATTGCGAATTGGTTAGCAGACAGGAAACGGTAGAAATAAATGACCTTTTTCAGTGTCTCAGGCTTTGACAATTAGGACACCACAAGGATCAGTGCCCTTGGACCTCATGTGTTCAAAGTGTACATCAATGATTTGGATGAACGAATCCAATGTAGTATTTCTAGGTCTGTTGACACAAAAGAAGGGGGATTGTGAGGGAGCAGGACATAAAGAGACTTCAGAGTAATTTAGATGATTTGAGTGAGTAGCAAATGCATAGCAGATGCAGTATCAGTGTGAAGTTATCCACTTTGGTACCAAATTCAGAACGGCAGAGTATAATTCAAGTGGTGGTCGATTTGGAAATGTTCATGTACAAAGGGACCTGGGTGTGCTTGTACACCAGTCATTCAATACAAGCTTGTAGGTGCAGCAAGCAGCTAGGATGGCAAATGGAACTTTCTCCTTCATTTCAAAAGGGTTTGAGTATGGCAGAAAGGTGGTCTTACAGCAGCTGTGTAGGGTTTTGTGAGGCCACATTGAAATCTATGAGCAAGTTTGGTCTCCAAAACAAAGAAACATTATTCTTGCTGCTGTTGCTGAGTGAGGGACAAAAGTTATCACTGACTATGAATCAAGAAGAAGCTCCAGTTGCTGTCTTGGTTTCAAGTCAGATTTGGAGATGATGCCACTTGTTGACAACACCTTAAAGCATTTCCCAAAGTGGGAAGTGGGTGATGTTCCCTCACTTCTGCTTCATTTCCCTCTTGCAAAACAAGACAGAGTCTGAGGCACTGTTTGGTTTAGGCATACCACTGCAGGGCTCTGCTCCCCACCCCACCACCTCCCCCTGCTACACACACTAAGAAAGGGATGATGTGGATAAAGTAATCCAAAAGATGTAGTGTGAAATACAAGACAAAATAGAAACAGGAAGTGTTAGAGGAGCTGGAATCATTGAAAGTGGATGAGTCACCAGGCCCACATAGTTCCCTGGAATGTTGAAGGAAATAGCATATGTTGTGAGGATTAATTTTCAATCTTCACTTGACTCAGGTGAGGTGCCAAGGGGCTGGAGGAATGCAAATGTGGTGTTGTTGTTTAAAACAGGTACAACGGAAATGCCATACAACTATAGGCCAGTCAATCTTACTTTGGTGGTGGGCAAACTGTAAGAATCAATCCTGAGAGATCAGAGAAACTGTCAGTTAGAAATGCATGAACTTGTCCGGGATAGTCAGCATTGCTTTGATGAGGGAAGGTCATACTTAAGCAATTTGACTGAATTCTTTGAGAAATTGGTAAGGAGTCTCAGTGTGGGTAGTGAAGTGGATATTGTTTTCATAGATTTTGTTAGGATATTTGACAAGATCCCACACAGCAAACTGGTCAAAAGTAAAAGCCCATGGATAACAGGGTAATGTGTTGAATTGGATCCTCTGATTCCGGTGCTTCCGACATATTTCCAGTCGCAAGTTCCAGCAGGAGATTGTAATATAGGAAGCGGTGAAATTGTTTCAGAGCTGAGCATTATGGACTATTTAGCAAATTTGAGCCGGTAGTGCTGTGTTCTGTTATCTGTGAGAGATTGCATGGTCCAGGGCTGATGTGACTCCTTTAATCTGGATCTGAATTCATGTTTACCATTGCTCTATTTCATCTCTACCCTCCTATATCTTCTCTCTGCAATTGTCTAACTTCTGTCCCTGCATTTTAGCTCTGTTTTGTGTTTTACTGTTGCATCTGCTAATCGTGCCTAAATTAGACTTCCACCACTGCCTATCCCCTGACCGTGCACTCTTAATTTACCAACTTGATTTTCCCACAGAATTGTTAATAGTCAGAAATTGTTTTTCGTGCTCTGTTATCAACTTCTACTCTGCAAATTACAAGATTCATCCAGTTCACATTTTATAACCTACCATTTTGATTTTGTTTCTGTCTCACTCTTTGTTACGTCCAAATCAGCTGAACACGGTTTTCAGAAGATGAGATTTTGCAGTTAACAAACTGAAACCAAACGACACTCAGGATCTGAGACAGTTGCCAAACATATCACAACCTGAATACGACAGAATATTGGACATAGAAGGAGAAAGCACTGTTCCCAGCGGGGAGAAACTGGTTCTGTTTTTGGGTAAGGCTTCAACCAATCATCTGGCCTATCAGAATGTAAACACACTCATGATTGGAAGCCATGGAGATGAGGGGATGGTGGTAAAGACTTCTTTCATCCATCAATACTGAAAAATCATCAGCGTAATTAACCAGGAAGAGGCCATTCACCTGTTTTGAGTGTGGAGAGGGATTCACTCAAATCATCCACCCTGCTGACAAACCAGAGTGTAGACATTGGCAAGAGGCTGTTCACCCACACAGAGAGTGGGAAGTGATTCATCAATTCATCAAACCTGGTGACACACCGGCAAGTTCACACTGATGAGTGACCTTTTAAATGCCCAATCTGCAGAAAGTGCTATGAAAGGTCTGGGGAACTAAAGGTCCATCAATGTGCTCGCACTGAAAGAGACTGTTTGGGTGTTCTGACTGTGGGACAGCATTTTGGTGATCATCTCACCTCACTGTATACAATTTAAGTTCACAATAGGGAGAAGCCCTTTACCTGCTGTGACCGTGGGAAGGGAGTCAGTCAGTCATCCCATCTGCTGAGGCACCAGCACATTCACACTGTGGAGTTACCATTCACCTGCTCCAGCTGTGGGAGGGGAATCACACAGGTGTCATATCTGCTGAGTGACCAGAGAGTTCACAAGAAACTGCAGTGATTGGGCATTACTGTTAACCATGTTCAAGGAGCTGACACCCCACTACAATTGAGACAATCTGATTGGCTGCCTCTGCTGCTCCCCTCCCTTCCACTAGCTCTTTGGGTCAAACAGCTTGTCAGGCTCTTCTGGCTTGACCCGGATCCCCAGCTTTCTCCAGTTTCTCTCCCGTCAGCTTGTCTTGTCCATGAGACCATGTTTGTTCCACTGACCTATTCTCACTAAACATATTTGCTGATAATGTTAAAGTTCACTCTCCCTTAAAATTTCATCTCCCCAATCCTTTTTTTTAAAAAGATGCCTGGATTCCATGGTATTTGCAAAGACTTGAACTTGGTGTTCACCGAAGAGCTGTCCTTGATCCCTCCTATTTCTCGCCTGTACACTGCCACTTTTTAACATCGTCCAGAAGCACTTTGTTAGTTTTCACATGGTCACTGACAACTACCCGTTCTAACTCACTACCAGCCCTGGTTATTCCTCTATTGTTATTCAATGATCCCACACCTAATAGTGGACAAGCTGAAATGTCCTCCAGGGAAACATTTGGAAGAACAATCCATTGTCTTCAGTTATTGCTACACATTCCATTCTCAAACTCTGAATCTGTCCCTCATTTCTGAGAGTAAGGCTGAACTACACTGCCCATAGTCTCAGTCACAGATTTGACATGAAGATGAATTTTCGATCACAAAACCATACTTTCACTCACACCAGATATTCTAATTTCCACAAAGCCAGCCAACTCCACCTCAGCCCAGATCATCTGATCCTGAAACCCTTGTCTGTGCCCATGTTAAACTTGATAATTGCAATGCACTCCTGATCACCTTCTCACATTCACCCCAGACCCTTGTGGAAATGTGAGATCTCCCCAAATCTCTGTTCTGCAATTCCTGTTCACATTCCCTCTAAACTGTGTGAGTGCAGTCACTCCAGGCTTAAGTGGTCTGACAGAGGCATTGACTTCCACTTTTGGAAGTCATGAGCGTGCACCATCCCTGGAGGCCTGCACAACCAGAATGAAAATTAGTGGGAATTCTGATCCTGTTCACCCAACACCCTCTTTGTTCCCTGAGAGTGTTGCTGCTCATTTCCCTTGCTGTGTTGAACTCTGAGGTCTGCATGCAGCAGCAGCAGTGTTTGCTTGTGGGACCTTGGTGCTATGCTGGATTTTTTTTTAACCTGTCCTTGTAGTGAATCTGTTAATCTTGGCCCCACGCACACTTGCGCCTACGTCGGCTGAAATCCAAATATTAGAGCATTTATGCAATTTCATTTCTCCACTCCAGTCTCTTCCTTCCCTCTATCTTGTCTGCTTTGAATTCTCCACACATTGTGTGCAGGAACAGACTGAAATCAATGAGATAATGTTTTTAGTGGGGTCATGAGAACAGTGAAGAACGTAGAAGAATTAACTGAATTACTGTTCATTTTCAACCCATTTAAAATAACCTTTCTTCGGTTTAAATGTGTCGAGTATGGAAGAAACGCTTTAAAGTTTCAAAATTTGTCTGTGTAAAGGTAGGAAAATTGAATAAATCCTTTTGCACTCTTGAAATGTCAGAACTGTCTGTCTCCTTGTTTGTTTGTGGTGCTGTGTGACCAAGTTAATCCCTTTCTATAATTATTTGGTGGATTTCCTCCCTTGGCTTAATTACACCCATAATAAATAAGAAGAAGATAAGTAAAATTTACTGCATCTACTTATTTTAAATAAAATAATTAGTTTTAAAGCCCAATCAGGTAGTAGGGAAGGTGATGTGTTGTGACCTCAGGATGTGGGAATTCCTGGAGACTGGTGTGATCCCAGACTGATATATCTTCAATAAGTGTCTGTGGCTAGAGGAACCTCAGCCCATAATCATTGAATTAGATGTTATGATACAAACGCTGCAAAATATCAGGGAGAAAGTTACCTGGACAGTTTGTTCCAGGTGATAGCCACAGCTCATAGGTATTCTCTTCGTATTTGGTCCTTGGTTTGGGGCATGAAAATATGAGTCCACGTAAGGCAGGTTTGGGGATTTTCTTACATTTCTAAGAACAGCATTTGAAATCTAAATACAGGTAAGTGTGACACTATTGAGATACTGGGTTTGACTGTAGCAGTATACTGGCAGACCTTCAAGAAGACATTTACCAACTCTTAGCAAAAATGTATCCTAGTCAGAAGGTGACTAAATAATGAAGTTAAGAATGCTTCCATATTTAAAGAAACACTGCACACATTTACGAAGGTTAGTGGTAGAAGATTGTACAAATTTGCGTGAACAAAGAATGATTCTAAAGAACAGGAAGAAAATAGAGTGTTATTAAACTAGGGAGGGTTCAGAAGAGACTTACCAGGATGTTGCTAGCATGGAATGTGAGTTACAAAGGAAGACTGGATAGGCCGGGACTGCTTTCTCTGGCGCATTGGAGGTTGAGGTGTGACCTTATTGGGTTTATAAAATCAGGATTAATGGTAGGTGCCATTTTCCATGGATGGGGGTTTCAAGACAAGAGGGTGTATTTTTAAGGTGAGTGGAGACAAATTAAAAAAAAAACACGTTTTCTAACGTATGGAATGAACTTCCTGAGGGTGTAGTGGATGTCAGCACAGCTACACTATTTAAAAGACACTTAGAAATGTATTTCCACAGGATGAGGGTGTCACTGACTAGGCAGCATTTATTGTCCATCCCTAAACAGTCAGAGTCAACCACATTGCTGTGGGTTTGGAGTCATATGTAGGCCAGACCAGGAAGGATGGCAGTTTCCTTCCTAAAAGGACAGTAGTGAACCAGATGGGTATTCCTGACATAATAATAAAATGTGAGGCTGGATGAACACAGCAGGCCAAGCAGCATCTCAGGAGCACAAAAGCTGACGTTTCGGGCCTAGACCCTTCATCAAGATGCTGCTTGGCCTGCTGTGTTCATCCAGCCTCACATTTTATGATCTTGGAATCTCCAGCATCTGCAGTTCCCATTATCTCGGGTATTCCTGACAGTTGGCTATGGATTGACTGTCATCATTCGCTTCTTAATTCCAGATAATTATTGAATTCAGATTCCACCATGGGCCACGGTGGGATTCAAACCCAGGCGCCAGAACATTCTCTGGGTCACTGGGTTAACAGTCCAGCGATAATACCACTAGGCCATCACCTCCCCATTTGGGGGGTAGTGCACTGATTCTCAATCCCCAGGACTCCCTGGGTCACCACCGTCTAATCAGAGCACACAATGTGCCTGACTTTGCTGTGTGTTGAATCAAATTAACAGAAAATACTACCAAGTTCTGTCCTTAACAAGCTCTCCTGTATATTACAAATACAAGAACTGAGTTAGTTCTCATGTCAGTTTTCTCACTATGCTCAAGCAAAGATGAGATTTGAATTCCTCATATGCAGAAACAAGAATCCTTTCAATGTCTCAGATGAGTAAATATCATCAAGAATGTCAGAGTCAATGTCCCAGCAGACTCACAGAAAGGGAAGGTGAAATCATCCCATAAGCTGCTCAGGTGCAACTTTCAATTCCCAACATCCAACTTCAGGACTCTGATGTTCTCAGTGGCATTTCCTGATGGGAAACCTGCAAACTGCACTCAAGCCAGGTATGTGTTGAACCTACAAACCTAAGATCTGCAGTCAGATGTGTTACTCATTACACCATTGACCTGCTAGTGCTCACATGCTGCAGAGTTGTGGTGTTAACAGGGACATCACCATCACTGCTGCACTTCAGTGGCCCCCACTTTGAGATTAGGTGAATTTCACTGGCAAAAAAGAAACACATTTGTTCTCAGGTAGTTTCTTCAGCATGCCCTTCTATATGTGCTGGAACTTTCTGTTATTTTACTCACCGTCAGCCACTCCAGTGAAATGTATTTTCAGGCTTTGAGTCATGGTTTGTTCAATTAGATTATGGATGATCTGGTAATTCTCAACACCACTCTCCTGACTTTCCCCACTAGAGTCCCTTACTGATTAGAAATCTGACTTAATGAGCCAGTCTCGACAGCTCTCTGCAGTCAAGAATTCCACAGATTCATAACTCTCAGAGAGAAGAAATACCTCCTCAGCTCTGTCTGAAATGTGTGAACCTAGTTCTGAAATACTATTTTCTGTTCTAAGATTGTCCCAGAAGGGGAAACAACTTTGACCAGAATCTGTCAAGCTTTGAAGAATCTTGTGTGTTTCAGGAAGAGGCAGGGCTTATGTAGTCCTGTGACCAGTATTTAGGAGCAGCTAAATACTCAGGAGTGGACAAATATGTGATTTGTTCCCGGTCCAGCGTGTTGATTTCATCTCCGATGTAAAACCCACAGTGATTCAGATAGAGTTACACTGTTTATGCTGTTGTCACTGTGAGGAATTCCTGGGGTTTATCAGTTTGTACAAGAACAACAAATCCCTGAATGAGGACTGACCCTGGGAAATTGCTGTGAGAGCACCAAATCCTAACCACTAGACGAGCAGGGAACACAACATTAATTTGCCTCTCAAGGCCATGGGGAATGGAATTGGGGCTGTGAAGGAAACAAAGAAACAAAAGATGTGGCTGGAGCAGGTATGCAGCTGACAAAGAAACAAGTTGAAACAAACAAAGAGAACAGAATAGGGGTCAGCATTCACACACTAATTGTTAGTCTCGATGGTGAATCCAGAAAACTGTAAAGTGCTGAATTGAAAGGTGTGCTGCTTTCTTGGAGCTGACATTTAGCATCATTGGAAGAGTGCATTGAGCTGATGACAGAAATACCAGTGTGACAGCAATATGGAGCATTAAAACGTAGAACTTTCTCCAACAGGTTATGGATACTAAGGACCAACTATACATTTTAAAACTGCAGTGTTAGATTTTTGATAAAGTCTTCGAGCAATTTGGAATAAGCATCAGTCCTCTTTGCATTGAATGGAGGAGGAGTCGAAAGGGATTAAGTTCACTCTTTTTGCTGATGGAGATTCAGTGAAAGGAAAGTTTGGGTAAGATTAATAACTAGAAAACTTCTCTTGGAGATTTTTGTATCTTTTTCTACGAATATTTCAATAAAACTGCATTTGATAGCCTGGCCACTGCTTGAGGTATTGGGGCTAATAGGGGAAATAAGCAAATGTCTTCAGATACCAGTAAGATGGCTTGGGTAATGAATTTCAATCGAACTTGATCAAGAGCAGGGATGTGTTGTCACAGTTATACAGGCATTGGTGAGGCTACAGCTAGAATGTTCAGTGCAGTTTTGGTCTCCTTTTCTGAGGACGGGTGCTCTTGCTCTCAAGGGAGTGAAATGAAGGTTTACCAGGCCAATTCAAGTGATGGCAGGACTGACATATGAGGAGATATTGACTGGGTTAGGATTGTTTTCGCTGAAGCTGTTTCTTTGAGGTGCGATTTCGTGGAGACTTATAAAATTCTAACAGGACGAGACAGGATAATTGCAGGGAGGGTGTTCCTGATGGTACGTGTGTTCAATCAGGGGTCACAGTCTGAGGATTCGGGGTAGACGATTTAGGATGGAGATGAGGAGACATTTCTGCACCCAAAGAGTGGTGAGTCTGTGGAATTCATTGCCACGGGAAGTAATTGATGCTAAAACAATGAATGTATTCAAGAGGCAGCTAGATATAGCACTTGGGGGAAATGAGATCAAAGGTTATGGGGAGAAAGCAAGATTAGGCTATTGATTTGAATGATCAGCCATGCTTGTGATGAATGGTGGAGCAAGCTCAAAGGGCCAAATGCCCTCCTGATCCTTTTATCTTCTCTGCTTCTATCTTCTGAACAGTTAAACTTATTTTGACTGAAGTAAGGTAATAAAATTAATTAGGCGCCTAACATTTAATTGAAGAGGAAATCCTGCAATTAATCAAATATGTTAGTTACTCTCCAGTTAGAAACAGATGATTGAACAATGAGGCTTACAAATTTGACCTACAACAGTCAAAGAACATGATGCATTTCCAAGTCAGGACAGTGTGTGGCTTGGAGGGGAAGTTGTAGACACCATTATTTCCCAAGTATCTGGTGCCCTTGACTTTCTGGGTGATCAAGTTATGGTTTTGGAATGTGCTGTCTCAGGAGCCCTGGTCAGTTGCTTAAGCTGATGGTGTTTGTAGTGCTGCTTCTGGGTACCAGGTGACAAAGTCCTTACTGCCAACCTGCAAACATACATACTGGGAAAAGTAGGCCATTCAGCCCCTTGAGCCTGCTCTGCCATTCAATCAGATCATGTCTGCTCCTGTATACTCCAAATAACCTTTGATTCCATTCACAAAAATCTCTGATCCCTGCAGTTGACAATTCTAAGGTGACCTCAGATTACTTCTGCTTCACAGCGACGACTGTGATCAACATGGGATGATCAATGACATGGCTAAGATTGTTTGTGGCCAGGAATTGAATCACACACTGTTGATCACTGCATGGGTTTCACATACAGGACACATGATTACAGATTTCTTTAACCCAGTCTCTGAGTGTCTGATTAGTGTAGTTTGACCCCAGAAGGCTCTCACATTACTCACTGAGCCTGTGTCCTCAGACACGAACAGCCACTTACTCTGCCCACTCCAAGTTTGGTAGAAACTGTTTCCTCAATTGCAGTTTGAGTCATATCTCAGCCCTTTAATCAAGGTGATTCCCCCAAACCTTCATTCCTTTTTGTTCCTTGTGATACTGTCGACCCTATCAGTTCTGAGCTTCCACACATTCCCATCCAGTTCTTTCTGTATGCTCCATATTGAAGTGGTGAACTGTTCTCTAAGTGAACCAGGGATGTGCCAGGAGATGATGGGAGGCTCGTGCATTTCCAATGTCAACCTCAGAGGAAGGAAGATGCAGGAAATCACTGCTCATGGAGCATGAATCCTGAAATGTTGGGGAACGCTGCCGAGATGGAGGATGCAGAAGCAGGCGAGGATGACTAATTACCTGGTCAGACTTTCATGCTGGAAATCATCAGCACCAAGTTTCTCACTGCCACACGAGAGAATATCACATTGCAAATAAATCAGGTGGGAATAGATAATAATGAGGTGTAAGTGCATGCAAACAGGAGTCTCACTACTTACCACCAAGCTCTTTACCTCTGTTAAAATCTTGGGTGGAAGATTTGACTTTTCAGTCTTTGACATTGAGAATTTCATTTTTGAGGTCTCACCATATTTTCCCAACAGCTTTACATAATGTTTGCTGTGGGACACATATTAGGTCTTGACGCTGAAAATGACAGAAAGATTGGGTTTTGTTTTTACGTGATCACAGGACCTTTGCTGGATACTAAGAGGAAGAGAGACACTCTCTTGTCCACAAGAGTAACCGAAGTATGGGAACAGAAAGAATCCCGAGTTAGAAAAGAGAACAGCCCTAAACATGCAGCAGTCATCAACAGGACATCATTTATTCTCACCGTATCTTCCAGAAATTGAGGATACACTGTTTCAAATTACATTCATACATTTTGATTCAATAGAGTACGTAAGTTCCAGTCCAGATTTAGGATTAATAGCATCAACAGAAATAAAACACAACTCAGCATGAACTGTGTTGTAATTAACAGCAGCAACAGCACAATCCATCCCCGGAAGTTGCTTGTGAACTCACTGACCTGTCTGTAAGTGACATGACTGAGTAAGTTGCTTCCCACTCATGAAGCAAATGAACACCCTCTTCCCCGATATGACTTCACTGGTGTCTCAGCAGTGTCCTCTGCTTTTACATTCAGAGTATATTCAGAACATTCAAAATGGCTGTTATCCATCTGAACAGTTTAGGTCAGATTGGCGAGTGAATGTTTTTGTACACAGAGAGCATGGAAGCGGCCTCTCCCCAGTGTGAATCTAATGATATTTAATGAGGATCCATGAGTGTCTAAATGACCTCCAGCAGTGAGAGCACAAAGCTGTTTCTCGGTGTGAACAAGCTGGTGTTTGACCCAGTTTATCCTTTAAAGCTGTTCTCACAATCAGAGCACTTAAACAGCCTCTCATCAATGTGAGACCTAAACCCCACCTCTTCTTCCGCAACATTGATGACTGTTTCAGCACTGCCTTGTGCTCCCACGAGGAGCTCAAACAGTTCATCCACTTCACTAACACCTTACACCCCAAACTTAAGCTAATCTGGACCATCTCTGACACCTCTCTCTCCTTCCTGGGCCTCTCTGTTTTCATCTCTGGCAACCACCTGGAAACCGATTTCCATTTCAAGCCCACTGACTCCCACAGCTACCTAGAATATACCTCCTCCCACCCACCTCCCTACAAAAGCGCCATCCCTAATTCCCAATTCCTTCAGCTCCGACGCTTCTGCTCCCAGGATGAGGCATTCCACTTCCGTACATCTCAGATGTCCTTGTTTTTCAAGGACCTCAACTCCCCCCCTTCAGTGGTGGAGAATGCCCTCGACCATGTCTCCCTAATTTCCCGCAACTCATCCCTCACATCCCCTCCCGGCAATAACATCAAAACAGAATCTCCCTCGTCCTCACGTACCTCCCCACCAACCTCCAATCCAACGCATTATCCTCCGACACTTCCGCCATCTGCAATCTGACCCCACCACCGAAGACATATTTCTCTCCTCAACCTTATCTGCTTTCCGGAGGGACCACTCACTCCAGGACCCCCCTGTCCACTCCACACTCCCCCCAGCCCTGCCACACCCAGAACTTTTCGTTGCAACAGCAGGAAGTGCTACCCCTGTCCTTACACTTCCCCCATTACCTCCATCCCAGGCCCAAAGAAGACTTTCCACCTCAATCAGATGTTCACCTGCACATCTGCTAATGTGGTATACTGTATCTGTTGTACCCGGTGTGGCCTCCTCTTCATCGGGGAAACCAAGATGGAGGCTTGGGGACTGCTTTGCAGAACACCTATGCTCGGTTCACGCTAAACAACTGCACCACCCAGTCGCGAACCATTTCAACTCCCCCTCCCATTCCTCAGATGACGTGTCGATCCTGGGCCTCCTGCAGTGCCAGAACGATGCCACCCAAAGGTTGCAGGAGCAGCACTTCATACTCTGCTTGGGAACCCTGCAACCCAATGGTGTTAATGTAGATTTCACAAGCTTCAAAACCTCCTTCCCCCTACCGCATCCCAAAACCAGCCCAGCTCTCTGACCTGTCCTTCCTCCCACCTATCACCTCCTCCCACCTCAAGCTGCACCTCCATTTCCTACCTACTAACCTCATCCTGCCCCCTTGACCTGTCCGTCCACCCCGGACTGACCTATCTCCTCCCTACCTCCTCACCTACATTCACCTCTACTGGCTCCATCCCAGCCCCTTTAATCCCCCTTCCCCTCCCCCATTTCTGAAGAAGGGTCTAGGCCCGAAACAGTAGTCTTCCTGCTCCTCTGATGCTGCTTGGCCTGCTGTGTTCATCCATCTCGACACGTTGTTATCTCTCATCAATGTGAACCAGCTCGTGCCCCAGCAGCTGGGACAGAAAATTAATCCCTTTCCCACTCACAGAGCAGGTTCTCCCCAGTGTGAGGCCTTTGATGGGAATGTAACATTGACTGTAATGTAAATCCCTTCCCAAACATGTGGCAGCGGAACAGCTTCTCCCCAGTGTGACTGAATTAGTGAATCTCCAATTGAGATGGGTAATTGAATCTCTTCCCACATTTCCCACAATTCCACTGTTTCTCCAAGGTGACCATGTCCTTGTCTTTCTCCAGGTTGAGCAATCAATTCAAACCTTGTCTACACACAGAACACATCTGAGTTCATCGACTGGAGCACTGTCATTCAGGCACTGTGACTGCATAAAGCTCTTTTCATCATCAGTTTACTGTCACCCACTCATGTTGCATCTGTCTCAGTGCTTTCCCAGTCATTTCTCTTTCCTCATTCAAAGGCAGATGATACGCAGGTCCTGATAAATTGAGAAATCCTGCCAGATTTTGAAGTGATGATTGGCTTGATTTGCCATTTAGAAATTTTCCCCGACAAGTCTCCTTCAGAAAGAAAAGCCTTCCCGCAGCCAGCACCAACACCTGCTACACACCTTCCTGACCAATAAATGTTACACATGGTTAGTGATAATGAAAATTAACATTTTTGAACCATTCCTGTATACTCACTGCAGGTGAAGTATAATTTCCAACGCAGACCCTTCTCTCACGTCACCCTGGTGCACACTGTGTGGTTACAACAGAGGCAGAGACAGGCTGCTCATACCCCTGCTCCCACTGCTCATGTGCTTTTGATCTCCATGTTGTACGTTTGCCAAATACTGTTTTATCTTTACCAATGTTGAAGAAACCTAAACCTGCAGATTCACTTCCAGTCAGGAACAGATCATTGATTTACGCTAATCTCTGATTTGAAGCACATTTCCAGCATTCACCGTTGTACTTCCCCTGACTCTGAACCCAGTTGGAAACGAGATTCTGTTCCGTGTCAAGGAGCTGTGAGCCATGGAAGACAGTAGCTGGGACACATTTCTTACACACAGCAGGATTAACCCACACCGTGGCTTGGTTGTCAGTGAAGAGAGACGTGAAAGATTAAAGTGCCATCTGACCCCCTCAGTGTGACCCTGAAGGATTTGCCCCGACTGAAGCTCTGTTGCTGCCATTCGATTGCCCCCCTCGCCCTCCCTCCCCCACCTGAGATTGTCCTCTCTGAACTCCAGGTGCTGTTCAACCCTGAGGACAAATACAACAATTTACAGTGATGTGTTTGAAGCAAAGCTGATTTATTTTAAACTTTAGCCCAATTTGAGAGATTATAAACATCATCAGAAACAAACTCCAAATTTCAGAACAAAACTATCAGAAAATTACAGCACAGACTAAGACCATCTTTAAAAATTTATTTGTGAGATGTGGGTGTCGCTGGCTGGCCAGTATTATTTGGCCCATCATGTTTGTGTTGGTTGAAATTGAACCACACATGTTTACAGCTTTCTGGATTCACCATTGAGAAGAGCAATTTCAGGCTGTGAACTCTGCCCCTATTCGTTTGCATTTCTTGTTTCAATTTGTTTCCGTGTCTTCTACACACCAGGCTCCAGGCACATCTTTTGTTGTTTTTTCCAGCCTTAACTCCATTCTTTGTGGCCATGAAGACTAATAACATTTCTACAATTTAATCTCTCCTGCCTTCCCCCGTGACAGATTGCCTTTTTGCCCCTCTCTCACCCCTACCTTGCTCAACACTTTTCACATTTCTGATGGGTCCCAGCCCTCTGTGACCGCACTGTGCCCCCGGGTCAGTGGCGCGCGTTGTGAATTCTCTTCCTCCAGAGAAAATCTGAAATCTTTGTGGCAGCAGCCTTCCCTAGATTTTATTTTTAAAACAAAAACAGTGAAATTGTTTCAACATTGAGCATTTTGTAACCCTCATTCACAAATTTGTGTCATTATAGCTAAGCTGTGATCCTTTCAGAGTCCAAAAATGTTGCAGGTTAGGTGGACTAGCCACGCTAGATTGTCCCCTAGTGTGCAGGTTAGGTGGATGGGTTAACCCTGGTAAATGCTGAGTTATGGGAGTAGAGGGTCAGTGCAGTGATGGGCCGAATGACCTCTTTCTGCACTGTAGGGATGAGATTCTAACCAGTTGTGATCATGGTCACATTTTCCTCATGACAGCCCACACATCACCAGGTTCATTCAGCTCAGGCTGTCATGCTGCCTTTGTGTTTTTGTGGATTGGTACTCAGACATTTTATGGTTTACACAGTCTATTTGAAGATAAGAGTGAATTTGTAACTAGAGATCACTTGCAGATTAGGAAATATTTCTGCTGCTGGCATCACTCACAAGGATCGGGAAAATAAAGGGTCATTCACAAATCTTACAGAACGCAAGTTGTAATTACCAGGCCAGACTGAATAGCATAAAACTCTTTTCTAAAGAAAAGAGGAGGCCAAGAGTTAACCTGACACAAATTGGAAGCTTTGTCCCTGTGAAATGAAGTCATTGGATCTGAAACAAAAAATGGGAATCAGTTCTGAGGAAGAGCAATGCAACCTGAAACATTAAACATTAATTAATGTGCTGAAACATCCCTTTACCCAAATTCATCAATCAGTCAAATTCATTCATTTATCAATCCATCCAGGATTTTCCCATTTCAGCAAATTACAGAAATGTGAACCTTAGGTCAGTAGTTGGGAAATTATTGGAGAATCTTCTTTGGGACAGAATTTACCAATTTTTGGAAAACATGTTCCCTTATTGTTGGACTAAAAAAGAACAAAATATGAACAGTTTTTGATGTCACTTATGAATGACTTAACATTCATTTTACACATGTATAGAGCTAACAAGTGTAATGTAATTATTTCAGTGAAATTAATGTGATCATACAGTGAAAAAAATCATTAAAAACTAACTACAATGAATGAGCTGAATAATATGTGATTATTGTACCAGTTTTTGCATTGATAATTCAATCTTATTTGATGCCTGTAATATTTTATGCTATTAAGTGTAACTCCACAACAAAGTAATGAAAGGATGTCAGAAAAGGAGCTTTAGTTGCAGCTTCATGGACCGAAGGAATACTTGTACACAGAGTTGGATGATTGCACTGGAAACTGTTAAATACACAATGTCAGTGCGGACATGAAGAATAATTTCCTTTGCAAGGTGTTCCTCACTCAGAATAATTAGAAATTTATTGTGATTATGAAACTACCATTTAAAAGAGAGTTACTGTGATTGACTGAAAAAAGTTATATTTTACTTAGAAAATTAGACTAAGCAATAAACAGGTTGTAAATGTGTTTATTCAACAGAATATCTAGATTGTCCCAGGAACTAATTATACATACACAACTCATAATAGCTTGAAAAATACATAGAAACAGTGATTATGAATTGAGAAAGACATGACAGTTGTATCGGGCAGTTCAAATGTCTCACTATATTGGCAACATGTTTATGTTGTTCAAACAGCCAGCCTGTTTGTCAAAGCAGCAGATTTTCATTTTGGGATGTATGTCTGTTTAACTAGAATCTGTTCTGTTCTCATTGTAAGAAGCTCTTGTTGTTGTGTGCGATGGACTGTCACTAACAGTGTAATTTGCTCGATCAGCTTTCCTTTGTCTGTAAATCAGGCGGCCAGTAAACTATACACCTGCTTTTCATAGTTGAAGCACAGAATTATTTCTGAGCGAATAAGTGGCAGATCACAAAGTTATTTCACTGAGAAAAATTTCTAGCAACATCATCATCAGCATTTTCTGGTAAGATTTTCTGAACAATTCTGATCTCTAGCTGTAAAACTGATGATACCTGTGTTGCTTGTCAGTGAGGATTCAGCCCCTTTGTTATGAGCTGTTTCCATACAGGTGGTTGTTTCATTATGAATCTGCCAAGTTCACATTCTCCTTTGACTGTAATTCTGTGAGATTACTGATTCACAGAATATTTTAATCTGCAGAAAGTAATGTTCAGTCACGTGCCACTCCATAATCCCAAAATGTAATTGTGAATCTTTCTCGATCTCACTTGAAATGTGTGATGATCTCTCTCTATTCTTGTCTATCTGTGACTCTGTCTCTGTCACTGTGTCTATCTGTCTCTCTTTGTCTGTCTGTCCCTGTGACTATCTGCATCTCTCTCTTTCTCTGTCACAGATAGACAAGGACAGAGAGAGAGATCATCACACATATAAAGTGAGATCGAGAAAGATTCACAACTGCATTTAGGGATTATGGAGACGCATACACAGGAACACACAGGAACAGAGAGCACGGGCGGGTGCACAGAGAATACAGAAGGACAGCGCGAGAACAAGAGATAGAGACAGTGTCACAAATGTAGGATGAAGACAATGACAGCCGGAGGCAGGGAGAAATGGAGAATAAGACTAACACTGTGTGTAACACCTTTATAACTCCACCCCTCCACCATTTGTTCAGAAGGACAGAGCTGTGCATTATTTCCAATATTCCCATCAGAGATCACTTAGCACGGTTTCCATAGAATTCAGAGTATGCCTACAGTATGGAAACAGGCCCTTCGGCCCAAGAACTCCACTCCGACTCTCAGAGCATCTCACCCAGACACATCTCTCTGCAACCCACCAAATCTACACATCCCTGAACACTATGGGCAACTTAGCTTGGCCAATCCACCCAGCCAGCACATGGGAGGAAACCAGAGCACCCGGAGGAAACCCACGCAGCCACAGGGAGAACATGCCAACTCCACACAGACAGTGTCTGTCTCTTTCTCTCTCTGTCCCTATATGTATCTGTCTCTATCTTGATTGTTGTGTCCATCTGAGACTCTATCGCTCTCTGTTTCTGTACCTGTGTTTATCTGTCACTCTTTGTCTGTCTCCATGTGACGATATCTCCCCCCACACCCTCGGCCCTGTGTCTGTGTTGGTCCTGATGTTAATCTGTGACTGTCTGTCTCTGTCCCTGTGCCTATCTGTGTCTCTGTTTCTCTTTGTCTACTTGTGATTCTGCATGTGTCTGTCTGTCTGCCTATCTGCCTCTCTCTCTCTCTGTGTTTCTCCCATTTGCTATGTGTGTATCTCTCTATGTCTATCCCTGGGTCTGAGTCTTCACGTCACCCTGTGACTATCTGTGTGTCTCTCTCCCTCCGTCACGACATAAACTGTCTCATTGATGTAATGTTTACAAGTGTAATCATCCTCTCTCTCTCTCTCTCTCTTCCTTCAGAGCAGTGGGTCAGACATGTGTCCCACAGCAAAAACAACGGAAGCCACACTACAAAACTCATTCCCAGCAACTATGTGACCCTGCCCTGCCCGCCCTACACACCCTGAGAATGACCAGGGCAACAGAAGGGCAGAGAAAGGACCCACCTCACAACTAAATGTGCCCCTGCAAGAGGCACAGCATGCTGCCTGTGAACAAGGTGGATTGTTCCTTTCCTGGCACTGTGCCCCTTCCAGGAACTACCTCCTAAATCACACTGTGGCATTCCCTCAAATAGATGGACTGCACTGGCTCAACAAAGCAGAGTGCCATCACCTTCTCGAGGGCAGGTGGGAAAGGGAAATGATAGCTGACTCATTGAGTGTCTCTTAGATCCCATGGAGCAACTTCAGACCCGTTCTGTGATTCGCTCCCTCGCTCGCGCTCTCCGTCTCTGTGTGTATCTTTGAACCTCCCCTTGTCCTTGTGTGTTTGTCTCTCTCTCTGTCCCCCTCTTCCAGTGTCCAATATTCTTCCAGTTCCTTCATGGGATGTGAGTGGCCATTAGCCAGTGATTCAACCCTTTGCAGCCCATGCGGTGTAGCTCACCCACAGCATTGTGAGGGTGGCACTTCCTGGACTCAGACAAGTGACAGTGTCAGAATGGGCATATCATTCGGGCCAGTGTGCACTGTGTCTGGGAGCAGAGATTGGAGATGGTCATGTTCCAGGCATGGACTGCTCTTGTCCACTCAGGAGTAGTGGGTGCTGCTTTGGAAGACCATTTCTGGAAGGAGATGCTGAATAATCCAAAGTGATCTCTGGAGGTCCTTGCAAATGAAGCACAACTCTGTCCCTCTGAATCGATGGTGAAGGGTGTTGCTGTCATTCTTCATTTGTCCCTGCGTAAATCTGTCATTATCTTCATCTTACATTTGTGACTCTTGCTCTCTATCTTGTATTCTCTCTCTCTGTCCCTCTGTGAATCTTTTTGGTCTCTCTCTGTCCCTGTGTGTTCCTGTACATTTCTGTCCATATCCCTCAATGCAGCTGTGAAACTGTCTCTGTCTCAGTTCATGTGTGATGATCTCTCTCTGTCGCTGGGTCTATCAATTTCTCTCTGTCTCTGTATCTCCCTCTGTCTCTCACTCAATCGTTTTGTGTGTGTGTGTGTGTGTGTGTGTGTGTGTGTGTGTGTGTGTGTGTGTGTTTCTCCCTTTCTGTCCCTATTTCTCTCTCTCCCTTACCACACCCTGCCCCCCCAAATATCTACAAATATCTCTCCCTCCCTCACTACATAAACTCTCTAACTGATGTGACATTTACAAGTATATTCATCCTCTCTCTCTCTTCTTCAATGCAGAGGGTCAGGATTGTGTCCCACAGCAATAACAATGGAAACAACATTCCTGCACTCGTTCCCGGCAACTATATGACCCCTCACCACTGAAAATGACCAGGTGACAGAAGCACTTGGAATTCATCTGCCACCCACCTGCATGTGTCCCTGCAAGAGGCACAATATCCTAACTGTGATCAAGATGGTTGCTCCTTCCCTGGCACTGTGTCTCACCCAGGAACTCCCTCCTAACTCACGCTCTGGCCTTCCCTAAACTAGTTGGACTGCTTTGTGTCAGTGAAACCAACCACCATCACCTTTCTGAGGGCAGGTAGTGAAGGGGAATGACAGCTGGCCCATCGAGTGTCCCTCAGACCCCACAGAGCAACTTCAGACCAAATCTGTGTGTGTGTCTTTCCATGTGTGCATGTCTATCTCTAGCTCTCTCTCTCTCTTCCTGAGTAGACCTGTGTCTCTCTCTGTCCCTGTGTGCATTTGTGATCCTCAGTTTCTGACATGACCTGTACTTTGTTTGTCTCTTTCTATCCCCATGTATATATTTCTCTTGTCTCTCTCACTACCGTGTCTCTGATTCTCTCTGTCCCAATGTTTATTTATTTTAATCACATCTGGGATGGAAACATTTCTGGACAGGCCTGCATTTCTTGCCCATCACTGACTGTGCAGAGAGCTGTGGGCCTGGACTCCATGATAGGCCAAACCAGACAACGAGCATTACTGAATCAAGTGTTTTCTTTTTCCAAAACAGTGACAATGGATTCAACATCATTGTTGCATTCTCAGCTCTGAATTCTTTAATGAACTTAAATTCCACCCTCAGTCGTAGCTGGATTTGAACTTGGGTGCTCTGGACTTCAGTTGAGTTTGTGTGTTAGCAGTATTGATCATACGATGAGGCCTATTTCTCTGTCCTTTCGGATTTCATGGTTTGCCTCTTATGTACCTGTGTGTTTCTGTGACTGTCTCTGTCCCTGTGATTATAATGTTGTGATTGTGTTGAAGGATCTGCTGGAGACTGTGTGCTGAGAGTTCCCCTACGATTATCCAGGATTGCAGTAAATGAGGTCTTTCACTGGATTGAGGCTGCAGTTGTTATTCTGACTATTCCCCAGCATTCCTGAAAAGTGGGAACTGGGCACAATGAGACTGTGGGGGAGATGCACTCAGACAGCGTAGCAGTGAGTCATTGGTAAGGTTTCAGCATCTGTGTCTCCTTGTCTTTGTGCCTAAATAAGGGGTAGGCCATGTCGAACAGAGTTGAGGAGAAACTTCTTCACCCAGAGAGTGGTGGATATATGGAATGCTCTGCCCCAGAAGGCAGTGGAGGCCAACTCTCTGGATACTTTCAAGAAAGAGATGCACAGAGCTCTGAAAGACAGTGGAATCAAAGGTGATGGGGATAAGGCAGGAACAGGTTACTGATTGTGGATGCTCAGCCATGATCATAATGAATGGTGGTGCTGGCTTGAAGGGCCGAATGGCCTACTCCAGCACCTGTTGTCAATTGTCTATTGTCTATTGTCCTTCTCCAGCGTCCAATATTCTTCTACTTCCTTCATGGGATATGAGTGACAATCAGTCAGGGTGTGAACGCTTCACAGTCCATGAGATGTAGCTCAACCACAGTGTTGTGAGGGTGGCACTTCATGGATTCAGACCCAGTGACAGCATTGCAATGGGAATATCGTTTGGAGTCAGTGTGCTCTGTGTCTGGGAGCAGAGAATGGGGCTGGGGATGTTCCCAAAAGGATGAAAGCAGTCAATCCTGGAATAGTGGGTGCTGTTGTGGAAGATCATTTTTGGAAGGAGGTGCTGAATAATCCTGAGTGATCCCTGCAGGGACCTTTAGATGATGTACAACTCTGTGCCACTGTACTCATAGTAAAGGGGAGAGAGTGTCTGTCTCATTCTCCATTTCTCCTTATGATAACAGTGTCATCATTTTCATCTTAGCTTTGTCTCTTTCTCTATCTGTCTCATGCCATTTCTCTGTGAATCTGTTTGTCTGTCTCTGTTTCTGTGAATCTCACTCCATGTTGCTGAATGTAGCTGCGATGTCTCTGTGATCAGTTCATAAGTGTGATAATCTCTCTCTGCTCCATGTGTCTATCTGTGGTTCTGTTTGTGTCCCTATATATATCAGTAATCTCTCTATGTCCCTGTGAATATCTGTTTCTTTCATTCATGGATTCCCTACAGTGTGGAAACAGGCCATTCGGCCCAATAAGGCTATACTATCCTTCAGAGCCTCCCACCACAACCCCATAACCCACTTGTTATACACATTGCTGAACAATTTAGCATGGTCAATCCACTTAGCCTGTACATCTTTGGACCGTGGAAGGAAAACTGAGCACCCGGAGGAAAGTCACGCAGACTTGGAGACCATGTGCAAACTTCACACAGTCACTCAAGGATGGGAGACAACTTGGGTCCCTGGTGCTGTGAGGCAGCAGTGCTAGCCACTGAGCCATGGTGCCTATCTATCTATCTCTCTGACCCTGTCTCTATCTGTTTCTCTCGCTCTTTCTGAGTCTGTGTCTATCGATGGTTCTCCCCCCTCTCTCTCTTTCTCTCTCTGTCTTTCTTTCTCTCTCTCTCTCCCTCTCTCCATGTGTCTATCTGTGATTCTCTCTGCCCTGTCACTGTGTCTATTTGTGATTCTCTCTGTCACTGCACCTTTCTGTGTCATCCTCTCTCTCTGTCTCCCTCAAAACCTGTGAAAATCTGTGTCTCTCCCACCCTCACTGTATAAATTGTCGAATTGCTGATACATTTACAAGTGTAATCATTCTCTCTCTCTCCATCTCTGTGTCTTTCTGTGTGTCTCTCTCTCTTTCTTTTTGTCCCTGTGAATAAATGTGAGTGTGTGTATGACTGTATGTGAGAGCGTCTGCACACACGAGAGAGTGTGTGATTGAGAGTAAGGGACTGAGTATGTTTGAGACCCTTTACTGGGGCAGGGGAAGAAACACATGATTTATAGACAGCCACATAATGAAATTACAGGATGGAATCATTGACACAAACTTTGCAGTCCAATGGACACACTCACATGCATGGTCTTTCTTTCTGATGCACGCACATACATCGAGCCTCTCTTTGGGTCTCTCTCTCTCTCTCACATGCGCAAACACACGGAGACACGTGCGTGCAGACACACAGATGCACAGAGACACACACGCACGCAGACACACAGAGACACACACGCGCGCAGGTACACAGACACACACACACGCAGACACACAGAGACACACACGCGCAGACACACGCGTGCGCATACACACGGAGACACACATGCACATGCACATGCTCTTTACCTGGATGTTGCTGATTATGGTCGATTTGAGATACAAAGAAAGGCCGGATATATTGGAATATTTTTCACTGAAGCGTAGGAGCTTTAAAGGTGACCTGATAAGGTGTTTATAAAATAATGAGGGGTATAGATAGAGGTAATGGTAGCTGTCATTTCCCTAGGATGGGACATTTCAAGACTAGGGTACACAATTTTAAAGGCGAAAGGAGAAAGATTCAGAGAAGGCATGAGGGGCAAAGTATTTACACAGAGGGTGGTAAGTGTGTGGAATAAATATCCTGAGTACGAGGTGTGTGTGAGTACAATTACATCACTTAAAATACATTTGGGCCAGGAGCAGGCAGGTCAGACTAGTTTAGTTTGGGATTATGTTCGGCATGCACTAGTTGGACCGAAGAATCTGTTGTTGTGCTGTCGGACTGTATGACTTGCAGATACGCACATGCACATGCACACACTCGCACACACTCACACACACACACACACACACACACACACAAGCACGCTCACACACACACACACACACTCACACATACACACGCTGACACAAACGCACATGCTCACACATGCAAACACTCACACACATGCACATACTCACATACACACACAGACATACGTGTGTGCACTCACACACACACACATGCACGCGCACTCACACACATATGTGCGCTCACACACACACAAATGTGCATGCTCACACACACACTTACACACACACACGCATGTGCTCATACACAAATGCGTGCGCTCTCAAACACATGCACACACACACGCACCCACATGCACGCTCACACATGCACACAAACACACACATGCACATGCACACAGGTACACGCACATACGTGCACACTCACACAAACACACACACGTACATGCACATACTTGCACGCTCACACACACATACACACACACACACACACACAAACACACACACACACACACACACACACACACATACACACACACACACACACACACACACACACACACACACACACACACACACACACACACTGACCCCTTGAGCTCAGAGCCTCACTGACTACACCCCCTGATAAAACCTGTATAAAGTGCTCCCATGTTCTCCACAGTCCTGTGCTGCGGGCAAAGTGGGAGCGGAGATGGGGAAATGTGGGTGTTTGGGGGGCAGAGATATGATCAATGCTTTAAATTCTCAAACTCTACTGACATTTTCAGGAGAAGGAGAAGAAACAAAGTTTTGAATGTCAAGTTTGAAATGGCTGTATGTTGTGCAGACCAGCGAGAGACAGGGGCAGAAGAGAGAAAGAGACAGTGAGAAAGAGATAACAAAGTGGGAAGCTGGATGAGCACAGCAGGCCAAGCAGCATCTCAGGAGTTTGATTCTGGGAGCCACACTGACAGCAGAAAAATCCCGACAGATCCTCAGCAAATATCCACATTATCTTTCTATTCCTGTCTCTTGGGGCATCTGCAGTCCGGCTCTTAGGTGCTATTATGAGACCAATGTTAAATATTTTCAAGCTGCACTGACAGAGATAACATGGCTTTAAAAAGGTTTCAAAGAACAAGGAATGGTAAATCTTTGCTGCCCTGGAATTAACATCTCAATGGCCAGGAAAATCCAACAAAAGACTCCAATCCTGGGAATTACCATCTCTATCACACAGAGGCCTCCTTAATGAGCAGACTGAGGGACATTGCAATGTGTCAGAGGTGGAGTCTGCAAACCACTCACTGAGAAATGTCTCAGATTTATCCTGACACAATGTGTAGTGAGCAGCTCTCACTGTTTGATTGAGATGGTGTGTGTGTATGTGTGTTTATTATTATTTTAAACCTCTGTTATATTACCAGCTTATGATTTATTTGGTAGTTTGATGTTGCTATGATGTTTTGTAATGCTGTGGAGGTGGTGTAGTGCAGATCAGACTGGTCTCTTGTTGTGTAATTTTGCTGCAAAATGCTGTAGCTCCCCCTTTCGAGTAATCTTTTCTGTTTTATCCCCTGGAATTTCTGGTTTGGAAAGTGACAATGTGAAGATCCAAAATGTCTGGGGCCAGGAAAGCTTTGAAAAAAAAAACTTCCAGAGGGGGACAATATTGGCCTGATGCCTGTTCCCACTGCATCCCATGAGGGGCCCATATGAGTCCTCTCTCTTTCTGACCCTGAAGTTTATATGGGTTATGGAGGAGGGCAGTGTGATTAGATGTGACAGTGAGAGAAAGATTTGAAGAATTGAGAGAGCAGGACAAACAGGAGAGCCAGGGAGAGTATTTGAGATTGTGAATTAACTGTAATGTCAGATTCTGAGGTCACAGGAAATAATTAAACTGAGCCAGCATCACAGATGGGGAAAAAAATCAGATTATCTAGCTGCTGGGACACTGCTGCATGTGGGATCTTGCTGTGTATTAATTGTCCCAGTGCCATTGTTACAGGCTGTGACTGTTTTAATCAGCTCACCCATCATTTCAAAGCTTTACGAAGGGACTGGCATGGAAACTCAACGCACCACCCGATATGTTTGTGTTCAGATGTTGCCAAGAGATTGTCCATGTGACAGAGAGGAAATCCCAGGATCTTGCTGCACTGTCTCTGCTTTGCCTTTCAACTAATGCTGTCTCTTTCTTTTCTCGAAAGGGATCAGTTATTTTTTGAAGGACCAAAGGGGAGGTTTTTGGGGCCCACAACGCATAGAACAACGGCTTTCTCCGAAGGGGGATATCATCCTGAGGCTTATTGGACAGGCTGCGCCCCAGGGTTTGAAGCTTGGGGTTAAAGTACTCGGGGCCATGGGATTTGGCACAAACATGTGTCAGGACTCCCCAAGGAGGAAATCAAAATTGTAAATGTGAAATCTCACAAAAGACATGTTCTGATGTCAGAGTAATAATGTGAGAATGTGAAGTCGACATTGGGATTGAGAGACAGACTTGCAACATGGAGAGGGGCAGAAGAAAATGGAGAGGGATGGAGTGAGAGGCATTTGAGATTAAGTATCTGTCACGGTAGTGCCTGGGGAATACAGAAAATATTTACCATTTAACCAACATTGGGTTTATCTTGTTCCTGACACATTGCTGGCAGTGGGATCTTGCTGTGCCTCATTGTCCTGCAGCAATGCGACTGTCTCGATAATCTCCTCCTTTTAACCTTGCCTGATGGGTCTCGGATTGAAATTTCCCAAAGTTTTCCCCAATTCACTCAGAGCCTGGCATTGATGAGCGATGGCTTGTGTGAAGGGGAGACATCAAACCCTAGGCTCTTGCTGGGCGATTTCTTTAACAATGTCCTTCCTTTCCAGTTCCAATAACTTTCCCCCCTTTCTCTGTCTATTTATTTTGAAACTACAAGGGGACAAGAAATCCTTGCCTTGGACACAAGTTTCCTTCAGAGCGAGGAGGGTTGGGGTTCAGGCATTGGCCTGAGGCCTGTTCAAAAGGCTGCAGACCGCGGGGCCCATGTGAGTTGTGTTTGATTATTACCTCAAGATTTGAATTCCTCTGGTGTACCCTGGTTTTCTTTTAGGAGCCTCCAGGTAACTTTTAAGAACAGGTTTGAAGCCTGGGGTTAAAGTAACCACGGCTTTGGGATTTGACACAAACATGTTAATTCTCCTCCCAGTGAGTGTCTGACAGACAGGACTCCCCACGGAGGAAATTAAAACCATAAATGTGAAACTCTCTTCAAAGACTCATTCTCACTTCAGAGTAATGTGTGACATGTGCAGGCCAGGATGAAAAAAAATTGATAATCACATAAATAAAATATTTTTTGGCCATTTTACTTCAATCCCCTGAGTAACTGCGAGGGCATCTCTGTCTTTCTCACTCTGTCTCCTCTCCTGAACCCTCTCCAGCTTCCTTTCACTTTTTTTTCAAACAGAAACAGTGGGGGAGTTAGAAATAGTTTGCAATACAAAGTTTTTTTACCAAAAAAAATACAGATGTAGAAAAAAAGTGTGAGTGGGAGGGTGCGAGGGATAAAGGGACAAGATATGTCTTTGTATCTGTGCTGGGAAAGGGAGACAGGATCTGGGGGAGGGGGCATGTTGTTGGTGAGAGAACTGGGGTCTCCAATATCTCTTCACTGCCCAGCTCCAATCACTTTGTTCCAGAAAGTGCCATCCACCAACTCAAATCCAGGGATGGAGGGGGTGTTTTTTGTCCCAAAGAAACTGATAGCCTCTTCCCTGAATGGAAATTGTGATTTCAACACATTTTGGAGCAGGAAGGGGCGACCTGTAGGATCGCACTGTGTATCAATGACCTGCAGCATTACTGGCACAGAATGCTGGGAAACAGTGCCCCGGTTTATCAAACAGAATATCCTCCAACATCAATGTCACAGTCTTTTTAAATGATAACGATTACAATGCACAGGATTTAATCTGGGAGAGAGAGAGAAAAGAAATCAGAAATGGGGAGGTGGGGAGGGAACAAGTGAGAGAGGAAGAAAGATCGAAAGATAAGAGATTTAGAAGGGAAAGAGAGAGAGCCTGGAAAAGAGAGAGTGACATATCAGAGGTGAAGGGGAGAGAAGGAAGTATTTTGAATTTCGCAAGCAGCAGGATTGGTCCCTCTCTGTCAATATGGAGCCAGAATTGAGCCCTTAACCAGCATCAGTGAAACCCACAATCTATCTGCAGTCACACTGTTGCTTGTGGGATCTTGCTGTGTGTCAAATTACCTACAGTGTGGCCTACATTGCAACAAGATGCCCAGTGTCCAAATGCTGCTTACAGAGCCTTTGCTATTACATTTTCTTTGTCTCTCTGTCTCACTCTGTCCATTTCCTTCTCCACGCACCTTCCTCAGACTGGGATCTTCCTCACTTTCTCTCTAACCATATTCTGGCTCTTTCTTTCTCTCTTACTTTATCTCTTCCCCCTTTCCCTCTCTCCATTGCCATTCCTCAGTTTAGGGCTTCCCCAGTCCCACCACTGTCTCCAGACTGTCCCACCATTTTAGACAGTCAATACTGCAGTGTGACACACCAGGGTTACTAAATGGCAGGGGTGACAACATTTCAGACGCAGAGATATAATTCAGAGACAGTGTTGGGGGGAAAGGGAGATGGAGACAGAGAGGAAAAGCTTAGAAAGGCGGGGATGGGAGTGAGATTGGAGGGCTGTGGGAGTGGGGAGGTGGGGATGTATGGGAGGCAGGGAATAGATACAAGGGCTGTGGTGGGGATCAGTAGTCATTGGGATCTTGCTGTGCAGTTGTTCGTGTATTCAAAATTTAGCCCCTTCTGGGTGTTGTATATGGGACGGGGAGAGGGGAGGGTTGGGGGAGATCAGGAATCCTAACCATATGTGAAGCTTTGGAAGTCATATCTGTGTTTCAGATGGGGCCACATGGCAGCAAGCAATCAATGGAAGATGCAGGTGTCAGGTTCGTTTTCGGAGACCCTCATGGACTTGCTGCAATAACAAGACACTGACCTGTTTAGAAAAACACAAATCCTTTTATAACCAAGCAAGTACAAGCTGTGGAGAATTATTGTACTCAACACGGCACAGAGTGCAGAGTCTCACAAGTAATTCTCCCCGAGCAGTGGACAGTCCCCGCTTTGTATACTTTACAAAGACATGATACATAAAACAGATATAATGGGGTCAGAGATAATGGGAACTGCAGATGCTGGAGATTCCAAGATAATAAAATGTGAGGCTGGATGAACACAGCAGGCCAAGCAGCATCTCAGGAGCACAAAAGCTGACGTTTCGGGCCTAGACCCTTCATCAGAGAGGGGGATGGGGGGAGGGAACTGGAATAAATAGGGAGAGAGGGGGAGGCGGACCGAAGATGGAGAGTAAAGAAGATAGGTGGAGAGGGTGTAGGTGGGGAGGTAGGGAGGGGATAGGTCAGTCCAGGGAAGACGGACAGGTCAAGGAGGTGGGATGAGGTTAGTAGGTAGCTGGGGGTGCGGCTTGGGGTGGGAGGAAGGGATGGGTGAGACGAAGAACCGGTTAGGGAGGCAGAGACAGGTTGGACTGGTTTTGGGATGCAGTGGGTGGGGGGGAAGAGCTGGGCTGGTTGTGTGGTGCAGTGGGGGGAGGGGATGAACTGGGTTGGTTTAGGGATGCAGTGGGGGAAGGGGAGATTTTGAAACTGGTGAAGTCCACATTGATACCATATGGCTGCAGGGTTCCCAGGCGGAATATGAGTTGCTGTTCCTGCAACCTTCGGGTGGCATCATTGTGGCAGTGCAGGAGGCCCATGATGGACATGTCATCAAGAGAATGGGA
The DNA here is from genome assembly GCF_030684315.1 of Stegostoma tigrinum. NCBI lineage: Eukaryota > Metazoa > Chordata > Chondrichthyes > Orectolobiformes > Stegostomatidae > Stegostoma > Stegostoma tigrinum. The sequence goes on from NC_081363.1 coordinate 92,173,049, forward strand.
GGGGGAGTGGAAATGGTTTGCGACTGGGAGGTGCAGTTGTTTGTTGCGAACTGAGCGGAGGTGTTCTGCAAAGCGGTCCCCAAGCCTCCGCTTGGTTTCCCCAATGTAGAGGAAGCCGCACCGGGTACTGTACCCGGTGCGGCTTCCTCTACATTGGGGAAACCAAGCGGAGGCTTGGGGACCGCTTTGCAGAACACCTCCGCTCAGTTCGCAACAAACAACTGCACCTCCCAGTCGCAAACCATTTCCACTCCCCCTCCCATTCTCTTGATGACATGTCCATCATGGGCCTCCTGCACTGCCACAATGATGCCACCCGAAGGTTGCAGGAACAGCAACTCATATTCCGCCTGGGAACCCTGCAGCCATATGGTATCAATGTGGACTTCACCAGTTTCAAAATCTCCCCTTCCCCTACTGCATCCCTCAACCAGCCCAGTTCATCCCCTCCCCCCACTGCACCACACAACCAGCCCAGCTCTTCCCCCCCACCCACTGCATCCCAAAACCAGTCCAACCTGTCTCTGCCTCCCTAACCGGTTCTTCCTCTCACCCATCCCTTCCTCCCACCCCAAGCCGCACCCCCAGCTACCTACTAACCTCATCCCACCTCCTTGACCGGTCCGTCTTCCCTGGACTGATCTATCCCCTCCCTACCTCCCCACCTATACTCTCTCCACCTATCTTCTTTACTCTCCATCTTCGGTCCGCCTCCCCCTCTCTCCCTATTTATTCCAGTTCCCTCTCCCCATCCCCCTCTCTGATGAAGGGTCTAGGCCCGAAACGTCAGCTTTTGTGCTCCTGAGATGCTGCTTGGCCTGCTGTGTTCATCCAGCCTCACATTTTATTATCTTACTACCCTGAAGCTTCCTGCCCAGCTAGGAATTCAGTGTAAAACTTTTGTATCACCTTATCTTCCCACTCATCATTATGCAAACACTGTCTTAAGCTTCCTGACTGAATAAAACAAGAATTAAACTGTTTCAAATAAGGTTAAGTAAGGAACATTTGTAAAGGTGTGAGACCTCTAAAGCATGTAACTTCTGTCGCCGACAAAGGGGCCAGGGCACTGACTTTGTTCCAGCCAGACACACTGGCAACTTGAAATCAGAAACTTTCCCGGACACCAACTCGAAATCGCCTCCTACCATTAGCAGCTACTTCACTAGCAATCGATACTATATCCTGGTCTTTTATGTTGTTGATGTAATAATTGTTTGGTATCCTGTTTTTGTCTGTTGTAGTAATTGTTTCATGCATCATGTCATTGTAAAATGTGAAACTGTTTTATGTATCAGGGTAACAAAGTGTGAAGCTGGATGAACACAGCAGGCCAAGCAGCTCCCATTATATCTGAGATAATAAAATGTGAGGCTGGATGAACACAGCAGGCCAAGCAGCATCTCAGGAGCACAAAAGCTGACGTTTCGGGCCTAGACCCTTCATCAGAGAGGGGGATGGGGGGGGGGAACTGGAATAAATAGGGAGAGAGGGGGAGGCGGACCGAAGATGGAGAGTAAAGAAGATAGGTGGAGAGGGTGTAGGTGGGGAGGTAGGGAGGGGATAGGTCAGTCCAGGGAAGACGGACAGGTCAAGGAGGTGGGATGAGGTTAGTAGGTAGCTGGGGGTGCGGCTTGGGGTGGGAGGAAGGGATGGGTGAGAGGAAGAACCGGTTAGGGAGGCAGAGACAGGTTGGACTGGTTTTGGGATGCAGTGGGTGGGGGGGAAGAGCTGGGCTGGTTGTGTGGTGCAGTGGGGGGAGGGGATGAACTGGGCTGGTTGAGGGATGCAGTAGGGGAAGGGGAGATTTTGAAACTGGTGAAGTCCACATTGATACCATATGGCTGCAGGGTTCCCAGGCGGAATATGAGTTGCTGTTCCTGCAACCTTCGGGTGGCATCATTGTGGCAGTGCAGGAGGCCCATGATGGACATGTCATCAAGAGAATGGGAGGGGGAGTGGAAATGGTTTGCGACTGGGAGGTGCAGTTGTTTGTTGCGAACTGAGCGGAGGTGTTCTGCAAAGCGGTCCCCAAGCCTCCGCTTGGTTTCCCCAATGTAGAGAAAGCCGCATCGGGTACAGTGGATGCAGTATACCACATTGGCAGATGTGCAGGTGAACCTCTGCTTAATGTGGAATGTCGTCTTGGGGCCTGGGATGGGGGTGAGGGAGGAGGTGTGGGGACAAGTGTAGCATTTCCTGCGGTTGCAGGGGAAGGTGCCGGGTGTGGTGGGGTTGGAGGGCAGTGTGGAGCGAACAAGGGAGTCACGGAGAGAGTGGTCTCTCCGGAAAGCAGACAGGGGTGGGGATGGAAAAATGTCTTGGGTGGTGGGGTCGGATTGTAAATGGCGGAAGTGTCGGAGGATAATGCGTTGTATCCGGAGGTTGGTAGGGTGGTGTGTGAGAACGAGGGGGATCCTCTTGGGGCGGTTGTGGCGGGGGCGGGGTGTGAGGGATGTGTCGCGGGAAATGCGGGAGACGCGGTCAAGGGCGTTCTCAATCACCGTGGGGGGGAAGTTGCGGTCCTTAAAGAACTTGGACATCTGGGATGTGCGGGAGTGGAATGTCTTATCGTGGGAGCAGATGCGGCGGAGGCGGAGGAATTGGGAATAGGGGATGGAATTTTTGCAGGAGGGTGGGTGGGAGGAGGTGTATTAAAAACAGCAGGGGTCCTTTGCAGGTCTGGGAGAGGGAGGCTCTGAGCTGGGGCAGGCTGGATTGCAGTGTGTGGAGGTGCCGGCGCATGGCTGCAAGTGTCTGTTTCAGGACTCGCAGGGAGAACCGCTTCTGAAGGGTCTGAATATTCTGGGTGTAGAGGTGGTCACGGTTGGGGCCAAATTGGGAAGGCTGAAATGTGGACTGTAGTCCCTTGGGGATGATCTGGTTCCGTAGGCAGGTGCTGAGAAAGGTGATGTGGCTGTGGTACCTGGTTTGCTTCAGGACATGGTCGAGCAGTTTCAAGGCCGAAGAGATTACAAGAGAGTTGCAATGGGAGAGAGATTCCCTGAGGTTGGTCCGGAGGGAGGAGGGTAACTTCTTCAGGTTAGGCATCCCTGGAAGAGGCTTCGCAGTGAGGTTAAAATAGTATCAGAGATAATGGGAACTGCAGATGCTGGAGATTCCAAGATAATAAAATGTGAGGCTGGATGAACACAGCAGGCCAAGCAGCATCTCAGGAGCACAAAAGCTGACGTTTCGGGCCTAGACCCTTCATCAGAGAGGGGGATGGGGGGAGGGAACTGGAATAAATAGGGAGAGAGGGGGAGGCGGACCGAAGATGGAGAGTAAAGAAGATAGGTGGAGAGGGTGTAGGTGGGGAGGTAGGGAGGGGATAGGTCAGTCCAGGGAAGACGGACAGGTCAAGGAGGTGGGATGAGGTTAGTAGGTAGCTGGGGGTGCGGCTTGGGGTGGGAGGAAGGGATGGGTGAGAGGAAGAACCGGTTAGGGAGGCAGAGACAGGTTGGACTGGTTTTGGGATGCAGTGGGTGGGGGGGAAGAGCTGGGCTGGTTGTGTGGTGCAGTGGGGGGAGGGGATGAACTGGGCTGGTTTAGGGATGCAGTGGGGGAAGGGGAGATTTTGAAACTGGTGAAGTCCACATTGATACCATATGGCTGCAGGGTTCCCAGGCGGAATATGAGTTGCTGTTCCTGCAACCTTCGGGTGGCATCATTGTGGCAGTGCAGGAGGCCCATGATGGACATGTCATCAAGAGAATGGGAGGGGGAGTGGAAATGGTTTGCGACTGGGAGGTGCAGTTGTTTGTTGCGAACTGAGCGGAGGTGTTCTGCAAAGCGGTCCCCAAGCCTCCGCTTGGTTTCCCCAATGTAGAGAAAGCCGCATCGGGTACAGTGGATGCAGTATACCACATTGGCAGATGTGCAGGTGAACCTCTGCTTAATGTGGAATGTCGTCTTGGGGCCTGGGATGGGGGTGAGGGAGGAGGTGTGGGGACAAGTGTAGCATTTCCTGCGGTTGCAGGGGAAGGTGCCGGGTGTGGTGGGGTTGGAGGGCAGTGTGGAGCGAACAAGGGAGTCACGGAGAGAGTGGTCTCTCCGGAAAGCAGACAGGGGTGGGGATGGAAAAATGTCTTGGGTGGTGGGGTCGGATTGTAAATGGCGGAAGTGTCGGAGGATAATGCGTTGTATCCAGAGGTTGGTAGGGTGGTGTGTGAGAACGAGGGGGATCCTCTTGGGGCGGTTGTGGCGGGGGCGGGGTGTGAGGGATGTGTCGCGGGAAATGCGGGAGACGCGGTCAAGGGCGTTCTCAATCACCGTGGGGGGGAAGTTGCGGTCCTTAAAGAACTTGGACATCTGGGATGTGCGGGAGTGGAATGTCTTATCGTGGGAGCAGATGCGGCGGAGGCGGAGGAATTGGGAATAGGGGATGGAATTTTTGCAGGAGGGTGGGTGGGAGGAGGTGTATTAAAAACAGCAGGGGTCCTTTGCAGGTCTGGGAGAGGGAGGCTCTGAGCTGGGGCAGGCTGGATTGCAGTGTGTGGAGGTGCCGGCGCATGGCTGCAAGTGTCTGTTTCAGGACTCGCAGGGAGAACCGCTTCTGAAGGGTCTGAATATTCTGGGTGTAGAGGTGGTCACGGTTGGGGCCAAATTGGGAAGGCTGAAATGTGGACTGTAGTCCCTTGGGGATGATCTGGTTCCGTAGGCAGGTGCTGAGAAAGGTGATGTGGCTGTGGTACCTGGTTTGCTTCAGGACATGGTCGAGCAGTTTCAAGGCCGAAGAGATTACAAGAGAGTTGCAATGGGAGAGAGATTCCCTGAGGTTGGTCCGGAGGGAGGAGGGTAACTTCTTCAGGTTAGGCATCCCTGGAAGAGGCTTCGCAGTGAGGTTAAAATAGTATCAGAGATAATGGGAACTGCAGATGCTGGAGATTCCAAGATAATAAAATGTGAGGCTGGATGAACACAGCAGGCCAAGCAGCATCTCAGGAGCACAAAAGCTGACGTTTCGGGCCTAGACCCTTCATCAGAGAGGGGGATGGGGGGAGGGAACTGGAATAAATAGGGAGAGAGGGGGAGGCGGACCGAAGATGGAGAGTAAAGAAGATAGGTGGAGAGGGTGTAGGTGGGGAGGTAGGGAGGGGATAGGTCAGTCCAGGGAAGACGGACAGGTCAAGGAGGTGGGATGAGGTTAGTAGGTAGCTGGGGGTGCGGCTTGGGGTGGGAGGAAGGGATGGGTGAGAGGAAGAACCGGTTAGGGAGGCAGAGACAGGTTGGACTGGTTTTGGGATGCAGTGGGTGGGGGGGAAGAGCTGGGCTGGTTGTGTGGTGCAGTGGGGGGAGGGGATGAACTGGGCTGGTTTAGGGATGCAGTGGGGGAAGGGGAGATTTTGAAACTGGTGAAGTCCACATTGATACCATATGGCTGCAGGGTTCCCAGGCGGAATATGAGTTGCTGTTCCTGCAACCTTCGGGTGGCATCATTGTGGCAGTGCAGGAGGCCCATGATGGACATGTCATCAAGAGAATGGGAGGGGGAGTGGAAATGGTTTGCGACTGGGAGGTGCAGTTGTTTGTTGCGAACTGAGCGGAGGTGTTCTGCAAAGTTCTTCAGGGTAGTGCCTGCATACCGATGTGTAGGTAAATAAAAGACTTTAATTTTTAGAAGTATAGAAATCAATGGGATGTTATCCCAATAACATCTCACAGGCACCACCCGAATGAAGTGTATTGGCGAGCTGAAAGCCATAGGAGATTGGAAGGGAGGGGTGAGCTGGATACTCCTGTCGATCCATCAAACTGTTTTCTCTCCTGCATTTCATCTTGGAATATCTGGGAGAAATTCCGCTGGGACTTATTGTCATTTTAATGGAGAGGTAGGTGGGTAGGATGGGTTTGCCAGGATGTGGGAAAGGAAGACTAGAATCCCTCCTCCTCCCCCCACCACCCCATGTCCCAATCCCACCTCTTGGCCCCTCTTGGTCTGTCTGTGAGGTTTGGGGGTGAATGGAGGGAATTGTTCCCATTGACTGGGACCTTATTCTGATCTCTGGGAGGTCTGTGGGTGAGGGAGTGGGGGTGTCTGTGCAGGATCTGGAACGGGGAGGGGCTCAGTATTACAAAGGGGCAGAAACTGCAGGGACTGACATCACACCCACCCCCCACTCCCTCTACGCCAGTGTTCAGGATGAGTTAAGATTCTCCATCAACGTGTGGCCATTTTCACATTTTGCTGTTTATGCAACCACGCACAGCACGGAGAGTGGAGGTGGGGTTGGGGTGAAGACGGGAGTGTTGGGGGGAAAAGGAATACAGCTGAAACAGGTAGAGGTGGGCACGTTTAGCGGGGCTAGGTACAGAATCTTGGGAGGTGATGGTGAGAGGGTAACTCACGTGTTCAGTCCGACTCTGCTCAAAAGTTGAAATGGGGGAGTGTAATATTTGCTGGCTGGTTCAGTGGGGGAGAGGCCTGTTTTCACATTGCAGCCTGTAGAGGGGGTGGGCCAGGCTCCGACAAGGTGTTGAGGGAATCCCTCAGCAGTACTGCACACAGCTGCCGGTGGGATCTTACTGTGCACCAATGCAGCCTGCAGGTCACCCTCACGTCGACACGAGACTGTCTGCAGGGCCCTGGGCTGAGACTGCTGACGGCCTGATAGTGCGTGTACTGAGTTGTATGTCACCCCTTCTTTCCCCAACCCTACCGCAGCCCAGAACCACCCCACATCCCCTCACCCCTGCAACCTCCAAAATGCGACACTGATGTTGCAAATGTCCACGAGACACAGCGGGGAGATGGGAACACATGGCAAACGTGAGGCAGGAGAGGGCATTGCTATTGAAACTTGGAGGAAATGGAGAGAGTGAGGGGCATTGATGGATTCTCGAGCAGGAGAAAGTCAACAGAGATTGATCCATGGATAGGGTCAGAGACAGAGATGGGGAGGGAGAGAGACAGATGACTGGACACTTTGGAAGGTTCATCATTAATATTTCATGTAGAAACAGCACCAATCCCAGGTGGAGTGGGCAAGAGGTTTGTGCCTGGTTAATGGGAGTGGGCAGAGGGGAGCATTGGTCATTTCTTTGTGTTTTTTTAACCGCATCGCCAGAGTGTCAGAGAACAAGCTGGTGGGGACAGGTTAAACTCTGAGTGGGGAGATGGAGAGGGACAGAGACACAGGCCCTGTGGGGTGACTCCCTACCACTGAGTCACTGCCCAGCCTCTCAGGAAATAAACCCTGGGGGCAGTCAGAAAGCATCTGTCCCTTGATCCCAGTTGAAATCTCTTCCATTTCTCTGGGTTCAAAACCAGGGAAAAATGCTGATAAAATGGTGAAATGTTGGAGGTCAGTCAGTGGCAGGATTGCCTTTGTTCCTGTTTATTTTTATTTCAAAATATCTTGGCTTTGATTTGGTCAATTTCTGTCTGTTTATTTCTCTCCCTCTCTCTCTCTCTGTTTCCCCCGCTCACCCTCCACCCCACCATCTCTGTCTCTGTCTTTCTCTCTCTGTGCTGGGGCCGGCGGGGAGATATCTGACACTGAAGCTTGCAGACAGTGAGGCACACAGATTCTGGGAGTGGGGGTGTGGGATGTGTGAGGGGGTGTGAATCCCAGCCCTGGAGTAAATATCTCTCCTGCCCTTCCCCTCAAACAGAAACACTGGGACAGTCCTGAGGCAGTTTGAGACATCTTCCTGTTCCCCATTCTCTGGGTTTAAAATCAGGAGCTGTGCTGGTGTTTGGGTGAGGAGGGCGGGGTGGGGTGAGGAGAGTGTGAGAGTGTGGGTGCTCAGACATGTTCAGCAGTGGGATCTTGCTGTGCTGGGTGGGGAATGTCTCAGATTGCTGAAGCAGCAAGCGGTGAGATTTTGCTGTGCTTTCGGTGCTTTTTAAAAATTTTAATCCATTTTAATTTCTCTCTGTCTTACCTCCACCCCCAAGGAGATTTTATTCGGGAGCTGAAACTCGGGATGATGCAGAGACAGAGAGAATCAAATCATTTTGCAGTGAGGAATCGTCAGACAGGAGCTGGGACCAGAGAGAGAGGGACCGAGAGAATTAGAATCAACCACCCCGTGTCCTTGTCGTTCACTTACACACTCACATGCTCACGGGGGAAATAAATTATGGGGCTCACGCAGTCTCTGGAGTTTGGACCACAAGGGGGTGAGCCCTGGGCTGGGGCTTGGGGGAGACAAAGGGATAAAAATGGGGCTGCTGCACAGTCTGATCCCACAGATTTCACTGCCTTCCTCTCAGCCTCCATATTCCCAGCTTCTTGTCTCTCTCACAGATTTCCATAAATCTCCATCTCCCCCACATCCTTCAAATCTCCCCCATCCATTCTCCCCCGATCCTCTGATATCCTTCCTTCGAATCACTTGGCTCCCTTCCTGGGATTTTCAGGAACTGTTCCAGCGTACAATCTTTCTGAAATCTGGCCTTCCCCATTCACCTCTCTCTGCACTTTCATTCCCTCACTGTCCTATGGGATCTTGCTGTTCCTGCCTGATGGTCATTCTATCTGCATGCTCCCTCACTGTCTCTCCATTACCTACTCTCGATGGTATCTCTCTGTCTGCTCTTCTTTCACTCGATTTCTCTCTCTCTCTCTCTCTCTCTCTCTATTCTTTCCTATTTTCTCCCCGGGCTTTCTCTCTCTCTCTCTCTGTCCTTTCTTGTTCTCTCCCTCGGATTTCTCCCTCTCTACCTGTCCTTTTCCATTCTATCCTTGGGCTTTCTGTCACTCTAAGTTGCTTTCTGTTTCTCCACCTGAGTTTATAGCGAGTTTTGAGAAAATTTGTAGCTCAGGTTGAGTTTCTGGATGTGAGTTTGCTCACTGAGCTGGAAGGTTCGTTTTCAGACGTTTCGTCACCATTCTAGGTAACATCATCAGTGAGCCTCCGACAAAGCGCTGGTGTTCTGTCCCGCTGAGTTTCAATTAACCTGAGTTTATTTTCCCCCTCTTTCCCACTCTCTCTCTGCCCGTTTTCTTGTTCTCAATGGGATTTCTCTCTGCCCTGTCTGTCTGCCCTTCTGTCTCTCCCAGTGGTACTCTCTTGCTCCATCTCTGCCCCTGGGTTTCCTCATTATGTCTCTCTTGCTGAGATCATTCTCTCTCCCCTCCCTCTGTCTCTCTCCCTTTCTGTTTCTCTGTCTCTCTCCTCAATCTTTCTCTGTCTGTCGTCTGTTTCCCAGCCTCAAGTTTCACACTCTCTCGGTCCATGTGTCTCTCTCGCTTGTCAGTCCTTCTATCTCTCTCTGGGGTCTTTCTGTCCCTTCCTATCTGTCCCTCTGTTTCTCTCTCCCTATCTTTTCATCTCCCTCTGTCTCCGTCCTACACCTTTTTACTCCCTGGGATCTTTCTCTGTCTCTCTCTCCTTCCCCCTCTCCCCCCCCCTCACTTTCCCTCCCTCCCTGGGTTCATCTGCCTGCCTGTCCATTGCTCTCTCTCCCTCCCTGGGGGTGTGCCACTCTGTCTGCCTGTATCTCTCTGTCTCTCTCCCTAGAGTGGGTTTGGACCTTGTGCCAGAGTGGAGAGGGGTGAATGGTTATTGGAGTGAGATCGTCCCTGTTTTCTTCTCTCCCTGTCTCTCTTTGTCTGTCACTCTCTCTTTATCTGTTCCCCTCTCCACATCACTTCACTATTCTTCTGTCTCTCTATGCCTCTTTTCTCCTGTTGAATTTTCTTTCTCTCTCTCTCTCACCCCTCTCCCTCCTTCTGTGTGTTCCCACCTCTTACTCCCCATAGCTTGTCTATCCCTTGGCCTGTCTGCGCCTCTTTTCTCCTCTTGGGTTCTTTCTCTCCCTCTCTGTCTATGACCCTCTCTCCCCATCGCTTGCCTCACCCTCCCTGAGCCCCTGCCCCACCTGAGTTTCACCCTTGCCTGCTCTCTCTAAACTGAAAGGGGGTGTGTGGTTACCTGTCTCGATGAGGGGGGGGGGGCAGGATCTGCCTGGGGACCAGGATCTTGCTGTACTGTAAGGTAGTCAGTGAAAAGGCCCCTGAGTCTCTCGCCCTATGCCCTGTGACCTCTGCCCCCAGGGTGGGTGCAATGACTTGGTGAGGTGGCGGGGGGATTGTCCACAGAAGGAAATGCAGAGGGCCATTTATATACAGTGGAGTGCGGTCACGGAGGAACTGGGAGGGGAGAGAAGCTCTATGGGGGCTGGGGGGGGGTGGCAATTCCAAACTGAGAGTTGAAACATTTTGTGACGGACAAAATATTTGTGGGGTAAAAATCAAGATGGGGAATTTTGCAAACATTTGTTGAGGGGGCAATATCAGAGGGAATGCAAAGTGGGGGAGTCCCAAAATTGGGAAGGAGGGCAAACTTTGGGGGCAATATTATGGAGAGCAACTGAAATGGGGGAAGCAGCAATATAAGGGAACAATATTTGACAGGTAGGGGCAAATTACTTATTGGGGGGAGAGCAGTATTGTTTTGGGGAGGCACAGGATTTGGAGATGGGGTACAATATTGTGATGGTCGGGAAAAAAGTGGAGGACACATTTCTGGGGAGGTAAAAAGGGGCAAAACATGAAGGCAGTGAAATGTTGGGCGGAAGATTTGGGCAGGAGGCAGAAAATGGCTCAAAATTGCATGCCACAAAATTCGAGGGCTCATTTTGGCAGGGGTAATTTCAGCGGAGCACATTGGGAAGAATGCATTTAAGGAAAGCGTTTGATCAGGTTCCCCATGGTAGGCTCATGCAGAAAGTAACGAGGCATGGGATGGGGGGAAATGTGACAGATTAAATTCAGAATTGGCTGTCCCTTAGAAGACAAAGGATGGTAGTGGATGGAGAATATTCAACATGGTGCTCAGTTACAAGTGGTGTACCACAAGGATCTGTTCTGGGTCCTCCTATTTGTGATTGTTGTGAATGATTTGGATGAAGGACTGAAAGGGTGGATTAGTAAGTTCGCAGACGATATGAAGGTGGGTCGAGTTGTGGATAGTGAGGAGGGCTGTTCTAGGTTACAAAGGGACATTGATAGGATGCAGAGCTGGGCAGAGAAATGGCAGATGGAGTATAACCCTGAAAAGTGTGAGGTGATTTATTTTGGAAGGACAAATTTGAAAGCAGTGTACAGGGTTAATGGAAAAATACTTGGCAGTGTGGAGGAGCAGAGGGATCTTGGGATGCATGTCCACAGTTCCCTGAGAGCTGCCAACCAGGTGGATAGAGTTGTTAAGAAGGCACATGGTGTGTTAGCTTTCATTAATAGAGGGATTGAGTTCAAGAGCCGTGAATTTATGCTCCAGCTGTACAAAAGCATGGTTCGGCCACATCTGGAGTATTGTGTCCAGTTCTGCTTGCCTCATTACAGGAAAGATGTGGAATCATTGGAAAAGATTCAGAGGAGATTTACCAGGATGTTGCCTGGAACAGAAGGAAGGTCTTACGAGGAAAGGTTGAGAGAGCCAGGGCTTTTCTCTTTAGAACGAAGGAGAATGAGAGGTGACTTGATAGAGGTGTACAAAATGATGAGCGATATAGATAGTGTGGACAGCCAGAGACTTTTTCCTAGGGTGGAGGTAGCTGGTATGAGGGGGCATAGTTTTAAAGTGAGTGGCGGTAGATATAGGGGAGCCGTCAGAGGGAGGTTCTTTATTCAGAGAGTGGTTGGGGAGTGGAATGCATTTCTGGAGCAGATAGTGGAGTCGGCCTCATTAGGGGCATTTGAGTGGCTATTAGATAGGCATGTGGATGGCAATCTCAGGTAGGGGTGGAGGTTAGATAGGCCAGAGATAATGGGAACTGCAGATGCTGGAGATTCCAAGATAATAAAATGTGAGGCTGGATGAACACAGCAGGCCAAGCAGCATCTCAGGAGCACAAAAGCTGACGTTTCGGGCCTAGACCCTTCATCAGAGAGGGGGATGGGGGGAGGGAACTGGAATAAATAGGGAGAGAGGGGGAGGCGGACCGAAGATGGAGAGTAAAGAAGATAGGTGGAGAGGGTGTAGGTGGGGAGGTAGGGAGGGGATAGGTCAGTCCAGGGAAGACGGACAGGTCAAGGAGGTGGGATGAGGTTAGTAGGTAGCTGGGGGTGCGGCTTGGGGTGGGAGGAAGGGATGGGTGAGAGGAAGAACCGGTTAGGGAGGCAGAGACAGGTTGGACTGGTTTTGGGATGCAGTGGGTGGGGGGGGAAGAGCTGGGCTGGTTGTGTGGTGCAGTGGGGGGAGGGGATGAACTGGGTTGGTTTAGGGATGCAGTGGGGGAAGGGGAGATTTTGAAACTGGTGAAGTCCACATTGATACCATATGGCTGCAGGGTTCCCAGGCGGAATATGAGTTGCTGTTCCTGCAACCTTCGGGTGGCATCATTGTGGCAGTGCAGGAGGCCCATGATGGACATGTCATCAAGAGAATGGGAGGGGGAGTGGAAATGGTTTGCGACTGGGAGGTGCAGTTGTTTGTTGCGAACTGAGCGGAGGTGTTCTGCAAAGCGGTCCCCAAGCCTCCGCTTGGTTTCCCCAATGTAGAGGAAGCCGCACCGGGTACTGTACCCGGTGCGGCTTCCTCTACATTGGGGAAACCAAGCGGAGGCTTGGGGACCGCTTTGCAGAACACCTCCGCTCAGTTCGCAACAAACAACTGCACCTCCCAGTCGCAAACCATTTCCACTCCCCCTCCCATTCTCTTGATGACATGTCCATCATGGGCCTCCTGCACTGCCACAATGATGCCACCCGAAGGTTGCAGGAACAGCAACTCATATTCCGCCTGGGAACCCTGCAGCCATATGGTATCAATGTGGACTTCACCAGTTTCAAAATCTCCCCTTCCCCTACTGCATCCCTCAACCAGCCCAGTTCATCCCCTCCCCCCACTGCACCACACAACCAGCCCAGCTCTTCCCCCCCACCCACTGCATCCCAAAACCAGTCCAACCTGTCTCTGCCTCCCTAACCGGTTCTTCCTCTCACCCATCCCTTCCTCCCACCCCAAGCCACACCCCCAGCTACCTACTAACCTCATCCCACCTCCTTGACCTGTCCGTCTTCCCTGGACTGACCTATCCCCTCCCTACCTCCCCACCTACACCCTCTCCACCTATCTTCTTTACTCTCCATCCTCGGTCCGCCTCCCTCACTCTCCCTATTTATTCCAGTTCCCTCCCCCCATCCCCCTCTCTGATGAAGGGTCTAGGCCCGAAACGTCAGCTTTTGTGCTCCTGAGATGCTGCTTGGCCTGCTGTGTTCATCCAGCCTCACATTTTATTATCGAGGTTAGATAGGCCTTGGTTTTAGGGTAAATGTTTGGCACAACATCGTGGGCCGAAGAGCCTGTACTGTGCTATGTTCGAGGTACACTCGAGGGGGTGGCATATTTGAAGGGAGCTACTTGTGGGATCTCACCGAGCTGACTAGGATAAGGGGAGGATGGGGATGCAGGAGGGAAAAAGGGAGACAGCTGAAAGAGGGAGAGGTGGGTGTGGTGGGGGGGGGTGATAGGTACAGGATCTTGGGGGGGGGTGATAGGGGAGCGGAGGTTACTCCAGTGTTCAGGCCGAGCCCAGCTCCAAGTTGAAATGGGAGACTTCAGTGTTTGCTGGTGGAGGAGGGCCTTTTTGCACTTTGCAGCCTGTGGGATCTTGCTGTGTGGGGACAGCCTGCAGCTGTTTCTTTACAGTAGCGAGGCTACACTTTCCAAATTCAGATGTGGTGGGGCCGGTGAGGAGGGAGGGCTTCCGAAAGTGGGTGGTAATGATGCAGAAACGTTCAGGCTACTTCAGTGTGGGGTAAGGGCATTGCAGGGGACAGCAGGTGGGATCCTGCTGTGTCCTTCATTCCTATGTCAGCTCCTCTCCTTGTGGGGGCGCTGTGGTGGTGGGGGGATGGGTTCCGACAGGTCGTTAAGGGAATCCATTGGAGGTCCTGCATACTGTAGTCTGTGGGATCTTGCTGTGTATCCCCTTTGGCAGCATGTCACCCTCAGGCTGTCTGCAGGGACCCAGGCTGAGTTTTCTGACAGTCTGATAGTGGGTGGGGTGTAACATCCCTCCCGTTCGCTGTGCGCCCCCCCCCCAGGTCAGACACGCCCCTCCCCACCACCTTTCATCACCCCGTCACCCACCAAAATGTGACAGTAACATTGCGAATGTCTCCCAGACACAGCGGGGAGATGGGAACACGTGGCAAATGTGAGGCAGGAGAGGGCATCGCTATCAAACAGAGAGGGAATAGAGAGAGAGTGAGGCATTGAGTGATTCTCGAGCAAGAGAAAGCTCAACAGAGATGGAGACAGTGATAGGGACAGAGAGAGAGGGAGAAAGGGGGAGGGGTGGAAAGGAAAGAGAGAGCGAGAGAGGTGACTGCACCAGTGGAAGATCCACGTCTAATATTTAATGTAGAAACAGGACCAATCCCAGACAGAATGGACACGGGGCCTGAGCCCGGTGAATGGGAGTGGACCGGGGGGGGGGGCAGGGGGTATTAGTTTTGTTTTTCAACACGCCCCCACCCCATAATGTCAGAGAACCAGCTGGAGGGGGCAGGTTAAACACGGAGGGAGGGAGGGACATAGGCCCTGTGGGGTCACTCCTCCCACTGAGTCATTGGCCAGCCTCACAGAAAATAAACCCTGGGGGCAGTCAGAAAGCATTTGCCCCTCGAATCCGGATGAAATCTGTTCCCATTCTCTGGATTTAAAATGAGGGGAAAGTGCTGAGAAATTGGGGAGATTTTGGAAGTCAGTCAGTAATGGGACCTTGTTTGGATCCTTGTCATTTTTGTTTCAAAATATATTGGCTTTGATGTGATCAATTTCCCCCTCTCTCTCCCTGGGGGATTTCTGAGAGACTGAAGCTTGGGCACAGACAGAGGGAGACAAACAGAGTCTGAGAGTGGGGATGGGGGTGTGAATCCCAGCCTCTGGAGTAAACATTTCTCCCACCCCCCCTCCCCTCAAACAGAAACACTGGGACAGGCCTGAGACAGGTTGAGACACCTTCCTGTTCGCCGTTCTCTCAGTTTAACATCAGGGGCTCTGCTGGGGGAGTGGGAAACTGTCAGGTTGTGAAGTCCAACCTGTCATGGGATCTTGCTGTGCTTTTGATGCTTTTATTTATTTATTCAATTTTCATTTCTCTGTCTTTCCACACCCCACCCCTGAGGAGATTTGATTTGTGAGCTGTAACTCCAGATGATGTGGGGCTGCTGCACAGTCTGATCCCACAGATTTCACTGCCTCCCTCTCTCTCTGCCTCCATACCTGTACCTCCCACAGCTTTCTATAAATCTCTGTCTCCCCCACTTCCTTCACATCTCCCCGTTCACCAATACCCCACCTCCTCAGTCCCCTCCCCCAACTCTCTCACCCCTTTCCCCAGTTTTTTGCAGGAACTGTTCTAACATTCAGTGTTTCCCATTTCTGAACTTCCCTGTCCACCTCTCTCCACACCTTTCTCTCTGCCTGATGCTCATTCTATCTGTGACCACCCCTCTCTGTATCTCCATCACTCACTCTCCATGGTATCTATTTGCTCTCCTCTCCTTCGATTTCTCTCTGTACCTGTCCTTTCTCGTTCTCTCCCTGGGTTTTCTCTCTCTCTCTCTCTGTCAGTCCTTCTCTGTCTGTACTCTGCATTTATTCCCTACTCACACCTCTCTGCCCTTTTCCTTGTTCTGAATGGCATTTCTCTCTCTTCTCTCTCTCACTCCGTGGCTTTGTTGTTCCTTTTCTGCTCCTTTCCTTGGGTTTTGTCTTGTCTCTCTCACTGGTTTCTTTTGCTCTCTACTCCCTCTCTGTCTCTATCCCAGGCCTGTGCCTCAATCCCTTCTGTCCTCCCAGATCCCAGTTCATCCAGTCAGTTCCCAGTTCTCTCTACCTGACATACACCTCCCTCCGGTATGGAGCAGAGTAAGAGGCATCTTTGTGAGATTAAAGGGGTGTGTGAAGAGGTGTGAGAGAAAGCAACAACTCAAAAGTTCCGTCCAATGGCTCCTGTCTGTCTCTCCCTTCCCCCCTTAAACAGTCACTCCCTTTCTCTCACACTCCTTCACTCTCTCTCTCTCTCTCTCTCTCACACACATACACACACACACACACACACACACACACACACACGCCAGGCCTGAAATGCACACAGATACAAAGCTGCAGTTGCAAACTAGCTACAACACCCTTTCATTCAGAAAAGGGAACAGAGTTTTCTGCAGCCAGGGAACCCAGATTTATCCCACAGGGAAACACAATATTTTCACACAGAAAACACAAGATGTGAGTGGGATTGAACTGAACCAGTACAGTTGGCAAGTTTACTTTGAATGATTTTCTGAGAATGAACACCAATCAGTTGTACAGATAGGCATCAAGTGATGACATGGATCTGTTGCACAATTGGACCTATGTACATTGCACAAATGATCATGCGTTTCTTAAACACATTCACCTTCTCCCTGACAGTAACCAAGGGGCATCACAGCGCTGTCCCACTTTCTCATCAGCATTTCATTTGTAAAAGCACGGCATTATCTGATTGACAAAAACTGTCTTAAAGATGGTTAATCTCAGGGCTGTGTCTGCTACTGTACATGGAATCTGTATGTGTCATTTTGTTTCTTTTTGTCTGTGTTTGCGTGTGTTTGTGGTGTGTGCTTCCGCGTTTGTGTTTGGTTGTGTCTATCTGTGTGCTTCTGTCTTTGCATGACTGGGTCTGCGTGTACATATGTGTGCATAAATGTATCTGTGTGTCTCCATGTCTGTGCCTACATGTGCACGTGTCTCTGTGTCTGTGTGTATGTGTGTGTATTGACGCTCCTGTGGGCTACTCTCTCTGACTGAGCCCCTGCTGGCTTTCACCATCGACCATCCCTGTGCAATGGCGTGAGGAGGCCAGCAGAGGGTAGTATTGTTTCACTTTATAGCCAATAGACAGTGGACAACAGGTGCTGGAGTAGGCCATTCGGCCCTTCAAGCCAGCACCACCATTCATTATGATCATGGCTGATCATCCACAATCAGTATCCTGTTCCTGCCTTATCCCCATAGCCCTTGATTCCACTATCTTTAAGAGCTCTGTGCATCTCTTTCTTGAAAGTATCCAGAGAGTTGGCCTCCACTGCCTTCTGGGGCAGAGCATTCCATATATCCACCACTCTCTGGGTGAAGAAGTTTTTCCTCAACTCTGTTCTCAATGGCCTACCCCTTATTTTTAAATTGTATCCCCTGGTTCTGGACTCACCCACCAGCGGAAACATGCTTCCTGCCTCCACAGTGTTCAATCCCTTAATAATCTTATCTGTCTCAATCAGATCCCCTGTCATCCTTCTAAACTCAAGTGTACACAAGTCCAGTCACTCCAATCTTTCAACATATGATAGTCCCGCCATTCTGGGAGTTGACCTTGTGAACCTACGCTGCACTCCCTCAACAGCAAGAATGTCCCTCCTCAAATTTGGAGACCAAAACGGCACACAATACTCCAGGTGGGGTCTCACCAGGGCCCTGTACAGATGCAGAAGGACCTCTTTGCTCCTGTACTCAATTCCTCTTGTGATGAAGGCCAGCATGATATTAGCTTTCTTCACTACCTGCTGTACCTGCATGCTTGCTTTCATTTAAACACAAGGGAGCAATCGGGATCAGAGATAACAAGTGAGAAGCTGGATGAACACAGCAGGCCAAGCAGCATCTCAGGAGCACAAAAGCTGATGTTTCGAGCCGAGACCCTTCATCAGAAAAGTGGGATGGGGAGAGGATTCTGAAATAAATAGGGAGGGATGGGGAAGCGGAGCGAAGATGGATTGCAGTGGGAGAGAGATCCCCTGACGTTGGTCTGGAGGGAGGAGGGTAACTTCTTCAGGTTAGGTATCCCTGGAAGAGGCTTCGCAGTGAGGTTAAAATCGTGATCAGAGATAATGGGAACTGCAGATGCTGGAGCAATCGGGAGTGAGACGCAGATCCCTCTCTCTATATATATGCATCCCCCACCTCATTCTGTCTCTGCCCCCACTCTCTGCCACTCCTGCTCTCTCACTCCATCTCACTCCTCCCTCCCTTTCTCTCTCCCTCTCTCTCTCTCTCTCTCTGTGTCCGATCCTTCGAGGTTGGCCCACCACGAGGAAAGCTCATGTTTGATGTGATGGTGGGTGAACGCCCCCTTCCTGCCAAAAGGTGCAGAAGGAAGATGATAAGTCTAATGCGAGAAACAAAATGGGACAATGGACAAGCAAAGACAGCGAACATTAGAAGATATTGAGTGTCAGTGAGCAGCTTATTGTTGAGAACGTGATGCCTGAGAGCCCTGTCCGCTTCTCTTCCATCACTTCACTGAACATTGAAGATAACTCACTCAGTGACAGTCGGAACTGCTGATGCTGGAGTTTGAGATAACACTGTTTGGAGAGACACAGCAGGCCGGGCAGCATCAGAGGAGCAGGAATGCCGATGTTTCGGGTCAGGAGCCTTTTTCAGAAATGGGGGAGGGGGAAGGAGGCTCTAAAATAAATAGAGTGAGGGACGGCGGTGACAGACAGTACATTGGGGAGCGATACGGTGGGAGAGAAGACAAACAGGTCAAGAAGGCATGGATGAAGCCAGGAGAGGTGAGAGTGGGTGGTGGGGTTGGTCAATGAGCTCGCAGAAGCGGATAGGTGGGAGGAGCGGGTAGGTGGGCGGGAAGATAGACGGGTCAAGGAGGCAGGGATTGGGGCGGGGGACGCCGGTCTTGGGATGAGATCTAGAGATAATGGGAATTGCAGATGCTGGAGAATCCAAGATAACAAAGTGTGAAGCCGGATGAACACAGCAGACCAAGCAGCATCTCAGGAGCACAAAAAGTGTTGTCTTGGGATGAGATCTAGTGGGGGGTGTGGACGATATGAAGGATATACTTCCCTGTCCACCCCTATCTGCCTTTTGAGGAACCGCTCTCTCCTCAACCGCCCTGTGCGCTCCACACTTCCGACTAACCCCACCAACTCTGGCACATTTCCCTGCAACTGCAGGAGGTGCTACACCTGCCCCTTCGCCTCCCCCACTCACCCACATCCCAGACGCCAAAAAAACCTTCCACGTTAAACAGATGTTCACCTGCACACCCAGTAATGTGGTCTATTGTATCCGCTGTTTCCAATGTGGGCTCCTCTACATCAGGGAAACCAAATGGATGCCCGGAGACCGCTTTGTGGAGCACCGACGCTCGATTTGCGACAAACGACTGCACCTCCCAGTCATGAACCAGTTCAACACTCCCTCCCACTCCCTGAATGACATGTCCATCCTGGGCCCCTTCCAGCGCCACATCGATGGCACCCGGAAACTGGAGGAACAGCAACAATAATACAATTCACTCTGCTGCTTGGCTCTCTTTAATGTACATATTTATCAATTACAAATTGAAGTGATAGGTACAGTCAGTGGAACAGTGCCTTTTCTCACTGGCCCACTGAGCTGAGAGAGTCATTGAAATGTTTCCCTGTAACCCCTGTGGGATAAGGTTGGATAAACCCGCACTACCCTCAGGCTGTTACCATAGCGACAGGCTGCTTCATTGCTGAAACATTGAACTGAAATGAGAAAATCCTGGATGGATTGATGAATGAGTGAATTTGATTGATTGATGAATTTGGGTAAAGGGATATTTCAGCACATTCTTCAGCTGCTGCCTGAACTTAGTCTGGGTCACGGCATAAATCGCGGTGTTTGTGCAGCAACTGAGGAGCTGCAGCATGAAGCCCAGTTCCTGCACAAAGTCATCTAGATGCGCTGATTCATACCCAATCCACCACATCCGTCTCCAGAGAGAATACACCATTAACATTGACCATAACAGGATGAAATTGGCTGAGATCAAGAACAGTAAAATGATGGATTTTTTTTCGATTTCTCATTTCTGTGTCACACTGACCGTCCCCATTGGTGTGAGTCCGGAGTCTCCTGCGGGCTCTGCTGGTCACGAAAATGTGTCTGACGGTGAAAACATTGAGCAGCAGAATCAGGAGAAATGGGAGAGTCGGGGTCAGAATGTGGTGGAAGAACTCAATTGTGATCCAGACAGGAGAGACAAAAACATCGATTGTTCCCTCACAAAACCAGGGGAGGTTCCTCAGCCAATAGCGAGCTGTGAGCATAAAATACCAGAAAATGTTCTTTAAACAGCTCAGCACAGTCACTGTTCCCAGAACCACAGCCGCCGTTTTCTCACTGCAATATTTACTTTTCAGCTTCTGGCAACAAATGGCCACAAATCGATCAAAGGTGAAAGTGACGGTGAACCAAACAGAACAGTCAGTGGCTGCATAAAGCAGGACGGCGTGGATATTACACACGGGGATGGACAACAGGAAATAAAACTGTTCCTGATAAACAATGGGAATGTGTCTCAATATCAGGTCGAGGATAATGACCAGTAGATCCGCCACTGCCAATGGCCCCCAGGTAACGTCTGACACATGGAGACAATCCACAATCTTTATAAAGCAGGACGTAGATCGTCACTACGTTAACTGTGAGGAAGGGAAATAAATAAATTAAACATCAGCCTGGAGGCAAAGTTACCAGTTTGATTGAAGCCCCAGTGACATTTTCAAATGTATCACTGATTTACTGAAAAAAAGCTGAAATAACGCGTAGTAATGTCTCAATTTGTTTTATTTTACAAAAAAACTAACATAAAATACAAGAAACTCTTCCTCCTGAAAGACACAAACACACATCCATAAGGACAGATGGCTTCTAGAACATTCCCACAGACTCGATCACTCGAGAACAGGCACAGGTCATTTCCTTACAGTTCCTGATATAGAGGGTGAAGACGTTGCTGTCCTGAAGGATTCTCTCCCAGTTCCCTGAAGACAAACGGAGGATGGAAATTTCAGTCTTTTCATCCACACTGTGGTCAATTTTTGTTTGTGAAGAAACATGAACACAGGGAAAATGTATTCACCCCATTAACTGCCTGAGGGGAATATGAAACAGAGTTTCCTTCTCTCTGGAATGGGATCTTTTCCCTCGGGATCTTATCTTTTGTTCAATTAACTGGCATCCAACTGTTCACAAATAATGTCAGATACAGAATGTTCCGGGGAATGTCGGATACAGAATGTGATGGAGTCACAAAGACCCACATCACAAAGGCCCTTCTGTCCATCAGTTTTGGTGAGACCCACTCAGCCTCGCGGTGGAAATCTCTCCCCAAACTCAACACGAGCAGCGGCGGAGGTAAGACGGACCCGCAAGACTGCAGCTAAGGTAAAGCAGTTTATTTTAAAAATTACTTACCGGTAACGGGCAGCGGTGTTTTTCCTCTTTCAGAGAAGGAGCGGCAGCAGCGGAGGAAGTGACGAGGACCAGGGGGTAGCCGGGAAGGAAAGCAGTGACCATATATATCAGCAAGGCGACTAATTCCCGGAAGGTATGTTGCGTCCCTGGTGCCAGGGTCCGGGACGTCTCCGATCGGGTGTATAAGGTTCTAAAAGGGGAGGGCGAACAGCCAGAAATCGTGTTACATATTGGCACAAATGATATAGCCAGAAATAGGATTGAGGATATAAAAAGTGATTTCTGGGAGTTAGGATGGAAACTGCAAAGCAGGACCAACAGAGTAGTGTTCTCCGGTTTACTACCGGTGCCACGAGATAGCGAGGTGAGGAGCAGGGAGCGGGTGCAGCTTAACACGTGGCTACGCAGCTGGTGTAGGAGGGAGGGCTTCAGATATGTAGATAATTGGGATGCCTTCTGGGGAAGGTGGGACCTGTACAAGAAGGACGGGTTGCATCTGAACTGGAAGGGGACCAATGTCCTGGGTGGAAGGTTTGCTCGAGTAGTTCGAGAGGGTTTAAACTACTATGGCAGGGGGGTGGGAACCTGAGCTGTATACCGGAGGTGAGAGTTGATGCAGCTGAGGCAGTAGCAAGAGGTAGACCAGCTAGTGGGAAGGATTTTCCTGGGAAGGAACCAAGGGATCGGTTAAAGTGTGTTTGCTTTAATGCAAGGCGTATCAGGAATAAAAGTGATGAACTTAGAGCATGGATCAGTACCTGGTGCTATGATGTTGTGGCCATAACAGAGACATGGGTTTCTCATGGGCAGTAATGGTTGCTGGATGTTCCAGGGTTTAGAACATTTAAAAAGAATAGGGAGGGGGGAAAAGAGGAGGGGGTGTAGCACTACTAATCAGAGAGGGTTTCACAGCTACAGAAGCTTCCATTGTCGAGGAAGATCTGCCTACTGAGTCAGTATGGGTGGAAATTAGGAACAGCAAGGGAGCAGTCAACTTGTTAGGGGTTTACTACAGGCCCCCCAATAGCAGCAGGGAGACTGAAGAAAGCATAGGTCGACAGATTTTGAAAAAGTGTGGACGCAGTAGGGTTGTTGTAATGGGTGACTTTAACTTTCCTAATATTGATTGGAACCACCTTCGAGCAGAAGATTTGAATGGAGCTGTTTTTGTAAGGTGTGTTCAGGAGGGTTTCCTAACGCAGTACGTTGACAGGCCGATGAGGGGAGAGGCCATTCTAGACTTGGTGCTCGGAAATGAGCCAGGGCATGTATCAGATCTTGTGGTGGGAGAGCATTTTGGTGATAGTGACCATAAGTGCCTGACATTCTACATAGCTATGGAGAAGGAGAGGATTAGGCAAAATGGGAGGATATTTAATTGGGTAAGAGGAAACTATGACGCGATTAGACATGAGTTAGGAAGCATGGACTGGGAGCAATTGTTCCATGGTAAGGGAACTATAGACATGTGGAGACTGTTTAAGGAACAGTTGTTGGGAGTGATGAGTAAATGTGTCCCTCTGAGACAGGCAAGAAGGGGTAAGATATAGGAACCTTGGATGACGAGAGTGGTGGAGCTTCTTGTGAAAAGGAAGAAGGTAGCTTACATAAGGTGGAGGAAGCTAGGGTCAAGTTCAGCTAGAGACGATTACACGCAGGCAAGGAAGGAGCTCAAAAATGGTCTGAGGAGAGCCAGGAGGGGGCACGAGAAAGGCTTGGCAGAAGGAATCAGGGAAAACACAAAGGCATTTTACACTTATGTGAGGAATAAGAGAATGGTCAAAGAAAGAGTAGGGCCGATCAGGGATAGCATAGGGAACTTGTGTGTGGAGTCTGGGGAGGTAGGGGAAGCCCGAAATGAGTTTTTTGCTTCTGTCTTTACGAAAGAAACCAAGTTTGTAGTGAATGAAACCTTTGAAGAGCAGGTGTGCATGTTGGAATGGTTAGAGATAGAGGAAGCTGATGTGCTGAAAATTTTGTCAAACATTAAGATTGACAAGTCGCCAGGCCCGGACCAGATTTGTCCTCGGCTGCTTTGGGAAGCGAGAAATGCAATTGCTTCGCCACTTGCGAGGATCTTTGCATCCTTGCTCTCCACTGGAGTCGTACCTGAGGACTGGAGAGAGGCAAATGTAATTCCTCTCTTCAAGAAAGGAAATAGGGAAATCCCCGGCAATTACAGACCAGTAAGTCTCACGTCTGTCATCTGCAAGTTGTTAGAAAGGATTCTGAGGGATAGGATTTATGACCATCTGGAAGAGCATGGCTTGATCAAATACAGTCAACACGGCTTTGTGAGGGGTAGGTCATGCCTCACAAACCTTATCGAGTTTTTTGAATTTGTGACTAGAAAAATTGATGAGGGTCGAGCTGTGGATGTGGTGTATATGGACTTCAGTAAGGCATTTGATAAGGTTCCCCATGGTAGGCTCATTCAGAAGGTCAGGAGGAATGGGATGCAGGGGAACTTAGCTGCCTGGATACAGAATTGGCTGGCCAACAGAAGACAGCGAGTGGTAGTAGAAGGAAAATATTCTGCCTGGAAGTCAGTGGTGAGTGGAGTTCCACAGGGCTCTGTCCTTGGGCCTCTACTGTTGGTAATTTTTATTAATGACTTGGATGAGGGGATTGAAGGATGGGTCAGCAAGTTTGCAGACGACACAAAGGTCGGAGGGGTCGTTGACAGTATAGAAGGCTGTTGTAGGCTGCAGCGGGACATTGACCGGATGCAGAGATGGGCTGAGAGGTGGCAGATGGAGTTCAACCTGGATAAATGCGAGGTGATGCATTTTGGAAGGTCGAATTTGAAAGCTGAGTACAGGATTAAGGATAGGATTCTTGGCAGTGTGGAGGAACAGAGGGATCTTGGTGTGCAGATACATAGATCCCTTAAAATGGCCACCCAAGTGGACAGGGTTGTTAAGAAAGCATATGGTGTTTTGGCTTTCATTAACGGGGGATTGAGTTTAAGAGTCGTGAGATCTTGTTGCAGCTCTATAAAACTTTGGTTAGACCGCACTTGGAATACTGCGTCCAGTTCTGGGCGCCATATTATAGGAAAGATGTGGATGCTTTGGAGAGGGTTCAGAGGAGGTTTACCAGGATGCTGCCTGGACTGGAGGGCTTATCTTATGAAGAGAGGTTGACTGAGCTCGGTCTCTTTTCATTGGAGAAAAGGAGGAGGAGAGGGGACCTAATTGAGGTATACAAGATAATGAGAGGCATAGATAGAATTGATAACCAGAGACTATTTCCCAGGGCAGAAATGGCTGGCACGAGGGGTCATGGTTTTAAGCTGGTTGGAGGAAAGTATAGAGGGGATGTCAGAGGCGGGTTCTTTACACAGAGAGTTGTGAGAGCATGGAATGCGTTGCCAGCAGCAGTTGTGGAAGCAAGGTCATTGGGGTCATTTAAGAGACTGCTGGACATGCATATGGTCACAGAAATTTGAGGGTGCATACATGAGGATCAATGGTCGGCACAACATCGTGGGCTGAAGGGCCTGTTCTGTGCTGTACTGTTCTATGTTCTATGTTCTATGTTCTAATGGTCTCCTTTGACGTAACAGCCCTGTTCACATCCATCAACATCAACCTGGCCAAAGAAACACTGACTACACTATTAGAAGATCCGAAGACACAGACACCAGACACCACCAACCTCATCAGCAAGGACAACATCAGCAAGCTAGTGGACCTATGCCTCACCCCCCACTTCACTTTCAATAACAAAACCTACAGACAAACCAACGGTACACCCATGGGATCTCCGATATCAGGGTTCTTAGCAGAGGCAGTAATGCAGAGACTCGAACAAACAGCTCTGCTTATCATCCAACCCAAACTTTGGGTCCGCTACGTGGATGACACCTTTGTCATCACGAAACAAAACAAATTGGAGGAAACTTTCAAGACCATCAATAATATCCTTACTGGCATAACATTCACAAAAGAGGAGAAAAACAACAACAAACTGCCATTCCTAGATGCCACAGTAGAGCGAACTGCCAATGGGGAACTTCAAACCAGCATCTACAGGAAAACAGCACATATGGACCAAATACTGAACTACAGGAGCAACCATCCCAACACCCACAAACGAAGCTGCATTAGAACATTATTCCAACGAGCCACCACACACTGCAGCACAGAGGAACTACGCAGAGCAGAGGAAAATCACCTATACAGCGTATTCAAAAAGAACGGGTACCCTATGAACACACACTGCCGATTCCTCAGCAATAAGCCCAAACAAACAGACAAAACGGGCTCAGAAACCATAACCACTCTCCCCGACATCAAAGACATTTCCAAAATGACTGCCAGACTACTCGGACCTCTTGGCATCAGGGTAGCCCACAAACCAACCAACACACTAAAACAGCAGCTAATGAACTTAAAAGACCCTATACAGACAACAAATAAAATGAACATCGTCTGCAAAATACCTTGCAAGAACTGTGACAAACACTACATTGGACAAACGGGCAGAAAGCTAGCCACCAGGATACACGAACATCAACGAGCCACAAAACGACATGACCCACTCTCCTCATATCCTTACATACAGATAAGGAAGGACACCACTTTGATTGGGACAACACATCCATCCTTGGACAAGATAAACAGACACACGCGCGAGAATTCGTAGAAGCATGGCATTCCAACCGGAACTCCATCAACAAACACGTTGATTTGGAGCCAATCTACCATCCCCTGAGAAAAAGAACAGGAAATGACATCACCAACGCAGGAAATGACTTCACCAACCCAAGGAAACCTAACCAAATAAATAGAAAGCGGGACAGAACACCAGCGCTTCATCGGAGGGTCACTGATGATGTTACCTAGAATGGTGACGAAATGTCTGAAAATGAATCACCTCTCGTTTATCCGTATTAAACTCCATTTGCCACCTTTCAGCCCAATTCTGCAGTTTATCCAAGTCTCCCTGCAACCTGCAACATTCTTCCACACTGTCCACCACTCCACCGACTTTAGTGTCATCTGCAAACTTACTCACCCATCCACCTATGCCGGCAGCCAAGTCATTTATCAAAATGACAAACAGCAGTGGTCCCAAAACAGATCCTTGAGGCACACCACTCGTGACCTGACTCCAGGCTGAATATGGTTATGGGGAAGTCTGTGCTATGATGGAAGGATAAAATAACAGTAAAGTACATGAACGGAAAGCGATTGCAGAACATGGTGGTGCAGATGTATTTGTGAGTCCTGGCACATGAATCCTATAATTTTAGTCTGCGCATGTAGCCAGTGATTAAGAAAGCATATGGAATGGTCCTGTTTTATGCAAAAGTTATCTGTATAATCATTGGATTGTTGTACTACATCTGTACTGGGCTTTACTGAGACCACTCCCGATATATTCCATGCAGTTGCAATTCCCTTAGCTGAAAACAAAATGCAATTGCTTCAGAAGCTTATCAAATTTATTCACGTTACTCATTCCTGGAAGGAAAGCCTTGTCGAGCCACAGAGTCATACAGTTCAGGAACAGACCCGTTGGTCCAACCCGTCCATGCTGACCAGAATTTCCAAACTGATGTATTTCCTTTTGCTAGCATTAGGCCCATAACCCTCTAAACCCTTCCTATTCATGTATCCATCGTGGTGCCTTTTAAATGTTGTGACTGTACCAGTCTCAACCACTTCCTCTGGCAGCTTATTGCTGACACACAACACCCTCTGCATGCAACAGTTACCCTTCAGGTATCTTTAAAATTTCCTCCGTCTCTCAATAACTCTATGCGCTCTATTTTTGCACACCCTCACCTGAGAAAAAATGACCTTGGCTGTTCACTGTATCACACAATATTCGAGAAAAATTGCCATCTCTCAGCCCCCGAAGCAGTCTGTGTACATGTGTGGTTCGACAACAGTCAAGCTTATGCTGTAGAAGTGTCGGTAATATTCATGTAACAGCACATAGCTATACACTGCTCATGTCCACGGTAATAATGGAGCAGTTTATCCAGCTCTTCAAAGCTGGTTTCAAAGGAAGGGGATGAAGCCATTCAGCTCATCAAAACTATTGGGAAATAAGAGGCACAGCCCATTCACTCTCTCCTGCCTCTTTCACAGGAAGACAAGGAGTCTCGTCAGCACATCGAGCTGTTAAACAGGTACCGGGGGTCATCCAATCAGGTCCTTGAACCTTTTCCCTGGGACCAGGAGTCGGCCATTCCGACCCTCAAGCTACATAAACAGAAACAGAACGATGCCATTGATGCTCCAACATGACAAACCAATGAAGCAGAGAATGCACAGACAGACTGCTCCATGTGGTTTCTCCTGGTGCCATTGCTAATGGTACACACATGTGACTTTAACGTCGGAACAAAAACAAAGTCACTGGAAAAACTCAGCAGCTCTGGCAGCATCTGTGAAGGAGAAAACAGAGTTAATGTTTCGAGTCCGGTGACCCTCGCTCAGAACGGTTACTTTAATGTCACTTGCTGAAGGTTAGGAGGGACAGTGGATGATAAGGGAATAGTGTAGGTTAGATGGGCTTCAGTTTGGTTTCACGGGTTGGTGCAACATCGAGGGCTGAAGGCTCTGTACTGCACTGTAATGTTCTATGAATCATATCAGATCGCATGGATGAGTTACAGCAGTAGCTGGAGGCAAAGAGGAATTTACAGGAGCGAGGGAATGTGATGAATATCTGTTCCGGGGGTAGAAAAACTGCAGTGAGGTTGATGGTTGTAGGAAATGTTGGATGGGTAGACAGGCAATGCAGGAGTCTCCTGTGGCCATCTCCATCTCAAACGATTATGCTGTTTTGGGGAATTCGGGCGTGACAGACTTTCGGAGGAATATAGCACTCAGAGCCAAGTTTCTGGTAGCCATACTGTATCTACTGTAATGAGGATTACATCAGGTTCCAAGTGATTGATTTCAGGGAACTGTCAAGGCAGAAACACAGGCAGACGTTCCTGCAGCCAACTGCAAGACAGCAGGATAGTGTGTTGCCTACAGAGTGCGAGGGTTAAGGATGTCTTGGACAGGGTATATAATATTCTCAATGGCTCGACAGACGAACAGGAGATTGTTGTACACTTTGGAACTAACAACATAGGACGAGAAAATGGATGAGATTTTGAGGGTAGCACATGGGAAATTAGGGAAGGACGTATGAAAGTTTGTTGGTGAGTACAGTAATACCTGGATTACTTCTGGTGCCACGAACTAGTGAGGTTTGGAATAGAGAAGATCGAGCAGATGGACTCGGGGCTGAGGAGCTGATGTGGGGGAAAGGATACACATTTCTGGATATTTGGAATCTCTTCCGGGTTGAAGTGAACTTTACAAGGAGGAATGATTGTAGTTGAATGGGAAGTGGCCTAATATTCTAGCAGTGAGAATTGTTATAGTCATCCAGGAGGATTTAAACTGGTAAGATGATGAGGGTGGGATGCGGGGTTGGTGCAGATGGATATGCTGGAGGGATCAAGCGACATTGTGAGAAAAGGGAGCAGTCTGAGTCTGGTACAGTAGTTCTTAAAAAAAAAGCAAGTCAAATAGGCAAGGCAGGCTGGAGCAAAGCAGAGAATGAGGTAGGCCTGATAAGTTAAACTGCATTTATATCAATGCAGGTGGTCTGACAATATTGCAGATTAACTCAGGGCACGGTTGGTGACATGAGACTGGGATAACATAGCTATCAAATGTGGCTCCTGGATGGACAGTCATGGCAGCTTAATGTTCAAACAGATAGCTGCTATCAGACAGGTAGAAAAGGTTGCAAAGGAGGTGGGGAAGAAGGGCGATGGCATTTTTGATTTGGGATAACATTCTGGCTGTACTTAGGGAGGATATTCCTATGAGTGTGATCAATGAAGTTATTTGGGTGCAATTGAGAAATAAGAAAGTGTTGACCACCTTGTTGGAATTGTACTCCCCACCACAAAAATAAACAGTCAGTGGTTCAATTGAGAAGCAAATTTGTAAGGATATGACAGTTATCTGTAAAAATAATAAGGTGGCCACGGTAGGGGATTTTAACTTTCCAAAAATAGACTGAGCCTGCCGTACTGTGAAAGAATCGGATAGAAAGCGGGTTTTTTTGTGTATGTTCATGAATTTTTTTTTGTTCAGCATATGGATTTACCTCTAAGAGAAGGTTAAAGAAAGAATTGGACGTACTCTCGGGGAATAAGGCAGGGAAAGTGACTGAGTTGTCAGTGGGGTAGCACTCTGTGGCAAAAAAATCCACAATTTTATTCATTTTAAAATAAGTATGAAAAAGAATTGACCTGATCTAAAAGCTAAAGTTCTAAACTTCAGCAAGGTCATTTTGAATGATATTAGCCGTGAACTTACAAAAGTTGATATGAGTGATATTAGCAAGTAAAGGGATGGCTTGCAATGGGAAATCGTCACAAATTTATAACGAAATTCCAGAGACAGTACACTTGGTTAGGATGAAAGGCAAGGCTGATAGGTGTAGGGAATGCTGGATGACTCGAGAACTTGAGGTTCGGATCAGGAAAAAGAAGGAGGCGTGTATCAGGTATTGACAGCGGGGATTGTATGAATCCCTACAGGATGCGAAGGACAGTTGGAGTATACTTAAGAAGGGAATCATGAGGGCAAAAAGTGGTCATGAGAGAGTTTCAGTAAATAGGGTTAAGGAGAAGTCAAAGGATTTATGCAAATACATTTTGGAGAAAAGAGTACATAAGGAGAGAATGGGGCCCCTTAAAAATCAGCAAGATTGCCTATGTGTGGAACCGCAGGAGATGAGTGAGTTACTAAAATGAACAATTTGTATCTGTGCTTTCTGTTCAAAGCATATGAACGTGAGGGAACTTGGGGAAATAAACAGTAAGAAGTGTCCACGTTATGGAGGTAGTGGTGCTGGCCCCTTAAAATGCATAAAGATGAATAAATCATCAGGATCTGATCAAGTATATCCTCGGCATTTATGGGAACCCAGGGAACTGACTTATGGGCCCCTTGCTGAGATATTTGTATCATCGATAGCCACCGATGAGGTGATGGAAGGCTGAAAGTGGGCTAACATGGTCCCACTATTTAAGAAAGGTGATCAGGGAAAGCTAGGGAACTGTAGACTGGTGAGGATGACATCAGTGATGGGCACATTGTTGGAGGGGATTTTCAGGACAGGATTTACATGTATTTGGAAAGGGAAGGGCTGATTGAGGACAGTCAACATGGCTTTGCGCCTGGGAAATTGTGTCTCAATAACTTGATTAAATTTGAAGAAATGACGAGAAGGATTGATGGAGGCAGAGTGTTAGATGTTGTCGATATAGGTTTCAGTCAGGCATTCAACAAGGTTCCACATGGTGGACTGGTTAGCAATGTCACGTCACATGGAATACAGGGAGAACGAACAATTTGAACAAAAATTGGCTCAAAGGAGGAAGATAAAGCACAGTGACAGAGTGCTTTTCGAAATGCAAACCTGTGGCCAATGGTGTGCTACAAGGACCAGTCCAGGGCCATTGTTTTGTCATTCTACAATGATTTCACTTTTAAAACAGGAGGTATAGTTGGTAAGTTTGCAGATGACACCAAAATTGGTGATGTAATGAACAATGAAGCAAGATATCTCAGAGTAAAATTTGATTTGAATTTCCCACAGTTCCTCATTATCACTATTCACCATGTTCCCTGCTATTTCTGGAAGAGTTTCTGTTCCTCCCTTCATGGAAACAGAACATCACATTCACTACACCAGGCAGGACTGGCGTGTGTCATGTCGTGAATATATTGGAGGTCGGCACTCTGGCACATGATGGATAAGTCACCCACTGCTGCACAGAAAGTTCTAGAATGAGATAACAATGTGAAGAGCTGGATGAAGCGCCCAGACCCGAAACATCAGCTTTCCTGCTTCTCTCATGCTGCCTGGCCTACTGTGTTCATCCAGCTCAATACCTAATCTCATATTCCAACATCGGCTGTTCCTACTATCTCTGAGTAAGTTCTAGAATGAAACCAGTTCACTTGGTGCCCTTTGTCAGTACTGCCCTCTCCCTGATACAGACATTGTGCACTCTCTCAGTGTTGGAAATGCCTTCCTCTCCTTAGTTTATTTTCCTGGCTGATAAACAGTCATATCTCTACACAGTCGCAGTGGCCTGAAATACTAATGACTCTGCTCCTAATAGCAGCAGCGGACAATGTAATTGCACAATTTTCTATACCACAGTCACAATAGCAGCAACACCACTATTGCTGCTGGAGGTGACTGGGGATGTTGGGGATGAGATGGCCTTGTGGCATTATTTCTAGTCTATTAATCCAAGGATCCAGGTAATGACCCACACCCTGATTCAAATCCCGCCACGGCAAATTGTGGAATTTGAATTCAATGAACTACATGGAATGATGAAACTATTACGCCATCGTTGATCATTGGGAAAAACCCACCTGGCTCACGAATGGCCATCAAGGGAGGAAATCTGCCACCCTCACCTGGTCTGGCCTGCATGTGACTCAAGACCAACAGCAATGTGGTTACCTCTCAACTGCCTTTTGGAATGGCCAAGCCAGCCACTCACTTGTATCAATCACCACAAAGTCTCAAAGAAATGACACAGGACAGACCTATATACCAGCAATGTACAGCACGTGGTTCAAGAAAGCAGTTCACAGGTATCTTTTCAAGGGCAACTAGGAAAGGGAAATAAATGCTGGCCCAGCCAGTCACACCCACATCCCATGAATGAATAAGTGAAGATGACCACACTCAGAGAAGACAGACTGAGGGGACATAACTTATTTCAGACAGGGACTTAGAAGAATATCTACATGGGCACGACATTCAGGAATATGGGAAAAGGTGAGAAATAAATGTAATTAATTTCACATTTTATTTCCATCCCACCTGATCACCAACAATCCCTTTCTTTGTTTCTTGTTTTCCTCTAGCTCTATCTTTCAGCATTTATTCAACTTATTCCTTCTCCCCTTCAAAACAAACATCCCTGTCAACAGAATAAATCAGAATAGTTACCAGCTGATTTCAGTTCTGATGTCTGTTCAGTGGACTTGAAATGCTGACTCTTTTTAAATTTCATCAAAGCCTGCCAAACCTGTTCATTTCCCTCAGCACTTTGGTTCTTTTTGTTTCAGATCTCTGACATCTTTCTTTCTTTGATTTCAACGTTTTTTTTCATGGGATATCAGAATCACTGGCAAGAGCAGCATTTGTGAACCATCGTTAATTACCTTTAACTGTGACCATTCCACAAGGCAGTTTGGAGCCAAACACATTGTTATGGGTTTGAATTAACACTTAATCCAGACCAGTAAAATGTTAGATTTCTTTATCAGAGGAGATCAGTGGAATGAGATCGTTTTTTTCATCAAAACGTTGCTGATTTTATGGTTGTTATTACTGAAATTCACTTTCGTTACAATTCTTATCATTCGAATTTAAGTTCTGCCACCAACTGTGGTGTGATTTGAAACAGTATCTTTAGAGTAATAACCTGTGTCTCTGGAATTACCTGCTGAGTGACTTAATTGCTCTGAGATGATGTTCCTATCGTTAATTACTTCAGAAACAAGAACAAGGGTGTGATCAAATTATTTATAACTTGGAAGACTGGTCAGAAAAGAGCTGGAACTATAAAGTCTGAATTTTACCACGTCATAGATAATGGTTTACTCAGTAACAGTACAGAGGCAGAGGGGGAGAGTGGGGACATTATGGAGCTGGTGTTGGACAGGTTTGGTGATGCAGACAATAGCGAAACATAAATCAATAAAGGCCCTCAATGATGTGAACAAGCCTTGTTCTCAGATGCTTGTGAAGGATGAGTCTGAAATTCATGGACAATAAAGTGAGGTTTTAATTAAACTGAAGATAATAGATTCCATCTTTTCCAAATGTTGGCAACAGAAACAACAATAAAGTTGAATATACTTTATGGAAGTAATGACTGGACAGACATAGAGAGACTTACCAGGAACACCAACAATAGCGAGAATGGGATAGTAACCAACTTGAATAACCCACAGTACACCTAGTATCCGACCTGGTAATGTCGACCAATAGTTGGTAAGAAGGGAAAGACCCAAGGATAAACTCCTGTCCATTGTTGGAACATCCCAATCTCTTGTTCGCAGATTCTGATCCATTGTTGTAACATTCCAGTCTATTGTTCTCAGCTTCTGATCCATTGTTGTCACATTCCAGTCTATTGTTCTCAGATTCTGATCTCTCCGCCCCCTTTCTCTGCAGCTGCTGATCCCTGTTAGTGCGTTTGCTGATGTCTCACTTACACTATGGGATAACACACTGAATGGAGCCCCTCAGTAATAGGAGAGGGAAAGCCTCCTGTGATACAGTTCGAATCCATGGAGACTGACATCAATCACAGTCACCGAACAAACAGTTCCAGTTAACCCCTTTCAATCCACCTTTAGTGAACCTTCAGTTCACGATTAAAACTGGACTGGATTGCATGTTAACATCGTTGGCTATAGGTCTTATATACCATTAGCAATTGCTCTAACGACGTCTGTCGTGAGGGAGAATGATGGATGTTTTCATTTTTCAGACTAAATGACTCTGCCCTGTTGTCCATGTGCAATGCTGTAACCACCTGCACCAACACCCTCCCCCTCCAAAAAAAAACACAATCAAAATGTCATTACTGTGCTGATTACTCTGGCACAGCCAACAACAACAACAAAAAAAAAATCGCTGGGCATAGTCGGGCTGACCTTGCAGCGTAAGTGTGGTTTTCTCGCTGCTGTAATAAAACAACAATGTATCTTCAACACGCAAAGGTCTTCATTGCAGGTTATGTGCTTTAAAGCGTAACATTTACATTTCTTGATTCAATTGACCAAAACTAAAATCAAATGCAGCGTGTGCAATGATGTTGTTCATTAAAGAGCAACGGACTAAATAGTCAGGGACAGAGTGAATGTGACAATTGTTCAGAGACAGAGAGGAATGGCGGCAGTGGCTGTAGTGACTGGAGAGGAGGACAGTGATATCCCAATGTCACCAGTATTTAACTAGCACTTATTCTGACAGACAGAATGAAATGCAAAGCAGAGCAAGTCAATACGTCATTTTTGGGAGATGGAGTGCCAAACAACAACAATATGATCATAGTATGATAATTTCCTACATCACATTTAAAGTTGTGTGTTATGTATACACTTTTTAATCATGGGGTATGCCCAGCACATTCAAAATTAAAAGCAGATCAAGATTTCAAAATGTTAGGTGTATCGCGAGATGACAGAATAATAATAGTAGGAATACAGTTCATCCCCAGCCGGTACAGAGATGATGGGCTGAGTGACCACCGCTTTGCTGTAAATATTCTGAGATTTGTATGAAAAGCTTTCAGAGCCTGAGGGGAGATGTTTTCAGTGAAGGGCACGGATTGTGCTGTCAAGAATAATCTATTTCTGTTGTGTCATGAAGTGCAGCTGCCTCTAAGATTACTTTTAATCAAAATTGATTTCCAGATATTCATGCATTTAGGATGATATTCGCAATTTTTTTGGAACGTAAAAGAAGAAACAGACACTGGGGCATGATGAGTGCAATCGGCACAATAACACTAATGGAAACAGGAATGGATGATATTGTCAAAATCTCACCAACCTGGGCCAGTCCAGAAAAGCAAAATGCTGGAGATGATGGAAATTTGAAACAGAAACAGAAATTGGTGGAGAAACACAACAGATGAGGCAACATCTGGAGACAGATTTTGTGTTAACATATCTAGTCTGTTATGAACCAGTTCTGAAAAAGTCACATTACAGATGCTGCTGGACTGGATAAGTTTCATTCCAGCAGTTCTTTTCTTTCTTTTGGACTGTCACAATTTGTCTGATCTGGATCAGAACAACAAAGCTGCCATTTGAGTTGGCCTACAAGTATTTGTGAATGATCATTAAAGGAGACATTGCAAAGTTTCTGTATTAAAGATCCCTAATATTGATGCCATGTCGCATTGAGATAAATTGCCAAGAATGGTTTGAACTCAGTGGCACTGATATCGCATGATCAGTCCTCTGATTGAAAACGATGAGGATCCTTACCTCAATGTCATGCCATGCTCCTGATGTTGCTGGGCTTACACTCATTTGGCAAAGTCTTACCTTCCAAGACTTTAGACTCAACTTTGAAACCATAAGGTATCTTGATATTCTTAATAAGACACACTCATCCATGGATTTTAGCAGGCACGAGCAAAGGCTATGTTTATTTTTCATCATCAAGAGCTCTAGAGAACGTAACATGAAGCTGCCTTCCTGAAACGCTTCCAATCCAAGTGGTGCAGAAGTACACACAGAGCTGTTTATAAGGGGTTCCAAGATTGTGCAGGATTGTCTCCAATTTGCATTGATCACATTTTTGCTTCAGGTCCATGATGCCATAATGAGTGAAGTAGCATGGGTGGCATGGGAAGTTACTCTGATCTCACTTCAAATGATATTGGATCACCAGCTGAAACAATAAAGAGCGAAAGTACAGAACACTGTGCTCACTGTCCTCACAAAATTCCAAAGAACTTTCGGTATGGACTTCCAATTCTGTCAGGAGATGTTTGTCCTATTTGTGATGAGGCTATTTGGTGTCTGGAATGCACTGCTTAGGAGGGTGGCTGAGGCAGGTAACATGCCAAACTATAAAACACATTTGGATCAGCACCTGGTGGTGCAGTCTCAATGGGCCTTTTCTCAATTGTCTGATTCTATGTGGTAGCAGCCATGAAAGATCTGATATATTCCGAAGTACTAGCCAATGGCACTTGTTTGTCTGTTCCATCAACTGTGTTCAGAAAGTTTTTCAAAACCTCATCTCTCAAAGTATCAGCACTTACTCAACCTGGGACAGCCCAGCTATCTCTGAAAACATCCAGCTTTTTTCAAATGGTCAGTGCCAGATTATTCCAGCTGTTTATCACCATTATTTTAGTGAAATTAATAAAATAGATACAGCTTTCCCTTCATTAGAATAATGTATTTTAGCTGTTATGGTGTCATTCCTCAAAAGAACAATAAACTCCTTCTTCATGTGCATATTTTGATGATGTATTTGTTTTCCTGCCAGTTCTTAACCTCCACTCACTTCCAGTGCTGCTTCCATAATCTGGTTCCATGTTTGTGTCACTCGAATATGCATTGCCAAAGAGAATATTTCTGTTTGAGCCAGGATTGTGAATGCTCACAAACTAACAGAACATATTGACAGGACATTAAAACACCAGCGACCCAACTGTACCGAAACCGAGTCCTCAGCACCGTTTCATGGTCCTCAGTTACTGCAGTTGTCTATGTCGTTATTCCAAAAGATGCGGGCACCATTCAGGTTTAGCTGATGAATGGCTCACAAGAATAGCTCTTCAATGCTGTCCGGCAGGAATTATCTTCAACAGGAGACAAACCAAAAGCCCTCCCTTGATATTCAATGAGATAATCAACTTCCAGCAACAAATATCCTGCATGTAACTGGTCATCAGAAATTCACCAAATCATAGAGTCATAAAGTTGTAACGGTAACAGAGGCTTCAGTTTCACCTCGTCCGTGCCAACTACACATCCCAAATAAATCTTGTCCCATTAGCCAGCATTTGGCCCATATCCCTCTAAACCCTTCCGAATCACATACCCATCCTTTCATATCTTGTAACTGTACCAAAATCTAGCACTTCCCCTTGCAACTCATTCCACACACACACCACCCTCTGTGTGAAAAAGTTACCCCTACGGTCCCTTCTAAATATTTTCCAGCTCACCTTAAACCCACAGCGTCTAATTTTGGACTCCCCGACCCCAGTGAAAACACCTTGTCTGGATGCCCTGTCTATTCCCCTCCTGGCTTTACAACCATCAGTAAGGTCACCCCTCAGCCTCCGAATCTCCAGGAAAATGTTTATTCAGTTTCCCCTTACAGCTAAAACCTTCCAACCCTGGCAACACCCTTATAAATCTTTTCTGAATCCTTTCAAGTTTCACAACATCCTTCCGATAGCAGGGAGAGAGAATTGCATGCAATATTCCAAAAGTGGCGTAACCAGTGGACAGCTGCAACAGGACCTCCCAACTACTATACACAATGTCCTGACCAATAAAGGGAAGTGCACCAAATTCTTTCTTTACTATCCTAGCTGCCTCTGAATCCACTTTCAAGGAACTATGCACCCACTAACAGGACACGTTTTCCAGCAATACTCCCCAAGGGCTTACCATTTAGAGTATAAGTCCTGCCCTAATTTGAATTCCAAAACACAGTGCATCACATTTATTCAAATTAAACTCTATCTCCCACTTCTTGGCCCAGTGGCCCATCTGATCAAGATCCCATTGTACTCTGAAGTAACCTTTTTCAGTGTCCACTACATTTCCAATTTGGTGAAATTCGGGCTGGAAGTTTTCAAGGTCAATTAGGGCTGACCTAGCTACATTAAAATCCCAAATGAATTCAAAAGAAAGTCTGATTTTCCAGAAGATTATAAAGCAATGTAGACATTTGTAATGACCTATCGAGCTAATCACTGTCTTTGATGTTGTGGGATATATTTGCAAAACACAGTTCCTGCATAAAGTGAAAGAAAAAAGCAAAATCTCAGGTCACAGATAATTCAAGATAACTCAGCATTTGAGAAGCAGCTGGAGGAGCATTCAAAATGCCAGAGCCTACTGGCTGTAGACTTCAAGGTAAGTGTGATTAATGTAGTTTTGTTTGTTTGACTGGAAGAGGCATGCTGAGCTGAAGGTCCTGTTTGTTTACTGAATGACTCTCTGACCTTAATTTTTGAAAACAGAAAATGCAGTGTTCCAATGTCCAGATGTTGTGAGCATCAAATGTTGAGGATTACGCTGTCAAAGGCCACACAGCATCCTGGTTTGGATATATATCATTGTCCATTCACTGTCACTTGCTCAGAATCCTGTACTTCTCCATGAAACATATCTGTTAGTGTCCCTGGGTTTCACCATCATATTCTGAATGGGAATTATACAGAGGCAATAAATGCTGGTCTTGTCAATGAAACTCATCTCACCAGAACAAATAAAAGTAATCTGTCCCATTAAAGACATATATTCAGCCCAATCTCAGGTCTCAGGTCTCAGGCCTCAGGCCTCAGGCCTCAAACAGTGGTCTTCCAGTGCCGCGTTTAGTTTGCAGAGAGCCTCAGGCTTCCTCCCTGAAACAGGCCTGGACTGTCCTGTGAGAAGGAAGGTCCTGTCAGCTTTTACCCTGTCAAACCACTTCAGAATCTGATTACAGCAATGAGAGATGTTCTCATTAAGCAGAACTCCAATGTGCACTCACTGGTTGGAGGTCTTTCCACTGTGTTCTGTGTTAGCACCCTTGCTGAGTTTTTAAAAATCATTTTTGGATTGAATCTGAGAGTTGGACGGTGATGTCTGGACTGTGAGCAGCAGGTGTGCTAAAAAAAAATACAAAATCAATTATTGGTTTCTGAGGCCAGGCCTGGAAGTTAATTGCAGGTTGTTTGTTGATCAAAAACTGTGTAGACTCTTTTGGCCATTAATAAGGTCAGCATCTGAGAACTGGTGCTAGCAAGTCTGGGAGGGAACATGGTCCAAACAGAAAGACTACAACTGGGGCTTTCTGAGAAAAGGTATTTACCTGCTGATGTGACAGGGTAAAGGTTTGACAATCGTGTATCTGTGTGAAACAGTGCATCATCGAAACTGCTGATGTCATGTGGTCAGTTTTGTTTTGGTTTTTCTTTTACATTTATCCTGTGACTGTCTTTGGTGTGAATGGGGCTGGAGTCACAAGTTAATGGTCAAAATCATTGCTGTGTTCACTGAGGACTGTTTGCAATATGCTTGTCCTCGTGCCCGAGACTAATGGAAAAGTGTCCACATGCACATCTTTGACGCTGAACTGGCTGCTGGTGTGAAAGAGGCTGAGATAAAGACCACAGAGTGGAGGGAGAGAACTGAACAGGGTGGGTCCCTGTGGTTTGGATATTGGGGTTTTTCTTCGCCACAAAATCCAGCCAATTGTTTCTCTCATTGTCCCTCTTCCTCAACTTTACCCTCTCCCGTACCCCGAGCACCTATCCCACCCCTCACATCCCCCAGTATCAGCAAACATCCAAAGCTATTTCTCACATACTATGTTACTTTTCTCAGGGCATTCAACAACGTGAAAACTGGATTGAAAATGAGAGACAGAACAGCCATTCCAGAAGCTTCCAAAATCACTCTGCACCTTCTTGAACTGCTGCAATCTGCGTCGTGATTGAGCTCTCATGTTGCAATTTGGTAAGGAGTTACAGGATTTTCGTTCAGTAGTGATAAGGTCATGCTGCTTTTTGTGTCAGTTGTCATCATTTTGTTTTTTTTTATATTCCACCTTCAACAGAATAGAAACATAGAAAATAGGAACAGGTACAGGCCCATGTAGATTTCACTCCTTCTCCACTAGTCACTTTGATCATGGCTGATCATTCTACTCAGCCTCTTCCTGTTTAAGAGCCATACCCTTTGATCCCTTAAGCCCTCACAACTATACATATCATCATCTTCTTGGAAACATGCAGTGTTTTGCCTTAACTGCTTTCATTTCACAGGGTCACCAGTCTCTGTATTTTTCAATTTTAAAAAAATCCTCATTTCCATCCTTAACAGCCTAGCCCATGCCCCTAAGCTCCAACTCCCTGGTCATTGACAACATCCTTCCTGTATTTACCTAGGATTTTATTGGTTTCTGTGAAATTCTTCCTCATTCTTCTAAACTCCAGTGAATTTCATCCTAACCAATCCATCCTATCCTTATATGTAAGTCTTGCCATCCCATGAATCAGTCTCATCAACTGTTGTGAACAGCCTCCATAGCCAGAAGTTCCTTCCTCAGATAAAAAAATTCCAAATTTGCACATACCACCCCAGGTGTGGTCTCACTAAGATCCTGTACAGTTTCAGCAAGACATCCCTGCTCCTGTACTCAAATGCTGTCACTCTGCAGGTCAAAATACCATTTGCCTTCTTCACCCCCTGCTGCCCCTGCATGTTTCCTGTCAGTGACTTGTGTTTTCCTAGTTTTGTAATCCAACTGGATAATCTCGAACTGAGACACACTTCTCATTTAAATAACTAATAGATTGTATGAATACCTGGGGTCCACCACTGACCCCTGCAGTACCACACTGGTCACTTGCTGGCACACAAGAACTGACTGTTTATTCTGAATGTTTCTGTGTGCCAAACAGTTCTGTATCCCTGTGAATACCCAATCTCTCATGCTTTAACTTTACTTGCTAATCGCTTCTGTGGGACATTTTGAATGCCTTCTCGAAGCCTACGTAAGCCACGTGCACTGCCTTTTCAACTCTAAATGTTGCATTCTTGAAACATTCCAGCAGTTTTGTCCAGCATGATTTTCCTTTTGTAAATCTGTACTGACTCTAATTCTGCCCCTGTTTTCCAGTGTTAGGCTAAGGTCGATAGTTCTCAGGCTTCTCCCTACATCCCTTCGAAAACAAAGGCATCATATCAGCCACTCTCCAGTCACCTCACACCCACCCATATTTATAGATGATACGAATATTTCTGCAATTTCCTCCCTTACTTCCAACAATATCCTCAGATACACTAGATCAGGTGCTGGAGATTTATCCACCTTTATATTTTCTAAGACATTTAGCACTTCCTCTCCTGTAATGTTAACTACTTTCAAAATATCAAAAATTATTTGAGTTCTCTAGCCTCCTTCATTCCAATTTGTCCATGCCGACCAGGTGTCCCAAACTGAACGAGTCCCACTTGCTTGTGTTGGGTCCATATCCCTCTAAACCTTTCCTATTCATGTACCTGTACAAATGTCTTTTAAATATTGGAAGTGCACCTGCATCTTTCACTTCCTTTGGCAGTTCATTCCACATAGAAACGACCTTCTGTTTGAAACAGCTCCCCCTTGTTTCCCTTTAAATCTTTCTCCTCTCCCTTTAAAAATATACCCTCCAGTTTTGGACTCCCCTATCCAAGGGAGAAGACCCTTGCTGTTGACATGATACCCCTCATGATTTTATAAACCTCTCGAAAGTCACTGCTCAACCTCCTATTTTCCAGTGAAGTCCCAGTCTCTCCTCATAACTCATACCCTCCAGTACTGGTAACCAATAGACTGTAAGTGTAGCAGGAAGTCACCCAGAGTAGAAAGTTAATCCAGCCACGAGAAGCATCACCTAACCTCCATCTCTTTGGCCCTTCGTCAAATAGTCTGGCAATAAGAACTGTCTAGCTTCAGACATGAACAGGGAACGTTTCAGCTTGCTTTCTCCAGCCCCCTAGTCTTGAAATACCTCACATGAATGAAAAGGGATCTTCCATTCACCTTATCTGTACTCTTCATGATTTTATAAACATATAAGGCCACTCCTCCAATTCTTAGACTGCAGTGGAAAAATGTCTGAACCGATCAAACCTCTCCTTATGACTCAAAACCTCCATTCCTGGCAAAATTCTGATAAATCTTTTCTGAACTCTCCCCAGCTTGATGTTATCCTTCGTATAACAGGAGATCTGAAGTAGACACATCACTCCAGAAGAGGCCTCACTGATGTTCTGCACAACTTCAACATAACGTCCCAACTCCTATACTCAAAACGTATGAGCACTGAAGGCAAGCAGGCTAAACAGCGACTTCACCACCCTTTCTACATGTGACGCCAACCTCACAGAATTAAGGGCCTGAACCCTGAGGTCTCTCTGTTCGACAACACTAACCCCAAGGACCTACGTTTAATTGTACAAGTCCTGATCTTGTTTGTTTTACCAAAATGAAATACCTCGCCTTTATCCAAATTAAACACCACCTGCCATTCCTCAGCCTCTTAACCCTATAAATCAAGATCTCTTTGTAATCTTGGACAGCCTACTTCGCTGTCCATCATACTGCCTATTTTGATACCATCTGCAAACTTCCTAACCATGTCTCCACGATTCTCATCTAATTCACTTTTTTTTTATATCAAGCCAAACAAAATTGGACTAAGCACTGACCCCTTTGGAACACCTTTGGGAACAGGCCTTCGGTCTGATAAATAACTCTCCACCAAGAGTCCCTGTGTCCTGTCATTAAGCCAAATTTGTATCCAGTTGACAAGCTCCCCCTGAATCCCATACGATCTAACTTTTCTAATTAGTCCACCTTGTGGAACCTTGTCAAAGGCTTTACTCTTGTCAAAATAAACTACGTCCAGCACTCTGCCCTCCATAATCTTCTTTGTTATTTCTCCAAAAAACTCAATCAAGTAATCATTCCTTCCCTCTCCAAATACATAAATCCTACATTTCACAATTACCTTCAACTACATACCCAAAACCAAAGTCAGACTCACAGGTTTATAGTTCCCAGGTTTCTCCTTATATCCACAATTTCAGCTGCTTTCCAGTCATCTGGCACCTCACCCGTAATTATAGATGATACAAATATTTCTGCAAAGGGGCCCCATGTTTTTTCTTCAACTTCCCACAACATGGTTTGATGCACTAGAGCAGGACCTGGAGGTTTAAAGTCAGAGTGTAATGCAGCATAGAAACAGGCCCTTCAGCCCAAAACGGTCCGTGCTGACTACGGTGGCCACTCAACAAGTACAAACTGCCTGCATTTGGTCCGTATCCCCCTCTAAACACTTTCCATCCGTGTACCTACCCAAATGTGTTTTAAACGTTGCTATTGTGCCTGTCTCAACCACTTTCTCTGGCAACCCATTTCAAATATGCACCACTGTCTGTGTGAAGAAGTTGCCCCTCACATCCTCCTTAAATCTGTCCCCTCTCACCTTAAATCTATACACTCTAGTTTTCCATTCCCCATCCCTGGGAAAAAGGCTACGTGCATTCTTCCTATCTATGCCCCTCATGATTTTATTCACCTCAGTA
Organism: Stegostoma tigrinum; assembly: GCF_030684315.1. NCBI lineage: Eukaryota > Metazoa > Chordata > Chondrichthyes > Orectolobiformes > Stegostomatidae > Stegostoma > Stegostoma tigrinum. The sequence goes on from NC_081363.1 coordinate 92,216,143, forward strand.
AGGTCAGCCCTCATTCTCCTCCATTCCAAGGAATAAAGTCCAATACTGGCCAACCTCTCCTTAGAACTCACCTACTGTTCCTAGCAACATCCTTGTAACTCGTCTTTGCACATTTTCCAGTTTAACTATGCCTTTCCTGTAACAGGGTGACCAAAACTGTACACCATACTGCAAGTGTGGCCTCTCCAAAAACTTATACATTTTTAACATAACATAACATCCCAACTCTTATATGCAATGCCTCGACTGAAGAAGGCCAGCATGCTAAATACTTTCTTCACCACCCTGTCTCTCTATGATGCTGCTTTCAACCAACTATGCACTTGTACTCCTCGGTCTCTCTGTTCCACAATACTCCTCAGAACATTATCATTCACTGGATAACTCCTACCTTGGCTGAACTGTCCACGCTTAGCTGTGTTGAATTTCATTTGGCAATCCTCAGCCCACTTCCCCATCTGATCACCATCCCCTGTAGTTTTTGATAACTTTCACTGTTATCAGCGATACCTCTTAATGTTGTATCATCCGCAAACTTACTAATCATTCCATGTACATTCACATCCGGATCGTTTGTGTAAGAGACAAATAACAAAGGTCCCAGTCCTGACCCCTGTGGCACACCATGAGCCACAGGCCTCCAGTCCGAGAACCAAACTTCAGCCATCACGCTGTGTTTCCTACCATCGATCCAATTTCGAATCCCATGAGCTATCTCTCTCTGGATCCCACACAACAGAACCTTCATGACTAGCCTGGCGTATGGGACCTTGTTAAAGGCCTTACTCAAGTCCATATAGACAGCATTCACTGCCCTATCCTCATCATTCCTCTTGCTTACCTCTTCGAATAACATGAATGGATTTGTCAGACATGATTCCTGTGCACAAATCCATGATGACTATCCCTAATTAGACCTTGAATACCCAAACATTGGTTGATCGACTCCCTGAATATCATCTTCTATACCTTGCCTACCACTGGTTCACTGGCCTGTAGTTCCCTGGTCTTTGCTACCTTTCTTAAACAAGGGGGGACAACTTTAGCCACCCTCCAGTTTTCTGGAATTTAAGCAGTGGCAAAAGATGAAGCAAAAATCTCTGCAAGGGCCTCTTCAATTTCTTCCCCAGCCTCCCACAATGTCCGAAGATGGGCTTCATCAGGTCCAGTGGATTTGTCAACTTTAATGAGCTTTAAGGCTGCAAACACCTCCTCGATGGTCCAAAACGTCCCCACTTGCTTCCCTTATTTCCTTAGCATCCATGATTCTCTGCTTAGTAAACACTGAGGAGAAATATAAATTAGAAATCTCCCCCATCTCTGAACTGTTTTCAAACCAAAATATTTCTCCCCCTCACTTGCCTAGCCTCCATTTCTTTCTCAACAGTAAAACCTGATGCTAAATATTCCTTTAAGATCTCTCTCCTCTCCTGAGGTTCAACACAAAGTTGACCTCTTTCATCTTCATGGAGCCCTGCTTGCTCTCTGGGTGCTCTCTTGCTCTTAACGCACTTGCAGAAACTCTTTGAATTATTCTTCAGCTTATCTCCCAAGGCAGTTTCATGTCGCTTTTTTGCGTCCTGATCTCCTCTTTAAGAATGCCCCCAACACTGTTTACACTGTTCAAGAGATTCATTTCAGCCAATTTGTTTATATCTAATTTTTTTTATTCTTGACTAAAACCTGTATTTTTTTTCACCCATTGTTCTCTAATCCTACCAGCCTTACCTTTCACTCTTACAGGGGCATAATGTCTCTGAATTATCACACTTTTGAAAGCCTCCCACTTATCATACGTCCTTATAACTTCAGTCCACTCCAATCAGCTTTTGCAAGTTACAAAACAGAAGTTGCTAGAAAAACATAGCAGGTCTAGCAGCATCTGTGTAGGAAAAGTCAGTTAACATTTCGGGTCCATTGATCCTTCCTCAAACTTTTGAAAATTCTTATCTTTTACCATTAACTGAAGAAAGGTAAATTTTAAAAACTTTTACTTTTTCTGGAAGCCATATCCTTTTTCATAACTCTTAAAACTGATAGAGTGATTATCACAAGACTCAAAATTTCCCTTTACTGCCACTTCAGTCACTTGCTATGCCTTATTAACCAAAAAAAAATCTTTTTATTTTCATAGGAACATTGATGTATTGTGAAAGAAAATATTCTTGAACACATTTCACAAATTATTCACCACTCAAACCTTTAACACTATGGCAGTCCCAGTAAATGTTTGGAAACTGAAGATCACTAACTATTATAATTGTATTATTCTTACACATATCTGAGATCTCTCTGCATATTTGTTCCTCAATTTCCCTCTGACTATTAGGAAGTCTATGGTACAATCCCATCAGATGATTGTTCCTTTCTTATTTCTAATTTCTAATTTCAACATATGTTTTCATGGGATGATTTTTCAGAAATATCTCTTCTGGTGATAGCAGCAATGTTTTCCTTATTAATAAAAGCTACTCCCTCACCTGTTTTGCCCCCCTTTCACGCTTACCTCTGAAATCTGGAACATTATTACAGGCAATATATCTTGCAGGAGGTGGATGATGTGGAAAAATTCTTCCTCCCAAAATGAATGGAGCACAATATTCCTTACATGGAATTCTGAAGTACAGAAGAATTTAAATGTATAAATTGAGTTTCAGAGTTAGTGTGCAGATATAGAATGTTATCAGAGGGTCGTACAGCTTGGAAGCAGACCCGTCGGTACAACTAGATCATGCCGACCATGTTCCCAAACTAAACTAGTCCCATCTTCCTGCGTTTGGCCCATATTCGCTCGAAGTCTTTCAAATTCATGTACTTATCTGAATGTTTTTTAAACATTGTACCTGTACCCACATCCACCACTTCCTCTGGCAGTTCATCCCACACACTGAGCACTCTGTGTAAAACAAAAAGTTGTCCCTCATGTCCTTTTTAAATCTTTCTCCTCCCATCTTAAAAAAAATGCCCCTGGTTTTGAAATCCCCGACCTGAGGGAAAAGACCTTTGCTATTCCTTATCTGTGTTTCTCATTATTTTATTAACCTACATAAGGTCATCTCTCAACCCCTTACCTTCCAGTGAAAGAAGTCCCAGCCTATCCAGCGTGTTTTTATAACGCAAACCCTCCATTTCCAGCAATATCCTGGTAATTTTGTCTGAACCCACTCCAGTTTAATAATAATCTTCCCACAACAGGATGACCAGAGCAACACACAGTCCGACAGAAGAGGACTCGCCAACATCACTTCCCAACTCCTGTACTCAAAGGCCTGAGCAATGAAGACAAGTGTGCGAAATGCCTTCCTAACCACCCTGTCTACCTGTGATGCAAATTTCAAAGAATGATGTACCTGAAACCCGAGGTTTTTTTTTCTGATCTGCAACACTACCCAGAGCCCAACCATTAATTGTGTAAGCCCTGCCTTTGTGAAGTATTGCGTTTTGGTAAAACAAACATTTATCCAAATAAAATTCAATCTCCCATTCCTCAGCCCATTGCCCCAATTGATTAAGATCTCTCTGAAATCCAGAAAGCCACTAGGCCATCTCCCTTATTATGACAACAAATAATCATCAATGAAAGGATGTTCTGCTTCATTTGTACAAGGAAGGGGTCAGACCAAATCTCGAATACCGTATGCAGATTTTGGTCTTCCGTTCTTTTATTCAAAGTGGCTCAGAGGAGGTTTACAAGATTGAAACCTGGAATCAGTGGGTTGTCTGAGGAAGATGGATTGGGCAGGAAAGAGGGAAAAGGATTTGTCAGGAGCTGCTGATTAAAACAGGAAACTGATGTGAGCCAGGATATAGGGTGTAGTGAAATCGAGTCTGTTTGGGTTGAGCTGAGAAACACAAATGGACAGAAAATGACCTTAGTGCTGCATATGGACCCCAAGCTGCAGTAATATTGGGGAAGGCATTAGAATGGAATTGAGAGATACAAGGCATAAAGGTATGGCTTTAATCACAGGTGTCTGCAACCTACTTATAAATTGCCCAAATCACACTGCAGCAGTGCAGTGCAGGAGGAATCCTTAGTGTCAATATGGTACAATTTTATGAATCAACATGTTGAAGAAGCAGATGGATATTGTGTAATGAGGATGGAATAATTGACAATCCAGTTGAGTATGGGCCCTTAAGGATGAGTGACCACAATAGGATAGAATTCTTCACAAAGCTGGAGAGTGATCATGTTGTTTCTGAGACTTGGGTCCTGTAATTAAATGAAAGAAGTTAAAATGGTATGAGGCACGAGCCAGTTGTGATAAATGGTGAATCAGTGTTTAAATGGATGATGGGAAATGGGTAATGGCAAACATTGAAAGAGGGTGTGGGCAAGCTGTGGAAGTTACTCATCGCAACCTGGCATAAGAACAAAATGGGAAACATGATCAAACCACAGCACAGAAAGGGAAATGAACACGTATTATATTTAAGGAAGCAGCATACAAAATTAGGTCAATAAAACAACTGACACCAGGATTGGGAGCAGTTTAGATTTCTGCAAAGGGAAACAAAGGGATTTAAGCAGAGTGAGAAAACAGAACATGAGTGCATGCTTGCAGGGACCATACAAACCAATAGAATTTTGTTTTATATTCATTCACAGGATGTGGTCTTTGCTGGCTTGGCCAGAATTTATTGCCCATCGGTGATTGCCCAGAGGGCTATCAAGTGTCAGCTGCATTGCTGTACGTCTGGAGTCACAAATAGATGAAACCAGGTAAGGATACAGTTCCTTTCCCTGAAGGATATTAGTGAGCCAGATGTTTTTTTTTTCCTGACGATTGACAACAGTTTCATGATCATCATTAAACTCTTCGTTGAAGATTGGTAGTGAAAGACTGGTCACGAAGAATATGGGCTCTCCTTACAAGCAGAAACAGTGAGTTTATAATGGGGTACAAAGTGATGGCAGACCAATTAAATATGACTGAGGTTTTCAAAAAGGAGGATACAAATAATGTCCCAAAATTAAGGGAATCACGGGGTCTAATGGGAAGGTAGAATCAGTATTAATAGGAAAATGATTAAGGGAAAACTAATGGGATAACAGGCAGATAAATCCCCAGAGACTGATAACCTTCATCTCAAAGTACCTTAGGAAGTGGCTGTAGAAATAGATGCATGAGTGGTTATCCTCCAAATTCTATAGGCTGTCAGTTTTTATGGATTGGAGATTGCTAATGTAACCCCAGTATGTAAGAAGGGAGTCAGAAAGAAAACAGGGAATTTGCATAAAATTGTTGGTTGGAAAAATATGTTAGGGTCAGCTGTAAAAGATAGTGTCAAGATCAGACAGAGCCAGCAGAGCCTTTTTCCGTGCTGTGGACTCTGTGTTGGGCGTGAATTCCCTCCACGCCACTCACCATCCTGACTTGGAAATGTATTGCTATATCTTCGGTGCTGCTGGGTCAAAATCCTGAATTCTCTCACTAACAGCATTATGTGTCCACCTACCATTCATGGACTATAGTGGTTCACGAAGGCAGATCACTGCCACCTTCTCCATGACAACTAAACTCAGCCAGCAATGCCCACAGGGTGTTTTTTTAAGAAACAATTAAGGCCAATTGCGAATGTGGAACCGAAGCGTAAATAGATCAGCTTTGACCTTTTTGAGGCTCGAGGGGCAGAATGTACAACTCTGATTCCTAATTTGTGTGTTTTCTACTCCGATTTAAAATGCATCATCCCACTAGGAATGATGTATTCCCTGTAACTTAGAAGGATGACAGCTGATGTGATTAAAATTTTTCCAATGTTAATTGAAGCTATTTGTGGTGTAGAGAGGAACTAATCCACTGGGTGAATGAAGTGGGAGCACAAACTCTGACCCCCCTCACCCACAGTATTCAGACAAGACTCGAGTTTCTTTGTCCTGCGGTTTATTCAAACATAGGAATGAGGAACAAGTGTAGGCCACTCAGCTCCTTGACCCTGCTCTGCGACTCAATAAAATCACTGCTGATCTAATTTCAACCTCAGCTCTATGTGCCTGCATATCTCAGAATATCTTTCATCGTCTTGGTCAGCAAGAATCTGTCTTTTTTTAAACATAAAGATTTTATATCAACTGCCTTTTGACAAAGGGAATCACAAAGGTTCTCAGCCCTCTGAGAGAAAAGATATGTTCCTCACTATTTCAAATGGACTCACGCTTACCTTTAAACAATGACCCTCAGTTCTAGATCCTTCCAGAAGAGGGACCATGTTTTCACCATGCATCTCGTCAGGTCCCGTCAGGATCTTTCATATTTCAATTTAGTCTCCTCTTTCGTTTCTAAGCTCCAGAGGATACAGGCCGAGCCTGTCTAGATTTTCCTCTAGATTTTCTTTTAAGGCAACCCACTCATTCCAGGTATTAGTCCACTGAATCTGCCCTGAAATGTTTCATAACAACCTTCTTTAAGTCGGGTGACCAGAACTGAACACAGTACTCCAAATACAAATCCCACCAGTGCAAAAGGGGAATTAATTATCTAAAAGAGGGCTATGAATTCCGACTTGCTTACAGGAATGCATTTTCAGCAAGCATTGGTCATTTACACGTATCCCATTACAGACTGACACAGGTTATGGTCAGATAGTTGTACGGTTTGTATTGTTACACCGACAGCATTGTTGTGGTCTCACTCAAACCTCCCACTTTGCTGGCTCTGCACAAATAATGATTGGCTCTACAGCCAGTTCCCACAGCCTGATTTGTCCTGTATTTTTCACCTTCTGTCCTTTCAAAGATATCAAATGATCCAAGTGGAATAGCTCAGCAGGTCTGACAGCATCTGTGAAGGACAAAAAAAGTTAATGTTTCGGGTTCAGTGACCCTTCCTCTGAACTTGAGAAAGGGTCACCAGACCTGAAACATCCACTTTTTTTTCATTCACATATGTTGCCAGACCTGCTGAGCTTTTCCAGCAACTTTTATTTTCATTCCTGATTTACAACACCTGCAGTTTTTAATGATCCAGGTGACAACCCGGCAGCTTTCAATCTACTTTTAACTGTTTTAAATTTATTTTGCAGGGAATTGGAAAGGGAGCATTTACTGACAGGCAGCTCAACTCATACACTGGATCAAAAACTGCCAAGAACACTTAATTCTCAGGAGCTTTGAACATGGAAGGAACAAGCATCATTTACAGTGAAGAGAAACCATACATGTGGTCTGTGTGGACAAGCCTTCAGTCAGTTGTCTGGCCTGTCAGTACGTAAATGCAGTCAAAACAGGGTGACAACAATGACATCAAGCAGCACTTGCTTTGTAATATCATAGTGATGGATCTCAGTTTGAGTTAAGCAATGGTCACTCATATCCTATCCTCCTTCTGTTCTTGGGAAAAACCGAGACCAAACAGCTGAATTCCAAATGTGAGAGTGACTATCCACTATCTTAAGACTCCCTTTGACAGAGCATTGTATGAAGGAATCATGACAAAGCTAACTTCAATAGGAACCAGAGAATATTATTCTTCCTTGGACAGCCGGTTTTTGAAAACATTGTGTCTTCAGACCTCACTAGATTGAAACAAGGTGAATTTCTTCAAACTTGTACCACAGACATATGGAAGAGGTCTCTAAGTCTAGCTCGGAGACACACAACCTTTTACAGCTCAAAACAGCATATTAAGGCATTTTCACATCAGAATGGTTCATGTAACATTGACACATAATTTATTTCACATCAGTTACTTACTACAAAAACAGGACAAATTTCTGAGTCGTCTAATTTCAACAGCACTTCCGCTTCCACATTATCATAAGAGATTCTCTACCCCACCATCAGGATGCATCACAGCATGCAAGCCTTTCGACGTGAGTAATACTTACATGACTATCTTAAGCTATACAGAGAGTTACATAGGGGTCAGGAACTGTTGATGGTCCACTGTTATAGGCATGCGGTTAGACTATGTCCAAATATGGTTGTATTTGACTTTTATCTTATGCAGTACTGCTTGGACACATTTACTTTCTACTTGTTCTGGGTTTTAATGTTCTGCTCCTTTTCCTTCTCTGTTTCCAGTGTACATTCTCCTACCCTCCTCACCCTACTTCACCCTGGTTTGATAACACTGAATACAGAAGAGGAGGCTTGTGATTGTAGGAAGGCAATCGTCTCAGCTGCAGGAGTTCCTCAGGATCAGGTCCTAGTCCCAACCACCTTCAGCTGTTTCATCAATGACCTTCTCTGCGCCATAAGGTCAGAAGTTGGAATGTTTGCTGATGCTTGCACAATACTTTAGCACCGTTTGTGGCTCCTTGGATACGGAAGCAGTAGATATCTAAATGCAGTGAGCCTGGACAACATTGAAGTGAGCCTGCCATGTGACAAAGAACATTTGCACCAACAAGTACCAACAAATAATGACCAAATCTGAGAAATGAGAATCTAACCACAGCCAAGTGACATTCACTGAGTATATCTTTATGGAATACCCCATTATCATCATCCTGGGGGCTAATATTGATGAGAAACTGAATTGGAGCTACCAGCTGAATAATGTGCCTACAAAATACGTCAAACCCTCTCAACCACCTGATCTTCCTGTCTAACCACGTTCAGGGATTTGTGAATGTTCACTCCAAGGTCTGTTTGTTCCTCTACACCACTCGCTATTCCTCACTTTCATTGTTCAGCCTCCCTAAATTCATTATCACTCACTCCTGTGGATTCAATTCCTTTCACCATTTTATCTTTCCACTTGATTGATATCTCCCTGCAGTCCACGGTTTTTTTTTGTCATGGTCAACTACATGATTATTTACTGCATGTCATCTGCAAACTCCTAAATTATGGCTTCTACAGCTAGGTTTTAATGATGGTTATATTTCAGAAAACAGTGGAACTCCACTGGATTAAAAACTGAAATGACTGCAAATGCCGTAAATCAGAAACAAATAAAAAGCAGAAATTACGAGAAAAGGTCAGCAGAACTGGCAGCATCTGCGGAGAGAAATCAAAGATAATATTTCAGGTCGAGTAACCCTCAGAATTCCACTGGAGACAGGCATCCAGATATAGTTCATTCTTAGTTAGGGATTCTCAGCAGCTATAACAGCAGGATATAACTGTATGTGAATTTGTGGGTGTCTCCGGAATTTATTTTGCTGAGCGATCCCTTCCCACACATGGGAATGGTGAACAACTCTCCCCAGTGTGACTGAGTAAATGAGTTTCCACCTCAGTGGGTAATTGAATCCTTCCCTCGGTCCGCACAGTTCCCTGGTTTATCTGTGCTGTGGGTGTCCTTGTCTCTGTCCAGATTGGATGATGAGGTGAATTCAAATCAATGCAGAGAGAAGGCCCAATTTTCCCTGTTGTGAATGTGTTTTTATTCTTCCTTATTCTCCTGTGGGATGTGGGTATTGCTGGTCAGGACAGCATTTGTTGTTCATCCCTAATTTACCTTGAACTGATGTCAGAGGGCAGTTAGGGGTCAACCATGTTGTTGTGGTCCTCAAGCCACTTGTATGCCAGGCCAGGCAAGGACTTCCCTTTCAAAGGGACGTGAATGAATGGGATTTCAGGAAATTAAAGTCATGGTCTCTGTTTCTGAAACTCAGGTTTACTTTCCAGATTTTATTCACTGAATTTAAACTCCAGCAGCTGCTGTGTCTCAGTCCCCAGGGATTACTTAGATGTATGTCACCACTGCACTGCTATCTCCCTGCTGCATTACCTTACTGTAGAGAATAACTTCCACTGTTCAGATCAACCCAGAACAGGAGAAGGCCATTTGGACCATCACACCGGTGTTAGTTCCTGGTGAGAAAAGGAATGAGTGAAAGGGACTCACTCACTTTAGCTGATGCATATTTGCAGCACTTACAGTGTGTCCATGTCAGGATAAATGCAGTTTGAAGTGGTCGCTGGGAACAATAAGTTGATGCAGAGACAATGTGAGCACAATTAACTTCGCTGCTACTGCTGAGATAATAAACATCAGTTTGTTGGTGTGAACAGCAGAGAATGGTTTCAATCCAGCACACACACACGCACACACCACTGTATGATTAACATACACATAATGTCAAAGCGGCCAAGCAGACCAGCAACTCACTCAGGTGGACAGGCACATGATTTGACTGAACTTTTGGTAAACACTAAACCAACACTTACATTCCTCATTCTGAAGAGCTCGAAAGAAGGGTCTCTGAACCGGGAACGTTAACCCTGCTTTCATACACCTCTACACCCTTGTAGAAGGACCGTGTGCTCACCGATTGCATCACTGCCATTCCTAGATGTCAGAGTCGAGCGAACAGCCAATGGGGAACTTCAAACCAGCGTCTACAGGAAAACAACACATACGGACCAAATACTGAACTACAGGAGCAACCATCCCAACACCCACAAACGAAGCTGCATTAGAACATTATTCCAACGAGCCACCACACACTGCAGCACAGAGGAACTACGCAGAGCAGAGGAAAATCACCTATACAGCGTATTCAAAAAGAACGGGTACCCTATGAACACAGTCCGCCAATTCCTCAGCAATAAACCCAAACAAACAGACAAAACGGGCTCAGAAACCATAACCACTCTCCCCTACATCAAAGACATTTCCAAAATGACTGCCAGACTACTCGGACCTCTTTGCATCAGGGTAGCCCACAAACCCACCTACACACCAAAACAGCAGCTAATGAACTTAAATGACCCTATACAGACAACAAACAAAACAAACGTCATTTACAAAATACCTTGCAAGTATTGTGACAAACATTGGACAAACAGGCAGAAAGCTAGCCACCAGGATACATGAACATCAAATAGCCACAAAACGACATGACCCACTATCACTAGTATCCTTACATAGAGATGAGGAAGGACACCACTTTGATTGGGACAACACATCCATCCGAGGACAAGCCAAACAGAGACACGCACGAGAATCCCGAGAAGCATGGCATTCCAACCGGAACTGCCAATCTACCATCCCCTGAGAAAAAGAACAGGAAATAACATCACCAACACAGGAAATGACATCACCAACCCAAAGAAACCTAACCAGATAAATAGAAAGCAGGACATAACACCAGCGCTTTGTCGGAGGTTCACTGTTGATGTTACCTAGAATGGTGACAAAACATCTGGGAACAAACCGGCAAGCTCAGTGAACCAGCTTACATCTGGAACACAATAAAGACCCACTCTCTTGTGGACCGAGAGGAGGAGAGTGCTGTCTTGGAGGTGAAAGGAGGACGTCGGGTTGGCTATGCACCCTCGCGACCAGTGGATCTTAATGCTGGCTTCGGCCTAACGCTGGTTCAGGGGAGCAGCCAACCTGCAACGATGGCTGTGGCAAGTGCTCGTGCCCCAGGTCAGGGGGTCCGGAACACCATCCGTGTTTCTGTAAAGAAGGTGGATGAAGGTGCACCTGTGGACCGCACCTTCTTCGTGAAGAGGGTCCTGTTGGACTGTTGTGGGTTCGCTGCTGCGGACATTTACTGCCTGTAGGATTTCCCCGGAGGAGGTTTTTATGACGTGACCTTCAGGAGTGCCAAGCTTTGCGAGCGCTTCCTGGAGGTTTTCAAGGAGAAAGGAAGTGAGGGCCCCCTCTCTGTATTGACCGCTGTCCCGCTGTTTGTGATGCCAGCACAGAACAGCCGTATGGTGACTGTACATATGTACAACCCGCATGTGCCAGCAGTTGATGTCCTGACCTTCCTCGGAAGGTATGTGAAGGTGGAAGGGGACCTAACTGACATCGTGGACCCGTTTGGCATCTGGACAAGTAAGAGGCAGGTCAAGGTGACGCTGAGGATGGGCGTGGACGGGAATGTCGTACACCCACCGTCCAGCTTCGCGATCGGCAGGAGCAGGGGCTACCTGACCTATGCAGGGCAACCTAAAGTCTGCCATGCCTGTGGTAGGTCAGGTCACGTGGTGGCTGACTGCAAAGCCACCATCTGCAGGAACTGCACGGAGGAGGGACACCTTGCAAAGGATTGCCCACAAGAGAAAAGCTGCAACCTTTGCGGGGAAGCGGGCCACCTCTATAGGGCGGGGGACCACCTACGCCCAGGTCGCCGGCAGGGGCAATGCGGGGCCAGCCCCCCCCGGAGGTGAGGAAGGTACCAGGGCCCAGCAAGGACCCCACTAATGTGCAGGATGGCCAGGCCGTGCAGGAGGGCCCAGCCCCGCAGGATGGGTCCGAGGCCAGCAAAGCACCCCTGCAGGTTCCGATCCCCCCTGACAACCCGGAGTCGATGGAGGCGGTGACAGGCAACCCAGGGGAGTGGACAACAGTCCAGAAAGCGAGGAGGAAAGTGCATTGACGGGCCTAGGAACCGCAACCATCAGGCGGGAAGAGGCAGCTACAGGGGGGCTATAAGAGCTCCTCCGACGAGGGGGATTTGGAGAGGGCCCACCCGAAGCAGAAATTAAAGATCTCGAGGGGGAAGAAAAGCAGCACCCCGCTTCCAGGTGATGGGACGCATCCTGAGGCTCCCTCCGACACCCAGTCAAGTGCTGCTGGAGCACTGGAGGGCCCTCCGGAACTTCCAGGCGGGAAGGAGGAAAAGTGCGTCCCCAGCCTGACCTGGAGCCGGACCCTCCTGCCTCTGCACCCCTGACGGGGGGATGCCACCCAGAAGGCAGCACGGACGGTTTCCTGAGCTGGAGAGCGTCCAGCAGTTAGCCCGGGCAATGGGCATGATGGGACAGATGGAGGGGCTGGACCTTGGACTTAGGGAGGGTACTGCGGTCACTGCCCACAATGGGGGTACGAGTTGCGAGCATTAATGTGCACAGCGTTAAGTCAACCGCGAGATGTGTGTCCACGTTGGCCTACCTGACCACCATCGAGACGGACCTCCTGTTTCTGCAGGAATGCGGGATACCGCACCTCGGCAGGTACGGGAAATGGTCCGGCGCCTGGACCTGTGGGCCTTTGATCTGGTCGGGGGGTAACGACTGTCGCTCCTCGGGCCTGGCTATTCTGCTGCGGGGGCGCAACTTCACCATCTCTCAAGTTCAGGAGGTGGTGGGGGTCGCCTCCTAGTGGCTGACATCACCTATAGGAACGCTCCCCTGACGCTGATCAACGTGTACGCCCCAGCGGTACGGAGTGAGCGGTTGGCCGTCCTGCAGTGGCTTCCACCCCTGCTGGCTACGTCCAGGCCGGTCATCCTAGGCGGAGACTTCAACTGCATCATTGATGCAGATGGAAGATCCAGCGTTGGGACAGCGGGTGGGGGGAGTCAACTGGACGTCACGTCAAGATTCCTGATGGGCACAGTGAAGGACGCCAAGCTGCTCGATGTCTTCAGCACCCTTGCAGATGGAGCGCAGCAGAGGTACACCTGGTCACGGCCAGACGGGTCTATCCGCTCAAGGATAGACTTCCTGTTTGTGTCACGGACGTTCTCGGTCAGGTCCACCGGCGTCGAGCCGGTGTTCTTCTCTGACCACTGCCTCCTGCTGGCCGACTGTCACTTACAGGATGACCAGCCGGCCGGCAAGGGGACGTGGAAGCTCAACACAACTCTGTTGACCCCAGAGAACGTCGAGGAGCTTAAGAGGGAGTACGCCGGTTGGAGAACTGTGAAACCCCTCTTTGAGTCTCCAGGCGACTGGTGGGAGACAGTGAAGGAGAACATCAAGAGGTTCTTTGTCCTCAAGGGTGTTCAGAAGGCAAGAGAGTCGGGGAAAGCTGTCGCGACTCCAGAAAAGGGTGCAGAACCTACTCCTTCTGCAGTTGATGGGGGTTGATGTCACGGAGGACCTCCGAGAGGTGAAGGGCCAGCAAGCCTCGCTCTTCGCCACGGAGGCCTCCCGGATAATCTTCCGGTCCAGGGTCCACTCCGTGGAGCAGGACGAGACTAGCTCGCATTTCTTCTCAGCAATTTCACCTCAGTCTTGTCAACCTTCACTGCACCCCCTCAGTGTCAGATTCATCCTTTATGTGGTATGAAGTCCAAATCTGTACACAATACTGCACAATGTTCAAGATGAGATGTCATCAAGGACCTGGTCTAGAGTCAGACAAACAGCCATCTATCACCACCCTCTGTCTCCTGCCACCAAGACAATTTTGAATGTGACTTGCCAAGTTACACTTGATACCATTAGATTCTATTTTCTTTAGAGAATTCCTATGTGATTTTTTTTGTCAAAAGGCCTCACTGGAAAACCATTGAAATGACCACATTGAAAAAAAATCAATTACGTTTGTTAGACATGACTTCCCTTTGATGCAGTCATCCTGCCTATCCCTGATTAAACGTTGCCTCTCTAAATGTAGATCAATTTTCTCCGTTCCTATTTTCTCCCATGGCTTCCCTAACACTGATCTGATATTCACGAGCCTACAGTTGCCCTGGTCTATCTCTGCCATTCTTCCTGAAAAGGGGAACCACATTAGCTGTTCTCCATTCCTCTGGCATCTTCCCTGTGGCAATTCTGGAAAAAAAATGGACCAGAGCCTTCCCTCTCTTGTAGCCTACAGCATTCTGTGATTCAGATCAGCCGGACAAGTGGCTTTGTCCTACTTTATATCAGTCAAAACCCTCAATCCCTGCTTTCATTTTATATCCATCTGCTCAAGGGCTTCACATTCCATCTTGTCGAATTCTGTCCCCGAATCCTTCTCCCAAGTAAAACAGATGCAAAATACTCATGCAAAAATCTGTCAATGTTCACAAACAAAGTTGCTGGAAAAGATCAGCAGGTCTGGCAGAATCTGTGAAGGCAAAATTTGAGTTAACATTTTGGATTCAGTGACTCTTCCTCAGAACTCTGAGGAGCTATGAGGAAGTGTCCCTGGACCTGAAACTTTCACTTGTTTTTTTCTTTCCTTCACAGGTGCTGGTAGTATTACCTCTATTCATGTACCCATCGTGGTGCCTTTTCAACGTTGTAACTGTACCAATCTCCGTCACTTCCTCTGGCAGTTCATTCCTTACACACAACATGCTCTGAATGAAACACTTACTCATCAGATCTCTTTAAAATCTCCCCCCTTTCTCATTAGCTCTGTGTGCTCTAGCTTTGGACACCCTCTGCTGTGAAAAATGATCTTGGCTATTCTCTGTATCTATGTCCCTCAAAATTTTACCATCCTCTACAATATCACGTCACTTTGGGCCTGCAAATGGGAGATGTTCATACTGTACCACATAAGATCTTAAGGAGAGCAGATCAGGTGCATACCTGATGGATGTTTCTTCTTGTATGGGAGAATGAATCTAAGGATTCAGTTTAATGAAAACAATATATTCGTTTTAACACAGATATTATGAACACATGAATTTATTGGACGAACATTCTTTAGACACGTATGAGCATATCTTCAAATTAAGATAAGTTGTTTGGACAAGCAGAAAGGAACTGTCATGGAGACATACAGTCCAGAGAATGTTGAAGCACATATCACATGGTTCAGTTTTGTGGTGAGAATACCGTACTGTACATTTTAATTCGGAGAAGGATAAAATGAAACCTGCCAGAGGAGCAGCAACTAATTGCAGTCTCTCTTTCTTTATTCCTCCTCACAGCAATGTATGAGAGCAGAAAACCCGTCAGTCATCTTTGCCACTCGTGGAGGGTTCCTGTTGAGGAATCACTGGAAACTCTCCACTGCCTAAAGCTAATGAAATTCAGCTAAATCCAACTGTTCCATGAAGAAACATCATTGTTGGTGGCTTGTGTGAGCAAATAACTTCAGTCAGAACAACATTTGGACAATCACATTTTTTTCGTTTGCCATACATTGAGCTGTTGTGTGGACCTCTTCCAAACTGATATCCTGCAGAGATTTAATTATTTCTGTTTGTCACAGACATGTGTGTCTGTGTGTATCTATGTGCACGACTGTTTGTGAGTTCATATATATGTGTCTCTGTGTTTGTGCATTTCTGTGTGTCTCAGTATTTATAGACACATAAATATTGCTGTTTATATATTTGAGTGACTAAAGTGTTTATCATTTATCTTTCTAGCATAGCTTGAGTAACTTTGCTTTCATTATATACCAGTTATTTTTGCAAATTTAAGGCACCTGCCTGAATTGTCCCTAACGCTGAAATTAACCCAGTCTGAGATCTATATAATTGGCTATTTTACCAATCTGATTACGTTTAAAATTTGTCATGATCAATGGAGGAAAGGGATTAGAAATGATAACAGTGACCGTCCAAACTCGATCTAAACTGGTGTGAGGAGAAATTCTCAAGGGGCCGTTTGTTTTGGAAATCTTTTCCCCAGGAGTCTGTGGTACCTGTGTGTTTGCATTTGTTCAAAGTTGAGCTAGTTAGATATTTTTCAGAAAAGTTAGTCAAGGGTAATGAACTACATATAGGAAAGTGAGGCCGAGAACACTTCGGCCACGATCTTCGTGTCTGGTGAAGCAGGGTCGAAATGTCTAATGTTGCAGTTTTGCTCATCAGTCCTATGTCCCTACATTTCATTCCACCTCACAAAGCTGTTACTCAGGAGCAGTTGGAGACAACTTGCTCTTGGTACCCAGTGAATCGAACCAGCCGGCAATTCAGCTTCTGAAGACTATTGCACATAGTTTAGTGTGAGATGGAAAATATTTGTGGGAACTAAAGAGTGGGTGCTGATCTGACACTGATCGCTCATCTCACTTTCCAGAATTTCCCCTGTCTCCATTTGTTGGTTATGTTGTAGATCCAGATTCCCAATGAATACAGCAGCACCTCCACCCCGCCCCCGCCAATACTGCACCCACAAAATCCTAGGGTCTGCCCGATTGCAACATTCCTAAACAGAACTTTCACGAAAATAACAGCCGCTGACTTTCCAATAACAAAATGTGAGAACACCACAAACAGGAGTCAGTTATTCAGCCCCTCAAACCTGCCTTTCCCTTCAATTAGATCAGGGTTGATTTGATTTTGTCTTCATCTCCCCTTTCATTCAAAATTGCTTGTAGCCCTCAACTCTCTGATGTGTCCAACTGCATTAGTAACCCCTCACCCTCACCTCCAAACATTTCAGTGATTTAGCTCACCTGGTGCTCTGAACAGGGATCAATGGGCCTGAACAAAACAGTACTTAATGGGAATGCATTTTGTACTGCCCACTGGTTGGAGTCAGCCATCGCACAAAGGAAGGTGTGTGTGATTGGTGGGCATCCTTCCTCTCTGTCCCAGGATATCACTGCAGGAGACCTCAGTGCAGTTTCCTCAAAATAAACATCTTCAGCGGCTTATCAAAGACTTTCCCTCCCAACAGAAGATCCGATGTGGGAAGTTCACTGATGATCAATGTTCTGAAAAAAATTGCCGTCTCTCACTTCCTGAAGCAGTCTGTACATGTGCAGGAAGACAACATTCAAGCTTATGCTGTTGATCTGTCGGTAATATTCATGTCACAATATTGCGATAACTGCTCATTTCACAGTAATAAAAGAGGAGTTTATCCAGAAGCTCAAACTGGTTTCACACGAATAAGAGGAAGCCATTCAGTCCATCAAAACTAATGGATAGAAAGAGGCACAGCCCATTCGCGCTCTCCTGCCTATTACACAGGAAGACAAGGAATCTAGTCAGCACATCGAGCTGTTAAACAGGTACCAGGGGCCAGCCAATCAGGTCCTTGAACCTCTTCCCTGGGACCAGGAGAAAGCAATTCAGACCCTCAAGCCACATAAACAGAAATCGAAAGATGTCATTGATGCTCCAGCATGACAAACCAATGAAGCAGAGAATGCACAGATAGACTGCTCCACGTGGTTTCTCCTGGCACCATTGTTAATCGTGCACACATGTTAGTTTAACATCAGAACAAAACCAACGTTGCTTGAAAAGCTCAGCAGGTCTGGCAGCATCTGTGGGAGAGAAAACAGAGTTAATGTTTCGGGGCCAGTGACCCTTCCTCAGAACGGTTACTTTAAAGCGGTGTGCTGACAGAGAGGAGGGACAGCGGATGGTTTCTACCAATTCTCATGGAGGAAGCTTCCATCTCCCTGAAGGCAGGCTGGCATCCTCACTGGTGGCCAGAAGCCGGTGGGAATGGCTAACTCTTTCAGACACAAGCCATTATGGCTGCTGACAGATCTGTAAGCAACATGGCATACAGTGCAGAGCCACACACCAACTGTGACACAATGTGGTGAGAGTTCACTCAGAGCCTGCAGCTCTCTGTCAACCAGCATGGGTGCTCCACAGAGATGTGTAAATGATCAAGAAACACGTCTCACATAAAACAAAAGCATTCTATTTGTCACACGTCATTTTCTTTTTGGACACAATGAGTATTATCCCATAACACTGAATTATCAATGCAATCAACTTCTCTATCACAGCGCTACAGACTCAACACTCATTTCTGTCACACTCTTCACATGGTACCATAATCCCAGAGATCAGGCGTGTGAAACTCCTTTACATTGTCTCTGTGGTATCAGAGGTAATGGGAACTGCAGATGCTGGAGAATCCAAGATAATGAAATGTGAGGCTGGATGAACACAGCAGGCCAAGCAGCATCTCAGGAGCACAAAAGCTGACGTTTCGGGCCTAGGGTCTAGGCCCGAAACGTCAGCTTTTGTGCTCCTGAGATGCTGCTTGGCCTGCTGTGTTCATCCAGCCTCACATTTTATTATATTACATTGTCTCTGTGGTAAGGTTATCATTCCTTACATAGAAGAGAAAATCTCTATACAATGCTGCAAATGAAGGCAATGTAGGACAATATGACATTTACTGCCATGATTACTTGTTACACTGTGTATATTATGTTAGTGTCTCATGAACAAGGACATCAAGGTCATTTTGGAAAATGACACTTCCCAACCTCTCACATTCTAATAAACACAAACTGAGAGGGATATTGTTTGAAACCGACGTCCAAGCAATTTCTTTGTGTTATAAATGGCGGTTCTCCAAGCACTGAAATTGTGATTCACTTTCAGTAATGACTGCTGTCCAGAGCAGGACCAGATTCTCTGCCTTCTATCAAGTGCACAATTCTCAACCCATGTAATATTCTCCCTCCTTTTGCACAGACTCTGTTTCTTTCATTCACCTGTCTGCAAACACATGAAAGGTACTTTGAAAATTCAAATAAACCATTCTCATTTGTTCATATCATAACCAACATCCTCCCCAAACCCCAGAACGTTTATCAAAATGATTTCTCTTTCCTGAATCTGTCAAATCATATCATTATTCTCCAACAATAAACTTTACTCATTCTTTACAAAGAAAAGTCAAATACTTTCCTCACAACTGACATCAAGTTATCTGTTATTTAGTTTTCTCTTTTTTGTTCTCTCAACATGCTATGTAATCCAATATGGTGGGCAGGAGAAAATTGTTACTGTTACAGGGGCTCCTCTTTTGAGATATTCTCACTGATGAAGCTGATTTCCTCGATTTTTCAGAGCATCAATTACTGTTTTATCGACCTTTGCATTGCTTTGGATCTTTGAAACAAAAATGATCAAAACAAAAGATCCTTTAAAATTGGAGGAATTGAGAGAACAGGTACCAGGTGGAAAGTGAAAAAGGATCAGTAACCTGCACAGGTGACTGACCAGGTGGTCGACAGCTGACTGTCTGTGCTGTTTAGTTTCAACTGTCTCTGGACATCGGAGTTGGGTCAAAGAAAAATACATAAAGTGAAATTCACAGCTGGCCTTGGAGAAAGCTTAGTGACCAGTAGTGTTCCAAAGAGACCTGTGTAGGGGCCACTGTTGTTTGTGATATATGTAAATGATCTGGAGGAAGGATAGTTAGTCTGATTAGCAAGTTTGCCGATGACACTAAGATCAGTGGAGTACCAGATAGTGAAAGGGACTGTCGGAGAATGCAGCAGAATGTAGATAGTTTGGAGTGTTGGGCGGAGAAACGGCAGATGGAGTTCAATCCAGGCAAATGCAAGGTGATGCACGATCCAATTCAACAGCGAATTATATGGTAAATGGAAAAGCCCTGGGGAAAATTGATGCACAGAAAGATCTGTGTGTTCAGGCCCATTGTACTCTGAAGGTAGCAACGCCAGTTGATAGAGTAGTCAAGAAGACATACGGCGTGCTTTTGCTCATCAGATGGGATATTGAGTACAAGAGTTGGTAGGTCATTGTATACGATTTTGGTTCGGCCACATTTGGAACACTGCATACAGTTCTGGTCGCCACGTTACCAAAAAGATGTGGATGTTTTGGAGACGGTGCAGAGCAGGTTCATCAGGATGTTGCCTGGTATGGTGGGCGCTAGTTACGAAGAGAGGTTGAGTAGATGAGGATTGTTTATATTAAAATGACAGAGTTTTGGAGGGTGCTGATTGAGGTCTGCAAAATTGTGAGAGGTATGGACAGGGTGGATAGTAAGAAGCTTTTTCCCCAGAGTGGCGGACTCCATTACTAGTGGCCACGATTTCAAGGTAAGAGGGGAAACATTTAAGGGAGATAAGTGTGGAAAGTTCTTAAAGTAGAGGGGGCTGGGTGCCAGGAACGCAATGCCAGTGGAGGTGTTAGAGGCGGGCACGATAGGGTCATTTTAAGATGCAACAAGACAGATACATGAATGTGCAGGGAGCAGAAGGATACTGATCCTTGGAAAATTTGTGACAGGTTTAGAGGATCTGGTTCAGCGCAGGCTTGGGTGGACGAAGGGCCTGCTCATGTGATGTACTTTTCTTTGTTCTTTGTTCTTTGTTCTTCAGGAAAGTTGAAATTCTCCCTAATCTCCCACATCAGACAAGAAGGCCACATTACCCTACTGAAAACCACCATTTCACCTTAACAATCTACTGACCAAGAAAATAGTCAGTCTTACTGCTCTAAAAGTACTACACTAGGCTAACTTGGTACTTATGTGTTTTTTTTTAAAGTTTAATGTCGAGATAGGATCTCAATAAAACATAACAAGAAAAACGCATTACTCACTGTTGTAGATTTATAGAGTGTGGTTAGACAAAAATAACAATTATTTGGGACATGATGACATAATGGCATCGTCACACAATTACTAATCCAGTAACCTGGGTAACGTTCGGGGTAACATGTTCAAATCCGGCCATGGCGGATGGTCTTTTTTTTGTGGATGGCACGGAGGCTCAGTGGTTCTCAGTGTTACCTCACAGCACTGGGGACCCAGGTTCGATTCCAGCCGCGGCTGACTGTCTGTGTGAAGTTTGCACATTCTCCCCATGTCTGTGTAGGTTTCAAAGATGCACAGGTTAGGTCGATTGACCATCCTCAATTGCCCATAGTGTTCAGGGATGTGTAGATTAGGTGGGGTAGGGATAGGGGTCTGGATGGGATGCTCCAAGTGTTGGTATTGACTTGTTGGGCCAAAGGGCCTGTTTTCACTCTGGAGGGAATCTATGATTCTTCAACTGCTGTGAGCCCCTGCAGATTCCTCCACTGTCAGCTGTGAATTTCACTTTATTTTTCTTAGACGCAACTCTGAAGTTCAGAAATACGTGAATCGAAACAGCACAAGCAATCAGTTGCGAAATTTGACTGCCTGGTCAGTCAGCTGTGCAGATTCACTGATCCTTTTTCATTTCCCATGTGGTACCTGCCATCTCAATTCCTCCCATATTAGAGGTACTTTTGTTTCAATCTCTTTATTTCAAATTTCTGATGCAATGCAACAGTTTACAATACAGTAATTACTTCTCCAAGAAATTCAGGTAATCAGCTTCATCAGTGAATATACCTCACAAAAGGAGCAGTTCTAATAGCTGGAACTGCCTCCCATCTACCGTCTTGGATTACACGGAATCCTTTGTGGGAAAAAAAAAACAATAAGCTAAATAGTAGACAACTTGATGTCGGTTGTGAGGAAAGTATTTGGTTTTTTTTAATAAATAGTGGAATAACTAGATTGGTCGAGAATAATGATATGAATTGCCGGAGTCAGCCTTGATTCAGGAAAGAGAAATCATTTTTGATATACATGCCAGAGTTTGTTGAGGATGTTGGTTGTGAGATCAACAAATGAGAATCAGTGGGTGCATTTGAATTTTCAGAGGACCTTTGACATGATTACACAGAGGTGAGTGGAAAAAAAACCGAGCCCATGGGTATGGGGCAGGGATACCACATGGGTTGAGAATTGAACAAAGAGTAGGGCCCTGCTCTGGACCGCAGGTCATTACTCAAGGTGTATCACATGTATCAGTGTTTGGAGAACAGCCATTTACAAGCCAAAGAAATTGTTTGGACGTGGGCAAAAATACCAACCTTCTCATGTTTTATTTATTAGAAGCTGAGAGGTTGGGAAGTGCGATTGTTGAAAATGGCGTGGATGTCATTGTTCATGATTCACTAAAAGAATAAATACAAGAGAACAAGTAATCAGGGCATTGGATGGTACGTTGCTTTCATTGTAGAGTTAATGAAGTATGGTAGTTAAAACACTTTTTTGCAGTTGTAGAGTGTTGCTGAGGCAGTATTTGCAACACTGTGTACAGATTTTCTTTCCTTAATAAGGAATGATCTCCTTGCCACAGAGACAATGCAAAGGAGTTTTACCAGCCTGATCCCTGGGATGATGGTACCTTGTGGAGAGTGTGAAAGAAATGAGCAAATTAATCTGTTGTGCTGTAATAGAATAACAGGTGATTTCCTTTAAAATTCAGTGTTATGGACTAATTCTTATAATGTTCAAGAAGACATTGATAGTGTGACAATTTTTCCCCCCATGAGACACGCTTCCTGATAGTTTCTGGGCCTCTGTGGAGCACCATGTTAGTAGAAAGAAAGCTCTAGGCTCCAAATGAACTCTCATCACATTACATTGCAGTTGGTGTGTGACTCTGCACTGAATGTCATGTTGTTCACAAGTCTGTCAGCAGCCATAATGCCTTGTGTCTTGAAAGTGTTAGCCATTCCCACCGTGTTCTGACCTCCAGTGAGGACACCAGTCTGTCTTCTGGGAGATGGAAGATGCTTCTGTGAGACTTGGCACTGCCCCTCCTCTGTCAACAAACCACGTTAAAGTAAAATGTGTGCACCATTAGCAAAGGGAGCCAAACGGAACAACATGGAACATTTTATCTGCCAATCTGTGCATTCTCTGCTTCATTGGTATGTCATGTTGGAGCATCAATGACATCCTTCAATTTCTGTTTATGTGGCTTGAGGGTCTGAATGGCCTCCTCCTAGTCCCAGGAAAGAGGCTCAAATACCCGATTGGGTGACCCTGGGACTTGTTCAAGAGCTCAATGTGTGCTGATTAGACTCCTTGTCTTCAAGTGTAATAGGCAGGAAGGAGTGCATGGACTGTGCCTCTTCTTATCCAATAGTTTTGATGGACTGAACGGTTTCCTCTTATTCCTGTGATAACAGTTTGAGGTGCTGGAAGAATTCCTTTTATTTTAGTACTGGGAAATGAGCAATACTGTTGCATTAGCATTACCAACACTTCAGCAACATAAACTTGAATGTTGCTCAGGTCTTGCTGCACATGTACACAGACTGCTTCAGGAACTGTGGGATGAAAAATTGTTCTGAACATTGCGCGATCATCCTCACTTCTGATCCTCTGATCGGGGGAAAGACTTTGACAAAGCAGCTGAAGATGTTTGTGCCGAGGAAGCTGCACTGAGGATCTCGTGCAAAGATATCCCAGGGCTGAGAGGATTGATGTCCACCTATTGCAGGCATCTTCCTTTGTACTATGGATGACTCCAACCAGTGCAGATTTTAAAACACATTCCCATTAAGTTCAAGAGATAAAAAGGTGTCAAGATCGATGAACACAGCAGGCCAAGCAGCATCAGACGAGCAGGAAAGCTGACGTTTCGGGCCTAGATCTTCTTCCATAAGTTACTTTGCTTTTCAGGTTCCATGACACCATTCTCACTCAAATACTGTGTCTCTATCAGTGCCAGTCACTGTTACTTTGCGATCATGCCAGTAGGTAACAATGCATATGCAGGGATTGTTTCTAGATCACAGAGGGTGACATTTGCGGTTTCTCTATTCCAAACTGTCTGGGGAGGTAGATCACTGAAATGTTTGGAGGTTGGGGAGGGGTTGTTAATGGTTTTTGACACATCAGAGAGTTGAGGGCTACAAGCAATTGGGCACTAACGAGGAGATGAAGCTGAGATCAGATGAGTCCTGATCTTATTGAAGTGAAAAACAGGGTTGAGGGTCTGAACAACCAACTCCTGCTTCTCATGTTCTCACATTTTGTTATTGGAAAGTTAGCAGCTGTTCTTTTCCTGGAAACTCGGTTCAGGAATGTTGCAGTCGGGGGGGGGGGGGGGCAGAGGATTTTCTGAACATCTCTGGGTGCAGTATGGTGGGGAGTCGGGCGTGTGGTGGGGAGGTGAGGCTGCTGTTGTATTCACAGTGAATGTGGATCTACAACATTTCCAACAGGGGAATCTCTGTCAGTAGAGATAAGGGGTTTTTGTCAGACCAGCACCCACTGATATTTTCCCCCAAGAATATTTGCTATTTCACATGTGTGACAGCCTTCAGAAGCTGAATTGTCTCTATTTCGATTCATTGAGTACCAAGAGCAAATGGTCTCCAACTGCTCCTGAGTACAGCTCTGTGGCGTGGAATGGAATGTAGGGACATTGGACTGAGGAGCAAGACTGCAATATTAGACACTTTGACCCTGCTTCACCAGGCACTAAGATCGTGGCCTAAGTGTTCTCAGGCGCACTTTCCGATCTGTAGTTCATTACCCTTGACTCACTTTTCTGACAAATATCTAACTAACACAGCTTTGAATACATGCAAAAAAAACCCACAGGTACCACTGACTCCTGGGGAAAAGAATTCCAACTTAAATGGCCCTTTGAGAATTTCTCTTCACCCCTGTTCAGACAGAGTTTGGACAGTCACTGTTGTCATATCTAGTCCCATTCCAGCATCGATCATGGCAAATTTTCAATGAGGCCAGCTTAGTGAAATGGCCAATTATATGGATATCAGGCTGGGTTAATTTCAGCGTTTGTGGAAACTCAGCAAAGTGTCTTAAATTAGCAAAAATAACTAATATGCAATCAAAGCAAAGTTGCTCAAGCTATGATGGAAATATAAATGATAAACAGTTTAGTCACTGAAATATATATACATCAATATTTATGTGTCTATAAAAACTGAGACACACAGAAACGCGTACACACAGAGACATACATACATGTGCTCACAAACAGTTGAGCATACAGATAAATACATAAACACGTGTTTGTGACAAACAGAAATAATTAAAACTCTGCAGAATGTCAGGTTGGAAGTGTTCTGTCCAAACAACAGCTAAACTTGTTGGCAAAACAAAATGTGTGATTGTTCCAAATGTTGCTCTGACGCTGAAGTTATTTGCTCACACAAGCCGCCAACAACGAGGTTTCTTCATGGAACAGTTGGATTTGGCTGAAATTCATTAGCTTTAGGTAGCAGACAGATTCTAGAAAATCCTCAACAAGAACCCTCCACGAGTGGCAAAGATGACTGACAGGTTTTCTGCTCTCACGCATTGTTGTGAGGAAGAACAAAGAAAGAGAGGTTCCTCGTTCTCTGGCAGGTTACATTTCCTCCTTCTCTGAACTCAAATATATATAACGTTATCTGAACGCCAAACTGGACCATGCGAGATCTGCAACATTCTTTGCACTGTATGGCTCCATGACAGTTCCTTTCTCCTTGCAGGAACAACTTATCTTAAAGATATGTTCATATGTGTCTGACTAATATTCATACAATAAATTCATGACTTAATAACACCTGGCAAATGGATATTAATAATGGCAAATGGAAATACATCAGTTTGGAATATCTGGTCAATATGGACAAGTTGGACTGAAGCATCTGTTCCTGAACTGTAAGACTCCGTGACTTGAAAAGGCTTTCATTCCAGGAATGAGTAAAGTGAATTAACTTCGATAAGCTTCTGAAGCAATTGCATTTTGTTTTCAGTTTAGTGCATTATAATTGCACAGAATATGTCAGGAGTTGTTTCAGTAATGCCCCATGCAGATGCAGTGAAACAATCCGACGATTATGCTTTTGCATAAAACAGCGTCATTCCATATATCTTCCTAATCACTGGCTGTATGTGCGGACTAACATTATAGATTCATGTACCAGGATTCACAAACCCCTTTGTACCACCGTGTTCTGCAATTTGTTTTCATTTATGCATTTTACTGTTGTTTTATCCCTCCATTACAGCACATTAACCCACATTATGCTATTTCTGCTGATGGCTTGCACACTATACTTCCCTGTCTTTATATCCCATTGCAGACCCTCTACCACTACTGGAGATCTTATGAATGACTATCCTGGTGGATGAGCTAACTGAGCTCCAATCCAATCAGTCCCTTGATTTGGATGATTAGTCGTTGATGACCTCACACTGATCCCTGAGGCACTCCACCGGGTTACAGCTTCATAACCTGAAAATAAACATTTATACCTGCTGGCTATTGCCTGATAGTTACCCTGGGTTCCACTCTTCCTGTGTAGCAGCCTAGAAAGTTTGCATGGCCTTGTCCTGTGCAGTGTAATGTACTCAAAGAGCATGATGGCTTCATTCTATTTCTGTGTAAATCATTTGAGGGGAAGGAGGGTTGCAATGACCCTGACTGGCTGTCTGGCGTCATCCTCTACCTCTAGAACAGCGTTGAGGAGTTGCGAGAGAGAACAACACGTGGGTTAGGAGCAGCAGGTGGCCATTCGGCCTCTCGAGGCTGCTGCACCATTCAGAAAGCTCATCGTTGTTGTGATTGTGGCTGTGCCCGCCATTCCTACCTGTTCCCCCCAAAAAATCATTCTATTGCTCAACAAAGCTCAATGAAACTCAACCTTGAATGTTTTCAGTAACCCAGCCTTCCCTGCTCCTTGGGGAGGAGAAAACCACAGATCACACAGTCCGAAAGAGAAAGCAACATCCCTATCTCAGCCTGAAATGGGAAGACCTTCGTTCTGTAAATGTGTTCCCCTCAAAACGATCACCACTCTTTTGAGACACAAGACACAACAGTTCGGTACAGATACAGATTATTAAGCCCCTAAAGTCTGTCCACATTTGCAGTAACTGACTTCAGTCAAATGCTTATCAAATTTAACCTCCTGTACTCTCAGGAAGACAAGTCCAGGTTCCATAAGATGGTAATAGCATAAGAAATTGGAGCAGAATTAGGACACTTGGCCTGTCAAGTCTGCTGTGCCATTTCATCATGGCTTTATTTTTTTCTCAAACCCTTTCCCCTACCTTCTATAACTGACCAGTGATCCCGTTATTAATGATAAACATATCCATCTCTGGCTTAAAGACACCACGGTGTCTGTGTGTACGGCTTTGTTTATGTGTGCGTATTTGATTGTGTGTCCATATCTTTGTGTGTATGTGTTGTGTATATTGGTGTGTGTATCACTGTCAGCATCCCTGTGCAATGAGGTCACTTGTGTTTTCAGTAAATCCATTGAAATTCGAGTCCAACCCGCGGCATTCTTTCACTCTGTCTGTTATTGTTGTGTTTACAGTCACAAAATGTAACCCCCTGCTGGCCTCCCCACGCCACTACACAGTTGGCAGTTTTCTTTGGGACGACATCAAACACTGGATGCCTGACATTGTATGGCCTTTTGTTCCTTCAAATAATGTCTTTGGAGGCACAGAGCAATTTCGTCCGATAACTAGCGAAGCTGTTCCTGACATGTTACCATCACCATCGAGTCTGTTTTCGGACTTCTAATCATTTCTCACATTCAATTTGTAAGAGTGCATTACAAAACATTGCTAGCTAAAGAGCATGAAATAAAATTCAATCCATGCCCTTACAAAATGGTTCAGTCGGAGTTGTTTGGATACAATTGCAGTGGAAATACTCTTTACTGTGTACACGAAGAGTCACGAATAATGTCCAAATACAAATCACTTCCACATTGCAGGGACGTCGCAGTTATTTCTCGACATGAGCATTTCAGACTCTTTCAGACCTCAGTACAAATACAGCCCTCCCGACACCAGCCCTGTATGTGTGTGTCTGTGTGTATGGCTGTGTTGATGGGCTGTCAGTTTAGATGGTGCACGAAGCCTCACAGACTGAATAAATCCCTTCAGAGATAGCATTAATTGCAGATGCAGGAGAATCTGAGATAACAAGGTGCATAGTTGGAAGAAAATTTTCTGAAGAAGCATCTAGGCCCGAAACGTCAGCCTTCCTGCTCGGCCTGCTGAGTTCATCCCGCTCTGCTCCTTGTTGTCTCAATGATTCCCTGACGCTTTTCAGGTTCTGCTGTCGTTGGTGCATTATGGTGTAGAGGCCAGCAGAGGGAGACATTGCATCATATTACACACCGTGGAGATGGCCAGAGCCATCGTCCCCACAGGCACACACACTGACACAGTCATGGAAATACAGCACAGCCACAGATACGCAGACACTAATACAGAAACACAGATATACGAGCTAATACACTGACGTTTATACGGACATGGGGAGTCTGCCGACATTTATTTTGTCCTCTGATGATTTTCCCTCAAACTGTCTGGTGTGTATCAATATCTCTGTTACTCTCTAGGAAGTGTGTCAGTATTTCTGTTGCTCTTTGGGTCCAGTGTGGCTGTATTACAAATTCATTGCCTGCAGTTACTAAACCTAGAAGAATTGTAAAGTGCATGAAGGACAGTGTGGAACACCAACTTGACAGAGACAAGTTGGTATCGTGTTCAAGTATATGGCAGACAAGGGCCAATGCAGAACAGTGTGGTGATGCATTTGATCGGAAGAACATTGAAAAACAATTTAAAATAAGCTGTACCGTTCGAAAGAGGGTACAGGAGCAGAGGGTCCTTGATATATATGAGCACAGGTTATTGAAAAGCTCAGGACACGTCGCCTTGAAGAGGGCAGCAGAGTGATGACACTGATTGACTGACGTGGGAAGAGCTGCATCAGCGCAGTCACTGCTTCCAGAAGATGGTTTGTGGAGGGGCTGTTTTCAAGTGGCAGCAAAGGGAAAGGCAGCGATACAAGGAGCATCCTGGGAAGCTGAAAAGGAAAGACCTTCCGCGGGTATTTGCAGTGATAAGTAAGGGTAAGTGTTTAATAAATTACCTTGAAATAGAAATATCAGTCGGTGGGGTTAAGTGCTGCATTTGTGAGATGTGGGAGCTCTGTGATGCTTCCAGTGTGTTGGATGATGTCATCTGCAGGAGGTGAATTGGATTGCAGCTCCCGAAAGAACATACAGATTTGTTATAGTGGCAATCCGAAGCAGTTAGTTGTGTGAGGGTGGCAGAAAGTGTCATAGACAATGGTTTTAGGGATGTGGTGACCCAAGATGCAGGCAGATAGATGGGTGTAAACAAGAAGGAGCTGGCAGCCAGGACAGGAATCCCCTGTGGTCGTCCCCCTCTCTAACAAGTATACAGTTTTGGATACTGTTGGGGGTGTAACTGCTGCAACAGGCACACACGTCTGGCTCTGTTCACAAGAAGGGAAAAACAAAGAGCACTGGAGCAGCAGTTGTAGGGGACTCTATAGTTAGGGATACAGATAGGCGCTTCGATGGACGTAAAAGACACTCCATGATGATTTGTTGCCTCCCAGGTGCCAGGGTCCAGGATGTCTCTGAAAGGTCAGAAAGTATTCTGAAGGGATAGGGTGAACAGGCAGAGGTTGTGGTACATATTGGTACCAACGATATAGGTAGTTAAGTGACGAGGTCCTGCAGCAGCAGTTCACGGAGTTAGGGAGAAATTTAAAATAAACAGGACCTCCATGGTTGTAATCTCAGGATTACACAGTGAACCACGTGTCAGTGAGGCTAGAAATAGGAGGATAGTACAGCTCAACACGTGACTAAACAGTTGGTGTAGGAGGGAGGGTTTCAGATATCTGGAACATTGGTTTCTCTTCCAGGGCAGGTGGGACCTGTCCTAGTAGGACGGGTTGCATCTAAACTGGAAGGGCACAAATATTCCAGCTGGGAGTTTTGCTGGTGTCACTCGGGAGGATTTAAATTAGCTTGGCAGGGGCGTGGGAATCAATGCAAAGTGAATGGACTGAAAGGGAAGAAGAGAATAGGGCCAGTAAGAGGCAGAGAAAGAACATACAGGGTGTAGTTGCTGATCAAAGCGGATGTAGTTGACAGAAGTTCACCTGCTTCAATGCAAGAAATATAACAGGGTAGACAGAAGAATTTAGAGCTGGGATTAGTACTTAGTACTATGATGTTACCGTTATTACAGAGACTTGATCAAGGGAGGGACAGGCTTGACAGCTTAACATTGTAGGTTACAGATGTTTGAGGCAGGATTGAGGGGGATTCATAAGGGGTGGGGCGTTGAACTACTTGCTAAGGGGAATGTCACAGCAGTGCCGTGGGACGACACCTTAGATGACTCATACAGCGAGGCAATATGAGTAGAGGTCAGGAACAGGAAGGGTGCAATCGCAATATTCGAGGTTTACTATAGGCTTCCCAACAGCCAGCAGGAGATAGAAGAACAGATACATAGCCAGGTTTTGGCAAGCTGTAAAAGTAACAGGGTTGTTGTCGTGGATGATTTTAACTTCCCATATATTGACTGGGACTCACTTGGTGTTTGGGGCTCGGATGGGGCAGAGTTTGTAAGGAACATCCAGGAGGGCTCTTGAAACATTATGTAGATAGTCCAACTAGGAAAGGGGCCACACTGGACCTAGTATTGGGGAATGATCTTGCCCAGGTGGTCGATGTCTCAATAGGGGAGTAGCTCAGAAACGGTGATCACAATTCAGTAAGCTAAATGGTACGGGTGGATATTGTTCGCTGGGTTGTCAAGTGAATGTGCTAATTTGGGGAAAGGCTAGTTATAACAATATTTGGCAGGAACTGAAGGATGTAGATTGGGACAGATGTTTGAGGGCAAATTTACATCTGGTATGTGGGATGCTTTAAATTGTGAATTGCTGGGAACTCAGGACAAGCAAGCTACTGTAAGGATGAGGGATAAGTAGGGCAAGTTTAGGGAGCCTTGGTTAATGAGAGATATTGTGAGTCTAATCGAAAAGAAAACAAAAAAAAAAGCATTTGTTCAGGCCAGGAAGTTGGCAATATACGAAGCAAGGGTGGAGTACAAGGAACGATGAAAGAAGCTTAAGCAAAGAGTCAGGAAGTCTAAAAAGGGGTCACAAAAAGTAACTGTGGACAGCGATGAGGACCATCAAAGGATACAGCTGAATGCAGAATCGTTAGTGACTTGGACAGAGAGATGGCAGATGCAGTTCAATCCAGAAACATGTGAGGTAATACATTTTGGCATGTCTAATCCAGTTGGAAAATATACAGGAAATGGCAGAACCCTGAAGAGTACTGATAGACAGTGGGATCTGTGTGTCCAGGTACACAGGTCACTGGAAGTGGCTACGCAGGTGGAAAAGGTAGTCAACAAGGCATATGGCATCCTTACATTCATCAGCTTGGGCATTGAGTTATAAGATTGGCAGGTAATGCTGCAGCTTTATAGAGCCTTAGTTAGACTACATTTGGAATGTTGTGTTCAATTTTGTTTGCCAAACTGCCAGAAGGTTGTTGTGGCTTTGGAGAGGGTAGATAAAAGATTGACCAGGATGTTGCCTGATATGAAGGGCATTATCTATGAGGAGAGATTGGAGAAACATGGGTTTATCTCACTGGAACGATGGAGGTTGAGGGGTGGCCTGATGGAGGTCTCCAAGATTATGAATGGCATGGACAGACTGGATGGTCAGAAGCTTTTTACCCAGGGTGGATGAGTTCGTTACCAGGTGCCATGGGTTTAAGTTGCATGGGACGACATTTAAAGGTGATATACCAGGCATGTTTTTTATACACAGGGTGGTGGCTGCATCGAACTCGCTGCCAGGGGAATTGGTGGAAGCAGATATTATGGTGACTTTTAAGGAGCATCTTGGCAAATATATGAATAGGATGGGAATAGAGGGATACAGTCCCCAGAAGGATAGGGAGGTTTAGTTGTGACAGGCAGTATGCCGGTGCAGGGTTTGACGGCCAAAGGGCCTGTTCCTGGACTGTAATTTTACTTGTTCTTTGTAAGTGGGGAGTGCAATGACTCTGTCAGGGTGATTGGTTGTCATTATAATTATGTATTAATTAAAATTGTGTTTTAATATGAGTAAGAGTTTTGGTTTACGAGTGGTACAGGCAAATCATAGCAAGCAAAGGATGGACAGATGAAAAAGACTTAAACAGAGGCAGACAGGTGGCCGTGCACTGGCGTGTGCTTGGCAAGACCAAAATTTGCAAGATCAGCATCATTTGAGGCGAGACAGTCCTTTCATTAGCCCAACGATGGTCAGGGAGAAGCTGTTCCTGAGCCTACGTGTGTGGGTGTGTGTTCAGGCTTCATTATCCACTGCCTGATGGAGGAGGTTGTTGCAGATCATTACTGGGTTGTAATTGGTCTTTGATGATGTTGGCAACCTTTCCAAGGAAGCGAGCCGTGTCAAGGGAGCCCATGGATGGAAGTTTGGCTTCTGTGATAATCTGAACTGTACACACCATCTTCTGTCTTTCCTTACGACCTAAGGCAGAGCAGCTGCCATACCAGGCGATTATGCACCCAGACAGTATGCTTTCAATGGTGTTTCTGTAGAAGTTGCTGAGGACCTTATAGACATACCAAAACTCCTGAACCACCCACGGAAGAAGAAGCGTTGTTGTGCCTCCTTGACTGTCACATTTATGTGCAAAGATCAGAATTGGTTGCTCATTTTTATTGTTCCGAGGCACATAGCGCTCTCCATTATCTCAAACTCAGTTCCATTGATATAGATGGGGACGAGTTAAATATTTGGCTTCAGTACTTGGCTTCAATATCTGAGCTGTCTGAAAGAGGAGGCGTCGGAGGGATCCTCCATTCTCCCTTCCTGGGAGGTGGTGGAGACGATGTGTTGTGAGCACACCCTCCTGCCTCTCAAGGCGATACAGATTCCATTTGTTCCAGCTCAACATAAAAGTGAAACGGCATGAGGGGGATGACTTGCAAGGTATGCCTGGTGGAAATGCAACTGAAAGCGGTTTTAAAATGAGAATTACCCTTCACTGAATATCATTCCTTGGTTGGATGTAGATGTTTTGAAATCTCCACACAAGTTGTTCTCATTCTCTACGGCTCATACCAGGAATTGCTTGAAATGACGTGGGGGCAGGAGTGTAAGGGAACGGATGTGGGCACTCCACCATCCGGCTGGGACAGTTCTGTCGTATTACAGGCTGTTTCTCCCGGAATTAGAGCTTTAGAGGCAGTGTATGAGGGTGAAACTGCTCCCTCCTGTTAGTGCTGGTGCAGCTGGCGGGGTTCGAGGTTGGGAAATGGTGAGGTGTTCGTAGTGAGTCAGTGGCAGTATGTTATTAGTGTCGGGGATATGTGGATGCAAAACTGAAAGAGAGAGAGAGAGAGAGAGCAAAAGTGAGACGGAAGAGGGAAGGTGCTGCATGGAGTCGTGAGAGTGGTGAAGCATGAGCCTTGTTCGGGTGTAGGTGCGAAAGTAGATATATAGTGAGTGTGAGGGAGCAGATATAATAGAGTGGGGCTTATCCTGGCACAGCAGAGAAGGTTATTGATGCTTGTCCTGTATTGCTGGACATTTCTTCAGACCACACGTACTGCACTGAGCTGGATGGTGAGCTCAAACCATGCTCGATAGATCTGGTGGTGTTGACTCTTCTGGAAAGAGAATGGCCCTCCAATGTCCTAGCCCATTCACAAAGACCTCCGTGCCCCTGTCGATGAATTATGGTGTCGTTTCCCCTTACCTGCCAAGCTGCAGCAAACTGAGTGTGGCAGCATTGAAATGAGAAAGTTCAACCATGTGCCCATTGGCATTTTAAAGATGACGCCTATGCCTGGGATTATGGAATATCCAGGGGCACCTGGCAATGGGAATTAGCTTCAGCCATGATAGGTGGCAGAATCGGGCTAGCATTGGCTGAAATAAATGCCATGGTGTGGGGTAGGTATATCATGAAGGACGTACGATAAGTAGCACCAGAAAACCAGCCTGGCCTCGAAGAGAGAAACCCTCCATCAAACCCAATGAAAATAACGCTGACATATTAATGCCAGATTCAGCCCAAAGGAGTCAAATACTGTACTGATTCCAGTCCCAGTTACACAGCTGGAGAACAAAACCTCATTCGATACTTTCTGTCATCTGAATGCACAACAAATCTTGTTCATCCGTCATTCTTGGATTTGAGAGGCTGAATGGCCTCTTCCTGCTCCTCTGTAAAAGGCTCAAGTTGCTGAATGGCTTTCAATTACACTGTGGCATGTTTGGGGGGTTGGATGATCTCCTCCTGTTCCTGTGAAACAGGCTGAAGGAGCTGAGTTGCATCTTGTTGCTCAGTAACAGTCTCGGGAGGCTGAATGGTGTCCTCATACTCCTGAGTAACAGCCTCTTAAGGCTGAATGGCTTCCTCCTGACCATCTGTAACAGACCCGAAACATTAAGTGATGCAACAACCCTTGGGCTATGAGCAGCCATTAAACTCTATCTGATGGAATCCCTCCCTTCTCAGTTACAGAAACACAAGGAACACAATGAGAGGTGCCCTTTCAGTAACACCTTTACATCTGCAAGAACACTTCTCTATGTTTTGGATGATTCTCTCTGCAAAATGTGCCAACATTCCAGTTTCCCACATCTCCGAGTGGTAATCAGCTGGCGAGGGCTGAATGGCCTCCTCCTGGAGCCTGAAACAGGCACATGGGGTCAGAGCTACTTCCTCCTGTTCCTGAGTAGCACAGTGAACTGAATGATGTCTCAAGGTTTTGAAAGGATTTGATAACAGGGCACTGAAATCTAGGAGCAGCATTACACAAAGTCAATGAACAGTAAATATTGTTGCCCTGGGTTATGCCTGCTGGGAATTTCTCCCACAGTCGTTTTATGCAGCTGGTCTGTTATTTTATCTCTGTCTCATTTTATAAACAGTGTGGAACAGATGCACCGTGCAGTGGTCTCGCACTACTTCCAATTACAAGGAAGAAAGATTTAAAAATATTGCAAGATTTATGGTCCATCCTTCAGGGAGCATCTTACATTCTACCCGGACTGAGAAAATGTTCCCTTATGAAAAGTGATGCAAGGAAGGGGATAACTGAACCCGTTTATTCTTTGACTGTGATTAATGTTAGTCTCCATGGATTGCAATTATCTCAGTGGAAGGTTTCCATCTGTTAGTGATAAATGAGCTTCGTTCAATGTTTCATCCCATAGTATGAGCAGGAGCTCCACTGACAGCATGAATAGGAATTAGCAGCTCCAGATAGAGGGGGAGGAGAACTCAAAATCTGAGAACATTAGGCTGGAGTGTTCCAACAATTGCTCAGAATCTAACATGAATCGACTCGAACATTACAACAATGGACAGGAGTTTATCCCAGAATGTTGTGTTTCTTTCTACATATTATGATGAGATGTGATTATCATTGCAGGTCCTATTTGAACTTTTGATTATTCAAAGTTTTTATTTTCCTATCCTGGCAATCGTTGATGCAACTGTCAGGTCGATCTGTCCAGTTATCATTTCTGTTATCTATGTACAACTGTAATACTGTTCTTTTATCTACTCAAAACTCTATGTTGCTGCTATTGTTCCTGCTGAGACTCTGATTCCAGATACTCACTTTACCAACAACTAACCGGATGAGTGAATTTGTCATTCTCTCTCTTTCTCTCTCTCTCTCTCTCTCTCTCTCTCTCTCTCTCTCTCTCTCTCTCCCCCTTTCTTTGCTTATGGTAGTGTGCCTCGTGGGTCTCGATACTGATCTACACTGTTATAGCTGTGAACAATGATTCATTGTATCACTGCCATTGTTATCTAAATATTGGGAGAATGGAAGTCACTATATTCTGTTCTGGTTACAAACTGTACTTCCATACTCTGCCTCCATCCCATCCCTGACCAAAATCTGAGGCTGAAACAGATGAGCCACAACTGTGGTGATCCCTTGGGAAGTAAATTGATTCCCGGCACATACCCTGACCATTCCTAATTTTAACTATCAACACCTCCAGAAGATACTTCACTACTTCAATCCATCTGCTGTTTGAACCTTGAGCTATGACATATAGCCTTAATGATGCCAATAATCTGCTGGTGACACTCCTGGCTTCAAACCTGCAGAAGTAAATCTAAGTCAAGACTCCACGGCTCGTATCCAAACACACCCAAATCCCATATATCCATTCTTCCTATGAACACTAATCTATGTTGTTATCAAGCCTGGTAATGCTTTTATTTTAATATTCTCAAGAATTCATCGCACCTATTCATGAAACCTCTCTCATTCTCTCTCTTTGCCAGTTACCCAAGCGTCTGTCAGTTGTCCATATTTCACCTGACTTCCTCCGATCCTATTCTGTTTCAGCAATGATTATAATGTCTACTTTTCCCATCCCCCAGCCATTACACACGGCACAGACACATAAACCCATCACCTTGTTTTGTGGCAAAGGAGAAGCAGAGACACACATTAGTAGGAGCACCTCCAATAACTTTTCAATAATAGGAGACAGTCAGAAGCCCCTCAGCTACAAGATGCCCACCCCTTTCCAATACACAAGAGGCATTCCACGTTCTCCTTACTGCACGATAAGCTGAGAGGGGCAAACACAGACGTTCAGTGGAAAAGCACAGACCATGTTTCAAAGTTGTGTCTCAAAGCTGCTGAAACCCCTGTCCAACATGGACCACCACATGTGACAGACTGGTAAGTGAACAACAGCCTGATATACATCATTACATTGTTTCTCAGCTTCACCATGTCATCACTCAATACACACAGGAGACAAAAACCAAGGCCAGGGAAAGGTACAGAGGGACAGAAAATAATCACATGAAAGAGAGAAACGATTAACTAACTGAGAACATGTTGTGGAAATATTCGGGAAAAAGACAGGGGTTGGAACTAACTGGAGGAATAAGATCTTGGAGGGTCCAAAATCACAAGGATGAGAACATTGAATAAAGGTATTGATGGATCAGCTGAAATGGCTTGTGACATCAAATTCTGAATCTGCCTCACAGATCCATCCCAGATACCATCAACTGAGACAAGATGACAGCCCAGAATGGAGAACTGCACAGACTATGTTAGTTTATTTTTCAGTAAACTGGGCTATCTGCCCAGCATGGAGAGCATTGCAAACCTTTGCCATTATATTGGCACTATACCTGCATTAGATAACTACACAGCATGTGGAAATTTACAGCCCATGCTGTTCATGACAGGAAATGGGGCTCCCACAAATGTGTTTCTCTACAGCTCCATTGCACCAGAACAAGTCAAGGGGTTCTGCGAGTCTCTGATGAGTGTGATGGAGGCTTCAGATGTGAAAATCTTTGTTGGAGGAAATCAGTTTTAAAATGAGCAACTGGCACGTATTTGGATAATTGACAGAGAGAGACTGAGGGACATTTCATGGGCAGATGTGATGACGTGTTTTAGAATATTAAACCAAAGGCATTGCCAGACCCAATAATAATAGAGACCAGTGAGCAGAGGAATGATGGATGGATGGGCTTTTGTGCTTATTGCTGAAATGAGTCATGGAGAATCCATTAAGATTTTCTGTGGTTGGTTCGCTCGCTGAGCTAATTCATTAATTAGCAGAATTTTCATTACCCTACTGGGGAACAGCATCAGTGCAACCTCCGACGAAGCATTGTTGTATATTCCCACGAGTTATTTAGAACCTGGTGTCCATTGGAGTTGATTACATCATTTCCATCTTTTTTCTTTACAGTGGTGTGTATATAGAGTCAAGAGCGAACCAAACACAACATCACAACCCGAGCTACAAATCTACTCAGGATCCTTGGATTAAGATTTGCCTCTGCTGGTTTGAAGCTGTTAGCGCCAACAGTAGATTTTTGGCATCATTAAGACTGTATTGCATAGCATAAGGTTGAAATAGCAGATGGGATGAGCCAGTGAAGTATATTCTGGGGGTTTGGTAATGAAAAATTAAGAGTGGTAGAGGAACTGAAGGAAATCTCACTCCATTAATGTTACAGTGTGACCATGTACCGTACATCATGTTGGTGAATGCTCACTGTCCTGGCATCATCCACAGGATCTTCTTTCAGAAGCAGGCAGACGTTCCCATCATCTTTGAGTCTACCTGTAGCAGCAAAGGATTGCATCTTGGATAAAGAGTGCCCCCATGATATATGTTTCAATGCACCCTCTCCTTCACAACTCCCCACCACCAACCAACCACATCAACATATACCATGTGTACAAAGAGCAGTGGAGCCTCAGGGAATGTCTAAGAGAAGTCCATCAGGGAGAGGGAGCCATCCACCCGATGTCTGAACCTGTCAGAGTGACCCCTCTCGCTCACATCATTCAGATTCCTTGATCCGGTGAAATGGAGTTTAGAAACAGCAAGGAGTAGCAAACATTGATAACAGTTATATTTCAAAGACAGAACTGCACTATAAATTTTGAGCATGTTATCAAACAGGAGATTGGACACACAAGTTTGTGGGTACTGCAGTAATAATGGACAGCTTCAATTTTCATTTAATCTGTGTTCACCCAAGTGAATGCCCATGCTGGGAAAAAATGGATTTAATGCGTCTGTACGAGATGGCTTGCGTTAATTAACAATATGTTGAGTGCCAAGCTAGAGATCAGGCTATTTAGGAACTGGGATTGTGTGATCAGAATGGCGAATTGAAAACTTTGCTGCGAAAGGAGCTTTTGGGGGTCGTGATGAGAAAATTGATCTTGAATTTTACATAATATCTGAAAACACATTTAAAAAGACATACAGTTATAAATCTGTGTCAACAAGCCATGATGGCATGAGGGGAAAGATGACTTCAATGAGTTGGTAAAGTACATGGAAAAGTTTTAAGTTGAGAGAGACATTGTCTTTTATTTGTAGGAACATTGTAAAGTGGGCAATATACATATATCCGTGAAGTGCAAACAGCAAAAGGGGAAGATGACTCCATGATTGTCATTGAAAGAAGTTAAAGATTGCATTAGATCAAAGAAAGTAGAGTGTAAAAATACCGGACATAGCAATAAACAAATGGATTTACATAAATTAAACCAATAAACTGATTTAAAAATAATGAAAAGAGAATGAGAAATCAAGCTGACAAGAAACATAAAGACGTCCAGAAAGCAAAAATGAAAACAAGGTCAAATATGGAACAGTGAATGTGTGGAGAGGATAATATATTGTGGAGAGCAGAGACATTACATGGAAGCCAAGCCGTTACTTTGTGCTTGTCTTCATGGAGGAAGATCCAGAAAATCTCACAGGCATATTAAGTGACCGTGGGACATGTGTAATTAAAGACAATGACGGAGTAGCATTTGAAAACAAAACTGCATTGAGCCTTGATAAGCCTGACAGGCCAGAGGTACTTCATGCCAGAATCTCAGAGGAAGCAGCAACAGACATATTGATTGCATTGGGGGTCACTGTGTTATTTTCCTGTACTTTCTGCAAAGTCAGGAAGCCAATCTGCGCAACAAGAAGGTCATAAATGTAATCCAATGGTTTAAGAAGAGTAGAAGGAGGAGACTGGCCAAGTACCAACCAGGCAACTTGTAATTCACAGGAGGGAATCTGTTGGAATCTATTATAAAGGATATGCTATTGGATATTTAGAAAGTAATAGCAAAATTAGAGAGAATGCGAATGAATTTATGGAATGAAAATTACAACTGACAAACTTTCTTTTAGAAACTGT
Organism: Stegostoma tigrinum; assembly: GCF_030684315.1. Taxonomy (NCBI): domain Eukaryota; kingdom Metazoa; phylum Chordata; class Chondrichthyes; order Orectolobiformes; family Stegostomatidae; genus Stegostoma; species Stegostoma tigrinum. The sequence goes on from NC_081363.1 coordinate 92,255,815, forward strand.
TTGAAGATGTTTTTTACATACATAGACAAAGAAAAAAATGTGGACGTGGTACATATTGATATTCAGACCGATTTTGTAAGAGATGACACAGTGAGTTTTAAATTAAAACGAAGAGGTGGGGGCATGAACGTGTTAAAATGGAAGGTGAAGGCTAGGGTGACCTTCATTGAAAGGAATCGGAATACAGAAGGAAAGACGTCCTGCAGCAGTTCCATGGAGTGTTGGTGAGACTGTACTTGATGTAATGTGTACAGTTTTCTACGAAAGAATATACTGAATGAAGAGAAAGTGCTGCGGGTATTCTCGAGATTACCCTCACAGATGGCAAGATTGTCTGAGGAGAAAACTCGGCCTGTGTTCTCTAGAGTTTCAAAGAGTGTGAGTGATCACAGTGAAACATATTACATTTTCATAGAGGGGACTGATGGCACAGGGTCATGGAGAAGTGCAAGCAGGCAAGATTAAGGAGACTCTCAAAATATTCTCCATGTACATCAAGAAGAATAGAATAACGGGGGAAAATTCGGTCCGACCAGAAACAAAGGGACAAGCTGTGTGTCAAGCTGGAGAACATTGACAGATAAAAACTGAACGAATTGCTGATGCTGTAAACCAGGAACAAAAACATTTTTTCTGGAAAAGCTCAGCAGGTCTGGCAGCATCTGTGAAGGAAAAATAAACAGAGTTATTGTTTCGGGTCCAGTGAATTCCTCAGAACTCCTCAGAACATCTCCTCAAATCCAAAAAGTTAACTCAGTAATTTTTCCTTCACAGATGGTGGCAGACCTGCTGATCTTTTCCAACAACTTTGTTTTTGAACATTGATAGATTGTTACATGATTTTACAATGTTGCATCTGTTTTACTTGGGAGCAGGAGATTTGGGAACGGAATTCGAGAAGATGGAATGTGAAGCCCTTGAGCAGATAGATATAAAATGCGAGCAGGGATTGAGGATTTTGGCTGATATAAAATTGGGCAAAACCCCTTGTCCAGCTGATTGGTAACACGGGATGCTGTAGGAGACAAGGGAGGGAAGATTCTGATCCAAACTTTTCAGAATTGCCTCAGGGGAGGTGCCGGAGGACTGGAGGACAGCTAATGTGGTTCAGTTTTGCAGGAAGAATGGTAGAGATAGGCCGGGCAATGATAGGCCAGAGAGTATCAGATCAGTGTTAGGAAAACCGTGGGAGAAAATAGGGAAGGAGAAAATTGATCTGTATTTAGCGAGACAAGGTTTGACCAGGGATAGTCAGGATGATTGCTTCAAAGGGAAGTCATGTCAAACAAATGTGATTAATTTTTTTTTCAAGCTGGTCATTTAAATGGTTTTTTTCAGCGAAGCCTTTTGACAAGCTCCTCATGTGAAACTCATAAAGAAAGTAGAATCTAATGGTATCAAGGGTAACTTGGCAAGTCACATTCAAAATTGCCTTAGTGGCTGGAAAAAGAGGGTGGTGATAGAGAAGGCTGTTTGTCTGACTGGAGACCAGGTCCTTGATGAGACCTCATCTCGAACATTGTGCAGTATTGTGTGCAGATTTATCTCCTTGCCTCATAAAGGATGAATCTGACAGTGAGGGAGTGCAATGAAGGATGACCAGAATGATCACTGTGATCACAGGCCTGTTGTTTGAACAGAGTTCGAATCAACTGGGCTGAAATTCCATGAGGTTTCAGAAAATGAATGAAGGTCTCAGTGAAATGTCACTCACGAATAACACTCACACTGGTGAGACAGTATTGAAACAGGGATGATAATGCCCCTGGCTGGGGCATCTAAAATAAGGGGCCACAGCATTAGGTACAGGCAGGCCACTGTGCATTGAGATGGGAATAAATGTCTGCACTCAGAGACTGGTGAACCTGGCGCATTCTCGACTATGCAAGGCTATGGAAGCAAGGCAATGAATAAAAGTAAGAATTTCTAAACACTAAATTTATGTGGAGAGAACAGGAGTATAGCATGGCGATAGAGGATCAGCCATCATTATGTTCAATGGGGGAGAAAAATCAATGGACTTAAAGGACTACTGAAGTTCATATTTTATTTTTTTCAGCAGATTAATCACATTAAGGGATATGTATATTGTGTGGGAGAACTGCATGGAGGAGATGTTTTCCCTTTACTTAGAATGGGGAAGACTAAATGGATCAAATGGCCTACTCCTTTCCCGATGTTTCTGTGCAGTCTATGGGAAAGCTCTGTACGTGTTCTCACAAGCTCTCAGCTGCCAAGAAGGCGGTCTCTGCAGGTTTGACAGGACAGTTTTTCGTTCTCCCTTTTCCAATACCGAGGCCGAGGCAGGGTGTTCTGTCCAGGTTTATCTTTTAAGGAGTCGGAGTAGTTTATTATGAGTACTGCCTTGCCTTGCTGTTTCAGAGACCATTTCAGAGACCATTGAAGAGTTCATCATGGGCCTGGAGTCAATTTTAGGACAAACCAGGGAAGCACAGTAGATTTGCATCCTGAAAGTATATTGTTGAAGCACATTGTTTTTTTTTTACAATCAATATTGGTGTCTGGGGAATATCACTTTCTTCCTGCCCAATCTCCACAGACGCTGTCCCCTATTCCTTTCTGTTTCTTAACTAATCACATAGATGCTGTCTCTGACACTTTACTCCCAAAAAACAAGGGAAGTTACAAGGCTTGCTTTTGAGCTCAGGCCAAAAAAAGGGAAAGAAAAGGTGTATAAACTGTACAAAAATATTTGCAACTTTAGAGGGAATTATTGAATGTATTGTGTTAAAGATAAAATGTTGCCTTATTAGAGCAGTGAGAGGAAAATTCAGTTGTGTCCAGAGAGCGTTTTTAGGCTGCCCGCTGTAGTGGAGGAGACTTCAATGGAGTAATAACCTCTCCATTGGCTCTTTGGAATGCGATTACTCTGAACAGCTCATGTGGGTAACACAACAGAATCATTGAGCCTGTAAAGAGAAAGCATCACCTTTCTCCTTTGCATCTAACATTGTGAGAGTAACTGGAGATGGGTACTAAGACGAATAGCAGGCGATGTTAGTATCCCACTCAGAACAGGTATTGTTGTTACATTAAAAGTGTCAGAGTGAAAGGGCTTAACTGGAGCTGTTTGTTCTGTGACTCGAATTGAACTGTTTATATTCTAGAACTCCTCGAGCAGGAGTGGGTGCCACATCCATCATCTCCTAAGTGCAGTGCTTCATTGTTTTCATTTGAAGACAGAGGCCATCTCTCTTCACCTCACCCCCACTGACCTGCTGCTGAATGGGATACATTGCTGTGTTCCCACAGAAGAAAATACAGAAAATCTTCCAGAAATTCTACAGGACAGTGACTGTGAAAATGATAAACTGTGGGAGATTAGAATTGATAAATAGAATTACTAGAACCTAATTGAACTGAAATTTGGTACATTGCTCTGGTATGTCCCAGAGAATACATGGAGGTGACAACAGAGCTAATGAAAGAAGTACAAGTTCATACAGCTCTTCAGTCCAACCATTCCATGTCAAATATAATCCCAAACTATCCTAGTCCCAACTGCCTCGGCTTGGCCCATATTTCTCCAACAGTTTCCTGTTCATATAATTGCCCAAATGTCATCGAAGACTTGTAACTAGAATAATGAATTATTGAATACCTTTCAAAATTCTTTAGATTCTGGAAGTTCTGGTTCCTGCAGAATGGAAAGAAGCTGTTGTAACCCAAATAGAAACTGGAGTGGAAGGGAAAACAAAACAAAAAACAACTAATTTTTGGACAACTTGATGTCAGTTATGAGGAAAATGTTGGAATCTTTTATGAGGACTGTGAAAACGAGACACTTGGGGAATCATGATATGACTTGGCAACGTCAACTTAGATTCAGGAAAGGGAAGTTAACATTAATAAACCAATGGACATTCTGTTCATCAAAGCGTCCACAAATTTCAGATGTGTATTCAAATTTTCCCTAGAAATGTCTTCCATTGCTGTTTCACCGTCTTCCCGACTCAGATTCTATTCCTATTAACTCTAGCCCGTTCTTCCCTCATGCCTTTGCAGTTTCATTGCTCAATTATAATCGTTTCACATCTAAATATGAGCAATACATTTAAACTGAAGGAGGGAGGCTTGAGGCATAAGACATGGAGAAAGATTGGAGTATTTATTAACTCGATATATGGAATGTATGTATGAGAGAGAGAGAAAGAGAGAGAAACTCGATCATGAGATGTAAACACAGAAAATACTTGATTATCGACAGAAGTAGATGCACTTTCCAATTTGTTTTGGCAATTCCTGTGTGTTGTGGTCTTTTATCCAGTGCACGTATGGCTGAGTAATATGCGTATAATAGTTGAAATATCCACACAGATGAACCAGTGGGAGTGGATGTTTCAACTATTATACGCATATTACTCAGTCGTACGTGCACTGGATAAAGGACCACAACACACATGATTTGCCAAAACAAATTGGGAAATACATCTACTTCCGTCGATAATTTGAATTGACAGAACACTTTTGATATGGTTGCACACAGGTGAGTGACTAAAGGTGGAGTCCGGGGGAAAGGGGAAATATACTACATGGATTGAGAATTGTTTAGGTGAGACAATACGGAGAGTCCTGCCCTTTTCCAGACTGAACGCTGTTACTTATGAGGGATCACATATGTCTGTGATTGCACCACAGTAATTTGAATGGCACACAAGCAATTTGGATGTGGCCAGCAATAGCGTACATCTCATTTTGTAATGATTAAATGGTGTAAGTATGTGAAGTGTTGTTGTCTAAAAAGACCTTCACGTCCTTGATCACAAGTTGCCAAAATTAGTACAGACAGGGGTATCAGTAATGACGGAAGTAAATGGTATGTTGTCCTTCATTCTAAGATGATTCAAGTACACAAAAAAATCTTTCTGCACTTGTAGAGCCTTGGTGAGAGAATATTTAGGGGCATTGTTTGCAGATTTTATCTCTTCTGTAAGGAAAGATCTCCTTGCCACAGACATGGTACAAACAAGTATCACCAGTTTAATCCCTGAGATAATGGTACCTTGAGGAGAGAGTGAAGAAACTGAGTGTTTAATCTGTAGCACTGTGAAATAATAAGAGATAACTGCATTAAAAGTTGAGATTTGGCAGTGAACACATGTCCAAAAAACATATTGGTAAGGTGAGAAATCTCATACGTTACTCGTGTAAGTACATGTGGATTTTACATGTAAAATGACATAGCCCCACAGCGATTGAGAGAGAAGTGCTGGCTCTGAATGAACTCACCCCACATTCATGTGTAACGCTACATTGAATATCATGTCATTCACAATCTCAACATCAGCCATAATACCCTCCTTCTGAAATGATTAGCCATTCCAACCAGATTCTGATCTCCATAGAGAACACTATTCCGTCTTGTCGGAGGATGCTAACTTGAGATGTTGTACAAAACACTAGGCTTCCAACACCGCTGTAAAACTGCTTTCAAGTATTGGATGTGTCGTATGAGCAATGGAGACACGATGTACAGCGTGAAGCAGATGATCTGTGCAGCCTCAACTACCTCACTCTGTTTCTATGTAAGTGACTTTAGGGGCTGAATGGCCTCCTCCTGTTCATATGTAAGCGACTCAAGCGGCTGTACAACAGGGCCAAGTGCCTAATTGAGCTTCCCTGGGTTCCTGTGTAACAGTTCGATGTACGAACTAGTGTAACAATACTGTAACTGTATGAGGTCCTTTCGTCCTGATTTCTTTAAAGAGAGAGATTGAATGAAAGGCACAAAGATATCTAGTTAACACCACTTGAGTAAATAGCTTGAGAGGCCTCGGTTTTTTTACGCATCCTGAAAGAGTGTGACGAGCTCTCAGATCAGAATTTCTGAGTTTTGTTTTTCAGTTGCATCAGAAGTTACTGGGGTCTCAACAGAGTTGGAAGCTTCAGAGAATATATCCAGACTATTGAATTTTGTGTGGGTATTTTTTTTTTCTCCTCCTGAAGTGGAGAACGGCATGTGAGAACCTGTGTCTGAATTTGATTTCTTACCAAAGTGTGTGTTTATGGACTGTTAATCAGTAATAGTTGTTGTAACTATTATACTGTTAGGTTTTCCAGCATAGTTAGGCTATTCTAAATCCCTCTTTCTTTGATTGTATTTTAACTACAGTGTTTAAATAAATTGTGTTTTGTTTAACATCTGTCAACTGTTTCATGAACTTACCTCTGAATAAATGTCAACAGAAAGGCACCACAGACTTCTGGGGAAGAGAATTCCCACTCCAAATATCCTGTTAGAATTTCTTCTCATCCATCCTACAGAATCAGAAAGTCATACAGCACAGAAAGAGACCAGCAAGTCCAACTTCTCCATGCTGATGAGATATACGATCTGATGTATTCCCATTTGCCCATATTTTGCCCATATCTCTCTAGACATTTCGGAAACATGTACCAACCCAACACATTTTCGCTGTGTAATTGCACACACCATCACCACTTCTGACAGCACTTCCTGCTCACACACCACTCTCTGCGGGAAATCATTTTCGGAAGTTCCCGTCTAAGTCATTCCCCTCTCACATTCAAACTTAGCACTTTACTTTTGACCTCCCCTCTCCTGAGAAACGGACCTTGGCTATTCAGACTATTCATGCTCCTCATGATTTTATAAGCCTCTGTCATTTCACCTCTCAGCCATTGACATTCTAGGGGAAAACACTGCAAACTGTTCAGCCTCTCCCTAGAATTCAAACCCTCCAGTTGAGGACCATCCTTGTAAATCTTTTCCTGCACCCTCTCAAGGTTAACAACTTCCTTGTTTTAGCAGAGCCAACCGAAATGCGCACAGTATTCTTAAAATGGCCTCATCAACGTTCTGTACAAGAGCAACATGCCCTCCCAACTCCTTCAGTCAATGCTCTGACTGTTTATGGCATTCGTGTCAAATTTGCCCTTCCCTGTCCTGTCTACCTGCTACTCCACTTTCAAGGAACTAAGTGCTGGCACCCAAGGTCTCTTTATTCTGCAACACTTCCCAGGGCGCTAACAGTAACTGTATAAGCCCTGCACTGCTTCACCTTACCAAATGCAATACCTCTCATTTATCTAAATTAAACTCCATCAGCCACACCTTGGCCACTGGCCCATCTGATCAATGTCCAATTGCACTCTGAAATAATCTTCACCACCATCCACTGCACCACTTTTTGTTGTCATCTATGAACTGACGAAACAGGCCTCCAATATTCACATCCAAATTCTTTATATTAGTGATGAAAAACAGTGAATTCAGCACTGACACATGCGGCACACCAATGGCCACTGGCCTCAAGTCTGGAAAACAATCCTCCACCTTCAAGCAAATTTTGTATTTAATTGGCTAGCTCCCCCTGGATCCCATGTGAACTACCAGTAATAATATGTTTACCATTCAGAGTCTTATCGAACACTTTCCTGAAGCCCATACAGTAAAACGTCTACCACACTGCCTTCACAAATCTTCTTTATTACCTCTTCAAAATAATCATGTTAGTGAGACATGTTTTCCACCATACAAAGCCATGTTGACTATCTCTCATCGATGCTTGCCTTTCCAATTGCATGTAAATCCTATCCCTCAGAATCCTCTCCAACAACTTACCCAGCACTCATGTCAGCCTCACTGGTCTATGGTTCCCTGGATTGCTGGTCATTGTTTCCTTTTCCAGTCCCACTCCTCCACTGGTCACAACAAATTGTAAATGTAACCAGCTTGGTGATGTGGCCGATGATCTGAGGGGTCAGAGTTAGTACAAGGAACGATTCAGGAAGCATTCATGATTATGCTAAAACAACATGCTTATGACCAAAACAAATTTACTCAAACTATGATGGAAAGAAGAAACACAGACACACACACACACACACACACACACACACACACACACACACGTTTGATGATAAACTAGAATGTTAATTTGAAAGAACTTTGTGCACATAATGTTTGAATTCATGATAAAAAGAAAAATGTGAGAGTTTGTCCCAAATGTTATTCTGCTTCCTAATTTATTCTGCTCGCCCAAGTTGATGGCAGTGGGAGATTCCAATGAATCCTCGTCATGAAGCTTCCACGAGTGGTTAAGATGATGGGTGTGCTTTTGCTCTCATACATTGATGTGATGAGGAACAAGGCAAAAGAGAGGAAGCAATAAGCTGAGATAACAAGTTATAAAGCTAGATGAACACAGCAGGCCAAACAGCATCAGACGAGTAGGAAAATTGACGTTTCGAGTCTGGACGCTTCTTCAGAAATGCTGGTCCATACAGGTGCATTATTGCTGCTATCATACAGACAGCTATTTCCTTCGCAACAAGTGGTCCCACGTGATTTGTTTACATGTGCTTGTGTAATTAAAAAAGCACATGTTTAATGTCTTCATAACATCTGTGTTAAAATGAATATTTCTTATTCCTAAAGAAATACAGAAATTATTGGAAAAGCTCAGCCACCTGGCAGCATCTATGGAGAGAAATTAGAATTACTGTTACAGTTCAAGTGATCCTTCACCACAACCTGTTTTTATTTACTTTATTTGCACAGTTTTGTCCTCCCATACAACAGGAAATATGTGTCAGGTTTTCACCACTTTTACTCCCCTCAAGGTCTTATATAGTCAAGGACATTTCTCATTCTCAGGCCTAAACTGTTAATCCTCCAAAACACGATGCCTTCATCACAGGATTGTATATAGAGAACTATCTTTGAAAAGTTTCAAAGGCCATTGTGTTTTTTTTTCAGTTGAAGGAGTCATAAGTACAGAGAGTGCATCAGAGAGAATTTCAGCAATGCCCTGTGCAGATGCAGGACAACATGCCGAAGATCATACCCAGCACCCTTTGCAAGAAAAAGCGCCATTTGATTTCCTTTCCAAATCGCTTGCAACCTCTTTAGAACAACTTTATATGATCTATGTACCAAGACACACAAATCCATCTTTAACACCGAGCTCTGCATTGTCCTTCCAGTTATCTAATTTATTGCCATTTTATGAATTCCTCAAAGCACAAACATCCCTTAACCCACACAGTACTGTTTTATTTGCAATGCCAAAAGTTTGCTCAAAATCATCCCCTGTCTAGAGCCCATTGTACATGCTCTGCCTCCACTTGACATCTTATTGGAAGACAATGCTGGTGGACGAGCAAAATGAGCTCAAATCCTATGCTGAACTGTTGACGACTTCACACTGATCCCTGAGGAATTCTACAAGTTGTACCTTTACAACCTGAAAATAAATAATTATCTCGACTCTGCATTTCCTGTTAGCTAACCCGGGCTCACTGTGTAGAAGCCTGGAAGATTAAATGCCTCCGACTGCAGTATATAACTGTTTGTCGAGGTGTTTCTGAGCTCAGCAATATATCATTAGGGCTATTTGATGTCAGATCATCAGGTAGAGTTTAAACTGTCAAAGTTCCTGATCCTTAGTATTTAAAAGACAAGCGCAGAATACAGACTGACACTTCAGTAGAATGCTGCACAGTCTGAAATGCTGTCTTTCAGATGCAGCAATGAAGCTAGCATGCTCTCTCAATCAGATGCTCAGTTTTCCTCGGAAATATATTGAGGAGGATGAAAGATTTCTTATCAGTCTGGTTAACATTTTTCTCTTTAACCACACCACGAATACAGATAATCTTAATGATTAATTTCATTTTTTTAGCTGTGGGTGCTGTGTGGAAAAATTGCCACGATTGTTACACAATAAAATTTTTAGAAAGCCTTTGATGAGTGACCTTACAGACGTTTGAAAACCCATAAGGGGCACAGAAGTGTAAACATTTAAGGTATTTTCCCCATGGTGGGGGGGTGTTGTTCAGAACGAAAGGGCACAGCTTTAAGGAGAGAGGGGAAAGGATTAAAAGGGACTGAAAGGGTAATATTTTCATGCAAAGAGTGGTGTGTTTATGGAATGATCTGTCAGAGGAAGTGGTGGTGGCTGGTACAGTTACAAAATTTAAAAGGCATCATGATGAGTATATGTTTGGGAAAACATATGAGAGGTATGGACCAAATGCTGGCAAATGGCCTAGATTTATTTAGCCTATCTGGATGCTATGGATGAGTTGGACTGGAGCGCCTGTTTGCATACTATATATCTGTAAGCCTCTATGACTCTGTGTCTGAATACTTCATTCTAGTCCTGTGTAACTCCGGAGGGGAGACGAATGATCTCCTATCTCAACCATGACTGTTTGAATGGGGACTTCCTTTTCCTCTGTAACAGCCTCGAAGGGTGGAGTTAGAGAACAACACACAGGATAGGAACTGCAGTAGGCCATTCAGACCCTCGAGCCTACTGTTCGATTTGGAAAGATCATGGCTGATCTGTTTGTGGCTGAACACCCCTTTCCTGTTTATTCCCAATAAATACTGACTCTGCTGTTCATCAAAGGTCAGTTGAGGTCAGCATTAAATATCTTTAATAACAGAGTCTTCGATGTTCCCTGGGAATGACAACACCACAACCAGCACAATATTAAAGAGAAAAATATATTCTTATCTCAATCTTAATTGGGACACTCCTTAAAGTGTGTTCACGCTGCAGTAAGTTACCTCCTCCTTCAAGAGCACAACAAATAGGAGCAAATGTAGGCCATTCATTCCCTCAAACATATTCCACATTCCGACTGACTCTGTTCAGAAAAGCATTTATCAATCTCAGTCATCACTGGTCTCTTGGGACAATATTCCCGATACCTTCAGACCAGACAGTATAAGAAGTTGGAGCAGAATTAGCCATTTGGTCTGTCTAGTCAGCTCTGCTGTTCCATTATGTTTGACATGTTTTTCAAAACAATCTCTTGTCTTCTCACTCTAGCTCTTGATCTTCATAATATGTCTGAACAAGTTTTTTTTCTAGAAATGTGACTTGATCGAGAAGGAAACGGTATCAGTATTGAATTTCAGAATTCAGGCCCGGGATAACAGAAAGCACAGCCATTCGTGCTGATTGGAGTAAAATGTACACCTTATATATGTTTATAAAATCATGAAGGGCACGGATAGGGTTAATAGCCAGGTTCCTTTTCCCAGAGTATGGGGAGTCAAACATTAGAAGGCACAGCTTTACAGTGATCTCGATCTGCTTCGGCTGAGAGAGAGTGTGTGTGTGTGTGTGTGTGTGTGTGTGTGTGTGTGTGTGTGTGTGTGTGTGTGTGTGTGTGTGTGTGTGTGTGTGTATTTGTATGCCTGTGTGTGTCTGTGTGTCTGTGTGTGTGTATTTCTGCTTTGTGGCAGGAGCCAGGGTGGTCATGGAGGATGTTCCTTCCGACTGGAAGCCTGAGATTAGTGGTGATCCACAGGGATCGAGAGATCGGTGCTGGATTTACTTTCGTTTTTCATTCAAAAAAAATGATTCAGGTGAAAATTATAGAAGGCCTTGTTAGCAAGTTTGTGGACGACAGTGAGATTATTTGAATCGTGGACAGGGAAGGTTATTCAAGATTACAAAGGCATCCTGATTATTTGTTTGAATGAATCATAAAGATGTACAGTATGGGAACAAATCATTTGGCCCAACATGTCCATACTGACCAGATACCCAAAATTAATTTCATCCCATTTGTCAGCATTTGTCCTGTATTCCTATGAACCCTTCTAAATCATATACCCATCCGAATACCTTTAAAATAATGTTTTCACAAGCCTCCAGCACGTCATGTGGCAGTTAATTCATGTTTTTTTTTATCTTTCCCTTCGCACCTTAAAGCTGTGCCTTCTAATGTTTGACTCCCCATACTCTGGGATAAAGAACCTGGCTATTAACCCTATCCATACCCTTCATGATTTTATAAACATATATAAGGCGTACATTTTACTCCAATCAACACGAATGGCTGTGCTTTCAGTTATCCTGGGCCTGAATTCTCAAATTAAACACTGATACCGCTTCCTTCTCCATCAAGTCACAATTCTAGAAAAAAAAGACTTGTTCAGACATATTATGAAACACATCTGTGGAATTTGAATCGAGACGTTTTTGTCCAAAAGTGGAGACACTGCCATCACACTAAGATAGCCCCTGAATCTGCACCAACCTGTTCTGACATGCTTTGACACACCTCTGTGACTGGCAGGACTTGAATCCAGAACTTTTGGTCCAGAGTGAGTGACATTATCAAAGGTTAAGGGATGGGAATCGAATCCAGAGCTCTGGCACAGAGGCATTGGCGCTACCTATTACACAAGCCCTAAGTCATGCCCAGATTCTGGGTCACATTTTGCATTCTAGATTTCATCTGAGTGTAGCTTTATCAAATTCTGGCTAACTTTTACTGAATTACACAAGGAAGATTTTTCAGTGTTGAGCAAATCCAAGGTACTTGCCTCAACTACAGGATGTTGAGGGCATGTGATGTGCCCTTGAGATAACCTATGAACATCTTTAATTGCTTGGCCATGATTTCCAGCTTTAATGGCTATTATCATTAACCCTTCCTTTACTGACCCCTTCTCACACCGCCAACACACCTTCTCCACCTGGACATCTCCCCAAGGCCTCCTAAACTCCCTCGGCCTCCTCATCTCCAACTGCCATCGTGACATCAATCACCTCAACCTCTCCACCCCTCTCACCCACTCTAGACTCTCCCCCATAGAACATGCAACCTCCGCTCCAACCCTAACCTCTCTATAAAACCCGTGGACAATGGATACGCAGTTGTAGTATGGCATACTGACCTCTACATCACTGAGGTCAGACACCAGTTCTCTGACACGTCCTCCTCCTGCCCCCTTGATCATGACCCCACCCCCGATCACCCTCTCCCAGACCATTCACAATCTCATCGCTTCAGGTGACCCACAGCCTCCAACCTCATAGTTCCACAACTCTGCACTGCCCATTTCTTTCTCATTCCCAAAATCCACAAATCTGACTGGCCTGGTCGACCCATTGTCTCTGCCTGCTCCTGTCCCAACAATCATATCCGCAAATACCTCCACTCCATTTTCTCCCCCTTGGTCCAGGTAATACCCACCTACATTTGTGACACCACTGACGACTTCCACTTCCTCCAAAACTTCTGATTCCCTGGTCCCATAAAACCGCATCCTCACCATAGACATCCAATCCCTATATACTTGCAATCCCCAAGCAGATGTCCTAAAGGCCCTCCGCTTCTTCCTGTCCCATAAGCCCAACCATTCACCTGACAATGTCACCCCTGTCTGCTTAGCTGATCTCGTCCTCACTCTTAACAACTTCTCCTTCAACTCGTCCCACTTCCTACAGACAAAGAGGGTGGCCATGGGTATATGCATGGTCCCAAGCTATTTGTAGGATACATGGAACAATCCCTCTTTTGAAGCTGCAACGGCCCTTTCTCACACCTCTTCCTCCTTTATACTGATGACTGTGTTGCCATCGTCTCATGCTCCCACAAAGAGCTCGAACAGATCATCCATTTCACCAACTCCATCCACCCCAATCTTCAGTTTACCTGGAAAATTTCTGATACGTCTCTCTCCTTCCAGGACCTCTCTGTTTCCATCTCTGGCAACCATCAGGAAACCGATATCCATTTCAAGCCTCCCACAGCTACATAGAATGCAACTCGTCTCACTCACATTCCTGCAAAAAATTCCATCCCCTGTTCCCAATTCCTAAACCTCCATTGCCTCTGCTCCTGAGATGAGGCATTCCGCTCCTGGACATCCCAGATGTCTTCGTTTTTCAAGGGCCACAACTTCCCCACCATAGTGGTCAAAAACCCCGTCAACCACATCTCCCATGTTTCACACAACTCATCCGTCAAACCCCCTCCCCTCAATAACAACAAAAATAGAAAAGCCCTTCTCATCACGTAGCACACCACCAACCTTCGGATCCAACACATCATCCTCCAGCACTTCCGTTATCTGCAATCTGATCCTACTACTTTAGACATTTCCCCCTCTCCACCCTTATCTGCTTTACAAAGGGGTCACTCTCTCTGTGACTCCCTTGTCTGCTCCTCACTCCCCATCCGCCCCACCACCCCAATACCCCTGGCACTTTTCCCTGCAACCGCAAGAAGTGCTGCACCTTCCGCTACGCTTCCCCCTCACCCCTATCCCAGGCCCAAAGGAAACCTTCCACATCAAACAGATTTTCACCTGCACATCTGGTAATGTGGTATATTGTATCCCCTGTACCCGATGTGGCCTCCTCTACATCGGGGAAACCTAGCGGATGCTTGGATACCACTTTGTGGAACACCTATGCTTGGTTTGCGACAAACAACTGCACCTCCCAGTCAAGAACTACTTACACTCCCCCGCCCACTCCTTGGATGACATGTCCATTCTGAGCCACCCAAAGGCCACAGGAACAATACATCACATTTGTTTTTGGAGCCCTGTAGCCCAATGGTATCAGGGTGGATTTCACAAGCTTCAAAATCTCCCATCACACTACCGCATCCCAAAACCAGCCCAGATGGTCCCTGCCTCCTGAACCTGTCTTTCCTCCCACCAATCCCCTCCTCTCAACTCAAATCCCACCCCCACCTCCTGCCTACTAACCTCATCGCCGCCCCCTTGACCTGCCCGTCTTTCCTTGACTGACCAACGTCCACCCTAACTTGCCACCTACATTCACCTTTACTGACTCCATCCTTGACCTGTCTGTCTCGTCTCTACCAATCTGCTCCTTTATCTCACTATTTATTCCAGAATGCCCTTCCCCTTCCCCATTTCTGAAGAAGGGTCCAGATCCAAGTTGTCAGCCTTCCTACTCCTCTGATGCTGCTTGGCCTGCTGTTTTCATCCAGCTCCACACCTTGTGATCTCAGATTCTCCAGCATCAACAATTCCTACTGTATCGGTAGACTGCAATATTAAGGAAAGAAATTCTGCAGATATATTCTGCACTATGAAGAATCTTGATTCGAAATTACTGAACACCAGGCATGACAAAATAGCATAATTTCCAACCCCATAAGATCACATTGCAGATCACTATTTCCCGCCTCTAATGTGTGACTGCCCTCCTCCTAAAACCATTAAATGTCAGAAGGTAACACGTTATATTCTCGGTGAATAAACAAAGTTTGTGGAAAAGCTCAGCAGGTCTGGCAGCATCTGTGAAAGAAAAAAAAAACAGAGTTAAAGTTTGAGGCCCAGTGGTCCTTCCTGAGAAGTGATGGTGGCTGGGAATTTGTCAGTTTATATGCCGAAAATAGGGAGGTGGGTGGGGTGGGGAGTAAACAATATGATAGTGCCCAAAGAGAGAGAAAGAATATGGACAGACAAAGGGGTTGATAACAATCAGATGGGAAGGTGAATAGTTGTCAATGGGGACTGTTAGTGACTAACAACAGGGGGTGTGTAATAGCAGGCTGTGTGGTTAAAAGGCCTGGTGTGTGGGATCGGGGTTGGGACATGGGGGAGGTAAGGCCCTAAAATTATTGAACTCAATATTGAATCTGGAGAGCTGTAGGTTCCCCATGTGGAAAATGAGCTGTGTTCCTTCAGCTGGAACACTGCAACAAGCCAGAGACAGAGATGTTGGCCAGGGAGCAAGGTGGTCCGTTAAAGCGACTGGCAACATGTAGTTCAGGGTCGTTTTTTTTGTGAGCAGAACATAGATGTTCTACAAAGTGGTCGCCAACTGTACACTTTGTTTCCCCAATGCAGAGGAGACCACATTGCGAGCAGTGAATGCAGTAGACTAGATTCTGGGAAGTGCAGGTGAAGTGTTGCTTCACCTGGAAGGTATGTTTGTGGCCTTGGATACTGGGGAGGGAGAGGGTAAATGGGCAGGTGTTCCACCTTCGCCGGTTACAGGGGAAGGTGCCGTTGGGCTGTGGGGAGGTGTTGGGGGTGAAGGAGGTGTGGGCCGTGCTGTCCCGGAGGAAACTGTCCCTGCGGAGGACAGACAAGGGAAGGGAGGGGAATATGAGTCTGGTGATGGCATCTCGCTGATAGTGGCAGAAATGGCATCTGATGAACTTCTGGATGTGGATGCTGGTGGGATGGTGGGTCAGGATAAGGGGAACACTATC
This sequence comes from Stegostoma tigrinum, assembly GCF_030684315.1. Lineage (NCBI taxonomy): Eukaryota > Metazoa > Chordata > Chondrichthyes > Orectolobiformes > Stegostomatidae > Stegostoma > Stegostoma tigrinum. The sequence goes on from NC_081363.1 coordinate 92,271,808, forward strand.
CCTGTTGCGGGAGGGAAGGAAAGGTGTGAGGGTAGAAGTGCGCGAGATGGGTCAGACCTGGGTGAGGGCCCTGTCGACAATGGAGCTGGGAACTCCTTGGATGAGGAAGAAGGTGGACATGTCAGAGGCTCCCTTGTCAAAGCTGGCCTCATCTGAACATATGCGATGGAGACAGAGGAACTGGGAGAATGGGATGGAGTCTTTACAGGAAGTGGGATGTGAGGATGTATAGTCCAGGTAGCTGTAGGATTCGGTGGAATTGTAAAGGATGTTAGTGGCCAGTCTATTCCAAGAAATGGAAACAGAAATGTTGAGGAAGGGAAGGCAGGAGTCAGAGACAGACCAGGTGAAAGTGATGGCAGGGTGGAAGTTGGAAGCAAAATATTTGAAGTTTTCCAGTTCCAGACGAGAGAGAGAAGCAGTACTGATTACGTCATCGATGTATTGGAGAAAGAGTTGTGGCGGGGGGGGGGGGGGGGGGGCGGTGCGGTGGGAACTAGTATAGGACTGGAAGAAGAAATGTTCCACGTACCTCATGAAGAGGCAAGCATAACTAGGGCCCATCCGGGAACCCATAGCAACCCCTTTTACCTGAAGAAACTGAGTCTCCTCACCACCGGCTGGTCTGCAATCGACACCCCACCCACCTCCTCCTGCCTGCACAAGGCAAACCATGCTCAGGGTCTTTGGGAAAATAAAGGCCAGAGTTTGTAGGCCTTCTTGAAATGGGGCTGTCTTTCAAAATATGTCAGTGTTGTGTGTGGCGGGGGGGGGGGGGGGTGTGGGAATATCACTCACTGGGCTGTGGTGTGGCAGATTGTGTTTAATTTGCATCAACACGCGACATTGCTTTTGGTAAAACAAACAAGGCAGGACTTATACAATTTAAATGAGGATCTTTGGTAGTGTTGCAGAACAGAGACTAGGCCGTTGGGTATAAATCTTTGAAGTGTCACATATAGACAGAATGTGTAAGAAGGTGTTTCGTTTGCTACCGTCTTTGCTCAGACCTTTGAGTTTGGGAGTTGGGATGTCATTTTCATATTGTGCAGGATGTAGGTGAGGCATCTTCTGAAGTACTGTGTCCAGTTCTGGTCGCACTGTTATGGGAAGGATAATATTAATCTGGAGAGAGATCAGCAGAGATTTACCGGGATGTCGCTGGAAATGGATAGTTTGAGTTATAAGGACAGGCTGGATAGGCTGGGACTTTACTCACTTGTGCATGGGAGGTTGAGTGGTGGCCTGGTTGAGGTTTATATTCATGAGGGGTACAGATAAGTTGAATGACAGCTATTTTTTATTGCAGCTGGAGAATTTCAAGACTACAGGGATATTTTAATTTTTGAGGAGCAAATATTTTAAAAGACACGAGGGGGATTTGTTCTACAGAGAGTTGTTCGTGTATGGAATGAACTTCCAGGCAAAATGGTGGGAGTGGGTACAGCTACAATGTTTAAAAGACATTCAGCCAAGTGCACGAAGAAGAAATCAGTTTGGATGGTGTTGTGAGCTGTTGCCCTCCCAGACCCTCTCTGAATAAATCCCTGATGGTTCCCTTCCTCTGCTGCTGCCTGTGCTTGGCGTGTGGAGGCTAGCAGAGGGTGGTATTGCATCACATCAAACAGCACAGAGATTGTCAGACCTGCCCCACACAGAGACACACAGATACACACACAAATACAACGATACTTACACAAATAAGGGGAGCCGATCAGAATTTCTCTGGCTCTGTGGTTTGTCAATATTTCATTCATTCCATCTGGTGTGTGTCAGGATTTCTGTTATTCCGTGGACAGCATTTCATTATTTGAGTCACTCCATGCGAGTAGATCAGTATTTGCTCACTCCAGTGAGTGTAACAGTATTTTAGTTGTTCCATGGGGACTGTGACTCTATGAGATTTTCAATGCTTGATTATTGAAGATGTAAGGACAAGTTCGGAGGCGAGTAAATATTACAAGTTAGTTTAAGCATCTGAGCTGTCTGAAGGAGGAGGTTTGGGGGGGAGACTCCGTGATCCCTTCCTGGGAGCTGGTGGAGACGATGTGTTTTGAGTGCACCCTCCTGCCCACCGAGGCCATGGGGATTCCATTTGTACTGGCTCGATATAGAAGGGAGATGGCATCATTGGCATGGTTTCTAAGCTGTGCCAGGTAGAAATGGAACTGACAGTGGGTTTAAAGTGAGAATTACACTTCACTGAACATTGCTCCTTACTCGGTCAGTGGGACGTGTATATTTTTGCATCTCCACATGGGTCTTCCTGTTTCTTGCCGGCTGTCTCCATGCGGCGGAGGAAGGTGGGTGAGGGAACTGGTGTGGGGGACACCAGCGCCCTGCTTGGCCCTTTCTGTCCTATTTCAGACTGTTTCACCTGAAAGAAGGGCAAGGGAGGGAGGGAATGAAGGTGACTGTGCGTGGCCCTGCTGTTCTTGATGGTGTAGGTGAAGGTGTAGGGGTGAGTTAATTGGATTGAATTAGTCAACAGTGTTGGATCCATGCAGTGTTTTCAGTGTGGGGGAACAGCGGAGGTGAGAGACTGAGAGAGAGAGAGAGAGACAGAGAGAGAGAGAGAGAGAGAGATGGAGCAGAGAGAATACAGTGATACTTATCCTGACAGAGCGGGGAAGGTTATTGTTGTTTGTCTTGTATTGCTGGACATTTCTTCAGACTGCAGGGACTGCACTGAGCTGGGTGGTGAGCTCAGGCCGTGCTCGGTGGGTCTGGTGGTATGGTTTCCTCTGCTGAAAGAATGGTCCTCCTTTTAACTAGACAATCCATCAGGAACTCCGTGCCCCCTTTGGTAAATCTTGGTGCAATTGCCCCTTATCTGCCAGGCTGGGGTAAACCGTGCAGGCTGGCTCCGAACTGAGAAAGTTAAAATGTGTGCCCACTGGCCTTTTAAAGATGTCACCTGTGCTCGGGATCATGGAATACCCGGGCCATCCAGGCAATGGGAACAATTACCAGCCATGATGGGTGGGAAAATCAGGCTGGCATTGAATGAGAGGAATGGTATGTGCTGGGGTAGGTAGATAATGAGGGCAGTTTGATAAGATAGCATCAGAAAACTAGCTCAGCCTCCTGCAGACTATCCCTCTTTCACACTCAACTAAACTGCCACTGAGACAAAATATTGTTAGATTCAACCCAATGAGCCAAAGACTATGCTCACCACACTCTCAGTCACAAATGCAGAACAAATGCTTATTCAAAACTCTCCATCATCTGAACTCACAGCAATATCCGATTCACACATCATTCCTAAAAAACTGACCCATGTTGCAAGATGCTATCAAAATGTCTACATGTCAGCATTCTAAAACATATAATCACATCCTTCCATGGCATTGTTCCTCAATCTCCCCCTCTCTGTCTTTTTATCTAACCCATCCCATTTGTTCGTATTTAAAATGATTCCCCACCATCTCTCTCTGGCAGTGATTTTCACACCCATGGCATTCCTTGTCATGGCACTTTGGAGATATGGAGCTGTAAATGGATGGGAGCTGCACATCCTGTCAATTCCAGCATGGGCTGCAGGTTTCCCCAGGCTGGGCAGCGATTTAACACAGCGTTACCGAGTGCTGCACTGGGGTGGTCTGTACAGATCTACACGCAGGGAGGGTAACTGGTCCGGGCTTACAGATCAGTTCAGTGGTGTTCACTTCACAGCACCCCCGTGCTGGAGAGATACCTGGTCCGAATTTATAGATCAATGCACTGGTGTGGCCTGCACAGCTCCCCGTGCTGGACTGATATCTATGTGACTGGTGAGGCCTGCACAGTGCCCCACTCTGGACAGATTGCCGGGTTGTATTGAGCAGGATACGAGCCTGGTCTGCACAGTGCTCCATGCTGAACAGATATTTCATCTGGGTTTGTGGTGTCTGGGCTGGTTCTGTGATGTGGATTCAGACTGTGAGATAACTGACCACTTCTGCTGATCTGGCAATGACTTCAATTTGTGTTTGTCAGTTGTGTTGAGTTTGAGGAGATGGACAGAAGGGCCTTTGTGAAATGGATCTTTAAGATTCCATCACACGTTGTAACCGATATTCCTCGGATCCTTCTGTGACTGAAAATATTTGTGAACATTTGGAAGTCAGTTAATTGAACAAAAGATTAGATCTCAAGGGAAAAGATTTCGTTCCAGGAAGAATGAGACACTGTTTCAAAATCCCCTGAGGCTCTTAAAGAGGTGAATACATTTTTGCTGTGATCATCATGTTTCTTCACAACTGAGAATTGACAACAATTTAAACTGAATGGCTGAAATTTCCAAACTCTGTTTCTCTTCAAGGAACTGGGAGAGAATTCTTCAGGAAGGCACCATGTTCACCCTTTGTATCAGGAACAGTAAAGAAGTGGTCTGTGTCTGTTCTGGAGTGCTCAAGCATGTGAGTAAGTTCTAGAAACCAACTGTTCTTGTGGGTGTGTGACTGTGTCTTTAGAAAGGAGTTGCTTAGGATGCTTTACCTTAACTTTTTTGAAATTTGTTATTTCAGCTCATTTATTTTCAATAAGTCAGTGAGACACATGGAAATGTCACTGAGTCCTCAATCAAACTGGTAAGTTTGTCTCCAGTCTGATGTATACGTTCTTTGTTTTCCTTCCTCACAGTTAACGTAGTGACGATCTACGTCCTGCATTATAAAGATTGTGGATTGTCTCCATGTGTCAGATGTTACCTGGGGGCCATGGCAGTGGCGGATCTCCTGGTCATTATCCTCGACCTGATATTGAGGCACATTCCCATTGTTTATCGGGAACACTTTTATTTCCTGTTTTACATCCCCGTGTGTAATATCCACGCCGTCCTGCTTAATGCAGCCACTGACTGTTCTGTCTGGTTCATCGTCACTTTCACCTTTGATCGATTTGTGGCCATTTGTTACCAGAAGCCGAAAAGTAAATATTGCAGTGAGAAAACGGCGGCTGTTGTTCTGGGAACAGTGACTGTGCTGAACTGTTTAAAGAACATTTTCTGGTATTTTATGCTCACAGCTCGTTATTGGCTGGCGAACATCCCCTGGTTTTGTGATGCAACAGACGATGTTCGATTCTCTCGTGTCTGGGTCACAATCGAGTTCGTCCACCACATTCTAACCCCGACTCTCCCATTTCTCCTGATTCTGCTGTTCAATGTTTTCACCGTCAGACACATTTTAGTGACGAGCAGAGCCCGCAGGAGACTCCGGGCTGACACCAATGGGGACGGTCAGTGTGACACAGAAATGAGAAATCGAAAAAAATCCATCATTTTACTGTTTGTGATGTCGGCCAATTTCATCCTGTTATCGTCAATGTTAAGGGTGTATTATATATGGGCCCGGATGTGGTTGTTTGGGTAAAACTTTGTGTATCTACATCGCTTTGTGCTGGAATTGGGCTTCATGCTGCAGCTCCTCAGCTGCTGCACAAACACCGCGGTTTATGCCGTGACCCAGACTAAGTTCAGGCGGCAGCTGAAGAATGTGCTGAAACATCCTTTTACCCAAATTCATCAATCAATCAAATTCACTCATTAATCAATCCATCCAGGATTTTCTCATTTCAGTTCAATGTTTCAGCAATGAAGCAGACTGTCGCCATGGTAACAGACTGAGGGTAGTGCTGGTTTATCCAACCTTATCCCACAGGGGTTACAGGGAAAGATTTCTTGCTCCTTCCGTGTCCCTCGCTCCCTCCCTATCCTTCACTCCCTCCCCATCCCCTGATCCCATTGCGAGCTGTCTCCCCATCCTTCGCTCCTGTCCCTCTGTCCTTTGGTCCCGTCCCTTGCTCCAGTCCCTCCCTCCGTCACTCCCTCCCTGCCACTCGCTCCCTCACTCAGTCCCGTTATGTCACTCGCTCCCTCCCAAACTCACATCCCGTCCCTCGTTCCATCACTCCCTCTCTCCCTGTCCCTTCCTTCCTCTCTGCCCCTTGCTCACTCGCTGACCCTCCCTCCCTCCCCGTCTCTCGGGCCCTCCCTCCCGGCCCCTTGCTCCCTCGTTCTGACCCTTTCTCTTTTGCTCCATCCCTCTCTCCCTTGCTCATTTGCTTCCTCGGTTCCTTCCCATCCCTCATTCCCTCTTTGCCTCCCCATCCATAGCACGCTCACTCCCTCCCCGTACCTTACTCCATCGCCATCCTTAACTCCCTCGCTCCCACCCTGTACCTCACTCTCTCCCCATCCCTCGCTCCCTCGCTCGTTCCCTCCCTGTCCCTCGCTCCCTTGCTGTCCCTTCTCTCTCCCTCCCAATCCATTGTTCTCTTCCTCCTGCTGCGTCTTGCTCACTTCACTTCACCTGTCACTCACTCGCTCCCTCCCCATCACTCACTCCCTCACTCCCAACCCATCCCTTGTTCCCTCGCCATCCCTCAGTCCCTGCCCATCCCTCACTCCCTCCCTGTCTCTTTCTCTCACTCACGGCCTGTCCCTCACTCAGTCCCTTGCTACCCTCTTACTCCTTCCTCGCTGCTCCCTTGTTTCCTCCCTCGTCCCCTCCCTATCCTTGCACCCTCGCTTCCTTCCTTTCCCTCGCTTCCTTCCTGTCCCTCGCTCCCTCCCCATCCCTTGCTCCCTTGCTATTCCTCTATCCCTCCTCGCCCCTTGCTCCCACCCCATGGCTCCATCGCTCCCTGTCCTTCGCTCCCTCGCTCACTCCCTTCCTATCCCTCGCTCCCTCATTCGCTCCCACCACATCCCTTGCTCCCTCCCATCCCTTGCCTGATCCCTTGATCAGTCATAGCTCCCCACTTGCTCCCTCCTTGCTGCCTCACTCCCTCCCCATCCCATGCTACCTCCCTGTCCCTCACTAACTCCCACCCTGACCCTCATTCCTTCTCTCTCACTCCATCCCTCGCACCCTCCCTACCCCTGTCCCATGCTCTCTTCCTCCCCATCCCTCACTCCCTCACTCCCTGTCCCTTGCTCGCTTCCTTCCACCCAGTCCCTCCTTCCTTCCCACTCTCCACCTGCGTCCCTCACTCCCTACACCCCTCCCTCGCTCACTCGGCCATCCCAGTCCTTCCCTCCCTCGATCCCTCCCCGTAACTCCCTCACTCGTCCCTCGCTCCCTGCCTCCCACACGTCCCTCACTCCCCGTCCATTGCTTCCACCCTTCGTTCCCTGATCATTGTCCCTTGCTCACAGGCCCTCCCACCCCGTCCCTGGCTCCCTCCCTCCCTGTGCCTCACTCTCTCACTGTCCCTGACTCCTTCACTCATTCCCTTCCCATCCCTCTGTCCCTTGTCATCCCTTCTCCCTCCCTCCCTCTGCCTCTCGCTCACTCGCTTCATCCGCCATTCACTTGCTCCCTCTCTGTCCTTCGCTCCCTACCCGTCCCTCACTCATTCCCCGACCGTTGCTCCCTTGCTTGCTCCCTCCGCATCCTCGCTGCCTCCCTGTCTATTTCCTCCACTCATTCCCTGTCCCCGGCCCAGTCCCTTGCTACCCCCTTACTCCCTCCTTCCTGCTCCCACTTTTCCTCCCTCATCCCTACCCTGTCCCTTGCTCCCACATTCCCTTCCCATCCCTCGCTCCCTCCGTCACTCCCTCCCAGCCCTTCCCTCCCTATCTTTTGCTCCCTCCCTCCCCGCATCTCCCTCCCCATCCCTTGCCACCTCGCTCCCTTCCCATCCCGCGCTCTGTCGCTCGCTCCCTCCCCATCCCTCACGCCCCATTTCTCACTCCCCGTCACTCACTCCCTCCCCGTCCGTCAGTCCTTGTTTCTCGCTCCCAGTCACTCATTTCCTGGCTTCGCATCTCTCCCTCTCCATCCCTCACTCCCCCATTCACTCCCACCACGACCCTCGTTCCGTCCTGTCCCTTGCTTGGTCACTTGATCCGTCCGTCGCTCCTATCCCTTGCTCCCTCCTTGCTCCCTCCCTTGGTCCCACTGCGTCTCTTCCTCGCTCCTTCCATGCTCCCTCCCTTGGTCCCTCCTCGCTATTTCCCCCACTCCCTCCCCTTCGTTCACTCCTTCCCCAACCCTCACACCATCCCTCACCCCCTCTCTGTCCCTCGCTCCCTCCCTTGCTCCGTCCCCATCACTTGCTCCCTCCCTCCACGTTCTCCCCTCGTTCCCACCCAATTCCTTGCTTCCTCCTTGTCCCTCCCTCCCTCACTCACTTCCTCCCTGTCCCTCATTCCTGTTTCCTCGCTCCCCGTCACTGGCCTCCTCGTTTCATATCTCTCTATTTCTGCCTCTTGTTCCCTCACTCCCTCCCTATCCCACACTCGGTCCCTCAATCGGTCCGTTCCTCTGTCTTTGCTCCCTCCTTGCTCCCAGCTTGCTACCTCCTTGCTGCCTCCCTCACTTTGGCCCTGTCCCTATTTCCTTCCTCGCTTCTGCCTTGCTTCCTGCCTCGCTCCGTTCTCACTGTCTCCCTCACTTGCTCCCTTTCCCTCGCTCCCACCCTCTGCCTCACCCCTCCCTTGCTCCTTCTCTGTTCCTTGCTCCCTCCCCATCCCAAGCTCCTTCCTCACTTCTGCCTTGCTTCCACCCTCGCTCTGTTCTCACTGTCTCCCTCACTTGCTCCCTTTCCCTCTCTCCCTCCCCATGCCTCAATCCCTCCGTCGCTCCTTCTCTGTTCCTCGCTTCCTCCTTTTCTCCCACCCCATCATTCGCTCCTTCCCTCCCTGTCTGTCCGTCCCTCCCTTACACTCCCCATCCCTCCCTCATTCCCTTCCCGATTCCTTTCTCCCTACCTCCCCATCACCCACATCCCTTTCTCCCACCCTCCCCATCCTGCACTCCCTCGTTCGCTTCCTCCCTGCCCCTCATTCCCTCCTCGTCCCATGCTCGGTCCATCGATCGTCCATTGCTCCATGCTTGCCCCCTCATTCTCCCCTCTCACTCCCTCCCTGCCCATCCCTCACCTCTTCCTCGCTCCTTCCACATTTCCTCCCTCCTCGTCCTTCAGTCCCTCCCTCCCTCCTTCCAACCCTCCCCGATCCTCCCTCCCACCCCCGTCCCTTCCTCGCACCTTCCCCTCTCCCTTACTCACTGCCCTTTCCCGTCCTTTCCTCCCAACCCCCTCCCTGTTCCTCCCTCACACCCTCCACATCCTGTGCTTCCCCTATCCCGTCACTCCCTCCCTCGCTCCCTCCCCTTCGCACTTCCTGTCCTCACTTGATCCCTTCCAGTCACTTCCTCATCCCTTGCTCACTGCCACCCCGTCCCTCGCTCCCACCCTCCCTTCCCCATGTCCCCGTACCTCCCCTCCCTCACTCCCTCCCTTGCTCCCTCCCTAATCAGGTCCTTTGGTCCCTTCATTCCCGTCCCTCACTGCCTCGCTGTCTGTCTCTCCCTCTGTCCCACCCCTACCACTACCTTCCCTCTTACTCCCCTCCATCCCGCTCACCTTCCCCTCCCTTGCTTCCTCCCCATTCCTCCCTCGCTCCCTCGCCCCTTCCTTGCTCCCTACTCACATCCCTTTATCCCTTCCTCTCCATCCCTCGCTCAATCGCTCCCTGTCCGTCCCTCCCTGTCTCACCCTCCCCAACCCTCCCTCCCTCCCTTGATCCCTCTCCATCCCTCACTCCCAACTTAACCACGTCCCTTGCACCCTGACTCCTCACCGTCCCTCATTCCCTCTCCCTACTCATCCCTTGCTCCCTCCCCGTCAATGTCTTGTCCCTCGCTCCCTGCCTCCAAACCCTTTGCTCCCTCCCTACCCACATCCCTCACTCCCTGTCCCTCACTCCCCGTCCCTCGATTCCTTGCTCCCTGTCTCTCACTCCCCATCCCTCACTCACTCCCTTGACCCCTCTCTGACACTCACTACCACCCTTATCCTGCCCCTTGCTCCCTCCCTCCTCCCTTTCCCGCCCCATCACTCCGACATCCCTGTCACTCCCTCCATCGCTCCCTCCCCATCACTCCCTTCCTCATCCCTCAAACTCTGCCTCCCCGTCCCTTACTCCAACACTCTCTCTCTCCTCCATGTTCCTCAATCCCCCCATCCCCGTCCCTCACATCCTCCCTCACTCGCTTCCTCCGCCCGTCCCTTGCTCTCTCGCACCCGTCCTTGGATCTTCGCCCCTCAGTCCCTTGATCCTGGTCCCTCACTCACTCGATCACGGTCCACCACTCCCTTGATCTCCGTCGCTGACTCCCTCACTCCTCATTCCTCCCCTGCAACCCACACTCCTTCCCTACCATGCCTCCCTCCCTCACTCACTCCCCGTCCTTTTGCTCCCTTTGTGTCCCTCAGCCCCACTCTCCACATCGCTCACTCCCTTGCTCCCTCCCTTCCTGCCCCTTACTCATTCCCTGTCACATTCTCCTTCCATCCCTCCCCATCCCTCACTCCCTTCCGACCCCATCCATTGCGCCTTTCATCCCCACGCCTTGCTCCCTGCCCACTGATCCCTGTCCTTTGCTCCCTCACTTGTTCCCTCCCTCCCAGTGGTGCCCCCTCACTCCCGCACTCCCCCTCCCTCCCTCACCACTCCCTCGCTCCCTCCCCCTCACTTTCCTTCTCTTCCTCCCTCCTCTCCTGCCTCTGCCTCGCTCCCTGCCATTCCCTCCCTCACTCTCTCCCCATCACTCCCTCAATGATCTAAATATGGTATTTGCTTATGAGTTATTGGCACTACTGTAGGCTCAGATTTATTGCCCATCGCTAACCGCCCTGGACAGGATGGAGCTAGCTATGGTCCATGTATTGTTAATAGATCCACAGTGCTATTGAGGGAGACTTCCAGGAATTTGACCAAGCGGCACAGAAGGAACATGATATATTCCCAGGCCAAAGTCAGATGACACAGAACACCAGGTTCAAGTCCAACAGGTTTATTTGAAATCATAACCTTTCGGGGTGTTCCACGTTTGACAGATGAAGCACCACTTTATTACTTTATTACACATCATGAGAAAGTGACAAAGTTGGGTGCAGCGTTCAGAAAGCTTGTGATTTCAAATAAACCTGTTGATCTATAAGCTGGTGTCATCTGACTCCTGACTTTGTCCACCCCAATCCCACACCAGCATCTCCACGTTATATTTCCAGGTCAGCACAGTATGTGGCCTAGAGGGGATCTAGCAGGTGGTAGCGTTCCCATGTGACTGCTGCCCCTGCCCCTCTGGATGATAAAGACTGCAGATTGAGAAGGTGCTGTTGGAGGAGCCTTGCTGAGTCACTGCAGTGCATCTTGTAGATGGTACAGACTGCTGCCGCTTTGCATCAATGGTGATCGCCTTCTGAAGCGTACTGCAACTGCCCTTACACTCCTCTCCGGATTCGCCCGATCCCTGTGTAAATCTCGACCCCCGGTGGGGTCTCTTGGTTCCGTGATCAGTCAATGAACACTCACAGTCGGTCTGGCTGTTTAAGACTTTACGCTTTATTTCATCATACGGCCGGGTAAAGATCATCCGGAAAACGCAGAAGTTGAGAACTTCCGTATTCCTCGGAGGAGCTGCAACCCACAGGCTAATACAAAGTCATTTCTATACTTTTCTTAAAGCAGGGTACATGGTGTGATCGCGCAGTGTATTCAAACAATCAATACATGATATTGCTTCATTGACAGTTACATAATCCTATAACATTAACTGGTAAACAACTTACGTCACAACACATAGGTTACTTTTTATCTCACCACATAGCGCCACAACATTTGCAACTGAAGGGCAGCTAGAATGGTTCGTACTGCGTTATCATATCATTCCTGCATTATTTATGTAGCTCTCGCAGAACTCACAGTTCCTAGGCGAAAAGAGCAGCTCTTGCAGAATTTACAGTTCCCAGGCTAGAAGCCATTTTGTTGATAACTTACATCAGCAGCATCTTGTGTCGGTGTCCAAATCTCACGTTCTCAGGAGTACAGGGATGTCGTTTGGGTGTAAATCAAGAGGGCTGTTTTGTGTTTGATTGTATTAAATCTGATGTAAGGCTTTTGAAATAAAAAAAAACATTGTCACACGAAAATATCCACAAAGTGAAATATTGGTTTTTGACAGTTACCTCTGGATCAAACAAGTGGAAGGAAGGTAGTCAGGTTGGGAAATGATATCAAAGTGGGAAGAAAAGACATGTCCTGGAGACATCATAAGAAAGTGATAAAGCCTCAGACAAGACTCCTTCAGAAAAAAATCTTCTTCCCACTGCCAGCACGAACCACTCTTCATCCTTTCCTGACCAATGTATGCATGTGATATGTCGTAATTGAAAATGAATATTAACATTTTATCAACTCTCCCCATGTCATCATTGTTGGTGAAATATAATTTCGAACCCAGACCATTCTCTCACTTCACCCTGGCGGAATCTGCTGATTACAGCAGAGGCAGGGATAGGCTGTTCATACCCCTGCTCCCACTGCTCTGGGTCTCACTGTTGTACGTTTACAAATACTGGTTTATCTTTACCAATGTCGAGGAAACCTAAAAATGAGCCTGAGGGTTCACTTCCAGTCAGAAACAGATCATTGATTTACACTAATCTCTGATTTGAAGCACATTTCCAGCATTCACCGTTGTTCTTCCCCTGACACTAAACCCAGTTGGAAATGAGATTCTGTTCCGTGTCAATGTGCTGTGAGCCATGGAAGACAGTTGCTTGACACATTTCTTACACGCAGCAGGATTAACCCACACTGTGGCTTGGCTGTCAATGATGAGAGATGTGAAAGAGTAAAGTGGCATGGGATCCCCTCAGTGTGAGCCTGAAGGATTTGCCCCGAGTGACGCTCTGTTGCTGTGCACGATTCCTGTGAGAAACAGTCCCTGCTCACAAATTCAGCCTGAGACAAAGCCTTGGAAACAAAGCAATTTTTTTCTGTACGATCTTGCAAGAAAGGGTGTCTGCTAGACAGGCACACACTACAAAGCATGTTAAACATTCTTATACACTTTACGAGTTGCAGAATCACACCTCCCTGCTCCCATTGGTCTTATCCTATCATTCCCCCTCCTGTCGGACAGCTCTTGTTTATTGTTCCCTTTTCTGCTGGCCACAGGCCCCATTCCCTTTTTTACTGCAATCCTTATTTGGCTATCTTAAAGAGCACTAGACATGCTGTAAGGGTGAATCGTCAGGTTTGCAGAAATAAGCCTCTGCTACAACACCCTTATCTCTAACATGTCCTTGTCTGCAGAAAAAAAATGTTTCTGGTCGGGCGAACTGCCATCTTTGCAGAACCTAATCTCTGGTTAATGATAAACTTCTGCGACAAAATCCTGTGAATTTCTGCTTCTGCAAGATACCCCTATTCACCCTTACCTGCTTGTGAATTTCTGCTTTTGCAAGATCCCACTATTCATCCTTACCTGCAGAAACAACATGTTTCATTTCTCACAATTCCCCCTTTTTTTTTCTTGTTCTCAAACTGTTCTTTCTGCACTAATTAAGCCGCCTTTTTAAATTTATTATCCCATTCTCTGCCCTCTTACGCTTGCTGGCGTTGAGGTTCACAATCTTGTACACGGTTAACCCTTAAACTACTCTTTGTGATGTTCGTTTTTCGAACTCTAGAAGCATTCTTTGACTTTCTCTTTGTTGCATACCATCTGCTGATTGTAAAAGCATCTGGTGATGTACTGGGTTCGTTCCCCTAGAGATATCATTAATCGGTTCAGTATCCATTTAAGGATATTAAACCCCCCCACCAGACCCACTAATATCAATAATCCATAGATGGCCAAATTAACCAACCACTCTCCCCAACCAGTTCATCCCCAACTCCCCCATTCCCAGCCTTCTTCATTCCGGTATCGGTTACTGGTCTCCCTTATCTTGGCGATTTTGTCTCGCATGTGTTGGGAGATATCAGTAATATTATGGGAAACGTCAGGTATGTATGTACAACATTCTTCCCCAATTAGGACACAGGTAGCACCTTTCTCTGCCAGAATATAATCTAGAACCATCCTATTCTGAAGAGTCGTTAGCCTGGTGGCAATCATTTCAGTCGTTATGGCCGCCAATTGGGATTGGGTCTCAGCCAACTAATCGGCAGTATTGTTGGCCAACTCCTCCAGGGAAGCCGCCAGCTTTTGTATTTCTCTTCCTGCTCGGGCAGTCCCATACATAGGTATCAAAGTCCAGAGAAAGCGATCCGCTTCAGTTACTTTTCGGGATGCCCGCTTCTTCCCCTGCTCATTCTGAGTTATTTCTGGGGTTTTATCTAACAGCCTGAGATGGGGGATAACATAGGCGATGTAGCAACAGCCACTCCAGTCTTTCTGACATTGAGGCAGTGTTAGATCAAGATCATAACATTCCTGCATTTCTACGCTTCCTATGCATTCGGTCACCCGAATGTACCTTACCCCAGGGATAAAGGGATAGGCCTCTAGGCCACATATCCAATATGTCCCGTTCAATGTTTGGGGTACGTTTCTGCCAGTAGCTTGGCTGGTGGCGACACACGATGAGTTTCCTAACTGGAAGGGTGCGCTGTTGTTCTGATTGCAGAAACAAGTAGTATTGACTGCTCCTTTCGTTGGGGAAACCCTAAGGCCGTTGATAGCGCCCGGTGTTTTCGGAGCCGGTCGTGGGAACCATGCTGCGAATTTATAATCACTCCTTTCAGATCTCCATTTTGTATCATTTGAGCCCAAGTCAAATTGTTGTGCCTCATACACCTCTCTATTGGTAAATGGTATTACCGTGAGAGGGATTCCAGATTCTCCATGGTGTGGGATCGCAGCGCATACCCAACAGTCAGTCCGTCCTGTTACTCTAGCATAATTCTGACATAACGCGGTAAAATCATTCTTCCCAACCCCATGGGCAACTAGCGCCAATATTATTGTAACAACATAAAGCTGCCTGCTGATTTCAGCTTTCCAACCCCCTCCCTCTATCTGTCTATTCCCTAACCCTTTAAGTACCTGGGAGGCGTGGGTTCGCGCAACGCTAACAATTTTAAAAAAAACCAATACTTAATAGTCTCTCATATCAGTTCAGTTCATTCTTTCTGCTCAGCTTGACTTTCAGAGGGTTGTCTGTAGGATGAACTTGCCACTCTGTCAGAGGGGAAGGAGTGTCAACCGGACCCTTAACACGAGTGTGATGACTCCACCCTTTTTCAACAGTACGGACGGCTGTTTCAGTAGTCAGGAGGGTCAGGAACGGTCACTCCCAGCTTGGGTGCAGTTTGGTATCTTTCCAGGTTTTGATCATGACCCAATCACCCGGTCGTATCCGATGTACTGTGAACTCAAGTGGAGGTGTCTGGGTCAACAGACCCTTCTTCCGAAGGACAGACAAAGAAGAACCGAGCGCCACAATATAGTTCTTTAAAAACTTATCATTGAACTCTACAGTTGGTAATTCCCCTTTTCCACCCAAGAAAGGTAATCCAAACATCATTTCATAAGGAGAGAGGATATAGGGTATTGTCTAAGCCGAACTGTCTCATCTTTTCGAGTCAGTGTGATTACCAACGGGGTAATAGTTAGGTGCCCTGCGTTATCAGCTCTCGCCCACACATCAGGACTGATTTGTTGTTCTTCCCTGGGCGTTAACATAGCCGTTGTTGCAGCTACCGCACTATTCTCTACCCCAACTTTTAAGGCCAGCAATATAATCAAATCCCTACCTAGTAAATTACTCCCAATGTCGGGAATGTATTGTAATTGTCCTGTCACTTCCTTATCATCGTTTCTAATTAGGGTTGGCTCAAAAATAGGCACTGGGAATCCTTCGCCTTTTACTCCAGAAACCCTGATATATCCGTTAGTCAATTTAACACTAGTAGGTATAAAACTTAGGGATGACCGTGCCGCACCGATGTCCACCAAGAATACTGCCTCCACCCCTTCAGGTCCCACCTTTAAGTTTATCAAGGGTTTTTGGTGGGCCTTAGAAGGAAGGAACCCCTGACTCCCCTAATCCTCTCGAGGGCCATTAGAGAGACCGTTTCCCTTTCTCGTGTTAACTCTGGGCATTCCCGCTTAAAATGTCCCACTCTTGCACAACGGTAACATCCTGCCTGTCGTCTCCCACGTCTAGTATCTGCCTCTTTTTGTCTCTCTCTCTTTCTTTGTTACTTCTTTAATGGCGGGGTACATCATTTTTGCTTTTCGTTTCTGCTTCTCGTCCTCCCTTTTTACACATACCTTCTGTGCCTCTCGTAATAATTCCTCCATCTGCCTCTCACTCCATCCATCTATTTTCTGTAATTTCTTTTGTATGTCCGGCCATGATTTAGTTACAAACTGGACCTTTAAGAGTCCGTGAGCTACCGGATCATCGGGATCCATCCCCGAATACTTCCTTGTGGCCTCCTTGAGCCTTTGAAGAAATGTAGAAGGAATTTCATCCTTCTCTTGTCGTACTTCGAAGGCTTTAGCAAAGTTTTGCGATCTGGGTGCTGCCTCTTTAATTACATATATTACCATTTCCCTCAGAATCCGCATTGATTCTCTGTCGTTTGTTCTATTATTATCCCTGTGAGGATCGGCATTCGGGAATTTCTGATCTGCCGGGACTACGTTTAGTCCCGCTGGGTGCCTTTTTTCCACTCCTGTAAGACCACCTTCCTAATCATACCTCATTCTTCCCCCGAAAATAGAGTTCCTAGAATTGCCATCAATTCTCCCCAGGTATATAAATTCGGTCCTAGGAATTGATCTAACTGTTTGGACTGTCCGACCGGATCCTCTATTAAACTTTTCATTTCTTTCTTAGAGATCCTAACTTCACTACTCGTTAAGGGAGCGTTCATATTCCCAATTTCACCATCCCCAGTCAGGACCTCCCTGAAAGGGTATAATTTTTCCTTTCTCTTTGTTTCTGCCCCTCCTTTACATGTGGTAGATCGTGTCATTCTGGGCCCTCTAGGTTCTGCGTCTTTTACCTCAGAGTTCGTCTCTTTTTCAGGTGTTTGGTGTTAGTTCTGGGGCCGTGGGCTGGTTGTAGTGGGGAGGAGGGGGGGATATGGGGGCGGCAAACATGTTAGGCGATCCCATTGTGGTTTTTCTTGTTCGTCCTTTCCCTGCCCTCCCCCTGATCTTTCTGCAGTCATAGGATATAGTCCTACCTTCGCACCTCCTATCCAGCAAGCCGTATAATCTGACCCTTGTTGACTGAATTGTTCTTTCCGATTGACATATATATTTAATTCGTGACACAACCAATCCTCATCAGACCCATATTTGGGCCAAAGAATAGCAAGTACCTTAATGCTTTCTCTAGACCAAAAATAACGACAATAATTTATCATTGCGGTCTTATCTTTCTCCCGCGTCCGGGAGCTGTATTCTCAACTGCCCAACATTCTCCCCAAAGGGCTGTCGGGTGGAATATATTCCACTTTGACGTTATTTGCAGATCGATCGCTACTCAGGCAACTCCCCTTGCATCCCATTGTTGCTAATTTAATTAATCTTGTCGAGATTTGGTGTCGCCTTCTTCCACACCCGCTTCAGGGTCCCAACCCTCGCGTGGGGCATTTCCCCTCTTAACAACTGGTCTAAGGCTGGGTGCTCGAATCAGGCAGACACCTTACTCGTACGATTAATCGGGCCAATTATATACTTTTTATGTTTTGCCAATTCCCCGTACTGTCCGTACGTCCCGACCACCAAGACAATACTTAAGATCAGTTTTCTTACCTTGTTACCTGGTCTTTACAAGTCTTCCCCATACTTCCCGTACGTCCCGGCGGCAATACCTGCAGCAAATTCCGCTGCTCCTCCTGTCGCCCGGACAGATCATTAAGACCTTTCCTGACCCGGGTCTTGTGCACAAGAGTTACCCGAACGGACCCGCCGCGTCTACCCGTCTTGTTTCCAGGGTCTCCCAGTCCGGATCACACTCGCCCAAACCGCAAACGACAAACAAGGGAGTTGGAGATCGCCGAAATTGTCAAGGCGCGCTTTCCCCGTCGTCCCAAGAGAGTTGAGTGGTCGAAGTGTTGGATCCTGGACGAGCCGCCAATTGTGAGAAACAGTCCATGCTTACAAATTCAGCCTGAAACAAAGCCTTGGAAACAAGACAATTTTATTCTGTACGACCTTGCAAGAAAGGGTGTCTGCTAGACAGGCACACGCTACAAAGCATGTTAAACATTCTTATACAGTTTACGAGTTGCAGAATTACGCCTCCCTGCTCCCATTGGTCTTATCCTATCATTCCCCGTCCTGTCGGACAGCCCTTATTTATTGTTCCCTTTTCCGGCCGAAGGCACCATTCCCGTTTTTTTACTGCAATTCTTATTTGGCTATCTTAAAGAGCACTTGACATGCTGTACGATGGAATCGTCAGGTTTGCAGAAATAAGCCTCTGCTACAACACCCTTATCTCTACCACGTCCTTGTCTGCAGAAAGAATGTTTCTGGTAGTGCTAAATGCCATCTTTGCAGAACCTAATCTCTGGTTAATGATAAACTTCTGCTACAAAATTTTGTGAATTTCTGCTATAAAATCATGTGACTATAATGGTCTGCTTTTGCAAGACCTCATCATTCATCCTTACGTGCAGAAACAACATGTTTAATCTCTCACATACCCAGGCCAGGTGGATACTCACCGTCATAGTCACTCCAGGGTAAGACCATTCCCCTGCTAAATGTGTTGGAAGGGATTTGCTCAGTCACCCAGCCTCATGTCACACCAGTGGGCTCACATTCACAAGAGACCTTTTAAATGCTCTTACTGTGGGGGAAACTTTAGGAGTTCACAAGAACTAATTCATTGTCAACCTGTTCACTTGGGGGAGAATTCGTTCAGCTGTTCCACATGTGGGAAGGAATTCACTTCGTGATCCAGCCCAATGTCACATAAATGTCTTCGTGGGGAAGCAAGCTACATCTGCTTTGTGTCTGGGAAGTGATAGAATTCATGGTCCAGCCCAATGTCACACAATCGAGTTCACACTGGTGAGACTGATACCTGCTGTGTGTGTCGGAGGGGATTGACGCCTTCATCCATTCTAATGTCAAACAGTCAGGTCACATGGGAGAGAGATCTTTTACCTGCCCTGTGTGTGGGAGGGCATTCACATCAGCATCCAGCCTAAGGTCACATTAGCCGCCTCACACTGGAGACAGGCCGTTCATCTGCTCTCAGCGTAGGAAGAGCTTCAGTCGGTTTAGTCACTTACCCAGCCTCACTAAACATCGATGTGTTCACAGTGGGGAGAAGCCATGCACCGGCTCTGTGTGTCGGAAGGGATTCACCTGTTCTTCCTGCCTCACTTATGACAGGCCAGTCACACTGGAGAGAGTCCATTCATCTGCTCAGTGTGTGGGAAGGGATCTATTAAATCAGCACAGCTTCTGATACACCAGCATGGCCACACTAGAGAGAGACCGTAGACCTGCACTGAGTGTGGGAAGGGATTCACTTGGACATTTGATACTCAGTGAGCACCAGCTATTCACAATGTGGAGAAACATTTTGATTCGATTAGATTAAGTAACCTACAGTGTGGAAAAAAGCCCTTCGGCACAACAAGTCCACACCACCCATTGAATCATCCCACCCAGACCAATTCCCCTATAATCCAAACACCCCTGAGAGCTTTGGGCAATTTGGCATGGCCAATCCACCTAGCCTGCACATTTTTGGCCTGTGGGAGGAAACCGAAGCACCCAGAGGAATCCCACGCAGACACAGGGAGAATGTGCAAACTCCACACAGACAGCCACCCGAGGCAGGAATCGAACCCGCATCCCTGGCGCTGTGAGGCTGCAGTGTTAACCACTGAGCCACCATGCTGCCATGCCGCAGTGCTGGAGTTTCATCAATGCAGTCACCTGAGACAGAGTCCTTTCACCTGCTCTGAATATGGGAAGGGATTCCCTGATTCTTCTGCTCTGTGGAAACACCGATGTGCTGCCACTGGAGAGGGGCCATTCTCCTGATTATTCCCCCAAAGTGGGAATAAAAGGCATGTCCTGGAGACATCATAAGAAAGTGACAAAGTCTCAGACGAAACTCCTTCAGAAAAAAAAAACTTCTTCCCACTGCCAGATCTAACCCCTCATCATCCTTTCCTGACCAATATATGTGTGTTATGTGTCATTACTTAAAATGAAAATTAACATTTTGTCAACCCTCCCCATGTCATCACTGTCGTTGAAATATAATTTCTAACCCAGACCCTTCTCTCACTTCACCCTGGTGCATTCTGTGTGGTTTCAGAAGAGGCAGGGACAGTCTGCTCATACCCCTGCTCTGGGTCTCAGTGTTGTACTGTCACCAAATACTGTTTTATCTTTACCAATGTAGAGGAAACCTAAACCTGAACCAGACGGTTCACTTCCAGTCAGGAACATATCTTTGATTTACGTTATTCTCCCCAGATTTGAAGCTTATTTAATCTAATCTAACTCAGTTGGAAACGTGATTCGGTTCGGTGCCTGGGAGCTGTGAGCCATGGGAGGCAGTCGCTGGGACACATTTCTCACACACAGCAGGATTAACCCACACCGTGGCTTGGCTGTCAGTGGAGAGAGACATGAAAGAGTAAAGTTCCATCTGACACCCTCAGTGTGAGCCTGAAGGATGTGTCCGGCTGAAGTCCTCTTGCAGCCATACAATTTCCACCCCCCACCACCTAAGATTGCCCTTTCGGAGCTCTAGGTGCCGTTCAACCCTCACGAGAAATACAACAATCTACAGTGATGTGTTTGAAGCAAAGCTGACTTATTTTACATTTCTCTCGGATACTAAACTCTAGTTTAATTTTAGGGTTATAGCCGTCATCGGAAACAAACTGCAAATGTCAGAAAAAAGTAACAAAATTACAGAGCAGAGCAAGGCCTTTTTTATACATTTGTGTGATGTGCGTATTGTTGGCTGGCCAGCAGTGTTTGCCCTTGGCCCGTCAAATGTGTGTTGGCTGGAATAGAACTGGCCAGGCTTTACAGCTTTCTGGCCTAATCATTGAGATCAACAATTTCAGACTGTGAACTCTGCCCCAATTTGTTTACATTTCTTGTTTCAATTTGTTTCTGGGTCCACTGCACACCTGGCTCCAGGCACCTCTTTTGTTTATTTGTTTCTTTTCCAGCCCTAACTCCATTCCCTGCAGCCTTGAAGGACTAATAACATTTCTGCAATTTAATGTCTCCTGCCTTCCCCCTGTGACATGTGCCTTTTGCCCTTGTCTCACCCCTACCTTGCTCAGAATCTGTTACATTTCTGGTCCCAGGCCTCTGTCAACTCACCAGGTCAGAGTTTTAAATTCGCTTCCTCCAGAGACAAGCTGAAATCGTTGTGGCTGCACCTTTCCCCAGATTTAAATTTTGGAAACAAAAACCATGAAATTGTTTCAGAGTTGATTTTTTTGAGCATTAATCCACAGCCTCGCCTCTTTAGAGCTAAACAGTGATGCTCCCACAGTCCAAAGATGCAAGTTAGGTGGATTAGCCGCACTAAATTGTCCCCGAGTGTGCAGCTGACGTGGTTGGGTTAGCTGCGGTAAATGTGGGGTTTATGGGAGTAGGGTGGGATCGAGAGCTAATGCAGACGAGATGCACTGATTGACCTCTTTCTGCACTGTCGGTATCCTGTGATCTTAACCATTTGTGATCATAGTCACATTTTCCTCATGACAGCCCACACATCACCATGTTGGTTCAGCTCAAGCTTTCATGCTGCCTTTGTGTTTTGAGAAGCTCTGTTGTTGGAATGGGAGCTTTCTTTGATGTGACCTCTCCTCGTTCTTCCGTCTAAGTCCCAGTTCCATGCGTTAATTCCAGCTTTTTCTCATTTTCCCAAATGGGGTTTTTGAAGAGCTCAAAAGGCGAGTGGACGATAATTGAGAAATGAAAGAGTCAGAATGAAAGAGGAAGTGAAAATAATAAAACGGTTTGGTAGATCCCAGGGGAATGAGAAAGGGTCACATATGCTTCCTGACCTGCTGAGCGATTGAAGCAACTTCGTCTTTGTTCCAGGGAAATGAGACCCCAGGATCCTCCTGTTGTGACTGTTCACACAGTATTTATTTAATTAATGTGTGGGATGTGGGTGGCCCTGGCTGGCCAGCATTTCTTGCCCATCAGTAGTTGCCCTTCGGAAGGTGGTGGTGAGCTGCCTTCCTGAACTGCTGCAGTCCTCCTGATGTGTGGTGACCCACAATGCTATTAGGGAGGGAATTCCAGGATTTTGACCAAGCGACAGTGAAGGAACAGTGATATTTTTCCAAGTCAGGATGGTGAGTGACTTTGAGGGGAATGAGGAGGTGGTGATCTTCCCATATATCTGCTGCCCTTGTTCTTCCAGATGGAAGTGGATATGTGTTTGGAAGGTGCTGCCTGAGGATCTTTGGTGAACTTCTGCAGTCGAGACAAAATTCTGTGATGAGAGTCAAACCCGGGCAGGCGAAGATGGGGCACTGAATAGTAACAGACTGAGTTCAAACACAGGAGATTTGTTCAGCCAGTAACAGCACATAGTGCAACAGTCAGCGATGTGAAGTGAAGCGTGAGGGGCAAAATGCCACATGCTACAGATTGAAAACTTTTATCGGAACAGAAGTAGACCGTTCGGCCCCTCAAGCCTGTTCTGTCATTCAATTAGATCATTGCCTGATCTGTGGCTTAACTTGCAGTTTCCAAACCCGACAAAACCTATCAATGAGGCTCCTCTGAAACAGACAAAGTGAATATTGAAAAAAAAATCCAAAAAAATTGCAAATGCAGGGAAATCAGAAACAAAAACCGAAATTGCTAGAAAAATTCAGCAGGCCCGGCAGCATCTATGAAAAAAAAATCAGAGTTACCTTTTCAGGTCCAGTGACCTTTTGAGTGACCAGATGCAGTTGACCATTCCCTCTTTCCTGTAACACTCTCTGGAACAGGTGATGGTGTGAAGGCCATGAGGTTGTCAATAACAACTGAGAAAACAGCAGTGCATGCTGAATCAGAGAGGAAAATAACATTTTGGTCTTTCACTTTTAAATCAATTGCACCAATTTATTCACTATTGCTTCAGAAACAGGACAAAAGACCAGAAAATCAACTCAGTGCCATTGGGTCTGGGAACCATTGATATTCCGACCTCCATGTGAATCCATGCTAGAAACATTAGTTTGATTCTGATCCATCCTTTGGGCAGTTAGAACGGATGATAAAAGTTTGCTGAGCTTCTGATGGCATGATCCCATGAACAAGCAAAAGAAATATCCAATTACTACAGTCACTTGTGGACCCACTGTGTTTCTTCAAGCTATATGACTGAGTGAATTTTCTCCCACACACAGAGTAGGTGAATGACCTCTCCCGCATGTGTGTTTTCTGGTGTACAGTGAGGGTTGATGATGCCCTGAACCCAGCCCCACAGTGACAGCACATGAACGGTCTCCGTTCAGTGTGAGCATGTTGAAAGTACATCAGTTCCCCCTGAGCTTTTATGGCACTTCCCACAATCTGTACATTTAACTCTGTTCAGAGTGAACCTGTTGGGGTTTCAATAGGCTGGATGATCGGGAGAAATCCTTCCCACACTCGGAGCAGGTCAATGGTCTCTCCGCAGTGTGGACACATTGGTGTGCCAGCACGTGGGATGGCTGAATGAAATCCTTACCACACGCACACAAGGGAAACAGCCCCTTTCCAGTGTGAAACCGCTGTGAATACCTTCTCACACACCAACCAATTCAACAATATCTTCCAGATATGATTGCGCCGATGTGTTTGCAGCTTGGATGGGGAATTGTAACTCGTCTCACAGTCCCCACGGATCCACAGTTGGATGAAGGAAAATCCCAAGGCATTCTTTCTTTAAGTGAGGAACAAGAGGATGGTCAGAGTAATGGTGGTGCCTACCAGGGATAGTGGGAGCGAACTTGCGCTCAGCGTCAGACATGGTAGGGGAGGTCCTTGATGAATACTTTGCTTCAGTATTCACCAGTGAGAGGGGCCTTAACATTTGTGAGGATAGCATGAAAAAGGCAGATACGCTCAAACAGGTTGATGTTAGGAAGGAGGATGAAACGAGGGAAAGAATGCTTTGCCTTTGGTGATGACTTTTGCATCCTCACTGCCTACTGGAGTAATACCAAATGATTGGAGGGTGGCAAATGTTATTCCCTTGTTCAAGAAAGGGAATAGGGATAATCCTGGGAATTACAGAAGAATCAGTCATTCTGTGGTGGGCAAATTGATGTAGAGGATTCTGACAGACAGTATTTATGATTATTTGGACATGCACAATTTGATTAGAAATAGTCAGTGTGGCTTTTTGAGGGGCATATCATGCCTCAGAAACCTTACTGAATTCTTTGAGGATGTGGCAAATGACATTGATGAAGGCCAAGCAATGGATGTGGTGCATATGGATTTTAGAGAAGCATTTGATTTGGTTCCCCAAGGTAGGCTCATTTAGAAAGCTAGGAGACATGGGATTCATGGAAATTTGGTTGTCTGGATACAGAATGGAAGCCAGAGGGTTGTAATAGATGAAAATTATTCAGCCTGAAGCTCGGCGATCAGTGGTGTTCTGAAAGAATCTGTTCTGGGAACCCCACTCTTTGTGGTCTTTATAAATGGCTTGGATGAGGAAGTGGAAAGATGGGTTAGTAAGTTTGATGATGACACGAAGTTTGGTGGCGTGGTGGGTGGTGTGGAGGGCTGTTGGAGTTTGCAATGGGTCATTGACAAGATGAAAAGCTGGACAAAGAAGTGGCAGATGGAATTCAACCTGGAAAAGTGTGAAGTCATTCATTTTGAAAGGTTGACTTTAAATACGGAATTTAGGGTTAACCTAATGTTCTTGCTAATGTGGAGAAACAGAGGGATCTTGGGCTTCACAACGATAGACCCGTCAAAGTTGCTACCCAAATTAATAGTGTTGTTGAGAAGGTGTATGTTGTGTTGGCTTTCATTGGCAAGGGAATTGAGTTTAAAAGCCGCAAGGATATACTGCAGTTGCTTAAAACAGTGGTTAGACCACACTTGGAATATTGTGTTCAGTTCTGATCGCCTCATTATAGGAAGGATGCGAAAGCTTCCGTGTGGGTGCAGAGGAGATTTACCAGGATGCTACCTGGACTGGAGGGCAGGTCTTATGAGAAAAGGTTGAGGGAGCTCGGGCTTTTCTCTTTGGAGAAAAGAAGGATGAGCTGTGACTTGATATAGGTAAATAAGATGATGAGAGACATAGATAGCATGGGTACCCAGAGACCTTTTCTCAGACCAGAAGTGACTATTGTGAGGGGGCATACTTTTAAGGTGATTGGAGGAAGGTATTATGGCGATGTCAGAGGTAGGTTCTTTACACAGAGAGTGGTGGGTGCATGGAATGCTCTGTCGGCAGTGGTATTCAAGTCAGATACATTCGGGACATGTAACCGAGTCTTGGACAGTTGCGAGGATGATCGTAAAATATAGAGTATGCAGGGTAATTTGATCTTAGAGTAGGATAATATTTTGGCACAACATTGTGGGCTGAAGAGCCTGTGCTATACTCTTCTGTGTTCTATGTGTTCAATTCACCTAGCCTGCATACGTTTCGACCATGGGAAGAAATAGAAGCACTGAGACGCAGACATGGTGAGAATGTGCAAACTCCATGCAGACATCAGCTGAAGCTGACATTGAAGCTGGGTCCGTTTTGCTGAAAGGCCCCAAAAATGCTTGGGTCGGGTCCAGTAAGAAATTGAACCCTGGTCTCCCTCGTGAAAGGTGGGGAGACTCACCACAATGCTAATGAGGGCATCAGGTACAAATGCCCCTCAAGCCCTTTACGTGTGCAACAATCACATACAATCGCTTCAGTATCCAAATTTTATTTCTATTGCTTCGCCCACAATCGTCAATGCCACAGCATCACAAATTCACATCTGAATGCTTCTTAAAGTCCTAAGGATCTCTGCCTCTCGGACACTTGCAGGCAGTGGCTTCCAGATTCCAAACATCCACTGGCTAAAAGCGATTTTCTGTAAATTTACTCAAAACGTCCTTCCACTTACGTTAAATCTATGGTCCCTGGTGATTGATCCCTCCCTCAAGGGGAAGCGTTTACATAGTCTACCCTCATTATTTTGGCCATCTCCTCAGCTCTGAGGAAAATGACCACGTCTGTTCGATCTCGCTTCATAACGGAAACTCTTCAGCTGAGACAATATCCTGGTAAATCGCTTTGGCACAGTTTCTGGTGCTATCACATCCCACAATAATGTGAATTAATGAACTGCCCCCAATGCTCCCGACAGAGGGAAATGAACAAATACAATGAATTTTGCAGAAAGCCACAGAAACTGGTCTTTTCCGATGCAGTCCATGTTGCGCATTATTGCCATGGGTCATTTTGCTAGGCCTGATGTTCCAATAATCCCTGGTCCATGTTTGTAAAAGCTGCTCCATGAGTCTAGATCTTACCGTCCCAGTATCTAAATATTTCATCTGGTTTAGAGTTCCTGGTGGTGAGAAAGGCCACGTTCACACAGCAACACTGACTGCAACAAGACAGAAAGAACAATGTCAATGTGAAAATGGATGTTAGATTGTGCAGTGCCTCAGTGAAGTGGAAGGAGGGACGTAAAGGTGAGTTAGTGATTGTGGGGGGGAGAAAATTCTCTGAAGCGGTGGGTTTGAATTTTGACACATCAAATGCAGATATGTGAGAGATCCGGGGTTCAGGGATGATTGTCACCACCTCGAAGAATATTTTCACGTAAAAATGTTTGATACTTTCCGCATTTCTGTGGCCCATGGCACAAGGAGTAAAACAAAATACAGCAAAAGCCCACCGCCATGTCTCAGATTCGAACCGAAGTTGCTGTGGCCACAACACAGAGTACGAATTACAATACGATCACGGCACCACATGAGTTCGCTGGTGTGCAACAAGCAATAACTACAGTGGCAGATGATATGTTAGGAACAGCACCAGATCGACAACTCGAATACTTTCCAACCAGTGCGCTGTAATGTGAGGATTCACAGAGGGCTGGAATCTGTAATTACGATGCTACCAGGGACTGTGGAGATTCCATCAATGATTATATTGATGACTGAGATTGATAGATTTCTACGAAATATCAAAGACTCAGCGTATAGTGCTGGGTCTTGTTGAAATGTACCTTTCAATAGTAATCTCGTTTCACACTGGATGTTTCATCAGCTCCCTCACAAAAGGAAGTAACCATTGCTGCGTACAACCATATAATCCCAGTTCCCGGGCCCAGAACCAGGGAAGTCAGTGACCCAGCCGCGAAGATATAACCGGAAATGGGAATGGCAATGAGCGTGCAGACATACGCTGTGATAATAGATGACGGTATAGTCTGTGCAGTATGAGCCAAGACAATGTGACAAAATCGAGATAGGGCCACGGGGATGATGTGCAGAAGGATGAGAGATGCAATGGCGAATCTGACAGTGACCCGGGGATACAGATAGAAGTGATGCAATCGGTGAGCGCGCAGTCCTTCTATGGCCATAGAGGCGTGTGAAATGCCGAGTCTGAGAGCTCGAACCTCACCCAGAGCAGCTCCTATTGACACGAAGCAGGGTTTATTGGGACCTCAAGGTGTATGAAACGATGCATAGCAATTTTTATCTGAGGCAAAATAGTTTTTGGAAGTACAGTTATTTGTGGATTGAGTGAGGATCTGTCCGCGAAAATGTCACAATTATAATGAAAAATGCTGCAAATATTCAACTCGTCAAGAGAGAAATCTGTGCTGGGAGAAATAGAGGTAATGTTTTTGCTCTCTTCCTTTTGTCATATGGCTGACCCTGTACTGGGTTGCATTGTGGGAAGGGCATTTTTTTGCTCATTTCATATTATTCAATTTCATGCAAACATGCACAGGTCACTGAAGTCATCTAAACTTCCGAAAAATATCGGTAATATATGATGTTGTGATTAGGCTCGAGTTTACCTCAGGTTATGGAGGAAAAGCAGGAAAGTGGAGTTGACATTTATCAGATCAGCAGCGATCTCATTGAATGGCTGAGCAGACTCGATCGGGTGAATTGTAGCTTCCTGACGACAAATGGCAGTGAAACTCACTGCGTCACACAGGGGAGACAATTGAATCGAAGTGGCGACTGTGATTATCTTTGTTAGTTGTTTTCCTTGTGAATGCTACCCTTACTGCTGATGTCCCTGCTAACAACACAACACAAAGGTGAGTAGCCTGGCTGAGCAGTGACAGCTAAGGCACCTTTCCCCTCTTTAATCGGCTGGAATATGGACCCTGGTGTTCTCGGGGACAGGAACTGACATTGAAAGGATCGCAGACAGAGCTGCACCGCCTTTGCATTGTCACCATCAGGAAAAATAAAACTTCATTTCCTGCCTGGGAATCGAGCCCGGGCTGCGGCAGTGAAAGCACCAAATCCTAACCACTGGACCACCAGGGATAGTGGAGGCTATGAGTGCATCGTTTCTGAACGGCACATCTTCTGGCTTTTTTTTGCTTTCTGCGACAGTTGTTTCTCCTGAAAAATTACTGTATCATCGTGTTTTTACAGCACAGAAAGAGGCTCACCATTCCAGTTTCCAGCCTTGGCCCATCGCCTTTTGTGTTACGAGACGATGGACTGGCTTTTTGAGACGTTCACGTTCCCTTGGGGAACTGGGCCACATGTTCACTCTCAGAACGTAATACACAGGCACATTTCCCAAAAGGTGACCAAGACCTCAGCAGAGACCAACGCCCAGAAGGTAGGATTTCACCCATTTGGGTTCTATAGTCCCATTTCACACTTCAAAACCAGAATCTGATTACAGCAAAGAAATAAAGCATTCGGCCACTCCCCTCTCCATGTTGGTCTCCCATTGTTTCCTTGTCAACCTGCAGTTTATAATACCTCACCTCACCTCACTGCTGGCCTGTGGAGGAAATGACATTGGCATAATTTCAGACAATATTGAATGTCCTCTTTTAGATGTTGGATGCCGCAGTTGTACAAACATTCTCATCTCCTCCAATTAGAAGTAACCTCGTGACTGGTGCTTTACAAGACTATTGCTTTCAAGACTGTGCTACAGAGCGAAGGCTTTGCTCTGTAAGGTAGGGTTTCATGCCTTAGAAACTGCAATGTAATAGATGGTAGGATAGTCTGTGCATTATTAACCAAGACAATGCGACAACACTGCGATGGAGCCGAGGGGATCATGTGAGGAAGGATGAGAGACGCAAAGCTCAATCAGGCAGTGATGAATTGATAGAGTTATACGTCTTCCCTCATAGTCTCCTGATTAGGATTCAATACCTTCACTGCCGTGGCGTGTTCGTGGTTAAAATTTGCAATAATAACTCTGAAATATTGACTGACCTTTAGAAGTAGAAATATGTCATAGACCAGGCGGTATCACTTCAATCTATATCCCAGTTCTACATCAGCAATGTCAGCTGCATTTGCCTGATGTACAATTTGTTTCAGACGAGAACAGGGGAGGTCATGGAAAGTGAAGGGGCAATGGTGGTTTGTGAGAGTTGACTGTCGGCCTAATGGAGCCAGACTCAGTGTGGCTGCTGAAGACTGGTTTTTCCTGTTTATCCTGGTATACAGATCACTCTGGATCAGCCCAAGTGTGTCAGGATGGCCGAGTGGTCCAAGGTGCCAGGCTCAAGAAATAAACTACTTCCACTATAAACCTGTGTGTTCTAGTCTCCAGCTAGAGGTCTGGGTTCAAATCCCTCTTCGGACAATGACTGCTCCTTTGTTTGTTGCCCTTTGCACATCTTACCAAGGTTCAGTGTCCCCGTGGGATTCATCTGTTTTTAAGCAAATTTTACTCCGGTCAGTTTTGCAGCCTGATATCAACATCATGCATTTCAGAGTAGAAAGAGACAGCTCAGCCCATCAAGTCTGCTCCACTATTAAATGAGCGAATAATCCTGAACTGCACTTTCTTGGATTTCTCAGTAACCTCTGATACCCTTGCTGCTAAAAATGTTTCAATCTCAGCCTTAAATCTACTTCATGGCCCAGTTTCGACAGCACTCTTCTGGAAAGAAATCCACTGATTCACAACCATCTCAGAGAATAAACTTCACATCGACACTGCCTTAAATGTGCGACCTCCATTCTGATATTCGACACTCCGTTCCCAGGCGGCCCCAGAAGGGAACGAAACTTTCAGCATCCAATCCGTTACACCGCCAATAACACCTGTATGTTTCAATAAAGCACATTTTTGTAGTACTGTTTCTGAGCTAATGAAAACAATGTACTTCAGTGCTTCTTCCCATTTAATTCACCTCTGATGCGAAACTCTCACTGATTCTGATAGAGATGATCATGATCACTGAGGAGGCAGTGCTGGTCAAGGTAATGGGGCTAAATGTAGACATGTCTCTTAGCCCTGATGAACTGTGTCCCAGGGCACTAAAAGACATGATTGGAGACACAGCAAATACACTAGTAATTATTTACGAAAATTCACTGGACTCTGGAGTAGTTCCCACAGATTGAAAAACAGCCAAAGTGACGTCATTGTTTAAAGAAGGAAGTCGACAAAAGGCAGGTAGCTATAGTTTAGTTAGCTTAACTTTGGTAGTGGGGAAAATGCTTGAATCTATCATTAAGGAAGAAACAGCAAGACATCTGGACATAAATTGTCTCATTGGGAACACCCAGCATGTGTTCATGAGGATTAGGTCATGTTTAACGAATTTGGCAGAATTCTTTGAGGACATTACTTGCAATGTGGACAATGGGGAAACTGTGGATGTGGTGTATCTGGATTTCCAGAAGGCATTTGACAAGGTGCCACACCAAAGGCTGCTATAACAGATAAAGTTGCACGGTATGGCAGGTAAAATTTTGGCATGGATAGAAGGTTGGTTGACCAGAAGAAAACAAGACTAGGGGTGAATGGGTGTTTTTCTCATTGGCGGTCAGTGGCTAGTGGTCTGCCTCGGGGATCAGTGCTGTGACCACAATTGTTTACAATTTACACAGATGATTTGGAATTGGGAGCTAAGTGTGGTGTGTCAAAATTTGCAGATGACACTAAGACAAGTATAGAGCAAATTGTGCAGAAGACACTAAAAGTCCGCAGAGGGATATGGATAGTCTAAGTGAGTGAGCAACGCCTGGCAGATGGAGTACAATGTTGATAAGTGTGTGGTCATCTACTTTCGTAGGAATAACGCAAAATGGACTATGTTTTAAATGATAAAAAATGCAGCACGCTGCAGAGGGACTTGGATGTCCTTGTGCATGAATCGCTAAAAGTAGGATTGCAGGTGCAGCAGGTAATTAAAAAGGCAAAGGGAATTTTGGTGAAAGGGAGAAACTGATCTGCAGCCAAAATGGTAACAAAGAAAAAGTCAGAAGCAGTGTCGGTGAGAAAAGGTACAAGAGTCCGAAGTCCCCTTTCTGGTGGTGCAGTGGTTAGGATTTGGTGCTTTCACCGCCACAGTCTGGGTTCCATTTTCGGTCAGCGAATGGGAGCTCTATTCTGCTCATTTATTGTGATGACTGACTTCCAAGAGCAGGAAAGAAGCCGTGGAGCCGGGAGATGGACTGTTTTGCCCTAGAAATTATTCAAGTTAACAGAAGTCAAAGAACTGCAGATGCTGAAAGACTGAAAGAGAAACAGGAATTGACCGAGAAACTCAGCAGGCCTGGCAGCATCTGTGGAGCAGAAAAGAGGGAACTTTTCAGGTCCACAGATTGTTAATTGGAACTAGATTAGATATGCATTTCAATCATGTCATTTTAGGCAAAGTTATCAGGTGTATCTGTCAAATCGGGATATTTATCAAAATTTATCTCTCTAATTAGCCGACAATTATTAATTGTTACCGTCCACAAAAAAGCAACAAACAAAACTGCCAGATGGGTGAGGCTCAGGCAGCTGGAGTGGGAGCAGAGGAATAATAACGCGTTGAGTGTAAACACAAGAAGCAAGCCATTTCCGTTTTCACTAATCAAGCAACTGGCACTCTTTGAAAGAAGTCTAGACAAGTTTGCCTCAATCTAAGCCATAGGCACCTATGGGACTCACAACACAGATATCCTGACTATTAGAACGGCACATTAACCAACGAAGCCACAGTGCAACACAACCTGATTCAGCTCCCATCCATATGTTCATGCACTTAAACACGCGAACACAGAAACTTTGTGCTTTTTTTTCCTATCTCAATGTTACTCAGTGAGAATTTAAGTCGAACACCGCTTTTGTAAAGGTGGTCAGATCACAGCAGAGCATTTCCAGTGAAAATGTACAGAAAGAGGCAATCTCCTCTCACACTGCTTTAAAACTGATAACTTCACAATTTAAACTGGCGAAGTAAAGAGAATCCTCTCTGCACCCATTAACCATGTTAATACGCATAGACAAAACCTTGCAAACTGCATTCAATTCTATTCTCCCTGATCAACGAAAGATGAAAAGGTTTAGAAAAAAATGTTTACAATGAAGTTGCCAGGGTTGGAGTAGTTGAGTTGGCGGGAGAGGCCGAATAAAGTATGGCTATTCACACTGGAGTGATGTACGCTGAGGGGAGACCTTATAGAAGGTAATAAAATCTTGAGGGGCAGTGATAGGGTCTTTTTTTCCCACGGTAGGGGCGTCCAAACTTGCGGTTACAGGTTTAAGGTTTGATGGTAAAGATTTAAAGGGACATAGGGTGCAATGTTTTGTTATGCAGGATGCTGTGTGCATGGAATGAACTGACACAGGCAATGGTGGAGGCTGGTATAAGTACAACATTTAAAAGGCATCTGTGATAATGGGAACTGCAGATGCTGGAGAATCCAAGATAACAAAGTGTGGAGCTGGATGAACACAGCAGGCCAAACAGCATCTCAGGAGCACAAAAGCTGACGTTTCGGGCCTAGACCCTTCATCAGAGAGGGGGATGGGGAGAGGGAACTGGAATAAAAAAAAGGCATCTGTATGGATACATGTACAGTAAGCGTTTAGAGGGATATGGGCCAAATGTTGGCAAACAGGATGAGATTAATTTTGGATATCTGGTCGGCATGGGTGAGTTTAACCAAAGATTCTGTTTCTGTGCTGAATATCTCTCAGACTCTATGATTGTTTTCAGTGTCGAAAGGGTTCACTCAAACATCCTACCTGCTACACTCCAGCGAGATCACACTCAGGAGATGTCAATCAAATGCTCCACGTGTTGGAAGCGATCAGGTCAGCCTTCCCGTCCGCTCTCACACCAGAGAATTCACACGGGAGAGAAACCATGCACTTGTTCTGAGTGTGGGAAAAGATTCAATCAGCCATCCCAAATACTGAGACATCTCGGCAGGCACACAGATAATAAATGTTTAGTAGTCTTGACTGTAGTTGTTCATGTTTATCAAATACAATGTAGACATTCTTTGGTGACTGGAGAACTATTAACAAGACACTTACAGACACAGGGCAGAGTCAGGGACTACACACCTGTAATGTTGAACTCTATAAATAAATCTGCGCTAAGTAAGGAATTGCTTACGATTTTTCCTTCGCTATAAAGCCCTTTTTCTTAAGAAGGTGATAACTTTCAGAGAAAAATGTTCCGTAACTTTTCAAACAGGCAAAAGATACATTAGGGGTAGGATGAGGGATGTGGCTAATTTAGTTCTGGTCATGTACAATGTGGCAGGTGTAATGAATTACATCAACTGAAAAGATCTCCTAGAGAACAGTGCCCATCAAATAGTGTACTTAAGAGTATGGTGGGTGGGTTGTGGGGATGGGTATTTCAAATGAAAAAAAACACTCATCCCAATTCTGTGTCTTCTGGTCATTAAACAATAGGAAATCCATGCATATTTATTACCCAACACACTGAACTCTGACCCTGTGCTATGATCTTTTACACGACCCCTTTTTGAGTGGTCTGCAAAAAAGTCAAACACACTTCATCTATGGGCTTCCTTTATGAACTCTTTTTTTTAATATTAACAAACAACTCTTGGAAAATTGTCAAGGCAGGTTTCTTTTCAGCAAATGATGTTGACTCAGTTTGACAGCGGTCATCTTTGGTGAATATTCTGCAACATCTTCCTGTACATTGAGCTCTAACCTTTTCCACATGACAGGTAAGCAATTGGAGCAGACGTAAGCCATTTGTCCAATCAGGTCAGCTACTCCTTTGAATGAGGTCATGGTTGATTTGGTAATCCTCAACACCGCTGTTCTGCCTGATCCATGTGGCCCTTGACAACCAAAATGACTAAATGTCTGTCTCAGCCTTGAATATACTGAGCCAGGACAGCCTCTGTTTTCAAGAGTTTCACAGATTTGCTTCTCCCGGTGTGTGCAAACATCCATCTTATCTCTGATTTAAATCGGCAACTCGTTTCCCTGAGATAACTGAGTATAAATCAGAGCACAACCAGCTTCCAAAGTTCAGTATGAACTCATCGGCATCTCCAGCGCCATTTGAATGTATTTAAAACATTTCGCTTTTGGACCTCTCATTAAACCAACTGCCCTGATTTACACTTCAGATTTGCCAAAGACGAATCTGCTCCAAATGTACTTCATTGGCTGTGATTTAGGTGGCAGTGAAAGGTGCAATTAAAATACAAGGACATAATTCTTTCTCAATCCATTGGCCTGATAATTAATCGCACTGCTCATGGAAATGGATCCTTTCATTCCACTCTATTGTTCCTCAATGTGTTTCGTTCAATTCAATCCCAAAACAGCCTACTCCGTTCTGATCAAGTGCAGGGTGACAGTAAATATTAGGGTCATGACACACACATCACAAATCGAATACTTGCCTTTCCGGTTAGATACATTTCATGACAAATATTCAAAGTCAGTCAGCAGCCTGCAGTCATGGCTGAGTGGTTAAGGTGATGGATTAGAAATCTATTGGTGTTTCCCCGCACAGGTTTAAATCCTGCTCTCGATGTTTCTGTCAAAACAAGCTCATATTTTCTCAGGTAGGGCAATGTGTTGATATTCAGGGAACACGTGCTTTGAACAAGAATGCAGCTGGACTCAATGCCTCATCTCTGTTTCTCTTTCTATCTTTCAATCTTGGAAAAGTACAGCTTTTACAGACAATTATCATTCCAAGTGAGGCAGATGGAAGTTTGAATTCACTCCAAGCCCGCTTTAAGGGTTTTTGCAAGAGCTTGCAATTTTCTATGGTGCAATTGGCTGTCGCGTTCGATTGTGAAATGTGAAGTTGGTGGCTTGAGGTCACTGAGGAAGGAACAAGTGCTGTTCTCACTCTAACAGTTCCCTTTTGACTGCACAGTTATGGGTTTTAATGCAGTCAGGAAAATATTGCCCAAACAGAAATCTTGTCCAGTGAGTGGCCACAAAGGTATTTCAAGACAATAAAATGTGAGGCTGGATGAACACAGCAGGCCCAGCAGCGTCTCAGGAGCACAAAAGTTGACGTTTCAGGCCTAGACCATTCATCAGAGATGCTGCTGGGCCTGCTGTGTTCACCCAGCCTCACGTTTTATTATCTTGGATTCTCCAGCATCTGCAGTTCCCAATATCACTGATACAAAGGTATTTCAATGTTGCTTTTCTTGCTTCCAAAAAGAGCTGGGAAGGCTTGGAATCAGAAACAAAAACAGAAACTGCACTACAGAAAGGAGAAAACAGAGTTCTGAATAAGTTCTGAAACATTGACTCAAATTCGTGGCCCATAGATGCTCCCAGATCTGCTGAGCTATTTTCCTGCTATTTATATTTTGCTTGCGAATGAACGTTTATTTTTTCTATTGAAATGAAACAACCAGAATCACCATGTATGAATTTTAAAATTTTAGAAATCTGTGAAGTGATTGGATTAAAATAACCAGCAAAAATTCATTCTGCCACAGCTCAACAGGCCACGGAAAGCGACCTGAAAAGATACTTGGCATCATAATTCTCCCAGTAGTCATGGGCAAGTGGTTAAGGCAATGGATTTAAAATCAACGGGGGGCTTTCCTGTGCTGGTCCAAATCTTGCTGACTATGGAAGAAATCTGGGATCAAATGTGAGGGCTGCTTACTCTCTTCATTTTGCTTGTGACAAGAATCAAAGCATTGGGAACAAAAATTTTCACTCCGACCACCAATGCTGGGAGAAGGCAACTCACTACCTGTCATTGCAGAACAAGCACAAACCTTCATAAACAATAGAGCTTTAAGATATCCAATTGCAAGATCAACCGTGGTGAGGCTGTGAGCCATGCGCTGGGAAATGAGACGAAAACAGTCTGTTTTAAGGAAGGATCACCCGACCCGAAACGTTAGCTGTGATTTTTCATCACAAATACTGCCAGACCTGCTGAACGTTTCCAGCAATTTTGGTTTTGTTCTGAGAGCAGTCAAGGTCTTGAGTTCAACTGGTGAGACCCGATGGGCAGAAGGGTCTTTTTCTGTGGTGGAGACCACTGTAATCAGTTATGGTCAGCTTCGTTTGTGAAGTCAAACTGCCTGACTTTGGGATAGGGTAGATGTCTCATTGCAGCTAACACGGCCAAGGGATACACTTGTTCAAATGAAGAACAAAAGTTTTAGAAGTTTCACACAGGCAATCCGACTCTGAATGGATCCTTAGGCTGAAGTATTGCTCAATTGCGAGTGTGAAGCTTCAGAAAGTAGGAACGCAAAGTGATTGGTAATAGCGCTGAACAAGCTCATGTAAATAGTAGACAAAAAGGCAACTGGAAGAACAAAACAGGTCAGATTGCAGCAAACGAATTGTTTCTGGAAGGTATTGAAGGGGTTGTGAGTATGGAGCAGCGAAGATAGGTCCAAATATTGAAGGTTTAAAATGTAGCTGTATGTCAGAAATGAAGATGGGTTGGAAAGATTAGACAGCTCTTGGGGAACAGAAGGCTGTGAAGTGATCCGAATGAAGCTTTCCAAGTCATGAAGAGCATGGACAGAGGAAACAAAGGCATGAGAGTGCTACGACTCCATGCCTGAAAGGATTGAGAACGATTAGGCAGAGATTTGAAGGCATGAGGAAAACAAAGTAAAAGTGACATGAGGAAGAACGTTCTCACACAAGGAGTGGTTCGGATCGGTAAATCACGATCTGGCAGTGACACAGACAGATTAAATCAACACAAAATGGAATAGGATGATTATGTTAAAAGTGCCTGTGCAGATGCTATAGGGAGAAGGCAAAAGATTGATACTAAAAAAAGATAATTATTTACTTACTGTGGAGATGCAGTATAACTAAGGTAGGGTGTATGGTCTCCGTCTGAGCTGTGACAAGTTTTGTGACTTTGAGAGAAATTATATATCGGCCAACAGAGTGTGGGAAATTAGACAGATTATATTTACACAGCTGTGACACGTCTATGCGACAAAACAACGGTGAAGACATTTTAACATCATCCTCGAATGAAAATGCTGCAGTCCAGATGAAAAACTGAACACTAGCCTGACAAGACAATGTGTCAAAGTAGCAGAGTAGCGCAGCCGGAGTGTGCTGGGCCCATAATCCAAAGGTCGATGGGTCAAGACTATCCTCTGCTATTTGCTTTGTTGTGAGTGTTTTGGCCTGTACTATAGATTTTAATCAGCTCTCTGCTTCCCTCAGATTCATGTCTCTGAAATAAATATGTCATGTTTATGCACTGGCCAAGTTCACACAGGTGAGGTGATACACTTGTGAAGAGCTGATACACTTGTTCGTCGAACTGAATTGTAAATCTTCCACTCTGAGATGGGAATAAACTGTTTAAGCAGAAACACATCACTTGCAATTTTTGCTTTCATGCCTGGCAGTAATTCCCCACGCCGTTTCAGACGTGAATGACAAAAGGATCAGGATGTCAGAGACCTCATCATTGCACAGATACAGTTCACCATTATTAGGGACAGATATCACCGATTGTGAATAACTACAGAGAAATACAAGCGGCAGACAGTCATTGTGGGCTCGATGGGCTGAATGCGAATGTGAATGACGCCATGGGTTTATGACGTCACTCTCCCTGTCTCTGTGATGGAGTGGGTGGGGGAAAACAATGGCTCATTATTAACCCTCCCTTCCACATTGTACTGTCTGCAGTCCCAAAACTCAGGGCTGCAGGGGATGTCTCTCCGTAACTGAACGTTTCACTCGGAATCTCTTAACGTGGAGCTGTTGGTGTCAGACATTAACTCCTGCTGTGGAGGTCACAAATGAACAGACGCCGTGTGCACAAATTCTGAACAACAAAATGCTGCACAGAAAGATCACATTTTAAGTTGATGAAGTGACTAATCTGTAGTTTCGACTTCTATCTTTCCGAGCAGCTCTCCATCTTTCTGTCTGCCCTAATAAATGTCATTTGATCAAAGTTTCTAATCGCCATTTACAATTTGCTGCACAAGTCTGATTCTACCTCTACTGTTCCTTCCTTCTTCCAGTGTTTGAGAGACAGCGACAAAGTGTATACCAGCCCCCAGACCTGCCTGCCCGTGGTCAAATGGTTCAATGCATCTGCTGATGGACAGAGCTCTGTCCCAGAGGAATGGCGCCAGAAATGAGAAGAAGTTCATTGAAGCAATGGGGAATAGGAGATTTTGTCTTCAAAGTAACTTGATCAGATATGTTATTACATACCTGTGGAGCAGACAAAACTTGAACTCTGTCTGCTACATCCGAGGTAGGGAGACTTTCACTGCATAATTGGCACATCATTTATTCTTAAGTGGGCCGGCAGCAGACTGCGTCATTGGTCTTGTTGTCTGGTTCTCATATCAGGTGGCTGTTAGAAATGTGAGAAGTTGCTGGCATGAATCTTGCAAGAGCCGTTGTTGCCTCTGATGATTTTTTTTAGTGTTCGAGAGAGTACGGGGGAAATCGATTTCAGTCCATGTTTTCAAAGGGTGTTTGCTGCGAATATGTCACATGCATTCACTTCACCTGATGATGTTTTAGGGTTAGTAATAGTCTGAATTTATGTTCACTGGATTGGTTCGTAAACTAGCACAGTAACTGAATAAAATGATGAAAAGTCTCAGTGGAGAAAGAGGTGACAGTGAAACAGGCATCTGAGGACAAATTTGTTTCTTTTGCAAGTGAAATTGTCTGCTTCCCAAAGTGGGGTCCATTGAAGTGAAGCAGTGGCAGAGATGACCTTTGCTGGTGCTCACCTCCTGAATCACATTTCCACCTTGGTCCATGTTAACATCACAATTTGACAAGAAACTGCTTGCACACAGTGGGCCAGTGGTGTAATGGATAACGTGTCTGACTGTGGATTAGGTAATTGCATGTTCGAGTCCTGCCTGGCTTCAGTGCAGCTAACAGTTTTTCTACACTTGCAAGTTGACATGTCCTTCCAATTCAGGAATGGTTTTGTTGTCAGATTCCAAGGGCTGAAGTGATCAGAAATGAAAAGTTGCACATGAGCAGGGTTTGGGACATTTTCAGCTCACTGTCTCTTTCATTTCCAAGCTCACAACAACAGTTCTCATTGCCTGGAGAACTGACTTGTGGTCCATGTAACGCTGCCTCTGCCGGGAAACGTGTGGGGACAGAGAGTGAACGTGAAGCACCTGGAGCAGGTGTAATCCTGAAGCCTCTGTCAAGCTCGGGGATGTGTCTGTGTGTTTCAGGCTGTGGCCAAACTTGTGGATGTGTTCCGTAAGTGGGCTGTAACACAGGTTTACTGTCACAAAAACTCAGTCCCGTTTGTAGATTACATAGCTAATCTCATTGATATCTGTCCTTGATACGTCAGAACGCACAACGCGGTGGGCCAATAGCTGGAAATTGAGAGTAGAAAAGATAAATGTCTGATTACATGCACTGACACAATGGGCCAGATGGCCATTTTCCATACTATAAAAAATCGAATACAGGGCCAAGCTGATCTGTCGCCAAAAGGAGCAAATATGGAAAGGCAAAAACAGTGTTGTTGAGAGATAATACAAGCATCTCCGGCGCGTTCCCCAGTTGTCTAGTGGTTTGGATTTATAGCTTTTGAAACTATGGCCCTGCACTGAACTATTGAGTAGAAGTTCTTCCCTCCCAGCTTTTTGTGACAACAGCTTTGCTGACTCATTGCACTTTTATTCATTAACTGGCATCGCTGGCTGGGCAGTATTAATTCAATCAACCACATTGCAGTGGGTCTGGAGTCACATGTCGGCCAGACCAGGTGAGGGTGGCAGTTTCCATCCCTAAAGGGCATTCGTGAACCGGATGGGTTCTTCCAACAATCGATTGCATGGATTGTATTGCCTCACCAGTGAGGAGAAGGAAAGGGGCTGTGAGGTAACTAACTGTGTCCCAAACGATATTCAAGCTAACAAGAAACAAAGAACTGTGGATGCTGGAAATCTGAAATAAAAGCAAGAATTGGCAGAGAAACCCAGCAGGCCTTGTAGCACTGGTGGAGAGATACAGAGTTAACATTTCAAATCCACTGACCGTTCGTTAGAACCCCAGTTCAGTTTTGCCCTTCTATACTATAAATCCAGGGAAATTATCACTTTCAGCTGTCGAATCAGTATATTTATCAAAATATCGCATTCGTTTTCAGTCATCAACTTTACATCTTTAACAGGCTTTTATCTGCTGTTATGCTGCTTCCATCGCCCTCAGGTGGAGAAAAGTTCTGCTTAAATGGTTTTGTTTGTCTTTTCCTTTCAGTTAGTTAGCAGCAGTGTCGAATGGAGAATTGGCCCTTTTAGTGTCTACCTCAATATGCGTCTCTATTTGTCTCTCTTAGTCTCTGGGCATTCACCTCATCCCCTTTTATATTCGTTCGTCTATATCCCTCATTTCCCATTTCTGATGTTTGAAAAGTATGAAAATCAGAGTGTGTGTGACAGTGGAGCTGCTGAGAGGCTTCCTCACCACAACCACCACCCCCACCCCGAGTGTAAAGCCTGGAACTGGGCTCACATTCTCCAAGCAGTGTTTCTGTCACTTCGGGACTGAGGCAAGGAGATATTTATTCCCCCAAAACATGATGAGTGTTTCGACTTTGAAATAGAATTCCTAATCCACCAGAACAGAAACAAAATGCCACAATTATACGATTACAGTGATGCTTTTACTGTTGGTGTAAAATGAATGAATGGTGACAGCAGAGAATGAGGGTGATCAGTTCCTGGTGTCTGTCTCATTACCACAATATTCCACAGTAAGGCTGCAGTTTGTTCTGTCTCACCTTGTTATTCCTACCAAACATCAGGATGAATTAATTGTTAGCAGGAAACCATTCCCTGATGGGGAGAAAACAGGCGACACAGGAGTGCCAGCACCAAATGATAACTGTCTGCACTCAAACATAGGAACATGCTCAGTTCTCTGCACAGACATGACAAGTAATGGCCAAGTGGTATCATCGCTGGACTGTTTATTCAGAAAGCCATGTAATGATCTGGAGCTGAGGTTCAAATGTCACCCCCAGAAGATGATGAGATTTGAATTCAATAAATATCTGGAATTAAGAATGTAATGATGACCATAAATCCATCGTTGGGGGACCAAAACACATCTGGTTCTCTCATGTCCTACAGGCATCTTTGATCCGAACGTGATCGTGCCTACATCTGACTCCAGACCCACAGCAAACATGGTGGATAATTAGCAAGGAACAATAGATGTTGGACGAGCCAGTGATACCCTCATTCCATGAATGAGTCGTGGGGGTGGGGTGGGAATATTTGCTATTTAAATCAACAATATGGCATTTCAGCGATTTTGAAACGACGAATCTTCATTGTATAGCTCAGGCACCGCTGGGATTTTAACTCAAGATCTGTTTTACTACTCACTGTTTTTTACCCATCCATTAGGGCATTTCCTTAATCATGCAATCACAGTAACTTGGGGAACTTTGCTGTTTCAGTGTTACTCAGTGAGAATTTCAATCTAATCCTACATTTCAAACACATACCATTCACAGCTGAATATTGTCCTGTGAAAATACACGGAAAGAGACAATCTCCTCCGGCTTTGGATTAAATCTGACATCTTCACCTGTTTCAGTTGGCTGGATGAAGAGCATGGGTTCATCCTCTTAGGGCCCATGAACAACGTGAACACATGCTGAGGGAACCTGAGAAGAGAAATAGGTACTTATTGTACAAGAACTCCGTGGTTGGGGAACAATGGCGTTAGAAGCTCTGGGTAGGAGGTCACCTGAGGTGATGAGGTTGTGGATGATTTGGGAGATAATGGTTCACATATGTAAGTAGGGAGATCCTGGACCAAGGAGGTTCACGGACATAGTTAGGGAAATTCCTTGGCCGAGGGGGTTCGTGGATGCAGTGAGGGAGTTCCTGAACCAAGGGGGTTCACATTCGCGGACATAGGTATTGTATGTCTGATTTCTAACCTGGACTGACACTGTCTTTATTAAACATCTTTTACAGAATATATAGAAAAGATTTACAGACAGGAAACTTGAAACGACTATCAAATCAACATGTGGCATGATCACTCGATTCATCAGAAACTGGATATGACTAGCTTTTTGAGGGTAAGTATTGAGGTCCCTGTCATTACCACTCACTGCGTGTAATTTTTCCATTGTAACCTTCATGTTGATCTAAATCTGACTTTTGTATCCCATGATCCATTTCTTTTCAGTTAATGTGACCCCCTTGTTTTGTCTACATTGTCAAAACCAACAGTAAACAGTACAGCTCTGACAAACTTCTCTTCAGCTTCAGTTAATCCCTGTCATCATAATTCTTTCAATTTTTAACCTTTCTGGCAAAGGAACAGGTCTGCTCCCTCTCATCGACCCTCCGTCCTTCCCAATGTATGGGTGATCTCTGGTTTGCACAAACCCAGATGCCCTGTGTTCCCGTGTGTGATGTCATCATGCAGCAACAGTAGCACAGTGACATCACCTGTTCCTGAGGGATTTCCTCAACTGAGAGATTTATCTCTAACTCCAGTATTTATGATATCTTTCCAGCTGCAGATGCAACAGGAGAATCTCAAATTGTCAACAGTGACGTGGTTGAGTATTTTTGACCATTCATCAACAATGTTGAGTTTTAGTGCTGTGCCTATTACCTGTGAGAGGCTCTGAAGCTTTCGGGCTGGTGTGTCTCTTTCAGTATGGATCTGAATCCATTTCAGTCCATTGCTCAGTTTCACTTCTGCCTTACCTCTGTCTCTAAGAATGTGTCAGTATCTGTCTGTTCAATGCTTCTGTGACTCTATCACATTATGTCCAGATAAGGTTTCCACCACATTTCTTTGATCAACCCCATGGATTTAGAAGCTTTGTCTTCCCACAGTACGATTCATACTCAGGAATTATTCTTAATGTAGTCCTCTTCTGTACTGTTTCTGAGCTTATATTAGCCAACAAGTTCTGCACCATGTCATTCATTCAACATATCCTGATAATTTAACTTTGGATCACTTTCCACAGCTATCAGTAACTATTGCCAAACCTCAGTTACCTCTGGAAAATTTGATGCTTGAACTTTCTGAACGATTGCAGTCCGTGTGGTGAAGTCGCATTTGCAATGATATTAGGTATGGAGTTACCAAATGATTGTGAATGATTAGTGATGTTTTCCAAAAGAACAATTTAAATGTTTTCACATTTTTGATTCAGTCCAATGATCTGACATATTACACAAGGTTGTCACAAAACAATATTTGATACCAGGCACTTATTAGGACAAGTGACCCAAAACGGGCCAAAGAAGTAGGTTTCAAGGAATATCCTGAACGAACAAAGGGACTTTGAAAACCAGGGATGTTTAGGGAGTAAATTCAAGAGCTTATGGCCTTGGAAACTGAAAACATGAAAAAGGTGGGAGTTAAAACCAGAAATCTACTGGAGGTTGGAAGTCAGGGAGAACAAATATCTCAAAGGAAAAAACCAGAAGAACTGTAGACGCTTGAAAGTCGTAACACAAACAGAAATTGATGAAAAACACATTATATCTGGCAGTGCCTGTGGAGAGAAAGCGGAATTATTGTTTTGTGTCCAGTGACCCTTCTTCAGATATATCTCAGAGGGTTTTGCGGATGGAGGGACTATCAAAACAATGAGGTGGGATGACAAACTTTCAAAATAAGGTTGTGAATTTCAATATCTTGGTGCTTTGCCACCTAGAAAATGTGTGTGTCAATGAGCACGGGA
The DNA here is from genome assembly GCF_030684315.1 of Stegostoma tigrinum. NCBI lineage: Eukaryota > Metazoa > Chordata > Chondrichthyes > Orectolobiformes > Stegostomatidae > Stegostoma > Stegostoma tigrinum. The sequence goes on from NC_081363.1 coordinate 92,315,717, forward strand.
TGGCAAAATTCGAAGATGTTGAAATGGGTGAGAGTAAACACATGAACAGCAGATTTTTGGATCATCTCAAGATTTCAGGGCAGTATAATTAAGAAGCTGGCCAGGAGTATGTTTGGGGAGTTAAGTCGAGAGATAACAAAGGAATGGGTGAGATTTTCAGCAGCAGATGAAAAGAGACGCTGTTGAGGTTCAAATTGCATGTGGTCTTTGTGAAAATGGGTGTGGGGTGCGTAATGTAGTTGGAAGCTCATCTTGGGGTGAAATATTGCACATGACTGTGAGCAGTTTGGAGTCAGCGTTGAGTGAGTGGAGTTTGGCTGCCAGCCTGGATTGACATTTATCATTGTCTACTTCAATGTGATCTATTCCCTTTTTCAAACAGGAACAGACTTGGCAGCAGAACTAATTTGTGAACCAACTGCCGGCTTTATTGAGACAAATTGTGGAGTTTATCTGTTATGAAGTAAACTACAGTGACAAACTAAGACAGCTATTTCCAGTTGAATGCTGGTTATACTATAACTAGGCAGTAGAGCAGTGAAATAACTTATGAGAGTTTTTGCAGCCTTGGTCTTCAAACGTTTTCTTCTGTCTTGGACTTTTATCTTCTGATTCTCGTTGCTTTCCATTGCACTGACCTTTCTTGCGAATCTCCTTTATGCTTGTTCTTTTTTGATTAACCTCCCTCTCTGCCCAATCACATTTCATATGAACAACACTCACCTCACTTAACCACGTGGTGTTCTTCATATTCATAATTATTCTCTTTACATCTTACCTGAGGACTGTTATACCTGTATTTATTACCCTTATTTCACCGCCTTCTCTCTATTCGCTGACAGAGCGGTATCAAGCGTATCTTTAGCTTTGAGCTGCAGGAAGCCTTTTCAATCGCAACGTATTAAAAAATAACAAAAGAACTGGGATGTTGTAAATCAGGAACAAAAACAAAGTTGCTGGAAAAGCTCAGCAGGTCTGGCATTATCTGTGAAGGTTAATAAAAGGTTAACGTTTCAGGTGCAGTGCCCCTTCCTCAGAGCGACTTATTAAAACCCCAGGATCGCTAATGTAACAATCTTTCTCATCCAGTTCTCAGTCTCATTTGTCTCAAAATGCAACATTCTGATGACGATCATTAGCTTCTCACAATGACAACACAAAGCACTGCGCATGTTCCAGCTCACAATGGCGTCTGGCTGATTGATGTCAGTGCGGGCCCAATAGGAGCACCGGGCTGCCATGCAGGACCGGGCGGATATTGCTGCCCTTCTAACCAATCGGAATGAAGAAGGGGCGGGATCAGTGGAAACCACGTGATCATCCACAAGAGCAGTGCAGAGTCGCTGAGACAACCGGAACTGCAGATGCCGGAGAATCTCAGAGAACATGGTGTGCAGCTGGATGAACACAGCAGGTCAAGCAGTATCAGAGGAGCAGGAAAGCTGATGTTTTGGATCTAGACCATTTTACTCCTTTTTCTGAAGAGGGTCTGGACCTGAAACGTCAGCTTTCCTGCCCCTCTGATGCTGCTTGGCCTGCTGTGCTCATCCAGCTCTACATCTTGTTATCCAGGATAAAGTAGATATTATCAGTCAGAGAAATTATTGGTTTAAAACAGAAAGATGAAAAATAAAGTAGTTGCATCAAAAAGTATACACATAATAAGAATCTGAGTGTATCCCAGAGCCTCACTATGTTAAAAATGATTTCTTGATGAGGAAATGGAGACTACCACATGATCAGACAAATAAGGAATGACCTGTTTAGGAATAGTTCATCAAGGTGTACTATTGCTGGGTTACAGAAAACAAGTATTGGTAGCACATGAATTACTAATAGGAGGTGATAGAGTAAGCTCAAGTGCAAAATCACTTTCATTGGTCTGGGTACTGCCGGTCATTCTTGCATGTCATTGTATGTGAACAAAATATATCTTTTTAGGCTCTGATTACTCTGTACTACTGCGCTCAGGCCAGTTGTGTAGAGTCCATAAGACCAGAAGATACAGGAGAAGACATAGGCCGTTCGGACCATTGAGTCTGCTCCATTATTGATCATGGCTGATTTTGCAAAACATGTCATCCGGTCAGCTGTTTGGAAAACCCCAGGCAGCAATATAAACAGTCCCTTTAATGTCCATTTCTGCATTTGTGGAACCCTTCACAAGGCTTATAAATGATTGCATAGAACCCCTACCGAAAAGAAAATATTTGAGATCAGATTTTATTGACCATAATAGATATGTCCACTAGGTTTCCAGAGTCATTCCATTTTGCAGTATCGTGGCTAAAAGAAGAAAAGTTGCTTAAATTTTTCAACAGATACCAACCACCCACAGAAATACAATCAGATGAAGGGTCTATATTTACAGCAATAATTCAAGGAGGCTTTGGATATCTTTGGAATAAAACAATCGATATCCACTGTATACCTCGGAGAATCGCAAAGAGCATTAAAATGGTGGCATCGAACTTTAAAGACCATGTTGAGGGCTTAGAGTCAAGACTATACAGAGGACTGGGATAAAAGCATTCTGCTTGCGCTTTTTGCGATTTGGGACGCATGAAATGAATCTGCCAAATTCAGTCTCTTTGAATTAGTTTTTTTTTCTGGGAACAAGGTGAGGGCAACATTGAAATGAATTAAGAATGTGAGAGTTGGCTGAACAGCATGTAAAAGTAGCACAGCATGTGGTGAAATATCAAGCAGACAAGAAAACATCAGTTTGCAATTTGGCCAGTGGGGATAGAGAGTTAGTGTTACTGCCAGTGGTAAGTGAACATTTAAACATGAGGTTTAGTCGGATTTATTAAATAGAAGGAAAATTCAGTGAGGTGAATTATTTGATAAGAACGCAAGATAGAAAGAAATCTCACAGCGAATGTCGAATGAATATTTCAAGCAGGAAAATGCTCTTGACTGCCTCTCTTGCGTTTCCCAAACCTCTGCCATCACATTCCCTCCCTGCAACAAAAACGAAGACAGAAACCCCTTTGTCCTCATGCATAGTCCAACCAACATCTGGATTCAACAAATCATTCTCCGCCACTTCTGCCACCTGCAATCTGACCCCACAACCAAGGATATATTTCACTCCCCACCACTATCTGCCTTCCATAGGGACTGCTCTATCCATGATTCCCTCATCTGCTCCACAGTCCGCAATAGCCCCAAAACCCCGACACCTTTCCCTGCAATTACAGGAAGTGCTACACCTGCCCCGACACCTCCCGCCTCACCTCCATCCAAGGACCCAAGAAAACCTTCCACATTGGGCAGATATTCACTTGCATATGCCCTAATGTGGCTAATTGCATCCGCTGATTCCTATGTGGCATCCTCCATGTTAGTGAGATCAAGCAGATGCTCAGAGACAACTTTGTGGAATATCTGCACTCTGCTCGCAACAAACAACAACACCTTCCAGTCCTGAACCACTTCAACTCCCCCTCCCACTCTCTGGATGACATATCCACCCTGGGCCGCCTCCAGTGTCACAAGTACACCACCCAGACACTGGAGAATGAGCGCCTCATATTCTGCCTTGGGAGTTTACAACCCACAAATCTCAATGTGGTCTTTACCAATTTCAAAATCTCCTCAAACCATGGCCAACCCTCCCTCTATTCCCTGCCTCCTTGACCTGACACAATCTGTCCGTCTTCTCTTCCACTTGTCTGGTCCTCTGCCATCACTGACAATGCCCTGCCACTGCCTGCCCGCCCTCACTTATGACTGAAAAAAAAACCCAAAAGAACAGCAGATGCTGTAAATCAGGAACCAAAACAAAGTTGCTGGAAAAGCTCAGCCAGCCTTGCAGCATCTTTGAAGGAGAAAACAGAGTTAATGTTACGGGTCTGGTGACCCTTCCTCAAAATCTCAGTTCAAAACGTTAACTCTGTTTTCTCCTTCACAGATGCTGCCAGACCTAATGAGCTTTTCCAGCAACTTTTTTATTTGTTCCTCATTTCCCCAGCCGCACCACTGCTCTCTCCACTTATTTCATAGCTCCCTTTCCCTTCCCGCATTTCTGAAGAAGGGTGCAGAACCGACATGCGAGCTTTCCTGCACCTCCTGCTTTCACGCTGCCTGCATGTCTGTTGTGTTCCTTCAGGTCGACACTGCACTGTGCTATCTCTTATTTATGTCCTGGGATTGTTTTTTTGAAGAGAGCTTGTAAATGCAGAAGTGATGAAGAGTCTACGGAGTAACAGTTTAATAATGGAAGGGGAGTGGCCAGTTCACCCAGTTCAGGTTTTTATTGTTTTTTTTTAGCAGCAGCCGTCACAAGGTGTGAGTCCAGAAGAATTGCAAGCTTCAGTAAAGGATTCCTCTGACTTCCCCTGAAATCTCTCTCTGGATGTGGTTCCCAAATGCCTGTTGGGAACTCTACTTAAATTTACCTTTTTTCATGAGGGTCATGTTGTTGGGATGTGATTTCTGTGTAATGCTGCAGCTGTACAAACTTATGGTGCGGCCGCACTTGGAGTATTGCGTACAGTTCTGGTCACCGCATTATAAGAAGGATGTGGAAGCTTTGGAAAGGGTGCAGAGGAGATTTACTAGGATGTTGCCTGGTATGGAGGGAAGGTCTTACGAGGAAAGGCTGAGGGCCTGGAGGCTGTTTTCATTAGAGAGAAGAAGGTTGAAAGGTGACTTAATTGAAACATATAAAATAATCAGAGGGTTAGATAGGGTGGATAGGGAGATCCTTTTTCCTTGGATGCTGACGGCGAGCACGAGGGGGAATAGATTTAAATTGAGGGGTGAAAGATATAGGACATATGTCAGAGGTAGGTTCTTTACTCAGAGTAGTAAGGGAATGGAAGGCATTGCCTGCAACGGTAGTAGATTTGCCAACTTTAGGTACATTTAAGTCGTCATTGGATGAACATATGGAGGTACATCCAATAGTATAGGTTAGATGGGCTTCAGATCGGTATGACAGGTTGGCACAGCATCGAGGGCCGAAGGACCTGTACTGTGTTGTAATGTTCTATGTTCTATGTTCATTGGAACTGTTAGTTAGTAATAGCTACTGTGTCAGGTCGACTAAGTTGTGCAGCAATCAATTTATTCTGAATTCTGCTTTCTTTTGTTCATGTTTCAATTGTACTGTTTATATAAATTCCTTTTTGCTCACAACTGCGTAGGTTGAACAGTTACATCATATCTGGAGTACTCACTTTATATCTGCCTTTAAAATAAGAAATTTTAGTCTCACCTACCTTCTTGAAATGTTTTGAGGGGGTCTGACCTGGTACTCTGCAGTAACCAACCGAATCAATGTGTCAACATTCAAATTGTGTCAATTACTCACTATCGTCACCTCAGGGATGCTGAAGAAAGTTCACTGGTCTCAAAACTTTATCTCTGTTTCCTTCTCCACAGATGCTGCCAGGCCTGCTGAGTTTCTCCAGGAACTTTTGTTTTTTTTTATAACATGACAGCGTTACTGGGATCTGGAAATTGATACTGGTATAAGTGACATCTACTGTTTCCTTCCGAACATAATTTTATTGTTTTTATTTAATTCAGTACCAATCCTAGCCAAAGCAGTGGGTAAAGTAAAGTGGCCTGGCCGAGTGACCTGAGGTGAGTCATTGGTGTTTGCAGTCTCTATGAAGCTCTAAATTGTAATCTCACTCCTGGCAACATTTCAGGTGTGTTACTGACCAGCCATCTGCGGGATTCTCAAGCAGCTCCTGCTGTGTGTGGGCCTTTCTCTCTCTCGGAAGGATGAGGCAGGTCCTGTGGGATACATTGCAGGATTACTGGAAAAACTTGGGAGAAAGGCACAAACAGTGCTGGCCAATTGCCCTTTGTCTCTCTTGGGGCCGTTCCGTGATTGAAAAACTGCCCCAGAAATTCGAGCGTATAAAAATACTAGGCTTCATGCCGAGGTGATAAAGTGATCCATTGGAGATCTCCTGTGATTTCCAGCAGACGTTTCAGAACCATAGAATTCTTATGGTGCAGATGGATACCATTCAGCACAACTTGACTGGACAGGCTTCCTTACGGTACAGCATGTAACTTTGCAACCATTAACTCTTTACACTTTATTTTAACTAAAGGGATGGATTTTCGCCTGGATAATTGGCTGACGTGAACATTTAACAGAAGAAACAAAAAAACAACTGCTTGCCTGGTTAAGGGGATCCTGCTAATTGGCTGCACGCTGCTTCTCTGGCACAATTGGTCCGCTATTTATCAGAAGGTTGTGTTTTGGGCACGCCCAGGGATGAAGCCGGGGAGGGGGGTTATTGCCCAGCCAACATTCTCTGTCACTTGCTGTGCAGATTTGGATGTGAGAAGATGTCTTCTAAATGTTACCAGCTTCCCAGATTTGCCGTCAGCCCACATGCCAACTGGATTTGGTGCGTAGCTATTTCTGATGTGATGATCACACAGCGAGACAGCCATCACCAGAGTCTCTGGCAGAACTTGGAGAAAGGCTGTGTGCTTTGTTTTTTCATGTTTTAAGCAGATGATTAGAACAGTTGTACTTCAAAAAAATGAGCACGAAAGATTCATGACAAGGCACAGATTGAGACTTTATGGAGGGAACCTTAAAGTGACTCTTAAGTGGAGTTGTTTTGTTGTAGGCAGGCAGGGAAACAATACTGTCACATATTGTGAATTCACTTTGTTTCGTTTTGATCCAAGTGTGCTGGAAGTGAAGGAATGCCAGTCACTCGAGTATAATAAATTCCTCCGCCCTCATGTAGAGACGCACAAAAGGCACTTTTTGAACACATTGGAAGTACATTAACGGGCAGTCAGAACTGTCAAGAGGAGCTAAGTGTGTGATTGTATTTTGTTCTAAATGTGAAAATCTCTTCTGCTTGGCTCACCTTCGCATCTGTTGTTGCTGACTGGACTCTCTGGGTGTTCGTCCATACTGTTCTTGCCTCGGCATCATCAAATCCTTCTTTGAACTCCCTGTTCTTCTACCCTAAAATAAAAAAAAAACGATGTTCTGATCGGTGCTTCTGCGTCTGTATATACATTCCTGTTTTAAACTGAATGAGCTGCTCATGGGTCCGTAGCATGACAGTGCGAACATTTTTCTCTGATCAAATGTCCTGACGGTTGAAGTTTTCTGATTTTGATTCACACGTTTTAAGGTATGGCAGACAGGATCCGAATTTGGCCTTTCAGGCACTGCTTTGAGACAACATTCAACAGTGCGAATAAGTCAGGCATCAGACATCCTCTGTGAGGCCAGCGATTTAGGTAATTGCTTCTGCTTGCTTCCCAATCACAGTGAATGTGATAGCCACTGCAGAACGGAAGCAGGGCATGCCAGCTGCATTCCTACTAAAGACGGAATGTGCCAGACAGCTCACCCGATACAAGTAACCAGGGAGGGGGAGAAATCTTAAAAAAAGCTATATGTCACTCGTAATTGAAATTGTACTGCTTCTCTTCCCTACATAACAGCAAATATTGCCAAGAAGTCTTGATACAAAATATAGTAATTTCACAGCAGTGAAATTATAAGCTCTATCCGCGTTTATAAACAAGACAGGAACAGTACACTTTGCCCAGATTTTAAGGCAGCATCACTGATTCTACACTGCTCGGAACTGGGGCCTTTTCCAAGTCTGTGGTGACAGTCACAGCCCCTACACTACTGAAACACATTGGAATAGTGGCTGAGTCGAGCTCCCAGAATTAAAAACGTGTCTCCGCTCAGCACATTCTTGTCCAATGTGTAAGTTGTTCCGTGTCGAACAAACAGTGAAAATTCCTTTTACTCTCATTCATTCGTGTTGTATTCCAGTGATTGTAGCAGTCTAATTTATCGCAAAGCCACTTGTGAGCATAATAAAATGTGAGGCTGGATGAACACAGCAGGTCCAGCAGCATCTCAGGAGCACAAAAGCTGACGTTTCGGGCCTAGACCCTTCATCAGAGACGGGGATGGGGTGAGGGTTCTGGAATAAATGGTGGGAGAGGGGGAGGCGGACCAAAGATGGAGAGAAAAGAAGATAAGTGGGGAGGAGAGTATAGGTGAGGAGTTAGGGAGGGGATAGGTCAGTCCAGGGAAGACGGACAGGTCAAGGAGGTGGGATGAGGTTAGTAGGTAGGAGATGGAGGTGCGGCTTGGGATGGGAGGAAGGGATGGGTGAGAGGAAGGACAGGTTAGGGAGGCAGAGACAGGCAGGACTGGTTTTGGGATGCAGTGGGTGGAGGGGAAGAGCTGGGCTGGTTGTGTGGTGCAGTTGGGGGAGGGGACGATCTGGGCTGGTTTTGGGGTGCGGTGGGGGAAGGGGAGATTTTGAAGCTGGTGAAGTCCACATTGATACCATTGGGCTGCAGGGTTCCCAAGCGGAATATGAGTTGCTGTTCCTGCAATCTTCGGGTGGCATCATTGTGGGACTGCAGGAGGCCCATGATGGACATGTCATCTAAAGAATGGGAGGGGTAGTGGAAATGGTTTGCGACTGGGAGGTCGCAAAGCGGTCCCCAAGCAGAACACCTCCGCTTGGTTCACAATAAACAACTGCAACTCCCAGTTGCAAACCATTTCCACTACCCCTCCCATTCTTTAGATGACATGTCCATCATGGGCCTCCTGCAGTGCCACAATGATGCCACCCGAAGGTTGCAGGAACAGCAACTCATATTCCGCTTGGGAACCCTGCAGCCCAATGGTATCAATGTGGACTTCACCAGCTTCAAAATCTCCCCTTCCCCCACCGCACCCCAAAACCAGCCCAGATCGTCCCCTCCCCCAACTGCACCACACAACCAGCCCAGCTCTTCCCCTCCACCCACTGCATCCCATAACCAGTCCAACCTGTCTCTGCCTCCCTAACCTGTCCTTCCTCTCACCCATCCCTTCCTCCCACCCCAAGCCGCACCTCCATCTCCTACCTACTAACCTCATCCCACCTCCTTGACCTGTCCGTCTTCATTGGACTGACCTATCCCCTCCCTACCTCCCCCACCTATACTCTTCTCCCCACCTATCTTCTTTTCTCTCCATCTTCGGTCCGCCACCGCCTTTCTCCCTATTTATTCCAGAACCCTCACCCCATCCCCCTCTCTGATGAAGGGTTTAGGCCCGAAACGTCAGCTTTTGTGCTCCTGAGATGCTGCTGGGCCTGCTGTGTTCATCCAGCCTCACATTTTATTGTCTTGGATTCTCCAGCATCTGCAGTTCCCATTATCACTTGTGAGCATGTTGGCATGGACAAGTTTTCTAAGACTCTGTACTCTAGTTCCAGTTCTCATTGGAGGCGTGGTTTCTACTCCTGCCAATGATGCAATTGTATCTGCATCTCATCACACAGAGGCTTTGGTTTGTTCCTTGTCGGCCAAAGCATTGACTGACAGGTGAAATATTGTGAAAAATCTATGTCTAAATTTGACGGAGTGCCATGCTTTTCATTCCAATGGCTTTAGCAATTTCTGTCTGGGTAGGATCAGGTTGTATACCCAGGTGTAAAGTACCAGCTAGCAACTGCCAGACTTGAGAGGTCACAGATTGTTGTTGTGAGTGGAGAATCAGGCTGTAACTCTTCTAAGTGATATTGGCCTTGTGCAGGTTAGGCAGAAAGAGGAACATGTTCACTGACACTTTGCAAACCAGCGTTTTATTTCTGCACTCAGTCATAATGCAAAGCCAGGAGACTGATGGACATGGGTATTTTCAGTAACAATGTGTTCAACAGTTCTGACAAGTGCCACTTGCACGCAGAAGAAAGCAAACACTGAAGTTTAAAATCCTTCAGGTTTGAGAAACAGCCAAAAATCACAGTGATTACTTACGAGGATGGTAGTATTAACGGCAGCAAACTTCCTTGAACAGCATGAAGAAAACACGTGTGTATTTGCTTTCACCATCAACAGGACAGACCTGTGTTTCAGTAAACCGACAGCAGAGCAGATCGACTCGGCAGGATTACAACCTGCACCAGCGTAACCGCAAGTGACTTCAAATCCCTTTGCTTAATGACTCGGCCACAAATATGTGATTCAGCTAGCATGGCCTCTTGTCTTGCAATTTGTTGGCCAATATCACGTTTGTGAGGATGCAGACAAATATCTCAGGTGACATCAATATGAAAATCATTCCCATTCGCGAATCAATTCATGGCTTCAATGCTTCTGTCTCGCATTTTCCTCTCTTTGTTAAAACAAAACAGGTTTGTTGTTTCTCAACATGGGCCTCTCGCATGTTCGAAGAATCCAAATGAAAATGTAACAAATGATGGCAAAACGGTATCACTGCCTGGCTAGGGGGAACTTGCAGTTTGCAAACTTCCTCAAAAATGCCACGAGAAATTGTAGGAGTGTTTGTGTCGTTAGTACCTTGTGGACACTTGTTTTATGAAACTAGCAGAGCTACAGATTCTAGTCAGTAGGATTCAAACTACACGTAAGCCAGCCCATTGCATTATGAACCCATCACGTAACCATTCAGCCATGATTCCGCCAAAGTTTGCTGCATGCGCTCGCCTCTTGCTTTGGATCCCTGTTGGGTGTTGACGAATGAAAATCCCAGTCAATTTTGTCGACAAAATCTTTACCATTCCAGAATTATTGATGACCTTTCTGTTTTCTCTGTGACTTTTTTCTTTCTTTATTGGGAAAGAATCAGCTTTGTTGTTTCTAAACAAGGCCATCTTGCATTCTTGGTGAACATGGTAAGTGTTGAACGTGGGAGATATTGCACTTCAAAACGAACTAGTGAAGTCCCTGCAGCATTCAACCTTGCAAGCATTCATTCTTTTAAATGTATTTTTTGAGAAGTACGTGGATTGTGGCCCAGATAATTTGTAGCCATGATCATTTAACAGAGAAGGCAAAAAGAAACTGACTCAGGGATAACAAAAAGTGCAGATACAGGAGTCAGAGGCTGTATCGAGCTGGAGGAACACAGCAGGCCACGCAGTATCAGGCAAACAGAAACTGACTACTTGGTTTAGGGGATCCTGCCGATGATGCACACACCTGTTATTGTGAAGCAGTTGCCAAGCACATTTGGCTTTTAATCAGAAGACTGAGTATTTCAGGCACAGACAGGGACTAAGCCAGGGTTTGTTATTGCCCAGCCAGCATTCTCTGACACCCGCTGGGCAGATTTTCAATCCGTAAAAATGTGTCCCAAATCATTCCAGTTAAACTGCCGATGATCCAACTCCCCCATGTTCAGTGATATTGTAATGGTGCCCTCAATCTCTTCTGATTTTATATTCCTGTTTCCTTTAATTTCACTGTCAGCACCTTCCACAGAAATAACCCTGTCCCTTACCATACACACAGACAACTGACACATCTGCAACGTCCCTTTGCTGTATTTGTACCTGGTGACCGCAAGGATATTTCCTTGGTTTGTCCTATTTCACTTCAGCATGCTGTCACTGATGGAATCACCCAAACGTGTTGTTAGTTTTCACAGTCCCGCTGACAACATCCAGATCTAGCTCAAAGCCCTCCCTCTCCACTCCACCATTTCAGGAATACCGTCCATTTTAAACTTTGCAAATCCATGCCACAATATTCGATTGCTGCTGAAAGTCCCATTCCCCAGTTTAAAAGCCCTCTCCTATCCTGGCAACAAAAGCTGAAGGGTGGCCACATAGAAAGTGATTCTAACCGAGAAAAAAAAAACCTGCAGTGCTGTCTGACCCAGAAGTAACCTCTATAGATACTGCCTTTGCTGTCTTGTTTCGAGTATTGCTGGATATCGGAGCTCGTTCTGGGAAAAGTTACGCAACAACCAAATTCACATCAAACCTTGGAGGAACCTATGGGTGGGAACTCACAACAGGAGAACAGGTCAGTGGTCGTTTAAAATGTGACATTACCGTTTTTTTTTGTAAACCTACACGAGTGAGTAGGGTTTTTTTGTTTTTTTTTGCGTTCTGCTTCTTAGTTAAATTTTAAATTTTAACACAGAGGTATAAGCTCACCTGGATCAGTGATTTTAAGTAGTAAGACTGTACTACTTTCCGACTCTGTAGATTGTTAAGATGCAAAGACGGCCTTCAGTAGAGTGATGTGCTGTTCCTGTCGGATGTGGGAGCAAATGGAGAATTTCCATGTTACTGATGTTTAAACCTACAGGAGTGTGGTTGGTTTCAAATCCTATTGGATCGCATGGATTGGTTGGAGTGACAGTTAGAGGCAGTGACGAGTTTACAGGGCCTAGGAGATAGAGGGATGCCCGTTGCAGGGAGGAAAATACACCGAAAATGCAATTATCCAGATGGGTGACTTCCACGATATGGAGATGGAGGCAGGTCGTGCAGGAGTCTCGTGTGACCATCCCCATCTCAAATAAGCACGCTGTGTTGAAAAATGTAGTGGGTAATGGATTCTCTGGAGAATGCAGCACTGACAGCCAGGTTCTTGGTACAGTGCCTGTCTCTAGTGTGACACCAGTTCCAGGCCATCGATTGTGAGAGGGGGCTGTCTTGGTAGAGGCACAGACAGATGTTTTGGCGGCTGATAGTGAGACATCAGAATGGCGTGTTTCCTCCCTGGGGCCAGGGTCAAAGATATCTCGGACAGAGTGTGAAATATTCTTTAAAGGTGAGAGGGATCAGCAGGGGGTCATTGGACATGTTGGAACTAATGACATAGGAAGTGAAGCAGATGATATTGTGAGGAGACAATGTAGCAAGTTAGGCAGGAATTAAAAAAAAGTCCTCAGGGATAAACCTGTTCGGATTATTCCTAGTGCCACAAGCTAGTGAGAGTAGGAACAGGAAGCTAAAGCAGATGAATGCATGACCGAGGAGCTTGTGCAGGGAGAAAAGAAAATCATATTTTTGTATCAGCAGAATGACTTCTGGAGTAGGAGCCACATGTATAGGAAGGATGGATTGCACCTGAATTGGAAGGGAACAAACACACTGGCAGGGAGATGAGTTTGAGATGCTCAGGAAGATTTAAACTAGTTGGGTGGTGGAGAGTATGGTTTGTGAACCAGGGAGATAGTGATGAAAGAGATCAGTCTGAGACTGGAACAGTTGGGAAAAATTGTAAGTCAAACAGACAGGGCAGGCAGGAACAAAATAGAGGACTGCATATATTTCAATGAAAAATGCCCAGCAGGTAAGGCAAATGAACTTGGAGCATGGTTAGGAATATGGGACTGGGTTAGCGCAGAAATTAGAGATGTGACTCAGGGATGGACAGGACTGGCAGCTTAATATTCCAGGGTTTAGTTGCCATAGAAAATATCAAAAGTGGGTGGTGGGACATGTGAGGAAGAGAAGTGGCATTTTTGATGAAGGGTAACTTAACACCTGTATTTAGGGAACATATTCCAAAGAGTACATACAGGGAAGTTATTTGTCTGGAACTGAGAAATAAGGAAGATTTGATCGCCCTTCTGCCCGTGGCAATCGATAAACAAATATGAAAGAACGTCTCAGCTGTCTGTAAGAATGGTAGGGGATATGGTAGTGGATTTTAAATTTCCAAACACAGACTGGGACTGCCATAGTGTCCAGGGCTTGGATGCAGAGGAATTGGCTAAACACGGACAAGAAACTGTTCGGATTCAGTATGTAGATGTGCATTCTAGCGAAGATGCAAATCTTGACCTACTCTTAGGAAGTAGGGCAGGGAAGGTGACTGAAGCATTGGTAGGAGAGCATTTTGGAGCCAGTGACCATAACTATTAGTTTTGAAGTAGTGATGGAAAAGGATCGATTGGATCTACAAGTTAAAGTTCTGATTTGGAGGAAGCCACTTTTGACATTATTAGGCAAGAAAATATCTGTGAGCCTGAAAAATTGTTGATTGAGTTTTTTTGAAGAAGTAACAAAGAGGACTGATGAGGGCAGAATGGTGGACATGATCAATATGGACTTCAGTAACACGGTTGCCAAGCTTCCTCATGGTAGAGTGGTCAGCAAGGTTCGGTCACACAGAATAAAGGGAGAGCTAGCTATATGGATATTGTGTTGGCTCAAAGGGAGAAGACAGAGGGTGATGTGGGGGCGATGCTGTTCAGACTGAAGGCTGTGATCAGCAGGATGCCACAAGGATTGCTCCTGGGTCCACTGCTTTTCATCATTTGTATAAATGATCTGAATGTGAACAATGGAGTTATAGTTAGTAAGTTTGCAGATGACACCAAAACTGGAGTCATAGTGGGCAGTGAACAAGGGGATTTGCTCAGATGAACCAATGGGTGATGGAGTGGCAAATGAAGTTTAACTTTGGTAAATAAGAAATGCTGCACTTTAATAAATCAGGATGGAACTTATTCACTAAGTGGTAAGACCTTGGGGAGTGTTGATGAACAAAGAGACCATGGAATGCAAGATCATTTTCCTTGAAAGTGGAGTCATAATGAGATGTTCAGAGATATTAGGAACTGCAGATGCTGGAGAATCCAAGATAACAAAGTGTGAAGCTGGATGAACACAGCAGGCCAAGCAGCATCTCAGGAGCACAGAAGCTGACGTTTCGGGCCGAGACCCTTCATCAGAGTGGGATGGGGAGAGGTTTCTGTAATAAATAGGGAGAGAGGGGGAGGCAGACCGTAATTTTGTAGACGAGAAGATAGCTGGAGAGGAGAGTATAGGTGGGGAGTTGGGGAGGGAATAGTTCAGTCCGGGGAGGATGGACAGGTCAAGGAGGCGGGATGAGGTTGGTAGGTGGGGAATGGAGGCGTAGCCTGAGGTGGGAGGAGTGGATTGGTTAGAGGAAGAACAGGTTAGGGAGGCGGGGACGAGTTAGGCTGGTTTTGGGATGCAGTGCGGGAGGGGGAGATTTTGAAGCTTGTGAAGTCCACATTGATACCATTGGGCCGCAGGGTTCCAAAGCGGAATATGAGTTGCTGTTCCTGCAACCTTCGGGGTGGTATCATTGAGGCACTGAAGGAGGCCCATGATGGACATGTCGTCTAAGGAATGGGAAGGGGATTTAAAATGGTTCGCGACTGGGAGGTGTAGTTGCTTATTGTGAACCGATCGGAGGTGTTCTGCAAAGCAGTCCCCAAGCCTCAGCTTGCTTTCCCCAATGTAGAGGAAGTCTTACCGAGTACAGTGGATACAGTATATTGACAGATGTGCAGGTGAACATCTGCTTAATATGGAAAGTCATCTTGGGGCCTGGGATGGGGGTGAGGGAGGAGGTGTGGGGACAAGTGTAGCACTTCCTGCGGTTGCAGGGGAAGGTCCCAGGTATTGTGGTGAGATGTTACTGGGATAACATCCAATTGATTTCTATACTTCTATAAATTAATGTCTTTTATCTGCCTACACATAGGTATGCAGGCACTGCCCAAAAGATTCCTGCCCAGCTAGGAATTCAGTAGAAGACTTTGTGACTCCTTATCCTCCTACACATGGATATGCAGACTCTGCCTTAAGCTTCCTGATTGAATAAAATTAGAATTAAACTGTCTCAGTTAAGTGAGGAACATTTGTAAAGCTGTGAGACTTCTGACGTATGTAACTTCTGTCGCTGACAAAGGGGGCAGGACAATGACTTTGTTTTAGCCAGACGCATCGGCAACTTGAATTCACAATCTGTCCCGATAACAAGTTGAAATCGCCTACTGCCATTAGCAGCCACTTCACGAGTGATCGACGCTATATCCTAATCTGTTAGGTTATTGATGTAATAATCGTTTTGTTTCCTGTCTTTGTAATAATGGTTTCATGTATCATGTCATTGTGAAATATGAAATTGTTTTATGTATTATGTACTGAGTAAACATTAAGATTGAGTAAACATTAACATTGTCAAACATTAAGATTGACAAGTCGCCAGGCCCGGATCAGATTTGTCCTCGGCTGCTTTGGGAAGCGAGAAATGCAATTGCTTCGCCACTTGCGAAGATCTTTGCATCCTCGCTCTCCACTGGAGTCGTACCTGAGGACTGGAGAGAGGCAAATGTAATTCCTCTCTTCAAGAAAGGAAATAGGGAAATCCCCGGCAATTATAGACCGGTAAGTCTCACGTCTGTCGTCTGCAAGGTGTTAGAAAGGATTCTGAGGGATAAGATTTATGATCATCTGGAAGAGCATGGCTTGATCAAATACAGTCAACACGGCTTTGTGAGGGGTAGGTCATGCCTTACAAACCTTATCGAGTTTTTTGAGGATGTGACTAGTAAGGTTGATGAGGGTCAAGCTGTGGATGTGGTGTATATGGACTTCAGTAAGGCATTTGATAAGGTTCCCCATGGAAGGCTCATTCAGAAGGTCAGGAGGAATGGGATACAGGGGAACTTAGCTGCTTGGATACAGAATTGGCTGGCCAACAGAAGACAGCGAGTGGTAGTAGAAGGAAAATATTCTGCCTGGAAGTCAGTGGTGAGTGGGGTTCCACAGGGCTCTGTCCTTGGGCCTCTACTGTTTGTAATTTTTATTAATGACTTGGACGAGGGAATTGAAGGATGGGTCAGCAAGTTTGCAGACGACACAAAGGTCGGAGGTGTCGTTGACAGTGTAGAGGGCTGTTGTAGGCTGCAGCGGGACATTGACAGGATGCAGAGATGGGCTGAGAGGTGGCAGATGGAGTTCAACCTGGATAAATGCGAGGTGATGCATTTTGGAAGGTCGAATTTGAAAGCTGAGTACAGGATTAAGGATAGGATTCTTGGCAGCGTGGAGGAACAGAGGGATCTTGGTGTGCAGATACATAGATCCCTTAAAATGGCCACCCAAGTGGACAGGGTTGTTAAGAAAGCATATGGTGTTTTGGCTTTCATTAACAGGGGGATTGAGTTTAAGAGTCGTGAGATCTTGTTGCAGCTCTACAAAACTTTGGTTAGACCGCACTTGGAATACTGCGTCCAGTTCTGGGCGCCCTATTATAGGAAAGATGTGGATGCTTTGGAGAGGGTTCAGAGGAGGTTTACCAGGATGCTGCCTGGACTGGAGGGCTTATCTTATGAAGAGAGGTTGACTGAGCTCGGTCTCTTTTCATTGGAGAAAAGGAGGAGGAGAGGGGACCTAATTGAGGTATACAAGATAATGAGAGGCATAGATAGAGTCGATAGCCAGAGACTATTTCCCAGGGCAGAAATGGCTAGCACGAGGGGTCATAGTTTTAAGCTGGTAGGTGGAAAGCATAGAGGGGATGTCAGAGGCAGGTTCTTTACGCAGAGAGTTGTGAGAGCATGGAATGCGTTGCCAGCAGCAGTTGTGGAAGCAAGGTCATTGGGGTCATTTAAGAGACTGCTGGACATGCATATGGTCACAGAAATTTGAGGGTGCATCCATGAGGATCAATGGTCGGCACAACATTGTGGGCTGAAGGGCCTGTTCTGTGCTGTACTGTTCTATGTTCTATGTTCTATGTTAAAGTATAAAAAGTAGCGACTGTTCACTGCTCAGGGAGAATTAGGTCCGAGACTCTGCACTCTGTGCCGGGTTGAGTACATAGATTCTCCACGGCTTGTATTTACTTGGTAATAAAAGGATTTGCGTTTTTCTAAACACATCGGTGTCTTGTTATTGCAGCAGGTCCGTGAGGGTCTCCGAAACAAACCTGACATTTGGCGATGCGAGCAGGGTTCCAACATGTACAGCAGTCTTCCGTGGAGTGCGGAATAAGTGATTGTTCCAGTGCCAGTGGTTTGAGATGCAGTGAAGATGTTTGGAATCCAAAGGATTGGGAACCCTTTAAAAGGAAACCAAAAAGAAAGTACTGATGGGAGAGAAGATGAAATATGATATTTTAATAGCTAGTAATAAAGACGAAGACTGCAAGAGACATTTTTTAGGTCTCAAGAAAGTATAACAGGAAGACAAGAGTGAACGTTGTCCTGTGGAGAATGAAGCTGGAAGTGTTGGAATGGGAAACAAAGAAATGGCAATGGAACTGAATACATACCTTTTATCAGTTTTCACAGTGGAAGCCACCAACAGCATGCCTGAAGTTGAAGATATGAGGTGGAAGTGAGTGCCCTGGCCATCAGTAAGAAGGGTCTGGGGGTGATGAGATGCCTGAAAGGTGGACTACTTCCCAGACTTCTGAAGAATGAACTGAGGAGATTGTACATGCAAGGTGGTCGCCTTTCAGAAATCATTGGAGTCAGGAAGGGTACCAGATGGCTAAAAATGGTTAATGCAATTCCCTTGTTTCGGAAAGGAAGGAGATAATGGCAGAAACTATGGATGAGGTAGCCTGACTTCTGTTTCTGGCAAGTTTTTTTAAATTAAGAATAAGACTGCTAAGTACTTGGAAGTGCATGGTGAAAAAAAGGCAGAATTAGTATGGCTTCATCAAGGGCAAATGTTGACTGACAAATCTTTTAGAATTCTTTGAAGTAACAAGTAGGTTAGAAAAAGGAGAGCCAGTGGATGTGATCAATTCGAATTTCCGCAAGGCATTTAACAAGGTACCACACAACAGGCTGCTAAAAAAAGTTAAGAGCATGGTGTTAGTGGTCAGTTTTTGGAATGGCTGACTGGCAGAAGGTGGGGAGTCAGGATGAGGGGTTTCTTACAGCGTGCCAGGGAGTGACCTGAAGAGTTACTTAGGAGTCAGTGTTGAGACTACAACTCTTCATAGTATGCACTAACTATCAGGACAAAGGAACTGAGGGCATTGTTACCATGATTGCAGATGACACAAAGGTCAGTGGATGGACAAGCAATGTTGGGGAAGAGGGGAAACTGCAAAAGAAGTTGGACAGGCTTGGAGAGAGAACAGAGAAGTGGCAGATGGAAATCAATATGGGAAAGTGTGGTTTAAGCACTTTCGTAGGAACAATAAAGCCATAGGCCATTTTCTAAATGGGCAAAGACTCCAGAAATCTGTAGTGCAAAGGGACTTGTGAGTCTCAGTTCAGGAATTCTTTTCAGATTAACAATATTAGCTCAGTTGGCAGTTGGGAAGGCAAATGCCATTTTAATACTTATTTCAAGGCTTAGAATACCAGAGCAGAGATGAACTACTGAGGCTGTCTCAGCTCTTGGCAGACCGTATTTGGAATATTATGAGCAGGTTTGGACCCTGTATTGAAGGAAGGCTGTGGGTCCATTGGAGGGGGCCCATAGTAGGTTTGCAAGAATGATCTGGGATGAAGGATTAATCAGAAAATCAACAGTGAGGACTCAGTCTACATTTGATGGAGTTGAGAAGAATGAGGGAGATGTAGGAAGGATAGACAGGGAGGCGCAGGAGGATGAGGGGCGTTTTTGATTAAGAAAATCGTTACTGCTGTAACTCAAAAATATTTCTTAAAAATATCATCCAGTGAAAATATGGGATGAAATTAGAAATCAGAAGAAATGAATGATCACCTTGATGGGATTGTACTATTGACCTCCTCAATAGTAAGAGGAAACAGAGGAACAAACTTATAGAGAAATCTCAGATATATGTAAGAATAATAAAGTAGTAAAAGTAGATGATTTTAATTTTCCAAACATTGACTAGCACTAACATTTTATTAATTGTTTGGAGAACAAAGAATTTGTTAAATGTTCAATTTTTTTTTGAACTGAAGGCCTGTCGCCAGGGGTGCTCCACAGGGATCAGTTCTAGGCTGTCTCTTCCCTGTCATTTATATAAATGATATGGATGAGAATATAGAAAGTATGGCCCGTAAGTTTGTAGATGACACCAAAATTGGTGGCACAGTAGACATTGAAGAAGTCTTTCTACGATTATAATGGGATCTTGATCAAATGGGTCAATGTGCTGAAAAATGGCAGATGGAGTTCTATCTGGATAAATGTGAGATATTGCATTTTGGTACAACAAACAAGGATCTGGCTTATGCACATAATGGTAGGGATTTGGGTAGTGTTGTAAAACACGCGAGCCTCGGCATGCAGGAACATAATGCTTTGACGTTTGTGTCACACACAGATAGGATTGTTAAAAAAGGGATTTAGCACATCTTCTTTCATTGCTCAATCCTTCGAATATAAGAGTTGGAATATATGCCGAGGTTGCACAGGACATTTGGGAGACCTCTCCTGGAATATTGTATCAAATTTCCTTTGCCTGTTTACAGAAAGGATATTTTTTAAGCTGGGCAGAGTTCAGAAGAGATTTATCAGGATGATGCCAGATATGGAAGGCCTGAGTTACAAAGAAAATCTGGATAGGCTGGGGACTCCTTTCACTGAAATGTAGGTGGTTAAGAGGCAATCTGATAGAATTTTATAACATAACAAGGGTATAGATAGGATTAATGATATTGTCTTTTCCCTGGGACGGGGGATTTTAAGACTCAGCGACACATTTTTTTAAGGTGAGAGGAGAGACATTTTAAAAATACGAGGGGATTTTTCTCACAAAGAGGGTGGTTTGCATGTTGGATGAACTTCCTCAGGAAGCTGTGGATGTGGGCACAATTACAACATTTCAAAGATATTTTGCGAAGTAGATGAATAGGAAAGCTTCAAAGGAATATAGGACAGGATTAGGCAGGTGGGACTAGTTTTGTTTGGGATCATGTTTGGCATGGGCTGATTGTACTGTTTCCATGCTGTATAGTTGTAAATGTTCCGACTAGAGAAGGAGTAAGCTTTGACCTTCTCTTGGATAATAAGGCAGAAGAAGTGACAAAGTTACAGTACAGAAACAAATTGGATTTGGAATAAGATATAGAGATCAGGCTCAGTATTATCAGGAATTAATAAATAAGGATGGAGAGTGTATAAAGCACATTGCACAAGAAAATATTAAAAGAGAAAAGCAAATCAACTGAACTTATTTTAAAAATAAAGCCTTGTACCTCCATACGCACAACATTTGGAAAAGATTTATGAGCTGACAGCACAAATAGTTATGACTTGGTGGGGACTACTGAAACATGGTGAGAGGAAAGTCAAGGTTGTGGAGTTAAATGCCCATGGATACTCAGTATTCCGAAAAGATAGACAGAAAGGAGCAGGAGGTGGAGTTGCTCTATTGCTTCAGGACGATCTCAAGGCTGTATTAGAAAATGCTATTGGCAATAAGGGTAAAAATGATGAATTAGTCTGGTTGGAATTGAAATGTAAGGGAAGAAACCTCTTGGTAGGACTAATTTTCGGCCCCAACCCACAGTGTTTCTAAAGTATAAGGCTTTGTATAAACCCAGAAATAATGAGAGCTTGTGGGACAGACACATTAGTAATTATAGGTGGTTTGTATGTGCATATTGACTGGATTAATCACCCTGGCAAGGGTCACCTCGAAGAACAATTCATACAGTGCATCAGGGATTGTTTCTCACAAAAATGTGTCATGAGACCAACCAGAGGATTGGCTACAAAAAAACTGAAGGTGCTGGAAAAGCTCAACAGGTCTGGCAGCATCAGTGAAAAAAAAACAGTCAGACTTAATATTATTGGTCGATGAACCCTTCTGAGGTTTTTCACTCCTCCTCCCCCTCCTTCCTTACACTTCTATTTCCCTTGCACTGCTCCTTCTGCTGCTACATACACTTCTACTGACCATCTCCCCTTACACTACTCTTCTACCACCCCCATTGAATGTCACACCACTTCTCCAGAGTCTCCACTTTATCATACCTCACTTTCCCTTTTTATCATCCAACCAGTATGATGGAAGCTGTTGATGTCCATGTTTTCTATTGGTTATCTATGAATGCTGAGGGTGAAACGACCAATGTCCAATAGGAGCAGACAGTAGTGTGTGTTTGCCACTGTCTGTTGCACTGGAAATGGGATTGTTCTATTCCCCATAGTACAGCGTGAAGCTTCGTTCTGTCCCTCTGAGATGGCATTTAACCAACTGCCTCATTACGAATTGGACAAACATTGCCCAGAATCGTTACTTCATGCCCTAAAATTGCTTTGGAATATTGCGAGGTCAGTGATCACATTGTTCAAACAAACTTTTTTCTGACCTTTCACTCTTTATTGCTTCAGCTGATGTTCCAATGTTATTTGAAGTGAGGACAGAGTAACTTCCCATGCCACCAGCCATACTTGAATCATTGCAGCATCTAGGACCATGAACGAAAATGTGATCAATGGGAATTGAAGAGAATCCTGCACCGGTACTGTTCTCACCTGAGCAATGAAAAACCTAATCTCTGCAAGTTATCATTCAAGCTACGTGTCATCCTGGACAGGGAATAAATTGTTGCTTCACTATAATATGATAAAATATCTTGGAATCCTCTTAGAAACAGCTCAGTGCATACATCTGCACCACTTCGCTTAAAAGAGTCTCAGGAATACAGCAGTATGACACCTTCTCCAGAGCTGTTGATGATAACAAATAAACTTTGCCTTTGCTAGTGTTTTCCAGCTAGTGTGGATGAATGTGTCCTATTAAAAATACCAGAACAATTTATGTTGTCAGAGTTGGGAGTAAAGTCTCAGAAAGTTAAGTCTTTGGTAGATTAGTGTAACTCCAGCAACATCGGGAGCATGGCATGACACTGAGGTAACGATTCTCATCGTTTTCAATCAGTTACATTCACAGGACTAATTGTGTGATATCAGTGTCACTGAGGTCAAACTTTTCATGGCACTTTATCTCAATACAAGATGCCATTGATATCAGGGATCTTTCATACAGAAACTGTGCAATGTTCCGTTTAATGACCATGACCAAATACTTGAGAGTCAACTCAATTGGCAGCTTTACTGTTCTGGTTCAGATCAGATGAATTGTGATCAAAAGCGGATAAAAAGGTATTCAGAAATAAAAGTTATTATTTCTAGCAGCATCTGAGCAGAGAGAAACAAAATTAATTTTGTGAGTCCAATATGACATTTTCAGAACAGGTTCATGTCAGAATTGAAATGTTAATTCCAAATCTGTATCTCGATGTTGCCTCAACTACTGCATTTCTCCAACAATTTCGGTTTGTATTTCAGATTTCCATCTCTAACATTTTGCGTTTCTTAAAAGGTCCAGATGTTGAAAGTTGTTACATTTAGGACAATACAGTCTATTCCTATTAGGGCTGTTGTGTTGGTTGTATTCAACCAGAATCTGTTTCTTCTTTACATTCCAAAAAAAAACAACTTTTAGCTAATATCCTCCTTAATGCATGAATTTCAGGAAATCAATTATGATTGAGAAGATATTTTAGAGGCAGCAACAGCTTGTAAGGCAACAGAAATAGATTATTCATGAAAACACAGTCTGTGTCCTTCACTGACACTGCTTGTCCCCTCAGGGTCTGAAAACTTTTCATGTATATCTCAGAATAATTACAGCGAAGGTGGTGGTCACTCAGCATGTCATCTCTGCACCTGCTGTGAATGAGCAACATCCCTACCAACATGGTCCTTTAATCTCCCTCTACCCCTAACAGTTTGAAATCTTTGTCTGATTTTAATCCTGAATACCCTGCGCAGATATGGACAATCTTATCAATCTGCATACTCTGTTATTAGACAGTGCATATCTAATATATAATTCGCTACATCACATTTAAATGATCATGCTGTGCTCTCTCCCAAATATAACCTGATTCCTTGCTCTTTATTTCATTTAATTCTGTCTGTTAGAATAAGTGCTGGTTGAATACTGGTGACATTGGGATATCACTGTACTCCCCTCCAGTCTCCACAGCCACTGCCCCCATTCCGCTCTGTCTCACAGCCAATGTCACACTGACACATGTCCCTGACACATTAATCCACGGGCTTTAAAAAAAACATCATTTTACATGTCATGTTTAAATTTAAACTGAACCAAGAAATGTAAATGATACTACTTTAAAGCACAAAAACTGCGATGAAGAACATTGCGTATTAAAGACACAAAGCTGCTTCATTACAGCATCGGAAGAACATCCAGACAATCCAAACTTGATCTGCAAGGTCAGGGAACTACACCCAGCGTTTTGGAGGACTGATCGCACAGTCGCAACATTTTGCTTGTGTACTTTTTTTTCAGAGGGTCGGGGCGTTGGTACTAGTGGTTAGAACATTGTACACGGGGAACTCAGCAGGTCCATCTAACCTACAACAAGAAACCATCCACCATTTTCCTTCACCAAAGACTCTCTTAGAACAATTGTTTTTGGAATACAAGACCAATAGCCAATGGCATTAACATCTATTTCAGCCCCGTTGTTATTGTGAACCGAAAGTGCTGTATTGAAGGGGCTTAACTGGAACTGTTTGTTCAGTGACTGTGATTGATGTTAGCCTTTATGGATTCTAACTGTGTCACAGGAAGTTTTCCCTCTCCTATAACTGAAGGGCTCTGTTCAATGTTTTATCCCATAGTATGAGCAGGAGCATCAGTGACAGCACTAACAGGTATCGGCAGCTGCACAGTGAGGGAGAGGAGAGATCAGAACCTGAGAACAATAGACTGGAATGTTATAACAATGGATCAGAATCTGAGAACAATAGACTGGAATGTTACAATAATGGATCGGAATCTGAGAACAATAGACTGGAATGTTACAACAATGGACAGGAGTTTACCCTTGGGTCTTTTCATTTTTACCTGGCGTTACTCAACATTACCAGATCGGATAGAAGCTGTGCTGATGATTATTCAAGCTGGTTACTATCCCATTCTCGCTATTTTTGGTGTTCCTGGTAAGTCTCTCTATCGATACCCATTTATTACTTCCATAAAGCATATTCAACTCCACTGCTCTTTCTGTCACCTAAATTTGGCAAAGACAGAAGCTATTACTTATAGTTTTAATTAAACCTCCTGTCACTATCCATGAATTTCAAACTTGCCCCTCACAAACATCTGACAACAAAACTATTCACAACATTGTAGACCTTTTTGACTTCCATCTCGCTGTTGTACCCGTCACTAAATCTGTCCAAAACCAGTTCCATAATATCCCCACTCTCTCCCTCTGCTTTTGTGCTGTTGCTGCATATACCATTATCTACGCCGAGGTAAAATTCAGACATTACAACTCCAGCTCTTTTCTGGCTTGCCTTCCAGTTACAAATATTTTGATCATAAACTCGTTCTTGTCTCTCAAGTTACTTCGCGATACTGACACCAGGTTAGAGGAGTTAAGTCGCTGGGCAGGTTATTCAGAGTTACAGATTATTACTCGAAAGATACTGTTTCAATTCCTACCACATTTGGAACCAAAGCAATTTTCAGTGATAGAAACTATAAAATCAACATCATTTTGTTTAATAACCTATCTTGTTATACTGATGTCCTTTCGGAAACAAAATCTAACACTATTACGTGGTCTGGATTCAGGGTGAATTCAGGCCCCGAACAAGGCATGTAATGGCCAAAGTCAAGGGCAATTAATGCTGGTTAACAAATGCTGCTCTTGCTGGTGATGTCGACATCCCATGAAATAACAAAATTAATGGTTAAATCAAACAAAGAACGATGCCTGAGATCTGAAAAAAAGAAACAAAGTGCTGAGGAAATTGAGCAGGTTTGGCAGACTCTGTCGAAATAAACCCAGAGTTAGTAATTCTAGTCCATATGTCAGTACTGAAATCAGCTGGCATACAGTGTGATTTATGCTGGTGACAGGGATGTTTGTTTTGAAGGGGAGAAGTAATGAGTTGAATAGGTCGAGAAGGAGAGAGCTAGGCAAAAATAAACAAACAAAGAGATTGTTGTATGATCAGGTGGAACGAAAATGAAATGTTAGATGAATTACATTTATTTTTAGCCTTTTCCCATATTCCGAAATATAATTACCATGTAGATATGCATGCAAATCCCTTTCTAAACTAATCTATGCCCCCTCAGACTGTCTTTCCTGAGTCCGATTATCCTAATTTATTCATTAATGGGATGTGGGTGTGACTGACTGGCCCAGTAATTATTTCCCTTACAAGGTTACCTTGGGAAGGTGCTTGTGAGCTGTTTTCTTGAACCACTGCAGTTCACGTGCTGTGAATTGCTGGTACAAATGTCTGTCCTGTTTCATTCCTTTGAAGCTTAGTAGTGATTGAGAAAATTGAGTGTCTGGATTGGTCATTTCAAAAGGCAGTTGAGAGGCAACCGCATTGCTGTGTGCCTGGAGTCACATTTCGGCCAGATCAGGTGAGGATGGTAGATTTCCTTCACAAAAGAACATTAGTGAGCCCTGTGGGTTTTTCTGACGATGAATGATGGCTTCATGGTATCATCATTGCAGATATTTTATTGAATTCAAATTCCACCATCTGCCGTGGCGGGATACAAATTGTGGTGTGGGTCATTTGCTGGGTCCCTGGATGAACAGCAAGGAGATAACAAGCAAGAGTGATGTTGCTGTTATTGTGATTGTGGTACAGAAAATTGTGTAATTACATTGTCAACTGCTTTTCCTGAAGAGCGGACCCATTAATATTTCAGGTCACTGTGACTGTGCAGAGATGTAACAGTTTATCAGCGAGGAAAATAGAAACTGAGGAGAGGGATCTATTTTCAACACTGAGTGGGTGTGGCATGCATGCACGGTTTTGAATTGTTCCTGTCATTGGAAATTCAGCGGAGGTTTTGTGGATAGTTTTCTCGAGCATTACTACCCTCACCCATAATTCCTATGCTCTCTCAAAATTTCCTATGCTCTCTCCTCAGAACATCATCTGTTTGTCACCCTGTGTTGTTAGTTCTAATGTGTACAACAAATTCCTGTTTGTCTTTCTAACTGTTAAGAATTCCTGGACCTTGGCAAGCTTCGGACAACACACTGTCCTGTTGTATCACATTCAATGCAGAAATGTCTGTCTGCATCCCTGAATTGATAATTCCCTATCACAATCAATTATTTGGAATACGATGCATTTCTCATTACATTCAAGTCAATCTTGCTATCAGAAACATGGCTGTGAATGTTACATTCACCTCAATGTCCATCACGTCCTGCATTGTCCAAAACATCATACTTGTTCGTGATTGCGATGGCCACAGGAGACTCCAGCACTCCAGTCTACCTATCCTACATTTCCTCCAATAATGCATCAACCTGACTGTATCTGCAGTTTTTTCTACCTCCCGACAAAACCATCCATCACGTCCACCATCCTCCTGTAAATTCCTCATTGCATCTAGCTCATGCTTTATCCATGCAATCCGGTAGGTTTCGTAACCAAACACTCTTCAGTCAGACATATTCTTCAGGAACATTGAAGTTCTCCTTAATCTCCCACATCAGACAGGAAGACCATATCACCCTACTGAAGGCTATCATTTCACCTTAACAAACTACTGACCAAGAAAATAGTGCAGTCTAACTGCTCTAAAGGCATTACACTCGGCTAACTTGTTACTTATATTATATATGTTTCAAAAATAAAGCAGAGACAGATCTCAATAAAACATTGCAAGTAAATCACAATACCGGCTGTTGTAGATTTACAGAGTACGGTTAGACAAAAAACAATTTCGTTCTTCCTCTGCCGTGGTTTCTCCAAGGTCAGCTGTGAATTTCACTTTATTTATGCTTATCAAATCCAACTCCGATGCCCAGAGGCACTTGAATCTAAAAAGCTCAGGGAATCAGTTGTGAAATCTGACTGTCTGGTTAGTCAGCTAAGCAGGTACATTGTTCTTCTTTCCCTTGTCACACCGTATGTGCCCTCCCATTTTAAACGTTTTTGTTTCTGTTTTAATCGTTTCATTTCAAAGTTCCTATTCAATGCAACAGTTTACAATATAGTGATTACTTCTCCAAGAAATCGAGGAAATCAGCTTCATTAGTGAATACACATCAAAAAAAGAGCAGCTCCAACAGCCACATTTTTCTCCCGTCCACCTCTTGCATTACACAGAATCCTTCATGGAGAAAAGAACAGAAAAGTAAATAAGAGACAACTTGATGTCAGTTGTGAGAAATGAATTTGATTTTTCTTTTGTAGCGAATGTGATAACTAGATTGTTGGAGAATAATGATATGGTTTGACAGAGTCGGCCTTTCCGCAGGAAGGAAATTGATTTTTGATCATCTGGCTGGGGTTTATGGAGGATGTTTGTTGTGATATCAACGAATGAGAACCAGTGGGAATGGCGCATTTGACTTTTCAGATAAACTATGACATGGTTACACAGAGGTGAGTGAAAAAAAAAGAGTCCATAGGTATGGCGAGTAAAAAAAATACTACATGGGCTGAGAATTGGACACTGGAGAGAATACAAAGAGTAGGGTCGTTTTTTAAGTTGTATCCCATGTATCAGGGCTTGGAAAACAGCCATTTACAGGCAAAGAAATTGTTTGGACGTGGTCAACAAATACCATCTTCTCATTTTGTATTTATTAGAAAGTGACAGGTTGGGAAGTACAATTGTCAAAAATGGCCTGGAAGCCCTTGTTCGTGAGTCACTGATAGACTATATACAGGGGAACAAGGAATCGGGACAGTAAATGCTATGCTGTCCTTCACTGCAATATTATTCAAGTATGGCAGTTAAAAAAAACATTTCCTGCAGTTGTAGAGCGTTGCTGCGGCAGTATTTGTCGCACTGTGTACAGATCTTATTTCTTTACTACAGAGTGATCTCCTCGTCACAGAGACAATGCAAAGCAGTTTTATCAGCCTGATCCCTGGGATGATGGTACCTTCAAGAGAGAGTGAAGGAAGTGAGTGTTTAAGCTGTAGTGCTGTGATTGAATAAGAGGTAATTGCATTGAAAATTCAATGTTATGGGCTAATACTTAATACATTCAAAAAGACGTTGATAGCGTGACAAATTGCTTGTTTCTTTTCCTCTCTGAGACATGTTTACTGATAGTTTATGAACCTCTGTGGAGTACCATGTTAGGTTAGAGTGAGCTCCAGACTCTAAATGAACTCTCAGCACATCAAGACGCAGTTGGTGTGTGACTCTGCACTGTATGTCATGTTGCTCACAAATCTATCAAAGCCATAATGCCTTGAGTCTGAAAGAGTTAGCCATTCCCACCAGCTTCTGACGTCCAGTGAGGACACCAGTCTGTCTGGAAGATGGACGTGAGACTTGGCACAAACCATCCACTGTCACTCCTACCATCAGAAAACCACGTTAAAGTAACGTGTGTGCCATTAGCAACGGAGCCAGGCGGAACATCATAGAGCAGGCTACCTGTGCATTCACTGCTTCATTGGTGTGTCATATTGAAGCATCAGTGACATTCTCCTATTTCGGCTCATGTGGTTTGAGGCTCTGAATGGCCTACTCCATGGTCCCAGGAAGAGGCTCAAAGTCCTGGTTGGCTGACCCTGGTACTTGCTCAGCAGGTTAACGTGTTGACTGGACTCCTTGCCTTCTTGTGTAACAGGCAGCACAGAGTGAATGGACTGTGCCTCTTATTATCCAATAGTTTTGATGGACCGAATAGCTTACTCTTATTCCTGTAAAACCAGTTCAAGGTGCTGGATGAATTCCTTTTTTATTACCATGAAATGAGCAGCGTACAGCAATACTGTTACATGAATATTACCGACACTTCAACAGCATAAGCTTGAATGTTGTCCAGGTCTTGCTGCACATGTACACGTTCTGCTTCAGGAACTGAAGGATGACAAATTGTACTGAAAATTGTGTGAACAAAAGTGACCATGTCCACTTCTGACGTTCTGATAGGGAGAAAGACATTGATGAAGCAGCTGAAGATGTTAATGCTGATGAACCTACACTGAGCATCTCCTGCTGAGATATCCCAGGGCTGAGGGGATTGATGTCCAACAATCGCAAGCACCTTCTTTTTTGTGATGGGTGACTCGAAACAGTGGGGAGTGTAAAATACATTGCCATTGAGTTAAATTTTGTTTTGGGCTGCATGATGCTGTTGTCAGTCAAATACTGTGTGGCTATCAGTGCCAGTCACTCTTACTTTGTGTTCATAGATTTTGCTCAAGTGAATAAGTCATAGGGTATGTGTGGGGCGAATTTCTATCTCACAGAGGGTAGTGACGTTTGGGGCTTTTCTGTTCCAACGCGTCGGGAAGCTAGATCACTGAAATTATTGGAGTTCGGGGATGGGGTTGTTGATGCGTTTTGACACATCAGAGAGTTGAATTAGACAAGCAATTGGGCATGAAAGAGGAGTTATGGCCCATATCAGATCACCCCTGATCTTATTGAAGGGAAAGGCAGGTTTGAGGGGCTGAATCACCGATTCCTGTGTATGGTATTCTCATATGTTGTTATTGGAAAGTTAACGATTGTTATTTTCCTGGAAGCTCTGTTCAGGAATTTTGCGGTCAGGTAGACGAGAGGGTTTTGTGAGCAAATTCTGGGTGCAGTATGGTCAGGGGCAGGGTGAGTTTGCTGCTGTATTCGCACTGAATGTGGATCTACAACATAACTAACAAAGGGAGACAGGGAAAACTCTGTAAATAGAGATGAGGGGTCTGTGTCAGGCCAGCATCAACTCTTTTTTTTCCCCAAGAATATTTTCCGTCTCACACTAAACTATATGTGAAAGCCTTCAGAAGCTGAAATGCCTGTGTTTCGATTCCTTGAGAATCAAGGGCAAGTGGTCTCCAACTGCTCCTGAGTAATGGCTTTGTGGGGTGGAATGGAATGTCGGGGCATTGGACTGAGGAGAAGACTGGCACGTTGGACATAACAAGGTGTAAAGCTGGATGAACACAGCAGGCCAAGCAGAATCAGAGGAGCAGGAAAGTGATGTTTCGAGCTTATATCCTTCTCCAGTTTCTGAAGAAGGGTCTCGGCCCGAAACATCAGTTTTCTTGCTCCATTGATACTGCTTGGCCTGCTGAGTTCATTCAACTCTACACCTTGTTGTCTCAAATTCTCCAGTATCTGCAGTTCCCACTATCTCCGGCACATTAGATTCTTTGACACTGTTGCACCAGGCACTAAGATAATGGCCTAAGTGCTCTTCCCCGCACTTTACTACCTGTAGTTCGTTATCCTTTACTCACTTTTCTGACAAATATCTAACTGACACAGCTTCGAATAAATTCAAACACACAGGTACCACAGTCACCTAGGGAAAAAAAAATCCAACTCAAATGGCCCCTTGAGAATTTCTCCTCACCCCTGTTCAGACAGACTTTGGAATGTCATTGCTATCCTTTCTAGTCCCGTTCCTCCATTGATCGTGACAAATTTTAAATGTAACCAGCTTGGTGAAATGGCCAATTATATGGATCTCATATTGGCTTAATTTCAGCATGAGGGACAACTCAGGCAGATGTCTTAAATTGCAAAAATAACTGGTATATAATCAAAGCAAAGTTACTCAAGCTATGATGGAAAGATATATTATGAACAGTTTAGTCACTGAACTATATTTACATGAATATTTATGTTTCTACAAACACTGAGACACACAGAAACGTGCACACACAGAGACACATGCATACATACACTCACACAGTCACGCATACGTGCACGCGCGCGAACGCACACACACACACACACACACACACACACACACACACACATCTGTGACATGATTTAAAAAAAAACTCTGCAGAATATCAGTTTGAAAGTGTTCTGTCCAAACAACAGCTAAACTCATGGCAAAAGAAAAAAAAAAGTGATTGTTCAAAATGTTGTTCTGACTCTGAAGTTATTTGCTCACACAAGCGGCCAACAATGAGGTTTCTTCGTGGAACAGTTGGATTTGGCTGAAATTCGTTTGCTTTAGGCAGGGGATAGATTCCAGTGAACCCTCAGCAGGAATCCTCCACGAGTGGCAAAGATGACTGACAGGTTTTCTGCTATCACACATTGCTGTGAGGAGGAATAAATAAAGAGAGGCTGCAATTATTTGCTGGTTCTCTGGACGTTGCATTTTCTTCTTCTCTCAACGAAAATATACAATAACGTTATCTGGCCACCAAAGTGGACCATGTGAGATCGGCTTCATCATTCTCTGCACTGTATGAATTCATGACAGTTCCTTTTTCCTCGTAGGAGCAACTTATCTTAATTTGAAGACATGCTCATATGTGTCTGACTAATGTTCGTACAAAAAAATTCATGCCTTATAGCATCTGTGTTAAAATGAATACATTGCTTTCAATGATTGGAATCCTTGGTTTCAGTCTCCCATACAAGAGGGAACAACCATCAGCTGTGCAGCTGATACACTCTCCTCAGGATCTTATATGGTACAATATGAACATGTCTCATTGAAGTGCTGTGAATTTGTAGAGGTTTGTGAAACTTTGAGGGACATGGATACAGTGAATAGGCAAGGTCATTTTTCTCTGGTGAGGGTGTCCAAAATTAGAGGCATAGATTTTATGAGAGAGAGGGGAGATTTTAAAGAGACCTGAAGGGTAACTGTTTCACACAGAGTGTGTTGTGTGTTAGGAATGAGCTGTCAGAGGAAGTGGTGGAGATTGGTGTATTTACAACATTCAAAAAGCCCCACTATGAGTACATGAATAGGAAGATTTTAGAGGGATATGGGCCTAATGCTGGCAAATGGAAATACATCAGTTGGGAATATCTGGTCAGCACAGACGAGTTGGACCGAAGGATCTGTTCCTGAACTGTATGACTTTGTGAGTCAACAAGGCTTTCATTCCTGGAACGAGTAAAGTGAAATAAATTTGATAGGTTTCTGAAGCAATTTTGCATTTTGTTTTCAATTTAGGGAATTGTAACTACACAGAATATATCAGAGCGGTCTCAATAATGCCCATTACAGATGCTGTAAAACAATCCGATGATTATACAGATAGCTTTTGCATAAACCAGCACCATTCCATATACTTTCCTAATCACTGGCTACATACGCAGGATAACATTAGAGGATTCATATTCCAGGACTCACAATCCCCTTGTACTACCATATTCTGCATTCTCTTTCAATTTATGTGCTTTACTGTTGTTTTATCCTTCTATCACAGTACAGGCTTCCCCGTAACCCACAGTATGCTATTTCTGCCTAAGGTTTGCACACTATACTTCCCTATCTTTATATCCCTTTGTAGGCTCTCTGCTGCCACTGCAGAAATTATGAATGACTATCATGGTGAGCTCCAATCCAATCAGTCCCTTGATTTGGATTATACATCATCGATGACTCACACTGATCCCTGAGGCACGTCGCCGATTTACAGCTTTATAACCTGAAAATAAACATTTATCCCTGCTGTCTATTGACTGGTAGTTACCCTGGGTTCCCCTGTTCCTGTGTAGCAGCCTAAAAGGTTGCATGACCTTGTCCTGTGCAGTGTAATGTACTCAAAGGACAGGATGACTTCATTCTGTTTCTGTGTAAATCATTTGAGGGAAAGGAGGGTTTCAATGACTCTGACTGGTTGTTTGGCACCTTGCTGTACCTCTGGAACAGCGTCATGGAAATGAGTGAGAGAACAACACATGGCTTAGGAGCAGCAGTAGGCCATTCGGCGTCAAGCCTGCTGAACCATTCAGAAAGCTCATCGCTGTTGTGTTTGTGGCTGTGAATCCCATTTCTACCTGTTACCAATAAACATTAATTCTATTGTTCAACAAAGATCAATGGAACTCAGCCTTGAATGTTTCCAGTAACCCAGTCTTCCCTGCTCCTTGGGGAGGAGAACACCACTGATCACACAGCCCAAAAGAGAAAGTAACATCCCTATCTCAGTCTGAAATAGAAGGCCTTTGTTCTGAAAATGCATTCCCCTCAAACCGATCACAAATCTTTTGAGACACAAGGACCCAACAATTCGGACCAGATATAAATCATTCAGCCCTAAAACCTGTTCACATTTCCGTTAACTGACTTCAGTCCAATACTTATCAAATCTAACCTCCACTGTATTCACAGAAAGGCAAGTCCAGGTACCATAAGATCGTAATAGCATAAGAAATTGGAACAGAATTTGGCGACTCGGCCTGTCAAGTTTGCTGTGCTGTTTGATCATGGCTGAATTGCTTCTCAACCCCATTCCCCTGCCTTCTGTAACTGAACAGTGATCCCCTTATTAATGAAGAACATCCATCTCTGTCTTAAATACACCACTGTATCCGTATGTATGGGTTTGTTTATGTGTTTGTATTTGACTGTGTGTCCATATCTCTGTGTGTATGTGTTGTGTGTATTAGTGTATGTATCTCTGTCTGCATCCCTATGCAAGAGGTCACGTGTGTTTTCAGTAAATCCATTGGAATTGGAGTCAAACCTGTCCCACTCTTTCTCGCTGTCTGTTACTGTTGTGTTTACAATCACAATCTCTCCCGCTGTTGCCCTCCCCACCCCACTGTATAGTTGGTAGTTTTCTTTGGGATGACATCAAACACTGTGAATCTCTGACATTTTCGGACATTTTGTTTCTTCAAATAATGTTTTTGGAGGCACAGAGCCGTTTTGTTCGATACCTAGCGATGTTGTTCCTGACATATTACCATCACCGTCGGGTCTGTTCGTGGACATTTCAATCCTTTTTGACTTTTAATTTGTAAGTATTTAAACGAAGAATTGCTAGCTAAAGAGCATGGAATAAAATTTAATTAATCTCCTTACAAAATGGTTCACTCAGAGTTGTTTCGATACAATTGCGGTGTAAATACTCTTCAATGTGTACACGAAGAATCACAAATAATGTCCAAATACAAATCACTTCCACATTTGCAGACAGGGCAGAGACATTTCTGTAGTTGAGCACTTCTGACTCTTAAGGACCTTTGTACAAACGCAATGCTCCTGACACTAGCTTTATATGTGTGTGCCTGTGTTTTTGGGCTTCAATTTGGATGGTGTTTTGAGCTGCTGCCCTCCTGCTCTCCCTCACAGACTGAACGAATCCCTGAGAGTTTTCACTGTCTGTTGCCCTCGGTGCAGTATGGTGTAGCGGCCAGCAGAGGGAAACATTACATCGCATGACACACCGCAAAGACTGCCAGACCCACCGCGCCCACAAGCGCACACACAGATGCAGACATGGAAATACACGCACAGCCATAGATACGCAGACACTAATACAAAAACACAGATGTACAAACTAATACACTGACATTGATATAGACACGGGGAGTCTGACAAAATTTATTTTGCTCCCTGATGATTTTGTCAATATTTCACACAATCAATATTTCTACTGCCCTGTGGGGAATGTGTCAGTATTCCTATTTCGAGTGCGACTGTATTGTAATTTCAATGACTGCAGATACCAAATCTAGAAGAATTGTAAAGTGTGTGAAGGACAGTGTGGAACACCAACAGGATAGAGACAAATTGGTATTGTGTTTAAGTATATGGCAGGCGGGGGACAATACAGTGCAGAGTGAGGTGATGCACTTAGTAGAAAGAACATTGAAAGACAATATAAAGTAGGCCGTACCGTTATAAAGGGGGTGCAGGAGCAGAGGGTCCTCGATGTGTATGAGCACAGAAAGTTGAAAAGTTCAGGACAAGTCACCTTGAAGAGGTTAGCAGGGTGTTAACGCTGATTGGCCGACGTGGGAAGATCTGCATCAGGGCAGTTACTGCTTCCAGAATAATAAAGTGTGAAGCTGGATGAACACAGCACGCCAGTCAGCATCTCAGGAGCACAAAAGCTGACGTTTCGGGCCTAGACCCTTCATAAGAGAGGGGGATGGGGTGAGGGTTCTGGAATAAAAAGGGAGAGAGGGGGAGGCGGACCGAAGACGGAGAGAAAAGAAGATAGGTGGAGAGGAGAGTATAGGTGGGGAGGCAGGGAGGGGATAGGTCAATCCAGGGAAGACTGATAATTCAAGGAGGTGGGATGAGGTTAGGAGGTAGGAAATGGAGGTGCGGCTTGGGGTGTGAGGAAGGGAAGGGTGAGAGAAAGAACAGGTTAGGGAGGCAGAGACAGGCTGGGCTGGTTTTGGGATGCAGTGGGGGGAGGGGAAGAGCCGGGCTGGTTGTGTGGTGCAGTGGGGGGAGGGGACGAACTGTGCTGGTTTTGGGATGTGATGGGGGAAGGGGAGATTTTGAAGCTGGTGAAGTCCACATTGATACCATTGGGCTGCAGGGTTCCCAAGCGGAATATGAGTTGCTGTTCCTGCAACCTTCGGGTGGCATCATTGTGGCACTGCAGGAGGCCCATGATTGTCATGTCATCTAAAGAATGGGAGGGGGAGTTGAAATCGTTCGCCACTGGGAGGTGCATTTGTTGATTGCGAACGAGCGGAGGTGTTCTGCAAAGCCGTCCCCAAGCCTCCGCTTAGTTTCCCCAATGTAGATGAAGCCACACCGGGTACAATGGATACAGTCTTCCGCATTGGCAGATATGCAGGTGAACCTCTGCTTAATATGGAAAGTCATCTTTGGGCCTGGGATGGGGTGAGGGAGGAGGTGTGGAGGCAAGTGTAGCATTTCCTGCGGTTGCAGGGGAAGGTGCCGGGTGTGGTGGGGTTGGAGGGCGGTGTGGAGCGAACAAGGGAGTCATGGAGAGAGTGGTCTCCCCAGAAAGCAGCCAAGGGTGGGGATGGAAAAATATCTTGGGTGGTGGGGTCAGATTGTAGCTGGCGGAAGTGTCGGAGAATGATGTGTTGTATCCGAAGGTTGGTGGCGTGGTGTGTGAGAACGAGGGGGATCCTCTTTGGGCGGTTGTGGCGGGGGCGGGGTGTGAGGAATGTGTTGCGGGAAATGCGGGAGACACGGTCAAGGGCGTTCTCGACTACTGTGAGGGGCAAGTTGCTTTCCTTGAAGAACTTGGACATCTGGGATGTGCGGGAGTGGAATGCCTCATCGTGGGAGCAGATGCCGCTGAGGCAGAGGAATTGGGAATAGGGGGTGGGATTTTTGCAGGAGGGTCGGTGGGAGGAGGTGTATTCTAGGTAGCTGTGGGAGTCGGTGGGCTTGAAATGGACATCAGTTACAAGCTGGTTGCCTGAGATGGAGACTGAGAGGCCCAGGAAGGTGAAGGATGTGCTGGAGATGGCCCAGGTGAACTGAAGGTTGGGGTGGAAGGTGTTGGTGAAGTGGATGAACTGTTCGAGCTCCTCTGGGGAACAAGGGGCGGCGCCGATACAGTCATCAATGCAACAGAGGGAGAGGTGGGGTTTGGGGCCTGTGTAGGTACGGAAGAGGTCCAGAAGATGGTTTGTAGAGGGGCTGTTGTCAATTGACAGCAAAGGGAAAGGGAGGGATGGAGGGAGCATTCTGGGAAGATGAGTGAGGGAAGTCCTATCTCGCGTATGTGCAGTGGCAAATAAGGGTAAGTGTTTAATACATTTTCTTGACTGAGAGTAGAAATGGGGTTAACTGCTGTACTTGTGAGATGTGGGAGATCCATGATGCTTGCAGTGTCTTGGAGCACTACATCTGCAGGAAGTGCACCCAATTTCAGTTCCTTACAGACTGTATGGGCAGAGTGGAGTGGCGATCAGATGCACTTAGGATCATGATGGTGGCAGAATGTGTTGTATGCAACAGTTTCAGAGATATGGGTGCCTGCTAGAAGGATCTGGCAGCCTGTACAGGAATCCCCCGTGTTCGTCCCCCTCTCTAACAAGTATACTCTTTTGGATACTATTGGGGAGTCACATATCTGGGGCAACAGCAGCAGCAAGCAGACTCGTGGAATCACAACTAGTACTTTTCTTAAGAAAGGAAGGGCAATGAGCGCTACAGCAGTAGTTATTGGGAACTCCATAGTTTGAGGCACAGATAGGCGCTTCGGTGGATGTAGAGGAGATTCCATGATGATGTGTCACCTCCCTGGTGCAAGGGTCCAGGATGCCTCTGAATGGGCAGAAAGTATTCTGAAGGGAGAGAGTGACCAGCCAGAGGTTGTGGCACATACTTGTACTAACAATGGAGGGAGGTTGAGTGATTAACTCCTGCAGCAGCAGTTCAGGGAGTTAGGGAGCAAGTTAAAATAAGCAAGACCTCCAAGGTTGAAATCTCGAGATTACTCCCTGTACCACGGGCCAGTGTGGTTAGAAATAGGAAGATAGTACAGCTCAACACGTGGCTAAACAAATAGTGTGGGGGGAGGGTTTCAGATATCTGGGCCATTGGGATCTCTACCAAGGCAGGTGGGGCCTGTACAAGAAACACGGTTTGCATTTAAACTGGAAGGGCACAAATATTCTGGCTGGGAGGTTTGCTGGTGTCACTCGGGAGGATTTAAATTAGCTTGGCAGGCATGTGGGATTCAATGCAAAGTGAATGAACTTGAAAGGGAACTGGAGAATAGGGCCAGTAAGACTCAGAGAAAAATCAGACTGGGTGTAGTCACTGATCAAGCTGGATCTAGTAGACTGAAGTTCACCTGTTTCAAGGCAAGAAGTGTAACGAGTAGGGCAGAAGAATTTAGAGCTTAGGTTAGTTCTTAGAACTGTGATGTTGTTGCTATTAGAGAGACTTGGTTAAGGCAAGGGCAGGATTGATTGTTTAACGTTTCAGGATACAGATGTCTCAGGCGGGATGGAAGGCTATATATAAGTGTTGGGAAAGTTGCACTACTTGCGAAGGATAATATCACAGCTGTACTGCGGGAGGACACCTCGGATTGCTCATACAGAGAGGCAATGTGGGTAAAGTTCAGGAACAGTAAGGGTGCAAGCACAAGGTTTGGTGTTTACTCTAGGTCTCCGAACAACCGGCAGGAGAGAGAAGAACGGATATGTAACCAGATTTTGGCAAGCTGTAAAAGTAACAGGGTTGTTGTTGTGGGTGATTTTAACTTACTGTAAATTGACTGGGATTCATTGAGTGCTTGGTGCTCAGATGGGGCAGAGTTTGTAAGGAGCATCCAGGAGGGCTTCTTGAAACATTACGTAGATTTTCCAACTCGGAAAGGGGCTGTACTGAGGCTAGTATTGGAAATGAACCTGGCCAGGTGATCGATGTCTCAGTGGGGGAGTAGCCAAGGAACAGTGACCAAAATTCAGTAAGCTTAAGAGTACTGATGGATAATGATAGTTGTAGTTATCAAGTGAAGGTGTTAAATTGGGGAAATGCTAATTATAACAATATTAGGCAAGAACCGAGGAATGTAGATTGGGGCAGATATCAGAGGGCAAATTAACATCTGGTATGCGGGTGGTTTTCAAGTGTAAATTCGTGGGAATTCAGGAAAAGCACGTTACTGTAAGGATGAACCAAAATGGAAAAGGAAGAATTTATTAAGGCCCGCAAGCTGGGAATGTACGAAGATAGAGTGGAATGCAAGGATAGATGAAAGAAACAGAAGTGAGGAGTCAGGAAGGCTAAAAAGGAGCGACGAAAAGTCATTGACCAACCAGGATTAAGGAAAATCCCATACATACATATAACAAGCAAAAGGGAGCCAGGAAGAGGGTTGACCCACTCAATAACAGGGAAGGGAATTTATGTGTGGAGGCAGAGGACTATGACGAGGCATGTGTATTTTGCATCAGTATGACCATGGAGAAGGATTTGGTGTGTGATCTGTCTGCGGAAGGTTGTATATATAGTTTGGGTCATTTTAAGATCAAAAGGGACGAGGTATTGGGGGGCTTGAGAAACATTAAGGTAGACAAGTCCCCAGGACCTGGTGGGATATACCCCAGAATACTGAGAGAGGCAAGCGAGGAAATTGCTGGGCCCTTGAGAGAAATCTTCAAATCGTCTCTGGCTACAGGGGAGGTCCCAGAAGATTGGACAAAAGCCAATGTTGTGCCTTTGTTTAAGAAGGGTGGCAAAGATAATCCAACTATTTACAGGGCGATGAGACTTAGGTTAGTTGCAGGGAAGTTATTGGAATGGATTCATTGAGACAGGATTTACTCCCACCTAGAAATCAATGGGCATATTCGCGAGAGGCAACATGGATTTGTGAAGAGGAAGTCATGCCTCACTAGCTCGGTTGTGTTTTTTGAGGAAGTGACAAAGATGATCGATGAGGGTAGTACAGTGAATGTTGTCTACATAGACTTCAGTAAAACCATTAACAGGGTCCCTCATGACAGGCTGATAGCGAAGGTAGAGTCGCACGCGGTCAGACGTGAGTTTTCAAAATGGATAATCAAAACTGGCTCAGCCATAAAAGGCAGAGGGTAGCAATGGAAGGCTGCATTTCTGAGTGGTGGATAGCGACTAGTAGCATTACTTGGGGATCAGTTTTGGGACCTTTACTATTTGTAATATATATAAATTATTTGGAGGAGAATATAAATCGTCTGATTGGTAAGTTTGCCGATGGCACAAAGGTTGGTGGAAATGTGGACAGCAATGAGGAGCGTCAAGGGGTACAGCTAAATATAGATCGGTTGGTGAATTGGACACAGAGATGGCAGATGGAGGTGAATCTGGAAATATATGAGGTAGTGCATTTTGGAAGGTCTAATCCATATGGAAAATGTACAGTAAATGGTAGAACCCTGAAGAGTACTGATAGGCAGTAGGATATGTGTGTCCAGGTACACAGATCACTGGAAGTAGCCATGCAGGTGGGAAAAGGTCATCGACAAGGCATATGGCACGCTTACCTTTATCGGCCTGGGCATTGAGTATAAAATTGGCAGGTAATGTTGAAGCTTTTTAGAACCTGACTGAGGCCGCGTTTGCAATATTGTGTTCAGTTCTGGTTGCCACACTGCCAGTTGGATGGCTTTGGAGAGGGTAGAGATAAGGTTTACCAGCATGTTGCTTGGCATGGAGGGCATTATCTATGAGGAGATGTTGGAGAAACTTGGGTTTATCTCACTGGAACAATGGTAGTTGAGGGTCGGCCTGATGGAGGTCAACAAGATTATGAAGGGCATGGACAGACTGAACTGTCCGATACTTTTTTTTTCCCCAAGGTGGAAGAGTCAGTTATTTGGGGCCATGGTTTAATGTGCGACGGGCAAGTTTTAAAGGTAAAGAACGAATAAAGTTTTTTTTTTACACAGAGGGTGGTGGGTGCCTGGAACTCCCTGCCATGGGAGGTAGTGGAAGCACATATTATAGTGGCATTTAAAGGTCATCTTGGCAAATATATCAATAGGATAGGAATAGAGGGATTCAGTCCCCGGAACGATAGGGGGCTTTACTTGTGACAGGTGGTATGTTGGTGCAGGGTTGTAGGGCCGAAGCTCCTGTTCCTGTACTGTAATTTTCTTTGTTCCTTGTAAGTGGGGAGTGCAACTAATCTCTCAGACTGATTGATTATCATTAAAATGATGTATTCATTAAAATTGTGTATAGATATGCAGTAAAAAGCTTGGCTTATGAGCGGAACAGATAGATCACAGTAAGCAAAGGATGGATAGATCAAAAAATACTTAGAAAGAGGCAGACAGGCTGCAATGCGCATGTGTGTGCTCAGCAAGACCAACATTTGAAAGATCAGCATCATTTGAGGCAAGATAGTCCATTCATCTGTCCAACGATGGTCAGGAAGAAGCTGTTCCTGAGCCTCCGTGTGCATGCCTGTGTTCAGGCTTCATTATCTACTGGCTGTTGGAAGAGGTCGTTGAAGATCATTACTCGGGTGCGATTGGACTTTGATGATGTTGGCAGCCTTTCCATGGCAGTGAATCATTTAAATGGAGCCCATGGATGGAAATTTGACTTTCGTGATGGTCTGAAAACTACGCACGATCTTCTGTCTTTCCTTATGACCTGAGGCAGAGCAGCTGCCATACCAGATCATGATGCACCCAGACAGTATGCTTTCAATAGTGTTTCTGTAGAAGTTGCTGAGGACCTTATAGACATGCCAAAACTCCTGAGACACCCAAGGAAGAAGAGGCGTTCTTGTGCCTCCTTGACTGTCACACTTATGTGGGAAGTCAGGACCGGTTGTTTGTTATTGTTCTGAGGAACTTGGCACTCTCTGCTCTCTCAAACTCAGTTCAATTGGTATAAATGGTGCTGAGTTCAATATTTGGCTTCAATCTCTAAGCTGTCTGAAAGACGACGTGTCGGAGGGATCGTCCGTTCTCCCATCCTGGGATGTGGTGGAGGCAATGTATTGTGAGTCGACCCTCCTGCCCATCAAGACCATGCAGACTCTATTTCTACCAGCACATTATAAAAGAAAAACGGCATCAGAGACACAATTCCAAGCTGCAAGTTGGTTTAAAGTAAAAATTACCCTTTACTGAATGTCGTTCCTTGGTGGGATGTAGATATTTTGAAATCTCCACACGAGTTGTTCTCATTCTCTCCGGCTCATACCAGGATTTGCTTCACATGACATGGGGGCAGGAGTGTGATGGAACGGATGTTAGGCACTCCACCATCCGGCTAGTACATTTCCATATGATTACAGGCAGTTTCTCCCGGAATGAGAGCAAGAGAGGCAGTGTGTGAGGGTGAATGTGGGTTGTCCTGCTGTTAGTGCAGGTGCAGGTTGGGGGTTGGGAAATGGTGAGGTGTTCAGAGTGAGTCAATTGACAGTGTTGAATCCATGGACAGAATGTTATTAGTGCCGCGGATATAGGGGATGCAAGGCTGAGAGAGGCAGAGAGAGAGAGAGAGAGAGTGAGTGAGAGAGAGGGATAGAGAGAGAGAGAGAGAGAGAGAGAGAGAGAGAGAGAGAGAGAGAGAGCGCAAAAGTGGGAGGGAAGAGGGAAAATGCACTGCATGCAGTACTAAGTATGCTGAAGCATGAGCCTTGTTCGGGAGTAGGTGTGGAAACAGATATACAGTGAGTGCGAGGGGGCATATATAATACAGTGGCACTTATCCTGGCAGAGCAGAGAAGGTTATTGATGCTTGTCCTGTGTCACTGGACATTTCTTCAGACCACACATACTGCACTGAGCTGGATGGTGAGCTCAGACCATGCTCGATGGGTCTGGTGGTGTGGACTCCTCTGGAAAGAGGATGGCTCTCCACTGTCCTAGCCCATTCAGAAGACCTCTGTGCCCCTGTTTATGTATGATGGTGTCATTGCTCCTTCTCTGCCAGGCTGCAGCAAACTGAGTACAGCAAAACTGAAATGAGAAAGCTCAACTGAGCGCCCATTGGCATTTTAAAGATGGTATCTATGCCAGGGATTATGGAATATCCAGGGGGACCCAGCAATGGGAAGTAGCTTCAGCCAGGATGGGTGGGAGAATTTGGCTGGCATTGACTGAAATGGCTGCCATGATGTGAGGTAGGTATATCATGAAGGAAGTTCAATAGGATAGAACCAGAAAACCAACCTGGCCTGGTGGGGAGAAACCCTCCATTAAATCCAATCAAAATGACACCACCATATTAATGTAAGATTCAGCCCAGATGAGTCAAATACTCTGCTGATTCCACTCCCAGTTACAAAGTTGCAGAACAAAACCTCATTCAACACTGTCTATCATCTGAACGTACACAAAATCTTCTTCCTTGATCATTCTTGGATTCGAGAGGCTGAATGGCCACTTCCTGTTCCTCTGAAAATGGTTCAAGATACTGAATGGCCTCCTTTTACACTGTGGCAGGTTTGGGAGGTCTAATAGTCTCTTCCTATTCCTGTGTAACAGGCTCAAGAGGCTGAGTGGCCTCCTCTTATACCTGTATCACAGACTAGAGAAGCTGAACGGCCTCCTCCTGTTCTAATGTAGCAGTGTCGGGAGGCTGAATGGTCTCCTCCTATTCCTGAGTAACAGACTCTGAAGGCTGAATGGCTTCCTCCTGTCCCTCTGTAACAGGCCCGAAACATTAAATGATACAGCCACCCGTGGACTACGAGCAGCCATTAAACTCTATCTGATGGAATCCCTCCCTTCTCAGTTACTGAAACACAAGGAACACAATGAGAGGTGCCCTCTCAGTAACACCTCGTACAGATGAAGTAACACTTCTCTATGTTTTGGGTGATTTCCTTTGCAAAATGTGCCAACATTCCAGCTGTCCACATGTCCAAGTGGTAATCAGCTGGTGAGGGCTGAATGGCCTCCTCCTGGCCCCTGTAACAGGCACATGGGGGCAGAACCGCTACCTCCTGTTCCTGAGGAGCAGCCTCAATGCACTGAATGATGTTTCAACGTTATGAAAGGATTTTATAACAGAGCACTGAAATCTAGGAGCAACATTACACAATGTCAACGAACAATAAATATTGTTACGTTGGGTTATGGCTGCTAGATATTTCACAACTAGTCATTTTATGCAGCTGGTCTGTTATTTTATTGCTGTCTCATTTTGTAAACAGGGTGGAACAGATACACCTGTGCAGTGTTCTGACACCATATCCAATTACTAGCAAGAAAGATTAAAAAGATTGCAAGATTGATGGCTTATCTGTCAGTAACCATCATACATTCCGCCCAGACCAAGTGAATGTTCCCTTTTACTACGATTAGAAAAGCGATGTAAGGAGGGAGCTAACTGAACCTCTTTGTGTGGTGATTGTGACTAATGTTAGTCTCCATGGATTCTAATTATCTCAGTGGAGGGTTTCCATCTTTTGGCGATAAATGGGCTTCATTCAATTTGTTATCCCACAGCATGAGGAGGAGCACCACCGACAGCATGAACAGGGATGAACAGCTCCAGAGAGAGGGGGAGGAGAGATCAAAATCTGAGAACATTAGGTTGGAATGTTCTAACAATGACTCAGAATCTGAGGTCAATAGACTGCAACATTACAACAATGGACAGGCGTTTATCCCAGAATGTTTTGTACCTTTCTGCATATTATGACGAGATCTCATTATCATTGTGGATCCTGTTTGTACTTTTGAATATTCAAAGTTTTTATTATCCTATCCTGCCACTTGTTGACGTGGTCTGACACGTCTTACTGTCCAGTTATCATTTCCATAAACCAGGGACAACTATAGGACTGTTCTTTTCATTTACTCTACACTCCGTGCTACTGCTATTTTCCTGCTGAAAATCTGAGTTCAGATATTCTCTTCAAAAACCACTAACTGAATGAGTGAATTTGTCATTCTCTCTCTC
Source organism: Stegostoma tigrinum (assembly GCF_030684315.1). Lineage (NCBI taxonomy): Eukaryota > Metazoa > Chordata > Chondrichthyes > Orectolobiformes > Stegostomatidae > Stegostoma > Stegostoma tigrinum. The sequence continues at coordinate 92,360,277 of NC_081363.1, forward strand.
TCTCTCTCGCTTTCTCTCTCTCTCTCTCTCTCTCTCTCTCTCTCTCTCTCTCTCTGCCTCTGCTTGTGGGAGTGTCTCTCATGGGTCTTGATGCTGATCGACACAGTTTCAGCTGTGAACCATGATTCACTGTGTCACTGCCCTCGTGATCCAAATATTGGAAGAATGAAGGGCTCTTCATTATATTCTGGTATCAAAGTCTGATTCCTTAGTCTGATTCCATCACATTGCTGACCAATATCTGAGGCTAAAACGTTCAAGTCACAACTGTCATGATCGCTTATGCTGGAAATTGATTCCTGACATATGCCCTGACCTTTCCTACTTTTAACTACCAACACCTCCAGAATATGCTTCACTGGTTCAACCCATCCGTTGTTTTGAAACTTCAGCTATGAAATACAGTCATAATGACGCCAATAATCTGCTGGCGACACTCTTAATTTCAAACCTGCAGAAGCAAATCTAAGCCAAGACTCCACGGCCCATATCCAAGCACATGCAAATCCCATCGATCCATAATTCCTGAGACTGCTATTCCATGTTGTTATTGGGTCTGGTAATGCCTTTATTTTAATATTCTGAACAAACTATCTCACCTATTCATGAAACCTCCCTCATCCTCTCTCTTTGTCAATTACCCAAGCCTCTGCCAGTTGTTCATACTTCACCTGATTTTCTCTGAGTCTTTTCTGTTTCAGCGATGGTTTTCTCGTCTACTTCCCCCTCCCCAGCCATTGCATACAGCACAGACACATAAACCCATCGCCTTGTTTTGTGGGAAAGGAGAAGTTGAGAGACACATTTATAGGAGTACCTCCACTCACTAATCAACAACAGGAGACAGTCAGAAGCCCCTCAGCCAGAAGATGCCCAGCCCCTTTTCAATACTCAAGAGGCATTTCTTATTCTCCTGACTGTGCGATAAGCTGAGAGGGGCAAACAGAGACATTCAGGGGACAGGGAAGGACCATGTTTCAAAGTTGTGTCTCAAAGCTGCTGAAACCATTGTCCAACATGGAGCACCACATGGGACAGAATGGGAAGTGAACAACAGCCTGACATACACCATTACATTGTTTCTGAGCTTCACCATGTCAACACTTGATGCACTAAGCAGCCAAAAATCAAGGCCAGCCAAAAATACAGATGGACAGAAAAAATCATGTGAAAGATAGAAACAATTATCTTACTGAGAACATGTCGTGGAAATATTGGATAAAAAGGCAGCGGGTGGGACTAACTAGAGGATTGCGATCTTGAAAGGCCCAAAATCACAAGGATGAAAACATTGAATAAAGGTATTTATGGATAAGCTGGAATGATTTATGACAGCAACTTCTGAATGTGCCTCAGAGATCCATCCCAGATACCATCAAATGGGACAAGATGACAGCCCAGAATGGAGAACTGCACAGACGATGTTAGTTTATTGTACAGTAAACTGGGTTATCTGCCCAGCGTGGGGAGCATTACAAACCTTTGCCAGTATATTGGCACTGTCCCTGCATTAGATGACTGCACAGCATAGGGAAACTTACAGCCCATGCTGTGAGTCACAGGAAATGGGGCTCCCACAAATGTATTTCTCTAAAGCTCCATTGCACCAGGATAAGGCAAGGGGTTCTGCGAGTCTCTGATGAGTGCGATGGAGGCTTCAGATGTGAAAATCTTTGTTTTGACAGAGAACACACATGGAGGAAATTGTTTTTATAATGAACAACTGGCACAGGTTTGGATGATTGACAGAGAGAGACTGAGGGACATTTCATTGACAGATGTGATGACGTGTTTGAGAATATTAAACGAAAGGCATTACCAGACCAAATAACAAGAGATCAGTGATCAGAGGAATGGTGGATGGAATGTGATTTTGTGCTTATTTCTGAAAGGAGTCATGGAGAAAAAGCTAAGATCTGCTGTGGTTGGTTTGCTCGCTGAGATAATTCATTAATTAGCAAACGTTTCATTACCCTTCTCGGTAACATCATCAACCTCTGATGAAACATTGTTGTATTTTCCTGCAAACTTTTTAAAACCTGTTGGTTTTTCTTTGCAGTGACGTGTATATAGAGTCCAGAGTGAACCAACCACAACACCCACAACCCGAGCTACAAATCTACTCAAGAGCCTTGATTAAGATTTGCTTCTGCTGGTTTGATGCTGGAAGTGTCAGCGGCACAGTTTTGCCATTGCTAAGACTGCATTTCGTAGCTCAATGTTGCCACAGTGGATGGGATGAGCCAGAGACATATATTCTGGAGGTGTTGGTAGTTAAAACTAGGAGTGATAGAGGATCTGGAGGAAATCTAACTCCATTATTGTTGCAGTGTGACAAGACACAGTTCATCATGTTGATGAATGTCCCCTGTCCTGGCAGCAGCCACAGACTATTCATTCAGAAGCAGGCAGTCATTCCCATAATCTTTGGGTCTCCGCATAGCAACAAAGGATTGTATCTTGTACAAAGAGTACGCCCATGATGTATGGCTCAATGTACCCTCCCCTTCAAAGCTCCCCACCACCAACCAACCACATCATCATATCCCATTCGTACACAGAGCAATGGAGCCTTGCAGAATGCCAAAGAGAAGTCCATCAGTGAGATGGAGCCATGCATCCAATGTCTGAATCTGTCAGAGTGACGCCTCTAGTTCACACTGTACCCCACCGATATATGTAATGTATGTATGAAAGAGACTGAAAAAGAGAGAGTATATGGATGATGAGATGTAAAAATAGAGAAAAGTAGATTATTACTGACAGAAGTAAATGTACTTTCCTATTGGTTTTGACAGTTCCTTCGTGTTGTGGCCCATTGTCCAGTGCATGTACGACTGAGTAATATGAATATAATAGTTGAAGCATCCACTCATGAGAGCCAGTGGGAGTGGTGTATTTAAATTGAGAGAACGCTTTTGATATGGTTGCTCACAGTTGAGTGCATAAAGTTGGACCCAAGGGGTAAGCGGAAATATACTACATGGATTGAAAATTGTTTTGTTGAGACAACAACAGACAGTCAAACTCTTTTCCAGACTGAACGCTGTTACTTATGGGGTATCATATGTACTAGTGTTTGGTAATTTAAAAGGCATTCTACAATTTGGATGTGGCCAGCAATAGTGTACATCTCATTTTGTAATGATTAAATGGTGCAAGATTGGGAAGTGTTGTTGTCTAAAATGACCTGCATGTTCTTGATCATTGGTCGCCAAAATTAGTATGTACAGGGGTATGATTAATGAGCAATAATAGTATGTTGTCCTTCATTGCAAGATGATTCAAGTACACAAATAAAATCATATTTCTGCACAGCCCTGATGAGACAGTATTTAGGGGCACTGTGAGCAGATTTTATCTCTATTGTCAGGAAAGTTCTCCTTCTCACAGGCACGATACACAAAAGTATCACCGGTCTAATCCCTGAGATGATGGTACCGTGGGGAGAACGTGTAGAAACAGAGTGTTTAATCTATAGTGCTGTGAGAGAATAAGAGATAATTGCATTAAAAGCTGAGGCTTGGCAGTGAACACTTATTTCCATGAAAGGCATTGAAAGGTGGGAAATTCCATGCATTACCCATGTAAATACACGTCAATTTTGGATGTAAAATGACATAGAGCTCCATGTCGATTGAGATAAAAATGCTGGCTCTGATTGAACTCAACCCAAATTAATGTGTGACCCTACACTGACTGTTATATTGTTCTCAATCCCGGCATTAGTCATAATACTTGACTTCTGAAACAGAAAGCCATTCCAACCACATTCTGATCTCCATAGAGAACACAACTCTGTCTTGTTGCAGGATAGCACCTTGAGATACTGCCCAAAACATTAGGCTTCCCACCTCACTGCCAGAAATCTGCTTTAAATTACCACATGTGTACCACAGGAAATGGACACACAAGGAACTATGTGGAGCAGACTATCTGTGCAACCTCTGCTCTATTTGCTTGTCATGTTGGAGTATCAGTTATCTCAGTCTGTTTCCATGTAAGTGACTGTAGGAGCTGAATGGCCTCCACCTGTTCATATGTCAGTGACTCAAAGGGGCTGTACAGCAGGGCGAAGTGCCTAATTGGGCTTCCCCGGGTTCCTGTGTAACAGGTTGATGTGAAAAGTCGTGTGACAATGCTGTAATTGTGTGAGGTTATTTTGTTTTGGATTCTTTTAAGAGAGAGATTTAACAAAAAGGCACAAAGCTGTCTAGTTAATAAAACTTGAGTAAACATCTTGAGAGGCTTCGGTTTTTTCATAAAATTTGACCATTATTTCACTAATTTAGATCTGAATAAATGTAAACAGAAAAGCACCGCAGACATCTGGGGAAGAGAATTCCCATATGAAATGCCCTTTTACAATTTTTTCTCATCCATCTTATCAAATCAGACACTCACACAACACAGAAACAGGCCATTTAGTCCAAGCTGCTGACCAGATATACAATCTGATCTGTTCCTATATTCCAGTATTTGGCCGATATCCATCTAAACCCTTCCTATTCATTTACCAATCTAGGTTCTCTTTTACTGTGTAAATGCACCCGTCTCCATCACTTCTGACTGCACTTTCTGTACACACACCACTCTCTGTGTGAAAATGTTGCCCCACGTTCTCTTCTATATCTTTCCCCTCTCACCTTCAACATAGGCACTTTACGTTTTGACTCCTGGAAGACACATCTTGGCTATTCAGACAATTCATGCTCCTCATGATTTGATAAACCTCTGTAATGTCACCCCTCAGCCTCCAAAACTCCAGGGGAAAAAGCTTCAAACTATTCAGCATCTCCCTGTAGCTCAAGCCCTCCAATCAAGGAGCATGCTTGTCAATCTTTTCTGCTTTTCTCAAGATTAACAACATCCTTCCTTTAGCAGTGCCAACTGAAATGTGCACAATATTCTTAACATGGCCTCACCAACGTCCTCTCCAGGAGCAACATGCCATCCCAGCCCCTATACCCAATGCTCTGACTGATTAGGGAAAGCGTGACAAACGTGTTCTTCCGCATCCTGTCTACCTGCTACTCTACTGTCAAGGAACTAAGTGCCTGCAACCAAGGTCTCTTTTTTCGCCAATAGTCCCCAAGACCCGAGCACTGACTGTGTAAGTCCCTCCCTGCTTCACCTTATTAAACACAAAACCTCTCATTTAACAAAATTAAACTCATATCTGATCAAGGTCACATTGCACTCTGGGATAATCCTCACCACTGTCTGCTATACCAATTTTTGATGTCATCTGTAAACTCACTAATCGTGTCTCTGACATTCACATCCAAATCCTTTATATTAATGATGGAAAGCAGTGAACTCAGTACTGATACTTTCGCCACACTGCTGGCCACAGTCTGTAAAACAATCCTCTGTCTTCAAGCCAATTTTGAATTCAGTTGGCTATCTCCCCCGGATCCCATGTGGCCTACCATTAATAACCTGTCTACCATTTGGAACATTATTGAACGCCTTCCTGAAGCCCATATTAAAAATGTCTACCACATTGCTTTCTTCTTTATCACCTCTTCAATATAATCAAGTTTTTGTGACATGATTTCCACCACACAAAGCCTTGTTGCCCATCTCTAATCAACGCTTGCCGTTCCAATTGTATATAAATGCTATCCCTCAGAATCCCCTCCAACAGCTTACCCAGCACTCATGTCAGGCTCACGGGTCTATGGTTCCCTGAGTTGGCTAGTCATTGTTTTCTTTTCCAGTCCCATTCCTCCACTGGTCACAGCAAATTTTAAATGTAACCAGGTTGGTGATGTGGCGGATGATATAAGTCTCAGACTGGGTCAGGGTCGGTGTTAGGAACAAGTCAGGCAGTTTAATTTAATCTGCTAAAAGCACGTTTATGGAAAGAAGAATGTAAAACAGTTTGGATCCGCAAATATGCAGAATGACATTTTCCCTTTCTAAAAATAATGACACACACACACACACACACACACACACACACACACACGCACACACACGTTTGATGACAAATTTCAATGTTACTTTGAAATAACTTTGTCCACATAATAGTTGAAATCATGATGAAAGGAAAATTGTGAGATTGCCCCAAATATTATTCTGCTTCCAATTGTGTTCTGTTAGCACAAATTGTTTGCAATAGGATTACTTCCTCGAACAGTAAGATTTGACTGAATACCCTTTGCTTCAGGCAGTGGGAGATTCCAGTGAATCCTAGTCATGAATCCTGCACAAGTGGGAAAGATGACTGACCGGTGTTTAGCTCTCAGACATTGCTGGTATGAGGAAGAAGGGAAGAAAGAGGGAGCAATGGGCCGTCGCTAAACAGGGAGGTTACATTATTTTCCTTCTCTGAGTTGAATCCACAATGAGGTTATTTGACCCCTAAACTGGAATATGTGAGTTCTCCTTGCGCTTTGTCCGAACTATGTTTCCACCACATTTCCTGCTTCATGTCGGTGCATCATTGCTGCAGTCATACACAGAACCATTTCCTCAGCAACAAATAGGCCTACTTGATTTCAATATATGTTTCTATGTGCTTGCGTAATTTAAAAATAAAATGCTTAATTTTATCACAATATCTGTGTAAAAATGAATGCATCTTATTCCTAAATAAACAGAAATTACAAGAAAAGCTCAGCATGCTGGCAGCTACTATAAAGAAGAGCAATCAGAGTTAATGTTTCAGGTCCAGTGAACCTTCCTCAGAACCAGAGATCATAGAAACTGCAGATGCTGGAGAATCCGAGAAAACAAAGTGTGGAGCTGAATGAACACAGCCGGCCAAGCAGCTTCTTTGGAGCAGAAAACTTGACGTTTCGGGCCTAGTTCCTCAGAACCTGTTTTATTTTTTTTAAAAATTAATTCCTCAGTTTTATTCTCCCATACACGAGGAAATATCTGTCAGGTATTCACCAGCCACACTCTGTTCAAAATCTTACATAGTCAAGGAGAACATTTCTCATTCTCCGTTCTGAGCTGTTAACCGTCCATAACATTATGCCTTCATCCCCGGACAGTGTATAGAGAACCATCTTTGAAAATTTTTAAACACAGTAGTGATTTTTTTTCAGTTTTAGGTATCGTAACTATGCACAGAGCATCAAATGTGATCTCAGCAATGCCCTGTACAGATGCAGGGAAACATGCCTGAGATCATACCCGGCACACTTTGCAAGAAACAACATCATTCAATGACGGCAGCACGGTGGCTCAGTGGTTAGCACTGCAGCCTCACAGCACCAGGGACCCAGGTTCCATTCCAGCCTCAGGTAAATGTCTGTGCATAGTTTGCACATTCTCCCCGTGTCTGCGTGGGTTTCCTCCCGCAGACCAAAGATGTGCAGGCTAGTTGGATTGGCCATGCTAAACTGCCCATAGAGTTTATGGGTGTGTAGGTTATAGGGGGATTGGTCTGGGTGGGATGGTCCAAGGGGCAGTGTGGACTTGTTGGGCCAAAGGGCCTGTTTCCACACTGTAGCGAAAGTAATCAATTTACTTTCCAAATCACTTGTGACGTCTTCAGAATAATATTATATGATATATGTACCAAAACACACAAATCCCTCTGTAGCGCTGTCCTCTGCTTTCCTTCTCCAGCCATATAATTTACTGCTGTTTTATCCTTTCCCCAAAACACAAACCTCTCATTACTCAAACAGTACTGTTTTATTTGCATTGCTGAAAGTTTGCTCATTATCATCCCCTCCCCAGAACCCATTGTAGATGCTCTGCCTCCACTTGACATCTTATTGGACGACTATGCTGGTGTACGAGCAAATGGAGCTCCAATCCTATCAGCCCTCGAGCCAAACCGGTAATCTCGTTTGTAAGCCGTTGATGATCTCGCACTGATCCCTGAGGAATTCCAGTAGATGCAGCTTTCCAAACTGAAAATAAATAATAATCGCTTCTCTGCATTTCCTGTTAGCAAATGGGGGCTCGCTGAGTTGCAGCTGAGGAAGGCTACAGGGCCTCTCTCGTGGTGTGCAGCTGGTTGTCGAGGTGTTTCTGAGCTCAGCAATACACCATTAGGGCTACTTGTTGTCAGATTACATTCAGAGGTTGTACTGTCAATGATTCTGATCTTTGAGCATTTCAAAAACAAGCACAGAATATAGACTGACATTTGAGTAGAATGCTGTAAGGTCAAAAATGCTGTCTTTCAGATGCAGCTATAAATCTAGTCTGCCCTTTCAATCAGGTGCTCAATTTTCCCCGGAAGTGTATTGTGGAAGAGGGGAGATTTCCCATCAGTCTGGTTAACATTTGTCCCTTTACCAACACCACGAATACAGATAATCTTAACGATTAATTTCATTTTTGGCTGCGGGCGCTGCGTGGAAATAATGCCGCAATTGGGAGACAATAAAATAAATAAAAATGTATTTGACAAGTGATCTTACAGACGTTTGCAAAGCCTTCGGGGCATAGGTGTTTAAGCAGCCTAGGTCTTTTCCCTGGGGTGGGTTGGGGTGTACAAAATGAGAGGGCGCAGCTTTAAGGAGAGAGGGGAAAGGTTTAAAAGGGACTTAAGAGGAAACATCTTCATGCAGAGAGTGGCGTGTTTATCGAATGAGTTGCCAGAGGAAGTCGTGGAGGCTGGTACAGTTACGACATTTAAAAGGCATCAGGATGAGTATATGTTTGGAAAGTTTTTAGAAAGGTATGGACCAAATGCTGGCAAATGGACCTAGATTTATTTTGGATATCTGGCGCCGGAGATGAGTTCAACCAAAGGCTCTGTTTGCATGCTGTATATCTCTATGTCTCAATGACTGTATGCCTGAATACTTTATTGTCGTCCGGTGTAACTCCTGAGCAAGGAAGAATTATCTATCTCATTTCCCATACGTGACTGTTTGAATGGGGATTTCCTTTCTCTCTGTCACAGCTTTAAGGGTTAGAATGAGAGAACAACATACAGGATAGGAACTGCAGTTGGCCTGTCGGATTCTCATGCCTGCTGCTCAATTTAGAAAGATCATGGATGATCTGTTTGTGGCTGAAAACCCCTTTCCTGTTTATCCCCAATAGTGGACTCTCTTGTCCATTAAAGGTCAGCTGAGCTCCGCCTTGAATATCTGCAGTGACCCAGTATTCACTGTTCCCTGGGGATGGGAACACCACAGGCAGCACAATATTAAAGAGAAAGATATATTCTTATCTCAATGTTTACTGGGAGACTCCTTAAAGTGTGTTAACCTCACAACAAGTTACCTCCTCTTTAGAGAGCATAACAAATAGGAACAGAGAAAGACCATTCATCCCTCAAACATATTCCATATTCCGATTGATTCTGTGCAGTAAGGTATCGATCAATCTCTGTCATCACTGCTCTCTTGGGAAAATATTCCCGATACCTTCAGACCAGACAGCATAAGAAGTTAGAGCAGAATTCGTCATTTGGCCCATCAAGCCTGCTCTGCTGTCCGATTATGCTTGACATGTTTCTCAAAACAATTCTTTTGTCTTCTCACCGTAACCCTCAGTCTGCTTATTGATCAAAACGTATCTATATCTGCCTTCAAGACACGACAGTGTCTGTGTCTCTACATGCGCGTGAATGTGTGCATTTCTACTCAGGATTGAGGAGACAGGGTGGCCGCAGAGGATTGTTCATCAGACTGGAAGCCTGTGGCCAAGGGTGATCCACAGGGATCGGTGCTGGATTTACTTTTGTTTGTCATTTAAATCAATTATTTTCATGAAACGTATAGAAGGCATGATTAGCAAGTTTACTTAAGACACTGAGATAATTTGAACATAGACAGGGAAGGGAATCTTAGATTACAAAGAGATCTTTAATAATTGGATGAATGAATCATAAAGATGTAACAAATAATTTTATCCAAGACGTCCATGCTGGCCAGATATCCGAAATTAAGCTCATCCCATTTGCCAGCATTTGGCCGATATTCCTCTGGACACTTCCAATTCATATACCCATCCAGACACCTTTGAAATGTTGTTTTCACAAGCCTCCAGCACTTTATCTGACAGTTCATTCCTCTTTCTTTATATCTTTTCCCCGCACATTAAACCTATGCCTTCTAACGTTTGACTCCCCATACTATTCACTCTATCCATACCCTTCATGAATTTATAACCATATACAAAGTGCAAATTTGACTCCAATCAACACGAATTGCTGTGATTTCTGTTATTCCAGGCCTGAATTCTGAAATTCAACACTAATACCGCTTCCTTCTCGATCAAGTCACAATTCTAGAAAAAAAAGTAACCAACTTGTTCAATCATATTATGAATCAACTCTTTCGGATTTGAATCTAGACCTTTATGCCCAGAGGTAGGGACATTACCACTGCACTGCAATAGTCCCCAATTCTGCAACATTATTCTTCTGTAAATTCGCTGATCAACCTGTTCTAACATGTTGTAACACACCTCTGTGACTGGCAGGACTTGAATTCGGAACTTCTGGCCCAGAGCTAGTGACATTGCCACAGGTTCAGCGATGGGAATTGAATCCAGAGCTCTGACACAGAGGCATTGGGGCTATCCATTACACAAGACGTCAGTCGTGCCCAGATTTTGAGCCACATTTTATGCTCCAGCTATCAAAAGTTTCGGATTTATCAAATTCAGGTTAAGTTTACTGAGTTACACAGGGAAGATTTTTCAGTGTTAAACAAATTCAAGGGACTTGCCTTACCTACAGGATGTTGATTGCATGTGCTCTGCCATTGAGATAAACTATTAACATCTTTAATTACTTGACCATGATTTCTAGCTTAAATGACTTTTATCTGTAGACTTCAACGTCAGGGAAAGAAATCCTGCAGACATACTCTGCACTATGAAGATTCTCGAATAGAAATTATTACTGAACACCAGAGATGACAAAATAGCATAGGTTCTGGCCCCAACAAATCGTATTGCAGATCACCATTTCCCACGTCAAACGTGCGACTGCCCTCTTCCTAAAACCATTAAATGTTACAAAGCAACAAATGATATTCTAGCGTTTCCTGACCACTGGCTGGTCTGCAATCTACCCCCACCCCTCCTCCTGCTCACACAAGGCAAACCAAGCGCAGGGTCTTTGGGAAAATAAAGGCCAGACTATGTAGGCCTTCTGGGAATGGGAGGGTCTTTAAAAAGATGTCAGGGTTGTGTGGAGGCTGGGAATATCACTCTCTGGGCTGTGGTGTGTTAGGTTGGGTTTAATTTGCATAAATGAGAGACACTGTTTCTGGAAAACAAACAAGGCAGGACTTACACAATTTAAATTAAGACCTTTGGTAGTGTTGCAGAACAGAGACTAGACTGTCAGGCACAGTTCTGTGAAGTCTGTGTCATATATAGGCAGGGTGGTTAAGAAGGTGTTTAGTTCACTGTCTTCATCGCTCAGACCTTTGAGTTCAGGAGGTAGGATGCCATTTTCAGATTGTACAGGACGTTGGTGCGGCATCTTCTGGAATACTGAGTCCAGTTCTGTTCGCAATGTTATAGGAAGGATAATATTAATCTGGAGAGGGATCAGCAGAAATTGACCGCGATATTGCTGGGAATGAATGGTTTGAATTATAAGGAGAGGCTGGGACTTTAATCAGTTGTGCATAGGAGATTGAGGGGTGACCTGATTGAGGCTTATAAATCATGAGGTGGGAGGATTTCAAGACGATGGGGTTATTACAAATTTTGAGGAGTAACCTTTTTTTTTGAAAAAATAAGACATGAGAGACAATCATTTTACAGCGAGTCATTTGTGGATGGAATAAATTTCCAGACAAAATGGTGGGAGTGGATACAATTACAGCGTTTAAATGACATTTAGATAAAGACATGAAGAGGAAATGAGTTTGGATGGTGTCCTGATCTGCCTACCTCCCAGGTCCTCTCTGAATAAAGACCTGATAGATTCCATCCTCTGCTGCTGCTTGTGCAGTGGCGAGTGGAGGCCATCATAGGGTGGCAGTGCATTACATCAAACAGCACAGAGACTGCCGGACCAGCCCCATGCAGAGACGCACAGATACACACACAAATACACCGATACTTACACAAATAAGGGGAGCCTGTCAGAATTTCTCTGGCTCTGTGGTTTGTCAATATTTCATTCATTCTATCCAGTGTGTGTCAGGATTTCTGTTATTCCGTGGACAGCATTTCATTGTTTGAGCCACTCCATGTGAGTACATCAGTATTTGCTCACTCCAATGAGTGTGACAGCATTTCAGTTGCTCCACGGAGACTGTGACTCTATGAGATTTTCAATGCTTGATTATTGAAAATGTAAGGTCAATTTGGGAGACTAGTAAATATTACAGGTTAGTTTCAGTATCTGGTCTGTCTGAAGGAGGAGGTGTAGGAGGGAGACTCCGTGCTCCCTTCCTGGGAGCTGGTGAAGACGATGTGTTGTGATCCCACCCTCCTGCCCACCGAGACCGTGTGGATTCCATTTGTATCGGCTTGATATAAAAGGGAGATGGATCACGGGCACGGTTTCTAAGCTGTGCTAGGTGGAAATGGAAGTGCAGTGGGTTTAAAGTGAGAATTACCCTTCACTGAACATTGCTCCTTACTCAGTCGGTGGCAAGTATATACTTTGGAATCTCCACACAGGTCGTCCTGGTTCTCTCCGGCTCATTCCAGGGTCCTCCCCATGCGGCAGAGGAAGGTGGGTGAGGGAACTGATGTGGGGAACATCACAGCCCTGCTTGGCCCTTTCGGCCCTATTCCAGGCTGTTTCTCCTGGAATGTGGGAAAGGGAAGGAGGGAATGAAGGTGAATGTGCGTGGCCCTGCTGTTAGTGATGGTGTAGGTGAGGGGCAAGTGGTGAGGTATCCGGATTGAATCAGTCGACAGTGTTGAATCGATGCAGTGCTTTCAGTTTAGGGGAGTAGCGGGGATTGAGTGTGCGTGTGTGTGTGTGTGTGTGTGTGTGTGTGTGTGTGTGTGTGTGTGTGTGTGTGAGAGAGAGAGAGAGAGAGAGAGAGAGCGAGAGAGAGAGAAAGAGAGAGAGAGAGAGAGAGAGAGAGAGAGAGAGAGAGAGAGAGAGATGGATCAGAGTGAATACGGTGATACTTATCCTGACAGAGCGGGGAAGGTTATTGTTGCTTGTCCTGTGTTGCTGGACATTTCTTCAGACTGCACACACTGCAATGATGTGGGTGCTGAGCTCAGGCCATGCTCGGTGGGTTTGGTTCTTTGGTTTCCTCTGCTAAAAGAATGGCCCTCCTTTGTACTAGCCCATCCACCAGGACCTCCGTGCCCCTTTCGATCAATCCTGCTGCAATTACCCCTCAGGGTAAACCGTGCAGGCTGGATACAAATTGAGAAAGTTTAAATGTGAGCCCATTGGCCTTTTAAAGATGACACCTGCGCCAGGGACTATGGAATACGCCGGCCATTCAGGTAACGGGAACCATTACCAGCCACGATGGGTGGGAGTATCGGGCTGGGATTGAATGAGAGGAATGGCATGTGCTGGGGTAGGTAGATAATGAGGGGTGTTTGATAAGATAACATCAGAAAACTAGCTCGGCCTCTGCAGACTATCTGCCTGTCACACTCATTTAAAATGTCACTGAGACAAATTATTGTTAGATTCAGCCCAATGAGCCAAAGATTGTGCTCACCACACTCAGTCACAAATGCAGAACAAATGCTCATTCAAAACTGTCCATCATCTGAACTCACAGCAATATCCTATTCACGCATCATTCATGAAAAACTGACCCATGTTGCAAGGTGCGATCAAAATGTCCACATGTCAGCATTCTAAAACTTGTGAGCACATCCTTCCATGACACTGTCTCTCACTCTTCCCCTCACTGTCTATATATCCAACCCATCCCATTTGATTGTATTTAAACTGATGTCCCACCATCTCTCTCTGGAAGTGATTTTCACACCCATGGCACCCCTTGACATGACACATTCGAGATATGGAGCTGTAAATGGATGGGAGCCCCACATCCTGTCACTTCCAGCATGGGCTGCAAGTATCCCCAGGCTGGGCAGCGATTTAACACAGCGTTACCGAGCACTGCACTGGGGTGGTCTGCACAGATCTACACGCTGGGAGGGTAACTGCTCCGGGCTTACAGATCAGTTCAGTGGTGTTCACTTCACAGCCCCCCGTGCTGGAGAGATACCTGGTCCGGGTTTATCGATCAATGCACTGGTGTGGTCTGCACAACTCACCGTGCTGGACTGATATCTATTTGAATGGTGAGGCCTGCACAGTGTCCCACTCTGGACAGATTGCCGGGATGTATTGAGCAGGACACTGGCATGGTCAGCACAGTGCTCCATGCTGAACAGATATTTCGTCTGGGTTTGTGGTGTCTGGGCTGGTTCTGTGTGGTGGATTGAGAATGTGAGATAACTGACTACTTCAGCTGATCTGGCAATGCCTTTAATTTGTGTTTGCCAGTTGTGTAGAGTTTGGGCAGAGATTCCAACCGCGAGGCTGAATGGGTCTGACCAGAACTGATGGACAGAAGGGCCTTTGTGATGTGGATCTTCATGACTCCATCACATTCTGTAACCGACATTCCCCGGAACATTCTGTAACCAACATTATTAGTGAACCGATGGATGTCAGTTAATTGAACAAAGGATAAGATCCCGAGGGAAAAGATCCCATTCCAGGGAGAAGGAGGCACTGTTTCAAAACCCCCTCAGGCAGTTAAAGGGGTGAAAACATTTTCCCTGTGTTGACGTTTCTTCACAACCGAAAATTGACCACAATTTAGACAAAAGGACAAAAATTTCCAACCTCTCTTTGTCTTCAAGGAACTAGGAGAGAATCCTTCAGGATGGCAACATCTTCATCCTCCTTAGTAGGAACTGTAAAGAAGTGACCTGTGCCTACTCTCAAGTGATCGAGTCGTTGGGAAGATTCACGAAACGATTTGTTCTTGTAGATATTTATCTGCGTGTTTGGTGTGGGAGTGCTTCTTGCATTTTTACGTCACATTTCTTTGAAAAGAATGAGGCATTACTATTTGTTATTTCAGCTTCATTTTTTTCAATAAATCAGAGATACATTTGAAAATGTCACTGGGTCATCAATCAAACTAGTAACTTTGCCTCCAGGCTGATGTATAATTTATTTGTTTTCCTTCCTCACAGTTAACGTAGTGACGGTCTACGTCTTGCTTTATAAAGATTGTGGATTGTCTCCATGTGTCAGACGTTACCTGGGGGCCATGTCATTATCCTCGACCTGATATTGAGACACATTCCCATTGTTTATCGGGAACAGTTTTATTTCCTGTTCTCCATCCCTGTGTGTAATATCCACGCCGTCCTGCTTTATGCAGCCACTGACTGTTCTGTCTGGTTCACCATCACTTTCACCTTTGATCGATTTGTGGCCATTTGTTGCCAGAAGCTGAAAAGTAACTATTGCAGTGAGAAAACGGCGGCTGTGGTTCTGGGAACAGTGACTGTGCTGAGCTGTTTAAAGAGCATTTTCTGGTATTTTATGCTCACAGGTCTCTATCGGCTGTGGAATGGCCCCTGGTTTTGTGAAGGAATAGACGATGTTCCTGAGTCTCTTGTCTGGGCCACAATCGAGTTCGTCCACCACATTCTAACCCCGGCTCTCCCATTTCTCCTGATTCTGCTGCTCAATGTTTTCACCGTCAGATACATTTCAGTGACCAGCAGATTCCGCAGGAGACTTCGGGCTCACACCAACGGGGACGGTCAGTGTGACACAGAAATGAGAAATCGTAAAAAATCCATCATTTTACTCTTTGTGATCTCGGCCAAGTTCATCCTGTTATGGTCAGTGTTAATGGTTTGGTCTATATGGTACCGGATGTATGTGACTGGGTATCAGTCTGTGTATATAGATTGGTTTGTGCGGGAATTGGGCTTCTTGCTGCAGCTCGTCAGTTGCTGCACAAACACCGCGATTTATGCCGTGACCCAGACTAATTTCAGGCAGCAGCTGAAGAATGTGCTGAAATATCCCTTTACTCAAATTCATCAATCAATCAAATTCACTCATTAATCAATCCATCCAGGATTTTCTCATTTCAGTTCAATATTTCTGCAATGAAGCAACGTGTCGCTATGGTCAGAGATTGAGGGTAGTGCTGGTTTATCCAACCCTATCCCACACGATTTACAGGGAAACATGTTAATGTTTCTCTCAACTCACAGGCAAAAGAGAAAAGACATCATTCCACTGACTGCATCCATAACTTCAATATGTAATTGACGTTCATTAAAAAGTGCCAAGCAGCACAGCAAACCATATTGTTATTTGTCTTTGTGTTGATGAAACTCAGCTGAAGAGAGATGGACTCAGCCCCAAGGGAACGGAAGGTTTTCGGGACTGAGCTCGGGAGTTGGGTTTAAGTCACCCTGTCTTTATATTCACCTCTGGGTAATCTCTGACACATTCCCTCTCTCCTGTCCCTCCTCGCTCGCTCTCTCCCTCTCTGCCCCACATTTCTCAGCACACCCCTGTTCCTCATCCCTCTCTCCATTCCCTTCCTTCTCTCATTCCACCGACCCACCCTCTCCAAACCACTCCCTCCATCTCTCCTGGCATCCTGTCTCTCTCTCTCTTCCTCCTCCTCGAATGTCCACACCCCCTTCTCTCACCCTCTGCCTGTGTGAGCCTCATCTCCCACTCTGTATTTTTCCCTCTGACACGACCTCTCCCTAATCCCCTATCACAGTCTTTCCCTCTCTCCAGCCCTCACCCCCTCTCTATCTCTCTCCGCATCCTGCTCTGTACCTTTATCTCTAACTCCCTGCCTCACACTCCCTGCCTTATTCCTTCTCCATCCATCACTCCTTGTCCCTCATTGTTTCACTCCCATCCCATCCCTTGCTCCCTCCCAGTCCATCACTTGGTCCATCACTCTGTCCGTTGCTCCTGCCTTGCTTCCTCCTCACTCCCCTCTCATTCCCTCCCACGCTACATCTGTCGCTCACTTTCTCCCTCGCTTCCATCCAATCCCTCACTCGCTTGATTCCAAACCATCCCTCGCTCCAAACCCATTCCTCGCTCCCACCCTATGCACTGCTCAGTCCCTCGCTGCACCCCCACTCGCTTGTCTTTAACCTGTCACTCCCGCCCTCGCTCCCAACCCATCACGCTTGCTCCCTCAGTCCATTGCACCCACCCTGTCCATCACTCCCTTCCCGTGCCTCACTCCGTCCCTTCATCATTTGCACCATGTTAGTTTCCACTTCTGTTCTGGCCCCTGCTGGGGTCACATCAATTTGACTTGTTCTTCTCTTGAGAAGTACCATGAGTTTATAAATTACTCAGTACACAGATACACGAGCTTCAAGCATCAGAGCAAATATGGTTGTAAAGATTCACCAATCTTGTTTATGTACCTGTGTCCAAAATGTGGACAGTTCTTAATGATCTCAATCTAAGTGTATAACCCCCTCCTAATGAACCTGACTGGCTTCCTGACCATTCCCTGTGAGTTGACTTCTCTCCGGATTGTTTCAGGTCAGTTTCTCTCGGGAGAACGTGTCACTGTCTTGATGATGTCACAATGCTGTCTCGTTGCCCCTGGCCACATTAACCATTTCATGTCCGGCTGTTTCTCAAGGAGCTGCAGTGCAGGTTCACTATGAATTTTACATGCCATTTCTTTCATTTATAACATATTATATCTGCACATCCACTGATAGCCTGACATTATGACACATATTAACATTCAGGTGTATTTATCAAAATGGATGCCTGTCGCAACATGTTCCCATGTTGTGCTGATCTCTCAGGAGGTGACCAGATTATCAAATATGGTTTCCTGAAACAAAATGTAAGTTTTGACGAGGAAATATATCAAATCATTCAAAACATCTCAACATTCCACTTTTTAACTGCAACATAGGTGGATACTAGATTGCAAGGTTCTCCTGAAGTACATCAGAAATCAATTATTCCATTCGTTTATCATGCTGAACAATATATTCAATACTTTCTATTTAAAATTGGAAGTTCCTTGATGCAGAAAAGCTTGCAGGGTTATTAAGATTGAAGAATGACTAACATTTGTTCGAAACACAGCCAGCATGACCTCAGAGGGCTGAATGGTCTCCCTCTCTGTTCTACCACATTGACTCTAGGATCCAATGAGAACAGGATCGGTTACTCTAACCTCTCCAAAAAAAAAACTGACGTCCTGATTCCCTGATGACATTCCTGTAATTCCATTATCAAACTTCTCTCAGAACTTAGCATCTTTCTGCAAAGGCACAACCCATATTTGGGCTCCTTTCTACTGAGATAGAATTGAAAAGGAGGAACATGATGTTGCACTCGTTTGAAACCATAGTTTGACTACACTGGTAGCACTGTCAACATTTGTCATTGCCATTTGGACAAAGGAAATAGAGGCACTGGAAATGTGTCACACAGATTCAAAAAAAGCATTGTCAGAACTGAAAACATGTAACCCTCAGGAATGTCTGGGAAGCTTTTCTCTAGAAAAGAGAAGACTAAAGGATGATCTGATGGAAGCCTTTAAAATGATGAAGGGGTTTACAAATACAATAGTGATTTCATGAGAAACCTCTTTACCCTGTGACAGGTCAGAATGCGCAATTCACTCCAAGAGCGCGAGATGGAGGTGAACAGAGGAATATATTTAAGAAGTTGGATGCACACATGAGGGAGAAAAGGAATAGACGGATGTGCTGATGGGGGAGATGAAAGAGGAGGCTGTGGGGCATAGATACTGATGAAGACTAATTGAGTTGATTGGGCAGGACACTCAATGGAACAAAGACAAATATATTTACTTCTGATCTAATTGGAGCGGTGAGGAAAACATTATTTCCTATCCAGGGCAAAATAAATTTACACCGTCAGCTTTTCGGGATCATCTCATTGGGAATGTGCAGTCCCAGGCTAAAGGAACATCAGCTTCATTGGAAGCAAAGTGGTGAGAGCGGCCAGATCAGAAGAAAGAAACCCTCTGACCCTCCCACTTTACTCACTGTCAGAATGAACATAGCTCAGTCTTGGATGTGATTTTCCATCATTTTCAAAACAATTCATGGGGTACAGTATCAATGTGTAGGACAGCGCTTATTGCAGATTTCAGTTGTCCTCCTTGAGAAGATGGTGGTTTCTGGGGCTGCAGCCTTTGAGGTGTATGGTCACCCACAATGTTGTGTGGGAGAAGGTCCAGAATTTTGAATCACTGAGAGTAAAGGAACACCCAATATGGAAGATTGTGATATTCAAATCCCAACTATTTCAGTGGCTCCTGTAGATCTTAAATGTGATGGTCATTTTGAGATTTCTGTCTGCAGATCATCCGTTTCTAACATCTTGTTAATGAGAATGGTGTGCAGTGTGGAGAAGAGCATGCAGGAGCTAACTGTCCCATGCATCTGCTTCACTTGATTTTCTGGACAATAGATGCTGTGTGTTTGAAATGTGCTGTCTAGCAGCATATATAATGCAGATTAACAGCAGATTTAACTCCAATGATCGTTTGTAAATTTTCTTATACTTCGACTGACTGGATGATTGAGTGAATCGTTTCCCACACTCAGAACAGATGAATGGCTTCTCCCCAGTATGACCTCGCTGGTGTACCTGGAGGCCATATGAATCTCTGAAAAACTTCCCACACTTGGAGCAATTGAATGTCCTCTCTCCTGTGTGGATGTGCTGATGTCTTACTCGGGCAGATGACTGAGTGAATTCTTTTCCACAACCTGTGCATATAAATCGCCCCTCCCCAGTGTGAACTCATTGATTCACGTGCAGGCTGGATAACTGAGTGAATACTTTACTATACTTCAAACAAGTAGATGGCTTCTTGCTTGCGGGAACTCACTGGTGTTCCATCAGGATGAATTATTTGCAGAATTTATTGTCATTGGGGAGGTGATGGCCTGTGGTATTAGACTGTTAATCCAGAGATGCATATAAACACTCTGGGGACTCAGGTTCAAATCCAACCGCTGCAGATACTGGAAGTTGAATTAAATAAATATCTGGAATTAAGAATCTAATAATGACTGTGAATGCATTTTCAATTGTTGGAAAAACCAACCTGGTTCACTAACGTCCTTTAGGGAAGGAAGCTGTCATCCTGACCTGGCTTGCACCACATGTAACTCTCGACCTGCACAATGTAGTGGGCTTTGAACTGCCCTCTGGGCAATTAGAGATGGGCAATAAATGCTGCCGAGCCAGTGTTGCCCCCACCCTTTGAATGAATAAAAAAAATCAGAGCAGGTGCCCAGTGGCAGCACATCGGTGTTTCCAAAGAGCAGATGAATCAGGGAATCCCTTCCCACATTCAGAGCAGGTGAATGGTCTCTGTCTTAGGTGACTGCTTTGATGAAACACCAACACTGACAGGGAATGGAATTCTTTCGCACAGCCCTCACATTTCCATGGTTTCTCCATTTTATAGCAGGTTTTGTGTCTCTGTACGTTCCTACTGTGAATGGTGTGATGTTTCTTACAGCTGTGAGAAAAGTTAAAGGTATATCAGGTCGCTGGAAGACTCTCACTTGGGTGCATTTGTCTCAGCACTTTTCCAGACAAACTGTTGTTTCAAACCTTTTGAAACAGGTAGATATTTCTTGATCTACAGTTTCAAGCCAATGACATTCAAGTGTGGCTTATTTCAGTGACATATTTGGGTCTTTACGTGATGGTTGTTTTGAGATTTCTGTCCGAAAATCTTCCCTTTCCAGTATCCTGCAAAAGTGTTATTATTATTATTATTATTATTATTATTATTATTATTATTATTGTTATTATTGTTATTATTGGATTAGAAATTCGGTTACAAATTCCATACAATCAAATATAATTGAGCACTTCTTGTCTGGACAGATTCTGCTCCCTCCCTGGGTTCACTTCCTTTCCTTTCAGCTGCTGAAAGAAAATAATTTCACACCAGAATTTTAAAAAAAAGAGATTGGAATAAATTGTTTTCTTAATGATATCGGAGGCAGGAGGATGTTTCAGTCTGGATGAAGGACATTGATTAAGGCTATGTCTGCTGTAGTTGGAGGGCTGAGTGATTCCCTTCTCAAACACGGAGCAAGTAAAATGTTTCACCCCAGTGTGAATAGCTGGTGTTTGCTGAGTATCAGATGTCCGAGTGAATCCCTTCCCACACTCAGTGCAGGTGTACGGTCTCTCTCTAATGTGGCCATGCTGGTGTATCTGAAGCTGTGCTGATTTAATAAATCCCTTCCCACACACTGAGCAGATGAATGGTCTCTCTCCAGTGTGACAGGGCTGTCATAAGTGAGGTGGGAAGAACAAGTGAATCCCTTCCCACATATGGAGCAGGTGAATGGCTTCTCGCCACTGTGAACACATCGATGTTTAGTGAGGCTCAGTAACTGACTAAACTGACTGAAGCTCTTCCCACGCTGAGAGCAGATGAACGGCCTCTCTGCAGTGCGAGGCTGCTTATGTGACCCTTGTCTGGATAATAATGTGAATCCCCTCCCACACACAGGGCAGGTATATGATCTCTCTCCAGTGTGACCTGATTGTGTGACATTAGAATGGATGAAGATTTGAATCCCCTCCTACACACACAAGAGGTATCAGTCTCTCTCCAGTGTGAACTCGATTGTGTGGCATTGGGCTGGGCCATGAATTCTATCACTTCCCAGACACAGAGCAGATGAAACTTCCTTCCTCGTGAAGAAATTTGTGTGACATTAGGCTGGATCCCCAAGTGAATTCCTCCCCACATGTGGAACAATTGAAAAAATTCTCCCCCGTGTGAACAGGTCGGTATTGAATGAGACCTTCATAGCTCCTAAAGCTTTTCCCACAGTCAGAGCATTTAAGAGGTCTCTTGTCAGTGTGAACCCACTGGTGTGACACAAGTCAGGATGACTGAGCAAATCCCTTCCCACACATTTAGCAGGTGAATGGTCTCTCCCTGGAGTGACGGTGACGGTGAGCTTCCAGCTGCCTGGGTATTTGTATCCCTTCACGCAATCCACACATTTCCACGGTTATTCAATGATGCTGATCTTCAGGTATCACTCCAGATTGGATGATGTGCTGAATCCGTGTCCATAAACACAATGCGTGTCCAGTTTCTCTGCTCTGTGGATTTTTATTTCCCAGAATGCGAACTGGATGATGTTGAATAATCTCTGCAGTTAGCTCACTGGAACATTCAGAATCAGGTGTGTCAGTGTGCGGGCGTTGGCGCTTTCCCACTCACACTGATGTTTGAAATCTTTTCCCACAGACATACCAGATAAACATATTCCCTTCTGGCCCTGATGAACTGAATAACTCAGTTGGATCTTGACACAGTGTTTGATTTGACTCTCCCAGCTTCAATGCCTTTCTTTCTATTACTCTGCGAAATATATGCAAACATCATCACTGCTTGTACACGGTAAACTCTCAGAAGAAACAAATTCAATTTCTGAGAAATATTCTTCCTTTATTGCACCCTCCCCAAGACTTATGGCCCACACTAAAAGATGTGAAAATCTTTGCCAAAAGCAAAAGCAACATTCCTGAGTAAATCAGGTTGTTGTTCCCGGCATCTGTGAGGCATTGCATACCCTGAGGTACAAACTTGTGATGGGAAGTACCCAACCCAGTGGTGGACTCTACAAGCTCCCTGTCCAGAGAGGGGTCACAAAAGAGAGATGGTACCCTTTGGGGTTAGTAGGAACAGCCGATGCTGGGGTCTGAGATAACAAGGTGTGGAGCTGGATGAACACAGCAGGCCAGGCAGCATCAGAGGAGCAGGAAAGCTGACATTTCAGGTCTAGGGCCCCTTGTCAGAAATTGGGGGAGGGCGCTCTAAAATAAATAGAGAGAGGCAGAGGCAGTGAAAGAAGGTGGCTTGAAAAACAGATAGAGGGAGAGAAGTCAGAAAAGTCAAGGAGGTGGGGATGAAGCTCAAAAAGGTGAGTGTTGGTAGGGAGTTGCGATGAGGATTGGTCAGTGAAGAGGGAGGGGCGGGTAGGTGGGAGAAAAGAAAGACAGGTCAAGCTGGTGGGAATGAAGCTAGTAGAGGTGGGACAGAGACTGGGATGGATAGGGAGGGAGTGAGGGACAGTGACAGGGAGCAAGGGGCAGGGAGGGAGGGAGAGAGAGCGAGCCAGGGACAGCGACAGGGAGGGGTCTGTGAGGATTAGCGAGGGAGGGAGGAGCAGGCACGGGGTGGAGGGACAAGGAGGGAACAAGGGATAGGGACAGGAGGGAAGGACAGAGAGGGAGCCAGTGACAGGGACAGGGAACGACAGACAGGGAGGGACACAGGGTGGGTCAGGGACGGAGCCAAGGACAGGAATGGAGAGAGACACAGGACGTGATAGACAGGGACAGGGAGGGATGGACAAGGAGGGTGAGGGACAGGGAGGAAGCAAGGAGCATGGAGGAGGGCAGAGAGGGTCAGGGAGGGGGACAGATATAGAGGGAGCAAGGACCTGGGAGGGAGTGAGGGGCAAGGAGAGGGACAAGGGCAGGAGGAGGGAGCAAGGGATGGGGAAAGATCGAGGAAACAAGGGCCAGGGAGGGAGCAAGCAAAGCGTCGTGGGATGGGGAGGGAGCATGGCACAGGGAGGGAGCATGGGACAGAGAGGGAGTGAGGGGAAGGGAGCAAGGATCGAATAAGGAGGGAGGGAGGGAGGGACAGAGAGGGAGGCCAGGGGGAGTAATGCGGAAGGGAGGAATGGGGAGGGAGGGAAGAAGGTAATGAGGGACTGGGAGGGAGGGAAAGCGAATGGGGGAGGGAGGGACCGTGAGTGAGGGAGCGAGGGATGGGAGGAAGGGACAGAGTGGGAGCAAGGGATGGTAATGCTGGATGGGGATGGAGTGAGTGATTGAGGGATGGGGAGGGACCAAGGGAGGGAGCAACAGAGAGGGAGCGAGGGAGGGAGTGCCAGAGACGGAGCGAAGGAGTGAGGGAAAGGGAGGGAGGAATGGGTAGCGAGTGACAACATGGAGGGAGTGAGGGACAGGAGGGAGTGTGGGACGGGGAGGGAGCGAGGGAGCAAGTGAGTAAGGGTGGAGCGAGGGAGCGAGGGACAGGGATGGATTGAAAGAGGGATGGACGGGGAGGGATGGTGAAGGAAATGAGGGACAGGGAGGGAGGGACGGAGAGTAGGTCAGGAGGCAGGAAGGGAATGAGGGATGGCGAGGGAGTGGGGTTCAGGGATGACGACAGGGAGGAGGGAGTGAGGGACATGGACTGGGAGGGGCAGGGAATGAGGGACGTGGTGGGAGTGAGGGATGGTGAGGTAGCGAGGAATGGCGAGGGATGGGTACTGAGTGATGGGGATGGAGAAAGGGAGAAAGGGATGGCAACGGAGTGAGGGAAGTCAAGGGTGTGATGAATGGTGAGTGCGTGAGGGATGGGGTGGGAGTGAGGGAAGGAGAAGGAGTGATGGAGTGAGCAACAGGAAGTGAGGGGGCAAGCGACAGGGAGGGAGGGAGCAAACAGGGAGGAATGGAGGGAGACTGCGACAGGGAGGGAGATAGAAAATGAAAGGGGCAGGGGCTGTGGCCAGGGGATGGGGGATAGGGAGACAGTGGGTTGCAGAGATAAATGAGGGGCTTGAAAGGAGAGACACGGACAAGGAAGAGGGGGCAGAAAGAGAGAGAAAGTGGGTCAGAGGTAGAGGCATGGAAACAGAGACAGAGTGAGAGATGAAAGTGAGTGGGGAGGAGAAAGACAAAGGGTACAGAGGGGTTTAGGGGAGAGACGGGGATGGGAAAGAGAGAGAGAAAGACCGTGCTAGGGGATTATGGAGAGGTGGGGTCAGAGGGAACGATACAGAGTGGGAGATGGGGTTGACACAGTCAGCGGGTGAGAGAAAGGGTTGTGATATTCGAGGAGGAGGGAGAGAGAGCGACAGGACGCTGCGGGTGGGAAGGAGTGGTTTGGAGAGGGTGGGTGGAAATAGAGAAGGAAGGGAATGGAGAGAGGGATGGGGAGCATGGAGAAATGTGTGTCAGAGCGGGAGAGAGCAAGCAGGGAGGAACAGGAGAGAGAGAGAAAGAGACAGAGATATCCGAGAGGTGAACACAAGGACAGAGTTAAATAGACCCATCTCCTGAGATCAGTCCCGAAATCCTCCCATTCCCTTGCGGCCGAGTCTGTGTCTCTCCAGCTCAGCTTCTTCAACACAAAGACAAACAACGATACAGTTTGCTGTGCTGCTTGGCACATTTTAATGAACGTTAATTACATATCGAAGTTATGGATGCAGTCAATGGAATGGTGCCTTTTCCCTTTGGCCTGTGTGTTGAGAGAAACATTGTTATGTTTCCCTGTAACCCTCTGTGGGATAAGATTGGATAAACCAGCACTACCCTCAGTCTGATACCATAGCGACAGGCTGCTTCATTGTTGAAACATTGAACAGAAATGAGAAAATCCTGGATGTATAGATCAATGAGTGAATTTAATTGATTGATGAATTTGGGTAAAGGGATATTTCAGCACATTCTTCAGCTGCTGCCTGAATTTATTCTGGGTCACGGCATAAATTGCGGTGTTTGTGCAGCAACTGAGGAGCAACAGCATGAAGCCCAATTCTAACACAAACTGATATAGGTACACAGTGTCAAACCACAAATTAAACATCCGGTTCCATACAGAATACACCATTGCCGTTGACCATAAAAGGATGAAATTGGCTGAGACCATTTCAGTGTCAAACTGACCGTCCCCATTGGTGTGAGACCAGAGTCTCCTGCGGGCTCTGCTGGTCACTAAAATGTGTCTGACGGTGAAAACATTGAGCAGCAGAATCAGGAGAAATGGGAGAGTGGGGGTTAGAATGTGATGGAGGGACTCGATTGTGACCCAGACACGAGAGAAACGAACATCGATTGTTACATCACAAAACCAGGGTGTGTTCCCCAGCCAATAGCGAGCTGTGAGCATAAAATACCAGAAAATGTTCTTTAAACAGCTCAGCACAGTCACTGTTCCCAGAACCACAGCCGCCGTTTTCTCAGTGCAATGTTTACTTTTCAGCTTCTGGCAACAAATGGCCACAAATCGATCAAAGGTGAAAGTGACGGTGAACCAGACAGAACAGTCAGTGGCTGCATAAAGCAGGACGGCGTGGATATTACACATGGGGATGGACTGCCGGAAATAAACCTGTTCTGGATAAGCAATGGGAATGTGTCTCAATATCAGGTCAAGGATGATGAACAGTAGATCCGCCACTGCCATGGCCCCCAGGTAATGTCTGATACATGGAGACAATCCTCAGTCATTATAAAGCAGGACGTTGATCGTCATTACGTTAACTGTGAGGAAGGAAAACAAATAAATTATACATCAGTCTGGAGGCAAAGTTACCAGTTTGATTGAGGACCCAGTGGCATTTTCAAAAGTATCACTGATAAATTGGTGGGGGGGAGCTGAAATAGCAAATAATAAGGTCTCGATTTTGTTTACGAGAAACACAACGTAAAACACAAGAAGTACTCCCGCCCCAAACACACAGACACATGTCCATAAGAACGGATGTTTTCTGGAACATTCCCACACACTCGATCACTTGAGAGCAGGCACAGGTCACTTCTTTACAGTTCCTGATACAGAGAGTGAAGACTTTTTCCTTCTGAAGGATTCTCTCCCACTTTCTTGAAGACAAACAGAGTGTAAAAATGTCTGCCTGTTCATCTAAATTGTGGTCAATTTTCGGTTGTGAAGAAACATGAACACAGCGAAAATGTATTTACCCCTTCAACTCACTGAGGGGATTTTGAAACAGTTTCTCCTTCTCCCGGGAACGGGATCATTTTCCTCAGGATCTCATCTTTTGTTCAATCTACTGACATCCAACTGTTCACAAATAATGTCAGTAACAGAATGTTCCGGGGAATGTCGGTTACGGAATGTGATGGAGTCATGAAAATCCACATCACAAAGGCCCTTCTGTCCATCAATTTTGATGAGACACTCTCAGCCTCGCGGTGGAAATCTCTCCCAAAAATCAACTCAACTGGAAAACACAAATTAAAGGCATTGCCAGATCAGCTGAAGTGGTCAGTTATCTCACATTCTCAATCCACCTCACAAGCCCAGCCCAGACAACACAAACCCAGATGAAATATCTGTTCAGCATGGAGCACTGTGCAGAGCAGGCCAGTGTCCTGCTCAATACAACCAGGCAATCTGTCCAGAATGGGACACTGTGCAGGCCTCACCATTCAAATAGATATCAGTCCAGCACGGTGAGCTGTGCAGACCACACCCGTGCATTGATCTTTCACCGTGGACCAGGTATCTCTCCAGCGCGGGTGGCTGTGAAGTGAACACCACTGACTGTTGTGTAAACCCGAAGCAGTTACCCTCCCAGTAGATCTGTACAGACCACCCCAGTGCAGTGCTCGGTAACGCTGTGTTATGTCGCTGCCCAGCCTGGGGAAACTTGCAGCCCATGCTGGAAGTGACAGGATGTTTGGCTCCCAACCATTTACAGCACCATATCTCCAATGTGCTATGACGAGGAGTGCCATGAGAGTGATTATCACTGCCAGAGAGAGATAGTGGGGAATCAGTTTAAATATGATAAAAAATGGGATGGTTGGACAAAGAGACAGAGGTGGGGCATGTTCAGAGTCAATGTCATGGAAGGATATGTTCACAAGTTTTAGAATGCTGACATGTAGACATTTTGATAGCATATGGCAACATGGGTCAGTTTTTCAGGAATGATGCGTGAATAGGATATTGCTGTGAGTTGAGATGATGGACAGTTTTGAATGAGCATTTGTACTGTTTTTGTGACTGAGTGTGTAGTGAGCACAGTCTTTGACTCATTGGACTGAAAGTAACAATAATTTATCTTAGTGTCACTTTAATTGAGTGTGACAGATGGATAGTCTGCAGGAGGCCGAGCTAGTTTTCTGATGCTATCTTATCAAACTCCCCTCATTATCTACCTACCCCAGCACATGCCAATCCTCTCATTCAATGCCAGCCTGATTCTCCCACCCATCATGGCTGGTAATAGTTCCGATCGCCTGGATGGCCCGGGTATTCCATGATCCCTGGCGCAGGTGCCATCTTTAAAAGGCCAATGGACACACAGTTGAACTTTCCCAGTTTGGAGCCAGCCTGCATGGTTTACCCTGAGCCTAGCAGATTAGGGGCAATTGCACAAAGATTTATTGAAAGGGACACAGATGTCCTGGTGGATGGGCTAGTACAAAGGAGAAACATTCTTTTAGCATAGGAAACCACACCACGAGACCCACCGAGCATGGCCTGAGCTCACCACCCAGCTCACTACCTGCAGTCTGTAGAAATGTCCAGCAACACAGGATAAGGAACAATAACCTTCCCTGCTCTGTCAGGATAAGTATCATCGTATTCGCTATGCTCTGTCACTCTGTCTTTGTCTCTGTCTCTGTATCTCATTCTCTGTCTCTCACTTGAACACAAATGCACACACACACACACCTCCCCTACTCCACTACACTGACAAAGCTGCATGGTTTAACACTGTCGACTGATTCAATTCGGATGCCTCACCATTTCCCCCTCACCTACGGCATCATTAACTGCAGGGTCACACACACTGACCTTCATTCCCTCCCTCCCTTTCCCTCTTCCCAGGAGAAATAGCCTGGAAAGGGCCAAGCGGGGCTGTGGTGTTCCCCAAATCAGTTCCCTCACCGCCCTTCCTCCGACGCATGGGGAGGGCCCTGGAATGAGCTGGAGAGAACCAGGACGACCCGTGTGGAGATTCCAAAATATACACCTCCCACCAACCGAGTAAGGAGCAATGTTCAGTGAAGAGTAATCCTCACTTTAAACCCACTGTCAGTTCCATTTCCCCCAGCACAGCTTAGAAATCGTGTCCCCGATGCCATCTCCCTTTTATATCGAGTAGGTACAAATGGAATCCCCACGGTCTCAGTGGGCAGGAGGGTGGGCTCACAACACATCGTCTCCACCAGCTCCCAGGAAGGGGGCATGGAATCTCCCTCCTACACCTCCTCCTTCAGACAGACCAGATACTGAATCTAACCTGTAATATTTACTAGTCTCCCAACTTGTCCTCACATCTTCAATAATCAAGCATTGAAAATCTCATAGAGCCACAGTCCCCATGGGGCAACTGAAATACTGTCACACTCGCTGGAGTGAGCAAATACTGATGAACTCGCATGGAGTGACTCAAATAATGAAATGCTGTCCACAGAATAATAAAAATCCTGACACACACCAGATGGAATGAAGGAAATATAGACAAACCACAGAGCCAGAGAAATTCTGATAGGCTCCCCTTATTTGTGTAAGTATCGGTGTATTTGTGTGTGTATCTGTGTGTCTCTGTGTGGGGCAGGTCTGGGGAACGCATTGCAGAACATCTCCGCTCGGTTCGCAATAAACAACTGCACCTCCCAGTCGCGAGCCGTTTCCATTCCCCCTCCCATTCTTTAGATGACATGTCCATCATGGGCCTCCTGCAGTGCCACAATGATGCCACCCGAAGGTTGCAGGAACAGCAACTCATATTCCGCTTGGGAACCCTGCAGCCCAATGGTATCAATGTGGGCTTCGCCAGCTTCAAAATCTCCCCCTTCCCCCACCGCACCCCAAAATCAGCCCAGTTCGTCCCCTCCCCCCACTGCACCACACAACCAGCCCAGCTCTTCCCCTCCCCCCCACTGCATCCCAAAACCAGTCCAGCCTGTCTCTGCCTCCCTAACCTGTTCTTCCTCTCACCCATCCCTTCCTCCCACCCGAGGCCGCACCTCCATCTCCTACCTACTAACCTCATCCCACCTCCTTGACCTGTCCATCTTTCCTGAACTGACCTATCTCCTCCCTACCTCCCCACCTATACTCTCCTCTCCACCTATCTTCTTTTCTCTCCATCTTTGGTCCGCCTCCCCCTCTCTCCCTATTTATTCCAAGAAACGTCAGCTTCTGTGCTCCTGAGATGCTGCTGGGCCTGCTGTGTCCATGCAGCCTCACATTTTATTATCTTGGATTCTCCAGCATCTGCAGTTCCCATTATCACCGACAGTCTCTGCGCTGTTTGATGTCATGCATTACCACCCTCTACTGGTCTCCAAACGCCACTGCACAGGCAGCAGCAGAGGATGAGAACCATTGGGGATTTCCTCAAGACTAGATTAGATTAGATCACCTACAGTGTGGAAACAGGCCCTTTGGCCCAAACAGTCCACACCAGCCGTTTGAGTATCCCACCCAGACCCATCCCCCTGAACAGTGCAGGCAATTGAGCATGACCAATCTACCTAGCCTGCACATCTTTTGACTGAGGGACGAAACCGGAGCACCCAGTGAAAACCGACACAGATACAGGGAGAATGTGCAAACTCCACACAGAAAGTTGCCGAAGGCTGGAATCGCGACTTGGGTCCCTGGTGCTGTGAGGCTGCAGTGCTGATCACTGAGCCACTGTGCCACCCCTTGAGAAGGCCTTCGAGGGCAGCAGCTCACAACACCATCCAAACTGATTTCTTCTTCATGTACTTATCTAAATGTCTTTTAAATGTTGTAACTGCACTCACTTCCACCATTTCATCTGACATTTTATTCCATACGCGAACCACTCTCTGTAAAATAATTGCCCCTCATGTCTCTTTTAAAATGTTTGATCCTCAGAACTTAAAATATCCCCATTCTCTTGAAATTCTCCACCCCCCAAAAAAGATAACTGACATTCAACTTATCTGTGCCCCTCATGATTTATAAACCTTAGTAAGGTCACTCCTCAACCTCCTCTTTTCCAGCCTCTCCTTATATCTCAAACCATCCATTCCCAGCGACATCCCGGTCAATCTCTGCTTAACTCTCTCCAGATTAATATTATCCTTCCTATAACAGTGCGACCAGAACTGGACACAGTACTTCAGAAGATGCCTCACCTTCATCCTGTACGACGTGAAAATGACATCCCAACTCCGAAACTCAAAGTCTGAGCATTGAAGGTAGTGAACTAAATGCCTTGTTAACCACCCTGTCTATATGTGATACAAACTTCAAAGAATTATACCCGATGGCCTCGTCTCTGTTCTGCAACACTACCAAGGGTCCTAATTTAAATTGCATAAGCCCTGCCCGTGTTTGTTTTACGAAAAGCAATGTCTCACATTTAAGCAAATTTAACACAATCTGCCACACCACAGCCCAGTGAGTGATATTCCCACCCCCACTCACAACCCTGACATGTTTTGAAAGACCGCCCCACCTCCAGAAGGGCTGAAAACTCTGGCCTTTATTTTCCCAAAGACCCTGAGCTTGGTTTGCCTTGTGTGGGCAGGAGGATGCGTGTGGGTAGGGGGTGAATTGCAGCCCAGCCGGTGGTGAGGAGACTCATTTTCTTCAGGTAAGAGGGGTTGTCATGAGTCCCAACTTATGCCTCTCTCTTCATGGGGTACGTGGAACATTCCTTTTTCCAGTCCTATTCTAGCTCCCCACCCACAACTCTTACTCCAATGCATCATTGATACCATCAGTACTGCTTCTCTTTCTTATCTGGAATTGGAAAACTTCAATCAATTTGCTTCAAATTTCCACCCTGCCTCACATGAACCTGGTCTATCTCTGATCCCTCCCCTCCATTCTTCAACATTTCTGTTTCTATTTCTGGGGGTAGACTGGCCACTAATATCCATTACAAAACCACAGAGTCCCACAGCTACGTCGACTATACATCTTCACATCCCACTTCCTGTAAAGATTTCATCACATTCGCTCAGTTCCTCCGTCTCCATGGCATATGTTCAAATGAGGACAGTTTCGACAAGGGAGCCTCCGGCACGTCCACATTCTTCCTCAACTGAGGATTCCCTTGCTCCGTTATCGACAGGGCCCTCAGCCAGGCCTGATCCATCACCCGCACTTCCGACCTTACCCCTTCTCTTCTCTTTCAGCAGTGACAGGGCTCCCCTCATCCTCACTGGCCATCCCTCCGGCACCCACATCCAGAAGATCGTCAGAAACCATTTCCGTCACCTTCAGCGAGTTGCCGCCACCAGGCACATATTCATCTCACCTTCCTTTTCTGCCTCCCGCTGGGACTTTTCCCTCCGGGACACTCTGTTCCATACGTCCTTCACCCCCAACACCTGTCCACAGCCCAACAGCACCTTCCCCTGAAGGTGCAACACCTGTCCATTTACCTCCTCCCTCCCCACTATCCAAGGGCACAAACATCCCTTCCAGGAGAAGCAACATTTCACCTGCACTTCCCAGAATCTAGTCTTCTGCATTCTCTGCTCGCAATGTGGACTCTTCTACACTGGAGAAACAAAGTGTAGACTTGGCTACCGCTTTCCAGAACATCTATGCTCTGCTCACAAAAAAAGACCCTGAACTACCTGTTGCCTGTCACTCTAACACACAGCTCCCTGGCCAACATCTCTGTCTCTGGCTTGCTGCAGTGTTCCAGCGAAGCCCAAAGCAAGCTGGAGGAACAACACCTCATTTTCCACTTGGGGACCTTACAGTCCTCCGGGCTCAATATTGAGTTCAATAATTTTAGGTCCTAAACTCCCCCATGTCCTGGCCCCCACCCAACACCTTGTTACCACTCACCCTGCCATTACACACCCCCTGTTGTTCCTCAAAAGCAGTCCCCATTAACAGCTATTCACCCTCCCAGCCTGATCGCTATCATCTCCTTCGTCTGTCCAACTTCTTTGTCTCTCTTTGGGCCCTATCATACATTTATTACGGACCCCACCCACCTCCCTAATTTTGG
Source organism: Stegostoma tigrinum (assembly GCF_030684315.1). NCBI lineage: Eukaryota > Metazoa > Chordata > Chondrichthyes > Orectolobiformes > Stegostomatidae > Stegostoma > Stegostoma tigrinum. The sequence goes on from NC_081363.1 coordinate 92,392,959, forward strand.
CATATAAACTGACATTTTCCCAGCTTCCATCACGTCTGAGGAAGGATCAGTGGACCCCAAATATTAACTCTGTTTTGGCCTTAACGGATGCTGCCAGACCTGCTGAGCTTTTCCAGCAAATTTGTTTTTGTTCCGAGAATATAATTTATTTTATGACATTAGGAGAAGGGCAGTCACACGTTAGAGGCGGGAAATAGTGATCTGCAATATGATCTTTGGGATTAGAAATTATGCTCTTTTGTCGTGTCTGGTGTTCAGTCATGTCTAATCAAGGCTCTTCAGAGTGCAGAATATGTCTGCAGAATTTTGTTCCCTAATACTGCAGTCTACAGATATAGATGAACTGTCAATGCTGGAGAATCTGAGATAACAAGGTGTAGAGCTGGATGAAAACAGCAGACCAAACAGCATCAGAGGAGCAGGAAAGCTGACATTTCAGGTCTGGACCCTTCTTCAGAAATCGTGGATGTTGGGGGTGTGTGGAGGGAGGGAATGGGATTCTGGAATAAATAGAGAGAGTAAGTAGGAGGCGGATGGAAGATAGGTAAGAGAGCAGATAGCTGGAGAGGACGAAGATCAAGGAGGCAAGGATGGAGCCAATAAAGGTGAGTGTAGGTGGGGAGATAGGGTTGAGGTTTGTCACTCAAGGGAAGATGGACAGGTCGTTCAAGGAGAAATTGGTGAGGTAGGTAGATAGGAGGTGGTGGTGGGAGTCAAGGTAGGAGGAGTGGATAGGTGGGAGTCAGGCTAGGGAGGCAGAAATGAGCTGGGCTGGTTTTATGATGCAGTGGGAGCACGGGAAATTTTTGAACCTTCTGAAGTCCACATTGACACCATTGGGCTGCAGGGTTCCCAAGAAAAATATAAGGTGCTGTTCCTGCCTCCTTCGTGTGGCATCGTTGTAGCACTGGAGGAGACCCAGGATGGACATGTCGTTTAAGCAATGGAGGCGGAGTTGAACTCGTTCACGCCTGGGAGATGCAGTCGTTTGTTGCAATCCAATCATAGGGTTCCACAAAGTAGACTCTAAGCCTCCGCTTGGTTTCCCCGATGTAGAAAAGGTCACATCGGGTACAACAGATACAGTCTACCACATTGGCAGATGTGCAGGTGAACACCTGTTTGATGTGGAAGGTTCCCTTTGGGCCTGGGATGGGGTTGAGTGGGGAAGTGTAGGGGCAGGCGTAGCACTTCTTGTGGTTACAGGGAAAAGTGCCGGGGATGGTGGGACTGTTGGGGAGTGTGGAGCGGACAAGGGAGTCATGGCGAGAATGGTCCCTCCGGAAGGCAGATAAGGGTGGGGAGGGAAAAATATCTTTAGTAGCGGAGTCAGATTGCAGATGGCGGAAGTGCCGGAGGATGATGCAATGGATCCAGAGATTTGTGGTGTGGTACTTGAGGAGAAGGAGGATTTTTTTTGTTGTTATTGTGGGGAGGGAGATCCAGTCGACTGTGTTTTTGACCACTGTGAAGGGGAAGTTGGGGGCCATGAAAAATGAAGACATCTGGGATGTGCGGGAGTGGAATGCCTCATCTCGGGAGCAGATGTTGCGGAGGTGAAGGAATCGGGAATAGGGGATGAAACTTTTTCAGGTGTATGGGTGAGATGGAGTGCATTCTACACAGCCGTGGGAGTCAGTAGCCTTTAAATGGATATTGGTTTCTCTGTGTTTGCCAGAGATGGAAACTGAGAGGACACGTAAGGAGAGAGAGGCATCAGAGATGGCCCAGGTAAACTTAAGGTTCGGTGGAAGGTGTTGGTGAAGTGGGTGATCACAGATGTCCGTGTTCCTTCTGGTAGTATGAGGCAGCACCGATACATCATCAATGCAACAGACGAAGAGGTGGGTGCGGGGCCAGTGTAGCTTCTGAAGAGGAATTGTTCCATGTAACCTACAGAGAGGCAGGCATAGCTTGAGCCCATGCGGGTACCCGTGGTGACCCACCTCTTTCTGTAGGAAGTGGGAGGAATTGAGAAGCTCTTAAGTGGGACGACGAGTTCAGCTAAGCCGAGAAGGGAGTCAATGGAGGGGGTCTGGTCAGGCCTGCGGGACAGGAAGAAGCAGAGGGCTTTTCAGCAACCTGCATGGGGATTACAAGCATAGAGGGACTGGATGTCCATGGTGAAGATGAGGTGTTGAGAACCAGGGAATCAGATGTTTTGGAGGAGGCGGACGGCGTGGGTGGTGCCACAGACACAAGTGGGGTGTTCCTGGATCAAGGGGGAGAAAATGGAGTCAAGATAAGTGGGAATACGTTCAGTGGGGCAGGAGCAGGCGAAGACAAAGGGTCGACCAGGCAGGCGGGTTTGTGGATTTTGGATCATGGCCAAGCAATCAAAGATGTTAATAGTTTATCCCAATGGCACAGCACATGCATGCAATATCCTGTCGTTGAGGCAAATACCTTGCATTTGTTCAACACTGAAAAATCTTCTCTGTGTAATTCAGTAAAGTTAACCAGAATTTGATAAATCCAAACTCAGCTGAAAGCTGACATTCAAAATGTGACTCAAAATCTTGGTATGACTTTGGCCTTGTGTTATGGGTACCCCCAATGCCTCTGTTCCAGAGCTCTGGATTCGATTCCCATCCCCGAATCTGTGGTAATGTCACTAGCTCTGGACCAAAAGTTCTGGATTCAAGTGCTGCCAGTCGCAGAGGTGTGTCACAGCCTGTCAGAACAGGTTGATGAGCAAATATACAGGAGAGTAATGTTGCAGATTCAGGGGCCATCACAGTGTGGTGGTAGTGTCTCCACCTTTGGGCCCAAAGGTCTAGATTCACATCCCACTGATGTGTTTCATACTATGTCTGTACAAGTTGGTTACTTTTTTTCTAGAACTGTGACTTGATGGAGAAGGAAGCGGTATCAGTGTTGAATTTCAGAATTCAGACCCGGGATAACAGAAGGCACAGCCATTCGTGTTGATTGGAGTAAAATGTACACCTTATATGTTTATAAAATCATGAAGGGCATGGATAGGGTCAGGGTCTTTTCCCCAGAGTATGGGGAGTCAAAAATGAAGAATCTCGCAAGTTTAAGATGCGAGGGGAAAGATTAAACAAAAACATATGAACGAACTGCCAGATGAAATGCTGGAGGCTTGTGAAAACATCATTTTAAAGGTATCTGGATGGGAAGATGAATTGGAAGGTTTCAGTGGAATACAGGGCAAATGTTGGCAAATGGGACTCGATGAATTTCGGATACCTGGCCAGCATATGCACGTTGGGCCAAAGGATTTGTTCCCATACTGTACACCTTTATGATTCATTCATCCAAATGATCAAGATCTCTTTGTAATCTTGGATAAGCTTCCCTGTCTACAATCTCAATGTCATCCATAATAATGCTAACTGTGCCTTCCATAATTTTCACCCAGATCATTTTTTTTTTGTAAATGAAAAACAAAAAATAAATCCAGCACCAATCCCTGTGGATCACCGCTAATCACAGGCTTCCAGTCTGAAGGACAAGCCTACATGACCACCCTATCTCCTGCCATGAAGCAGAAATACACACACGCACACACACACGCACACACACACAGACACACAGTCATGTCTTTAAGACAGAGATGGATACATTTTGATTAATAAGCAGATCGAGTGTTATGGTGAGAAGACAAGAGAATGGTTTTGAGGAACACGTCAAGCATAATCGAATGGCAGAGCAGACTTGATGGGCCAAATGGCTAATTCTGCTCCAACTTCTCATGCTAATGGACCTGAAGGTATTGGGAATATTTTTGCAAGAGAGCAGTGACGGTGTGATATTGATAAATACTTTACTGAACAGAGTCAATCCGAATACGAAATAGGTTTGAAGGGATGAATAGCCTGCATCTGTTTCTATTTGTTGTGCTCTTAAAGGAGGGCGTAACTTGTTCTGAGGTTAACACACTTTGAGGACTCTCCCAATTAAGATTGAGATAAGAATGTTTCTTTCTCTTTAATATTGTGCTGTCTGTGGTGTACTCATTCCCAGGCAATAGTGAAAACTGGATTAATCAAGGCAGAGCCCAACTGGCTGTTAATGGAGAAGAGAGGCAATTATTGGGCATAAAGAGGAAAGGGGTGTTCAGCCACTAACAGATCAGCTTTGATCTTTTCAAATTGAGCAGAAGGCTCGACGGTCTGAATGGCCAACTCCAGTTCCTATCCTGGTGTTGATCTCTCACTCCAACCCTCTAGGCTGTTACAGACGAAAAGGAAGCCCCCATTCCTAAAGTCAAAGCTGTTACCCCTCAAAGGAGTTACACAGGACTAGAATGAAGTACTCAGACATAGAGTCATAGAGACACAGAGATATGCAGTGTCCAAATGGACCCTTCAGTCTAACTCGTCCATGCTGTCCAGATATCCTAAATAAATCTAGGGTCCATTGACCATCATTTGGTCAGTACCTCTCTAAACCCTTCCCAAACATTTACTCATCCTGATGCCATTTAAATGTTGTAATTGTACCAGCCTCCTCCACTTCCTCTGGCAACTCATTCCATAAATAAACCACCCTCTGCATGTAAATGTTGCCCCTTAAGTCCCTTTTAAACCTTTCCCTCCCTCCTTAAAGCTATGCCTTCTCGTTTTGGACTCCCCCACCCCGGGGAAAAGACCTTGGCTGTTTACACATCTGTGCCCCTTATGGCTTTGCAAACATCTGTAAGGTCACTCGTCAAAGACATTTTATTTTATTTTGTTGTGGAGCAATTGTGACAATTTTTCCACACAGCACCCACGGCCAAAAATGAAATGAATCATTAAGATTTTCTGTATTTGTGGTGTTTGTAAAGGGGCAAAAGTAAACCGGGCTAATCAGAATTCTTCCCTCTTCCTCAGTATGTGGAAAATAAAGCGTCTGATTGAGAGGGCAGACTAGATTTATTACTGATTCTGAAAGGCAACATTTTTGGTCACGCAGCATGTTAATCAAGTGTTCGTCTATATTCTGTGCTTGTATTTTAAACACTCAGGGGTCAGAATCATTGACAGTACAACGTCTACCTGATGATCTGACAACAAATAGCCCTAATGGTGTATTGCTGAGCTCAGATACACCCCGACAACCAGCTGCATACCACAGGAGAGGTCTGCAACGTTTCTCGGCTGCTACACAGTGAGTCCTAATCTGCCACCAGGAAATGCAGAGTAGAGATAAGTATTTATTTTCAGTTTGGAAAGGTGCAACTACTGGAATTCCTCAGGGATCAATGTGAGGTCATCAACAGTTTACAATCTAGATTAACTATTTGGACCAAAGTCTGATAAGATTGGAGCTCAGTTTGCTGGTACACCAATACAGTTGTCCAAGAAGATGTCAAATGGAGGCTGAGAGAATGTACAATGGAGTACAGACGGGTATCAGTGAACAAAATTTCAGCAGTGCAAATAAAACAGTACAATGTGGGTTCTGGCATCTTTGTGTTTTGGGGAAAGGGTAAAACGGCAATAAATTATTTAATTAGAGGGAGAACGCAGAGCTTAGTGCGAAAGAGTGAGTTGTGCGTCCCGGTACACAAATCCTACAAAGTTCATCTGAAGATGTCACAAGTGATTTGGAATGTTATTAGAATGGTGTTGTTTCTTGTAAAGGGTGCCGTGTATAATCTTAGGCACAGAACATAGAACATAGGACAGTACAGCACAGTGCAGGCCTTTTGGCCTACGATGTTGTGCTGAAATTTTACCCTAAACCTAATGCCTATCTCCACCCCTAACTTATACTATCATCCATATAACTATCCAACAGTTGCTTTAATACCCCTCAAGAGGTTGACTCCATTACGCTCTCTGGTGATGCGTTCCAAGCCCCTACCACTCTCTGAGTAAAGAACTTACCTCTGACATCTCCGCTATATCTACCTCCTTCCACTTTAAAACTATATCCCCTCATAAAAGCGACCTCAACCCTAGGAAAAAGTCTCTGGATATCTCCTCTATCTATACCTCTGATCATTTGTACACCTCTATCAAGCCACCTCTCATCCTACATCGTTCTGAAGAGGAAAGTCCTTGCTCTCTCAAACTTTCTTCATTAGACCTACTCCTCCATTCCAGGCAACAACATGGTAAATCTCCTCTGCATCTTTTCCAGCGTCATGTGGGGCATGAATAGACTGAATAACCAAGGTCCATTTCCCAGGAGACGGGAGGCCACAAGTAAAGTGCTCAGGTAGAAGGTGAGAGGGGAACTCAGGACAACGTTTCAACGCAGAGACTGGTGTGTGAACAGAAAGTGTTGTCAGAAGTGATGAAGGTGTGTGCAGTTACACAGCTAAAAGGTGTCTGGATTGGTACATGAATAGGAAATGTTCAGAAGGACATGGACCAAATACTGGCAAATGGAAATAGATCAGATTATATATCAAGTCAGCGTGGACAGGTTGTACTCAATGATCTGTTTCTGTGCTGTGACACTTTCTGATTCAATAAAATGGGTGAGAAGAAATTCTAAAAGGACATTTGGAGTGGGAATTCTCTTCCCCAGAAATCTGTGGTGCCTTTCAGTGACATTTATTCAAAGCTAAGTTAATGAAATAGTTGACAGATATTAAGAAAATCAATTTATTTAAACACTGCAGTTAAATTACAACCAAAGAAAGAGGAACTTAGAATAACCTAAAAATACTGGGGAACCTAACAACATATTAGTTACAGCAACTATTACTAATTAACTATTATAGTATAGTAACAGCCCATTAACACACACATCGGTAAAAAAATAAAATTCGGACACAGGTTCTCACATGCACTTCTCCAATCCAGGAGGAGAAAAAATCATCCATGAAAAATTCAGCAGCCATGAGACATTTACTGAGGCTTCCAACTCTGTTGAGATCCCAATAGCTTCTGATGCAAACGAAAAGCAAAACTCAGAAATTCCAATCTGTGAAACCTCATCACACTCATTTAGGTTGGTTTAAAAATTTTAAAAAAAGGCCTCTCCAGCTTTTTACTCAAGTGGTTTACACTGCCAGCTTTGGGCCTCTGCTCCATCTGTCACTTCAAAGCATCCAGAACAAAATAATGTCATACAGTTACAGCTTTGTCACACTAGTTAGCACATTGAGCTGTTACACAGGAACCCGGGGAAGCTCAGTTCGGCACATGGCCCTGCTGTACAGCCCCTCGAGTCACTTTCACATGAACAGTCACTTAGATGGAAACAGAGTGATCATGGGAATTGCAGATGCTGGAGAATCCAAGATAATAAAGTGGGAAGCTGGATGAACACAGCAGGCCAAGCAGCATCTCAGGAGCACAAAAGCTGGCGTTTCGGGCCTAGACACTTCATCAGAGAGGGGGATGGGATGACGGTTCTGGAATAAATAGGGAGAGAGGGGGAGGCAGACCGAAGATGGAGAGAATAGAAGATAGTTGGAGAGGAGAGTATAGGTGGGGAGGTCGGGAGGGGATAGGTCAGCCCAGGGAAGACGGACAGGTCACGGAGGTGGGATGAGGTTAGTAGGTAGGAAATGGAGGTGCGGCTTGGGGTAGGAGAAAGGGATGGGTGAGAGGAAGAACAGGTTAGGTAGGCAGAGACAGGCTGGGCTGGTTTTGGGATGCAGTGGGGGGAGGGGAAGAGCTGGGCTGGTTGTGTGGCGCAGTGGGGGGAGGGGACGAACTGGACTGGTTTTGGGATGCGGTGGGGTGAGGGGGGAGATTTTGAAGCGGGTGAAGTCCACATTGATTCCATTGGGCTGCAGGGTTCCCAAGTGAAATATCAGTTGCTGTTCCTGCAACCTTCGGGTGGCATCATTGTGGCACTGTTCTTCCTCTCACCTATCTCTTCACAGGTTCAATAACTCTGCCGCATTATTCACATACGATGCTCTATGTAACTGCATTCCTGAGAGCTAATCAAGAGGTTGTTACAACGTTGATGTCTCCTTTGCCACAACAACTGCCAATCTAAAAAAAACCGTCTCTGGCCACCACTGCCCAAAACACGCACAGAAAGTATGGATTTCCCTGAATTTTCCTCTCACTGCTCGAAAGGTGCTTGGCCGTTTGAAAACTCTGAAGGTGGATAAATTAACCATATCAGATGGACTGCACCCCATAATTTGAAGGAGGAGGTTAAGGAAATTGTTGAGGCTTTGTTGGTGTTCTTTCAGTGTTTACTGGTGTCAGGGAGGATCCTAGGCGACTGGCAAATATCATCCAACTGCTTACCGAGAGAGGGACGCAGAAGACAGGAAATCATAGGTGGCCGGGCAAGTTGAAATTGTTGCTAACAAGGTTCAGTGGATCCTTCAGTTTATGAATACATATACAGACTATAAAAGCAAGGAAGCTGTGGATAATATTGAAAGTTGTATGATTAAGCTATAGCATCACAATTGTTAAATTTACAAGCAATGATCATTCAAACTGCTAATGCTGGAGTCAGAGAAACGATAGTGTGGAGCTGGAGGAGCACAGCACGCCAGGTAGCAGGGAAATTGATGTTTTGTACGGGACCGTTCTTCCGTCAAAAAAAAACAGCTACAAACAGCAGACTTGCAAGCGCGGTTGAAACAAAGACAAAACAGGGACGAACATACATGACAAACGAACTGTTGCCTCGGCCCTGTAGTTAGGATGCAGGGAAAAGCTTGCAAGTAAATACTCTAAAACAAATGTCAAAAAAGCACTATTAAAGTTGATTCTGTGGAGATCCCAACGTGTAACTATGCAGTGTGAATTGAAGAAGAAATAATGATGGATGTTTGAAAAGATTGCCGACACATTTCTCAATTCTTAGCAACCCAAGACACATTTTCCAGATGCAATACCATTTCACTTGTAGTCTTTCAATCCAGCCCACTGTTGTTGCTGCTGGAAATGCAGTCTCCTTTACACTGGTGGGAGCAAACAGAGACTGCCTTGCGGAACACTTCCACGCTGCCTGTAGGAACAACCCTGACCTTCTCATTGCTTCCCATTTCAATAAACTAGATTTCTTGTTCTGAAGCTGATATACTGTTCCAATTAAGCACAACTTAAGCTCGAGTAACACTTCATTTTACTCTTTGGTACTTTACAGCCTGTAGGGCTTAATATTCAATTCCAAAACTACATGGCATGATCCCAAATGACTGTTCTCCATTTTTCATCCATTTTCCCGTCTCAGTCTCCATATGGCGATAGATAACAAGGTGTAGAGCTGCAGGAACACAGCTGGCCAAGTAACATTAGAGGAGCAGGAAAGCTGATGTTTCGGGCCTAGATCCATCTTCAGAAATGGGGGAGTGGAAGCGGCTTCTGAAATAAATAGGGAGAGAGGAAGAGGCAGATAGAAGATGGATAGAGAAAAAAATAGGTAGAGTGGAGACAGACCGGTCAAAAGGGCGGTGATGGAGCCAGTAGAGGTGAGTGGCGGTGGGGGCTTATGGACGAGATAGGTCAGTTCAGGGAGGAAGCACAGGTCAATGGGGCGGGATAAGGTTACTGGTAGGAGATAAGGGTGGGGCTTGAGCTGGAAGGAGGGGACAGGTGGGAGGAAGGACAGATTAGGGAGGCAAGGACAAGCTGGGCTGGTTTTGGGATGCAGTGGGGGAGGAGACATTTTGAAACTTGTGAAGACCACATTGATACAATTGGCCTGCAGGGTCCCAAGCCGAATATGAGTTGCTGTTCCTGAAACCTTCCGGTATGCTCTTCAGATGCTACCAGGCTTGATTTTCTCCAGAAATGAATAGGCACAGCACAAATTTTCTGGAAAATATTGGACAGTGGATATTGTAAGTATGGAAAAAAAAGAGAAGCTTGAAGCTTTGAGGGAGGATCATTGGGCGTGAAATATTAACTGCTTTCACTCCTCAGATGCTGCCAGACCTGCTTAGTTTCTCCAACAATTTATGCTTTTGTATAAATCCCAAAGTTGTGTGTCAAACCTACTCAAACGCCCTGTCCAACATGGAGAACCATGACACAGGGAAGTGAATGACAGCAGAAGGTGCACAAAGTCATTGGTTCTGAAAGTACATAAGGCTGGAATCACTGACACTACAGAGCTCTGAATCATGGTCAGGGAGAGAAGCAGGGAGAAACACATTCACTTTAAACACAGAGGATGACGCCGCTGGAAGGGAAATGGATCGGATGTATATGTTAAAGGGCTTTGATGAATGTGACAAATTGGAGACGTGACGCCATGGAAAGACCCTCAGAACAATATGTATATTAAAATGGGAGTGTTACCACATCAGAGCCCAGAGTAGGTCACTGTGTATAGGGGCGGTGGAGACTCGGGGGACAGGCAGCACAATTACATTGCACGTATTGCAGTTCAAAACTGGTCACTCCTGTGGTGAGGTAGACCACAGCAACAGCAGAAGCAGAATTGTATTCGACCACAATCTGTAACTTTTTGCCGCGGATAAAACCTCAGTCTCCAAATACAATCAAACCCTTCAATGGCTCAGTTATGAGTGCAGCTGAACATGACAAGATCAAAACAATGTGAAAAAAAAAATTGATGGCAAACCGTTAAATCTGCTGCACTTGCTGCTTCCATTCCAAACAGCAGGACTAACATCCGATAGAGAGGGCAAAGTCATCACAAGCCCAACTGACCAGATCTAAGCTCTACCACATCCAGTCATAAAGAGTGATGGAGTCTTAAACAACTCACTGGAGGAGAGGGCTCCACAGATATCCCCATCTGAAATAATGCAACAGCCCGGCACATCAGTGCAAAGGACAGGGCTGTGGTACCTGTACCATGTTCAGCCAGAACTATCGAGTGAATGATCCATCTCACCCTCATCGTGATGCTAACGGAATCACAGATATCAGTCTTCATCCAATTCGCTTCGCTGCACAGGACACCAAGAAACAGCCGAACACAGCAGATACGACAAAGGCGATGGGCCCTGACACTGTTCCTGCAATAGGACTGAAGGCTTGTGCTGCATAACAATCCGTGCTCCTGGGGAAGCTGTTTTATCCCAGCTCCAACTCTGACACCTACCTGGAAATGTGGACAATGACTCAGCTATGTCCAGAGCAGTCAGGCAGCAGGGAAATAAATTGCTCACTGTGGATACTGATCGGTCCCCATGTGGAGATGGTGTTTGTTAGTGCTGTCCATAACTGAACAGCACAAAATGGCCAACAGCTGCCATGGTTAATGCAGCAGAATAAGGCTGACAATAACATCTTTGAAATAGAGAAGACAAAATCGGATGTAATGGGCTGAATGGCCTTACTGGCACTTGTATGTCTTATGGCCTTATGGTCTTATCTCAAGTTGGATGAATGTGCATAATGACATAGATTCTCACAATTAATATTTGATACCAATAGAACATCGAGGCTGCAGTTGATCGATAATACATAGATAAGAACATCTAGCACAAATTAGGTGTTTAATCAACAATCATAATTATGGATATGAATTAGCATTAGGAAAAAAAATCAGGAAAAGATTCAAACCAGTTTCATACAGGAAGAATCAACCCTGTCTTTATCATTACAGGGAGGAATGAATACAGAGATTACAAGACATTGAACATAAATTGTCTGAACTCATTAAGACACAACTTGTCAGTTACAGATTTCTAATATTAGTTGTAATCACATATCCTTTTGGAAAATGGTCAAAATCAATATTATTTTCCATAATGAGGATTCTTATCATTTGTGAAGAAATCACCAAATATTGGTAGCTAACACATTGCAGCTGTTGTTACTTGAATAGAGTATCCCTTGTGAAAAGCCTGAAGATAGGAAATAAGAGTCTCGAAGACATCATGAAGGACCAAGTGTTGACCACAAGCCTGTTTGTCACTTTGTAGTTTTGCTCAGGCATGTTTAAATTATACCGGTGATTCAATTACAGAGGACAATTGCTCCACTGACTAATATTAAACAATGTGAGTGTGGAGGTGGGGAGGTGCCTGCGCACTCTAAGTTTAAACTGTGTAAAGTAAGACATTCTGAAGCCTTGTATCTGCCTTTTTTTTGCTGTGCTGTAACTGATGGGTAAATCACAATACAGTTTACCTGATAATAAAATGTGAGGCTGGATGAACACAGCAGGCCAAGCAGCATCTCAGGAGCAACTGTGCTCCTGAGATGCTGCTTGGCCTGCTGTGTTCATCCAGCCTCACATTTTATTATCTTGGAATTCTCCAGCATCTGCAGTTCCCATTATCTCTGATACAGTTTACCTGAGCCTGCCCCACAACTCAGACTCATTACAAATACGAGATCAAACAGTGCTGTTGTGCGAATGTCACTGGATTTTTAATCCAGGACAGACTAATGCTCGTGCACTTGATGGAATTTAAAAACAGTTAATAAAATATTAAGATTTAAATTCTGGTGTCAGCAATACTTACCTTGAATCCAATGTCGATTGTTAACACGAATTTGCTTCACCAATGTACTTTCAGGAAGCAAGCCTACTGTGCATTCCTTATCTGGCCTATAAGTGATTCCAGACACACAGACATGTGCTAAACTCTTTAATGGTCTCTGAAACAGACAATCAAGACAGTAAACTGTGTCAGCGTGCTCCATGACCTAAACAGATCAAACCGATGAGAACACGCAGCTCCAGCCTTGTAACCAGAAAAGAGAATGGGAAACGCATTCCTGTAGAGCCTGCAGAGGCCTCCTTCCTCACATCTGAGAACTTGTGGGAACATTTACAGAACATTCCCTCAGATACACATAGACATTGGGAAAGGAGTACGCAATTCGTCCATTGAGCCTCTGTCATTTCTATGCCACGACCGACCGCATTTCCACTGCACTTTACACACACAATGTCTATATCCCCCAATGTGAGTGACCGTTGCTAAAATGTAGAGTAAGAACTGCAGTAGGTACTTTGGTCCATTGAGTTTTCGGCCTCAAATAACCATGGCTGATCTTTTATCTCCACCCCACCCTCCTGATTTCTTCCCATCCCTTCAGTGCCAAGAAACCCTAATTTATATTCAATGCTTTGGCTTTCAGAGGCTTTTGTGGCAAAGAATTCCTCAGGTTCACCAATCTCTGAGCGCAGACATGTATTCTCATCTCAATGCAGAGTGGCCTGCCTGTTCCGAATGCTGTGACCACTTGCAGTATACAACCCAGCCAGGGGAATAATCATCAGAGCTTCCAATCTGTCTCACCCTGTCAGAATTTTGTAGTTACACAGAGATCTCCATTTTCCAAAACATCAGTGAATACAGGTCCATTCGACACAAATTCTGCCCGCACAACAAAGCCTGTGATACCTGAGTCTAATCATCCTTCGCTAAACTCCCGCAACGGTGGGTCTTTCCTTTATTTGGTAAGGAGGCCAAAACTGCATACAACACTGAGCAATATTCGAGACGAGGTCTACCAAGGTTCTGTAAAACTGCAGATGATTTTCATTATTTAATCTTGGCTGACGTTGTCTGTGCTCATTATTTTCAGTCTCAATAATTTCTCCAAAACCATGTCTTTAATAGTTTCATTCTATTCCCTTTTTCTCACCAGACTTTGGTTTCCTAGTCCTGCTGGCAAGTTCTTTTTTATCCTTCTGTGAGGACAGAATTGAAGTAGTTGCTTCATAGTTCTGCCATTTCCCTTTCCTCCATTCTCCAGTTTCAGACTATAAGGAAGCTGCATCTGTTCTCTCTGAGCTTTCACATTGGCGCTTTCGAAGCTCTTCCAGTTCACTTATATAATGCTTGCTCATATACCCTTCAGAAACAAATCAATTCCTGTGTTAAGCTGACCTTCCACAAGCATACAATCTCAGAAGAATAGGCTCTCTGCCATCATAATTGCAGCACAATCTATATTAGTTCCACTTTTGTCAAGCAGGCCCATAATGGTGATTACTGAGACAATTCAAGTGCTCATCTAAGTACTTTTTCTAACGGTTGTGAGAGTACCCACCACAACTACAATGCCAAGAAGTACACTTCAGTCCCAAACATTCTCTGAGTGAAAAAACAATCCTCACATGCTCTCTAAACTTCAAGCCCTTCACTCAAGAAGTGTGTTCCCTTGATCTTAGCATTGTTTGACAAAATAAACTGCTGCTGTCCATCCACCCTGTCCATGACCCTTGTAATTTTATCCGTGTAAATTACGTCTTCCTCAGGCTTCTCTGCTCCGAAGTGAACAACCCTAGCTTGTTCAGCCTTTTCTCATGGCTGATATGCGCCATCCCAGGGAATATCCTGCTGAATTTCCTCTGCACTCCCTGCAGTGCAATCATATCCTTCCTGTTATGATGCATCCAGTACTACATACAGTATGTCATCTCTCCTAACCACAGTCCGGTACAGCTCTTATAGTCTATGCCTTGAAGGATAGAGGCTAGGCCTAAGGTCATTTATGCCTTCTTAGCTAAAGTAATCTCCTGTTCAATCACATTCAGGGATGTGTGGCAAAACACCCTTTGAGCTTCCTGGTGTGCTGCTATTCATTGAGTCGTCCCCTGTCTGTGTTTTTTTTTTCTGAATTGCATCACCTGCTATTTTTCAGGTTTAAATTCCGACTATCATTGATGTACCTGTCTGATAATTCCATCTCTATCTTCCTGTAATATAAGATTTTCCTCTTCACTTCCAATTGTACTGTTAATTTTTTTGTCGAACACAAGCTTACTGATCACACTCCCCCAGACCCCTCCACATTACATCCACATCATTTATGAATACCAGAAACATTAAAGGACACAGCATTGATCCCTGTGGTACACCAATGCACACTGGTCTCCACTCAAACAGCCATCCACCACCACTCTCTGTCACCTGCCGATAAGACAATTTTGGATGAACTTGCCGAGTCATTCTTGATGCCATGCAATTTTACTCTCTTTATCAGTTTCCCATGCGGAGATTTGTGAAATGTCTTGATGAAAAATCATGTAAATGGCCTCCTCGAAAAATTTCAATGCAATTCATGATAAAATTATGATACTGTCATGCTGCCGATCCTTGATCAAACTCTTCCTGAGAAACTCCAATTTTATGTCAGCCAAAATCATCAATCACTGCTTGCATATTATAGCACTCAGCTCAAGAGTTATCTTCAGAAGTCATCTTCTCTGATTCTTCACTTGCATCCTCCTTCTCCCAGGGAAAACCTCTGTGAATCATTCATGAAAATATCTACCAATGTTTTCCAGCTTCACACACAGCTTTTCTCTTTGGGTTTCTAATGGGCCCAAATTGTCCCCTGGTTATTTTTTTTCTGCTTGTTGTGCTTGTTCAATAAGTTGGGTTTCTCCCAAACCTGCCTGCCAGCACTTCTCCATGCCCCTGTGTTGGTTGGTCCCCTCTGTGTGAATGTTCTGAATTTCAATGAGATGTCCTCTCATTCTTTGAAACTGGAGAGAAAACAGGCTGAATTTCCTCATCAGACAATCATGGCATTTAAGGAATTCATCTGGAGAATGTTCATTGCAGTTAATCTGTCGTCAGTATATTCTTTCTTAGATTGTGACTCCAAAACTGTACACAATACTCCAGGTACAGTCTCATCAACACTCTCTGCATCTGCTAAAGAATGCATTTACTTGTTATTCTGACTCCTTTCTCATGAAATTAAAACTAGCTTTTTTTCCCACATGGCCATGGTATTCCCAGTACCCTTTGGTTTAATTTTACTCACTGACTCACTGACTCACTGCATAAGTTCAGAAAAGATTCCTCCTGAATATCCAACTACACCACATCCACTGGTAATCGATTGTCTATGTCTACAAGAAATACCGTCAGACAATTATGGTAAATTATGATTTTCCTTTCATAAATACATTACCATTCTTTCCAAATTTCAAATTACTTTCCAAATATCCAATTTCACATTCTTTATAATAAATTCCAAAAGATTTCCAAGCGCGAATGAGAAGGGAACTGGTCTGTGGTCGCCACACCCCATCTTCATCCCTTCGTAAAAAATGGGATTGCATTAATAACTTGCCATTATCCAGAATGGTTTTCTGCCTTTTCAGAAGGTACAGGAAAATTATATAGTGACCCCCAATGCAATCCATATGTCTATTGTTTCTTACTCCAAAATTCCAGTATGAAGTACATACAGTCCATCAGATTTATCAATACTCCCTCCAGTTATGTTCCCAAGGAATTCCTGGTAACTAGTATGAATGATCTTACTCTTTAGTTACACAAGTCCCATGGTCACTCAGCGTGTCTGGGAGATTTATTGGATCTTCCTCCATGAAGATAAATACAAAGTAATTGATTAGTTTCCCTTCAAATTCTCATTTCTCTGCAATAAATTATCCTGTCTGTGCGTTTATTGTTCCACATTTAGCCTTGCTTTTGTTTTCCTTTCCAATGTTAACAGAAGTTTGTCAGCAGTCTCTGTGTTTCTTGTTGCTTTGCATTCTTGCATCTGCTCGGCATCATAAAAAGCACCAGAAAATTGGGAATGCAGCCCAGACTTATCACGCAAGCCAAACTCCCATTCACACTCTTTATCTACTCTTTGTGCCGCTGCAGAAAGGCAAACAAAATCATCAAAGACCCAACCCTGGTGTAATCTCTTCCTACCACTTTCATCGGGTACAGAAGTTTAAATACAATTACAACAGATTCAAGAACAACACGTTCCCTACTGTTATTCGACTGCTGAATGGCCTTCTTTAACTTCAAGTCTTGTATTGATCTTGTTTTTGTACACCTCCTGCCATGACATTGCATGCCTCACTCTGTATAAACACCCTGTGATCTCTACATCCGTGTATGTTTTGATCTAGGTGTACTGCATGCAAAACAAAAAAAAATTACTGTGCTTAGATAAGTGTGACAATAATAAAGCAAATTGCTGTGTTTTTCTGAGTTTCTTGGTCTTACTTTTATTGGCCCTATATTTCTCCGAATCCATTGCTAACCAAAATATCTGGTATCTTTATAAACGGCTTCTTTTAATCTAAAATAATCTTTAATTTTTTTGTTAATCATTATTGAGCCAACTTTCTCTTTTGCTGGTTTCACTTTGCGGGATAAATATATATTGGACACCTCACAGTGTTTTTATAAAGAACAGACATTGCCTGTAATTTTCCAATTCACTGAAGGCAACTTGCCCCATCGACATTTATAGATGGCATGACTCAGACTTGTAACCACAGTTTCAAAAAAGCCAAAGCTGCTTTGCATTCAGATATCATGTAAAATTCAATATATTATAGTCACTATTTCCAATGTCTCCTTTACAGCAAGGCTTTCACTTTGGTATTCTGTTCACATAGCAACAATTCCAAAACAGCCTGATCACTAGCTCAGTGCTCAACATATTTTTGAAGCAAACCATCCTCACATACACGTTCATGAAGTCCATTTTTTCCCAGAGTTAGCAATCATTTTGCTTAAATAGTTTGGACACAACATGAAATTATCCATTTTTATGGTAGCACCCACAAACGTATACTTCTAATTTCCTGTTTTATAACCTGCTCAAAATGTTATTGAAATTTTTACTTTGAAACAATAATTCTCATGAATGTTTACTTCTCCTTGTTGTTTCTAAGGTCCATCTTACCAGATTCTGTAGAATCTGAGCAACGTGGGCTCTGGGGAGATTTAGATGAGGTATTTGGTAAGGCCTATCTCAATTTTGAGACCATTTTGCCACATCTAATCTATTCTTCCCGAACCTTATTGTAACATTTTCACCACATTTTCCATTATGCTGGTAGAGTACAGAAGGAGAATAAACTTTCAACAATGTGCTGCGTTCCTCCAGACAGCTGACACCTGGTGTGGAAACTTAAAACAGACTGTTGCTGCCACTGCACAGGGTCTTATTAAGATCACATCTGGAATAGTGTGTAAAGATTTAGTCTCCACACTGAAGAAAGGGTAGTGATAGCAACGAATGTACTAACTTATAAGGAAAGGAGGATCAGGTTGTTCCAATACACAGTGGAATTTACAAGAATGAAAGATGATCTTATTTTTACACAGAAGGAGTCAGCAACAGAAGCCAATTCCACAGCAAATGCAGGAATTTAATCTGCTTCTCCAGCCTGTTATACAGGAATGGCAAGTATACTCAAGCCTTCATCACAGTTACATGTGAACAAGATGAGGCTATTCAACTTCTGGAGTAGGATATACAGTTACAGGAAGAGGCCGAGCAGTTCGTCCATCCTATCTCACAGGACCTAGGTTATGACATGGAGCACTACTATCTCACTGCAAAGCAACAGTATCGGTCCATTCAGCCTCCACACCTCTGCGATACAAGAGATGGAGGATGCCACAAATTGACTAGAGGTTCGTGCACTGGAATAAGAACATGCCATTCAACCCATCAAGCCTGATGCACAGGAACTGAAAAGTACAATAAACAATTTGAAATCTAAATGGAAAATTATCAGTTAATTAAGCCACATCCTTGTTGGATGGGAGCAGGAGAAGAACACTCACTCCGGGATGGGGGAGGAGACCATTCACCATCTCGACACTGTTATGGAGGAATATGAGGAGACCCTTCAGGCCCTTGAACAACACAGCAACAGGAAGGTTTCATGTCCCCTCAAGCCACTTACACATAAACTAGAGGAGGACATTCAGACCTTGAGTCTTACTCAAGAACAGGAGTAGGACATTCTGGCCATTTAGACCATAATGCAAGAACACCAGGAGGACATTCAGCCCATCACGTTATAAACCAGGCATTGAATGAAACCATTCAGCCATTCATGCCTCTTACACAGCAACCAGAGCAGACCATTTACAGCCTTGTGCCTGTCGCACAGGAATTGGAAAGTGAACATAGAGTTTGTCGAAAAAGAAGAACTTTGAATTCACTATATTCACTAAGGAGTAAAAAGTAATGAGTAGACTATTGAGGTTGAAGGTAAAGTGTTAAATTTCATCAGCGAGGAGTTAAAACCATTAGATTTGCAAAGTCAAATCACAAACCATCGGAATCAGCATGGTTTCATGGAGAATAAATCATGTTGAATTATTTGATTGAATTATTTAACAATGTGACAGGCAATGTGGATAATGGGCATTCTGGAGATGTTATACATCTGGACTTCCAGAACGTATTGGATAACGTGCCGGACAAATGTTTAATCTGTAAAATAAGAGCAGGTCGGTTGGAGTAATTTATTTGCTCGAATAGAGAATTGGTGAACCAAGAACATGCAGTGAGATGGCATAAGGATGTGTTGGTTTACGATTGGAACTTTTGATGTGCTACAGAGTTCAGTGCTCAGGCCCCAACTATTTGCAACCTATTGTATTACTGGATTGAAAGTATAGATGAATCTATTCAACTGACATTAAAATGGGCGGAAAAGTAGCTTTGCAATGAAACTGTAAAGATTTACAAATAGAAATGGATAATTTCAGTGAATGGGCCAACATTTTGCAGTTAAACGTAATGTGGTCAAGTATGGGGTTATCCATTTTGTTCAGCAAAGCTAACCTTTTATCTCTATGTCAGAAAAAACTTCAGAGTGCTTAAGTGCAGAGGGATGGGGGTTACCTCGAGAATATCAGAGAAAATTCAAACTCAGGTCCAGTAGGTATTGAGGAAGGTAAGTGCAATTTCTGCGTTTAATCGCAGAAAGAGTAGAGTGTAAAAGTAATAGAGTGTAAAAGAATAGAGGGTAAATGTTTGAAGTGAGACTGCAACTGGGTAAGACGTTAGTGAGTCTGCAGCTGGAGTACCTTGTACATTTATGGTGCCCTGACTTGAGATGAGATGTAGTTGCATGGGAATTAGTTCAGAATAGCTTAATGAGCTTGATTCCAGAAATAAGGAGTTTGTTATGAAGAGAGATTGAACAGCTTAGGTCTGTACTGTTGGAGTTTAGAAGAATGAGAGGAGATTTCATTGCGTTATTTAAGATACCAAAGGGAACTGACAATGTAGATGTGGAATTCACGACCAAAGACGAAGAAACATTGACTTATGGAAAGTGGGCAGGAAAGTAGAACTGAAGCCAAGATGCCATCAGCTATGATTGTATTAAATAAGGGAGCAGGTTCGAGGGGCTGAATTGCTGACTGATGCTCGTCGTTCTTATTCAGCCCTTTGCATGTGCTACACAAGAATGGGGGAGGGGCTGGTTATCAACAGGAAGCAGAATCTCAGGACAAATCAGTGCTGATCAGTTTGACAGAATGTAACCAGTGGATGCACATGGTGGCCAGTGCTGGGTTGTCAACAATTTTCAATCTCTATCAATGATTTAGACGAGTGGAACAAATGGGCTGTAACTACACTAGGCAATGACATGAAGATAAGTCAGAAATTGAGTTATCAATAGAAGATGGATTCTGTAAATGGATACAGTGAGGCAAAGTCAATGGGTAATAGTTTGCCAGATTCAATATAATGTGGGGATTATTCCATCAAACTCCTGACTTGTGCATTGCAGATGGTGTACAAGCTTTGGGGAGTCAGAATTGAGTTACTCCCCATAGTATCCCTAAACTGTTACCCGCACTTTTAGCCACTGCATTCATGTGGGGAGTCCAGTTGAGTTTCGTTCAATGGAAAGTCCCAGGATGTTGATGTTGAGAGATTCAGTGACGTGAACACCATTGAATGTTGACGGGTGGCAGTTAGATTGTATCTTTTTGGTGATGGTCATAGCCTGACTGTTATGTGGTACAAATATTACTGCCACTTATCAGCCCAAGCCTGAATATTATCCAGATCTTGTTGTATTTGGGTACAGAATGCGTCTGTGTCTGAGGGGTCACGGGTGGTGCTGAACATTGTGCAATCATTGACAAACATCCGCACTTCTGACCTTAGATGAGGGAAGGTCACTGATGAAGCTGATGAAGTTGGTTGGGCCTTGGAAACTACCCTGGAGAACTCCTACGGTGATTTCCTGGAGCTGAGGTTATCTTCCAAAGTATCATATCTTACTCCAACCACCAAAGAGTTTGCCCCCAATATACATTGATTCCAGTTTTCATTTTTTCTGGGGCTCCTTGATGCTACTCTTAGCCAAATGCATCCTTGATGTCAACGGCCATAGCTCACACCTTCTCTTTGGAATTCTGCACTTTGGTGCATGTTGAACCAAGGCTGAAATGTGGTCAGGAGCGAGTGGTCCTGGTGGTGCACAAACTGGGCGTCACTGAGCAGTTATTGATGAGACATTTAGAAAATTTAAAAGCTGCAGAATTCCTAGCTGCTATTCTGCGGTTGTAACCAGCACAGTTATACGGTCTTGGAAGAAAAGTTAAGAATTCAGCAATGGCAATGCCATGAGATGTCAAATGGTGACAAGGAGATTCACCATGTTTATGATGGTCATTGTCTGATATTTGTGTGGTGCAAATGTTGACGCCACATGTTAGCCTAAGCCCGCACTTTGCCCAGATGTTATTGTGTTGGGAAATGGACATCTTCAGTATATGATGAGTTACAAATGCTTAGGGATATGGTGCCATCATCAGCAACATCCCACTCCCTGTGATGGAGGGAAGGTCACTGATGAAGCAGGTAAAGAAGTTTGGGCACCGGAAGTTCCCCTGAGGAACATTCTGCACAGAAGTCTTGAAGCTGAAAATAACTGACGTGCAAAAAATGTAATCCTATTTCCTGTAGGCCAGCTAAGTCTCACATCAATGGAGAGTTTCTCCTTGATTCCCATAAAACCATAAAAAACTAGGGACACCAGTAAGATGTTCCGCTGCTCAACCCTGCTCTGCCATTCAAATACAAAACGCACTGCAAGATAACCAAGCTTAAGCTGACAAGTGGCAAAGAATATTCACGCCACCCAAATGCCAGGCATTGACAATCACCAAAAAAGAGTCAATATAGCCACTGGCCTTGGCGTTCAATGATGTTAACATCACTGAATGCCCCACTATAAATATCGTGGGAGTAACCATTGACACAGTGGTTACAAGAGCAGGTCAGAAGCTGGGAATACTGCAGTGAGTAACTTACCTGTTGACTCCCCAAATCTTGTCCATTGCTACAAAGCAAACGTCAGGAGTGTGATGGAATATTTCCCACTTTCCTGGACAGGTGCAGCACCAACAATGCTCAAGAAGCTCAACATCATCCAGGACAAAGCCAAACACTTGATTTGGTACCAGATCCACAAGCATCCATTCCGCCCAGCTCTGATGGTCAGGAGAAACACTACGTATCAGCTGCAAGAAAGACTGCAAAAATTCACCAAACATCCTCAGCACATTCCAAACACACGACCACTTCCAGCTAGAAGGAAAAGTTCAGAAGATACATGGTAATGTCACAGCCTGCAAGATTTTTAGCAAGGTCACGCACCATCCCGACTGAGAAATATATCACAGTTCTCTCGTGGTCACTGGGTCAAAATTCTGGAATTCGTTCCCGAAGTACATTGTGGATCAGCTCATAGCTGGAGGAATGCATTGTTTCTAGGAGGCAGCTTACCTTCACTTTCACAAGGGCAAATTTCTCTAGTTGAGCTATAAATGAACTGCACTCGCCCATCTGTGGAATGTGCATGACATCTTGTGGATGGCCCATGCTGCAGCTACTGTGAACTTGTCATGGAGGAAAGACATAATGCACCCTATTAACAAGGTTCTTAAAGTGAAAGCACAGTTCAGACACAGGATAACTAACAGTAAGAAGGGCAAGTGCAATTTCAGCTCAGTTCCTGGTCAATGATTGACCTGAAGATGTTCCTAGTGGGTGATTTAGTGATGACAATGTTGTTGAATATCAAGGGTGAGAGTCTGTCTCATTGGAGATGGACACTGCTGGCACTTCTGTGGTGCAAATGTTAATTGTCACTTATCAGCCAACAACTGGCTGCTGTCCAAGTCTTGCTGCATTTGGATCTGGACTGATTGGTGATCGAAGAGTTTGAGAATTGTAGTTGACTCATCATTACACGTCACATTTGGATCTATGAAGGAGATTGCTCAAAGACTGCCTTTTTTGCATGTATCTGCTGCCTTTGTCCCTCCAGGTGGTTTGGAAGGTGTTCTCTCAGCAGCTTTGGTGAATTTCGGCAGTGTACCTTTTTAGATGCAATATATTGCTACTCTGAAGCCTAACTAGTGAAGAGGTTGAATGTTTGTGAATGTGATAGTAATCAAATGAGCTGGTTTCTTTCGGGTCATTTTTGGAGAATATTCTGGAGAACACATATTTGTCTCCCTAAAGGCTGCCCACGATCTTTAAGGCAGGAGTCAAGAGATGTGTTACGTATTTTTGGATTCCTAGCGCCTGACTTACGCTTGAACTCACATTTATTTATATGACTCGTTCAATGCAGTTGCTGGCAAATGGTATTTCCCCCAGGATGATGATAAACATTCTTTTGGGGATGTAGGGATGGTAATTCATTTGATTGTTAAGGGAGTGGTCTGATTATTAAATATTCTATTTGACTGGCTTTTGTATAGCCCACTGTTATTTCTCAATTGTTCGACCAAGCATGATTATTTTCCAGGTTTTGTTGCAATGGAATCTGGACTGTTTCCGAGTCTGGGGAGACAGATACTCATTAAACATTCCCACGTTGTCCTTCTGATGGAAGGAAAGTCATTGAAGCAACTCAAGATGTTTGAGACTCGGACACTATCTCTCCTGAGGAAACACTGCAGTGATGTCTTGGATTTTAAATAACTGATGCTAACAACAACCTTTTATTTTTGGCTGGCGAGTTACTCCAAGCAGCAAGGAAGTTTTGCCCAGATTCTGATTAACACTAATTTTAATTGGGCTTCTATCGTCCCAGTCTGTCAAGTGGTGCCTTGATATTAAGAATAATTATGCTCACATCCTCTCTGGATTTCAGCTGTTTTGAACCAAACTTGGAATGAGATCAGGAGCTGAGCGATCCTGATGGAATACTGACTAAACGTCACTGAGCAGACTATTGCTGATTGAGCACATTTTCACCGACCATTTTTTTTTCAGGTTTGCATGGGAGACTGTACATCAGTATGTCAGTGAATGGTTGCAATGAAATTCCCCTGATTTTGTGTCCTGGGCCTTATTGGTTAACCACATTTTGGTAGGTGATAGCGTTCTCAGTGGACTGGAACAGCAAGGTGAAGGATGGGGCAATTTCTAGAGTCAAAAGTTGTCAGGGCCCACAGCTATCACAACTTTCAGTGTCTCCAACCATTTATTGAGAAATTGTGGAGTGAATCAGTTTGTCTTAAAATTGTCATCTGTGATGCCAAGGACCACTGCAGGACTCCGAAATGTAATATTTGATTGGCACTTCTGGCTTAAGACTGTTTCAAATGCTTTAGTTTTATTTTTTGCCCTGGTGTGCTGGGGTCTCCCAGAACTGTGGGTTCAATTGTTGGAGATCAGCCCCCTCCTTCAATGGTTTCTTTCATTGTCCACTATCTATTACAACTAAATGTGCAGGTCTGCAGAGTTTAGATCTGACCCATGATTGTGAGATCACTCAGCACTGTCCATCACTTGCTGCTTATGCTGTTTAGCATTGAAAGTGGTTCTGCTTGGTAGCTGAAGACAATGAGAGCTTCTTCCAGTTTGTCACCTCATGTCCAGGCCTGGCTGCTGCTGCTCCTGGCATGTCCTTCTGCACTTTTCATTGACCAGGCTTGATGGTAACTCTAGAGTGGGAAATGTGCCAGGCCATTGAGGTTGCAGGCAGTATGAGTCGCGCAGGAAGTGTTTCTGCTACTGCAAATGGTTCACTGCTCCTCGGATGCCTTGTCATTCATTGCTAGATCTGTTTGAATTCTCGCCTGTTTAGCACAAAGTTTGCTACATAACATGGTGGAGGGGTAGAAAATGTGAAAATGTCGCTTCCTTTCACAAGGACAATGCAATGGCCACTCTTCTTGATATATTAAACAGAGATGTGCATCTGCAGCAGCCAGATTGGTGACGGTACAGGTAAGTATATTTTTCCCTTTTATTGATTTTCTCATAACCTGCTGCAGAGCAGTCGAGCAGCCACAAGATCCAGCATCAATGTTGAGCATGACAGTGACGAGATCCCAAGAAGCTGCCCCCTCTTCCTGTTTCAGTTGAACAGGAATTAGCAGAGGCAGTGGTGATTTTGCCTGGGACATAATTTTGAACATAATCCTGCCTTACAGTCAATGTCTGACTGTTACTTGATTAGTCCGTGAGAAATATAATGCAGCTCAATTTTACATTTTTTACAGCAAAGAGTTAATATCACTTTTATTCTTAATATCACTATAAGTCTTTCTAAAATAAACCAAATGCATTTTTTTCACTTGAAAACAACTGAAGTGGAAATAATTAAATTACAAGAGTACACACTTAACTAATGCAGAATTTGGTGACTCTCATAAACAGCTGAATCATGTTCACGTCAGTGAACACATCATCTTGCAGTCAGCAAATCTGTTAAAAAGAAACTTAAAACAAAACACTTATATCAGCCGCAGTGCTACCCCGGGCCTCACCACTACCTCGAAAACACTGGCCATCTCCGAAATCTGTCCAGAGAGTATTGAAACCGGGCGTGGGCTGATATTCATACAATCCCTCACAAAGAACTGTTCGAGGCATCCCCAAACAACAAGGAAGTGCACGGGGCAGATTGGTCAACGAACTAGCACCAGGCTCATTGCCGGTCCAAATGCAGCTCAACATTTGCAAAAAAAAGAAAAGACCTACCAACAACCACGACTCATAGGTTTATCTCTGTTGATGACTTCTGATGTGCTACCTAACCTCTGCAATTGTGCACCTTCGACCCGATCCTGAATGAAGGTGGTATAAAGGTGATGGACTCCTGCAGCACGTATTGCCTTACATTGAATCCCTCATTGACAATATCCAGTTCATGTTACTCCACACATCAGTGTTCAAACTGAATTGTCCAGCGACAATGAGGGTCAGCATATTCCCAACGCAATGTTCTTCTGTGTGACTGGAGATAGAAATTTTGGTGGAAATATTCTGAGCAAATCTAACTATTAACAGCAAAATCACACCACTAAAGGACAACATTCTTCGATAATGCCCACTTTCAGATTGTCCAAAAAGCACACATCTGCCCATTTATTCAGTTCAATTTTATGATAACAAGATGATGAGAACAATGCACACGTCACAGTCAAGGACTTTGAAATGATAAAACTTTTTACCTCACCCAAGATCACATGATTATTAAGTGCAAGGACTTTGAAAATATACAATTATTTTTCCCTAGTGCTAATATATGTGCTAATGTTTACACACAATTATTTTCATGGCAACAATGTCATGGTGTGAGATCAAACTTTGTCGAGGAAAGCTCCTGCTGAATCAACTCTCTTAGCGGATGGATCAGCCTTTATATTATCCAGTCCCTCCAGCTGTTTGTTAATATCACAGAAAATGAATGGAATTAGTTGAACTCTGCCACATGTCATGCTGGGAAGTTTTGGTGAAAGCTGAATTAGATCATCCCATCGACACTTCTGTCTGAACATTGTTGTGAGTGTTTCAGCCTCATGTTTTCGACTGTTCTGAGGAAGGGTCACTGGAACCGAAAGTTCACTCTTTCTTTTTTCTTCACAGGTGAGACCAGACCTGCTGAGCTTTTCCAGCAATTCCTGTTTTTATTATATATTCCACTGCTGTGTTGGGCTCGTCCATCATTGAGGAAAGTGATATTTGTGGAGCATCCTCCTCCAGTGAGTTCTTTGATTGTCCAACACCATTCAGGAGTGGATGTCACAGCGTTGCAGAGATTAGGTCTGATTTGTTGTGTCTGGGTTCACGTAGATCTATTCATCATTTGCTGCTTGTTCTATTTGCTGAGGAAGTGGTCTTCGCCTCATTTAGAGATGGAGTTGCTGCTCTTAGTGGCAGGCTCTCCTGTGTTGTTCGTTGAAGAAGGGTTTTTCACTGGCTTGATGTTCACAATAAAGCGTGGGATATGCTGGGCAATGCCATTCGAAATCGTACTGGAGTAAAATTCTGCTGTTGTTGGTGACCCATATCACGTCTCACAGCCCAGCGTTAAGTTGCCAAATTCACTTGAAATCTAATCCATTTGGCAGAGTAGTAGTGTCATACACAT
This sequence comes from Stegostoma tigrinum, assembly GCF_030684315.1. Classification (NCBI taxonomy): domain Eukaryota; kingdom Metazoa; phylum Chordata; class Chondrichthyes; order Orectolobiformes; family Stegostomatidae; genus Stegostoma; species Stegostoma tigrinum. The sequence continues at coordinate 92,419,929 of NC_081363.1, forward strand.
GATGAAGGTTATTCTCAATGTAAAACAGGGACTCCATCACTTTAAATCGTGTGTGCAGTAGCCACTGTTACTGATACAGTCATGGATCCATGTACCTACATCTGGAGGATTGGTGAAGATGAGGTCCAGTACACTTTTACCTTTTAGTCAGTCCTTCCCCACAAGTTGCTGCCCCAGCCCAGCAGCTATGTGCTTTCAAACCCAACCATCTCCATCAGCAATGCTGCTGCCGATTCTCTGTTGATGGTCGTTTTGAAAGGAACCACCCTGTATACATTCACCATCTTTCCCACTCTCTCAGTGCTTCCTCCAAGTGCTGTTCAATGCAGAGGAACACTGCTCCATCAGTTCAGGGAGATGATTCAGCCGGAGGTTTCTGTGTCAAAGTCTGATCTGACACCATGAGGCTTCGTTATGCCACATTGTCGCTTGACTGATCTGTAAGATGACTCTCCCAGTTTTGTCACTCGTCCCCAGATACTAGCAAGGGCTACTTCTCATTTTTGCATCTGTCAACTGAGGGGACCGAAAGGCCTCTGCTGTCCTGTACGACACTGACTCCATGGCACCTGACAGTACGTCCTCCAAGTCTCACTCCTTCAGTTCCCCCCATTTCCTTGTTTATGTAACATATTTATAACGTTTGTTCTCCATTAATGTGCAATTCTGTGTTTTTAAACTGTCCAGCTGTGCCTCTAACTTTCTTTGCCATCACCGCCAGCTGCTACATCCATCTCCTTCTGCATCCCTCCCTATTTATCTAGCCTTCTGCAGCGGAAGTCGCCCTCCCTATATCTGTGAACTTTTCCAGCCCCATTCGCCCTTCCTACCTCTTTGGCCTTCTCCAGCCCCACTCACTCTCCCTGTCTCTCTAACCTCCCAGCACCATTCAGTTTACTGATCTCTTTAACCTCTGCCAGCCTCATTCAATCTCCTGATTTCTCTAATCTCCCAGCACCATTCAGTTTCCTGATCTCTTTAACCTCTGCCAGCCTCATTCAATCTCCTGATTTATCTAACCTCCCAGCAACATTCGCTCTTCCTATCTCTTTCACCTCCTCCAGTCCCACTCGCCCTCCCTATCTTTCGAAACAGCTCCCTGCCCCATTCACTCTCCCTAGCTCTCAAACTTTCCAGCCCAATTCTGCATCCTGATTTCTCTAAGCTCCGACAGCCCCATTCACACTCCTTATCTCTTGCACCTCCTCCAGTCGTCCCTATCGCTCAGATTTTGAGCCTCTGACTTAGGGACAGTAGCAAGACATTCAGGTGCTAGAGCCTGTGACCCTGAGAGCATGAGGAGGACATTCAGCCCATCAAGTTTGTAAACAGGAAAATAATGAGGTCATTCAGCCAGACAAGCCTCTTACACGGCAATCAGAGCAGAACTTTTATCCTTTTTTTGTCCATTACACTGGAAGTGAAAATTAATCTAGATGTTATAGAAAGGGAGAAACTAAGGGTATTCATCATCATTAGGGAATAAAATGCAATGAGATCCTACTGGGACTTAAGACAAACTGGTCGAATCTATTTCTAAGAAATTAATAACAATACATTTGAAAATCAAACTGCAGTCCAATGGGTCAGCAAGGGTTTCTGGTTTGAAGGCAAAATCATCTTTGATTAATTAGCTCGTGTTCATAGGAGATGTGACCAGCAAGCTGGATAACAGGGATCGTGTGTGTGTATTATATCTGGATTTCCAAAAGAAGTAAATAGGTAAGATGCTACAGATGAGACCAATATTCAAGACGAAATAAACTGGCTTCAGGAGTAACTTATTAGCTTGGATAGAACATTGTTTCAGAAGCAAAGCACAGAGAGATAAATAGTTCTTCTGGTTGGCAAGTTGGAACAGGTGGGGTACCAGTGGATTGATCCTCATGCCCCAGCTATTGATAGTCAATTTTAATGAATTGGATGTTGGTCAAGAAAATTGTATCGCCATTTTTTCCAAATGAATCTAAAATAGCTGGGAAAGTAAGTTGTGAGGAAGAAATAATAATTTTAGAAATGGATATGGATAAATTAGGTGAAAGGGGTAACATTTCCCAGATAAAATTTAAGGTAGATAGGTATTAGCTTGTGTATTTTGGTCAGAGGAGTAGAAAGGCAAGATATTACCTGGAAAAAACTTCAGACTGCTTGCATGCAGAGGGTCTGGATGCCCTCCTCCATGATTTGTAGAGAACTAGCATGCACATCCAGCAGGAAGTGAGCAAGGCAAATTGAATTCCCAAATTGATTCCAAAAGGAAAATAGCTTAAAAATAGGGAAGTCGCTGTACTTATGCAAGGCATTAGCGAGATTGCAACTGGAGTAATATGAACATTTTTGGTGATGAGAGATGTAGTAGCATTGCAAGCAGTTCAGAAGATTTTCACCAGATTGATTTTAGAGATAATAGGTTTATTTATGAAGAAAGGTGGAACACTTAAGTCCTATACTCTTTGAATTTAGAAAAATGAGAGAAGATATAATTGAGGTACGTAAGGTGTGAAAGGGCGCTAATAATGTAGACATAGAGAGTATATCTTTTCATGTGGAACCATCCAGTAAATGAGATCATCAGTAGCAGGGTTAGTATGGAGTGAGTACAAATTATTTCTCTCAAATGGTTATGAATCCGTGGAATTCACGATGCGAGGGTTTAGGGGATGGTAGGACAGTATGTAAATGACGTTTCTGGAGAACTAGTAGGAATGTGGAGACAAGATGAAAGCAGGTTCGAGCTGCTGAATTGCTTCTCGTTCTTACATTTTGTGTTTTTTTTATTTTTCTGGAACATTCAGCAAATAAAATATGCTACACAGTGGCCTGCTGTGTTCATCCAGGCATAGAGCTGGATGAACACAGCAGGCCAAGCACCAACAGAGGAGCAGAAAGGCTGACATTTTGGGCCTAGACCCTTCTTCAGTTGCGTTTTTTTTTCTGAAGAAGGGTCAAGGCTCAAAGCGTCAGCCTTCCTGCTCCTCTGATGCTGCTTTACCTGCTGTGTTCATCCAGCTCTACAGCTTGTTATTTCAGGTTCCCTGGATTCTGCCGTCCCCACTGTCTCTGAGCTACACAGGAACTGGGGAAGGATTGGTTATTAAACAGGAAACAGACATGAGGGATAACTCAGTCATTATCAGTTTGACCGAGCATAAACCTGTGCAGTCACACAATGATCAGTGCAGGTCCTAAAGTTTGTAATGTTTATCAGTAATTTGGAGAGTGAGAAAAATGCATTGCCACTAAAATTTATGATGACACTAAGATAGGCAGGAAATTAAATTCTGAAGCGGCGGTGGAAATTCTGTAAATGGACAAAGACAGATTAAGTCAATTGGCAAAAAATTGGTGGATGGAATTCAATGCAGATAAATGTGAGCCTGTCAATTTTTCATGAAGAATAAAAGCAGAATATGACATTAATAGAAGCCAATTATAGGACTTTGTGATACCAGAAGTACTGGAGTACACTGACTCATTCAGACATCGGAAATGATGCTCCATCTCCTTGATGGTCTGCTCCCTGGTGTTCCCACTGGCCCCATTGCTCTCAGTAAACACTGGATATTTTAATGTGGTTGGTTTGCAATGGGACGTGGTGATGTGGAGTGTAGGTTGAGCCATACATTGCTGGTTGGTCTTTATCTGAAATGGCATTCTTTCTTTCAATGTGGAAACGTGAAGACAAAAGGAATGGCTAACTACTTCTGTGTGCAGAGACTGTAACTGCTGCCAGGGCAGGGGGCATTCACCACCATGATGTACTGTGCATGGCCACACTGCAACATTAATGGAATGAGATGTACTTCCAGTTCCTCTGCCTCTGTGCATTGACAGGGGGACTTTTCCGAACCAGGTACATGAGAAAAAAAAAGAAAAGGAAACGCAACAGTTTGTATTCCAATTAAAAGAGATTAAATAAAAGGTGAGAATGGTTTTCTTCAGAATGAGAACATAAACAGAGAGAAAAATTGGAGATAGAGAATAAAACACAGAAAGAGGGAGAATTTGAACTTCAGAAGCTGGCAATGAGAGATGAAAATCAACTTAAATGGATGGAGGTGAGGGTTGAATGTCGGCTTAGTGAGCAAGATAGTGATGACAAGTAAAACTATGGTAGCCAAAGGCCTGATGGGATTTTTAAACAAAATGTTCAAGTGTTGACCACGTTCGATGAGAAAGATGCAAAAGACTTTTTCATTTCATTTCAGAAAGTGACTAAAGACATGGAAAGGCCAGTGACCATGTGGGTATTGTTGATCCAAACAAAGTTGGCAGGTAGAGCTGGTGAGATATATGCATCACTATCAGAGGCAATATCTGGGAAGAATGAGGAGGTAAATGAAGGTATCTCAGTGCAAATGAGCTCGTGCCAGAGGCCTGCAGATGTTTCACGAGTCTAATGAGGGAACATGTTCAAATTGAAAGGATCAAAAAAGTCATTTTGATAAGTGCATAAGAGCATTGAATGCAGGTCAAATATATGACACATTTAGAGAGACGGTTATTTTGGTGGAGTTCAAACATTCACTTCCTGGGTAGTGAGAACTCATGTCGAAGAGCAGAGATTTAAAACTGCAAGATTAGCAGCTCAAATGGCTGATGATTCTGAACTGGGCGAAAAAAAAGTCAGATGGTTGGTGGTTCAGGACAAGTGCTTGGAAAGTGGATATGGGAGAACAGGAAGAGACAGCGATTTTTGTTGAAGTGGTAATAAAAAGCTCAGTGGAAACTAAGAAAGCTGCACCAGAATACATAACGTGGTTAGGGGTTGGTTGAGAAGAAAGTGCCAGAAATCTTTAAAAATCTACTTGATAGTAAGATTTACTCGTTCTGAGGTAGGGTCACTGGACCCGAAAAGTTAACTCTGATTTTTCCTTCTGCTTCCAGAGCGACAGAGCTACTCCAGCAATTTCTGTTCTGTTCCTGATTTACAGCATCCACATACCTTTCGGTTTTTATCCAATTTACGCTTATATGCCAGGAAGAGTTACTTAAAGAAATTACAATTTTAAGATGTACAGGAGCATGCCAATCTTTGATGGTGAGAGATGAGGAGATATGTCATTCAGAAGGCCTATTACCAGAAAAAAGCTGGTAATATGTGAAACTTATAGTGAGAAGAACAGAGTTCCTTTATGTAAAGTGAGGTTAAAGTTTTCAGCGAAAAGTGTAGAAGTGGTGGTAAGAGTACGAGAGGAACTCTGAGCTCCAGTAATAGAGTTTGTCCTTGGTAAAGATATCGCTGGATCACAGGTAGGAGTATTGCTTCTGTGCTTCAAAAGCCAGTGGAAGATCAGGCAACTGAGGTATTACAGGAAGTGTATGCTGTTTTTATTTCCTTACTGTGTCCTAACAAGGTCACAAGACCAGAAGGTGAAGCAAGGTTAGCCACTGAACCTGGATGCTAGTTTTTTTTTTGCCTTTCAAGCACAAGGTCCCTCAAATCTCTCTGTGCTGCAGCTTTCTGCAGTATTTTTTCCCCAGCTAAATAACATTCACCTCTCCTAGTTTTCATGCCAAATACAAAAACCTCCACATTTCATTCTACCCACTGAGTTGTTCCTGCTTGCTAATCCTGTTTCTATCCCTCTGTAGTTTTGTTGTGCCATCCTCACTTCTTGCTTCCATCTATTTGGTATCATCTGCAGACTAGGCTACAATACATTCTCTTCTTTCCTCCAGGTGATGAGTATATATAGTAAGTAACTGTGGCACCAATATTGATCCCTCTGTGGGGATCCACAAGTTACAATTTGCCATCACAAAACTGTCCTCTTTGTTTCAACTCTCTGCCTTCAATTCGTTACCCAATCCTTGACAAATACATATCCCCAACTGTGTGGGTTCATGAGTTCTTACTGTCTGAAGCAGCCTCATATACAATACCTTACTGAATGTTTTTTTTTTCTGGAAATCCAAATATATTTAATCAATTGGTTTCTCTTTTATTTATCTTGCATGTTTCGGCCTGAAAATATTTTAATAAACCTGTCAGCTATGATTTCCACTTTACAAAATCATGCTGACGCTGGTTGATTTTTTCATGTGTTTCTAAATGCTCTGTTATTCCAAACTTAATAGACTCTAGCATTTCCCAATAATGGAGCAGGTTGTGAAATTGAGCTGAAGTTGTGGGTCTGGTCACTTAGAAAAGTGGACGATGAAAGCTACTAATTGTCATAAAAACACAAATGCTGCACAAATCTCCTTCCCAAGGCAACCTGCCACCCAGTCAGGCCAGAGAGGCGCAGGCCTCAATGGTCTAGTGTGGATTGATGGGTCCATTAAAGAGAGAGGTCTGGAAGGAGCAGATGGTGAATGAGAGGGATATGATTGGCCAGCAGGTAAGCCATAATTTTAACCACTCATTCTAAAGCTGCCACTTCCACCACAATGAAGGATAAGGCTTATGTGACCATCGCCACCTCAAATCTCCTTCTCAGTCACACAATGAATGAATATAAATTTCTGAATGAATAGAAATTTCCTCCAATTTAGTCTAGAACCTGGGGGTACACTCTGTGCAGGAGAAATGTTAGGAATCACTTCTATACAAAAACGGTGCTAAAGGGATGGTAATGATTCAGAACTATGCCCCATAAATGGCAGTTGATGCCCAAACACTCAGGTGTTAGTTTTAAATCTGAAACAGATAAACTTTTGTCCAGCAACTATATTCAGGGATGTGGACCAAAAATCAGTGACAGAGTTAGGCCTTTGTGCCCTCAAGATGGAAAGACCCTAAAACACTCCTGATCCGGCTTCCACTTTCAACCTCCCTGTAATGTTGAGGTCACCCAACACTCTACTGTCCGTGCATTCACTTGCACTGAGTCTTATTCTCCTCACCCTGAGCTGACTGAGCTGAAGAGCTTGGCAGTGGAGAAAAAGCAACATTTAAAACAAAATTCTTAGCCTTGTTTGCAAATCCCTCCATGATAGCGATCATTCGCACCTCTAATCTCTGCTGGCCATAATCACTCAAGATATCTGCCTAATTCACCTTCTGCTGACCTCTTCATAGAAATGTAGAAAAGTACAGCACAGGCCAGGCCCTACAGCCCACAATGTTGTGCCGTGGAATAATCCTAACCCAAAAATAAAATAACCTAACCTACATTCTCTTCTATTCACTGCTGTCCATGTGCATGTCCAGCAGTCGCGAAAATGTCACGAATGACTCTGCTTACACGACGTCCACTGGCAAAGTATTCCATGCGCTCACAACTCTCTGGGTGAAGAACCTCCCTCTGACATCTCCTTTATACCTTCCTCCTAACACCGTAAAACTATGATCCCTCATGTCAGTCAATCCTGCCCTGGGGTAAAGTCTCTGGCTATAGACTCTATCCATGCCTCCCATTACCTTGTACACCTCGATCAGGTCACCTCTCTTCCTCCTTCTCTCCAGAGAGGAAAGTCCAACCTCAGTCAACCTCTCCTCGTAAGACAAGCCCTCCAGTCCAGATAGCATCCTGGTAAACCACCTTTGCACCCTCTCCAAAGCCTCCACATCTTTTCTGTTGTAGGGCGACCAGAACTGGATACAATATTCCAAGTGTGATCTCACCAGGGTTTTGTAGAGCTGCAGCATAACCTCGCAGCTCTTAAACTCGATCCACCTGTTAATGAAAACCAAACCACCATGTTTTCTTAACAACCAAATCCACTTGGGCGGCAGCTTTAAGGGAGCTATGTACTTGAACACCAAGATCCCGCTGTTCCTCCGCATTGTCGAGAATCCTGCCTTTAATCCTATATTCAGCCTTTAAGTTCGACCTTCCAAAATGCACCACTTCACATTCATCCGGGTTGAACTCCATCTGCCATTTCTCTGCCCACCTCCACATTCTGTCAATGTCTCGCTGAAGCCTGCAATAGCCCTCGATAATATCAATGGCACCTCCAACCTTTGTGACATCAGCAAACATACTAACCCACCCCTCAACCTCCTGATCCAAGTCATTTATAAAAACGACAAAGGGCAGAGGTCCAAGAACACAGCCCTGCCGGACACCACTCAGCACTGACCTCCATGCAGAATACTTATCATCTACAACCACTCTCTGCCTCCTGTCAGCCAACCAATTCTGAATCCAGACAGCCAAATCACCCTGTATCCCATATCTCCTGACTTTATGAATGCGGTCAAATAATCTCACAATCAATGATGGACTTTGTTTCAGTCCATTTTTTTAATCGAATTCACAAGTAACTAATATAGAGATACTGGTCCAGGTGATGTGTTGTAACTCCGTTATATGGGGGCCAGTGGACCCCATTGTGGTTCATAGTGACAACATTCACAGAAGGTGTTGTTTGCTTGAGGAAGTCTGGCTCAGATTGATGAGCTGGAGCATGAGCTCCAAAGACAGCCACACACTCAGGAGAGCCAAAAGTCTTGTGGTATTATTGCTAGACTGTTAACCCAGAGATCCAGAGAACATTTTGAGGAACTGAGTTTGAACCACACCATGGCACATGGTGGAATGTTAATTCAATAAAATATCTGGAATGAAGAATCTAGTGATGGCAATGAATCCACTGTTGATTGTTGGGGAGGAATCCCGTCTGGGTCACTCATGCCCTTAGGAAACTGCCATCCTTAGCTGTTCTGGCTTACATGTGACTCCAGACAAACAGCAATGTGGTTGAGTCTCAACTGCCTCTGGGAAATTAGGGATGGGCAATATAAGCTGCCTAGCCAGTACCACCTTCATCCTGTTAAAAACTAAAAATAACAGCAAGTTCAGGGATGGATTACCTGGATGGTCTGTTTCAGGAGGCAGTCAGCCCCTTCAGATTGAGAACAAAAAGGTGTGACAATGAGTGAGGCAGGTAGAGGAAAACAAAGGGAGTGCTGATGGACCCTCAGCCCTTGAGCTTGTCGAATAGATTTGAGATTCTTGTTCCTTGTGTGCATGGGAAAACTGACCACAGCACTGTGTTGGAGGGGTCATTCAGGAGGGGACAGTACAAGAAGTGTAGTTGTAATTGAGGACTGTGTCATCAGGGAAATAGACACACTTCTCCGGTGCCAGAAATGAGAGTTCCAAAGACTATGTGGCCTTTGTGGTGCCTTTGTTTAGGATATCTCACGTGGACTGCAGAGAAACTTGGAGTGGGAGAGAATCAGGGGTCAGTGTTGAGAACACACCTATTCACTGGATGCATTAATGATCAGGCCAAAGGAACTGAGGATATTGTTGGCATGTTTGCAGCTGACACAAAGATAGTTGTTTGGACAGGCAATGTTGATGAAGTTGGGGAGGGGGGCTACAAAGGGATTTGGACAGGCTTGGAGCGTGGACAAAGAAACAGCAGATGGAAAATAACGTGGGAAAGTGTAAGGCTTTGCAATTTGGTCGGAACAATAAAGGCGTAAACCATTTTCCAAATGGGGAACGGCTTGAGAAATCAGAAGTGCAAAGGGACATGCTAGTCCTGGTTCAGGAATTTTCTGAAGTTTAACATGAAGGTTCAGTTGGCAGTTAGAAGACAAATTCCATTTTAACATTTATTTCAAGGGGCCTAGATTACAAGAGCCGAGATGTATTCCTGATGCTGGAGCAGGTCTGGGTAGACAGCATTTGGAACGTTGTGAGCAGTTTTGGGGGGCTCTGTATCTAAGGAAGGATTTGCTGGCATTGGAAGGAGTCTAGAGTAGGTTTTCAAGAATGATCCAGGATGAAGGACTTGTCGTAAAAATTGCAGTGAGGATTCGACCTATATTCGATGGAATCTGATTATATGCGTGGGATATAGGAAGGATAGAAAGGGAGACAAAACAGGAGGACAAGAGGCATTTTTATGTAAGAAAAACATTACTGCTGTAACTAGAGAAAATATTTCCAAAAGATCATCCAGTGAAAATATGAGTTGCAATTAGAAATCGGAGGAAAGGAGTGATCACCTTGCTGGGATTGTACTCTGTACACCCCGTTTATTCAGAGGGAAACAGAGGAAAAAATATACAGAGACATCCCAGTTATACGTAAGAATTATAAGATTGTAATTGTGGGTGATTTTAATACTCCAAAAATGACTGGTACTGCCATCATGTTAAATGTTTGAAGAGTGAAGCATTTGTTAAACATTCAAAAAGAAATTGTTTGGACTGGAGGCCCTTTGCCAGTGTTGTTCCACCGGGATCAACTCTTGCGTCATTTTTTTTTGTCTGTCATTTATACAAAATGATTTGAATGAGAATATAGAATGCATGTAAGTTTTGTGGACGATACCAGAAGTAGTGGCATAATAGACATTGAAGATATTGATATTAATTGCAAAGCGACATTGATCAAATGGGTCAATGGGCTGAAAAACGGCAGATGGAATTCAATTTGGATACATGTGAGGTATTGCATTTTGGTACAAGAAACAAGGGTAGGGATTGTGCAATTAATGGTACTGCCTTGGGTAGTGTTGGAGAACAGAGGGACCTAGGGGTGCAGGGACTCAGTTCTTTGAGGTTTGCGTCATGTATAGACAGGATGGTTAAAAAGGTATTTGGCACATTTGCTTTCATCGCTCAGTCTTTAAAAGTAAGAGTTGGGATGTTATGTTGGGACTGTACTAGATACTTGGAAGGCCTCTTCTGGAATAAAATATCCAACTCTGGTTGCCCAGTTATAGGAAGGATATTTTTAAACTGAAGAGGGTTCAGAAGGTATTTATCTCAGGATGTTGCCAGGGATGGAAGGCTTGCGTTGCAAAGAAAGGCTGGATGGGCTGGGACTTCTTTCACTGGAGTGTAGGAGGTTAAATGGCAATCTGATAGGCTTATAAAGTAATGAAGGGTATATAGCGAGTTAATTATGTTGTCTTTTCCCTAGGATGGAGGATTTCAAGACTAGGAAACACATTTTTAAGGTGAGAGGAGACAGATTTTAAAAATGTATGAGGGGCTTTTTCACAAAGAGGGTGGTTTGCATGCAGAATGAGCTGCCTGAGGAAGTGGTGGATTAGGCACAATTACATTGTTTAAAAGACCTTTGGCGAAGTACATAAATAGGAAAGGTTTGAAGGCAAATGTACCAGAAGCAGGTAAATACAACGAGTTTCATTTGCGATTATAGTTGGCATGGACTGGTTGGACTGAAGAGTCTATTTCTATGCTGTATGACTATGCAAATGTTCCTACCAGAGAAGGATCAAACGTTGATCATGTTTTGGGTCCTAAAGTAGAGTAAATGACTGAAGTGACAGTATGGAAACACTTTGGAGTTGGAATATACTATAGAGATGAGGCTCAGCATTATCAGGAATTAATAAATAAGGATGGTTTGTGGAAAGTGTAGTGTACAAGAAAACATTAAAAGAGAAAAACGAATCACTAGAACCTATTTTAAAAAACCGTGTACAAAATACACACACCATTTGGAATAAATTGACAAGCTTTGAGGACAATGAGAGATAAATAGGTATGACGTGGTGGGACCTGAAACATGGTTACAGAAAGGTTAGGGAGTTAAAATGCCCATGAGAATTCATTTTTTTTCTGAAAAAATAGACACAAAGGAGCAGGGGGTAGAGTTATTCACTCTCTGGAGGATTGGGGGAGGCAGAGCCCTTTTGGTATTATGACTGGACTGTTAATTGAGAGAACCCAGATAATGGTCTGGGGACCTGGGTTCAAATCCTGCGGTGGCAGATGGTGGAGTTTCAATGAAAAACTAGAATTAATAGATTGATTATGGCCACGAATCAAGTGTCAGGAAAATCCCATCTGTTTCACTGATATCATTTAGGGAAGAAAATAGCCTTCCTTAACTGGTTTGGCCAAAATGTGACTCTGGGCCCACAGCAATATAATTGACTGTTAACTGCCCTCTGGGCAATTAAGAATGGGTAATAAATGCTGGCCTAGCCAGTGATGCCCACATCCAGTGAATGAGTAAAGACAGGAAAATTAAATATCTCTAAAGGGTTAATAAAAACAACATCAAAAGGCAGAAGATGAATGACGAAAGGAAACAAGCTGAGCAAAAACACTTATACTGAACGCTTCTACAACTATATTAAATAAAAATAACAGTGAAAGTAAAAGTTGGCCCTTTAGAGGATGAAATTTACGAAGTAATTCTGTGGAATTCAGAAATGGCAATAATCAATACTTTGTCTCTGTTTTCACAGTGAAGGGTAATCATCTTTCCCCTGCAAGAAAATACCTGCAGAAACTGCAGAGGATCTTTGTTATTTTACTGTGACCAGGGAAGAAGGTATCAAGTAATCTGATGGATTAAACACAGATAAATCCCTAGGGCGTGAGGGCCTGTATTGTAAGTTGTGAGCTGAAGTGGCAGCAGAGATAATCGATACATGTTGATATTCAAAAAAATCCTTGGACTCTGGAAAGGCACCAGTGTATTGGAAACTTTCTGACCTGAAATTATTATTCAAACAAAGGAGATTGGCAAAATGTGGGACTGCATACATCAGCACACTTGACCTCTGCTTTGGGGAAATTGCTGGAGTCAATCCTAAAGGAGGAGATAACTGAACACTTGGAAGAAAAAAAGCCAAGATTAATTCACCACTATCACCACAATTTCATGAAGGGCAGTTCATGTTTGACAAATCTGCTGAGGTTCTTTGAGGATGCAATTAGTAAGCTGGGTATTGGGAATCCACTGGATGTGGTATATTTTGGCTTCCAGAATACATTTAAGAAGGTGCTGCATAAAAGACTGACCCAGAAGCTTATTTTCTACTGAGTTAAGAGCAGAGTATTGACTTAGATAGAGGATTCGCTGACTGATGGAAAGCAGAACACCAGGATAAATGGTATCTTTCTGCATGGCGAAATGAAACGAGTGAGGCGCTGCAGGTTTCAGTTCTTGGACCTTAACAATTTATTCAAATAATCTGGAAGCAGAAACAGAATGTAACATAGCAAAATTCACGAATGGTTTTTAAACTGGTAGTAATGCAGGCTGTGATGTGGAGATAAAGAGTTTACAGATGAATATTAAATGAAAACCAAAAGAAGTGTGGATGCTGTAAATCAGGAACAAAAACAAAGTTTCTGGAAAATCTCAGCAGGTATGGCAGCATCCGTGGAGAAGAAAACAGAGTTAACATTCTGAAACCGGTGACCTTTCCACAGAGCATTTTTGTTGCAGATGAATATTGATAGGCCAGTAGAATGGGCCAGAATTTGGGAGATGGAGTTGAATGTGGATTTGTGCAAGGTGTTCTACTTCAGACAGAAAAGTAAAGGGTAAATTCTTCTTTAAGTGGGAGGAGATTCAAAGTGCATCAATGATGAATAATTTAGGTGTCTGTGTATGAATGTCAAAGTAGGTATGCAGGTGCAGTTTGCAATTAGAAAGGCAAATGAATCCCCTGCATTTATTGCAAGAGAACTGCATTATAAAAGTAAAGAAGGGTTGTTACAATTAGGCTTTGTCGAGGCCACGCCTGGAGTATTGTGTCCTGTTTTGGTCTCCTTACTTACGAAAGATGTGGTTGGCACTGGGGTCTGTTCAGAGGAGGTTTAACAGTTTGATTCCGGGGACGAAATATTTGTCATGTGAGGAGTGGTTGAATATCTTGGGCTGATACTCGCTGGAGTCCAAAAGAATAAGGGAGGATCTGATTGATGTAAATGAAATGCTGAAGGATGTTGATAAATGGAGGTTGGCAACATGTCCTCTTATGGGACTAACTTGTCTCGAACAAGTTGTCAGCAATATAGAATGACAAGAGGCAGGTTCAAAATTGACATAAGGCGAAAATACTTCTCTGAGTGTTGTGAATCTGTGGAAGTTACTGCCCCAGAGTGCAGTGGAGGCAGAATAAATAAACAGTTTCAATAAATAAAGAAAAGTGTTTCTAATGAAAAGTGGGATGACAGGCTGGGGGGAGGCAGGCAGGAAAGTTGCATTGAGACTGGATAAGATTTGCTATGAACATATTAAGAATCACAGTGGACTCAAAGAGTTGAATAGCCTACTTCTGCTCTTAATTCCTATGTTCCAATGTTGTTCCATCTGATGTTCTTTGGGTTTTAGACTTCAGTGATGGTTGGGGTGGCAGTAGTCGAGCGGTGCAGTTAATGGAGATGCAGGCTTGCTTGGTGTGTGTAGAACAAGGCAATAATGTGGATAAAAGGCCACAATCAGGTCATGTTGATTGCCAGAGCAGGTCTGTGAACCAGGTAGCCTATTCTCATTCCTAATTCCTGCAGTTTAATTACCTTGTTTAAACAAAATCGAAATGTCACAGTCAGCCAGACAGTCCATACTTACTATGTCAATTTCATAACAAAAAGGCGAATGACCATTTACGCCAGAAGTAAAGAGAGCTGACCACTCTTTTGAGATTTACAGATTATTTTCTGCACGGCAGATGGGGAATTGGATGATGGGACTGCACAACACGTTAGTATTGTCACAAATTGGCAGTCTGGATCTGGAGTAAAAGTATTATATTGTCAATTCCAAAGGAATTTTGATTATTTTTGTTCATTCAAAGGATGACAGCATCACTTGCTAGGCCATGATTTATGGCCCATTCCAAATTGCCCAGGGGACGGTTAAGAGACAACCGCATTGTTGTCCGTCTGAAGTTACATGTAGGCCAGAACAACTAAGAATGGCAGTTTCTTACCCGAAAGGGCACGAGTGAACCAAATTGGTTTTTACAGTAATCGGTAATGGATTTGTGGTCATCATTAGGCTCTTATTTCCAGATATTTGTTGTATTCAAATTCAACCATCTGCCATGGTGGGATTCTTACACAGGTCTCCAGAACATTACCTGGATCTGTGGACTTACAGTCCACTAGACCGTTGCCTCTCCTGAGTGTGGCCACAATTGAGATATTTGGCAAAATATTATGACTGTATTATGGAAGAATATAAATATTGAAAAGCTGAGAAAGGGGAGATACAAAGAGAACATGAGTCTAAAAAGATATGTAGGTGTGTCAAGAGAACAAAGCGTATTGGTGTATGAAGCGCAGGAGGGAAAATGTGTCTGAGTACAGACATGTTGAATGTCTGAAAGGAAAATCTGTATTATTTCAATTGAGAGATTGCAAAACTGATTTAGAGAGGAGCCAGGAACCTGTGTTAGAGAAAAAAAAAACTTTGCATGTGCATCAGGTTTTCAGGGAGGCAATGCAAATGCTGCAACTTTCTGTGCCTCCACCTGCCCCTACAAGTCCCTCGTCAATCCCGTTCAAGGCCCCAAGGAGATTTTCCACATCAAGCAATGTTGACCTGCACATCTGCTAATGTGGTGTACTGCATTTGCTGTGCCCGTTGTGGCCTCCTCTATCACGGGGAATCCAAGCGGTGGCTCGGGGGCCGTTTTGCAGAACGCCTCCGTTTGGGTCGGACTAAACAACTGCACCGCCCAGTCACGAATCATTTGAACTCACCCTCCCATTCTGCAGATGACACGTCCATTCTGAGTCTCCTGCAGTGCCACAACGATGTTACCAGAAGGTTGTGGGAACAACAATTCATATTCTGCTTGGAAACTCTGCAGCCCAATGGTGTAAATGTGGACTTCACATGCTTCAAAATCTCCCCTCCCCCACCCACATCCCAAAACCAGCCCAATTTGTCCCTGCCTCCCTAACCTGACCTTTGTCCCTCCTACCCCTCCTCCCACCTCAAGCACCACCCCCATCTCTTACATCCTTACCTCATCCCGCCCCTTTGACTTGCCCGTCATCCCTGGACTGACCTATCTCCTCCCTAACTCTCTTCACTGGGTCCATCCCTGCCTCTTTAACTTGTCTGTCTCCTCTCTACCTATCTTCTCCTCTTTCCATCCTCTATCTGCCTCACTCTCTCTCCCAATTTATTTCAGATCCCCTTTCCCTCCCCCATTCCTGAAGAAGGGCCTAGGTCTGAAATGTTAGCCTTCCTGCTCCTCTGGTGCTGTTTGGCCTGCTGTGTTCATCCAGCTCTGCACTTTGTTATCTCGCATTCAGAAGTAGGGCAGATTTTGGACAGTTTTCCAGGGTAATGGTGAGGCTGCATTGATAGAGCCGTGAGCATGATGAAATCAGAAGCCATCCTGAGATAACTCACTGAAATGATTCCTGTGGGAATTATTGATCTTTGGAGGAAATCAGGACCAGACTGGCCCTGGATTTATTGGACATTCGACGAATGGCATTGATCTTGTTCAAGCCCAAAATATTCCGAGCAGTCTTATCAAGTTAAATGCTGAAACAATATTTCAGTTTTTGCAAGAGAGTATCACCAGTGGATGGACTGTAAAACTGGAGAATATCTCAGTTAGACAATGGTGACTTATTTCTTTTACCCTTTCAAAGGGTTGTGTGTTTATGGAAGTCTTTCCAGAGATAGATGGAGGATAAATCATTGAAAATTCTTATGAGGGAGGCAGACAGATTCTTGACTAAGAATGGCATACTAGTGTTATATGGGGTGGAGAGGAATGTTTATTTGAGGCCACACCCAGAACATTCCAGAGCTCATCGCCTGGTGGGCTTGGTTTGATTTTTCTAATCACTTACTCCTGATTCAAGTTTCTACATTCCTATTGTCTTTAGAAACCAGAAAATAGTGAGAGAATTCACATGGTTGCGAAGTCTCTCCCTTTCAGAATAATGGGTACAACTTCCAAATATGACTTTTAAAATGGCACTATGAAAATACTCAGGAAAGTTTCAAACTTTTGCAGAAAGATCAGAGACATAGAACAAAGTTAAATCTTTTAAAACTGCTTCAGTAATCAGATTGGGCCGAAAATATGTCTTTAATAGTACAGACTACTTTTATTTGTTCTGCTGAGATGGGTTTCATTGGCAAGACCAGCATTTATTGCCTCTGTTCAATTTCAATTCAGAATATGATGGTGAAACCCAAGCACACAAACAGATATGTTTCATAGAGAGGTTCAGGATTCTGAATAAGTGACAGTGAACGGACAATGATATAGATCCAAGCCAGGATGCTGTGTGGTCTTGGAGATTGTAATACTCACGACTTGATGCTCTCAACATATGGAAATTGTGAGATTGCATTTTCTGTTTTCAAAAATTAAGGTGAGAGAGTCATTCAGTATAAAATCAGAACCTTCAGCTCAACATGTCTATTTCAGTCAAAAAAAAAACAAAACGACATTGATCACACTTACTTTGAAGTCTACAGCCACTAGGCCCTTGCATTTTGAGTGCTCCTCCAGCTGCTTCTTAAATGCTGTGTTATTTGTATTATCTGTGACCTGAGCTGTGATTTGGCTTGTTCTTTCAATTTATGCATGAACTCAGTTTTGCAAATATATCCCACAACAACAAAGGCAGTGATTATCTCAACAGATAAAAAGAAAATCAGACTTTCTTTTTAATTGATTTGGGATTTTAATGTCGCTAGACCGGCATTAATTGACCTTGAAAACCTCCAGCTAGAAGTTCACCAAATTGAAAATGTAGTGGACACTGAAAAAGGTTACTTCAGGGTACATTGGAATCTTGATCAGGTGGGCCAATGGACCAAGGAGTGGTGGATAGAGTTTAATTTGAATAAACATGCAGTGATGCATTTTGGAAATCAAATTAGGGCAGGACATATACTCAAAATGGTAAGGGCCTGGGGATTATTGCTGGACAATGATCCCTGGCATGTTGGCGCATAATTCCTTGAAAGTGGAGTCAGAGATAGATAGGATAGTAAAGAAAGTGTTTGGTACACTTGCCTTTATTGGCCAGTGCATTGTGTATAGTAGTTGGGAGGCCCTGATGCAACTGTATGCTGATTAGGCCACTTTTGGAATATTGCATTCAATTCTCGTCTCCCTGCTATCGGAAGGATATTGTTAAACTCAGAAAAGATTTATAAGAATGTTGCCAGGGTTGGAAGGTTTGAGCTGCAGGGCGAAACTGAATAGGCTTTTGCCTGGAAATTCGGAGGCGGAGGGGTGACCTTATTGAGGCTTATCAAGTGAGGAGGAGAATAGATGGGGTATCTAGACAAGGTGGGGGAGCCCAAAATTAGAGGGTGTGGGTTTAAGGTGAGCTGAAAAAGATTTAGAAGGGGTACGTTTTTCACACAGATGGTGGTGTCTGTGTGGAATGTGCTGCAAGGGGAATCGATGGAGATTGGTACAATTACAACATTTGAAAGGATGGGTATGTGATTCGGAAGGGTTTAGAGGGATATGAGCCAAATGCTGGCAAATGGGATAAGATTTATTTGGGATATGTAGTTGGCACAGACAAGGTGAACTAAAGGGTATGTTTCTGTTCTTCACAACTTTATGATTCAATGATTTGGTGAATTTCTGATGAATAGTTACACACAGGACATTTGTCACTGTAAGTTGATTATCTCATTGAATATCAAGGTGGTGGGGGTGGGGGAAGGCTTTTGCATTGCCTCCTGTTGAAACGGCGCTGAGGAATCGGTTTCAGTACAGTTGGGTCGTTGACGTTTTCACCCACTGTCAATATGGTCTGTTAGTTTGTGAGCATTCACAATCCTGGCTCAAACAGAAACATTCTGTTTGGAAATGCACATTCGAGTGACACGAACATGGAACCAGATCATGGCTACAGCACCGCAGGGGAGTGGGGATTAAGAACCGACAGAAAAACAAATAGGTTCTCAAAATGTGCACATGGGAAGAAGGAGTTGATTCTTCTTTTGACGAATGACACCGGAACAGCGAAAATACTTCATTATAATGAAGGGAAAACTGTATCCATTTCATTGGTTTCATTAAAATAATGATGATAAACTGCTGGAATAATCTGGCACTGACCATTTGAAAAATCCTGGATGTTTTCAGAGACAGCTGGGCTGCCTAAGGCTGAGACGTGCTGATAGTCTATGAGTGATGTGGTTTTGAAAAACATTCTGAGCACAGTTGATGGAACAGACAAACGAGTGCCATTGGCTAGTACTTCGGAATATATCAGACCTTTCATGGCTGCTATCACATAGAACCATACAATTGAGAAAAGGCCCATTGAGGCTGCACCACCAGGTGCTGATCCAAGTGCTTTCTAAAGTTTGGGATGTTACTTGCCTCAACCACCCTCCCAAGCAGTGCATTCCAGACACCATGTTGTCTCATCACGAATAGGAAAATTATCTCCTGACAGAATGCGAAGTCCATGCCGAAAATTTCTTTGGAATATTTTGAGGACAGTGAGCACAATGTTCTGTACTTTCGCTAGTCATTGTTTCAGCTGATTTTCCAACATCAGTTGAAGTGAGATCAGAGTAACTTCCCATGCCATCCGTGTTACTTCACTCATTGTGGCATCAAGGTCCCTTAACAAAAATGTGATCGATGCGAATTGAAGAGAATCCTGCACAACTAATGTCCTCGACTGAATAATGGGACAACCAATCTCTGAAAGTTGTCATTCAAGTCACTTGTCATCCTGGGTAGGCACTAAATTGCTACTCCTTGACTCTGTGGTATGTTAAAAGAAATCTTGGAACCCCTCATAAACAGCTCTGGGTGTGCTTCTGCACCACTTATATTGGAAGAGTTTCACAAAGGCAGCTTTATGTTACTTTCTCCAGAGCTATTGGTGATGACAAATAAACTCAGCCTTTGTCCGTACCTGCTAAAACCCATGGAGAAGTGCATCTTATTATATATATCAAGATACTTTACGTTTTCACAGTTTAGTCTAAAGTCTCAGAAAGGCAAGACTTTGCCAGATGAGTGTTCCCCAGTGACATCAGGAGCAGAGCATGACATTGAGGTAAGGATCCCCATCATTTTCAATGAGAGGATTGATCGTGCGATATCAGTGCCACTGAGTTCAAACTTTTCATGGCCATTTATCTCAAAGGAACACACCATCAATATTAAGGATCTTTATTCAAGAAACTTTGCAATGCCCCATTTCATGACCATTCACAAATACTTTAGGGTCAACTCAAGTGCAGCTTCACTTTTCTGGTTCAGATCAGACAGTCCAATTGCAGCAGCCCAAAAGAAAGAAACAAAACGCTGGATTTAAAATGACCAGGTCTAGCAGCATCTGCAATATGACTTTTTCAGAACAGGTTCATAACAGAATGGATATGCGAACTCAAAATCTGTCTCCAGATGTTGTCACATCCATTGCGTTTTTCCACCGATTTATGTTTCTATTTCAGATTTCTATAAACTCCAGCATTTTGCTTTTCTGATTGGGTCCAGATGATGAACTTGGTTTATTTGGACATTGTCCTCCATTCCTGTTTTCATTAGCGCTATTATGCCGAAACCACTTGCATTACACCAGAGTCGTTTTTTAAGCTCCAAAATAAAAACATTTTGCGAATATTCTCCAAAATGCATGAATTTCAGGATACCGATTTTGATGGAAAATAAATTTTAGAGGCGGCTACACTTCATGAGACAACAAAAATAGATTACTCATGACGGCACAACCTGTGCCCTTTATTGACAGCGTCTACCTCAGGCGTTGAAAACTTTTCATACAAATCTCAGAATAATTACAGCAAAGATCGTGGTCACTCAGCCCATCATCTCTGCACCAACTGGGGGTGAATGATATCCGGTAGTCTCCCTATACACTGAGCATTTTGAAATCTTTGTCTGCTTTTAGTTCCGAATATCCTGTGCATATATGAACAATTTTATCATTCTGCACACCTCATGATTAAACAGTGTATACACAATACATATTTTCCTACATCACATTTACAATTATCATGGTGTGTTCACATTGTTGTTTGGCATTCCATCTCCCAAGTATAACCTGTTGCCTTGCTCTGCATTACATTTCATTCCGTTTGTCAGAATAAGTGCTAGCTAAATTCTGTTGATGTTGGGGTATCACTGTCCTCCTCTCCATTCTCTACAGTCATTTCCCCACATTCGTCTCAGTTTTTGAATCAAAGTCACATTCATTCTGTCCCTGACTCTTCAGTCCATGGTCTTTAATGAACAACATCATTGTAGATGCCCCACTTGATTTTAGTTTTGGTCAGTTGAAACAAAAAAAATAAGTTTTACTACTTTAAAGCACATAAACTGCAATGAAGAACTTTGCATGTTGAAGATACAATGTTGTTTTATTACAGCAGTGACAAATCCACACTTTCTCTGCAAGGTCATCCCAACTATGCCTGTGATTTTTTCCTTTTGCTGGTTGTGTGGCCGTAATCAGCCCAGCAATAACATTCTGACTGTGTTTTGTTTTGGGAAGGCATTGATGCAGGTGGTTACAGCATTGCACATGACAACAAGGCAGAACCATTCAGCTTGCAAAATGAAAACATCCATCATTCTCCCTCACCACAGACATTGTTAGAGCAATTGGCGATGGTATAGAAGATCTATAGTTAATGATGTTAACATGCAATCCCTTTCACTGAAGGTGTATGGAAATGGGTTAACTGGAACTGTTCGTTCAGTGACTGTGATTGATGCCAGTCTCCACGGATTCTAACTGTGTCACAGGAGGCTTTCCCTCTCCTTTTACAAAATGGTGCCGTTCAATGTCTTATCCTATAGTATGAGTGGGAGCATCAGCGACAGCACTAACAGGGATCAGCTGCAGAGAGAGGGTGCGGAGAGATCAGAATCTGAGAACAATAGACTGGAATGTTGCAACAATGAATCAGAATCTGAGAACAATAGACTGGAATGTTGCAACAATGGAGTGGAATCTGACACCAATAGTCTGGAATGTTACAACAATGGACAGGGGTTTATTCCTTGGTCTTCACTATCTCATCAACTATTGGCCGACATTACCAGATCGGATACTTGGTGTACTGTGGATTATTCAGGCTGGTTACTATCCCATTCTCGCTATTGTTGGTGTTCCTGGTAAGTCTCTCTATCTCTGTCCAGTCATTACTTCCGTAAGGCATATACAACTTTATTGCTGTTTCTTTTACCTATATTTGGAAAAGATGGAAACAATTATCTTCAGTTTTAATTAAAACCTCACTTCAGTGTCCATGAGTTTTCGACTCGCAAGCACCTGCGAGCAAGACTTGTTGGCAACATTGAGGGCTTTTTTTGATTTATGTTTCACTATTTCCATCACCAAATTGTGATGGAGTGGTCATTGTGTCCAACACCAGTTCCATAATATCCCCATTCTTCCCCTCTGCCTCTGTGCTGCTGCTGAATAAACAATTACCCATGCCTTGGTAAAAATCAGACATTATGTTTCTAGCTCTCTACTGAGCAGTGTTCCAAGTTATAAATAATTTGATCACACCCTTGTTCTTGTTTCTAAAGAAACTAACAAGAGGGACAGCATGTTCGAGTAGTTAAGTCACTCAACAGGTAATTGAGCTTCACAGGTTATTACACTAAAGATACTGTTTCAAGTCACAGCACAGCTGGTGGTCGAACTTAAATTCTGATGATAAGAATTGTAACCAAAGTGAATTTCACTGATAACAACCATCAAACCAGCAGCATTTTGTCTAAAAACCTCTCTCATTTCACTGGTGTCCTCTGGTAAAGAAATCTAAAGTTTTTACTTGGTCTGGATTGAATGTGAATTCAGACGCAAAACAATGTGTTTGGCTTCAAACTGCCCGTGGAATGGTCACAGTTGAAAGTAATTAATGATGGTTAACAAATGCTTCTCTTGCCAGTGATTTCAACATTCCATGAAATTTTTAAAAAACTGTTCAATCAAAGAAAGAAAGTATCAGAGATCTGAAACAAAAAGAAACAAAGTGCTGAGAAAACTGGGCAGGTTTAGTAGGGTCTGATGAAATTTAAACAGAGTTAGCATTTCAAGTCCACTGAACAGACATCAGAACTGAAATCAGTTGGCAACTATTGTGATTTATGCTGGTTACAGGGATGTTTGTTCTGAAGAGGAGAAGGAATGAGGAGAATAAAAGGAGAAAGAGAGAGCTAGAGGGGAAAAAAAGGAGTTGGTTATTCAGCACCTCAAACCTGCCTTTCCCTTCAATAAGATCAGGGCTAATCTGCTGTAGTGGTCATCTCCCCTTTCATTCTCAATTGCTTGTAGCCCTTAACTCTCTGATGTGTCCAAATCCATCAACAACCTCTCACACACACCTGCAAACATTTCAGTGATTTAGCTCTCCTGATGCTCTGGAACAGAGACGATCCGAACATCACTACCCTCTCTGAGAGTGGTATCAATGAGCCTGAACAAAATTGAACTTAATGGAAATGTGTTTTGAAGTCCCCTCTGGTTGGAGTCATCTGTAGCACAAAAGAAGATGTTTGTGATTGGTGGGCATCAAACTTCTCTGTCCCAGGATATCTCTGCAGGAGACCCCTGTGTAGCTTCCTCAACATAAACATCTTCAGCGGCTTCACCAAAGACTTCTCCTCCCAAGAGAAGATCAGAAGTGGGGATGTTCACTGATGATCACACAATGTTCAGAACAAAATTGCCATCTCTCAGTTTCTGAAACAGCCTGTCTGTATGTGCAACAAGACCTGAACAACAGTCAAGCTTATGATGTTGAAGTGTCGGTGATATTCATGTAACAGTATTGTTATACACTGCTTATTTCCGCAGTAATAAAAGAGGCATTTATCCAGCACATCAAAATGGTATCGCAGGAATAAGAGGAAGCCATTCAACCCATCAAAACTATTGGATAGTACGAGGCACAGCCCATAAACTCTCTCCAGCCTTTTACACAGGAAGACAAGGAGTCTAGTCGGCACATTGAGCTGTTAAACAGGTACCAGGGGTCATCCAATCAGGTCCTTTAGCCTCTTCCCAACCAGGAGTTGGCCATTCCGACACTCAAGCCACATAAACAGAAACAGAAGGATGTCATTGGTGCTCCAGCATGACAAACCAATGAAGCAATGAACGCACAGACAGATTGCTCCATGTGGTTTCTCCTGGCGCCATTGCTAATGGTACACACATGTTACTTTAACGTCAGAACAAAAGCAAAGTTGCTGAAAAGGCTCAGCAGGTCTGGCAGGATCTGTGAAGGAGAAAACAGAGTTAATCTTCCGGGTCCTGTGACCCTTCCTCAGAACAGTTACTTTAATGTCACTTGCTGACGGTTAGGAGGGACAGTGGATGGTTTTTGCGAAACCTTATGGAGGCATCTTCCATCTCCCAGAAGACAGACTGATGTCCTAATTTGTGGGAATGGCTACCTCTTCCAGACATAAGGCATTTTGGCTGCTGATTTGTGAGGAACTTGGTTTGGGGTTTACTATAGGCCCCCCAGCAGCCAGTGGGAGATAGAAGAACAGATACATAGCCTGGTTTTGGCAAGCTGTAAAAGTAACAGGGTTGTTGTCGTGGGTGATTTAAATTCCACATATATTGACTGGGGCTCACTTGGTGTTTGGGGCTCGGATGGGGCAGAGTTTGTAAGGAACATCCAGGAGGGCTTCTTGAAACATTATGTAGATAGTCCAACTAGGAAAGGGGCCATACTGGACCGAGTATTGGGGAATGAACTTGGCCAGGTTTTCGATGCGTCAGTCACGGAGTAGCTCAGAAAGAGTGAGCACAACTCAGTAAGATTAAGGGTACTGATAGATAAATACAGGTGAGTTGTCAAGTGAAGTTGTTAATTTGGGGAAAGGCTAATTATAACAACATTAGGCAAGAACTGCAGAATGTAGATTGGGACAGATATTTGGCGGCAAATTAACATCGGATATGTGGGAGGTGTTCATGTCCTATGACCTCTTTCCTGTTCCTGTGTAACAGGCTCAAGAATACGAATGGCTTCTTGCAGCTCTGTAACAGAGTCGAGAGGCTGAATGGCCTCCTCTTATTCCTGTGTCACAGACTAGAGAAGCTGAATGGCCTCCTCCTATTCTAATGTAGCAGTATTGGGTGGCTGAATGGCCTCCTCCTATTCCTGAGTAACAGACTCTAAACGCTGAATGGCTTCCTCCTGTCCCTCTGTAACAGATCCGAAACATTAAATGATGCAGCAACCTATGGACTATGAGCAGCCATTAAACTCGATCTGATGGAATCCCTCCCTTCTCAGTTACAGAAACACATGGAACACAATGAGAGGTGCCCTCTCAGTAACACCTCGTACAGCTGAAGTAACACTTCTCTATGTTTTGGATGATTGCCTTTGCAAAATGTGCCAACATCCCAGCTGTCCACATCTCCAAGTGGTAATTGGCTGGTGAGGGTTGAATGGCCTCCTCCTGGCCCCTGTAACAGACACATGGGGTGAGAAATTCTTCCTCCTGTTAATGAGGAGCAGTCTCAATGCACTGAATGATGTCTCAAGGTTATGAAAGGGTTTGATAACATGGCACTGAAAACTAGAAGCAATGCTACACAAAGTCAATGAACAATAAATATTGTTACCCTGGGTTATGGCCACTAGAAATGTCCCTACCGGTCATTTTATGCAGCTTGTCTGTTATTTTATCGCTGTGTCATTTTATAAACAGGGTGGAACAGATACACCTGTTCAGTGTTCTGGCACTACTTCCAATTACAAGGAAGAAAGATTAAAATGATTGCAAGATTTATGGTCCATCCCTCAGTAACCATTACACATTCCATTTGGACCGAGTAAACATTCCTTTTTACTGTGATATGAAAAGTGATCTAAGGAAGGGGCTAA
This sequence comes from Stegostoma tigrinum, assembly GCF_030684315.1. Classification (NCBI taxonomy): domain Eukaryota; kingdom Metazoa; phylum Chordata; class Chondrichthyes; order Orectolobiformes; family Stegostomatidae; genus Stegostoma; species Stegostoma tigrinum. The sequence continues at coordinate 92,445,464 of NC_081363.1, forward strand.
CTGAACCCGTACTGTGATTAATGTTAGTCTCCATGGATTCTAATTATCTCAGTGGAGGGTTTCCATCTTTTAGTGATAAATGGGCTTCGTTTAATGTGTTATCCCATAGTATGAGCAGGAGCAGGAAAGTTCTAAATTCTGAGGAACGCTCACCGCATCCAAAAGATTAACTCAGATTATTTTTTTTTCCTGCACAGATGCTGCCTGACCTGCTGAGTTTTTCCAGAAACTTTGTTTTTGAACATGGTTAGATTGCTACATGAGTATTTTGTATCTGTTTTACTTGGGAGAAGGAGGATTCGGGGACAGAATTCGAGAAGATGGAATGTGAAGCCCTTGAGCAGATGGATATAAAATGCGAGCAGGGATTGAGGATTTTGGCTGATATAAAATTGGACAAAATCCCTTGTCTTGCTGATTTCTATCACAGGATGCTGTAGGAGACAAAAAATGAAGATTCTGATCCAATTTTTTTCTGAATTGCAACAGCGAATGTGCTGGAGGGCTGGAGAACAGCTAATGTGGTTCCGTTTTACAGGAAGAACGGCAGAGGTAGACCAGGCAATGATTGCCAGTGAACATCAGATCAGTGTTAGGGAAACCATGGGAATCATAGAATCCCTACAGTGTGCAAGGCTCTCCAGCCCAGCAAGTCCACACAGGAAAAGAGAAAATTGATCTGCATTTAGAGAGGCAAGGTTTGATCAAGAATAGTCAGAATGACTGCATTAAAGAGAATTCATGTCTAACAAATGTGGTTGATACTTTTCACGTTGGTTATTTAAATGTTTTTTCAGTGAGGCCTTTTGACAAAGCTCCACATGGGAAACTCATAAAGAAAGCAAAATCTAATGGTATCAAGCTAACTTGGCAAATCACATTCAAAATTGTCTTCATGGCAGGAGACAGAGGGTGGTGACACAAGGCTGTTTGTGTGACTGGAGACCAGATCCTGGGTGACATCTCATCTCAAACATTGTGTGGTATTGTGAGCAGATTTGGTCTCCTTATCTCATAAAGGACGAAACTGACACAGAGAGAGTGCAGTGAACGATGACCAGATCACAGGCCCGTTTATTGAGCAGAGTTCTAATCAAGTGGGCTGAAATTCTATGAGGTTTAGGAAAATGAGTCAAGATCTCAGTGAAAAAATTAATACTCACACAGATGACACAGATTGGAAACAGGAATGATAATGCCCCTGGCTGGGACGTCTAAAATAAGGGTACACATTAGGTACAGGCAAGCCACTGTGCATTGAGATGAGAATAAATGTCTGCACACAGAGACTGGTGAACCTGGGGCATTCTCTACCATGCAAGGCTATGGAAGCAAGGCACTGTATTTAGATAAGGATTTTGAGAGACTAAATTGATGCAGAGAGAACAGGAATATAGGATGGAGACAGAGGATCAACCATCATTATGTTCAATGGGGGAGAAAAATCAATGGGCTGAAAGAACTACTGACGTTCATGTTATATTTTTGGAAGATTGATCATGTCAAGGGATATGTATATTGTGTGGGAGAAGTGCATTGAGGAGATGTTTGGCCATGAACTAGAATGGGGAAGACTAAATGGATCAAATAGCCTATTCCTTTCCCGATGTTTCTGTGCAGTCTATGGGAAATCTCTGTACGTGTTCTCACAAGCTGTCAGATGCCAAGAAACAGGTCTCTGCAGGTTTGACAGGACAGCGTTTCATTTTCCTTTACCCAATACCGAAGCCGAAGCAGGGTATTCTGTCCAGGTTTATCCTTTAAGATGTCAGAGTAGTTTGATACGAGTGACTGCCTTGCATTGCTGTTTCAGAGACCATTGAAGAGTTCATCACGGGTCTGGAGACACTTTTAGATACCAGGAAAGCATAGTAGAATTGCATCCTGACAGTACATTATTGAAGCACATCGGTTTTTACAATCAATATTGGCTTCAAGGCACACTTTGACTGATACCAGATATGACATGTCAATATTTTATTATTTTGGATGTGAGTTTGCTCGCTGAGCTGGAAGGTTAGTTTTCAGACGTTTTGTCACCATTCTAGGTAATATCATCAGTGACCATCCGTCGAAGCGCTGGTGTTATGTCCCGCTTTCTATTAATCTGGTTAGGTTTCCTTGGGTTGGTGATGTCATTTCCTGTTCTTTTTCTCAGGGATGGTAGATTGGCTCCAATAAACTAGCCACAAAACGACATGACCCACTATCACTCGTATCCTTACATACAGATAAGGAAGGACACCACTTTGATTGGGACAACACATCCATCCTAGGACAAGCCAAACAGAGACATGCACGAGAATTCCTAGGAGCATGGCATTCCAACCGAAACTCCATCAACAAACGCATTGATTTGGAGCCAATCTACCATCCCCTGAGAAAAAGAACAGGAAATGACATCACCAACCCAACTATGCCTAACCAGATAAATAGAAAGCGGGACATAACACCATCGCTTCGTCGGAGGCTTCCTGATGATGTTACCTAGAATGGTGACGAAACGTCTGAAAACTAACCGTCCAGCTCAGCGAGCCAACTCACATCAGAACCTCAACCTGAGCTACAAATCTTCTCAAAACTCGCTCGCACCTATGGGCGCAATGTGCTAAAACTGGCCCGAAGATGGGAAACCAATGCCATCCAACAGAGTGCCACCTGCGAACAGCTGTACTTCCTGCTTGAATGCCTAAGGAAACAGGTACTACCTAAATGTCTCAAATACAAACCTCCCCTTAACACCCCGCTAGCCAAAAGAATAGCAGAGCAAAACGGCCGCAGAATGCTTAGAGAAATGATGAATGACGCCCACAACATACTCCGGAAATACAACCGGGAAATTTCGCGCAAAAATACTTTACTCACTAACGCGACAGACCATGAATGGACAGACACAGTACAACGAGCCATAGACATCAGGCAGCGGCAACACAGAAAACGAAAAAACTAGACCTGCAGAATAAACTAGACAAACTCACACAAAATAACAACACAGACAGCACAGAAGCATGGTTAAAAAAACTTCTCTGACCGACCATTAACAGACACTGAAAAAACCGTCTTAGTAAGAGTATTAAATTACAACTTCCAGGGTGCGGACAAGGAAGATTTCTTAGCAGCGTTAGAAGCAACACTGAAAGACAACAAACTCTCAGAAGAAACCCAGCAAACCATCAGGCAGACAGTCGCACCAACACAAAGCAGGAAAAAGGAAGAAAACACACTCAATACACAAGAAAGGTAAGCCCTAGAAGGACTCAAAAAAGATAAAAACATCGTTATCCTACCTGCAGACAAAGGACGCTTGACAGTCATTTTAAACCGAACAGGCCACATTCAGAAAGCGAACGCACTGCTAGCAGATACCAACACTTACCAACAGGTGGCGATAGACCCGTCCCCACAACTCGAGAATCGAATCACAGCCTTACTCAAAAAACTTCAAAAATCTGGAGAATTAAACAAGAGAGACTTCCAAAAAATGAAACCAGATGGATCCAACACACCACGCTTCTACGAACTACCAAAAATTCACAAACCAGAAGCCCCCCTCAGGCCCATAGTGTCGCTACCTGGAACACCAACCTACAGAAGAGCCAGGGAACTACACCAAAGTCTAAAACACCTAGTAGAAGACTCCCACCACTCCATTCGCTCCACCCAAGAATTCCTGAACACCATCAAAGGCACCAAGATAGAAGAGGATGAAATAATGGTCTCCTTTGACGTAACAGCCCTGTTCACTCCCATCAACATCAACCTGGCCAAAGAAACACTGATGACGCTAATAGAAAAACAGAAGACTTATACACCAGGCACCACCAACCTCATCAGCAAGGACAACATCATCAAGCTAGTGGACCTATGCCTCACCACCCACTTCACTTTCAATAACAAAACCTACAGACAAACCAACAGTACACCCATGGGATCTCCAATATCAGCATTCTTGGCAGAGGCAGTAATGCAGAGACTCGAACAAACAGCTCTGCCAATCATCCAACCCAAACTTTGAGTCCGCTATGTGGATGACACCTTTGTCATCACTAAACAAAACAAATTAGAGGAAACCTTCAAGACCATCAATAATACCCTTACTGGCATTACATTCACGAAAGAGGAGGGAAAGAACAACAAACTGCCATTCCTAGATGTCACAGTCGAGCGAACAGCCAATGGGGAGATTCAAACCAGCGTCTACAGGAAAACAACGCATACGGACCAAATACTGAACTATACGAGGAACCATCCTAACACCCACAAACGAAGCTGCATTAGAACATTATTCCAACGAGCCACCACACACTGCAGCACAAAGTAACTACGCAGAGCAGAGGAAAATCACCCATACAGAATATTCAAAAGGATGGGTACCCTATGAACACAGTCCGCCGATTTCTCAGCAACAAACCCAAACAAACAGACAAAATGGGCTCAGAAACCATAACCACTCTCCCCTACATCAAAGACATTTCCGAAATGTCTGCCAGACTACTCGGACCTCTTGGCATCAGGGTAGCCCACAAACCCACCAACGCACTAAAACAGCAGCTAATGAACTTAAAAGACCCGATGCAGACAACAAATAAAACAAACGTCATCTACAAAATACCTTGCAAGAACTGTGACAAACACTACATTGGACAAACTAGCAGAAAGCTAGCCACCAGGATACATGAACATCAACGAGCCACAAATCGACATGACCCACTATCACTCGTATCCTTACATTCAGATAAGGAAGGACACCACTTTAATTGGGACAACACATCCATCCTAGGACAAGCCAAACAGAGACACGCACGAGAATTCCTAGAAGCATGGCATTCAAACCGGAACTCCATCAACAAACATATTGATTTGGAGCCAATCTACCATCCTCTGAGAAAAAGAACAGGAAATGACGTCACCAACCCAAGGAAACCTAAACAGATAAATAGAAAGCGGGACATAACGTTGGAGGCTCACTGATGATGTTACCTAGAATGGTGACGAAACGTCTGAAAACTAACCTTTCAGATCAGCGAGCAAACTCACATCCAGAACCTCAACCTGAGCTACAAATTTTATTATTTGTTCTTAACATCCCTTGGCTGCCAAAGCATGAGCCTGGTGCGGATTAGTAATCCAGTGATATTTCCACAACAACACCAACTGCACATGTTGACCCATCAGAAACCACACAGAGCAGGTTATCGCTCTGCTGCTTGACAGCCCTGTCAAAACAAATTCCAACAATTCGACTATCTTGATGAGGCTGAGGATGTGGCAGTCAGTCAGATTGTAGCTATTCTCCTCTTAGGGGATTAGACACAGCTGAGTAATTGTCCACATTGCCAGGTAGGTGTCAGAGTTGTGGCTGGAGTGATACAGCTTCCCCAGGGGCACGGCTTGTTGTGCAGCACTAACCTTCAGTCCTATCGTAGGAATGGCATCAGGGCCAGTTACCTTCTTCGTGTCTTTAGTTTATCATTCGCTTTTTTTTGGTATCATGTGCAGTGAATTGAATTGGTTGAAGACTGGCATCTGTGATTTTATGGATGTCATGATGAGGGTGAGCTAAGTCATCCACTCAAGACTTCTGGCTGAGGATGGTGCACATACTACATCCTTGACTTTTGTCCTGATGTCGGGGCTGTTCCATTGTTTAGGATGGGAATATTTGTGGACCCCTCTCCTCCAGGGAGTTGTTTAACTATCAATCACCGTTTATGACTGATTGTGGCAGGACTTCTGGTCTGTTGGTCTTGCAATCATTTTGCCCTGTCTGTAATGTGTTAGTTCTGCTGTTTGGAATGCAAGCAGTCTAATGTGGTATCTATAACGGGTTGCTGTCATTTTAGGTTCAGATGGTTCTGGCCCCGACATGTTTGCCTGCACTCCTCAATGAACCATTGATCAGCTTCGTGGTAATCATAGACTGAGGGATTACCCGGGACAAAAAGTTACAGATTGTGTTTGAACATAATTCTGCTGCTGCTGCTGCTGTGGTTTACATCACCACATGAATGCATAGGTTTCAGCTGCAAATCACCTTCCAAAATGCATCACTTAGCATTTATTCAGGTTGAACTCCATCTGCCATTTCTCTGCCCAGCTCTGCATTCTGCCAATGTCTCGCTGAAGCCTGCAATAGCCCTCGATACTATCAACGGCACCTCCAACCTTTGTGTCATCAGCAAACATACTAACCCACCGCTCAACCTCCTCATCTAAGTCATTGATAAAAACTACACAGCGCAGAGGCCCAAGAACAGACCCCTGCGGGACACCACTCCGCACTGACCTCCTGTCAGCCATTCATTTCTGAATCCAGATATCCAAATCACCCTGTATCCCATACCTCCTGACTTTATGAATGAGCCTGCTGTGGGGAACCTTATCAAATGCCTTTCTGAAGTCCATGTACACCACATCCACTGCTCGACCCTCGTCAACCTGTCTCGTGACTTCCTCAATGAGCTCAATAAGATTTGTAAGGCATGACATTCCTCTCACAAAGCCATGCTGACTCCCATTAATCACGCTATGCATTTCCAAGTAGTCATAAATCCTATCCCTCTGAATTCTTTCCAAAACCTTGCTGACCACAGACGTAAGGCTGACTGGTCTGTAATTTCTGGGGATTTCCTTATAAACTTTCTTGAAAAGAGGAACAACATTTGCCTCCCTCCAATATTCCGGTCCGACTCCCGTGGAGAGTGAGGAAGCAAAAATTTTCGCCAGCAGCTTAGCAACCACCTTTCTCGCTTCCCAGAGCAACCTCGGATAAATCTGGTCTGGGCTGGGGACTTATCAATCTTAATGTTTGCCAAAATTTCCAGCACATCAACTTCCTCAATCTTGATGTGTTCAAGCCTGTTTTCCTGCTCCTCAAAGTTCTCATTCACAACAAGGTCCCTTTCCGTAATGAAAACCGAAGCAAAAAACACATTTAGGGCTTCCCCTATCTGCTCAGACTCCACACACAAGTTCCCTACGCTATCCCTGATCGGCCCTACCTTCTCCCTGATGATTCTCTTATTCATCACGTATGAGTAAAATGCCTTCGGGTTCTCCCTAATCCTTCCTGCCAAGCCTTTTTCGTGCCTCCTCCTGGCCCTCCTCAGTCCACTTTTGAGCGCCTTCCGAGCAAGCCTCTAATCCTCTAAAGCTGTGCTAGACCCTTGCTTCCTCCACCTTATGTACGCTGCCTTTTTCTTTTTGACAAGAAGCACCTCTGAACCTGTCATCCAAGGCTCCTTAATCTTACGTATTAACTGTCTCAAAGGAACAAATTTATGCATCACTCGCAACAACTGCTCCTTAAACAGCCTCCACATGTTTGCTGTGCCCTTTCGGTGTGAACAATTGCTCCCAATCTGTACTTCCCAACTCTTGTCTGATAGCATCATAGTTTCCTTTACCCCAGTTAAATATCTTCCACTGGTAACTGCTCCTTTCCCTTTCCATGGCTGTGGTAAATGTGAGGCTGTTGTAGTCACTGTCGCCAAAGTGTTGTCCCACCACAAGATCTGTCACCTGTCCAGGCTCATTGCCGAGCACCAAATACAAAATGGCCTCCCCCCTCGTTGGCCTGTCCACATACTGAGTAAGGAAACCCTCCTGAACACACCTGACAAGAACGGCTCCATCCAAGCCATCTGCACTAAGGAGGTTCCAATCTATATTGGGAAAGTTGAAGTCACCCATAACATCAACTTTGCTACGTTTGCACTTTTCAACAAACTGCTGGCCAATGAGTTCTTCGATCTCCCTACTGCTACTTGTACATCTTCGTCTAAATCCTTTCCCTTCCTGTAGTGGCATCTTCTGTTTTTAAAGTGAACGTGCTTCTCCCTGTTTCTCTCCCTGACCATGATTAAGTGCCCTGTGGTGAATGATCTATAGGTGTTTAAGGAATAAAAGAATGATCTATCAGTCTTTAAGGAATAAAAGAATGACGAAAGTAAGATTAGGGCCAATCAAGGATCGTAGTGGAAAGTTGTGTGTGGAGTTTGAGGAGATAGGGGAAGCACTGAATGAATATTTTTCGACAGTATTCACTCTAGAAAACGGCAATGTTGTCGAGGAGAGTAGTGAGATACAGGCTACTAGACTGGATGGGATTGAGGTTCACAAGGAAGAGGTATTAGAAATCCTACAGCGTGTGAAGATAGCTAAGTCCCCTGGGCCAGATGGTATTTATCCTAGGATCCTCTGGGAAGCTAGGGAGGAGATTGCCGAGCCTTTGGCATTGATCTTTAACTCGTCATTGTCGACAGGAATAGTGCCAGAAGACTGGAGGATAGCAAATGTGGTTCCCCTGTTCAAGAAGGGGAGTAGAGAAAACCCTGGTAATTATAGACCAGTGAGCCTGACCTCAGTTGTTGGTAAAGTGTTGGAAAAGTTTATAAGAGATAGGATTTATTATCATCTAGAAAATAATAAATTGATTAGGGATAGTCAGCATGGTTTTGTGAAGGGTAGGTCGTGCCTCACAAACATTACTGAGTTCTTTGAGAAGGTGACCAAACCGGTTGAGTAAACTGGTTGATGTGGTGTATATGGATTTCAGCAAGGCGTTCGATAAGGTTCCCCACAGTAGGCTATTGTACAAAATGTGGAGGAATGGGATTGTGGGAGATATAGCAGCTTGGATCGGTAATTGGCTTGCTGAAAGAAGACAGAGGGTGGTAGTTGATGGGAAACGTTCATCCTGGAGAACAGTTACTAGTGGTGCACCGCAAGGGTTGGTGTTGGGTCCACTGCTGTTTGTCATTTTTATAAATGACCTGGATGAAGGCGTAGAAGGATGGGTTAATAAAGATGCAGACAACACTAAGGTCGGTGGAGTTGCGGATAGTGACGAAGGATGCTGTAGGTTGTAGAGAGACATAGACAAGCTGCAGAGCTGGGCTGAGAGGTGGCAAATGGATTTTAATGCGGACAAGTGTGAGGTGATGCCCTTTGGTAGGCGTACCCAGAAGGCAAATTACTGGGCCAAAGGTAAGAGTCTTAGTAGTTTAGATGAGCAGAGAGATCTAGTGTTCATGTACACAGATCCTTGAAAGTTGCCACCCAGGTTGACAGGGCTGTTAAGAAGGCATACAGTGTTTCAGCTTTTATTAATAGAGGGATCGAGTTCCGGAACCAAGAGGCTATGCTGCAGCTGTACAAAACTCTGGTGCGGCCGCACTTGGAGTATTGTGTACAGTTCTGGTCACAGCATTATAAGAACGATGTGGAAGCTTTGGAAAGGATGCAGAGGAGATTTACTGGGATGTTCACTGGTATGGAGGGAAGGTCTTATGAGCGAATGCTGAGGGACTTGAGGCTGTTTTCGTGAGACAGAAGAAGGTTGAGAGGTGACTTAATCGAAATATATAAAATAATCAGAGGGTTAGATTGGGTGGATAGGGAGAGCCTTTTTTCCTCGGATGGTGGCGGCGAGCACGAGGAGGCATCGCTTTAAATTGAGGTGTGAAAGATATAGGACAGATGTCAGAGGTAGTTTCTTTACTCAGAGAGTAGTAAGGGAATGGAATGCCTTGCCTGCAACGGTAGTAAATTCGCCGACTTTAAGTACATTTAAGTTATCATTCGACAAGAATATGGACGTGCATGGAATAGTGTAGGTTACATGGGCTTCAGATCGGTATGACAGGTCGGCACAACATCGAGGGCCAAGGGGCCCGTATTGCGCTAACATGCTCTATGTTCTCTGTAGTGTCAGTGATGCCAACCTTAACCAATGAATTAGTGCCACTTGCTCTGTCATTCACTTCCCAGTGTATGGTGCTCCATTTTGGACAGGGCGTTTGTGCAGCTTTGACACACACTGTTGGAATTTATTCAAAAGCACAAATTGCTGAAGAAATTAAGCAGGTCTGGCAGTATCTGTGGAGTGAGAGCAAAGTTAATCTCTTGGCTCCGTTACACTTCTTCAAAGCTCCCAGTTTTTTCAGCAATATACGTTTTTTGTTTCAGATTTCCAGTGTCCACAGTTCTGTTTTGTTGAAAATTTATTTTGCGTCAATTCATTTCTTGAGAAGCTCAACATGTCTGGACGCATCTGTGGAGACAGAGAAATAGAGTTAAGGTTTCAAGTCCAGCGTGACCCTTCTTCAGCACTGAAAAGGATTGGAAAATACCTTGACAGAGGTGGAGGAGGAGTGACAGAAAACAAGAGTGTGGGGGTACAGTGCAAAAGACAAACGGAAATTTAGTTGTGGTGAAAGAGAAGCAAATGTAGAATGGGAGTAAATACAGGTGTGAATGGGAGAGATGGGTTCTTTCCATTGAGTGCAAGATAATCAAGGCACAAACAAGACAAGGTCACAGGGATACTGGGAGGGAGAACGTACAAAAAATGGAGAACATTCACAATGGTGTCAGGCTGTGAAGTCATGGAATTGAATATTAAGGCCTACAAGCTATAAAGCACAAAGCGTAAAATGAGGTGTGACTCGAGCTTGGGATGCCCTTCGTTGAAGCTTTGCAGGAACCCAGGATCGAAATGTTAGCATGAGAACAAGGTATATTATTGAAATTGGAAGCAACAAGGATGTTAGGTTTATTCCTACAGACAGAGTGGAAGTGTTCGGCAAAGCAGTCTTTCTTTGGTCTCGCCAGTGCAAAGCAGGCAGCATTGTGAGCAGCAATGACAGTAGACTGGATTGAAAGAGTACAAGTGAAATGCTGCTTCACCTGGAAGATCTGCTTTGGGTTGCTAAGAAAGGAGAAACAAGTCTGCGATCTTCTCAAATATCCAGCTTTATTTCATCTTCAATATTGACGACATTGTTGTACATTGGGACCTCTGCAGCAGCAGCTTTCATTGTGCTTTTTAGACTTCTTGAAACTCAATTTACTCACAGGCTGTTCCCAGCATCTTTAACTACATGTTCTAGGCAACAATTTGTTTGGCATGCGCGCTCCTGCATGCTTCATGCCGATTTCCTTCATTTCAACCGCACTTGCAAGTCTTCTGTTTGTAATATAATTTGTAAATTTAACCCTTGTTATGCTGCAGTTTAACCAAAGAATTTTCATAACACTCCACAACTTCCCTGCTTTTATACTAGGCACCTCTATTCATAAAACTAAGAATCCACTGAGCCTTTTTCAAAATATTTTTCACTTCCCCCATCACCTATAATTTCCTGTCTTCTGTGTCCGTCTCTCTTTAAACAGGGGGGTTATATTTGCCAGTTTTCCGGGACCCTACCTGACTCCAGCAATTCCTGAAAGATCGCCAGCAAAGCGAAACAATCTGCTCTGCTATCTCCTTAGAAATATGGCGTGCAGTCCATCTGCTCTGGTTAATTTGTTTACCTTCAGAGCTTTCAGAGTCCCCAGCACCTCCGTATTGATGGTCACCTCACGTACCTCTGCCCTCTGATTCGCTTGATGTTCTGGCAGGCAGCTGGTGTCTTCCACCGTGAAGACTGATGCAAAGTCCTTATTCAGATACTCTACCATCTCTAAGTTTCCCATTACCACTCTAGCCTCACATACTGCAGTCCAGCGTTTGGCCATGCTTCCCTTTATTCCTTGTTATAAATCTAAAGACCTCTTGCAATCTTCTTTTATATTATTAACAAGCGACAGTTGCGTTCTGCTCCACTGAGTATGCTTCTTCTCCCTTGGGAGGTATTTAAAATGTGCCTCTGAATTACCCCAAGAAACTCCTGCCATTGCTGCTCCACTGCCTTCCATGCTAGGCATCGCTTCCTATGAACTCTGGCCAGTTCCTTCCTCCTTTGTAGTGACGTTCCTCAATTATAATCACATCACATCAGCAAATGAGCAATAGATCGAACTGAAAGAGGGAGGTTTGAGAGGTATGAAACCGAACACTATTGGAGGACTCATTAACGAGATATAAATAGAGAGAGAGACTGAGACGAGAGGGAATATGGGCGAAGAGGTGTAAAAATAGAGAAAACTAGATTATTGACTGAAGTAAATGTACTTTGCTATTTTGGCAATTTCTGTGTGCTGTCCTCCTTTGTACAATGTATGTACATCAGAGGAACATCCTCACATTCTCTGTCTGATGCCAGAACTTTTATCTCCACTAATATGACAGATGCCAGCTTTTGACAGAACCCAGTATATTTATTTCCTTGCAGTATATTATTTAATTGAAATAAGGCGGGACACCGGAGAGAGGAATTTATAACACACTAACTGATAAGAATGAGAGACTAGACCATGGAAACCCAGAGAGGGAATTTCTTGAGAGAAAGGGAATATAACACGTCAGGTAAGAATTAAATAATATTGAAATGTTTTCAAAATGCTGTACATTGGATGCACCATATTTTGTTAACCATGCCTCCGTTGTTAACTCTGAATGTTTTGTGCACACAAGAACAGTCTTATCTGTCTGCACATACTGACAGAGTACATAACAAATCATTTCTTCTCCATTCCAAACTATCGTGTTTTGTTTACATTGTCATTCACCATTCCTTCAGCCAAATATATTCTGTTTCCATCTCTGCATTTTATTTTATTCTGACTGTAAGACGATATTGGTGTCTGGGGGATATTGCTTTACTCCTGCCCAGACTCCACAGGCACTGTCTCCTATTCCTTTCTGTTTGCTAACCAATTACATAGATGTTGTCTCTGACTCTTGAATCACAATAAACAAGGCAATTGGAAATGTAACACTTACTTTTGAGCTAAGGTGAAAAAATGGGAAAGGAATGGTTTATAAACTGAGCAAAAAACGTTAGCAGCTTTAGAATCAAATTATTGAATGCATTGTGTTAAAGAAAAAAAAGCGTTATTTTAGCTGTGAGAGGAAAGTTTAGCGATATCCATATTTCCTGCCTTTCTTCAGGGTAGATGTGTCCAGAGACAGTTTTTGGATTGGCAGTTGTAGTGGAGGAAGCTTCAACACAGTAACAACCTCTCAACTGGCTCTTAGGAATATGGTTACATAGAGCATCTCACATGGATAACACAGCAGAATCATTGAGCCTGTAAAGAGAAAGCATCAAATTTCTCCTTTACGTCCAACATTGTGAGCGTAATTGGAGATGGACACTAAGACCAATAGCAGGCAATGTCAGCATCCCACCCAGACCAGGTATTGTTGTTGCATTAAAAGTGCTGCAGTGAAAGGGGTTAACTGGAGCGTTTTGTTCCATGAATCAAATTAATGTCAGCCCCCATGGACACTGAATGTGTCACGAGAAGGTTTCCCTCTTCTATTAATAAGGGGTTTCTTCCATTCCGTTATTCCATAGCATCAGTCGCTGTGCCATCCTCAACACGATTGGGATCAACAGCTCCAAAGAGAGGGAGCGATCAGAATCTGTGACCAGCAGATTATGGATCAGAATGTGAGAACAATGGATTGGAATGTTCCAATAACGGATCAGAATCTCAGAACCATAGATGGGAATGTTACAACAACGCACCAGAATCTGAGTGGAATAGATTGGAATGTTCCATCAATGGACAGGGGTTTATCTGATGCTCTTTACTGGTTTTCTATCGATTGGGTACCGTTAACATGGCGGATAGAATATGTAAGAATGGTTATTCCGGCGGGTTACTATCCCACCCTCGCTATTGTTGGTGTTTACCACTGGCAGGTGCAGTTGTTTGTGCAAACTAAGCCTGGGTGTTCTGCAAAGCCATCCCCATGCCTCCGCTTGGTTTTTCCTTCCCCACCGTTGTGAGCTTTCCGGTGGGACCACTCTCTTCATCACTCCCTTGTCTGCTCCACACTCCCCTCCAGCCCCCGACACTTCTCCCCGCAACCGAAGCAAGTGCTACACCTACCCCTATACCTCCCCACTCTCCCCCAGGCCAGGCCCTAAGAAGGCCTTACACATCAAACAGATGCTCACCTGCACATCTGCTAATGTGATAGGCTGTATCCGCTGTTCCCGTTGTGACCTTCTCTACAACTCTACTCCTTGGACGACAAGTCCATCCTGGGCCTCCTGCATAGCTATGATGACGCCACTCGAAGATGCAGGAACAGCACTTCATATTTTGCTTGTGAGCCCTGCAGCCCAAGGATATCAATGTGGAGCTCACAAGCTTCAAAATCTCCCCTCCCACTACCACATGCCAAAACCAGCTCAGCTAGTCCCCGCCTCCCTATACATTCCTCCCACCTGAAGCCCCACCACCATCTCTGACCCACTAACGTCATCCCGCCTCCGTGACCTGTCCGTCCTCCCTGGGCCGACCTATCTCCTCCCTAACTCCGCACCTGCCTTCACCTTCACTAGCTCTATCCCCACCTCCTTGACCTGTCTGTCGCCTCTCACCATATCTTCTTCTTTATCCATTTTCTATCCGCCTCCCCCTCTCTCCCTATTTATTTCAGAAACCCCGTCCCCCACCCCCATTTCTGAGGAAGGGTCCCGACCTGAAACGTCAGCTTTCCTGCTCCTCTGATGCTGCTTGGCCTGCTGTGTTCATCCAGCTTCACACCGTGTTTCTCAGATTCTCCAGCATCTGCAGTTCCTACTATCTCTGTAACTGTATGAGGTTATTTTTTTCTGGATTCTTTTAAGAGAGAGATTGAACAAGAAGTACAAAGCTGTCTAGTTAATAAAACGTGACGAAATAGATTGAGAGGATTCAGTTTTTCCACAACATCTGTCAACTATTTCACTAATGTAGCTCTGAATAAATGTAAACAGAAAGGCACAACAGAATTCTGGGGAAGAAAATTCCCATTCGAAACACCCTGTTAGAATTTCCTCATCACCTGATAGAATCAGAAACTCACACAGCACAGAAACAGACCCTTTATCCAACTAGAACATGCTGACTAGCTGTGTAATCTGATCTATTCCCATTTTCCAGTATTTGGCCGATATCCATCTAAACCCTTCCTATTCATTTACCAATCCAGGTTCCCTTTAACTGTGTAAATGCTCCCATCTCCAACAATTCTGACTGCACTTTTTGTACGCACACCACTCTCTGCATGAAAATGTTGCCCCACATTTCCTTCTATATCTTTCCCTTTCACCTTCAACATCGGCACTTTACGTCTTGACCCTGGAAAACGGATTTCGGCTATTCTGAATGTTCATGCCCCTCATGATTTGACAAACCTCTGTAATGTCACACCTCAGCCTCCAACACCCGATGGTATAAAGCTTCAAACTACTCAGCATCTCCCTCTAGCTCAAACCCTCCAAACCAGGAGCATGCTTGTCAATCTTTCTGCTCCTCTCAAGGTTAACAACATCCTTCCTTCAGCAGAGCCAACCGAAATGTACACAGTATTCTTAAAGTGGCCTCATCAGCGTCCTGTACAGGAGCAACATGCCATCCCAACGCCAATACCCAATGCTCTGACTGATTAGGGAAAGCGTGAGAAACATGTTCTTCAGCATCCTGTCTACCTGCTGCTACACTTTCAAGGAACTAAGCGCCTGCACCCAAGGTCTCTTTATTCGGTAACACTCCGCAGGACCCCAGCACGAACTGTATAAGTCCTGCCCTGCTTTATCTGACCTAATGCAAAACCACTCATTTATCTAAATTAAACTCCATCAGCCACACCTAGGACCACTGGCCCATCTGATCAATGTCCCATTGCACTCTGAGATAATCTTCACCACTGTCCACTGCACCACGTTTTGATGCCATCTGTAAACTGGCTAACCATGTCTCTGATATTCACATCCAAATCCTTTATATTAATGATAGAAAAGAGTGAACTCAGCACTGATACTTGCAGTACACCACTGGTCACTGGTCTCCAGTCTGTAAATCAATCTCTGTCTTCAAGCCAATTTTGTATTCAATTGGCTAGCTCCCCCTGGATCCCATGTGATCAACCATTACTAATATGTCTACCATTCAGAACATGATACAACACCTTCCTGAAGCTCATATAAACAAAAAAAATGACTGCCACGCTGCTTTCTTCTTGATCACTTCTTCAAAAATCAAGTCAGTGAGACATGTTTTCCACCACCCAAAGCCATGTTGACTATCCCTAAACAATGCTTGCCTTTCCAATTGCATGTAAATCCTATCCCTCAGAATCCCCTCCAACAACTTACCCAGCACTCATGTCAGGCTCACTGGCCTATGGTTCCCTGGCTTGGCTGGTCATTGTTTCCTTTTCCAGTCCCACTCCTCCACTGGTCACAACAAATTTTAAATGTAACCAGGTTGGTGATGCGGCCGATGATATAGATCTTAGACTGGGTCAGGATCGGTGTTAGGAACAAGATAGGCAGTTTACTTTAATCTGCTAAAAAGCACGTTTATGACCAAAATAAAATTACTCAAGCTATGCTGGAAAGAAGAATGTAAAACAGTTTGGATATGCAAATATGTACATTGATATTTTCCCTTTCTAAAAGTAATGAAACACACACACACACACACACACACACACACACTCGTATGTACATTGATGACAAACTTAAATGTTAACTTGAAATAAATTTGTCCACATAATCGTTGAAATCATGATAAAAGGAAAAAAATTGAGATAGTCCCAAATGTTATTCTGCTTCCAAATGCGTTCTGTTCGCACAAGTTGTTGGCAATGGGATTACTTCCTGGAACAGTTAGATTTGGCTGAATTCCCTTTGCTCCAGGCAGCGGGAGATTCCAGTGAATCTGAGTTATGAATCCGCCACGAGCAGTAAAGATGGCTGACCTGTGTTTAGCTCTCATACTTTGCTGTGATGAGGAAGAAGGAAACAGAGAGGGAGCAATAGGCTCCACAGGGAGGTTACATTATTTTTCCCTCTCTGAGTTGAATCACACAATAATGTTATTCGGCCACCAAACTGGAACATGTGAGGTTTCCTTGAACATTGTCCGAACTATATGTTTCCGCCACATTTCCTGCTCCATGTCGGTGCATCATTGCTGCTGTCGTACACAGAGCCATTTCCTTCGCAAAAAATGGGCCTGCTTGATTTAAATATATGTTTATCTGTGCCTGCGTAATTTAGATATGAAATGTTGAATGTCTTCATATTATCTGTGTTAAAATGAAAGCATCTTATTCGTAAATAAACACAGAAATTATTAGAAAAGCTCAGCAGGCTGGGAACATCTATGAAGAGAAATCAGAGTTAATGTTTCACGCCTAGTGGAGTAGCTGTGGACCCTGTTTTATTTTTAAAATTGCTTCCCCAGTTTTATTCTCCCATCCACGAGGAAATGTCCATCAGGTATTCATCAGCTACACTCTCATCAAAATCCTATATAGTCAAGAAGAACTTTTCTCATTCTCAGGACTGAGCTGTTAATCCTCCATAACATAATGGCTTCGTCCCAGGGCAGTGTACAGAGGACCATCTTTGAAAATGTTCAAACACAGTTGTGTTCTTTTTCTTAAGTTTAGGGCATCATAACTGCACACAGGGCATCAAATGTGATCTCAGTAATGCCCTGTGCAGATGCAGGGAAACATGCTTAAGATCATACCCAGCACCCTTTGCAAGTAACAACATCATTCCATTCACTTTCCAAATCACTTGCGACATCTTCAGAACAATATTATATGATTTATGTACCAGGACACACAAATCTCTCTGTCGCACCGAACTCTGCTTTCCTTCTTCAGCCATTTAATTGACTGCTGCTTTATCGTTTCCCCAAAACACAAACTTCCCATAACCCACACTGTGCTTTTTTATTTACAATGCCGACAGATTACTCATTATCATCCCCTGTCTACAGCCCATTGTAGATGCTCTGGCTCCACTCGACATCTTATTGGACGACTATGCTAGTGTACCAGCAAACTGAGGTCCAATCCTATCAGCCCTCGATCCAAACTGGTAATCTAGTTTGTAAACTGTTGATGGCCTCACACTGATCCCTGAGGAATTCCAGTAGTTGCAGCTTTCCAAACTTAAAATAAATAATTATCTTCACTCTGTATTTCCTGTTAGTTAACCAAGGCTTGCTGTATAGCAGCCGAGAAAGGTTGCAGGGCCTCTCCTGAAGTATGCAGCTGGTTGTCGAAGTGTTTCTGATCTCAGCAATACACCATTAGGGATATTTGTTGCCAGATCATCAGGTAGAGGTTGTACTGTCTATGATTCTGATCTTTGAATGTTTAAAAAACAAGCACAGAACATAGACTGACATTTGAGTAGAATGTTGCATGTCAAAAATACTGCATTTCAGATGCAGCAATAAATCTGGTCTGCCGTCTCAATCAGGTGCACAATTTTCCCCGGAAATGTATTGAGGAGGAGGGGAGATTTCCTATCAGTCTGGTTAACATTTGTCCCTTTTAGAACACCACGAATACAGAAAATCTTAATGATTCATTTCATTGTTGGCTGTGGGTGCTGTGTGGAAAATTTGCCACAATTGGTACACAATAACATAAAATAAAATGTCTTTGACTAGTCACCTTACAGACGTCTGAAAAGTCATAAGGGGCACAGATGTGTAAACAGCCAAGGTCTTTTCCCTTGGGTGGGGGAGTCCAAAACAAGAGAGCACAGCTTTAACGAGAGAGGGGAAAGGTTTAAAAGGTACTTCAAAGGCACCATTTTCATGCAGAGTGTGGTGTGTTCGTGGAATAAGCTGCCAGAGGAAGTGGTGGAAACTGGTACAATTACAACATTTGAATAGCATCAGGATGAGGATATGTTTGGGAAGGGTTTAGAGAGGTGTGGACCAAATGCTGGCAAATGGACCTCTATTTATTTAGGATATCGGACGCCGTAGATGAGTCTTTATGGCTTTATGTCTGAATACTTTGTTGTCGTCCTGTGTAACTCCTGAGAGGGGAAAAATGATCTCCTATCTCATTGTAACAAGCATGACTGTTTGAATGGGGATTTCCTTTCCCTCTGTAACAGCCTCGAGGGGTGGTGTGAGAGAACAACACACAGGATAGGAGCTGCATTTGGCCATTCAGACCCATGAGCCTGCTGCTCAATTCAGAAAGATCATGGCTGATCTGTTTGTGGCTGAACAACCCTTTCCTGTTTATTCCCAATAATGGACTCTCTTGTCGATTAAAGGTCAGTTGATCTCCGCCTTGAATATTTTCACTCACCCAGTCTTCACTGTTCCCTGGGGATGAGAACACTGCAGACACACAATATTAAAGAGAAAGAAATATTCTTATCTCAATCTTAGCCTCCTCAAAGTGTGTTAACCTCACAGCAAGTTACCTCCTCTTTAAAGAGCACAACAAATAGGAGCAGATGTAGGCCATTCATTCCCTCAAACCCATTCCATATTCCGATTTACTCTGTTCTGTAAAGTATCGCTCAATCTCTGTCGTCACTGCTCTTTTGGAAAAATATTCCAGATACCTTCAAACCAGACAGTGTAAGAAGTTGGAACAGAATTAGCCATTTGGCCCATCAAGTCTGCTCTGCTGTTCGATTATGCTTGACATGTTTCTCAAAATAATTCTCTTGTCTTCTCACTGTAACCCTCGATCTCATTATTGATCAAAACATATCTATCTCTGTCTTAAAGACATCACTGTATGTGTGTCTCCATATGCGTGTATGTGTGCTCGTGTGTGTGTGTGTGTGTGTGTGTGTGTGTGTGTGTGTGTGTGTGTGTGTGTGTGCGTGTGTGTGTGTGTGTGTGTGTGTGTGTGTGCGTGTGTGTGTGTGTGTATTTCTACTCAGAATGAGGAGACATGGTGGTTACAGAAGCTTGTTCACTAGACAGGAAGGCTGTGACCAGTGGTGATCCACAGGGAGCCGTGCTGTATTTACTTTTGTTTGTCATTTAAATAAATGATTTACATGAAAAGTAGAGAAGGCATGATTAGCAAGTTTGCAGAGGACACTTAGATTATTTGAACATAGACAGGGAAGGATATCATAGATTACAAAGAGATCTTGAACAATTGGATGAATGAATCATGAAGATGTAACAAATCCTTTGGTCCAACATGTCCATCCTGACTAGATATGCGAAATTAATCTCATCCCAATTGCCAGCATTTGGCCTATATTCCTCAGGTCCCTTCCAATTCATCTCCTCGTCCAGATACTTTGAAAATGTTGTTTTCACACGCTTCCAGCACTTTGTCTGGCAATTCATTCCCTATGATTCTTTTTTAAATCTTTCCCCTCGCACCTTAAACCTCTGCCTTCTAACCTTTGACTCCCCATACTCTGGGGAAAAGACCCTGACTCTGCACTCATTCCGTGCTCTTCATGATTTTATAAACATATACAAAGTGCAAATTTGACTCCAATCAACACGAATGGCTGTGCTTTCTGTTATCCCGAGCCTAAATTCTGAAATTCAACACTAATGCCGCTTCCTTTTCGATCAAGTCACAATTCTAGAATAATTTCAACCAACTTGTTCAACCACATTATGAATCAGTTCTGTGGGATTTCAATCTCGACCTTTTTTGCCCAGAGGTAGGGATATTACCACTGCATTGTAATAGTCCCTGATTCTGCAACATTATTCTTCTGTAAATTTGATCATCAACCTGTTCTGACAGGCTGTGACACACCTCTGATACTGGCAGGACTTGAATCCAGAACTTCTGCTCCAGAGCTAGTGGCATTACCACAGGTTCAGGCATGGGAATTGAATCCACAGCACTGGCACAGAGGTATTGGCGCTACCCATTGCACAAGACCTGAGTCATGCCCAGATTTTGAGTCACATTTTGCATGCCAGCTTTCAACTGGCATGGATTTATCAAATTCTGGTTAACTTTACTGAATTACACAGGGAAGATTTTTCAGTGCTGAACAAATGCAAGGTACTTGCCTCAGCTACAGGATGTTGGGGGCATGTGCTCTGCCATTGAGATAAACTATGAACATCTTTAATTGCTTGGCCATGATTTCCAGCTTAAATGACTGTTATCTGTAGACTGATCCGTTAGGGAAAGAAACTCTGCAGACATACTCTGCACTATGAATATCCTCCAATAGATATTATTACTAAACACCAGAGATGACAAAAGAGCACAAGTTCCAACTCCAAAAGACCCTATTGCAGACCACTATTTCCCACCTCGAACGTGTTACTGCCCTCCTCCTAAAACCATTAAATGTCACAAAGCAACAAATTATATTCCAGTCTCCTCACCACTGGCTAGTCCGCAAATTACCCGCGCCCCTCCTCCTGCCCACACAAGGCAAAACAAGCGCAGGGTCGTGGAAAAATTAAGGCCAGAGTTTGTAGGCCTTCTGGAGATGGGAGCTTCTTTTAAAATATGTCACGGTTGTGTGGGTTGAGAGTATCACTCACGAGGCTGTGTTGTGGCAGATCGTGTTTAATTTGCATGAATGCGAGATTTTTTTTTTTGGAAAAACAAACAAGGCAGGACTTATACAATTTAAATTAGGACCTTTGGTAATGTTGCAGAAACGCATATAGACTGTCAGGTACGGTTCTATAACGTCTGTGTCACATATGGACAGTATGTTTAACAAGGTGCTTAGTTCGCTGCCTTCATCGTTCAGACCTTTGAGTTTCAGAGTTGGGATGTCATTTTCAGATTGTACAGGACGTTGGTGAGGCATCTTCTGTAGTATTGTGTCCAGTTCTGGTCACACTGTTATGGAAAGGATAATATTAATCTGGAGAGGGTTTAGCAGAGATTTACTGGGATGTCGCTTGGAACGGATAGTTTGAGATATAAGGAGTGGCTGGATAGGCTGGGATTTTTCTCAGTTGTGCATAGGAAGTTGAGTGGTGACCTGATTGAGGTTTATTGATTATGAGGGGTACAGATAAGTTGAATATCAGTATTTTTTACGACGGTGGGGGATTTCAAGACGATGGGGATATTCCAAATTCTGAGGAGCAACCATTTATTTAAAAAAAAGACATGAGGGGCAATTATTTTACAGAGAGATGTTCATGTATGGAATGAACTTCCAGACAAAATGGTGGAGGTGGGTACAGTTACAATGTTTAAAAGACATTTAACTAAGCACATGCAGAAGAAATCAGTTTGGATGCTGTTTTGAGCTGCTGCTCTCCCAGTCCCTCTCTGTATAAATCCCTGATGGTTCCCATCCTCTGCTGCTGCCTGTGCAGTGGCGTGTGGAGACCAGCAGAGGGTGGCATTGCATCGCATCAAACAGCACAGAGACTGTCAGACCCGCCCCACACAGAGACACACACAAATACACCGATACTTACACAAATAACGGGAGCCTATCAGAATTTCTCTGCCTCTGTGTTTTGTCAATATTTCATTCATTCCTTCTGGTGTGTATCAGGGTTTCTGTTATTCCGTGGGGACGATGACTCTGTGATGATTTCAATGCTTGATTATTGAAAATGTAAGGTCAATTCGGGAGACTAGTAAATATAACTGGTTAGTTTCAGTATCTGAGCTGTCTGAAGGGGGAGGTGTAGGAGGGAGACTCCGTGCTCCCTTCCTGGCAGCTGGTGGAGACGATGTGTTGTGAGCCCACACTCCTGCCCACCGAGACCGTGGGGATTCCATTTGTACCAGCTCGATATAAAAGGGAGATGGCATCAGGGGCACAGTTTCTAAGCTGTGCCAGATGGGAATGGAACTGACAGTGGGTTTAATGTGAGAATTACCCTTCACTGAACATTGCTCCTTAGTCGGTTGGTGGGACGTGTATATTTTGGAATCACCACACGGATCTTCCTGGTTCTCTCTGGCTCAATGCAGGACCCGCCCCATGTGGCGGGGGAAGGTGGGTGAGGGAACTGATGTGGGGAACACCACCGCCCTGCTTGGCCTTTTCTGTCCTATTCCAGGCTGTTTCTCCTGGAATGAGGGAAAGGGAGTAAGGGAATGAAGGTGAATGTGCGTGGTCCTGCTGTTAGTGATGGTTTCGGTGAGGGGGTGTGGTGAGGTATCTGGATTGAATTGGCGGCAGTGTTGGATCCATGCAGTGTTTTCAGTGTAGGGGAGTAGCGGAGGTCTGTGTGTGAGGGAGAGAGAGAGAGAAAGAGAGAGAGAGAGAGAGTGAAGGGGCAGAGAGGATACGGTGACACTTATCCTGACAAAGCATAGAAGGTTATTGTCGATGAGCTAAAGACTGTGCTCACCACACTCTCAGTCACGAATGCCGAACAAATGCTCATTCAAAACTTTCCATCATCTGAACTCACTGCCATATCCTATTCACACATCATCCCTGAAAACCTGACCCATGTTGCAAGATGCTATCAAAATGTCTACATGTCAGCATTTTAAGACATGTGAACATATCCTTCCATGACTCAGTCTCTCTATCTCCCCATCTCTGTCTGTATCCCCAATCAATCCCATTTGTTCGTATTTAAACTGATGCCCCACCATCTCTCTCTGGCAGTGATTTTCACACCCATGGCAGCCCTTGTCATGGCACGTTGGAGATTTGTAGCTGTAAATGGATGGGAGCCCCACATCCTGTCACTTCCAGCATGGGCTGCAAGTTTCCCCAGGCTGGCCAGTGATTTAACACAGTGTTTCGAGCACTGCACTGGGGTGGTCTGTACAGATCTACACGCTGGCAGGGTAACTGCTCTGCGTTTACAGATCAGTTCAGTGGTGTTCAGTTCACAGCCCCCTGTACTGGAGAGATGCCTGGTCCGTGTTTATAGATCAATGCACTGGAGTGGTCTGCACAGCTCCCTGAGCTGGACTGATATCTATGTGACTGGTGAGGCCTGTACAGTGTCCCACTCTGGACAGATTGCCGGGTTGTATTGAGCAGGACAGGAGCCTGGTCTGCATAGTGCTTCATGCTGAACAGATATTTCATCTGGGTTTGTGGTGTCTGGGCTGGTTCTGTGAGGTGGATTGAGAATGTGAGATAACTGATGCCTTAATATGATCTGGCTATGTCTTTAATTGTTGTTCACATTTTTGTGATTAGACCCTGTAGACTCTCACCCCATTAACATTACAGTGTGACCATACACATTGCGTCATGGTGGTGAATAACCACTGTCCTGGCCGCAGCCACAGTCTCTTCATTCATAAACCGTCAGCCATTCCCATTGTCTTTGGGTCTCCATACAGGAAGAAGATAAAGGCCACTCCCTGGTTACATGTTTCAATATACCCTCCCTCTCACCATTCCCACTGCCAACCAGACACAGCAAAATATGATACCAATGGACCCACTGGGAACATCAGGGACCAGGCTGTCAGGAAAATGACGCAACACTTCCAATGGCTGAGTGAGTCAGAGTGAACCCTTCAGTTACACACTATATCATTATGCCCGGTAATCTATCTCCATTACCAATGTTATAACAGAAATGTTTCCTTTATTATTGGAACGGAATGTCCAGGAAATATTACATTCAGAAATGTTATATAAAATGAAAAATAGGTGCGGGAGATCTCTGAGTTATGGATGATATTTGTATGATCAACACAGAAGGTCTTACATCAAATGATCAACGTACTGTTTTAATCTAATTGTTTTCTTGTGCAAAGTGCCAGTTGAGTTGAGTTTGGGGAGATATTTCCACCGCGAAGCTGAGTGGCTCTCACCAAAACTGATAGAAGGGCCTTTGTGATGTGGGACTTTGTGACTGCATCACATTCTGTAACCGACATACCCCGGAACAGAGAGAATGGGAACTGCAGGTGCTGGGGAATCTGAGATAACAAAGTGTGGAGCTGGATGAACGCAACAGGCCAAGCAGCATCACAGGAGCACAAAAGCTGACGTTTTGGGCATAGACCCTTCATCAGAAAAGGGGGATGGGGAGAGGGTTCTTAAATAAATAGGGAGAGAGGGGGAAGCGGACCGAAGATGGAGAGAAGAGAAGACAGGTGGAGAGGAGACAGACAAGTTAAAGGGGCGCGGATGGAGCCTGTAGAGGTGAGTTTATGTGGGGAGGTAGGGAGGTGATAGGTCAGTCCGGGGAGGATGGACAGGTCAAGAGGGCGGGATGAGGTAGTAGGTAGGAAATGGAGGTGCGGCTTGATTTGGGAGGAGGAGATAAATGGGAGGAACAACAGGTTAGGGAGGCAGGGAGGAGCTGGACTGGTTTTGGGATACAGTGGCGGGAGGGGAGATTCTGAAGCTTGTGCAATCCACATTGATACCATTGGGCTGCAGGGTTCCCAAGCAGAATATGAGTTGCTGTTCCTGCAACCATCAGGTGGCATCGTTGTGGTACTGCAGGGCGCCCGGGATGGACATGTCGTCTCAGGAATGTGAGGGGAGTTGAAAATTCCCCGGAACATTCTGTAACCAACATTCCCCGGAACATTTTGGAAGCGACGTTTCCCGGAACATTCTGTATCTGATTTCTTTGTGAACGGTTGGATGTCAGTGAATTGAGCAAAACATTAGATCCCGAGGGAACGAAGCCTATTCCAGGGAGAAGGAAACACTGTTTAGAAGATCTTTCAGGCAGTTTAAGGGGTGAATATGTTTTCCCTGTATGTACATTTCTTCACAACAGAGGATCAAACATAATTTAGACTAAAAGACAGAAATTTCCAACCTCCATTTGTCTTCAGGGAACTGGCAGGAAATCCTTCAGGGCGGCCATGTCTTCACGTTCCTTATTAGGAACTGTAAAGAACTGACCTGTGTTTGCTGTCCAGTGATCAAGTGTTTGGGAATGTTCTGGAAACCGTCTGTTCTTATGGATGCGTGCCTCTGTGTTTGAGCAGGGAGAGATTATTGTGTTTTACGTTACATTTTATAGTAATTCAGACCTTGCAGTTTGCGACTTCAGCTCCAATTATTTCAGTGAATCTCTGAGTACAGTGATGCGTTTGAAAATCTCACTCTGTCCACAAATAAACTGGTAACTTTGCCTCCAGGCTATATGTATGCTTTATTTATGTTCCTTCCTCACAGTTAACGTAGTGACGATCTATGTCCTGCTTTATAAAGATTGTGGATTGTCTCCATGTGTCAGACGTTACCTGGGGGCCATGGCAATGGCGGATCTACTGGTCATTATCCTCGACCTGATACTGAGACACATTCCCATTGTTTATCAGGAACAGTTTTATTTCCTGTGGTCCATCCCCATCTCTGTGTGTAATATCCACGCCGTCCTGCTTTATGCCGCCACTGACTGTTCTGTCTGGTTCACCGTCACTTTCACCTTTGATCGATTTGTGGCCATTTGTTGCCAGAAGCTGAAAAGTAAATATTGCAGTGAGAAAACGGCGGCTGTGGTTCTGGGAACAGTGACTGTGCTGAGCTGTTTAAAGAACATTTTCTGGTATTTTATGCTCACAGCTCGCTATTCGCTGATGAACAACCCCTGGTTTTGTTATGCAACTCGCGGTGTTTATTTTTCCCGTGTCTGGATTATAATCACGTTCCTCCACAACAGCCTATCCTCGGCTCTCCCATTTCTCCTGATTCTGCTGCTCAATGTTTTCACCGTCAGACACATTTTAGTGACCAGCAGAGCCCGCAGGAGACTCTGGGCTCACACCAACGGGGACAGTCAGTGTGACACAGAAATGAGAAATCGAAAAAAATCCATCATTTTCCTGTTTGTGATTTCGGCCAATTTCATCCTGTTATGTTCAACTTTAATGGTGTTTTCTATGTGGGTCCGGTTGTTTAATTTGGTGTCTAATTCTATGTATCTACATGACTTTGTGCTGGAATTCGGCTTCATGCTGCAGCTCGTCAGTTGCTGCACAAACACCGCGATTTATGCCGAGAATCAGACTAAGTTCAGGCAGCAGCTGAAGAATGTGCTAAAATATCCCTTACCCCAAATTCATCAATCAGTCAAATTCACTCATTAATCAGGATTTTCGCATTTCAGGTCAACGTTTCAGCCATGAATCAGCCTGTCGCTATGGTAACAGACTGAGGGTAGTGCTGGTTTATCCAACTTTATCCCACAGTGGGTTACAGGGAAACATGTCAATGTTTCTCTCACTCACAGGCCAAAGACGAAAGGCACCATTCCACTGACTGCATCCAGAACTTCAATATGTAATTAGCCTTCATTAAAAAGTGCCAAGCAGCACAGCAAACTATATTGTTGTTTGTCTTTGTGTGGAAGAAGTTCAGCTGGAGAGAGACAGGCTCCCTCCCTGTCCATCCAACCCTGTCTGCCTCCCTGACGCTCCCCGCCCCTCTCCCTATCCCTCCATATCCCTCGCTCCCTCCCTGTCACTCGCTCTATGTCCCTCGATCTCTCCCTGTCCCTTGCTCCCTCTCTTGCTCCCTCTATATCCCTCGCTAGCTCTCTAGCTCCCTACCCATCCATCCCTCCCTCTGTCTCTTGCTCCCTGCCTCCTCATCCCTTGCACCTTCACCGCCACACTCCCTTGCCCCCATCCCTTGCTCCTTCCCTACCCCTGTCCCTCCCTCCCCGTTCATCACTCTCTCATTCCCTGTCCTCCCTCCCTGTCCCTCACTCCCGCCCTTGCTCCCAGTCCGTCCTTCACTCCTCACTAACCACATCCGTTGCTCCCTCACTCCTCTCCCTCCCTTGCTCCCTCCCCCTCCCCTTAGCTTTCTCCCTTCCATCTCCCTGCCCAGCCCTCACTCTTACCCCCCTCCCTGACGCTCGCTCCCTCGCTCCCTCCCTGTCACTCCCTTCCTTATTCCTCACTCCCTGCCACCCATCCTTTGTTTCCACTCTCTCTCCCTCCCCCATCCCTCAGTCTCTCCGTCCCCTACGTCCCTCACTTGCTCCCCCACTCCCTGCCTCTCGTGCACTCCCCATCCCTCGCTCCCTCCCTGCCACGTCCCTTGTTCCCTTCCTCCCCATCCCTCACTCCCCTGCTCCCTGTCCATGACTCCCTTGCTTGCTGCCTCCCTCCCAGTCCCTGCCTCCAACTCCCCCTCCCTTGCTCCCTCCAACTCCCCATCTTTCCCACCCTCCCTGCTCCCCGACTCTCTCTCGCACCCTCACTCCCATCCCTCCCTCACTTCTTCCCCATCCCCGGTCCCTCCCTCGCAACCTCCCTCTCTCCCTGGCTTCATCACCCCCTCCCCCTCCCCATGTCTCCCTCGCTCCCTCCCCATCACTCGCTTCCTCCCAACCCCTGACCCTTGCTCTCTTCCTCCCCATCCCTCACCCCCTCATTCACTCCTTCCCACTTACTGTCCCTCCCTCCCCAAACCTCGTTCCCTCCCTACCCCGTCCCTTCCTCCCTATCACTCACTCCCTGTCCGTCGATCCCTCGCTTGCTCCCTCCCACCCGACTCCCCATCACACCCTCCCTGTCCCTCGTCCCAAACTCCCCATCCCTCGCTCCAATGCTCCCTCCCTCCTCCATGCCTCGATCCACATCCCTTGCAACCTCACTCCCTGTTCCTCCTTTCCCTCTCCCATGCTGCCTTCCTCCCTAAACCTCACTCACTCACCCCCTCGCTCACTCCCGCACTCCACCTGTCCCTCGCTCCCTCCCTCCATGCCCCTCCCTCTATTGCTGTCCCTCTCTCCCTCCGGCTCCCCGCTCCTCCCTTGCTCACTCCCCGTCCCTTGCTCCCCCTCTCCATCCCTGTCCATCGCTGTCCCTTGCTTCCTGTCCCTGTCCTATCTCCCTGTCCCTATCCATTGCTCCCTCACTCTCCCTTGCTCCCTCTCCTTGTCCCAGTCCCTCGCTCCCTCCCTGTCTGTCCCAACCTGACCACCTCCCTGACTCTCCCTGTCCCCTTCCTTGTCCCTCCCTCTCCCACGCATCCTCCCTGTCCCTGTCCTTCGCTCCCTCCATCTCCCTCCTCCTCTTTGTCAATTCCTATCCCTGTCCCTGTCCCTAGCTCCCTCCCTGACCTTCCCTGTCCCCCTCCCTGTCCCTGTGCTTGCTCCTTGCTCCCTCTCTGTCCCTCACTCCCTGTCCCTTTCCTTGCTACCTCCCTATCCCTCCCTCCCTGTCCCTGTCTCTTCCTCCCTATCACTGCCCTTCGAACCCTCCCTGTCAGTCCCTGTCCCTACCCCACCTCTACTCACTTCATCTTCACCTCCTTGACCTGTCTGTCTTCCATCTCACATACCCACCCCTCAACCCTCACTGACCAAACCCTCCAACTCCCTACCTACACTCACCTTTACTGGCTTCTTCCCTGCCTCCATGACCTTCCCATCTTCTCTCCAGCTATCTGGTCCACTATCCACCCTCTCTTACTGTCTTCCCCTCTCTCGATTAATTTCAGAGCGCCCTTCCCCTCTTCATTTAAGACGAAGGGTCCAGGCCTTAAATGTCAGCTTTCCTGCTCCTCTGAAGCTGCCCAATCTGCTGTGTTCATCCAGCTCCACACTTTGTTATCCCACACCTCGTTATCCCACACCCTGTTATCCCACACCCTGTTATACCACACCCTGTTATCCCACACCTTGTTATCCCACACCTTGTTATCCCACACCCTGTTATCCCACATCCCGTTATCCCACACCTTGTTATCCCACATCCTGTTATCCCACACGCTGTTATCCCACACCCTGTTATCCCACACGCAGTTATACCACACCCTGTTATCCCACAATTTGTTATCCCACATCCTGTTATCCCACAGTCTGTTATCCCACACCTTGTTATCCCACACCCTGTTATCCCACACCTTGTAATCCCACACCTTGTTATCCCACACCCTGTTATCCCACACCTTGTTATCCCACAACTTGTTATCCCACAACTTGATATCCCAAACCTTGTTATCCCACAACCTGTTATCCCACACCCTGTTATCCCACACCTTGTTATCCCACACCTTGTTATCCCACACCCTGTTATCCCACACCTTGTATTCCCACACCTTGTTATCCCACACCCTGTTATCCCACACCTTGTTATCCCACACCCTGCTATCCCACACCTTGTTATCCCACACCTTGTTATCTCAGACCCCAGCATCGGCAATTCCTACAAACCCCAAGGGGTGCCATCCCTCTTTTGTGACCTCTCCCTGGACAGGGAGCTTGTAGAGCCCACCACTGAGCTGGGTACTTCCCATCACAAGTCGGTACCTCAACGTATACAATACCTCATAGATACTGGGAACAACAACCTGATTTACTCAGGAATGTTGCTTTTGCATTTAGTACTGATTTTCACATCTTTTAGTGTGGGTCATATGTTTTGGGGTTTGTGCAATAAAGGAAGACTGTGCCTCAGGAATTGAATGTGTTTATTCTGATATTCTACCCTGTACAGACAGTGATGATGTTTGTAAATACTCATAGAAAGGAAGACATTGAAGCTGCAAAAACAGAGTTATTCAGTTTATCAGGACCAGAAGGTAATATGTTTATGTGGTATGTCTGTGGGAAAAGATTTCAAACATCAGTGTGAGTAGGAAAGTGCCAACACCCGCACACTGTCACAGCTGATTCTGAATGTTCCAGTGAGCTAACTGCAGAAATTATTCAACATCATCCAGTTAACATTCTGAAAAAAAAAATCTAGAGCAGGGAAACTGTACACACATTGTGTTTATGGACAAGAGTTCAGCAGATCATCCAATCTGGAGAGATGCCAGGAGATCAGCATCATGGAATAACCATGGCAATGTGTGGATTGTGCGAAAGGATACAAATACCCAGGCCAGCTGGAAGATCACCATCATAGTCACTCCAGGGAGAGACCATTCGCCTGCGAAATGTGTGGGAAGGGATTTGCTCACTCACCCAGCCTCGTGTCACACCAGTGGGCTCACACTGACAAGAGACATTTTAAGTGCTCTGACTGTGGGAAAAGCTTTCGGATCTCTCAAGGTCTCATTCAATATTGACCTGTTCACACGGGGGAGAACTCTTTCAGCTGTTCCACATGTTGGAAGGAATTCACTTGCAGATCCAGCCTAATGTCACACAAAAGTCTTCACGGGGAATGAAGCTTCATCTGCTCTGTGTCTGGGAAGTGATAGAATTCATGGTCGAACCCAATGTCACACAATCGAGTTCAGACTGGAGAGAGGCTGATATCTGCTGTGTGTGTAGGAGGGGATTCACGTCTTCATCCCTTCTAATGTCACACAATCATGTCACATGGGACAGAGATATTTTACCTGCCCTGCGTGATGGAATGGATTTATTAAATCAGCACCGCTTCTGATACAACAGCATGGCCACATTAGAGAGAGACAGTACACCTGTACTGAGTGTGGGAAGGGATTCACTCGGACATCTGATACTGAGTGAACACCAGCCATTCAGGGTGGGGAGAAACATTTTACTTGCCGAGACATTCGGAACTGCAGATGCTGGAGAATCTGAGACAACAAGGTGTTGAGCTGGATGAACACAGCAGGCCAAGCAGCATCAGAGCCGGTAAGCTGACGTTTTGAGCCTTCCTCAGAAGGGTCTGCTGTGTTCATCCAGCTCTACACCTTGTTATCTAACATTTCATTTGCTCTGTGTTTGGGAAGAGATTCACTCAGCCCTCCAATTACAGCAGACATGGGCTTATTCACACTGATGAGAGACCATTTCAATGCTCTGACTGGGAGACGATCTTTAGAAGCACCAATGCTTTGATGAAGCACCAGCAAACCCATTCTGGGGAGATCCGTCATAATTCAGTAATGTGACCAGTGGGAAGATCTGGAGGACCAGAAGGACTCTGGGCCTCCAGCCAATCAGAGACCCCCATGTTGTCGAAACATGAATGTGGGACAATCAACCTCTGAAGCTGCTCAGAGCTGCCCAGCAACGCTGCTGTTCCTGTATCTCTTAATGAAGATTGAGCTTCACCCAGACTGAAACTTCTTCCTGTCTCCAATATCTTTGGGAAAACAATTTATCCCGACTTGTTTTGATTTTATTTAAATTCTGCTGTGAAATTACTTACTTACAACAGTGAAAGGAATGCAAGTGAACACAGGGAGGGAGCAGAATCTGTTCCTACAAGATTGGACTGTTTTGAATTTTTCACCTAATTTCTAATCCAATAATAATAATAATAATAATAATAATAATAATAATCCTTTTGCAGGATGTTAGAAAGGGAAGATTTTCAGACTGAAATCTCAAAACAACCTCACGAAAAGATCCAATGGAGTCTCTGAAATAAGTCACATTTGAAAATCATTGGCTTGAATATATAGAACAGAAAATGTCTATCTGTTTCAAAAGATTTGTACCAACAGTTAGTCTGAAAAATACTGAGACACATACACCCAAGTGAGAGTCTTCCAGCGAACTAATATACCTCCACCTCGTCTGAAAGAAACATCACACCATTCACAGTAAGAAGCTACAGAGACACAAGACCTCCTATAATATGGAGAAACCATGGAAATGTGAGGGCTTTGTGAAAGGATTCCATTCCTTGTCAGTGCTGGAGTTTCATCAATGCAGTCACACGAAGCAGAGATCTTTCAAGTACTCTGAATGTGGGAAGGGATTCCCTGATTCATCTGCTGTATGGAAACACCGATGTGCTGACACTGGGGAGAGGCCATTCACCTGCTCTGAATTTTTTGTTATTCATTCATAGGATGAGGGCATCGCTGGCTAGGCAGCATTTATTGTCCATCTCTAATTGCCCAGAAGGCAGTTCAAAGTCAACCACATTGCTGCAGGCCTGGATTCACGTGTGGTACTCACCAGGTAAGGATGGCAGTTTCCTTCCCTCAAGGACATTAGTGAACCAGACAGGTTTTTCCAACAATCGACAAAGGATTCACAGTCATCATTAGATTCTTAATTCCAGATATTTATCGAATTCAAATTCCACCATCTGCCGTGGTGCAATTTGAACCTGGGTCCCCAGAATGTTTACCTGGGTCTCTGGATGAACGCTTTAATACCACAGTCCATCACCTCCCCAGATGGCACTAAATTCCGAGAATATTTCAAACTGATGAAACACCAGTGAGTTCCCACTGGGAAGAGGCCACCAACTTGTTTGGAGAAGAGTAAAGTATTTACTCAGTTATCCAGCCTGCACATGCAACAATGAGTTCACACCTGGGAGAGGCCATTTACATACTCAGGTTGTGGAAAATAACTCAGTCAGCCATCTGCCCTAGTAAGACACCAGCACCTTCACACAGGGGAGAGGCCATTCAAATGTTCCAAGTGTGGGAAGTGGTTCAGAGATTCATCTGTCCTACTGGATTAGGGTTATGGTTAGGATTAGGTTTACGGTCAGCGGGATCATCCTGTGAAGAAGACATTCATATGTTCTGAGTGAGGGAAAGGATTCATAAAACATAGAACATAGACCAATACAGCACAAAACAGGCCCTTCGGCCCTCGATGTTGCGCCAACCTGTGAACTAATCTAAGCCCATCCCCCCAAACTACCCCATCATCATCTATATGCATATCCAAGGACTGTTCAAATGCCCCTAATGTAGCTGAGTTCACTACATTGGCAGGTAGGGTGTTCCACACCCTTACCACTCTCTGAATAAAGAACGTACCTCTGACATCTGTTTTAAATCTATCACCCTCAGTTTGTAGCTATGCCCCCTTGTACAAGCTGAAGTCATCATCCTCGGAAAAAGACTGTCACTGTCCACCCTATCTAATCCTCTGATCGTCTTGTATGTCTGTATTAAAATCCCTCTTAGCCCCCTTCTCTCCAATGAGAACAGAACAAGTCCCTCAGCCTTTCTTCATAGGGCCTGCGCTCCAGACCAGGCAACATCCTGGAAAAACTCCTCTACACCTTTTCCAATGCTTCCACATCCTTCCTCTAATGGGGCAGACAGAACTGCACACAATATTCCAAATGATGCCGGACCAGAATTTTGTACAGTTGCAGCATGACATCATGGCTCCGGAACTCAGTCCCTCTAGCAAAAAAAAACCTAACACACCATCAGTCTTCTTAACAGCACTATCAACCTGGGTGGCAACTTTCAGAGATCTATGTACATGGACACCAAGATCCCTCTGCACATCCACACTACCAAGAAACTTTCCATAGACTCAGCATTCTGCCTTCCTATTATTCTTCCCAAAGTGAATCACTTCACATTTATCCGCATTGAACTCCATTTGCCACCTTTCAGCCCAATACTGCAGTGTATCCAAGTCTCCCTGCAACCTGCAACATTCTTCCACACTGTCGACCACTCCACCGACTTTAGTGTCATCTGCAAACATACTAACCCGTCCAGCTACG
Organism: Stegostoma tigrinum; assembly: GCF_030684315.1. Taxonomy (NCBI): domain Eukaryota; kingdom Metazoa; phylum Chordata; class Chondrichthyes; order Orectolobiformes; family Stegostomatidae; genus Stegostoma; species Stegostoma tigrinum. Next base: position 92,479,422 of record NC_081363.1, read on the forward strand.
CCTGTGTCAAAGTCATTTGTAAACATGACAAACAGCAGTGGTCCCAAAACGGATCCTTCAGGCACACCACTAGTGACCAGACTCCAGGCTGAATATTTTCCATCAACCACCACTCGTTGCCTTCTTACAAAAAGCCAGTTTCTAATCCAAACTGCTAAATCTCCCTCAATCCCGTGACTCTGTATTTTCTCAGTCAGTCATCCAGTCTGTCGAAATGTCAGAAAGTTAACAAGAGAACAAAAGAGTTGGACCTGCTGTTAATCTGCATTATATATGCTGCTAAACGGCACATTTCAAACACACAGCATCTAATGTCTAGAAAAAATAAACAAGTGAAGCAGTTACATGGGACAGTTAGCACCTGAGTGCTCTTCTCCATACTGCACACCATTCGCATTAACAGGATGGAGAAAGGGAAGATTTGCAGACAGAAATCTCAAAATGACCATCACATGAGGATCTAATGGAGTCGCTGAAATAATTAGGACTCGAAAACCATAATCTTCCATATTGGCTGTTCCTTTACTCTCAGTGATTTTAAATCCTGGAACTTCTCCCAAACAACGTTGTGGGTGACCCTACACCGCAAAGACTGCAGTCCCAGAAACCACCATCTTCTCAAGGAGGACAACTGGGATGGGCAATAAGTGCTAACCCAGACAGTGATACTATATCCCATGGATTGAATTGAAAATGATGGAAAATCACATCCAAGACTGAGCCATGTTCATTCTGACAGTGAGTAAAGTGGGAGGGACAGCAGGTTTCTTTCTGCTTGACTGGCCGCTCTCACCACTTTGTTTCCAGTGAGGCTGGTGATATTTGAGCTTGGGACGGCACATCCCCAAGGAAATGATCCACAATGATCATTTCAGCTGGTACAAGGGGGCATAGTTACAAATTGAGGGGTGATAGATTTAAGACAGATGTCAGAGGCAGATTCTTTACTCAGAGTGGTAAGGGCGTGGAACGCCCTGCCTGCCAATGTAGTTAACACAGCCACATTAGGGGCATTTAAACAGTCCTTGGATAAGCAGATGGATAATGATGGGATAGTGTAGGGGGATGGGCTTAGATTAGTTCACAGGTCGGCGCAACATCGAGGGTCAAAGGGCCTGTTCTGCGCTGTATTGTTGTACGTTCTATGTAAAATCCGATGAAGTAATTTTATTCTGTCCTGGATAGGAAATAATGTTTTCCTCGCCACTCCAATTACATCAGAAGTAAAGATGTTTGTCTTTGTTTCATTGAGTCTCTTGCCCAATCAATTCAATTAGTCTCCATCAGTATTGTTGCTCCAAATCGTCCTCTTTCAACTTCCCCCATCAGCAGATCCTTCTATTCCTTTCTCCCTCATGTATGCATCAACTTCTTAAATATATTCCTCTGTTCATCACCATCTCGAGTGAGTTGCACATTCTGACCTGTCGCAGGGTAAAGATGCTTCTCATGAAATCACTATTGGGTTTTCAAAGCCCTTCATCATTTTAAAGGGTTCCATCATATTATCCTTTAGCCTTGTCTTTTCTGGAGAAAAGCTGCCTTGTTTGACACATTTCCAGTGCCTCTGTTTCCTTTGACCAAATGGCAATGGCAAATGTTGATCGTGCTCCCTGTGGAGTCAAACTTTGGCTTCAAATAAGTGAAACATCATTTCCTCCTTTTCAATTCTATCTCTGTCAAAATGAGTCCAAATATGGTCTGTGCCTTTGCAGAAAGATATTAACTTCCAAGAGACATCTGATACTGGAATTACAGGAATGCCATCAGCGATTCAGGACTTCAGTTGGTTGGAGAGAATGGAACAGCTGATCCTGTTCTCCTTGGATCCTTAAGTCATTGTGGTAGAACAGAGAGAGAGACCATTCAGCCCTCTTAGATCATGCTGGCTCTGTTAGAACAAATGTTAGTCATTGTTCAATCCCAAAAGCCCTGCAAGTTTGCATGCATCACAGAACGTCCAATTTTAAAACAGAAAGTAATGAATATATTGTTCAGGATGATAAATGAACTGGAATAATTAATTTCAGATACAGTTCAGGAGAAACTTGCAATAAAGGATTCAGCGATGTTGCAGTTAAAACCAGGAATGTTGAGATGATTCGAAAAAATTGATATCTTTCCTTGGCAATACTCACATTTTGTTTTGTTTTTGTTTTGTTTTAGAAAATCACATTTGACAATCTGGTCACTACCTGACAGATCAGAGCGTCATGGGAAGATGTTGAGACAGACATCCACTTTGATAAATGCACTTGAATGTTAATATGTGGCATGATGTCAGGCTATCAGAGGATGTGCACGTATAATATGCTATACTTGAAAGAAATGGCATGTAAATTCACAGTGAACCTGCACTGCAGAGAGGGTCCCAACACATGCAGCTCCTTGAGAAACAGCCGGACATGAAATAGTTAATGTGACCGGGGGTAACGAGACAGCATTGTGACATCATCAAGACAGCGACACGTTCTCCCGAGAGAAACTGACCTGAAACAATCCGGAGAGAATTCAACCCACAGGGAATGGTCAGGAAGTCAGTGAAGTTCTTTAGGAAGGGGTTATACACTTAGATTGGGATCATTGAGAACTGTCCACATTTAGGACACAGGTGAATAAAAATATTGGAGAATCTTTACACCCACATTTGATCTGTTGATAGAAGCTCGTGTATCTGTGTACTGAGTAATATCTGATGTCATGGCACTCATCAGGAGAAGAACAGGTCAAATCGATGTGACCCCAGCAGGGTCCGGAACAGAACTGGAAAATAACAAAGTGCAAATGATAGAGGGATGATAAAGAGAACCACACCCATTCAACGTGTGGTCTGCAGATATCATGTTCTGGTTTTCTTGCTAATTAGCATATATTAATTTAAATATGATAACTATTTTGTTTACTAATGAGGCATTGGCATCGTTAGGTCGGGCCAGATTTATTGCCCATCACTAATCACTCTGGAAAGTATGGGGCCAGCTATAGCCCATATAATGTTGATAGATCCACAGTGTCATTAAGAGAGACTTCCAGAAACTTGACCAAACAACATAAAAGTAACATGATATATTCCCAGGTCAAAGTCAGAAGTCACACAACACCAGGTTAAAGTCCAACAGGTCTATTTGAAATGATAAGCTCTTGGGGTGTTCATCCTTCGTTAGGTTAAGCCCTACTTTATTACTTTGTTACACATCATAATAAAGTGACAACGTCAGGTGCAGTGTTTAGGAAGCTTGTGTGTTCAAATAAACATATTGGTCTATGACTTGGTGTTGTGTGATTTTTGACTTTGTCCGCTCCAGTCCAACATCGGCGCCTCCAATTTTGGGGATTTTGCACAATTTGTTGAAGCCCGTTTCCGCGGCTCAACAGATCAGCAGCAGGAAGTAAATTGGAAAAGATGTTGTCTCGAGACCATGTGTTTCAGCTACTTTGGGCAAACAATTAGGGCTCCAAGCCCTTCCATTTAATCCATGCAAAATCCATGACAAGGTTCAATTCAAAACACACCCATCAAAAGCTCTCTCTTCCCTTGCTCCACACAGAGTGAGACAGAGGCAAGGAGAGGGATTTGACCAATCTCTCCAATTTCTGGCTGCCAGCAGAAAGCGGCTTCGATCAGCAGCTTCCTGCCCATCCCTGGGACACAATTTACAGAAACTCGTTTCTCACGAGTGGTACTTGTCGTGTGAAAGGGTCGAAAAAGTTTTTGTTCAATTTGACAACAGCTGCAGCAGATTGTCTCTGTCTTCAGAACTTGTTAAGCAAACTTCTTTCTCCAAACTAGAAGCAGCCAGATTTTCTGATGAGAACAGCAATATAATAACAAACTCTGCTCACATGTATCGAAAAATGGGAAAAAAACACAACTTGTTGGATAATGAGGGAGAAGCTGTGAGGTGAATGTAATAACCACAACACCGCAGCAACACAGTGGGCCCACTGAAATTTTTTACACTGTCTTGCTCTATTATGCACAGGCTATCCAGTAATCTATTACAATGCAGTTTCTAATGCATGAGGCCCTCTCTCAGAGGACACCTATGCCAGCAGTGTTGGGTCTGTAGTTTGGCGATTCCCCAAATGGCCGTGAGTTCATTACTTTCTGGGGACTGAAAGAATTGTCACCGCCTGCTGCATCCAACATCCAAAGGAGCTCTTTAAATGTCATTTGACATTATTTCTGATGTAACACTGTTCACATCCACATGTCATTTCCTGCACCAGCCACAAATGCGTTTGAAATACCACATTCCTGTTTGTCCTTCCAAGTGTTTGAGAAAGATCTTTCAGAAGCAGTTGATGTGAGGAATGTTCCAGTTTAGCGTGAAGAATGAGGTGGAGCAGTATAAAGTGCAGAGTGATGAGGAAACAATGAGGTAGTAACACAGACAGGGAAGAGGCCATGCGATTCCTTTCTTTGCTGTAAACAGAGTCTGATTTTGAAATCTGAAATTGAACAATTTCAGCCAAGTGGATGAAATCCTAGCTCTCTGGGGATTAGTCTGTCCTGAAGCCTCTGCCACTGTATGGAGAATGTATTTGATTGATTTTATTTGTGGTTGAAAATGAGGTTCACTTCCCTGAGGGGGACATGAACACAGTTTTACCATCTCAAACTCCAGTCCCATTATTGAGTCTTTCAAGATTAAAATGTCACATGGAAAATATTATTGAGATGAACACTTGAAACGTCAGCGCATACACGGCTGCAGGTCTAGTGCTGGGGATGGGGATTGATGGGCTGATAAAAGCTCGACAATATAATCATTTTGTAAGAGAAAGGAAATCAAAAGCTGCATCATTGGGAAACAATTCACGTGCTGCTGCCCTCATCTCTGCTGGTCTAGTGGTTAGGATTTGGCACTTTCACCCCCGCGGTGTGGGTGTGATTCCTGGTCAGAGAATTAGGATTGATTGTTCCTGACAGGGACATAACAAAGGTAAAGCAGTTCTGAACGGAATTCCCCAGCCTCTTAAAGATGGGAATGGTACCTGAACTTTCTCTGTTCAGTCAGACAGCTCACCCTTCATTCTCCTCTGACTCCACTTCCCAAAGAGATTCTGAAGCCCATTGAAGCTGAGACCGGGTGATTTGGTTTGCTGCCTTGCTATTCTCAGTAGCTGCAGTGATTGGGTCAGTGGGTTTGGGAAAGCAAAAGGCAGGCATAAGCAGCTTTTGGGAGAATTTCAGCTTTCCATTCTCTGAAGAGACTGCAATATTTGTTATATTCATTGACAGGAGACAGCGAAAAGGTTCCTCCTTCTGCTGAAAGTTTCTTTCTGCAGAAGTTCTAACATCACTTCGGGTTCATAGCAGGGAGAAAATTAGTTGGGAGTAATAACAACTTGTTGTTCTTCTCAAGAGCCAGTTAGTAGCCAAACCTACAATCTCCTGATCTGTAGTCAGGTGCGTTAGCCATTGTGCCACTGGCTCACTCTGCATTAGAGCTTTGCATACTGCAGTTATGGTGTTAACGCGGACATGAGCATCAATGGTAGCATTCACAACATGAACAGCGAGCAAAGTTCATCATCGTCATTGCTTCAGTTCACTGGCACAGGCTTTGTGATGCAGCAAAGTTTCACCAGCAAAGAAAACACATTTGTCCTCAGGGAACTGCCATTCACCCTCTCCGGTCTGCTCAGCTATTCAATGAGATCACGACTGTTCCAATAAATCACAACTCCACGACCATGCTTTTTCTCCATCACGTGAGGAAAGCTCGAGCCCAATCACAGCATTGTATTTTTCTGAAGAAGGGTATCGACCCAAAACGTCAATTTCGTGCTCCTCTGATGATGCTTGGCCTGCAGTGTTCATCCAGCTCTACACTGTGTTACCTCAGATTCTCCAGCATCGGCAGTTCCTACTGTCATTGTATATTCGTGTTATTGTTTGCAAGTTTGGATTCCTTTACTGGCTTGTTTGTGATTGCAGAAAATTGAATAATATGAAACGAGCGAAAAAACCATTTCTGTAATTTAACCCAGTGCAGAGACACCCATATGAGAAAGTTCAGAAAGCGAACATGTTACCTCCATTTCACCCTGCACAGATATCTCTCTTTACCGGTTGAATATTTGTAGCATTTTTCTTTATAACTGAGACATTCTCACGGGCACATCCTCCCTCAGTCCATGAACATCAGTGCTACCAAAAACTATTTGCTTTAGATTAAAATTGCTCTCCCATTCCTGATGTCCCAGTATCTTTTGGGCCTCGTCAATTAAAGATGCTCCATGTGCTCATTGCCATCCCTATTTCTGGTTTAACCTTCGTGGCTGGGCCATTGAGTTTATCTGGTTCCGTGCGTGGGAACTGGGGTTATATGGTCATTTCCAGCAGTGGTTACTTCCTTGTGTGAGGGAACTGGTGAACTAGAACATAGAACATCGAACAGTACAGCACAGAACAGGCCCTTCAGCCCACGATGTTGTGCCGACCATTGATCCTCATGTATGCACCCTCAAATTTCCGTGACCATATACATGTCCAGCAGTCTCTTAAATGACCCCAATGACCTTGTTTCCACAACTGCTGCTGGCAACGCATTCCATGCTTTCACAACTCTCTGTGTAAAGAACCCGCCTCTGACATTCCCTCTATACTTTCCTCCAACCAGCTTAAAACTATGGCCCCTCGTGTTAGCCATTTCTGCCCTGGGAAATAGTCTCTGGCTATCAACTCTATCTATGCCTTTCATTATCTTGTATACCTCAATTAGGTCCCCTCTCCTCCTCCTTTTCTCCAATGAAAAAAGTCCGAGCTCAGTCAACCTCTCTTCATAAGATAAGCCCTCCAGTCCAGGAAGCATCCTGGTAAACATCCTCTGAACCGTCTCCAAAGCGTCCACATCTTTCCTCTAATAGCGTGACCAGAACTGGACGCAGTATTCCAAGTGCGGTCTAACCAAAGTGTTATGGAGCCGCAACAAGGTCTCATGACTCTTAAACTCAATCCCCCTGCTAATGAAAGCCAAAACACCATATGCTTTCTTAACAACCCTGTCCACTTGGGTGGCCATTTTAAGGGATCTCTGTATCTGCACACCAAGATCCTTCTGTTCCTCCACACTGCTAAGAATCCTATCCTTAATCCTGTACTCAGCTTTCAAATTCGACCTTCCGAAATGCATCACCTCGCATTTATCCAGATTGAACTCCATCTGCCTCCTCTCAGCCCATCTCTGCATCCTGTCAATATCCCGCTGCAGCCGACAACAGCCCTCTATACTGTCAACGACAAGTCCAACCTTCGTGTCGTCTGCAAACTTGCTGACCCATCCTTCAATCCCCTCATCCAAGTCATTAATAAAAATTACAAACAGTAGAGGCCCAAGGACAGAGCCCTGAGGAACACCACTCACCACTGACTTCCAGGCAGAATATTTTTCTTCTACTACCACTCGCTGTCTTCTGTTGGCCAGCCTATTCTGTATCCAGACAGCTAAGTTCCCCTGTATCCCATTCCTCCTGCCCTTCTGAATGAGCCTACCATGGGGAGCCTTATCAAATGCCTTGCTGAAGTCCATATGCACCACATCCACAACTCGACACTCATCAACTTTTCTAGTCACATCATCAAAGAACTCGATAAGGTTTGGAAGGCATGACCTGCCCCATTAACCAATGTTAAACTGCATTTCTTATTGAAAAATAAATTTTTAACATTTTCCTGCCCTATCCCCTAAACGTGTGATGTTTTGAAATTTTGGTCTTGAGCAGACTCATTGACTGACCCTCCCACAACCTCCAGGCTACACAATTTTAAAGTTCCACCCCACTCTGATCTTCCCTCATCTCCATCTGTCATTTGGTAAGTATTCCTGTCATGGAAAATTCATTGTGTACATTCTAAATGATGACCTTAATGTGGAAAACATGTGACCAGTGGCCCAATCGGTAAGTGCGTGATAGTTATATGACAGTGTAGAGGCCTGTGCAGTACCCGGTATGAGTTCGAGCTTCACGTGGATTAGCTTTGACTGACATGGGGACAGTATGCTATGAATAAGGGCAGTTTTGAGCGAATTGGACTTTATTGGAAAGTGTCGTTTTCCTGGATTGAGAAACAAAGCTTTCAATGGGGATTATCTGAAATATCAACAAATACCCGATACATATTCAACGCGTGTGGGAACATCTGTGGCATGAAAACCGAATGTGATGTTTCAGCGTGATAACATTTCTCACGTGGCTGATCCTGCATTGGCTACTCTCTGGGGAACACATAACATTTTTTACCCTGTTTCATACTCCTCAGTTTGCTGCTAACTGGCAGGATCTATGACAATAATTAAAAAAAAAGGAATTAGATTCATCTTATTCGACCGTTTGATGGTGCATTCAACTTTTGTCAGAATTCATTGAATTCAAGTACTGCTGAGAAGAACAGAGGCTTGAAAATACAAAAAAGGCAGAGTCTAGTTGGTGGATTTCTTCGGCAGGGATCAGTAGTTATGTAATGGGCACAAAATCATTGTAAATGTGATTATATCTTTAAGATACAAGATAAAATCAGGAATTCTGTCTCTGAGAAACGGTTCCCTTCCTGATTATGATGGTATAATGTTATTTACCAATTAATAAAAGAGCTCTGTTTCATTTCTAGAGCTTCACAGGAAATCATACGACACACATTTCAAAACCATAAGAATTTTTATAGTCGATGCTATTCAACTGCACGTGTTCACGAAATTTATTGATATCTAAATTTCCTTTCTGTAGTTTTTAAAATCCTGCTTAGTTGATTAAAAAAATTTATAATGCTTCACATCAAATAATATGCCATGCCTTATAAAACTATTAATATTTTTATAATCACTTTTAATCAGCCATTCACGAAATTTCGTCACCTCTGAAGTCATTCAATGTCAAATAGATTCCCACCGACACAACTCGCCATCCCAGCATTTCTCCCACCCAGCCCCGGCTACAGACTCTCCCCCCTTGTTAAATACACTCCTTGTGTGCTTGCTCATATGTCCTTCAAAACGAACTGGAATCACTTACTGCCTTTGTTTTTGGAATTTTTTTGTAGATTTTAATACCTCTCTGATGGAATGAAACTCTGCTCCAATGTTTCCTTTGTTATTCACTGGCACTTTTGAATTTCTGACCTCTCTGAATTTGGTTCATTCGAAAGATGGATTTTTCATCTTATTTAGATGCTCCAAACCTCTCATCATGTGGCAAATCTCCATTTGTTTCCTTCCCAATGTTCTCTGTTCAGTTACAGCATTTCTGATATTCCCATCATCTCGTGAATATAATCTGAAACTTTTCCACCACCCTGTTAAAACCCGTCTGTGTCCGTTCTAATGAATTTATAACCCTGTGGACTCCATTTGCATCTTTTCTAATCTGTTTACATATTTGTGGTGAAGAGTGCGGATAAGGATTACACACAATGCTCCAAGTGAGGCTCAACTACAGATGTTATGGTTGCACTGTGATCTCAAGCACCTCACTGTGGGGCTACAGTCACTTCCAGGTCTGCCTGGTTAAGGACAGTAAATATCTTCACCAAAGCTAATCATAGACCTGAGATCTAAAAGTTTCAAAAAGAACCTCCCTACTTATTGTGTATCATCTCTCTATATTTGTGCCCCCTTAGTTCATCACTTTGTGCATCCCTGTATTGAATTCGACCTAATGATTAATATATTAATTAAGACATTTCCCGCCACTCTCATTATTCTGAAATCGATGTTGCACAAACTGATATTACGTGTATACCCCTGGAATACGGACCTCTCATCCCTGAGATGAATCGAATGGACATTGCTGATGTCACCTCGAAGGCAAATAATTCCTTCTTTAGGGAGATCATTACTGCGACGACCTGCATTTGTGTGTTCATTCCACCCAAGGCAATTACAGCAAGACGTTCATATTCAGCTTTTACAATCTGTTTGCAGCCAAGTTAAAGCTGAAAGCTGCATTTCTCCATGTCTAATGTCTGTGCTTGGTGGCCTGTACTTTGTCGTGTAGAATGACACTCAAATTTGTCTAAAGACACAGTTCCAAATATTTCAGACAATCTGAATTGTGTGTATCAAACTGATAGAATGCAGTAGTTTAGCAGCACCTGGACACTACAATGATGTGATGGCTTGTGGAAAGGCGCAGGTCTCACAAAGGGGAAATAATGATTTCAATCCCCAATTCTACCCAGCATTGGTTGTCAATCGCTGAACCAAAGTGTGTGCTGTTAACAACAGTTGGACTCTGGACTTTTGTTGTTCCACTGCTGCCCTATTTATAGCACCATTCTCTTTTAAGTTACGGTACAGCAATAATCTTTGGTGATTCTAATGATGATATAAATTGGTCACGCCAGATTGACGAATGTAGTTTGAATGATGAGATGATGAGGTGTTATTGGGGCCATTTCTAAGAACAATACTCTTGGCACAGGATTCGTTTTTGACCCCATACTGAAGACGCCCCTGGGTGGCAGTGATCGCAGTGTGACTGAGTTTTATATTTACTTTGAGGAAGGGAAGGTTGGTTCTAAAATTAGGATTTGAAACCAAATTGAGGAAAATGATAACAGAGCAAAGTTAGGGCTGGCTGAAATGAAGTGGAAAATTAGGTTAAGAGTGGGGTCAGTAGACTTGTACGGGCAGCCATTTATGGAGGCATTTCAGAACATTCTAAAGAAGGTACTTTCCAGTCAGGAAGAGCCGAAGAGAATGAAGGACCAACCACGCCTATTGAAGGTATGCAAAGATAAGATGAAGTTGAAATAAGAGTTCCACAAAAAGTGTTCATATTCAGACTTATGCACACAGGTCACATTGTTTAGGTGAGTGCGTTTTCTGTACCACCTTTTCATCAGTACTGTCAGTTCTGAAGCAGGGTCGCTGGACTTGAAACATTAATTCTGCTTTCAGGATGGCGCTGATATTGTGCGATTTCTTATGACATCCTCAGAGCACATCTACCCCTAACATTTCTTCTTACTGTCCTATACTTTTACAATTATATGAAGTCTGAAAGAATTACTCATAATGTTCTTTCAAATCTAGTTACAGGTTGAAGGATGCTGTAGACGTACGGATCCAAGTACTGACCATGTTAGACTCGTAGACCCAGGACAGAAAATAAGGCTGATCTTGCTTAGTGCGTGCCCCGCACAATGTAACCAGTATGCCTCTGTCTAAACCTTTTTACAACCTCTGATCACTACATCCTTTCATACAATGATCTGCTTATCCTCCTTGTAAACAAAGCTTTACACTGTTCTCTGGTTCACTTGACACCCAATCAATCATGTTCGCAGATGATGCCAGTCGTGCTGCATTTCTCCAGAAATTGCTGCTGTTGTTCGGAGAACTTTGGCCGGTCTGATCGCTGGGCTGCAGGAAAGGTGCAAGTGTCCTAGAAGGCGTAGAGAGAACATTGACCACGGCATTGCCTGGGCTGGACTATTTCCTCTGTGAAGGTAGACAATCGAGGCTGACGTTGTTTCCCTGAGAACAGACAAAGTTGAGAGGAAGTTACTAACGTGCTCAAAATTATAAAGGAATAGATGTAGGAGATTGTAATAAACTTCATCTAATTGAAAAGGATGATTAACCATCGATTTCGAATAAAAGCAAGGGACAGAGGACTTAGAGGAAATTTAAGGACAATGTGTTTCTCCCCCAGAGAGTTCTGGGTTTCTGGAATTCACTGCCTGGACGTATGGTTAAGCTAAGAATAATCAGATCATTTTAGGAATGTTTACATGATTACTTGAAGTGCCAGATCACACAAAGATAGGACCCAGGTACTGTAAAGCGGGGACAAACCCATACAAAAACCTGGAAAGCTCAGCAAGTCTAGCAGCATCTGTGAGGAAAAACCAGAGTTTGGGACTGCTGACCCGTCCTTTCCAGGGAAAACACAGACACTTGATGAAACACACAAGGATAATGTGCCAAAGTTAACTTTCTGTACTGTTAGGCTTCAGCAGCTGTGAAGCAGTGGAGAGCATGTTGGGCTTCTAAAGGCTTTAACCATGTTATTCAAACATTGTGGGTTTAAGTCTCAGCAGAGCCAAGTTCTAGTTCACATTAGAGAGGAGTCAATGATGGTGTGTAGAAGACGATTCATTGTCACTTCCTGTTGTCTCAGTCCATACCGCTGAAGAGAGGAAGTTTGTCAGATTGTCAGTGCAAGCTTTCTGGAAATAAAACCGCAAGTTACTGGAAAAGCTCAGCAGATCTGGCAGCATGTGTGGGCAGAGAAACAGGGGTCACGTTTCAGAACTTCTTCAGAACTGTATTCTCCAACAGGCAGTGCCAAAACTGTTGAGTTTTTCCAGCAGTTTCTGTTTTAGTTTCAGACTCCCAACCTCCACAGGTCTTTACGATGGCCATCATAACAACATCGAAACGCCTTTAAGATGACTCACTGGATAAGATTTCTATTTGGGGAGCATTTTCCTGACCACATTAAAAACCCAGAACTGAACTGCAGAAACAGAACTGACAGAGTGAGAACAGCATTGGCTCCAGCCTTTGTGGCTTCCAACCACCAACCTCACGTCTACGAGGTGTAAGCACTGACCCATTGTGCACGGAAGTGAGTATGCAACTGATTTGCAAGATCCCTTAAAGCTGGCTCTTAGTAAATTGCTCTGAACAAAACAGCAAGGAAGGAACCCCTTCAGGTAGCTGTACAGAGGTTTAAGCCTCTCCCTCTGAAAGCATGGACTATTCTTAAATTGTGCCCTGTGCTCTTTCTTCACTTTGATGTCAGAGTCTGGATGACAGGTTCCCATCCCTGATGAACATAAGTTAATTAGTTGGTGATTTAATGATGAGACGGCAGCTTTTATAATCATTATTTCCCTGTGCCAGCCCCCGAAATTACCAGATCATTCATCTTGGTTTCACAAGCTACCTTTCTTTTTTGTGTTATCTTATGCACCTTTCCTTTGTTTCTGGTCAATTCCACATTGGTTTGGAATTTGACGATGTGCAGTTGGGAGAGAGGATCTGACAGAATTGCTTCATTTTAATAGAAGATGAATATCATCAGATCTTGAATCTGGAAGGTCGATGCACCATTCACAGGGAAGAGAAACTGTGCACAGGTTCAGTCTGTGGACGAGGCTTCGGGGATCAACTGACTTTTTGAAACGAAAGCAATGACACACTCACCAGGAAACTATAGATCGGTGGGGCTGTAGGAAGAGTTACAATTACCCATCCAGGCTGCAAACACATCGGTGCAATCACACCAGGAAGAAACTGTTTACTTGCTTCATGTGTGAGAAGGCATTCACAGCGGTTTCACACTGGAAAGAGGCTGTTTCCCTGCTGTCGGAGTGGCAAGGAATTAATTCAGCCAACCCACCTGCTGACACAACAGGGAGTCCACGCTGGGGAGAGACTATTCATCTGCTCCCAGTGTGGGAAGGATTTCTCCCGGTCATCCGGGTTGTTGAAACAACAAAAGGTTCACTCTGAAGAGAGACACATCAAATGTGCAGATTGTGGGAAGTGACATACCATCAACGTGTTCACCATTAAGGAATGACCGTTCATGTGCTCTCCCTGTGGGGCTGGGTTCAGGGCATCATCAACCCTCACTGTACACCAGCAAATATACACTGGGGAGAGGTCATTCACCGACTCTGTGTGTGGGAGAAAATTCACTCAGACATATAGCTTGAAGAAACACCAGTGGGTTCACAAGTAACTGCAGTAATAGGATATTTCTTTTGCTTGTTCATGGGTTCATGATATCAGAAGCTCAGCAAACTTTTATTGTCCGTTCCGGCTGCCCAGAGGATGGTTCAGAATCAAACTAATGGTTATAGCATGGATTCACATGGAGGTCAGAATAACAATCGTTCCCAGACCCAATGGCACTGAGTTGATTTTCTGGTCTCTTGTCCTGTTTCTGAAACAAAAGTGAATAAATTGTTACAGTTGATTTAAAAGTGAAATACCAAAATGCGTTTTATTCTGATTCAGCATGCCCTGCTGTTTTCTCAGTTGTTATTGACAATCTCATGGCCCTCACTCCATCACCTGTTCCAGAGAGTGTTACAGGAAATGGGGGATGGTCAACTGTATCTCGTCACTCAAAGGGTCACCGGGCCCGAAAGGTTAGCTCTGATTGCTTTCACAGATGTTGACAGGCCTGCTGAACTTTTGCAGCAATTTCTGTTTTTGTTTCTGATTTCCGTGCAATCGCATTTTTTGGTATATTTTTCAATATTCACCCTGTCTGTTTCAGAGAAGCCTCATTGATAGGCTTGGTGGGTTTTAGAAATTGAAAGTCAGGCCGCAGATCAGGCAATGCTCTCATTGACAGAACAGGCTTGAGGGGCTGAACGGACTACTCCTGTTCCTATAAAGGTTTTCCATCTACATCTTGTTGGAACATTTCCCCTCACTGCTCAATTCACATCCGTGACTGTTACATTACATGCTATTACTGGCTGAACAAATCTCCTGTGTTTGCAAAAAGCCTGTTACTATTCCGTGTTCCATCTTCACCTGCTCGGGTTTGTCTCTCGTCAGAGAATTTTGTCTCTTCTGCAGAAATTCACCAAAGATCCTCAGGCAGCACCTTCCAAACCCACGGCCACTTCCATCTGGAAGAGCGAGGGCAGCAGATATTTGGGAAGATCACCACCCTCACGTTCCCCTTAGTGAGAAACAGTCCCTCCTCACAAATTCAGCCTGAGACAAAGCCTTGGAAACAAGACAATTTTATTCTGTACGATCTTGCAAGAAAGGGTGTCTGCTAGACAGACACACACTACAAAGCATGTTTATCATTCTTATACAGTTTCCAAGTTGCAGAATCACGCCTCCCGGCTCCCATTGGTCTTATCCTATCATTCCCCGTCCTGTCGGACAGCCCTTGTTTATTGTTCCCTTTTCTGCCGGCCGAAGGCCCCATCCCCTTGTTTACTGCAATCCTTATTTGGCTATCCTAAAGAGCACGAGACATGCTGTACGTGCGAATCGTCAGGTTTTCAGAAATAAGCCTCTGCTACAAAACCCTTATCTCTACCATGTCCTTGTCTGCAGAAAGAATGTTTCTGGTCGTGCTAACAGCCATCTTTGCAGAACCTAATCTCTGGTTAATGATAAATTTCTGCTACAACATCTTGTGACTATAATGTTCTTCTTTTGTAAGACCCCACCATTCATCCTTATCTACAGAAACAACATTTCTAATCTCTCACACCGTCAAGTCACTCACCTTCCTGAGTTGGAAATATCTCACCGTTCTTTCAATGTCACTGGGTCAAACTCCTGGAATTCCCTCCCTAATAGCATTGCGGGTCACCACTCAGCAGGAAGACTGCAGCAGTTCAAGAAGGCAGCTCACCACCACCTTCCCAAGGGCAACTACAGATGGGCAAGAAATGCTGGCCCAACCAGGGGCACCCACATCCCACACACTGTTTAAAATGAAACACTGTTTGAACAGTCACAACAGAACGATCCTGGCGTCTCATTCCCCTGGAACAAAAACAAAGTTGCTGGAATAGTTCAGCAGGTCTGGAAGCATCTGTGACCTTCCTCATTCCCCTGGGATTCACCAAACCCGTTTATTATTTCCACTTCCTCTTTCATTCTGACGCTTTAATTTCTCAATTTCCGTCCACTCGCATTTGAGCTCTTCAACAACCCCATTTGGGACAATGAGAGAAAGCTGGAATTAACGCAGGGAACTGGTAAGTGGGCGGAAGTATGAGGAGAGGCCACATCCAAGAAAGCTCCCATTCCAACAACAGAGCTTCTCTAAACACAAAGGTAGCATGAACGCTTGAGCTGAATGAACATGGTGATGTGTGGGCTGTCATGAGGAAAATGTGACCATGATCAGAAATGGTTCAGATCACAGGATCAAGACAGTGCAGAAAGAGGCCATTCAGTGCATCCAGTCTGGACGAGCTCTCTATCCCACCCTACTCCGATAAACCCCACATATACCGCAGCTCACCCACCCACCGAACCTGCACACTCGGGGAAAATTTGTTGTGGCCAATCCACCTCACTTGCATTTTTGGACTGTGGGAGCATCACTGCTTAGCTCTAAAGAGGCGAAATTGTGGATTAAGGCCCCCCAAAAAATCAACTCTGAAACAATTTCATGGTTTTAGTTTCCAAAATTAAAATCTGGGGAAAGCTGCACCCACAACGATTTCAGATTCGCTCTGCAGGAAGAGAATTTAAAACTCTGTCCCGGGGGCGCTGTGAGTTTACCGAGGCCTGGGACCAGAAATGTAACAGATTCTGAGCAAGGTGGGGATGAGACAAGGGCAAAAGGCACATGTCACGGGGGGAAGGCAGGAGAGATGAAATTGCAGAAATGTTATTCGTCCTTCAAGGCTGCAGGGAATGGAGTTAGGGCTGGAAAAGAAACAAATAAACAAAAGATGTGCCTGGAGCCAGGTGTGCAGTGAACCCAGAAACAAATTGAAACAAGAAATGTAAACAAATTGGGGCAGAGTTCACAGTCTGAAATTGTTCATCTCAATGATGAGACCAGAAAGCTGTACAGCCTGACTCGTTCTATTCCAGCCAACACACACATGATGGGCCAAGGGTGAATACTGCTGGCCAGCCAACAATACGCACATCACACAAATGAATTAAAAAAGGACTTACTCTGCGCTGTAATTCTCTGATGGTTTAGTTCTGACATTTGCAGTTTGTTTCTGATGATGGTTATAACCCTAAAATTAAACTAGAGTTTAGTATCCGAGAGAAATGTAAAATAAGTCAGCTTTGCTTCAAACACATCACTGTAGATTGTTGTATTTGTCCTGAGGATTGAACAGCACCTGGAGCTCAGAAAGGACAATCTCAGGGTCGGGGGTAGGGGGAATCGTGCACAGCAACAGAGCTTCAGTCGGGGCAAATCCTTCAGGCTCACTCTGAGGGGGTCAGATGGCAATTTACTCTTTCACGTCTCTCTTCTTTGACAGCCAAGCCACTGTGTGGGTTAATCCTGCTGTGTGTAAGATATGTGCTCCAGCTACTGTCTTCCATGGCTCACAGCTCCCAGGTACGGTACAGATTCTCATTTCCAACTGGGTTTAGAGTCAGAGGAAGTACAACGGTTAATGCAAGAAATGTGCTTCAAATCAGAAATTAGTGTAAATCAATGATCTGTTCCTGACTGGAAGTGAACTCGCAGGCTCAGATTTAGGTTTCTTCTACACTGGTAAAGATAAAACAGTATTTTGTAGCCGTACAACACTGAGACGCAGAGCAGAGGGAGCAGGGGTATGGACATCCTGTTCCTGCCTCTGCTGTAACCACACAGAATGCGCCAGGGTGAAGTGAGAGAAGGGTCTGGGTTAGAAATGATATTTCACCAACAATGATGACATGGGGAGTGTTGATAAAATGTTAATTTTCATTTTCAATTACTACACATAACATGCATATATTGATCAGGAAAGGATGAAGAGGGGTTCGTGCTGGCAGTGGGAAGAAGCTTTTCGGAAGGAGTCTTGTTTGAGACGATCACTTTCTTATGATGTCTCCAGGACATGTCTTTTATTCCCACTTTGATATCATTTCCCAACCTGACTACCTTCCTTCCACTTGTTTGATCCAGAAGTAACTGTCAAAAACCAATGGTAATGGGAACTGCAGATGCTGGAAAATCCAAGATAATAAAGTGTGAAGCTGGATGAACACAGCAGGCCAAGCAGCATCTCAGGACCACAAAACGTTTCGGGCCAAGGCCGATGAAGGTTCTGTGTCCGAAACGTCAGCTTTTGTGCTCCTGAGATGCTGCTTGGCCTGCTGTGTTCATCCAGCTTCACACTTTATTGTCAAAAACCAATATTTCACTTTGTGGATATTTTCATGTGACAATTTTTTTATTTCAAAAGCCTTACATCAGGGTTAATCCAATCAAACACAAAACAGCCCTCTTGATTTACACCCAAACGACATCCCTGTACTCCTGAGAACGTGAGATTTGGACACAGGCTCAAGCTGTTGCTGGTGTAACTTATCAACAAAATGGCTTCTAGCCTGGGAACTGTAAATTCTGCTAGAGCTGCTCTTTTCGCCTGGGACCTGTGAGTTCTGCCAGAGCTACATAAATAAGGCAGGAATGATAAGATAACGCAGTACTAACCATTCTAGTTGACCTTCAGTTGCAAATCTTGTGGCACGATGTGGTGAGATAAAAAGTAACCTGTGTGTTGTGATATAAGTTGTTTACCAGTTCATCTTCTAGGATTATGAAACTGTCAATGAAGCAATATCATGTATTGATTGTTTGAATACACTGCGCGATCACACCATGTACACTGCTTTAAGAAAAGTATAGAAATGTCTTTGTATTAGCCTGTGGGTTGCAGCTCCTCCAAGGAACACGGAAGTCCTGAACTTCTGCGTTTTACGGATGATCTGTACCCGGCCGTATGATGAAATAAAGCGTAAAGTCTTCGACAGCCAGACCGACTTTGAGTGTTCATCGATTGATCACGGAACCGAGAGACCCCACCGGGGGTCGAGATTTACACAGGGATCGGGTGAATCCTGAGAGGAGTGTAAAGGCAGTTGGAGTACTCTTCAGAAGGAGATCACCAATGATGCAATGTGGCAGCAGTCTGTACCGTCTACAAGATGCACTGCAGTGACTCAGCAAGGCACCTCCAACAGCGCCTTCTGAATCTGCAGTCTTTACCATCCAGAAGGACAGGGGCAGCAGCTACATGGGAACGCTACCATCTGATAGATCCCCTCTAGGCCACATACTGTGCTGACCTGGAAATATAACGTGGAGATGCTGGTGTGGGATTGGGGTGGATAAAGTCAGGAGTCAGATGACACCAGCTTATAGATCAACACGTTTATTTGAAATCACAAGCTTTCTGAACGCTGCACCCAACTTTGTCACTTTCTCATGATGTGTAATAAAGTAATAACGTGGCGCTTCATCTGTCAAAGGTGGAACACCCCGAAAGGTTATGATTTCAAATAAACCTGTTGGACTTGAACCTGGTGTGATGTGTCAGCTGACTTTGGCCTGGGAGTATATCATGTTCCTTTTGTGGCGCTTGGTCAAATTCCGGGAAGTCTCCCTGAATAGAACTGTGGATCTAACAACAATACATGGACCATAGCTAGCTCCATCCTCTCCATGGCGGTTAGCGATGCACAATAAATCTGGGCCTACAGTAATGCCAATGGCTCATTAGCAAATACAATATTTAGATGAGTGAGGGAGTGATGGGGATGGATTGAGGGAGGGATGGGCAGGGAGCGAGGCAGGGGCAGGAGAGGAGGGAGCAAGAGAAGGAATTTGAGGGGGAGGGAGCGAGGGAGTGGTGAGGGAGTGAGGGAGGGAGGGGGAGAGCGGGAGTGAGTGGGCACCACTGGGATGGAGGGAGCAAGTGAGGGAGCAAAGGACAGGGATCAGTGGACAGGGAACGAGGCATGGGGAGGAAGGGAGCAAGGGACGGGGTAGGGAGGGAGTGAGGAGTGGGGAGAGATGGAGGGAGAATGTGACAGGGTGTGAGTGAGGGGCAGGAAGGGAGGGAGCAAGTGAGTGAGGGATGTGGAGAGAGGGGCCGAGGGATGCAAAGGGAGCAAAAGGACGGGGAGTGAGTGAGGGAGGGAGGCATGGGGAGGGAAGGAGTTAGAGTTGCAGGGGAGGGATGAGGAGTGGGGGATGGAGCGACGGGGATCGAGGGAATGGGGCACCGGGACCGAGTGAGTGAGGGACCAGGATCGAGGGACTGAGGGGCAAAAATCCAATGATGGGTGCGAGAGACCGAGGGACGGGGGTAGTGAGCGAGTGAGGGGAGGATGTGAGGGACGGAGATGGAGGGAGTGAGGAACATGGAGGAGGGAAAGAGTGTGGGAGCAAGGGATGGGGAGGCAGATTTTGAGGGATGAGGAAGGGAGTGATGGGGAGGGAGCGATGGAGGGAGGGACAGGGATGTGGGAGTGATGGGGAGGGACAGGAAGGAGGGAGGGAGCTAGGAACGTGGTAAGGTTGGGAGTGAGGCATGGAGAGGGATCAAGGGAGGGAGTGAGGGATGGGGAGGGAGAGACGGGGAGCGAGGGACAGGGAGCGATCGAGTGAGGGACGGAGAAGAAGGGAGCAAGGGATGTGAGTAGGGAGCAAGGAAGGGGGAGGGAAGTGAGGGAGGAATGGGGAGGGAGGGGGGAGGGTGAGAGGGATGGAGAGGGGGTGGGAGGGAGGGTAGTGGTAGGGGTGGGAGTGAGGGAGGGACGGGCAGCGAGGCAGTAAGGGATGGGGATGAAGGGAGCAAAGGACCTGGTTAGGGAGGGAGCAAGGGAGGGAGTGAGGGAGGGGAGGTACGGGGACATGGGGAAGGGAGGGTGGGAGCGAAGGACGGGGTGGCAGTGAGCGAGGCATGAGGAAGTGACTGGGATGGATCAAGTGAGGACGGGAAGGGAGAAGAGTAGGGAGAGAGGGAGGGAGGGACCGGAGTGGGGAGCACAGGATGTGGAAGGTGTGAGGGAGGAACAGGGAGATGGTTGGGAGGAAAAGACGGGACTGGGCAGTGAGTGAGGAAGAGGGAAATGAGCGAGGAAAGGACGGGCAGGGTAGGAGGGAGGGTCGGGGAGGGTGGGAATGAGGGAGGGAGGGACTGAAGGACGGGGAGGGAGGGAATGCAGAGGGAGCAAGGAAGGAGTGAGGGATGGGCATGGAGGGAGTGAGGAGGGATTGAGGGGGAGAAAGGAGTGGGCAAGCAGGGAGTGATGGGCCGATCGATGGAGCGAGCATGGGACAAGGAGGGAATGAGGGATAGGGAGGGATCGAGCGAGGGAGTGCGGGATGGGGAGGGAGAAAGGGATGTGGGTTATGGGGAGGTAGGGAGAAAGGAATGGGGAAGGGAGTGAGGGAGGGATGGGGAGGGACGGACAGGGAGGAAAGGAGCGAGTGACGGGGTGGGAGAAAAGGAGGGAGCGATGAACAGAGAAGGAGCGACGGAAGGAGGGACGCATGGGGAGGGAGAGAGGGAAAGGGAGTGAGTGCGGGAGAGAGTGAGAACGGAGTGAGGGAGGAAGCAAGGCAGAAGTGAGGAAGGAGCTTGGGATGGGGAGGGAGCGACGAACAGAGAAGGAGCAAGGGAGGGGTGAGGCAGCGGGAGGGAGCGAGGGAAAGGGAGCAAGTGAGGGAGACAGTGAGAACAGAGCGAGGGAGGTAGCAAGGCAGAAGCGAGGTAGGAACTAAGTATGAGGCCGGAGTGAGGGAGGGAGCGAGGAGGTAGCAAGTGGGGAGCAAGGAGAGAGCAAAGAGGTAGGAACGGACCAATTGAGGGACCGAGCGAGTGATAGGGAGGTAGTGAGGGACGGGGCGGGTGTGAGGGAACAAGAGACGAAGGTGGAGAGATGTGAAATGAGGAGGCGAGTGACGGGGAGTGCAGAAACAGGAAAGAGGGACAGGGAGGAAGCAAGGAATTGGGTGGGAAGGAGTGGAGAACACAGAGGGAGGGAGCGAGTGATGGGGATGGTGCAAGGGAGGGAGCGAGGGACAGAGAGGGAGCGAGGGGTGGACTGAGTGTTGGGGAAGGAGCGAGGGAAGGGGAGGGAGTGAGGGAGATAGCGACGAGGGACCAAGGGAGGGAGCATGGAAGGAGCAAAGAAGGGACACAGTGGGACCAAGGGAGAGAGCAAGGAGGGACCAATGGCGGGGCGATGGACGGATCGAGTGACCAAGCGAGGGACAGGAGGGAACGAGGGTCATGGTGGGAGTGAATGAGGGAGTGAAGGATAGAGAGGGAGAGATGCAAAGCCAGGAAGCCAGTGACTGGGAGCGAGAAACGAGGAGTGAGGGATGGGGAGGGAGTGAGTGACGGGGAGCGAGAAATGGGGAGTGAGGGATGGGGAGGGTGCGAGCGACAGAGTGAGGGATGGGAAGGGAGCGAGGTAGCAAGGGCTGGGGAGGGAGAGGCGGGGAGGGAGGGAGCAAGAGATGGGGAGGTTGGGACTGGGCGGGAGTGATGGAGGGAGCGAGGAACGGGAAGGGAATGAGGGAAAAAGGGACAGGGTGGGGATGAGGGAGGAAACGAGGGAGCAGGAAGAGGGCAGTAATGGGTCGGCAAGGGACTGGGCTGGGGACTGGGAGTGAGTGAAGGAAAGAGACAGGGAGGCAGTGAGGGATGCGGAGGGAGCAAGCGAGGGAGCAACGGTCAGGGAAGGAGTGAGGGGCGGGTTGGGACCGAGGGATGGAGAGGGAGCGAGTTAATGGCGGATGAAGCGAGTGAGCAAGAGGCAGAGGGAGGGAGGGAGAAGGGACGACAAGGGAGAGAGGGATGGGAAGGGAATGAGCGAGGGAGTCAGGGACAGGGAGAGAGTAAGGCACAGAGAGGGAGGGAGCAAGGGACAGGATGGTAGGGACTGGGAGCAAGGGACAATGATCAGGGACCAAAGGGCAGGAGCGATGGATGGGGAGTGAGGGACGTGTGGGAGGCAGGGAGCGAGGGACGAGTGAGGGAGTGACGAGCGGGGATCGAGGGAGGGAAGGACTGGGAGGGGGGAGGGAGAGAGGGAGGGGTGTAGGGAGCGAGGGGCACAGGTGGAGGGTGGGAAGGAGGGAGGGACTGGGAGGAAGGAAGCGAGCAAGGGACAGCGAGCGAGGGAGTGAGGCATGGGGCAGAAGCGAGCATGGGACGGGGAGGGAGGGTGCGAGGGACGGAGTGAGCGAGAGGGAATGAGGGTCACGTTGGGAGTTAGTGAGGGACAGGCAGGTAGCGAGGGATGGGGAGGGAGTGAGGGAGAGAGCAAGGAGGAAGAGGGGGAGAAAGGAGGGAACATGTGGGGAGTTATGACTGATCGTGGGATCGAGTGAGGGATGAGGAGGGAGCGAGGGACGTGGTGGGAGTGAATGAGGGAGCGAGGGATAGGAAGGGAGAGAGCGAGGGCCCGAAGGAGAGGGAGCGATGGAAAGATGGGGTGGGAGCAAGGGGTGAGGAGTGATGGAGGAATGGCAAGGGAGCAAGGGATTGGGGGGAGCTAGGGACGGGTAGGTAGTGAGGGGCGGGAAGGAAACAAGCGAGCAGCGAGGAAGGATTAAGGGAGTAGCAAGGGACTGAGCGAGGGACAGGCCGTGAGTGAGAGAAAGAGACAGGGACGAAGTGAGGGACGGGCAGGGACTGAGGGATGGCGAGGGAACAAGGGATGGGTTGGGAGTGAGTCAGTGAGTGATGTGAAGGGAGCGAGTGAGTGACAGATGAAGTGAGTGAGTGAGACGCAGCCGGAGGAAGAGAGCGATGGATTGGGAGGGAGAGAGAAGGGGCAGCAAGGGAGCAAGGGACAGGGAGCGAACGAGCGAAGGAGTGAAGGATTGGGAGAGAGTGAGGTACAGGGTGGGAGCGAGGGAGTTAAGGATGGCGAGCGAGTGAGGTACGGGAAGGGAGTGAGGGAGCTATGGATGGGGAGGCAAAGATGGAATGAGGGATGGGAAGGAAGCGAGGAAGCAGGTGAGCAAGGGAGAGAGGGATGGAGCAAAAGAAAGAGGGTCAGAGCGAGGTAGCAATTGACTGGGAGGAAGGGACCGAGAGACCGGGGGGAGGAAGCAAGTGATGGGGAGGGTGTGAGTGAGGGAGCGAGGGATGGTGAGGGAGGGAGGGAGGTTCGGCGAGGGAGCAAGGGGCAGGGACGAAGGGAGCAAGGTAGTGAGAGACAGGGAGAGAGGGAGTGATGGAGCGAGGGACGGGACGTGAGATCGGGAGGGAGCGAGTGACATAACTGGAGTGAGAGAGGGAGCGAGTGGCAGGGAGGGAGTGACGAGGGAGGGACTGGAGCGAGGGACGGGAACAAAGGACAGAGGGACAGGAGAGAAGGATGGGGAGAAAGCTCACAATGGGATCAGGGGATGGGGAGGGAATGAAGGATGGGGAGGGAGCGAGGAACAGGGAAGGAGCAAGAGACATGGAGCGAGGGACAGGGAAGGACCGAGGGGTGTGGAGGGACAGAGAGGGTATGTGGCAGGGAGTGAGGGACAGGGAAGGCCAAGGAGGGGGAGGGACAGGAAGGGAGCAAAGAACACGGAAGGAGGGAAAGGGATGAAGGAACAGGGAGAGGGACATCGAGGGTCAGGGAGGTAGACAGCGTTGGGCGGATAGGGTGGGAGCCTGTTTCTCTCAACACAAAGACAAACAACAATATAGTTTGCTGTGCTGTTTGGCACTTTTTACTGAACTTTAATTACATATTGAAGTTACGGATGCAGTCAGTGGAATGGTGCCTTTTCTCTTTGGCCTGTGAGTTGAGAGAAGCATTGACATGTAACCCACTGTGGAATAAGGTTGCATAAACCAGCACTATCCTCAGTCTATTACCATAGCGACAGGCTGCTTCATTGCCGAAACATTGAACTGAAATGAGAAAATCCTGGATGGATTGACTAATGAGTGAATTTGATTGTTTGATGAATTTGGGTAATGGGATATTTCAGCACATTCTTCAGCTGCTGCCTGAACTTAGTCTGGGTCACGGCATAAATCGCGGTGTTTGTGCAGCAACTGAGGAGCTGCAGCATGAAACCCAATTCCATCACAAAGCGATGCAGATACACAGAGTAATACCCAGACTGATACATTCGAAACCATATCGAAAACACCATTAACGTTGACCATAACAGGATGAAATTGGCCGAGATCACAAACAGTAAAATGATGGATTTTTTTCGATTTCTCATTTCTGTGTCACACTGACCGTCCCCATTGGTGTGAGCCCGGAGTCTCCTGCGGGCTCTGTTGGTCACTAAAATGTGTCTGACGGTGAAAACATTGAGCAGCAGAATCAGGAGAAATGGGAGAGTCGGGGTTAGAATGTGGTGGAGGAACTCGATTGTGACCCAGACAAGAGAGAATTGAACATCGATTTTTACATCACAAAACCAGGGTTCGTTCGCCCGCCAATACTGACCTGAGAGCATAAAATACCAGAAAATGTTCTTTAAACAGCTCAGCACAGTTACTGTTCCCAGAAGCACAGCCGCCGTTTTCTCACTGCAATATTTACTTTTCAGCTTCTGGCAACAAATGGCCACAAATCGATCAAAGGTGAAAGTGACGGTGAACCAGACAGAACAGTCAGTGGCTGCATAAAGCAGGACGGCGTGGATATTACACACGGGGATGGACCGCAGGAAATAAAACTGTTCTGTATAAACAATGGAAATATGTCTCAATATCAGGTCGAGGATAATGACCAGTAGATCCGCCACTGCCATGGCCCCTAGGTAACGTCTGACACATGGAGACAATCCACAATCTTTATTAAGCAGGACGTAGATCGTCACTATGTTAACTGTGAGGAAAGAAAATAAATAAAGCATACATCAGCCTGGAGGCAAAGATGCCAGTTTGATTGAGGACCCAGTGACATTTTCAAATGTATCGCTGATTTACTGAAAAAGAAAGCTGAAACAACCCGTAGTAATGTCTCAATTTGTTTTACCTTACAAAAAAAAGAACATAAAATACAAGAAACTCTCCCTCCTGAAAGACACAAACACACATCCGTAAGGACAGATGGCTTTTGGAACATTCCCACAGACTTGGTCAATCGAGAGCAGGCACAGGTCATTTCCTTACAGTTCCTGATATAGAGCGTGAAGACGTTGCTGTCCTGAAGGATTCTCTCCCAGTTCCCTGAAGACAAACGGAGGATGGAAATTTCAGTCTTTTCGTCCACATTGTGGTCAATTTTTGTTTGTGAAGAAACATGAACACAGGGAAAATGTATTCACCCCATTAACTGCCTGAGGAGAATTTGAAACAGAGTCTCCTTCTCTCTGGAATGGGATCTTTTCCCTCGGGATCTTATCTTTTGTTCAATTAACTGGCATCCAACTGCTCACAAATAATGTCGGATACAGAATGTTCCAGGGAATGTCGGTTACAGAATGTTCCGGGGAACGTCGGATACAGAATGTTCCGGGGAATGTCGGTTACAGAATGTGATGGAGTCATAAAAGATGCACATCACAAAGGACCTTCTGTCCACTCAGCCTCGCGGTGGAAATCTCTCCCTAAACTCAACACAACTGGCAAACACAAATTAAAGGCATTGCCAGATCAATTGATGTGGTCAGTTATCTCACATTCTCAATCCACCTCACAGAACCAGCCCAGACACCACAAACCCAGATGAAATATCTGTTCAGCATGGAGCACTGTGCAGACCAGGCCAGTGTCCTGCTCAATACAACCCGGCAATCTGTCCAGAGTGGGACACTGCAGGCCTCACCAGTCACATAGATATCAGTCCAGCACGGGGAGCTGTGCAGACCACACCAGTGCATTGGTCTATAAACCCGGACCAGGCATCTCTCCAGCGCGGGCGGTGTGGGGGGTGGCTGTGAAGTTAACACCACTGAACTGATCTGTAAACCCGGAGCAGTTACCCTCCCAGCGTGTAGATCTGTACAGACCACCCCAGTGCAGTGCCCGGTAACGCTGTGTCAAATCACGTCCCTGCCAGGGGATACTTGCAGCCCACGCTGGAAGTGAGAGGATGTGGGGCTCCCATCCATTTACAGCTCCATATCTCCAATGTGCCATGGCATGGGGTGCCATGGGTGTGACAATCACTGCCAGAGAGAGATGCGGGGGAATCATTTTAAATACAAACAAATGGGATGTGTTGTGAAAATAGACATAAAGGGAGCGATTGAGAGACTGTGTCATGGAAGGATGTGTTCTTAACTTTAGAATGCTGACATGCAGACATACTCCCCAACAATGAAAACACTGCATCGATCCAACACTGTCGACTGATTCAATCCGGACACC
The DNA here is from genome assembly GCF_030684315.1 of Stegostoma tigrinum. Classification (NCBI taxonomy): domain Eukaryota; kingdom Metazoa; phylum Chordata; class Chondrichthyes; order Orectolobiformes; family Stegostomatidae; genus Stegostoma; species Stegostoma tigrinum. The sequence goes on from NC_081363.1 coordinate 92,506,195, forward strand.
TCACCACTTGCCCCTCACCGACACCATCACTAACAGCAGGGCCATGCACATTCACCTTCATTCCCTCCCTCCCTTTCCCTCATACCAGGAGGAACAGACTGGAATAGGACAGAAAAGGTCAAGCGGGGCGGTGGTGTTCCCCACATCAGTTCCCTCACCCACTTTCACCCACCGCAAGGGGAGGGACCTGGAATGAGGCGGGAAACCAGGACGACCCGTGTGGAGATTTCAGAATATACACGGGAGATGAGTTCGATGGGGTAGGAACAGGCTGACACAATGGGTCGATCAGGGCAGGCAGGTTTGTGGATTTTGGGAAGGAGATAGAAATGGCCCATGCGGGGTTGGGGAATAATAAGGTTGGAGGCTGTGGGTGGGAGGTCCCCTGAGGTGAGGAGGTCATGAATGGTATGAGAGATGATGGTATGGTGCTCAGGGGTGCGGTCATGATCAAGGGGGCGGTAGGAGGAGGTATCGGAGAGTTGGCATTTGGCCTCAGCGATGTAGATGTCAGCGGGCCATAGTACCACTGTGCAACCCTTGGCTGTGGGTTTGATGGTGAGGTTGGGGTTGGAGCGGAGGGAGCGGAGGGCTGCCTGTTCTGTGGGGGAGATTTTGGAGTGGGTGAGAGGGGTGTAAATGTTGAGGCGGTTAATGTCTCGACGGCAGTTGGAGACGAAGAGGTCAAGCGAGTGTAGGAGGCCTGTGGATGGTGTCCAGGAGGAAGACTTGTGTTGGAAGCGGGTGAAGGGGTCAGTGGAGGGAGGGTTAGGTTCCCGGTTGAAGAAGTTCGCGTGGAGGCGAAGGCGGCGGAAAAACTGCTCTCTGTTCAAATGATCCACAAACCTGCCTGCCCTGGTTGACCCATTGTCTCAGCCTGTTCCTGCCCCAACGAACACATCTCCACCTATCTGGAACTCCATTTTCTCCCCTTTGGTCCAGCAACTCCCTAACTACGTCGGTGACACCACCCACACCCTCCACCTCCTCCAGAACTTCCAATTCCCTGTCACCAAACACCTCATTTTCACCATGGACGTCCAGTCCCTATTCACCTGTATTCCGCATGCAGATGGCCTCAAGGCACTCGGCGTCTTCCTGTCCCGCAGGCCCGACCAGTCCCCCTCCACCGACACCCTCATCCGCCTCGCTGAACTCGTCCTCACTCTCAACAAATTCTCTTTCGATTCCTCCCAATTCCTACAGACAAAGTGAGTGGCCATGGGCACCTGCATGGGCCCTAGCTATGCCTCCCTCTTTGTAGGTTAAGTGGAACAGTCCCTCTTCTGCACGCACAGAGGGCCCAAACCCCACCTCTTCCTCCGTTACATTGATGACTGTATCGGCGCCGCCTCCTACTCCCCAGAGGAGCTCAAGCAGTTCATCCACTTCAGCTACACCTTCCACCCCAACCTTCAGTTCACCTGGGCCATCTCCAGCACATCCCTCACCTTCCTGGACCTCTCAGTCTCCATCTCAGGCAACCAGCTTGTAACTGATGTCCATTTCAAGCCCACCGACACCCACAGCTACTTAGAATAAAACGCCTCCCACCCACCCTCCTGCAAAAATTCCATCCCCATTCCCAATTCCTCCGCCTCTGCCGCAGCTGCTCCCACGATGAGGCATTCCACTCCCGCAGATCCCAGATGTCCAAGTTCTTCAGGGACCGCAAGTTTCCCCTCACTGTGGTCGAGAATGCCGTTGCCGTGTCTCCCGCATTTCCCGCAACACATCCCTTACACCCCGCCCCCACCACAACCGCCCAACGAGGATCCCCCTGGTTCTCACACACCACCCCACCAACCTCCGGATACAACGCATCATCCTCTGACATTTCCGCCATCTACAATTCGACCCCACCACCCAAGACATTTTTCCATCCCCACACCGGTCTGCTTTCCGGAGAGACCACTCTCTCCATGACTCCCTTCATCGCTCCACACTGCCCTCCAACCCCACCAAACCTGGTACCTTCCCTTGCACCGCAGGAAATGCTACACTTGCCCCCAAACCTCCTCCCTCACCCCTATCCCAGGCCCCAAAATGACTTTCCATATTAAGCAGAGGTTCACCTGCACACCTGCCAGTGTGGTATACTGTATCCACTGTACCCAGTGTGGCTTCCTCTACATTGGGGAAACCAAGCGGAGACTTGGGGACCGCTTTGCAGAACACCTCCCCTCGGTTCGCAATAAACAACTGCACCTCCAAGTCGGAAACCATTTACACTCCCCCTCCCATTCTTTAGATGACATGTTCATCATGGGCCTCCTGCAGTGCCACAATGATGCCACCCGAAGGTTGCAGGAACAGCAACTCATATTCCGCTTGGGAAACCTGCAGCCCAATGGAATCAATGTGAACTTCACCAGCTTCAAAACCTCCCCTTCCCCCACCGCATCACAAAACCAGCCCAGTTCGTCCCCTCTCCCCACTGCACCACACAACCAGCCCAGCTCTTCCCCTCCCCGCACTGCACCACACACCCAGCCCAGCTCTTCCCCTCTACCCACTGCATCCCAAAACCAGCCCAGCCTGTCTCTGCCTTCCTAACCTGTTCTTCCTCTCACCCATCCACTCCTCCCACCCCAAGCCGCACCTCCATCTCCTACCTACTAACCTCATCCCACGTCCTTGACCTGTCCGTCTTCCCTGGACTGACCTATTCCCTCCCTACCTCCCCACCTATACTCTCCTCTCCACCTATCTTCGTTTCTCTCCATCTTCCTTCCGCCTCCCTCTCTCTCCCTATTTATTCCAGAACCTTCACCCCATACCCCTCTCTGATGAAGGGTCTAGGCCCGAAACGTCAGCTTTTGTGCTCCTGAGATGCTGCTTGGCCTGCTGTGTTCATCCAGCTTCATACTTTATTATCTCTGACAGTCTCAGTGCTGTTTGATGTGCTGCAATGCCACCCTCTGCTGGCCTCCACACGCCACTGCACAGGCAGCAGCAGAGGATGAGGAGCATCAGGGATTTCTTCAGAGAGGGGCTTGGTGGGCAGCAGCTCATAACACCATCCAAACTGATTTCGTCTTCATGTACTTATCTAAATGTCTTTTAAATGTTGTAACTGTACTCACTCCCACCATTTCATCTGGAATTTTATTCCATACTCGAACCACTCTCTGTAAAATAATTGCCCCTCATGTCTCTTTTAAAATGTTTGATCCTCAAAATTTGAAACATCCCCACAGACTTGAAATCCGCTATCCCCAAGAAAAGGTAACCGACATTCAACTTATTTGTGCACCTCATGATATATAAGCCTCAATCAGGTCACCCCCCATCTTCCTGTGCACAAGTCAGTAAGGTCCCAGCCGATCCAGCCTCTGAAAACTCTCTGAAGTGGTGATGTACCCAGATTGAATCAGTCGACAGTGTTGGGCCCATGCAGTGTTTTCGGTGTAAGGGAGTATGTTTACGTGTCAGCATTCTGAAACTTGCAAACACATCCTTCCATGACACTGTTCTCTACCTCCCCCTCTCTCTATATATACCCAACCAACCCCATTTGTTCATATTTAAACCGATTCCAGACCATCTCTCTCTGGCAGTGACACCCATGGCACCCCTTGTCCTGGCACAGGCAGCACAGTGGCTCCATGATTAGCACTGCAGCCTCACAGCACCAGGGTCCTGGGTTCAATTCCAGTCTCGGGCAACTGTCTGTGCGGAGTTTGCACGTTCTCCCCGTGTCTGCGTGGGTTTCCTCCGGGTGCTTTGGTTTCCTCCCACAGTCCAAAGATGCGCAGGCTAGGTGGATTGGCCATGCAAAATTGCCCGTAGTGTTCAGGAGCTTGTGGGTTACAGGGGGATGGGTCTGGGTGGGGTGCTTCAAGGGGTGGTGTGGACTTGTTGTGCCAAAGGGCCTGTTTCCACCCCGTAGGGAATCTCATCTCATCCTTATATTTCAAACCATCCATTCCCACTGGCATCCCGGTAAATACCTGCTAAACCCTCTCCAGATTAATATCATCCTTACTTTAAAAGCGCGACCAGAACTGGACACAGTACTTCAGAAGATGCCACACCTACATCCTGTACAACATGAAAATGACATCCCAACTCCCAAACTCAAAGGTCTGAGCAAAGAAGGTCACGAACTAAATGCCTTCTGAACCAGCCTGTCTGTATGTGACACAGACTTCGAAGAATTATACCTGATGGCCTCTGCTCTGTTCTGCAACACTACCAAAGGCCCTAATTTAAATTGTATAAATCCTGCCTCTGTTCGTTTTGCCAAAAGCAATGTCTCACATTTTTGCAAATTAAACACAATCTGCCACACCGCAGCCCAGTGAGTGACCCAATCCTATTCTGCCACCCTCCCAAGGTAGAACATCTATGCTTGGCTTGTAAAAAAAGGCTCTGAACTGACTGTTGCCTGCCACGTTAATGCACCACCCTGGTCCCTGGCCAACATCTCTGTCTCTGGCTTGATGCAGTGTTACAGTGAAGCCCAAAGCAAGCTGGAGGAACAAAACCTCATTTTCCACTTGGGGACCCTGCAGCCCTCCGGGCTCAATATTGAGTTCAATCATTTGAGGGCCTAAATTCTCCCATGTCCCACACCCTACCCCACACACCAGGCCTTGTTACCACACAGCCTGCCATTACACACTCCCTGTTCTTAGTCACTAACAGTCCCTATTTTCAACTATTCACCCTTCCAGCCTGATCCTTATTAACTCCTTTGTCTGTCCAACTTAATTCGCTCTCTTTGGGCCCTAGAATCTCGTTTACTCTCTATCCCACCCACCTCCCTGACATTTTCTCAGCCACCATCAATTCTGAGGAAGAGTCACTGAACCCCAAACATTGACTCTGTTTTTCTTTCCTTCAAAGATGCTGCCAGATCTGCTGAGCTTTTCCAGCAACTTTGTTTTTGATCCTAGAAGATAATTTCTTGCTGTGTAACATTTAATGCTTTAGGAGGAGGGCAGTCACACCTTAGAGGTGGGAAATACTGATCTGCAATATGATCTTTTGGGGGTTGAAATTATGCTCTTTTGTCGTGTCTGGTGTTCGGTAATGTCTAATCGAGATTCTTCAGAGTGCAGAACATGTCTGCAGAATTTCTTTCCGTCACATTGTATTCTCCAGATATAGTAGGAACAGCCGCTGCTGGAGAATCTGAGATAACAAAGTATCGAGCTGGAAAACACAGCAGGCCAAGCAGCATCAGACGATCAGGGAAATTGACATTTCGGGTCTGGAGCCTTCTTCAGAAATGGGGAGGGCAAGGGGATTCTGGAATAAATAGAGAGAGAGGGGTGGTGGATGGAAGATGGATAAACGAACAGATAGGTGGAGAGGAGACAGACAGGACAAGGAGGCTGGATGGAGCCATTAAAGGTGAGTGTTGGTGTGGAGTTATGGTGGAGGTTGGTCAGTCAAGGGAAGACGGACAGGCCAAGGAGACAGGGATGAGATTAGTTGGTAGGAGGTAGGGGCGGGGGTTGAGGTGGGAGCAGTGGATCACTGGGAGAAAGGATGGACGGGTCAGGGAGGCAGGGACGATCTGGGCTGGTTTTGGGATGCAGTTGGAGGTCGGGAGATTTTGAAGCTTGTGAAGTCCTCATTGATAGCATTAGGCTGCAGGGTTCCAAAGCAAAATACGAGGTCCTGTTCCTGTAGCCTTCGGGTGGTATTGTTGTGGCATTGGATGAGGCCCAGGATGGACATGTCATCCAGGGTGTGAAGCGTAGATGTTCCACAAAGCGCGCTCGAAGGCTCCGCTTGTTTTCCCCAATGAAGACGAGGCCACATCAGGAACAGGGGATACAGTATACATCAGCAGATGTGCAGGTGAACATTTGTTTGATGTGGAAGGCTTTCCTGCAGCCTGGGATGGAGCGTACGGGGTGGTGGGATCGGGGCTGGTTCCGCACTTCTCGCAGTTGCAGGGAAAAGAGGCGGGTGACGTGGAGCTGGAGGGGAGCGTGGAGTGACAAGAGATTCATGGAGAAAGTGGTCCCTCCGGAAAGCAGGGAAGAGTGGTGAGGGAAAAATGTCTTTGGTGGGGTCAGATTGCAAATGGCGCAGGTGCTGGAGGATGATGTGTTGGATCCGGAGGTTGGTGGGGGTGGTCGGCGCGGGTGGAGTACCTAAGGAGGAGAAGATTCTGTTTTGGTTTTATTGACGGGAGGGGGTGTGAGGGATGAGTTGCGGAAAACATGAGAGATGCATTCAAGGATATTTTCAACCACTGTGGAGGGGCTGTTGCAACCCTTTAGAAACGAAGACATCTGGGATGTCTGGGAGTGGAATGCCTCATCTCAGAAACAGAAGCAGAGGCGGCGGAGGAATTGGGAATAGAGAATGACATTTTTGCAGGAAGGTGGGTGGGAAAAAGTGCATTCTAGGTTGCTGTGGGTGTTGGTAGGCTTGAAATGGATATTGGTTTCCAGGTGGCTTCCAGAGATGGAAACACAGATGCCCAGGAAGGAGAGAGATGTATCACAAATGGCCCAGCGAAACTCAAGGTTGGGGTGGAACGCATTGGTGACGTGGATGATCTGTTTGAGTTCCTTGTGGGAGCACGAGGCGGCACCAATACAGGTATCAATATAACGGAGGAAGAGGTGTGGTTTAGGGCCAGCATGGCTTCGGAAAAGGGATTGTTCTATGTAACCTACAAAGAGGCAGGCATAGCTTGGGCTCATGCGGGTACCTACGGCCGACCCCCTTTGTCTGTCGGAAGTGGAAGGACTTGAAGGAGAAGTTATTAATGGTGAGGACGAGTTCAGCTAAGCGGACAAGGGTGTCAGTGAAGGGGGACTGGTTGGGCCTGGGGGACAGAAAGAACCAGAGGTCCTTCAGGTCATCTGTATGGAGATTACAAGTATACAGGGATTGGAGGTCCATGGTGAAGATGAGGTGTTGGGGATTTGGGAATTGGAAGTTCTGGAGGAGGTGGAGGGTGTGGGTGGTATCATGGATATTGGTGGGGAGTTGCTGGACCAAGGGGGAGAAAATGGAGTCCTGATAGTTGGAGATAGGCTCGGTGGGGCAGGAGCAGGCAGAGACAATGGGTTGACCAGGGCAGGAAGGTTTGTGGATTTTGGGAAGTAGATAGAAGCGGGCGGTGCAGGATTAGGGAACGATGAGTTTGGCGGCTGTGAGTGGGAGGGCACCAAGCAATGAAAGATGTTAATAGTATATCTCAATGTCACAGCACATTCCCTCAACATCCTGTAGTTGAGGCAAGTAGATTGCATTTGTTCAACACTGAAAAATCTTCACTATGTAATTCAGTAAATTTAACCCGAATTTGATACATCCAAACTCAGCTGAAAGTTGGCACGTAAAATGTGACTCAAAATCTGGGCATGACTTTGGTCTTGTGCATTGGGCAGCACCAATGCCTCTGTGCCTGTGGTCTGATTCAATTTCAATCGCTGTATCTATGATAATGTCACTAGCTCTGGACCAGAAGTTCTGGATACAACTCCTGCCAGTCGCAGAACAGGTTGATGAGCAAATATACCGGACAGTGATATTGCAGATTCAGGGGCCATCGCAGTGTGGTGGCCTTCACCTTTGGTCCAGAGGTCTCGATTCGAATCCCACAGTAGTGTGTCATAAAATGTCTAAACAAGTTGGTTAATTTTTTTTCCAGAATTGTGACTTGATTGAGAAGGACCAGTGTTGAATTTCAGAATTCAGGCCCGCGATAACAGAATGCACAGCCATTCGTGTTGATTGGAGCAAAATGTGCACCTGAAGTACGTTTATAAAATCATGAAGGGCATGGATAGGGTGAATAGTCAGGGTCTTTATCTGAGAGTATGGGGAGTCAAACATTAGAAAGCACAGGTTTATGGAACAACGGGAAAGATTTAAAAACCATACGAATAAACTTCCAGATAAAGTACCGGATGCTTGTGAAAACACCATAACAAAGGATGGGTATATGTAAAGGGTATAATGTCACTAGCTCTGGACCAGAAGTTCTGGATACAACTCCTGCCAGTCGCAGAGATGTGTCACAGCCTGTCAGAACAGGTTGATGAGCAAATATACGGGACAGTCATATTGTAGATTCAAGGGCCATTGAAGGGTCCAGAGGAATGTCGGCCAAACGCTGGCAAATGGGATGAAATTAATTTCGGATACCTGGGCAGCATGTAGATGTGGACCAAAGGATTTATTCCCATACTGTGCATCTTTATGATTCATTCATTTGCTCAGGATCTCTTTGCAATCTTGGATAACCTTGTCTGACCGTGATTCAAATAATCTCAGTGTCATCCGTAAACTTGCTAACCTTGCCTTCTATAATTTTCATCGAAATCATTCATTTAAATGACAACCAAAAGTAAATCTCGCACCCATCCCTGTGGATCGCCGCTAAGCACAGGCTTCCAGTCTGAAGGACAATCCTCCATGACCACCCTGTCTCCTGCCATAATGCAGAAACACGCACACACACACGCACACTCACACACTTGCATACATGCACACAGCCGTGGAGATAGATACATTTTGATGAATAAGCAGTTCAAGGGTTATGGTGAGATTGCAAGAGAATTGTTTTGAGAAATATGTCAAGCATAATCGAACAGCAGAGCAGACTCGTTGGGCCAGATAGCAAATTCTGCTCCAATTTCTTATATTGTCTGGTCTGAAGGTATCAGGAATATTTAGAGAAGGTAATTTGCTGTGAGGCTAACACACTTTAAGGAGTCTCCCAATTAAGACTGAGATGTGAATATATATTTCTCTTTAACATTGTGCTGTCTGTGGTGTTCTCATCCCCAGGGAAAACTGAACACTTGGTTAGTGAAGATATTCAAGGCAGAGCTCAACTGACCTTTAATGGACAAGAGAGTCCATTATTGGGAATAAACAGGAAAAGTGTGTTCAGCCACAAACAGATCAGCCATGATCTTTCTAAATTCAGCAGCAGTCTCGAGGGTCCAATTGGCCAACTGCAGCTTGTATCCTGTTTGTTGTTGTCTCACTCCACCCTTCAAAGCTGTTACAGAGGAAAAGGATGTCCCCATTCAAACAGTCATGGTCGCTATCATAGAGTCACAGGGATGTACAGCATGAAAACAGACCCTTCGGACCAACTCATCCACGCCATCCAGACATCCTAAATAAATCTGGGTCCATTTGCCAGCATTTGGTCCATTCCTCTCTAAACTATTCCGAAACATATACCCATCCTGATGCCATTTAAATGCTGTAATTGTACCAGCCTCCACCGCTTCCTCTGGCTGCTCATTCCATAAATACATCATCCTCTGCATGAAAATGTGGCCCCTAAAGTCCCTTTTAAATCTTTCCCCTCTCCTCTTAAAGCTGTGCCCTCTTGTTTTGGACTCCCCCACCCCGGGGAAAAGACCTTGGCTGTTTACTCTACTGTGTCTCTTTTGACTTTGCAAACGTCTGTAAGGTCACTCATCAAAGACTTTTTATTTTATTGTGTACCAGATGTGGCAATTTTTCCACACAGCACCCATAGCCGAAAATGAAATTAATCATGAAGATTATCTGTACTCGTGGTGTTGATAAAGGGACAGGTGTTAACCAGACTGACAGGAAATCTCCCATCCTCTTCGTTACATTTCCGGGGAAAATTGAGCATCTGATTGAGAGGGCAGACTAGATTTATTGTTGCATCTGAAAGACAGCATTTTTGACCGTGCAGCATTCTACTCAAATGTCAGTCTATATTCTGTGCTTGTTTTTTAAACACTCAAAGATCAGAATCATTGACAGTACAACCCTCTACCTCATGATCTAAAAACAAATGGCCCTAATGGTGTGTTGCTGAGCTCAGATACACCTCGACAACCAGCTACACACCACAGGAGAGGCCCTGCAACCTTTCTGGGCTGCAACTCAGTGAATCCTGGTTCACTAACAAGAAATGCAGAATATAGAAAATTATTTAGTTTCAGGTTGGAAAGCTGCGACTAATGGAATTCCTCAAGGAATGTTGTGAGTTCATCAACAGTTTACAATCAAGATTAACAATTTCGATGAAGGGCTGTTAAATTGGAGCTCAATATGCTAGTACAGCATTATAGTCACCCAACAAGATGATAAGTGGAGGGAGGCGATCTAAACTTGTGTGTCGACAGGGGGTGTTTGGGAGCAAACTTCCGGCAATGCAAATAAAACAGTACAGTGTGGGTTGTGGGATAGTTGTGTTTTCGGGAAAGGATAAAACAGCATTAAATTATATGACTGGAGAAGTAACGCAGAGATCGGTGCGACTGAGTGATTTGTGTGTCCTGGTACAGAAATCATATAAAGTTAGTCTGAAGATGTCGCAAGTGATTTGGAAAGTAAATGGAACAGTGCTGTTTCTGGAAAAGGGTGCTGGGTATGATGTTAGGCATGTTTCCCTGCTTCTGTACAGGGCATTGCTGAGAATCCATCTCATGCTCTGTCTGCAGTTATGATGCCCGAAACTAAAAAGAATCACAGTGGCCTTTGAAACTTTTCAAAGATGTTTCGTTGTACACTGACCTGTGATGAAGTGATTATGTTACAGAGGATTAACAGCTTAGTTCTGAGAACGAGAAATATTCATGAATATATAAGAACTTGAGGAGAGTGTAAATGGTGAATACCTGACGGATAATTTGTCTTGATTGGGAGAATAGAACTGGGGAAATAATTTAAAAAATAAAACATATTCTGAGGAAGGTTCACTTGACCTGAAACTTTAATTATAATTTCTCTTCATAGATGCTGCCAGGCTGCTGACCTTTTCAACTAATTTCTGTATTTCTTTAGGAGTAAGACACATTCATTTTAATATAGATGTTGTGAAGACATCAAGACTTGTTATTTTTAAATTATGCAGGCACATACAAACATGCCTTTAAATCAAGTAGGCCCTTTCGTTGCTCGGGAAATGTCTCTGTGTGTGACAGCAGCAATCATGCTTCAACATGGAGCAGGGCATGTGATGGACACAAATAGCTCGGACAATGTTCAAGAGGACCTCACATGTTCATGTTTGAGGGTTGCATAGCATTATTGTGCGATTCAACTCAGAGAGGGGGCAAGAAAAGCAACCTACCTGAAAAGCAGCAGCCTATCGCTCCCTCTCTATTTCTTTGTTTCCGCATCGCATCAATGTATGAGAGCTGAAAAAGCACCAATCATCCTTACCACTCATGGAGGATTCATGATGAGGATTAAGTGGAATCTCCCACTGCCTGTTGCAAATGGAATTCAGCCAAATCTAACAGTTCCAGGAAATAATCCCATTGCCAACAACTTGTGCGAGCAGAATAAATTTGGAAGCAGAATAACATTTGGGACAATCTCTCTCATTTTTCATTTTATCATGAGTTCAACTGTTACGTGGAAAGAGTTCTTTCAAATTAAAATTTCAGCTTGTCATCAAAAATACGTGTGTGTGTGTGTGTGTGTGTGTGTGTGTGTGTGTGTGTGTGTGTGTTTGTATGTGCGTGCGTGCGTGCGTGTGTGTGTTTCTTCTTTGCATCATAGTTTGAGTAAAATTGGCTTGGTCATAAATGTGCCATTTTACCAGATTAAAGAAAACTGTCTGACTGTTTCCTCACACTGACCCTGACCCAGTCTGAGACCGATATTGTCAGCCACATCACCAAACTGGTTACATTTAAAATTTGTAGTGATCAGGGGAGAGGTGGGACTAGTAAAGGAAACAGTGACCTGGCAACCCAATACGGCAGAGACCAGTGAGCCTGACATGAGAGCTGGATAAGTTGTTGGAGGGGTTTCTGGGGGTACGATTTACATGCATTTACACAGGCAAGAAGTGAATAGGGACAGTAAACATTGTTTTGTGCAGTGTAAATCACGTCTCACTAACTTGATTATTTTGAAGAGGTGATAAAGAATGTTGATGAAGTCAGTGTGGAAGACATTTTCCAAGTCGGCCTCAGGAAGGTGTTCCATAACGTTCAGAATGGTAGACAGATTAGTAATGTGTAATCACATGGGATCCAGGGGGAGCTAGCCAATTAATTGTTTTACAGACTGGAGACCAGTATCCGTGCTGAGTTCATTGCTTTCCATCATTAATATAAAGGATTTGGTTGTGAATGTCAGAGACATGGTTAGTAAGTTTACAGATGACGTCATAAAGTGGCGCCGTGGACAGATTATCTCAGAGTGCAAAAGGACATTGATCAGATGGGCCAATGGGCCAAGGCGTGGCTGATGGAGTTTAATTTAGATAAATGAGAGGTTTTGCGTTTGGTACAGTAAAGCAGGGCAGGACTTTGGGCCCCACACCTCAGGAAGGACGTACTAGCCCTGGAGCATGTCCAGCGGAGATTCACACGGATGATCCCTGGAATGGTAGGTTTAACGTATGATGAACGGCTAAGGATCCTGGGATTGTACTTATTAGAGTTTAGAAGGTTGAGGGGAGACCCAGTAGAAACTTACAAAATAATGGATGGCTCAGAAGGGGTGGACGCTCGGAAGTTGTTTCTGTTAGGCGGGAGACTAGGGGAGACTAAGTTGTTTCTGTTAGGCGGGAGGAGGGTGAGTGCCAGACAGAGAGAGCGCCAGGACACTGTCGGGAATGTAACTTTTTTGTTCCCACTTTAAAAAACTTAGCTCGAGCGGGGGCTGTCTTCATGTACTTGGGCAGGAAAAAGAGTGGAAGGGCGATAGTCGTTGGGGATTCAATTGTAAGGGGAATACATAGGCTGTTCTGCGGCCGAAAACGGGACTCCGGAATGGTATGTTGCCTCCCAGGTGCACGGATCAGGGATGTCTCCGGTCGGCTGCAGAACATTCTGAAGGGGGCGGGTGAACAGCCAGTTGCCGTGGTGCATATAGGCGCCAACGATATAGGCAGAAAACGGGATGAGGTCCGACAAGCAGAATTTAGGGAGTTGGGAGCCAAGTTAAAAAGTAGGACTCAAAGGTAGTAATCGTAGGATTGCTACCAGTGCGACGTGCTAGTAAGTGCAGAAATGAAAGAATAGCTAGGATGGATGCATGGCTTGAGAGATGGTGTAGGAGGGAGAGGTTCAGATTTTTGGGACATTGGAACCAGCTCTCGGAAACGTGGGACTATTACAAATTGGATGGTCTACACCTGAGCCGGACTGGAACCAATGACTTTGGGGGTACTTTTGCTAATGCTCTGGGGAGGGTTTAAACTAATGTGACAGGGGGATGGGAACCAAATATTTGACAGAAAAGAGGTAGGAACGAATGCCTGTAGGGAACTAGTTAATGGAGTAATTGTGACGAAAGGCAATAGTAGTCGGGAAGCAGATGATGAACACAAAGGGACAGGTGCTCTGAGGTGCGTTTGTTTTAATGTGAGAAGTGTAATTGATAAGGCAGATGAGCTTAGGGCTTGGATCAGTGCCTGGAAGTATGATGTTATTGCTATTACTGAGGCTTGGTTGAGGGAAGAGTATGATTGGCAACTAGTTGTCCCAGGATATCGATGCTTCAGTGGGGTTAGAGAGGGAGGTAAAAGGGGTGGAGGAGTTGCAGTACTCGTCAAAGACGATATCACAGCCGTAATGAAGGAGGGCCCCATGGAGGACTCAAGGAATGAAGCAATATGGGTAGAGCTCAGAAAAAGGAAGGATGCAGAAGCAATGTTGGGGCTGTACTACAGGTCTCCCAACAGCGAGCATGAGATAGAGGTCCAAATATGTAAACAGATAATGGAAAGGTGTAGGAGAAACAGGGTGGTTGTGATGGGAGATTTTAATTTTCCCAACATTGACTGGGATTCACTCAGTGTGACTGGTCAAGACGGAACATAATTTGTAAGGTGTGCCCAGGAGAGTTTTCTCGAGCAGTATGTATGTAGTCCAACTCGGGAAGGGGCCATACTGGACCTGGTGCTGGGGAATGAACCCAGCCAAGTGGTTGATATTACAGCAGGGGACTACTCTGGGAATAGCGACCACAATTCCGTAAGTTATACAATACTCATGGACAAGGATGGGAGTGGTCCTAAAGGAAGAGTACTAAACTGGGGGAAGGCTGATGAAACCAAGATTCGCCAGGATCTGAGGAATGTAGATTGGGAGAAGGTGTTTGAAGTTAAATCCACATTTGATATGTGGGAGGCTTTTAAGGAGAGGTTAATTAGCGTGCAGGAGAGACATGTTGCTGTGAAAATGAGGAATAGAAATGGCAAGATGATGGAACCATGGATGACAGTTGAAATTGTGAGACTAGCCAAGAGGAAAAAGGAAGCATACATGAGGTCTAGGCGACTGAAGACAGACGAAGCTTCGCAAGAATATCGGGAATGTAGATTGAATCTGAAATGAAGAATTAAGAGGGCTAAGAGAGGACATGAGATTTTGCTGGCAAACATGGTTAAGGAAAACCCAAAGCCTTTTATTCATATATCAAGAGCAAGAGGGTAACTAGAGAAAGGGTTGGCCCACTCAAGGACAAAGAAGGAAAGTTATATGCTGATTCAGACAAAATGGGTGACATTCTTAACGAATATTTTGCTTCGGTATTCACCAAGGAGAGGGACATGACAGATATTGAGGTTAGGGATAGATGTTTGCTTACTCTAGGTCAAGTTGACATAACGAAGGAGGAAGTGTTGGGTATCCTAAAAGTTATTAAGGTGGACAAGTTTCCTGGCCTGGAAGGTATTTATCCCAGGTTGCTGAGGGAAGTGAGAGAGGAAATAGTCGTGGCCTAGCAGATATCTGTGCAGCATCCTTAGACACGGGTGAGGTCCCGGAGGACTGGAGGCGTGGTAATGTTGTCCCCTTGTTTAAGAAGGGCAGCAAGGATTATCCAGGTATTTATCGACCGTTGAGCCTGATATCAGTGGTAGGGAAGCTACTGGAGAAGATACTGAAGGATAAGATGTATTCCCATTTGGAAGAAAATGTGCATATCAGTGATAGGCAACATAGTTTTGTGCAGGGAAGGTTATGTCTTAGCAACTGAATAGTATTCTTTGAGGACGTGACAAAGTTGATTGATGAAGAAAAGGCTGTAGATATCATATACATGGACTTCAGTAAGGCGTTTGATAAGGTTCCCCATGGCAGGCTGATGGAGAACGTGAAGTCACATTGGGGTCCAGGGTGTGCTAGCTAGATGGATAAAAAACTGGCTAGGCAACAGGAGACAGAGAGTTTTAGTGGAAGGGAGTTTCTCAAATTGGAGACCTGCGACCAGTGGTGTTCCACAGGGATCTGGGCTGGGACCACTGTTGTTTGCAATAAATGTAAATGATTTTGGAGGAAGGTGTAGGTGGTCTGATCAGCAAGTTTTCAGATGACACTAAGATTGGTGGAGTAGCAGATAGTGAAGGGGACTGTCAGAGATTACAGCAGAATATAGATAGACTGGAGAATTGGGCAGATAAATGGCAGATGGAATTCAATCCGGGAAAATGCGAGGTGATGCATTTTGGAAGATCAAGTTCAATGGTGAACTATACAGTAAATGGAAAAGTCTGAGGGAAAATTGATGAACACAGAGATCTGGGTGTTTCGGTCCATTGTTCCCTGAAGGTGACAACGCAGGTCAATAGGGTGGTCAAGAAGGCATATGGCATGCTTTCCTTCATTGGATGGGGTATTGAGTACAAGAGTTGGCAGGTCATGCATGTGACTGCTTTGGAGAGGGTGCAGAGGAGGTTCACCAGGATGTTGCCTGGTATGGAGGGTGCTAGATATGAAGAGAGGTTGAGTAGATTAGGATTATTTTCATTAAAAGGACAGAGATTGAGGGGGGACCTGATTCAGGTCTTCAAAATCATGAGGGGTGTAGACAGGATGGATAGCAAAAAGCATTCTTCCAGAGTCGTTGTCTCAATTACTAGGGGTCATGAGTTCAAATTGAGAGGAGGGAAGTTTAAGGGAGATATGCATGGAAAGTTCTTCACACAGAGGGTGGTGGGTGCTTGGAACCTGTTGCCAGCGGAGGTGGTAGATGCAGACATGTTAGCGTCTTTTAAGATATATTTGGACAGGTATATGGATGGGCAGGGAGAAAATGGACGCAGACCGTTAGAAATTAGATGGCAGGTTAGTCAGAGGATCTTCTGGATGTGAGTTTGCTCCTCAGCTGGAAGGTTAGTTTTCAGACGTTTCATCACCATTCTAGGTAACACCATCAGCGAACCTCCGATGAACGGCTGGTGTTATGTCCCGCTTTCTATTGGTCTGTTTTGGTTTCCTTGGTGTGGTGATGTCATTTCCTGTGTTGGCGATGTCTTTTCCTGTTCTTTTTCTCAGAGGATGGTAGATTGGCTCAAAATCAATGTGTTTGTTGATGGCATTCCGGTTGGAATGCCATGCTTCTAGGAATTCTCGAGCGTGTCTCTGTTTGGCTTGTCCTAGGATGGATGTGTTGTCCCAATCAAACATGACAAATAGGCAGGCAATCAAATGGACAAACAGGCAGAAAGCTAGCCACCAAGATACATGAACATCAACGAGCCAAAAAACGACATGACCCACTGTCACTAGTATCCTTACAATACAGCTGAGGAAGGACACCACTTTGATCGGGACAACACATCCATCCTAGGACAAGCCCAACAGAGACACACATGAGAATTACTAGAAGCATGGCATTCCAACCGGAACTGCATCAACAAACACATTGATTTGGAGCCCATATACCATGCTCTGAGAAAAAGAACAGGAAATGACATCACCAACCCAAGGAAACCTAAACAGATAATTTGAAAGCGGGACATAACACCAGCGCTTCATCGGAGGCTCACTGATGATGTTACCTAGAATGGTGACAAAACGCCTGAAAATTAACGTTCCAGCTCAGGGAGCAAACTCACGTCCAGAAACTCAACTTGAGCTGCAAATCTTCTCAAAACTCGCTAACAGAGGATCTTGATTGGCGTAGGCTTGGAAGGCTGAAGGGCCTGTTCCTGTGCTGTAATTTTCTTTGATCTTTGTTCTATGACCCGTGGGCACTGCCTTAAAATTAGAGGTGATAAATTTAAAACTGAAATGAGACGAAATTTCTTCAGCCAGAGAGTGGTGGGCTTGTGGAATTCATTGCCACGGAGTGCAGTGGAGGCCAGAACGTTGGATGGCTTCAAGGCAGAGATCGACAAATTCTTGATCTCACAAGGAATCAAGGGCTACAGGGAGAGTGCAGGGAAGTGGAGTTGAAATGTCCATCAGCCATGATTTAAAAGGCAGAGTGGACTTGATGGGCCGAATGGCCTTACTTATACTCCTATGTCTTATCGTCTTATGGTCTTATACAGTTAATGCTGGGGCCCTGGGGACTGTTGCTGAATAAAGAGACCTTTAATGTGCACACATAATTCCTTGAATGTGGAGTAGCATGTGAGACAGGGTAGGGAAGGACACATTTGTCATGATTGCCCTAATCAGTCAGAGCATTGGGTATAGGGTTTGGGATGGCATGTTGCTCCTGTACAGGACATTGATGAGGCCACTTTAAGAATACTGTGCACATATTGGTTGGCTCTGCTAATGGAAGGAAGTTGTTATTTTTGACAGGGTGCAGAAAAAAGATTTACAAGGATGTTCCTCGACTGGAGGGTTTGAATTGTAGGGAGATGCCGAATAGTTTAAAAGGATTTCCCCTGGAGTGTCAGAGGCTGACGGGTGACGTGACAGAGGTTTATAAAATTTCAATTCCATGAATATTCCGAATAACCAAGGTCCATTTCTCAGGGGGAGGGGAGGCCAAAAGTCAAGTGCTAAGTTCAAAGCTGAGAGGGGAACAACTTAGAAGTGAATTTACAAAGATGAAAGAACAAAGAAAATTCGGCCCTCCAAGCCTGGTCAAGCCCAGGCAGGTGGGACTGGGATAGTTTGGGATTACGTTTGACATGGACTGGTTGGACTGAAGAGCTGTACGACCCTGAAACTCCTTCACAAGCTATATTCCCACCTCCATGTGTTCTCTGGGATGTACCAGAGCAAAGTACCAAACTTCAGTTCAATTAGTTTTGAGCAATTCCTCTTTATTAATTCTAATCTCCCACAGTTTCTCATTTTCACAGTCACTGCCCTGTAGAATTTCTGGAAGGTTTTCTGAATCATCTTCTGTGGAGACAGAATTAATGTATTTCACTCAGCAGTAGGTCAGTGGGGTTGGGGTGAAGAGAGACGGCCTCTGTCACCAAGTGAATACCTCGAAGCACTTCACGTAGGAGATGATGGACATGGCACCCACTCCTGCTCGGAGAGTTCTAGAATCTAAACAGTTCAATGAAACTGTCATTTGACGACCATTGACAGTTTATGCTAAAACCACTAACACAATGCAGTGACCACCTCATTTTCGAATCAAACTGTCTTCACACTTTGCATCTGGCATCGGTCCAGGTAGAGACAAGAATCAGAAGAGAACTGCAACTGGAAAGGAGCAGATTATGATTTATTCATAAACAGCACTGAGGCAGAAGTGAAGACTGGGGATATTATTGGTGATAAAGTGAATATTATGATATAGATCAGCTCTGGGCAAAATGGGCCAATGGTGGTTATGAATACTTTTCTACATCCTCGGATGTTTGTAAGTGAAGCCGTGGCATAAGAATTGAGTTTGTAATTGAAATTGAATACAATAGTTTCCATCTTTGCCAAATACAGAAAATAGAAATCGAGATGCTGTTCACAAAGACTTTCAGAATTAATAAATGGAAAGACACAGAGAAACTTACCAGGAACAGCAACTAAAGCGAGAATGGGATAGTAACCTGCTTGAATAATTATCAAGACAGTTTCTCTTTGCAATGTTAATGGTATCCAATTGAAAGTAAGACAGTCAAGGCCATCGGATAAACTCCTGTCCATTGTTGGATCATTCCAATCTATTTCTCTCAGATTCTGGTGCGTTGTCGGAACATTCCGCTCCATTGTTCTCACATTCTGAGCCATTGTTGGAACATCCCAATCTGCTGGCCACAGATTCTGATCTCCCCCGTCTCTGGAGCTGCTGATCCCAATTGTATTGAGGATGACACAGCCACAGATACTATGGGATAACGGATTGGTAGAAACCCCTATTAATAGAAGTGGGAAACCCTCCAGTGACCCAGTCAGTATCCATGGGAACAGACATTAATTTGATTCACTGAACAAACAGCTCAAGTTAACCCCTTTCACTCTGACACTTTAAATGTAACATAAATACCTGTTCTGGGTGGGAAGCTGACTTTGCCTGCTCTTGGCCTTAATGCTCATCTCCAATTACTCTCACACTGTTAGACATAAAGGAGAAAAGTGAAGATTTCTTTTCACAGGCTCGATTACTCTATTGTGTCATCCACACGAGGCGTTCGGTGTAACCACATTCCTAACAGCCATTCAAAAGGTTGTCAGTGCGCTGAAGTCTCCTCCACTATAACTGCCAATGTAAGCCCTGTCTCTGGACACAACTGCCCTGAAGAAAGACAGGAAATGCTGAACCTTCCTCTCATTGCCCTGATAAGGCAACATTTTATCTTAAACACAATACATTCAATAAGTTGCCTCGAAAATTGCAATCATTTTTTCACAGTTTATACACAGTTTCTTTCAAATTTCCTTTGGCCTGAGGTTAAAAGTAGGCATTACATTTCCAATTGCCGTGTTTATTGGAATTAAAGAGTCAGAGACAGCATCGATGTGACTGGTTAGAGAATGGAAAGGAATAGGCGAATAGGAAATGCAGACTGGGCAGGAGTAAAGCGATATCCCCCAGACACCAATACCTTCTTATCGTCAGAACAAAATAAAATACAGAGAAGGGAGAAGAATATCCTTGGCCGAAGGAATGGTGAGTGACAATGTAAACAAAACACAATAGTTTGGAATAGAGGAGAAATGATTTGATATGTACTGTGTCAGTGTGTGCAGATAGAAAAGACTGTTCATGCATGCACGAGACATTCAGAGTCATCAAATGAGACATAGTTCACAAAATATGATGCAGACGATGTACAAAATTTATAAAACATTTAGACATTGTTTGATTCTCACCTGATGTGTTCTGTTCCCCTTCTCTCAAGAATTTCCCCTCTCTGGGTTTCCATGCTCTCCTCTCTCATTCTTATCGGTTTGTGTGTTATAAATTCCTGCTTTGTATGTCCCACCATATTTCAATTAATTAACACACTGCAAGGAAATAAATATACTGACCTGCTGGGTTCTGTCAACGGCTGGCATCTGTCATATTAGTGTAGATACAAGTTCTAGCATCAGACAGAGAATGCGAACATTTTACTCTGTTGTACCTTCATTGTACTGAGGAACACAACACACAGAAATTGCGAAAATAGCGAAGTACATTTACTTCTGTCAATAATCTATTTTTCTCTATTTTTACACCTCTTAATCCATATTCCCTCTCTGTTTCAGTCTCCCTCTCTGTTTATATCTTGTTAATAAACCCCCCAATAGTGGCCGGTATCACTTCTCTCAAACCTCCCTCTTTCAGTTAGATCTATTGCTCATTTATGGATGAGATGCGATTATAATTGAGGAATATCACTGCAAAGGAGGAAGGAAGTTTCCAGAGTTGATGGGACAGGAACCTGAGCAGGGAAACCAGTGGAACAGCAATGGCAGGAGTTTCTTGGGATAATTCAGAGGCACATTTTCAGTTCCTCCCAAGGGAGAAGAAGCATACTCAGGGAGGACAAGGCAGCTGTTGGTAATACAGAAAGTTGGGGACAGCATAAGAGCAAAAGAGAAAGCGTTCAAAGTGGTGAAGACTATTGGAAATCCAAAGGATTACTAAGACTTGAAATTCCATCTTAGGGTAAATGATAAAGACAATAGGGAGGAGAAGATGAAATATGATGGCAAGCTTGTAAATAATATAAAAGAAGATTGCAAGAGATCTTTAGTTATAAAACAAGGAAAAGAGGGAAGCATGACCAAACACGGGGCTGCTGGAAATGAGGCTGGGGTACTTATGGGAAACATAGAAATGGCAGAGTATCTGAAGAGGGACTTTGCATCAATCTTTACGGTGGAAGGCACCAGCAGCCAGCCAGAACATAAAGCGAATCAGAGGCAGACATAAGTGTGGTGACCATCAGTAAGGAGAAGGCGCTGGGGCAGCTGAAAGATCTGAAGGTATATAAATTAACCAGATCAGATGGACTGCGTGCCATAGTTCTAACGAGATAGTAGACGAGTTTGTTTGGCTTTGTTTGGCTTTGCTGGTGATCTTTCAGGAGTCACTGGAGTCAGGGAGGGTCCCAGAAGTCTGGCAAATATCACCCCACTGTTTAAGGAGAGAGAGACACAGAAATCAGGAAATTATAGGCGATGGGGCAATGAAAAATATTTTGAACAAAGCTCAGTGGATCCTTAGTTTTATGAGGAGAGGTCCAGAGTATAAAAGCAGGGAAGTGGTGGAGTATATTGAAAAAAAAATTGATTAAGCTACAGCATAACAAGGGTTAAATTTACAAATTATATTACAAACAGTCGATTTACAAGTGTGGTTGAATTGAAGGAAATCGGTTTAAAGCATACAGGAGGGCACATGACAAACAAATTGTTGCCTTGACCCTGTAGTTAAGGATGTCGTGAAGAGCCTGTGAGTAAATTGAGTTTTAAAAAGTCTAAAAAGCACAATGAAAGCTATTGCTGCAGTGGTCCCAATGTACAATAATGTCGTTAATATTGAAGATGAAATAAAGCCGGATATTTGAAAAGATCTCAGACTCATTCCTCCTTTCTCAGCAACCCAAAACACACCTTCCAGGAGAAGCAGCATTTCACTTGTACTCTTTCAATCCAGTCTACTGTCATTGGTGCTCACAATGTTGCCTGCTTTACACTGGCGAGACCAAAGAGAGACTACTTTGAAAAACACTTCCACTCTGCCTGTAGGAATATCCCTAACCTTCCAATTTCTATAATATACCTGGTTCTCATGCTAACATTTCGATTCTGGGTTCCTGCAAAGCTTCAACGAAGGGCATCCCAAGCTCAAGTTACACCTCATGTTACGCTTTGAGCTTTATAGCTTGTAGGCCTTAATATTCAATTCCATAACTTCACAGTCTGACACCATTGGGAATGTTCTCCATTTTTTGTACCTTCTCCCATCCGGCCTCCCTGTGACCTTGTCATGTTTGTTTAACTTGCACTCAATGGAAAGAACCCATCTCCCCCATTCACACCTGCTTTTACTCCCATTTTACATCTGTTTCTCTTTCACCACAACTAAACGACCATTTGTCTCTTGCACTGTACACCACACCCTCTGTTTTCTGTCACTCCTCCTACACCTCTGTCAAGGTGTTTTTTAATCCTTTCCACTTCGGAAGAAGGTTCACACTGGAATTGAAACCTTAACTCTGTTTCTCCGTCTCCACAGATGCGTCCTGACCTGCTGAGTTTCTCCAGAAATGAATCAGCACAAAATAAATTTTCAACAAAACATAGAACTGTGGACCCTGGAAATCTGAAACAAAAACAAAAATTGCTGATGAAACTGAGAGCTTTGAAGAGGTGTCACCGCATCCGACAGATTAACTTTGCACTCACTCCACAGATGCTGCCAGACCGGCTTAGTTTCTTCAGCAATTTCTATTTTCAAATAAATTCCAACAGTGTGTGTCAAAGCTGCACAAACACCCTGCACAGCATGGAGCACCATACACTGGGAAGTGAATGGCACAGCAAGGTCCACTAATTCATTGGTTAAGGCTAACATCACTGGCACGACAGAGCACTTAATCATGGTCAGGGAGAGAAACAGGGAGAAGCACATTCACTTTAAAAACAGAAGATTTCACTGGGCGAAGCGAAAAGATTCAGATGAATATGTTAAATGTGTTTTGAGGAATGTGACAAATTGGAGGCGTGACGTCATGGAGAGACTCTGAGAAGAATAAGAACATTAAAATAGAAGTGTTACCACATCAGAACCCAGAGGAGGTCACTGCGTACAGGAGCGATGGGGAATGGGTCTGAACTGGGGGACAGGCAGCACAATGACATTGCACACATTGCAGGTCAAACCTGGACATTCATGTGGTGATGTAAACCACAGCAACAGCAGAAGCAGAATTGTGTTCAACCACAATCCGTAACTTTTTGTCCCAGAGAATCCCTCAGTCTCTGGTTACCATCAAGATGATCAATTGTTCAGTGATGAGTGCAGGCAAACACTCCGGGGTTAGAACCATTTGAACCTAAAACTGATGCCAGCCCATTATAAATGCCAGATGCATTCTTGCATCCACACAGTAGAACTAAAACATTACAGACAGGTCAAAGTGATTGCAAGACCAACAGACCAGAAGTCCACCCACAACCTGACAAAAATGGTGATTGATGGTTAAACAACTCCCTGGAGGAGAGGGCTCCACAAATATCCCCATCCTAAACAATGGAACAGCCCTCCACATCAGTACAAAAGTCAAGGATGTTTTATCTGCACCATCCTCAGCCAGAAGTATTGAGTGGATGACGGAGCTCACCCTCATCATGACCCCCTACAAAATTACAGATGCCACTCTTCAACCAATTCGATTCACTCCACATGATACCAAGAAAAAGATGATA
Organism: Stegostoma tigrinum; assembly: GCF_030684315.1. Classification (NCBI taxonomy): domain Eukaryota; kingdom Metazoa; phylum Chordata; class Chondrichthyes; order Orectolobiformes; family Stegostomatidae; genus Stegostoma; species Stegostoma tigrinum. The sequence goes on from NC_081363.1 coordinate 92,529,693, forward strand.
AACTAAAGACACGAAGAAGATAACTGACCCAGTCGCCATTCCTGGCAATGGGACTGAAGGCTTGTGCTGCACAACAAGCCGTGCCCCTGGGGAAGCTGTTTCATTCCAGCCCAACTCTGACACCTACTTGGCAATGTGTACAATCACTCCCCTGTCCTTGAGTGGGCCATGCCTCTGCCTGGCTACCCTCTTGCTCTTTGTATGTATATATGGGATTTTCCTTAATCTTGTTTGTCAATGACTGTTCATGACCCCTTCATAGCCACCCTGACTCCTCGTTTAAATTTCTTTCACCTTTCCTTGAATTCCACCCTCTATTCGGAGATTCCCAGCATCCTGAACTTAATAAATGTTTCCTTTTTTCTTTTTTAATTCGGCTCACAATATCTCCCATTATCTAAGGTTCCCTAAACTTGCCGTATTTTCCCTCATCCTTACAATAATGTACTTGCCCTGAGTTCCCAGCAACTTACACTTGAAAGCCTCCCACATACCATATGTGAATATGCCCTCAAACATTTGTCCCACTCTACATTCTTCAGTTCCTGCCTAATATTGTTATAATTAGACTTTCCCCAATTTAACACCTTAACTCAATAACTACAACTACCATTATCCATCAGCACCCTTAAGCATACTGAATTGTGATCACAGTCTTTGAGCTTTTCCCGTATTGAGACATCGACCACATGGGCAGGTTCATTCCCCAATACTAGGTCCAGTACGGCCCCTTTCCAAGATGGACTGTCTACATCGTGATTCAAAAAGCCCTCCTGGATGCTCTTTACAAACTCTGCCCCATCCGCGCCCCAAGCACTAAATGAGTCCCAGTCAATGTGTGGGATGTTAATATCACCCACAACAACAACCTTGTTACCTTTACATCTTGCCAAAGTCTGGCTACAAACCTGTTCTTCTAACTCCTGCTGACTGTATGGAGGCCTATAGTAAAGCCCAAACATTGTGATTGCACCCTTACTGTTCCTGAGTTCTAGCCATATTGCCCCACTGTATGAGGCATCCGAGGTGTCCTCCCATGGTACAGCTGTGATCTCCACGTTAGCCAGTAGTGCAACTCCCCCACCCATTATCTACATGCCTCAATCCTGCCGGAAACACGTGTATCCTGGAACGTTAAGCGATCAATCCTGTCCCTCCCTTAACCAAGTCTCTAATAGCAACAACATCATAGTTCTAAGTACTAATCCAAGCTCCAAGTTCTTCTGCCCTACCTGCCCTACACTTCTTGCATTGAAACAGGTGAACTTCAGTCTACGAGATCCGCATTGATCAGCAACCACTCACAGACTGTTCTTCCTCTGAGCCTTGCTGGCACTATTCTCGAGTTCCCTTTCAATCCATTCACTTTGTATTGATTGCCACACCACTGCCAAGCTAATTTCAATCCTCCTGAGTGACACCAGCAAACCTCCCAGCCAAAATACACACCTAACAATTTCATATCCCAAAACATCAACTTTCCTGAACCTCTGATACTGCCTGGCCTGTTGTGATCATCCAACGCTACACCTTGTTATCTCAGATTCCAGCATTGGCAGTTCCTACTATCTCTGAGGAAGTTCTGGAATTAAACCAGTTCACTTGATGACCATTGTCAGTACTGCCCTCTCCCTGATGCATACATGGCGCACTCTCTCAGTGTTGAAAATGCCTTCATCTCCTTAGTTTATTTTCCTGGCTGATAAACCGTTATATCTCTGCGCCGTCACAATGAACTGAAATTTTAATGTGCCAACACTGAATAGAAGCAGTTGACAATGTAATTGCGCAATTTTCTGTACCACAGTCGCAGGAACAGCAACACCACTATTGCTGCTGGAGTTGACTGGGGATGTTGGGCGTGAGATGACCTTGTGGTATTATTTCGAGACTATTAATCCAAGGACCCAGGTAATGACCCACACCCCAATTCAAATCCTGCCATGGCAGATTGTGAAATTTGAATTCATTGAAATACCTGGAATGATGAAACTATTAAGCCATCATTGATTATTGGGAAAAAAAAACACCTGGCTCACTCATGGCCTTCAGGGAAGGAAATCTGCTATCCTTTCCTGGCCTGGCCTACATGTGACTCCAGACCAATAGCAATGTGGTTGACTCTCAACTGCCATTTAGAATGACCAAACCAGCCACTCAGTTATATCAATCGCCACAAAGTCTCACAGAAATGACACAGGACATACCTATTTACAGCAATATACAGCATGCATACGGTAGAGATGCAAGAAAAAAGCTCATAAACACCTTCTCAAGGGCAACGAGGAAAGGGAAATAAATGCTGGCCCAGCCAGTCACACCCACAAACCATTAATGCATAAAGAAGTTGCCCACATTCAGGAATGACAGACTGAGGTGACACAGCTTACTTTAAGCAGGGACTTAGAAGTATATCTACAATGGCATGATATTCAGGAATATGGGGAAAGGCAAAAAAAGGAATTAATTTCACATTTTATTTCCATCCCACCTGATCATCAACAATCCCTTTTTTGGCTTATATTTTGCTCTCGCTGTCTCTTTCTCAATTTCTTCAACTTATTCCATCCCTAATCAAAACTAACATCCCTGTCACCACCATAAATCACAATATTTGCTCGCAGATTTGAGTTCTGATGTTTGTTCAGTCGACTTGAAATGTTAACTCCGCTTTTATTTCATCACAGCCTGCCAAACAGTTCACTTTCCTCAGCACTTCGTTTTATTTTTGCTTCAGATCTCATAATTCTTTCTTTGGTTTTACTGTTTTTTTAAAAAATAAATTTCACGGGATGACGAAATAATTGGCAAAAGAAGCATTTGATGACCATCATTAATTACCTATAGCTGTGACCATTCTACAAGGCAGTTTGAAGCCAAACACATTTTGTGGGTCTGAATTCACACTTAATCCAGCCCGGGTATTAACGTTAGATTTCTTTACCAAAGGAGATCAGTGAAATGAGATAGGTTTTTTGACAAATTGCTGCTGGTCTTATGGTCGCTACAGGTGTAATTGGCATTGGTTACAATTCTTATAATTAGACTGAAAGTTACACCACCAATTGTGGTAGGATTTGAAAGAGTATCTATCATGTAATAACCAGTGTCTCTGCATTACCTGCTGAGTGACTTAACTACTCTAACATGGTGTCCCTATCGCTAGTTACTTTGAAAACAAGAACACGGGTGTGATCAAAGTATTTATAACTTGGAAAACTGGTCAGAAGACAGCTGGAACCATAAAGTCTTAAGTTTACCAAGGCATAGATAATGGTTTATTCAGCTACAGCACAACACAAGAGGGGGAGAGTGCAGATATTATGGAGCTGGGGTTGGACAAATTTGGTGATGGAGACAATAGTAAGACATAAATCAAAAAGGGTCCTCACTGTAGTGAACAAGCCTTGATCTCAGATGCTTGTGAAGGATGAGTCTGAAATTCATGGACAATGAAGCAGGGTTTTAATTGAAACTGACGATAATCGTTGCCATCTTTTCCAAATACAGGTAACAGAAATTGCAGCAAAGTTGTATATGCGTTGCGGACGTAGTGACTGGACAGAGATAGAGAGACTTACCAGGAACACCAACAACAGAGAGAATGGGATAGTAACCAGCCTGAATAATCATCAGTACACCTAGTATTCGAAATGGTAACGTGGACCAAGATGCGGTAAGATAATAATAACCCCAGGATAAACCCCTGCCCATTGTTGTAACGTTCCAGTCTATTGTTCTCAGATTCTGCTCCATTGTTGTAACATTCCAGTCTATTGTTGTCAGATTGTGATCCATTGTTGTAACATTCCAGTCTATTGTTCTGAGTTTCTGATACATTGTTGTCACATTCCAGTCTATTATTCTCAGATTCTGTTCTCTCCGCCCCCTCTCTCTGCAGCTGCCGATCCCTGTTAGTGCTGTCGCTGATGCTCCCGCTTATACTATGGGATAAGACATTGAACGGAGCCCCTTAGTTATAGGAGAGGGAAAGCGTCCTGTGGCGCAGTTAGAATCCAGAGACTGACATCAATCACAGTCACTGAACAAACAGTTCCAGTTAACCCCTTTCAATACACCTTCAGTGAACCTTCGGTTCACAATTGAAACTGGACTGGATTGAATGTTAACATGGTTGGCTGTTTGTAGTATATTCCATCACCAATTGATCTAAAGATGTATGTGGTGAGGGAGAATGATGGATGTTTTCATTTTTCAGTTTAAGTGGCTCTGCCTTGTCCACGTGCAATGCTGTAACCACCTGCATCAACACACTACCCTCCGCAAAAAAGACAAGCGAAATGTCATTCCTGTACTGATTGCTCCTAAACCCAAAAAAAAGCCTGAGAAAAATTGGGTTGGCCTTGCAGAGAAAGTGTGGATTTCTCACTGCTGTGATAAAACAACATTGTATGTTAAGGTACAAAGTTCTTCGTTGCAGTTTATGAGCTTTAAAGCAGTAACATTTACATTTCTTTATTCAATTGACCAAAACTCAAATCAAATGTGGTGTGTACAATGATGTTGTTCATTAAAGCCCATGGACTAAAGAGCCAGGGACAGAATGAATGTGACATTGGTTCGGAGACAGAGAGGAATGGGGGCAGTGGCTGTAGAATCTGGAGAGGATGTCAGTGATATCCCAATGTCACCATTATTTAGCTGGCACTTATTCTGACAGATGGAATGAAATGTAATGCAGAGCAAGGAAACAGGCTACATTTGAGAGATGGAATGCCAAACAACAATATGAACACACCATGATAATTTTAAATGTAATAGGAAATTATATTTTATGTAAACACTGTTTAGTCATGGGGTATGCAGAATGATAAAATTGTTCATATACGCACAGGATATTCAGAAATAAAAGCAGACATAGATTTCTAAATAACAAGGTTTAGAGCTGGATGAACACAACAGAAATTGCTACCAATTGTGCGTTTAAAGTGAGCTGGAAAAGATTTAGAAGGAACCTGAGGGGTAATCAATTGCCAAGCAGCATCTTAGGAGCAGAAAAGCTGACATTTTGGGATTTCGAAATATTAGTTGCATAGGGATTTTACAGGATAATAATAGTAGGGATATAGTTCACTCCCTGCTGGTGCAGAGATGATGGGCATCCTTAACTCAATGTCATACCATGCTCCTGATGTCGCTGGGGTTACACTCATCCAGCAAAGTCTTCCCTTTCTGATACTTTGGGCTCAACTTTGAAAACATAAAATACCTTGATATTTTTAATAGGACGCACTCAGCCATGAGTTTTAGCAGGCACTAGCAAAGGCTGAGTTTATTTGTCATCACCAATAGCTCTGGAGAAAGTAACAGCGAGCTACCTTCCTGAAACACTTCCAATCCAAATGCTGCAGACGCGCACACAAAGCTGTTTGTTCGGGATTCCAGGATTTTTTTTTCAATACATTATAGTCAAGGAACAGCAATTTAGTGCCTATCCAGGATGACAAGTGACTTGAATGACTACTTTCATAGATATATTTTCCCATTGCCCAGTCGAGGACATTACCAGTGCAGGATTGTCTCCAATTTGCATTCATCACATTTTTCTTCAGCGTCCACAATGCCGCAATGCGCGAAGTAACAGGGGTGGCATTGGAAGTTACTCTGATCTCACTTCAAATGATGTTGTAAAATGAGCTAAACACTAAAAAGAGTGAAAGTACAGAACACTGTGCTCATTGTTCTCACAATATTCCAAAGCTTTTTTTTTTCGGCATGGACGTCCGATTCTGTCAGCAAATGTTTGTCCTATTTGTGATGAGGCTAGTTGGTGTCTGGAATGCACTGCTTAGGAGGGTGGTTGAGGCAGGTAACGACCCAAACTTTAAAAGCATTTGGATCAGCACCTGGTGGTGTAGTCTCAATGGGCCTTTTCTCAATTGTATGGTTCTGTGTGGGAGCAGCCATGAAAGGTATGATGTATTCTGAAGTACTGGCCAATGGCACTTTTTTGTCTGTTCCATCACCTGTGCTCAGAAAGTGTTCCAAAACAGCATCACTCAGACAGTATCAGCACTTACTCAGCCGAGGACAGCCCAGCTATTGCTGAAGACACACAGGATTTTTCAAATGGTCAATGCAAGATTATTCCAGCTGTTTATCGCCATTATTTTAATGAAACTAATAAAATGGTTACAGCTTTCCCTTCATTAGAATAAAACATTTTATCTGTTATGGCGGCATTCCGGTGGCACTCGAATATGCATTTCCAAAGAGAATGTTTCTGTGTGAGCCAAGATTGTGAATGCTCGCAAAGTAACTGATCATAATCCTCAGCACCGTTTCACAGTCCTCAGTTCCTGCAGTAGTCTATGTCGTTATTCCAAAATATGTGGGCACAATTCAGGTTTAGCTGATGAATCGGCAACAAGAACAGTTCTTCAATGTTGCCGGGCAGGAATTGTTTCCAGCAGGAGGAAATCCAAAAGCACCACCTTGATATTCAATGAGATAATCAACTTCCAGTGACAAATATCCTGAGTGTGATGATTCATCAGAAATTCACCAAATCATAGAGTCAGAAAGTTGTGAAGAATGGAAACAGAGGCGTCAGTTCACTTCATCCATACCAATTACATATACCCAAAAAATCTTGTCTCATTTGCTAGGTTTTGACCCATATCCTTCTAAACCTTTCCAAATCACATATCCATCTTTTCACATATTGTAATTGTACCAAACTCCATTACTTCCACTTGCATTTCATTCCGCACAATCACCTCCCTCTGTGTGAAAAACGTACCCCTCAGGTTCCTTCTAAATCTTTTCCAGCTCACTTTAAACGCACAACCTCTAATTTTGGACTCCCCCACCCCGTTGACAACACCTTGTCTAGATACCCTATCTATTCTCCTCCTGACTTTATAAATCTCAGTAAGGTAACCCCTCAGCCTTCGAATCTCCAGACAAAAGCTGATTCAGTTTCTCCCTGCAGCTCAAACCTTCCAACCCAGGCAACATTCTTATAAATCTTTTCTGAACCTTTTCAATTTTCACAACATCCTTCTGATAGCAGGGAGACGAGAATTGCATGCAATATTCCAAAAGTGGCCTACCCAGTGTACAGCCGCAACAGGACCTCCCAACTACTACACGCAATGCACTGGCCAATAAAGGCAAGTTGGACCAAATGCAACAGGAGTATAGTCCCAACTTTAAGGGCATTTAAATGGTCATTGGATAAACATATAGATGATCATGGAATAATGTAGTTTAGATGGACTTCAGATTGTTTCACATTTCGGCACAACATCGAGAGCCGAAGGGCCTGTACTGCACTGTAATATTCCATGTTCTATGTTAAATGCTTTCTTTACTATCCTATCTATCTCTGAATCCACTTTCAAGGAACCAAGCGCCTGCACACCAGGACTCATTGCTCAGCAATTCTCCCCAGGGCTTTATCATTTAGAGTACAAGTTCTGCCCTCATTTGATTTCCAAAATGCAACATGTCAGATTTATTCAAATTAAATCTACCTACCATTCCTTGGTCCATTGTCCCATCTAATCAAGACCCCAATGTGCTCTTGAGTAACCTTTTTCAGTGTCCACTACATTTCCAATTTGGTGAACATCCAGCTGCAAATTTTCAAGGTCAATTAATGCCGGTCTAGCTCCACTAAAATCCCAAATGAATTGAAAAGAAAGTCTGATTTTCCAGAAAAAAATATTGATTTATAGAGCTAATTGCTGTCTTTGATGTTGTGGGATATATTTGCAAAATGCAGTTCATGCATAATGTGAAAGAAAAAGACAAATCACAGCTCAGGTCACAGATAATTAAAGATAACGCAGCATTTTTTGAAGCAGCTGGAGGAGCACTCAAAATGCCATGCCTAGTGGCTGTAGACTTCAAGATAAGTGTGATTAATGTAGTTTTGTTTTTTTTATTGGAATAAACGTGTTGAGCTGAAGGTCCTGTGATTATGCTGAATGGCACTCTGACTTTAATTTTTGAAAACAGAAAAAGCAGTCTCACAATTTCCATAATAGTTCAGCTTTTGTGCTCCTGGGATGCTGTTTGGCATGCTGTGTTCATCCAGCTTCACACTTTGTTATCTTAGATTCTCCAGCATCTGCAGTTCCCATTATCTCTGATCACAATTTCCATATGTTGTGAGCATCAAGTGATGAGGATTACAATCTCCAAGACCACACAGCATTCTGGCTTGAATCTGTATCATTGTCCATTCACTGAAACTTCTTCAGAATCCTGAACGTTAAAGGCGCACCCCCATCTCATACCTACAAACCTCATCCCGAAACCTTGACCAGTCCGTCCTTCCCGACTGACCTATCCCCTACCTACCTCCCCACTTACACTCACCTTTACTGGCTCCATGCCCGCTTCCTTGACCTGTCTACCTCCTCTCCACCTATCTTCTCTGACACAGCAGCAGCTACGCTCTGATGATGTCTTCTCGACTGGAGACGAAACGTTTGCAATTCATTTGCCAAACTCGGGGAATAAACCAACAGCCAACTATCTTTTCCTCTATCCATCTTCAGTCCGCCTCCCTCTCTCTCCCTATTTATTCCAGAATCCTCTCCCCATCCCCCTTTTCTGAAAAAGGGTCTAGGCCCGAAACACCAGCTTTTGTGCCTCTGAGATGCTGCTTGTCCTGCTGTGTCCATCCAGCTCCACAGCTTGTTATCTCACACTCTCCAGCCTCCGCAGTTCCCATTGTCTCCCCCGATTGGTGGAAGAATAACCCCGCGCACCCGCCGCACGAATGACGTGAACAAAAACAAAGCCCAGCGGGCCCAGCAGCTTCTGTCACGGAGTAAGCACAGTTGACGTTACGGGTCCAGGGATCCTGACTGAGAACTGGGCCCTGCCGTTGTCCTCTGATTGGTTACAGGATAAGCACTTCCGGTTCCTTTTCTGTCCCGCCTCTTGCTTGCTATTGGTCGTTTGATGTCAAACTGGCGTATTCAGCTATGGAGCATTCGCACAGCTCATTGTGATTGTGGGCGTGGATGCTGGGAGCGATAATCCCGAATGAAATGGTCCTCCATGAGAGCCACAAGCAGTGAGTACAGGTTAAAGGGGAGGGCAGCTTCGGTGCTGTATTCCAGCAAGAGGGCTGCATGATTGCTCAGTTTAGGTCTCAAGTCCCAAACAGGGGTATTATGGTGCTGCGTGTAGCTTGCAGAGATCATCAGGCTTCCTCCCTGAAACAGGCCCAGACTGTCCTGTGAGAGGGAAAGTCCTGTCAGCTTTTACCCTGTCAAGCCACTTCTGAATGTGTTTACAGCAATGAGAGGTGTTCTCATTAAAGTAGAACTCCAATGTGCACTCACTGGTTAGAGGTCTTTCCACTGTATCCAGTGTTAGCACCCTTGTGGATTTTTTAAAAAGTCATGTTTGGTTTGAATCTGAGAGTTGAACAGTGACGTCTGGACTGTGAGCAGCAGTTGTGCTCCAAAAAACATCCAAAATCAATTATTGGTTTCTGAGTCCAGGCCTAGAAGTTAATTGCAGGTTGTTTCTTATTCAAAAACTATGTAGACTTTTTTGGCCATTAATAAGTTCAGCACCTGAGAACTGGTGACAGCAAGTTTGGGAGAGATGGTGGTCAAACAGAGGGACTTTAAAACTGGGCCAAATACACATCTTTGACGCTGAGCTGCCTGCTGGTGTGATAGATGCTCAGAGAAAAACCACAGAGTGGAGGGAGAGTGCTGAACAGGGTGGGGCCGTGTGGTTTGGATCTTGGGGTTATTCTTCGCCCATCATCCTACCACAAAATCCAGCCAGTTGTTTCTCTCATTGTCCCTCTTCCCCAACTTTACCCACTTCTGTACCTCCAGCCCCTATCCCACCCCTTACTTCCCCCATTATCAGCAAACTTCCAAAGATATTTCTGACATAGGATGTTACTTTTCTCAGAACATTCAACAACTTGAAAACTGGATTGAAAGTGACAGACAGAGCAGCCCCTGCAGAAGCTTCCAAAATCACTCTGCACCTTCTTGAACTGCTGCAATCTGCATAGTGAAGCAGCTCCCAAGTTGCAAATTGGGAAGGAGTTATAGGATTTTCATCCAGTGGTGATGAGGTCGTGCTGTTTTTTGTGTCAGTTGTCGTCATTTTGTTCTTATTCCACCTTCAACAGAATAGAAACATAGAAAATAGGAACAGGTGCAGGCCATTGTAGCTTTTGATCCTTCTTCGCTGGTCACTTTGATCATGGCTGATCGTTCTACTCAGCCTCTTCCCACTTTAGAGCCAGACCCTTTGATCCCTTAAGCCCCGACAACTATACATATCATCATCTTCTTGGAAACATCCAGTGTTCGGCCTTAACTGCTTTCTGTGGCAGCAAATTTCACAGGGTCACCTGTCTTTTTTTTTTTAAAATTTCCTCATTTCAATCCTTAACAGCCTAGCCCATGCCCCTAAACTCCGACTCCCTGGTCATTGACAACATCCTTCCTGTATTTACCTATGATTTTATTGGTTTCTGTGAAATTTTTCCTCATTCTTCTTAACTCCAGTGAATTTTATCTTAACCAATCCATCCTATCCTTATATGTAAGTCTTGCCATCCCAGGAATCAGTCTAATCAACTGTTGTGAACAGCCTCCATAGCCAGAAGTTCCTTCCTCAGCTAAAAATTCCAAATTTACGCATACCATCCCAGGTGTGGCCTCACTACGATCCTGTACAATTTCAGCAAGCCATCCCTGCTCCTGTACTCAAATGCTCTAACTCTGATTGTCAAAATACCATTTGCCTTCTTCACCCCCTGCGACACCTGCATCCTTACTGTCAGTGACTTGTGTTTTCCTAGTTTTGTAATCCGACTGGATAATCTTGAAATGAGACACATTTCTCATTTAAATAACGAATTGATTGTATGAATACCTGGGATCCACCATGGACCACAGTACCACACTGGTCACTGGTTGGCATATCAGAAATGACTGTTTATTCTGACTGTTTCTGTGTGCCAAACAGTTCTGTATCCCTGTGAATACCCAACCTCTCATGCTTTAAATTTACGTGCTAATCTCTTCTGTGGGACCTTTGAATGCCTTCTCAAAGCAGACATAAGCCACATCCACTGCCTTTTCAACTCTAAATGTTGCATTCTTGAAACATGCCGGCAGTTTTGTCCAACATGATTTCCCTTTTCTAAATCCATACTGACTCTAATTCTGTCACTGTTTTCCAGTGTAAGGCTAAGGTTTATAGTTCTCAGGCTTCTCCCACGTCTCTTCTAAAACAAAGGGATAATATCAGCCACTATCCAGTCATCTCACACCCACCCATATTTATAGATGATACGAATATTTCTGCAATTTCCTCCCTTACTTCCCACAATGTCCTGGAATACACGAGATCAGGTACTGGAGATTTATCCACCTTTATATATTCTGAGACATTTAGCACTTTGTCTCCTGTAATGTGAACTATTTTCAAAATATCCAAAAAAATTCCTGAGTTCTCTAGCCTCCTTCGTTACAACTTGTCCATGCCGACCATGCTTCCCAAAGTGAACGAGTCCCACTTGCTTGAGCTGGGTCCATATCCCTCTCAACCTTTCCTATTCATGTACCCGTACAAATGTCTTTTTAAATATTGGAAGTGTACATGCATCTTTCACTTCCTTTGGCAGTTCATTCCACATAGAAACGACCCTCTGTTTGAAACATTTCCCCCTTCTTGCCCCTTCAATCTTTCTCCTCTCCCGTTCAAAAAATACTCTCTAGTTTTGGACTTCCCTATCCACGGGAGACCACCCTTGCTGTTCACAATATACCCCTCTTGATTTTATAAACCTCTCGAAAGTCACCGCTCAACCTCCTAATTTCCCGTTTAGCCCCAGTCTCTCCTCATAACTCATACCCTCCAGAACTGGTAACCTATAGACTGTAAGCGTAGCATGAAGCCACCCAGAGGAGAAAGTTAATCCAGCCACGAGAACCATCACCTAACCCCCACCTCTTCGGCCCTTCATCAAATCGTCTGGCAATGAGCACTGTCCAGATTCAGGCATGAACAGGGAACGTTTCAGCTTGCATTCTCCAGCCCCCGAGTCTTGAAATTCCCCTCCCAAATGAAAAGGGATCTTCCAATCACCTTATCTGTACTCTTCATGATTTTATAAACATATAAATCACCCATCCATTCTTCGACTGCAGTGGAAAAATGCCTCAACCGATCAAGCCTCTCGTTATGATTCTCAACCTCCACTCCTGGCAACTTCCTGCTAAATCATTGCTGAATCCTCCCCAGGTTGATGATATCCTTCGAAGAACAGAAGATCTGAAGTGGACACATTACTCCAGAAGAGGCCTCACTGATGCTCTGCACAATTTCAACATAACGTCCCACCTCCTACACTCAAGAGGTCTGAGCAGTGAAGGCAAACAGGCTAAACACCGACTTAACCAACCCTTTCTACATGTGACACCAACCTCAAAGAATTAAGGGCCTGAACCCTGAGGTCCCTCTGTTCGACAACACTGACGTCAAGGCCTACATTTGATTGCACAAGTACTGATCTTGTTTGTTTTACCAAAACGAAATACCTCGCCTTTATCCAAATTCAAAACCACCTGCCATTCCTCAGCCTCTTAACACGAAAATCAAGATCTCTTTGTAATCTTGGACAGCCTACTTCGCTGTGCACGATCCTGCCTATTTTGGTGTCCTCTGCAAACTTACTGACCATGTCTCCACTATTCTCATCTAAATCGCTTTTTTATATAAAGTCAAACAAAATTGGAGAGAGCACTGACCCCTCTGGAACATTTCTGGGAACAGGCCTCCTGTCTGATAAACAACCCTCCACCACCAGTCCCTGTGTCCTGTCATTAAGTCACATTTGTATCCAGTTGACAAGATCCCCCTGAATCCCATACGATCTAACTTACTACTGAGTCCACCTTGTGGAACCTTGTCAAAGGCTTTACTCTTGTCAAAATAAACTACATCGACCACTCCGCCCTCAATAATCTTCTTTGCTACTTCTCCAAAAAACTCAATCAACTAATCATTCCTTGACTCTCCAAATACATAAATCCTACCTTTCACAATTACCTTCAACTTCATATCCAAAACTGATGTCCAGCTCACAAGTCTATATTTCCCAGGCTTCGCCTTATATCCCTTAACGGAAGGCAAAATTTTAGCCGCTCGCCAGTCATCTGGCACCTCACCCGTAATTATAGATGGTACAAATACTTCTTCAAAAGGGGCCCCATGTTTTCTCTTTAACTTCCTATCACATGATTTGATGCTACAGAACAGGACCTGGAGGTTTAAAGTCAGAGTGTAATACAGCAAAAAAACAGGCCCTTCGGCCCAAACTGGTCCGTGCTGACTATGGTGCTCACTCAGCAATTTCTGACTGCCTGCATTTGGTCCATATCCCCCTTCAAACACTTTCCGTCCATGTACCTACCCAAGTGTGTTCTAAAAGTTGCTATTGTACCTGCCTCAACCACTTTCTGTGGCAGCCCATTCCAAATATGCACCACTGTCTGTGTGAAGAAGCTGCCCCTCACATCCTTCCTAAATCTGCCTCCTCTCACCTTAAATCTGTACACTCTAGTTTTCCATTCCCCATCCCTGGGAAAAAGACTACGTGCATTCTTCCGATCTAAGCCCCTCATGATTTTATCCACCTCAGTAAGGCCAGCCCTCATTCTCCTACATTCCAAGGAATAAAATCCAATCCTGGCCAACCTCTCCTTAGAACTTGCATGCTACTCCGAGTTACATCATTGTAACTCTTCTTTGCACATTTTCCAGTTTAACTGTGACTTTCCTGTAACAGCGTGACAAAAACTGTACACCACACTGCAAGTGTGGCCTCACCAATGCCCTGTACATCTTTAACATAACATCCCAACTCTTATATGCAATGCATCGACCAAAGAAGGCCAGCATGCTAAATGATTTCTTCACCACCCTGTCTACCTGTGATGCTGCTTTCCACCAACTATGCACTTGTGCGTCTCAATTTCTCTGCTCCACAGTATTCCTCAGAACCCTACCATTCACTGTATAACTCCTACCTTGGCTGAACTTTCCAAAGGCCAACTCCTAATGCTTAACTGTGTTGAATTACATTTGGCAATCCTCAGCGCAGTTCCCATCTCATCACAATCCCCGTGTAATTTCTGATACCTCAGCAATACCTCTTAAGTTTGCAGGTGATATAAAATTACTAATCATGCCATATAATTTCACATCCAGATCATTTATGTAAGGGACAAATAACAAAGACCACAGTATCGACCCCCATGCCACACTATTAGCCACGGGCCTCCAGTCCGAGAATCAACCTTCAGCCATCACGCTATGCTTCCTACCATCGACCCAATTTCGAATCCCATGAGCTAGCTCTCCCTGGATCCCACACAACCGAACCTTCATGACTAGGCTCAGAGATAATAGGAACTGCAGATGCTGGAGAATCCAAGATAATAAAATATGAGGCTGGATGAACACAGCACGTCAAGCAACATCTCAGGAGCACAAAAGCTGATGTTTCGGGCCTCTCCCCTTCATCAGAGAGGGGGCTGGGGTGAGAGTTCTGGAATAAATAGGGAGAGAGGGGGAGGCGGACCGAAGATGGAGAGAAAAGAAGATAGGTGGAGAGAGTATAGGTGGGGAGGTAGGGAGGGGATAGGTCAGTCCAGGGAAGACGGACAGGTCAAGGAGGTGGGATGAGGTTAGTAGGTAGACGGGGGTGCGGCTTGGGGTGGGATGAAGGGATGGGTGAGAGGAAGAACAGGTTAGGGAGGCAGAGACAGGTTGGACTGGTTTTGGGATGCAGTGGGTGGAGGGGAGGAGCTGGGCTGGTTGTGTGGAGCAGTGGGGGGAGGGGACGAACTGGGCTGGTTTAGGGATGCAGTTGGGGAAGGGGAGATTTTGAAACTGGTGAAGTTCACATTGATGCCATTAGGCTGCAGGGTTCCCAGGCGGAATATGAGTTGTTGTTCCTGCAACCTTCGGGTGGCATCATTGTGACACCGCAGGAGGCCCATGATGGACATGTCAGCTAAAGAATGGGAGGGGGAGTGGAAATGGTTTGCAACTGGGAGGTGCAGTTGTTTGTTGCGAACTGAGCGGAGGTGTTCTGCAAAGCGGTCTCCAAGCCTCCGCTTGGTTTCCCCAATGTAGAGGAAGCCACACCGGGTATAGTGGATACAGTATACCACATTGGCAGATGTGCAGGTGAACCTCTGCTTAATGTGGAATGTCATCTTGGGGCCTGGGATAGGGGTGAGGGAGGAGGTGTGGGGGAAAGTGTAGCATTTCGTGCGGTTGCAGGGGAAGGTGCCGGGTGTGGTGGGGTTGGAGGGCCGTGTGGAGCGAACAAGGGAGTCACGGAGAGAGTGGTCTCTCCGGAAAGCAGACAGGGGAGGGGATGGAAAAATTTCTTGGGTGGTGGGGTCGGATTGTAGATGGCGGAAGTGTCGGAGGATGATGCGTTGTATCCGGAGGTTGGTGGGGTCATGTGTGAGAACGAGGGGGATCCTCTTAGGGGCGGTTGTGGCGGGGGCGGGGTGTGAGGGATGTGTTGCGGGAAATGTGGGAGACGCGGTCAAGGGCGTTCTCGATAACTGTGGGGAAAAAGTTGCGGTCCTTGAAGATCTTGGACATCTGGGATGTGAGGGAGTGGAATGTCTTATCATGGGAGCAGATGCGGCGGACGCGGAGGAATTGGGAATAGGGGATGTAATTTTTGCAGGAGGGTGGGTGGGAGGAGGTGCATTCTAGGTAGCTGTGGGAGTCGGTGGGCTTGAAATGGGCATCAGTTACAAGCTGAAAGCCTGAGATGGAGATTGAGAGGTCCAAGAAGGTGAGGGATGTGCTGGAGATGGCCCAGTTGAACTGAAGGTTGGGGTGGAAGGTGTTGGTGAAGTGGATGATCTGTTCGAGCTCCTCTGGGGAGCAAGAAGCGGCTTCATGACTAGGCTGCTCTCTGGGACCTTGTTAAAGGCCTTATTGAAGTCCATATAGACAGCATTCGCTGCCCTAATCCCATCAATCCTCTTGCTTACCTCTTCAAAAACCTGAATAGATTTGTCAGACATGACTCCTGTCCACAAATCCACGCTGACTATCCCTGATCAGATCTTGAATATCCCAGCTTTGGTTGATCGACTCACTGAATATCATCTTCAATACCTTGTCTACCATTGGTTCACTGGCCTGTAGTTCCCTGGCTGATCTTTGCTACATTTCCTAACCAATGGGACAACATTAGCGACCCTCCAGTTTTCTGGAATTTCAATCGTGAGAAATGATACAGGGAAAAATCCCTGTAAGGCTTTCTGCAATTTCTTCCCCAGCCTCCCACAGTGTCTGAAGATGGACTTCATCAGATCCAGTGGACTTATCAATCTTAACGTGCTTTAAGGCTGCAAACGCCACCTCGATGGTCCAAAACATCCCCGCTTGCTTCCCTTGTTTCCTTATCATCCATGATTCTCTGCTTAGTAAACACTGAGGAGAAATATTCATTAAAAATCTCCCCCATCTCCGTGATCTGTTTCCGAGCCAAAATATTTCTTCCCTTGACTTGACCCCCCGCCCCACTCCATTTTCTTTCTCCACCCTAAAACCTGATGCAATATATTGTTTTCAAATCTCTCTCCTCTCCTGATTCTCAACACAGAGTTGACCTCTTTCATCTTCATGGAGCCCTGCTTGCTCTCTCGGTGCTCTCTTGCTTTTCATGCACTTGTAGAAACTCTTTGAAATATTCTTAACCTAATCAACCAAGGCAGTTTCATGTTGCCTTTTTGCCGTCCTGATCTCCTGTTTAAGAATGCCCCTGACACTGTTTACACTTTCAAGAGATTCATTTGAGCCGAGTTTTTATTTATATCTACTAATTTATATATTTTTTATTTCTTGACTAAATCCTGAGTATCTTTTTTCACCCATTGTTCTCTCATCATACCAGCCTAACCTTTCACTCTTATGGGGACATAATGACTCTGAATTGTCACATTTTTGAAAGCCCACCCCCCCCCCGACCCTCGCCGCACTTATCAGACATCCTTATACCTGCCGTCGACTCATGTCAACTTTTGAAAGTTTTCAAAACAGAAGCTGCTGGAAAAGCTTAGCAGGTCTGGCAGCATCTGTGACGGACAAATCAGAGTTAATGTTGCGGGTCTGTTAATCCTTCCTCAGAAGTTATTTTCTTATAGCATTAAAATTTGCCTTACTCCAATTAAAGCTTTTACTTTATCTGGAAGGCATATCCTGTTCCATAATTGTTTTAAAACTGAGAGTAATTCTGTCACAAGACTCAAAGTTTCCCTGTACTGTCACTTCAGTCATTTGCTACGCCTTTTTTTTTCCCCATGGGAATATCGATTTATTGATAAAGAAAAATTTCTTGAACGCATTTCAGGAAATACTCCCCATCTAAACCTTTAACACAATGGCAGTCCCAGTAAATGTTTGGAAACTGAAAATCACCAACTATTATAACCTAGATAATAAAATGTGAGGCTGGATGAACACAGCAGGCCAAGCAGCATCTCAGGAGCACAAAAGCTGACGTTTTGGGCCTAGACCCTTCATCAGAGAGGGGGATGGGGGGAGGGAACTGGAATAAATAGGGAGAGAGGGGGAGGCGGACCGAAGATGGAGAGTAAAGAAGATAGGTGGAGAGAGTGTAAGTGGGGAGGTAGGGAGGGGATAGGTCAGTCCAGGGAAGACGGACAGGTCAAGGAGGTGGGATGAGGTTAGTAGGTAGCTGGGGGTGCGGCTTGGGGTGGGAGGAAGGGATGGGTGAGAGGAAGAACCGGTTAGGGAGGCAGAGACAGGTTGGACTGGTTTTGGGATGCAGTGGGTGGGGGGGAAGAGCTGGGCTGGTTGTGTGGTGCAGTGGGGGGAGGGGATGAACTGGGCTGGTTTAGGGTGCAGTAGGGGAAGGGGAGATTTTGAAACTGGTGAAGTCCACATTGATACCATGTGGCTGCAGGGTTCCCAGGCGGAATATGAGTTGCTGTTCCTGCAACCTTCGGGTGGCATCATTGTGGCAGTGCAGGAGGCCCATGATGGACATGTCATCAAGAGAATGGGAGGGGGAGTGGAAATGGTTTGCAACTGGGAGGTGCAGTTGTTTGTTGCGAACTGAGCGGAGGTGTTCTGCAAAGCGGTCCCCAAGCCTCCGCTTGGTTTCCCCAATGTAGAGGAAGCCGCACCGGGTACAGTGGATGCAGTATACCACATTGGCAGATGTGCAGGTGAACCTCTGCTTGATGTGGAATGTCATCTTGGGGCCTGGGATGGGGGTGAGGGAGGAGGTGTGGGGACAAGTGTAGCATTTCCTGCGGTTGCAGGGGAAGGTGCCGGGTGTGGTGGGGTTGGAGGGCAGTGTGGAGCGAACGCAGAACGGGCAGCCGTCCGCTCCCTCCGCTCCAACCCCAACGTCACCATCAAACCCGCAGACAAGGGTGGCGCAGTGGTTGTATGGCGCACTGACCTCTACATCGCCGAGGCCAGACGGCAACTCTCCGACACCACCTACTACCTCCTCCTCGATCATGACCCCACACCCGAGCACCAAACCATCATCTCCAACACCATTCACGACCTCATCACCTCAGGGGACCTCCCACGCACAGCCTCCAACCTCATTGTTCCCCAACCCCGCATGGCCCGCTTCTATCTCCTTCCCAAAATCCACAAACCTGCCTGCCCTGGTCGACCCATCGTCTCAGCCTGCTCCTGCCCCACCGAACTCATCTCCACCGATCTGGACTCCATTTTCTCCCCTTTGGTCCAGGAACTCCCTACCTACGTCCGTGACACCACCCACGCCCTCCACCTCCTCCAGGACTTCCAATTCCCTGGCCCCCAACACCTCATTTTCACCATGGACGTCCAGTCCCTGTACACCTGCATTCCGCATGGAGATGGCCTCAAGGCCCTCCGCTTCTTCCTGTCCCGCAGGCCCGACCAGGCCCCCTCCACCGACACTCTCATCCGCCTAACTGAACTCGTCCTCACACTCAACAACTTCTCTTTTGACTCCTCCCACTTCCTACAGACTAAGGGGGTGGCCATGGGCACCCGCATGGGCCCCAGCTATGCCTGCCTTTTTGTAGGTTACGTGGAACAGTCCCTCTTCCGCACCTACTCAGGCCCCAAACCCCACCTCTTCCTCCGGAACATTGATGACTGTATCGGCGCCGCATCTTGCTCCCCAGAGGAGCTCGAACAGTTCATTCACTTCACCAACAACTTCCATCCCAACCTTCAGTTCACCTGGGCCATCTCCAGCACATCCCTCACCTTCCTGGACCTCTCAGTCTCCATCTCAGGCAACCAGCTTGTAACTGATGTCCATTTCAAACCCACCGACTCCCACAGCTACCTAGAATACAACTCCTCCCACCCACCCTCCTGCAAAAATTCCATCCCCTATTCCCAATTCCTCCGCCTCCGCTGCATCTGCTCCCACGATAAGACATTCCACTCCCGCACATCCCAGATGTCCAAGTTCTTTAAGGACCGCAACTTTCCCCCAACGGTGATCGAGAACGCCCTTGACCGCGTCTCCCGCATTTCCCGCGACACATCCCTCACACCCCGCCCCCGCCACAACCGCCCCAAGAGGATCCCCCTCGTTCTCACACACCACCCTACCAACCTCCGGATACAACGCATTATCCTCCGACACTTCCGCCATTTACAATCCGACCCCACCACCCAAGACATTTTTCCATCCCCTCCCCTGTCTGCTTTCCGGAGAGACCACTCTCTCCGTGACTCCCTTGTTCGCTCCACACTGCCCTCCCACCCCACCACACCCGGCAACTTCCCCTGCAACCGCAGGAAATGCTACACTTGTCCCCACACCTCCTCCCTCACCCCCATCCCAGGCCCCAAGATGACATTCCACATCAAGCAGAGGTTCACCTGCACATCTGCCAATGTGGTATACTGCATCCACTGTCCCCGGTGCGCCTTCCTCTACATTGGGGAAACCAAGCGGAGGCTTGGGGACCGCTTTGCAGAACATCTCCGCTCAGTTTGCAACAAACAACTGCACCTCCCAGTCGCAAACCATTTCCACTCCCCCTCCCATTCTCTTGATGACATGTCCATCATGGGCCTCCTGCACTGCCACAATGATGCCACCCGAAGGTTGCAGGAACAGCAACTCATATTCCGCCTGGGAACCCTGCAGCCACATGGTATCAATGTGGACTTCACCAGTTTCAAAATCTCCCCTTCCCCTACTGCATCCCTAAACCAGCCCAGTTCATCCCCTCCCCCCACTGCACCACACAACCAGCCCAGCTCTTTCCCCCCACCCACTGCATCCCAAAACCAGTCCAACCTGTCTCTGCCTCCCTAACTGGTTCTTCCTCTCACCCATCCCTTCCTCCCACCCCAAGCCGCACCCCCAGCTACCTACTAACCTCATCCCACCTCTTGACCTGTCCGTCTTCCCTGGACTGACCTATCCCCTCCCTACCTCCCCACCTACACTCTCTCCACCTATCTTCTTTACTCTCCATCTTCGGTCCGCCTCCCCCTCTCTCCCTATTTATTCCAGTTCCCTCCCCCCATCCCCCTCTCTGATGAAGGGTCTAGGCCCGAAACGTCAGCTTTTGTGCTCCTGAGATGCTGCTTGGCCTGCTGTGTTCATCCAGCCTCACATTTTATTATCTTGGAATCTCCAGCATCTGCAGTTCCCATTATCTCTGGAACTATTATAACCTTGTTATTCTTACACATATCTGAGATCCCTCTGAATATTTGTTCCTCAGTTTCCCTCTGACTATTAGGAATCCTGTGGTACAATTCCATCAGATGATTGTTCCTTTCTTATTTTTTATTTCTAATTTCAACATATGTTTTCATGGGATGATTTTTCAGAAACATCTCTTCTCGTGATCGCAGCAATGTTTTCCGTATTTAAAAAAAAAATCCTGCAATTGGCCCATATTCGCTCCAAACCATTCAAATTCATGTACTTATCTGAATGTTTTTCAAACATCGTAACGACCCACATCCATCACTTCCTCTGGCAGTTCATTCCACACATTGAACATTCTTTC
The DNA here is from genome assembly GCF_030684315.1 of Stegostoma tigrinum. NCBI lineage: Eukaryota > Metazoa > Chordata > Chondrichthyes > Orectolobiformes > Stegostomatidae > Stegostoma > Stegostoma tigrinum. The sequence goes on from NC_081363.1 coordinate 92,550,773, forward strand.
TAAAACCAAAAGATGCCCGTCATGCCTTTTTAAAAAATCTTTCTCCTCTCATTTTAAAAACATATCCCTGGTTTTGAAATCCCCCACCTGAGGGAAAAGACCTTTGCCATTCCTTACCTGTGTCTCTCATTATTTTGTGAAACCTACATAAGGTCATCCCTCAACCTCTTACCTTCCCGTGAAAGAAGTTCCCGCCAATCCAGCGTATTTTTATAACTCAACCCCTCCATTCCTGGCAATATCCTGGTAAGTTTTTCCAGCTCACTCCCGTTTAACAATGTTCTTCTCACAACAGGACGACCAGAGCAGCACACAGTGCTCTAGACGAGGACTCGCCAACATCACTTCCCAACTCCTGTACTCAAAGGCCTGAGCAATGAACACAAGTGTGCTAAATGCCTTCTGAACCAACCTGTCTTCCTGTGAAGCAACCATTAATTGTGTAAGTCCTGCCTTTGTGAAGTATTGCGTTGTGGTAAAACAAACATTTATCTAAATAAAATTCAATCTGTCATTCCTCAGCCCATTGCACCAATTGATTTAGATCTCTCTGAAACCCAGAAAGCTACGAGACCATCTCCATTGTTATGACAACAAATAATAATCAATGAAAAGATGTTCTGCTTCATTTGTACAAGGAAGGGGTCGGACCAAATCTCGAATACCGTATGCAGGTTTTGGTCTTCTGTTCTTTTATTCAATGTGGCTCAGAGGAGGTTTACGAGATTGAAACCTGGAATCAGTGGGTTGTCTGAGGAAGATGGATTGGGCAGGAAAGAAGGAAAAGGATTTGTCAGGAGCTGCTGATTAAAACAGGAAACTGACGTGAACCAGGATACAGGGTGTAATGTATTTATAACGTGAATTTATTCAAACTTGTACCACATACACGTGGAAGAGGTCTCTCAGCCTAGCTCGGAGACAATCTTTCATTTACAGCTACCCAGAAACGGCATATTAAGGCATTTTCACGTCAGAATGGTTGCATGTAACATAGATATAAAATAAATTTATATGTCAGCTACCGACTACAAAACAGGATGTTGTTCAGTTTCTGACAAAGTTCTGAGTCCTCTAATTTCAACAGGACTGCCACTTCCATACTATCTTCAGAGCTTCTCTACCCCACCGTCAGCTCACAGCTGGGATTGTAATACTTCAATGACGATCATAAGCTGTACAGATAGTTTCAGAGCCCGACGTAACTGTTGATGTTTCGTTGTTATGGAACTGCAGTTAAACTGTCTGTGAGATGTTAATGTGAAAACATCCCATTCATTTATATACTTCTATAAATTAAAGCATTTTGTCTGCGTTTGATTCCTACACAGAGACTTTAATTGATAGAAGTAAACTCTTATCTACCTACACGTAGGGATGCAGACACTACCCTGAAGTTTCCTGTCCAGCTAGGAATTCAGTGTAAAGCTTTTGTAACTCATTTTCTTCTCACACATCGGTATGCAGACACTGTCTTAAGCTTCCTGTCTGAATTAAAATTAGAGTCCAACTGTTTCAAATAGGGTTAGGAGGGAAATTTGGTAAAGGTGTGAAACCTCTGAAGCATGTAACTTCTGTCGCTGACAAAGGGGCCACTGCACTGATTTGGTTCTCGCCAGGCACAGCGGCAACTTGAAATCAGAATCTGTCCCGGACAACAACTCGAAATCGCCTTCTGCCATTAGCAGCAACTTGACTAGCAATCGATACTATATCCTGGTCTTTTATGTTGTTGATGTTATAATTGTTTGGTATCCTGTGTTTGTCTGTTGTAGTACTTGTTTTATGTCTGTCAGCATGCTTACACAAAAGATTGGGAAATGAGAATTGGCCATTGGGGAGAAGGCGGGATATAGATCTATGCACTGAAGCAGAAGAGGCACTGGAAAGGGGTACTCTCATTCTGGAGAAAGAGAGCTGAGGAGCTGACTGAAAAATCAAAACTGGCCAGTTGGGTAGATCATGCACATAGGAGAGGGATCAGTGCCTGTGATAAGGAGGGGAAACCAAAATTTGGGAAGTTTTAAAACTGCAGTGTGAGGATCGTGAGACGAATGAAAGGGGAAGAGTTAACAAAGAAAGACAGGAGAGAGAACAACGAGACAAAGAACGGGGGCTGAAGCAGCATGCCGCGTTGACAGAAAACAAAAAAAAAATTGGAGGTACCTCCTGACATATCTGGCGGGCCGATGTTGTTCCAAATTAAATACACAGATGAGCAAGACCGAGGAGGCCTGGGGAAGGCATCCCTCTGCCTCATCGGGACAGCTACCCCCTCCAGAACCCTACCCGTTCTTGGCCAATCTACATCTGCGGGCACCCCAACACTGCCATCAGTCCCAGCAACCGCCACCGTACGCTGACCAAACTAAACCTCCGATAGAATCTCCATGCCCTTCAGTAGTGTGCCCACATGAATCCCCTGACAAGCCCACGGCTTGTGCAGACCCTATCTCCTGTCATACCAGATCGAAAACAAAGCAGACAAACAGGAAACAGGACGCAGGCCAGACGGTCAGTGAACAAAAGGAGGGACGACAGGATCCTTTTAAAACCCATGAGAAGCGCTTGAAGATATAAATCCCAGGTGCAGCCAACTTGACCCTCTAACTATTGTTTACTGTTTCCGGGCGGCTCCACAAAGAGCGAAGAATATGATCGTCCCAACTCACATGCAGAGGATTGTGAATGTGAGGACAGAGTTTGGAAGAGATCCTCAAATAGCCATCCCCTAAAGAAGGATCCCTGTCAGAAAAAAAATCACGAGCAATTCCCGAATCGCACGGTCCCTCACCCGAGCTCAAAACAAGGGAGTCAAAATGCAATGCAAGTCGATGTCCCTTGGAAGCCACAAAAGATGTGTTTAATTATGTCAAGGGCCCCTGATTGAGCCTGTGCTGCATCTATGCTGCGCTCTCCAGCCCTGGGGGTCAGTCCCAGGAACTTGACCTCCCTCAACCCTATCCGTGCCGCCTTAGGGTTTCCCATCAAGTCGCTTTGCACGGGAGTTGTAACAACTCACTCAGTAGGGGGCCAAGTTCCTCACTATTGTCTGCGAACAACAGGATGTCATCCAAATACTGTACAAACGTGTGTGACTCATTGAAATTTTTAAACAGTCTGCCATACACTGGTGAAGAATGCTGGGGCTATGATGGAAACCCTGTGGCAGACAACTCCACGTGTACTGTTGCCCTGCAAATGTAAATGCGAATTTGTACTTGTCCTGCCGAACTGGGATAGACCAGAAACCATTCGAGATGTCCAGCACTGTGGAATTCCACCCTACCTCCCCGCTTTAAGGCAGGAGAGCGCCTTTCCATCAATGCCACACGCCATTGTTTTGAAATTCACGCCCACTTCTCCAGGTAATGGATACCTCTTGAAACTGGCAGTTTCTCCCACAGCTGTGGCTCTGCTGGGTCCTCGTGCCCACCTGCAACATTAATTCTTTATTTCCCAAGAATTTCGGATTTTTGTGTATGGTAAATTTGGTTAATTTTTTAGCATGTATAAATCCACTCTTGCTTGGTAATTTTTTAAACAAACCTGAGTTTTCTTCCCCTCCTGCCACTCTCTCTCGATGTTCAGGACAGTATTGCAATGTTCGTGCCCATACTGTCTCCCTGATTCAGTTTGGTCAATGGGATATCGTGACACTGTGCAAATGAGACACGACACAGAGCAGAGATTCCTCCTGTGCAGTCACCCTGTTGCCCTTCCTCCTGACTGACAGCAATCATCATGCGGAGTGGGGATTGAAACTGACCTACACCGTATGGTACTGCATCACTTACACACGCACAGACATTATACTGAAACTGACAGGTTTACAATAGGCCCTTTAAACTTGAGTTATAACGACCAGTTGCCGACTATTCCACTCGCCTGGACACTGTAGCTGAGGGATTACGCCCCTTGTTCCCACATTCTCCCTGCGATTTGTTCCTTATCTCTTCCTGCTCCAGTATTATCCCAGCCACATCTCTGAGCGAACCCCCATATCACTGCCTGCTGAGGAACCAATTTCTAACCTCTCCCCGCCCGGCCCTAACTGATGCCCCACTCCCTTCTCCGAACCCAGTGTGGATTTTTAACGTCCTCAGGTACACCCATCCAGGATTCCCTGTCTGTTGAAAACCTCCAGGCAATCCTCCTCCCTCAACAGTTTCACACTTAAAACTAAACAATTGACTATTATCAAATGCGCTCCCCATGCCTCTGATTCTATAGTTACTCGGGCAGCGCTTGGGCTGATCTGGCTGCTAAACAGGCTGCTGCAGACCAAATTTTGATTATACCCTCTGTGAACAAGCAGGCAGTAAATCGCATGCCTTCAGAGAAGACGGGCATGTCAGATATGGTCACTGTTCGGCACTTACAGGGGGACGCCCCTGCTTCTGAAAAGAATATTTGGAAGGCGCATGGATGTTTGCATTCTGCATCCTCAGGCCTTTGGGTTACACCAGTCGGCCAAGTGTGTGTATCTGATACTTTATTAGCTATGCTTGTTGACTGCCTGCATTCTGACACCCACCTTGGCAAGGAGGGAATGAGTGGTATTATGCTCCGGAAGTGGTGGCACGCCAGAATGACTGAGGCAGCCCAGTCTCGTGACGCATCTTGTCTCACATGCCAGCAAAACCATGTGGCTCAGGGGGTGAGATGCTCACCAGGAAAATCACCCTTGCCAGGTGGACAGTTTGAGTGCATTCAGCTAGATTTTATTGAACTGCCACGCATAAACTGTCACAAATATTGACTTGTCATTGTAGATGTATTCATCAGGTGGATAGAGGCTTTCCAAACGACAAACAACAAAGCGTCAACAGTAGTAAAACTGTAATTATCCGAAATAATACCAAGGTTTGGTGTACTGCGACAAATTAGTTCGGACGACGGCTCTCACTTTGTAGGGAAAACTAACAAGGAACTGTGTGGTACATTACACATCCAGCAGCAATTCCATTGTGCCTACCACCCTCGGGCAGCAGGGACAGTAGAGAGAGCTAATGGAACACTTAAAACTAAACTGACCAAGTTGACATCAGAAACTGGACTGTATTGGTTAAAAGTTATGCCACGGGCCTTGAATCACATGCAAATAACACCCCAGTCTACTACTGGGCTCTCAGCAGTGGAATTAGTCTGTGACCGACCCAGCAGAACAACATGGGATGCCAATACCAGCCCACCCATCAAAACTGACCTAAATGTAATGGGAGAAGAGATGCAATGGTACTTCCGACAACTAACATCATCTTGAAAGTTTCTCCATTCGCTGTCCTCCTGGCATAGCTATCAAGAAATACATGAGTCTGTTATCTGCTACCGGGCTAAAAAAGGGATTAGTTTTCCTCCTTAATGGGACCTTCACTACTGCCACTCCAACCCTGCTGGTGCTGTTTGCTGTTGGAACCATTGGCCCCCTCACGGTCACTTGTCCCCAACAAGCACGAATTCAATGGCAAATTGTCACACGCGACCTGACCCAGGAGTTTTGCGCTGCATCGCAGAACACAGTCGCCCTGGGCTCTTCCTGAAGATAAGGCTTCATGAGAACTATCGGCTTGGGAGGGTCCCCTGGATTGTTGGCCACAAAAGAAAATTCGAAATTACCTTGTATGTCGACTGACCGCCCTGGGAAACAGCACAATGACGGCATTGGAGGCAGTCAACCAAGAATTAGCCGAACTTCGGCTCCATGCTCAGCAAACCCGGTATGCAGTGGACTATCAACTGGCTCAGTAAGGAGGAATATGCACTATTTTCGGGGACAAGTGCATTTCCCACGTCACCAACGAGCCTTATAACATTACCCAGGGTATCCAAGCCATGCAGGGGCAGTTGGAACAGCACAGTGAGGGACACCAGCCTGGACAGGCTTTGTTGGGATGGCTTATGTGCGATTCTTGGGGCTCATATTTGCTGCCTGGGTTAGTTGTTCTTTTGGTTGACATAGCTGCCTGCTGGACATTTAAGGCATGCCTGAGCCCTTGCTGCAGATTTGTGTTTGACAGGTTAGCAGCTCCCCTCTCGGCCCAGTTTATAGGTTATCATGAAATGACAAAAGGAGGGAATGAGCTGTTAATGTGATAACATCTCATTGATTTCTATACTTCTATAAATTAAAGTCTTTTATCTGCATTTGATTCCGAGACAGAGACTTTAATTTGTAGAAGTAAACTCTTATCTACCTACACATAGGTATGCAGGCACTGCCCTGAAGCTTCCTGCCCATCTAGGAATTCAGTGGAAAACCTTTGTAACCCCTTTTCTTCTCACACATCGGCATGCAGACACTGTGTTAAGCTTCCTGACTGAATTAAAATCGGAATCAAACTGTTTCAAAGAGGGGTAGGTGGGGAATAGTTGTAAAGGAGTGAAACCTCTAAAGCATGTAAAATCTGTCGCTGACAAAGGGGCCAGAGCACTGACTTTGTTCCAGCCAGACAAACTGGCCACTTGAAATCAGAATCTGTCCCAGACAACAACTCGAATTCGCCTCCTACCATTTGCAGCTACTTCACTAGCAATCGATACCGTATCCTGGTCTTATATGTTGCTGATGTAATAATTGTTTGGTATCCTGTTTTTGTCTGTTGTAGTAATTGTTTTATGTATCATGTCTTTTGTAAAGTATAAAAAGCGGCGACTGTCCGCTGCTCGGGGAGAATTACTTGTGAGACTGTGCACTCTGTGCCGGGTTGAGTACAGTGATTCTCCACAGCTTGTACTTGCTTGGTAATAAAAGGATTTGTGTTTTTCTAAACAGCTCGTTGTCTTGTTATTGCAGCAAGTCCGTGAGGGTCTCTGAAAACGAACTTGACACCATCACGGTTCCAGAACTCAATCCCTCTACCAATAAAAACGAACACACCGTAAGAATTCTTAACAGCACTATCAACCTGGGAGGCAACTTTCAGGGATCTATGTAGATGGACACCAATATCCCTCTGCACACCCACACTACCAATATTTTTTTTCCGTTCACCCAGTCTTCCGCCTTCCTATTATGTCTCCCAAAGTGAATCACCTCACATTTATCCGTATAAAACTCCAATTGCCAACTTTCAGCCCAATTCTGCAGTTTATCCAAGTCTCCCTGCAACCTGCAACATTCTTCCACACTGTCCACCACTCCACCGACTTTAGTGTCATCTGCAAACTTACTAACGCATCCACTTGGCCAGCGGCCAAGTCGTTAATCAAAATGACAAACAGCAGTGGTCCCAAAACAGATTCTTGAGGCACACCACTAGTAACCTGACTCTAGGCTGAATATGGTTATGGGGAAGTCTGCGCTATGATGGAAGGATAAAATAACAGTAAAGTACATGAACGGAAAGCGATTGCAGAACATGGTGGTGCTGATGTATTTTTGTGTCCTGGCACATGAATCCTATAATTTTAGTCTGCGCATGTAGCCAGTGATTAAGAAAGTATATGGAAAGGTGCTGTTTTATGCAAAAGCTATCTGTATAATCATTGGATTGTTATACTACATCTGTACTGGGCTTTACTGAAACCATTCCCGATATATTCCGTGCAGTTACAATTCCCTAAACTGAAAAGAAAATGCAATTGCTTCAGAAGCTTATCAATTTTTTTCACGTTACTCATTCCTGGAAGGAAAGCCTTGTCGAGCCACAGAGTCATACGGTTCAGGAACAGACCCTATGGTCCAACCGATCCATGCTGACCAGAATTTCCAAACTACTGTATCTCCATTTGCTAGCGTTAGGCCCATAACCCTCTAAACCCTTCCGATTCATGTAACCGTCGTGGTTAATTTTAAATGTTGTGACTGTACCAGTCTCAACCACTTCCTCTGGCAGCTTATTGCTTACACACAACACCCTCTGAATGCAACAGTTACCATTCAGGTCTCTTTAAAATCTCCTCTCAATAACTCTATGCACTCTATTTTTGCATACCCTCACCTCAGAAAAAATGATCCTGGCTGTTCACTGTATCACACAATATTCAGAGAAAAATTGCCATCTCACAGTCCGCAAAGCAGTTTGTGTACATATGTGGGATGACAACAGTCAAGCTTATGCTGTTGAAGTGTCAGTAATATTCATGTAACAGTACATAGCAATACACTGCTCATGTCCACGGTAATAATGGAGCAGTTTATCCAGCTCTTCAAAGCTGGTTTCAAAGGAAGGGGATGAAGCCATTCAGCTCATCGACACTATTGGGAAATAAGTGGCACAGCCCATTCACTCTCTCCTGCCTATTACACAGGAAGACAAGGAGTGTCGTCAGCACATCGACCTGTTAATCATGTACCAGGGGTCATCCAATCACGTCCTTGAACCTTTTCCCTGGGACCAGGAGTCGGCCATTCCGACACACAAGCCACATAAGCGGATACAGATGGATGTCATTGATGTTCCAACATGACAAACCAATGAAGCAGAGACTGCACAGGCAGACTGCTCCATGTGGTTTCTTCTGGTGCCATTGCTAATGGTACACACATGAGACTTTAACGTCAGAACAAAAACAAAGTCACAGAACAAAAAATGTCACTCAGCAGCTCTGGCAGCATCAGTGAAGGAGATAGAGAGTTAATTTTTCGGGTCCGGTGATCCTCCCTCAGAACGGTTACTTTAATGTCACTTGCTGATGGTTAGGAGGTACAGTGGATGATAAGGGAATAGTGGAGGTTAGATGGGCTTCAGTTTGGTGTCACAGTTTGGTGCAACTTCGAGGGCTGAAGGTTCTGCACTGAACTGTAATGTTCTGTGAATCATATCAGATCGCATGGATCTGCTACAGCAGTAGCTGGAAGCAAAGAGGAATTTACAGGAGCGAGTGGAATGTGATGGGTATCTGTTCCAGGGGGTAGAAATACTGCAGATACAGTGAGGTTGATGGGTTACTCGTGCGAAATGTCGGATGGGTAGACAGGCAATGCAGGAGTCTCCTGTGGCCATCTCCATCTCAAACGATTATGCTGTTTTGGGGAATTCGGGCGTGACAGACTCTCGGAGGAACCTAGTACTCAGAGCCAAGTTTCTGGCAGCCATACTGTCTCGACTGTAATGAAGGTTACATCAGGTTCCAAGTGGTTGTTTTCAGGGAACCGTCAAGGCAGAAACACAGGCAGACGTTTCTGCTGCCAACTGCAAGACAGCAGGATAGTGTGTTGCCTGCAGAGTGCGAGGGTTAAGGATGTCTTGGACAGGGTACATAATATTCTCAATGGCTCGACAGACGAACAGGAGATTGTTGTACACTTTGGAACTAACAACATAGGAGGCGAAAATGGATGAGATTTTGAGGTTAGAACATGGGAAGTTAGGCAAGGGCGTATGAATGTTGATTGGTGAGTACAGTAATACCTGGATTACTTCTGGTGCCACGAACTAGTGAGGTTTGGAATGGACAAGATTGAGCAGATGGACTCGGTGCTGAGGAGCTTATGTGGGGGAAAGGATACACATTTCTGGATATTTGGAATCTCTTCCGGGTTGAAGTGAACTTTATAAGGAGGATGGATTGTAGTTGAATGGGAAGTGGCCTATTATTCTAGCAGTGAGAATTGTTATAGCCATCCAGGAGGATTTAAACTTATAAGATGATGAGGGTGGGATGCGGGGTTTGTGCAGGTGGATATGCTGGAGGGATCAAGCGACATTGTGAGAAAAGGGAGCAGTCTGAGTCTGGAGCAGTAGTTTTTTTTTAAAAAAAGCAAGTCAAATAGGCAAGGCAGGCTGGAGCAAAGCAGAGAATGAGGTAGGTCTGATAAGATAAACTGCATTTATATCAATGCACGTGGTCTGACAGTATTGCAGATTAACTCAGGGCACGGTTAGTGACATGCGACTGGGATAACATAGCTATCAGAAATGTGGCTCCTGGATGGACAGTCATGACAGCTTAACGTTCAAACAGATAGCTGCTATCAGACAGGTAGAAAAGGTTGCAAAGGAGGTGGGGAAGAAGGGCGATGGCATTTTATGATTTGGGATAACATTCTGGCTGTACTGAGGGAGGATATTCCTTTGAGTGTGATCAATGAAGTTATTTGAGTGCAATTGAGAAATAAGAAAGTGTTGACCACCTTGTTGGAATTGTACTCCCCACCACAAAAATAAACAGTCAGTAATTCAATTGAGAAGCAAATTTGTAAGGATATGACAGTTATCTGTAAAAAATAATAAGGTGGCCACGGTCGGGGATTTTAACTTTCCAAAAATAGACTAAGCCTGCCAGAGTTTGAAAGAATTGGATAAAAAGAGGGTTTTTTGTGTATGTTCATGATTTTTTTTTGTTCAGTGTATGGATTTACCTCCAAGAGAAGGTTAAATAAAGAATTAGATGTACTCTTGGGTAATAAAGCAGGGAAAGTAACTGAATTGTCAGTGGGGTAGCACTCTGTGGCAAAAAAATTCCATAATTTTATTCGTTTTAAAATAAGTACGAAAATGAATTAACCTGATCTAAAAGCTAAAGCTCTAAACTTCAGCAAAGTCATTTTCAACGATATTATCCGTGATCTTTCAAAAGTTGATATGAGTGACATTCGCAAGTAAAAGGATGGCTTGCAATGGGAAATCATCACAAATTTATAACGAAATTTAGGAGACAGTACACTTGGTTAGGATGAAAGGCAAGGCTGATAGGTGCAGGGAATGCTGGATGACTCGAGAAATTGAGGTTCGGATCAAGAAAAAGAAAGAGGCATGTATCAGATATCGACAACGGGGATTGCACGAATCCCTACAGGAGGTGAAGGACAGTTGGCGTATCCTTAAGAAGGGAATCATGAGGGCAAAAAGTGGTCATGAGAGAGTTTCAGCAAATATGGTGAAGGAGAAGTCAAAGGATTTATGCAAATACATTTTGGAGTAAAGAGTATATAAGGAGAGAATGGCACCCCTTAAAAATCAGCAAGGTTGCCTGTGTGTGGAACCGCAGGAGATGAGGGAGTTACTAAAATGAACAATTTGTATCTGTGCTTTCTGTTCAAAGCATACGAACCTGAGGGAACTCGGGGGAAATAAACATTAAGAAGTGTCCATGTTACGGGGGTAGTGGTGCTGGCCCCTTAAAATGTACAAAGATGAATAAATCATCAGAATCTGATCAAGTATATCCTCGGCATTTATGGGAACCTAGGGAACTGACTAACGGGCCCCTTGCTGAGATATTTGTATCATCGATAGCCACCGATGAGGTGATGGAAGGCTGAAAGTTGGCTAACATGGTCCCACTATTTAAGAAAGGTGATCAGGGAAAGCAAGGGATCTGCAGACTGGTGAGGATGACATCAGTGATGGGCACATTGTTGGAGGGGATTTTCAGGATAGGATTTACATGTATTTGGAAAGGGAAGGGCTGATTGAGGACAGTCAACATGGCTTTACGCCTGGGAAATTGTGTCTCAATAACTTGATTAAATTTGAAGAAATGAAGTGAAGGTTGGTGGAGGCAGAGTGTTAGATGTTGTCTAGAAAGGTTTCAGTCAGGCATTCAACAAGACTCCACGTGGTGGACTGGTTAGCAATGTCACATCACATGGAATACAGGGAGAACGAACAATTTGAATAAAAATTGGCTCAAAGGAAGAAGACAAAGCACAGTGACAGAGTGCTTTTCGAAATGCAAACCTGTGACCAATGGTGTGCTACAAGGACCAGTACTGGGCCATTTTTTTTGTCATTCCATGATGATTTCACTTTTAAAACAGGAGGTATAGTTGGTAAGTTTGCAGATGACACTAAAATTGGTGATGTAATGAACAATGAAGCAAGTTATCTCAGAGTAAAATTTGATTTGAATTTCCCACAGTTCCTCATTTTCACTATTCACCATGTTCCCTTCTATTTCTGGAAGAGTTTCTGTTCCTCCCTTCATGGAAACAGAACATCACATTCACTACACGAGGCAGGGCTGGCATGCGTCATGTCGTGAATATATTGGAGGTCGGCACTCTGGCACATGATGGATAAGTCACCCACTGCTGCAAAGTAAGTTCTAGAATGAGAAGAGCTGGGTGAAGCGCCCAGACCCGAAACATCAGCTTTCCTGCTTCTCTGATGCTGCCTGGCCTACTGTGTTCATCGACCTTTGTACCTAATCTCATATTCGAGCATCGGCAGTTCCTACTATCTCTGAGTAAGTTCTAGAATGAAACCAGTTCATTTGACGCCCTTTGTCAGTTCTGCCCTCTCACTGATACATACATCGTGTACTCTCTCAGTGTTGGAAATGCCTTCCTCTCCTCAGTTTATTTTCCTGGCTGATAAACAGCCATATCTCTACACAGTCGCAGTGTCCTGAAATGTTAATGAATTTGCTCTTAATAGAAGCAGTTGACAATGTAATTGCACAATTTTCTGCACCACAGTCACGATAGCAGCAACACCACTAATGCTGCTGGAGGTGACTCAGGATGTTGGGGGTGAGATGACCTTGTAGTATTATTTCTAGTCTATTAATCCAAGGATCCAGGTAATGACCTACACCCTGATTCAAATCCCACCACGGCAAATTGTGGAATTTGAATTCAATGAACTACATGGAATGATGAAACTATGAAGCCATCGTTGATCATTGGGAAAAACCCACCTGGCTCACGAATCGCCTTCAAGGTAGGAAATATGCCATCCTCACCTGGTCTGGCCTACATGTGACTCAAGATCAACAACAATGTGGTTGACTCTCAACTGCCATTTGGAATGACCAAACCAGCCACTCAGTTACATTCATCACAACAAAGTGTCACAGAAATGACACAGGACAGACCTATGTTCCAACAATATACAGCACGTGGTCTGTAGTGATTCAAGAAAGCAGCTCACAGATATCTTCTCAAGGGCAACTAGGAAAGGGAAATAAATGCTGGCCCAGCCAGTCACACCCACTTCCCATTAATGAATAAGTGAAGATGACCACACTCAGGGAAGACAGACTAAGGGGACATAACGTATTTCAGACAGGGACTTCGAAGTATATCTTCATGGGCACGACATTCAGGAATATGGGAAAAGGCGAAAAATAAATGTAATTAATTTCACATTTTATTTCCATCCCACCTGATCTTCAACAATTCCTTTCTTTGTTTCTTTTTTTCCCTCTACCTCTATATTTCAGCATTTATTCAACTCATTCCTTCTCCCCAAACAAACATCCCTGTCAACAGAATGAATCACAACAGTTACCAGCTAATTTCAGTTCTGATGTCTGTTCAGTGAACTTGAAATGCTAACTCTGTTTAAATTTCATCAAAGCCTATCAAACTTGTTCATTTTCCTCGGCACTTTGGTTCTTTTTGTTTCTGTTCTCTGACATCTTTCTTTCTTTGATTTCAACGTTTTTTTCCCCATGGGATGTCAGAATCACGGGCAAGAGCAGCATTTGTTACCCATCGTTAATTACCTTTAACTGTGACCATTCCACAAGGCAGTTTGGAGCCAAACACATTGTTGTGGGTTTGAATTCACACTTAATCCAGACCAGGTAAAACTTTAGATTTCGTTATCAGAGGAGATCAGTGGAATGAGATCGTTTTTTTAGTCAAAATGCGGCTGATTTTATGGTTGTTATTACTGAAATTCACTTTTGTTACAATTCCTATCATTAGAAGTTAAGTTCTATCACCAACTGTGGTGTGATTTGAAACAGTATCTTTTATGTAATAACCTGTTTCTCTGGAATTACCTGCTGAGTTACTTAACTGCCCTGACATGGTATCCCTAACATTAATTACTTCAGAAACAAGAACAAGGGTGTGATCAAATTATTTAGAACTTGGAAGACTGGTCAGAAAAGAACTGGAACTATAAAGTCTGAATTTTACCACGTCATATATAATGGTTTATTCAGTAACAGTACAGAGGCAGAGGGGAAGAGTGGGGATATTATGGAGTTGGTGTTGGACAGGTTTGGTGATGGGAACAATAGCGAAACATAAATCAATAAAGGCCCTCAATGATGTGAACATTTCTTCTTTTCAGATGCTATTGAAGGATGAGTCTGAAATTCATGAACAATGAAGTAAGGTTTTAATTAAACTGAAGATAATAGATTCCATCTTTTCCAAATGTAGGCAACAGAAACAGCAATAAAGTTGAATATACTTTTTGGAAGTAATGACTGGACAGAGTTCGAGAGACTTACCAGGAACACCAATAATAGCGCAATGGGATAGTAACCAACGTGAATAACCCACAGGAGACCGAGTATCCGAGATGGTAACGTTCGACCTCTAGTTGGTAAGATAGTAAAGACCCCAGTATAAACCCCTGTCCATTGTTGTAACATCCCAGTCTATTGTTCTCAGATTCTGATCTCTCCGCCCCATCTCCCTGCAGCTGCTGATCCCTGTTAGCGCTGGCGCTGATGTCTCACTTGTACTATGGGATAATACACTGAATGGAGCCCCTTAGTAATAGGAGACGGAAAGCCTCCTGTGACACAGTTCAAACGCATGGAGACTGACATCAATCACAGTCACTAAACAAACAGTTCCAGTTAACCCCTTTCAATACACCTTCAGTGAACCTTCAGTTCACGATTAAAACTGGACTGGATTGCATGTTATCATCGTTGGTTATAGTTCTTATATACCATTAGCAATTGCTCTAATGACGTCTGTCGTGAGGGAGAATGATGGGTGTTTTCATTTTTCAGGCTCAGTGGCTCTGCCCTGTTGCCCATGTGCAATGCTGTAACCACCTGCACCAACACCCTCCACATCCAAAAAAACACAATCAAAATGTTATTACTGTGCTGATTATTCTGACACAACCAACAAAAACAACAACAAAAAATCGCTGGGCAAAGTCGGGCTTCAACTTGCAGAGTAAGTGTGGTTTTCTCGCTGCTGTCATAAAACAACAATGTATCTTCAACATGCAAAGTTCTTCATTGCAGGTTATGCGCTTAAAAGCAGTAACACTTACATTTCTTGATTCAATTGACCAAAACTAAAATCAAATGCACCGTGTACAATGACGTTGTTCATTAAAGAGCATGGATGAAGTAGTCAGGGACAGAATGAATGTGACAATGGTTCAGAGACAGAGTGGAATGGTGGCTGTGGCTGCAGTGACTAGAGAGGAGGACAGTGATATCCCAATGTCACCAGCATTTAACTAGGGCTTATTCTGACAGACAGAATGAAATGCAAAGCAGAGCAAGTCAATACATTATACTTGGCAGATGGAGTGCCAAACAACAATATGATCATCGTATGATAACTTTAAATGTGATGTAGGAAATTATGTTATTATGTATACACTTTTTAATCACGGGGTATGCCCAGGATATTCAAAATTAAAAGCAGATCAAGATTTCAAAATGTTAGGTGTATCACGAGATGACAGCATAATAATAGTAGGAATATAGTTCATTCCCAGCCGGTACAGAGATGATGGGCTGAGGGGCCACAGCTTTGCTGTAAACATTCTGACATTTGGACTAAAAGTTTTCAGCGCCTTGCGGGAGATGCTGTCAGTGAAGGGCACGGATAATGCCCTCATGTGTAATCTATTTCTTTGGTCTCATGAAGTGCAGCTGCCTCTAAAATTACTTTTAATCAAAATTGATTTCCAGATATCCATGCATTTAGGATGATATCAGCAATTTTTTTGGAACATAAAAGAAGAAACAGACACTGGAGCATGATGAGTGTAATCGGCAGAATAACATGAACGGAAACAGGAATGGATGATATTGTCAAAATGTCACCAAGCTGGGCCAGTCCAGAAAAGCAAAATGCTGGAGATTATGGAAATTTGAAACAGAAACAAAAATTGGTGGAGAAACACAACAGATGAGGCAACATCTGGAGACAGATTTTGAGTTAACATATCTAGTCTGTTATGAACCTGTTCTGAAAAAGTCATATTACAGATGCTGCTGGACTGGATAAGTTACATTCCAGAATTTCTTTTCTTTCTTTTGGAATGTCACAATTTGTCTGATCTGGATCAGAACAACAAAGCTGCCATTTGAGTTGAACTTCAAGTATTTGTGAATGATCATTAAATGTGACATTGCAAAGTTTCTGTATTAAAGATCCCTAATATTGATGCCATGTCGCATTGAGATAAATTGCCAAGAACGGTTTGAACTCAGTGGCACTGATTTCGCATGATCAGTCCTCTGATTGAAAACGATGAGGATCCTTACCACAATGTCATGCCATGCTCCGGATGTCTCTGGGCTTACACTCATTTGGCAAAGTCTTACCTTCCAAGACTTTAGACTCAACTTTGAAACCATAAAGTATCTTGATATTCTTAGTAAGACACACTCACCTCTGGATTTTAGCCGGCACGAGCAAAGGCGATGTTTATTTTTCATCACCATTGGCTCAGGAGAACGTAACATGAAGCTGCCTTCCTGAAAAGTTTCCAATCCAAATGGTGCAGAAGTACACACAGAGCTGTTGATAAGGGGTTCCAAGATTGTGCAGGATTCTCTCCAATTTGCATTGATCACATTTTTGCTTCGGTTCCATGATGCAATAATGAGTGAAGTAGCATGGGCAGCATGGGAAGTTACTCTGATCTCAATACAATTGATATTGGAACACCAGCTGAAACAATAAAGAGCGAAAGTACAGAACACTGTGCTCACTGTCCTCACAAAATTCCGAAGAATTTTCGGTACGGACGTCCAATTCTGTCAGGATACGTTTGTCCTATTGTGATGAGGCTAAAGGGTGTCTGAAATGCGCTGCTTAGGAGGGTGGCTGAGGCAGGTAACATGCCAAACTATGAAAAGCATTTGGATCAGCACCTGGTGGTGCAGTCTCAATGAGTCTTTTCTCAATTGTCTGATTCTATGCGGTAGCAGCCATGAAAGGTCTGATATATTCCGAAGTACTAGCCAATGGCACTTGTTTATCTGTTCCATCAACTGTGTTCAGAAAGTTTTTCAAAACCATATCTCTCATAAAGCATCAGCACTTACTCAACGTGGGTGAGGCCAGTTATCTCTGAAAACATCCAGCTTTTTTCAAATGGTCAGTGCCAGATTATTCCAGCTGTTTATCACCATGACTTTAATGAAACTAATAAAATGGATACAGCTTTCCCTTCATTAGAATAATGTATTTTAGCTATTATGGTGTCATTCCTGAAAAGAACAAGGAACTCCTTCTTCCCATGTGCATATTTTGATGATGTATTTGTTTTCCTGCCAGTTGTTAACCTGCACTCCCTTCCACTGCTGTTTCCATGATCCGGTTCCATGTTTGTGTCACTCGAATATGCATTGCCAAAGAGAATGTTTCTGTTTGAGCCAGGATTGTGAATGCTCACAAATTAACAGACCATATTGACAGGAGATTACAACATCAGCAACCCATCTGTAGTGAAACCGAGTCCTCGGCACCGTTTCATGATCCTCAGTTACTGCAGTCGTCTGTGCCGTTATTCCAAAAGATGTGGGCACCATTCAGGTTTAGCTGATGAATGGCTCACAAGAATAGTTCTTCAATGCTGTCCGGCAGGAATTATCTCCAACAGGAGGCAAACCAAAAGACCTCCCTTGATATTCAATGAGATAATCAACTTCCAGTAACAAATATCCTGTGTGTAACTATTCATCAGAAATTCACCAAATCATAGAGTCATAAAGTTGTGAAGAACGGAAACAGAGGCTTCCGTTTCACCTCGTCCGTGCCAACTACATATCCCAAATAAATCTTGCCCCATTTGCGAGCATTTGGCCCATATCCCTCTAAACCCTTCCGAATCACATACCCATCATTTCACATGTCGTAATTGTATCAAAATCTAGCACTTCCCCTTGCAACTCATTCCACACACACACCACCCTCTGTGTGAAAAGGTTCCCCCTGAGGTCCCTTCTAAATCTTTTCCAGCTCACCTTAAACCCACACCGTCTAATTTTGGACTCCCTGACCCCAGTGAAAACACCTTGTCTGGATGCCCTATCTATTCCCAGTGAAAACACCTTGTCTGGATGCCCTATCTATTCCGCTCCTGACTTTACAAACATCAGTAAGGTCACCACTCAGCCTCCGAATCTCCAGGAAAAAAGTTTATTCAATTTCTCCCTGCAGCTAAAACCTTTCATCCCTGGCAACACCCTTATAAATCTTTTCTGAACTCTTTCAAGTTTCACAATACCCTTCCAAATGCAGGGAGAGAGAATTGCATGCAATATTCCAAAAGAGGCATAACCAGTGTACAGCTGCAACAGGACCTCCCAACTACTATACACAATGTACTGACTAATAAAGGGAAGTTGTACCAAATTCTTTCTTTACTGTCCTAGCTGCCTCTGAATCCACTTTCAAGGAACTATGCACCCAATAACAGGACACGTTTTCCAGCAATACTCCCCAAGGGGTTACCATTTCGAGTATAAGCCCTGCCCTAATTCGATTTCCAAAACACAGCACATCACATTTATTCAAATTAAACTCTATCTAGCACTTCTTGGCCCAGTGGCCCATCTGATCAAGATCCCATTGTACTCTGAAGTAACCTTTTTCAGAGTCCATTACATTTCCAATCTGGTGAAAGTCGGGCTGGAAATTTTCAAGGTAAATTAGGGCTGATCTAGCTACATTAAAATCCGAAATGATTTCAAAAGAATGTCTGATTTTCCCGAAGATTATAAAGCAATGTATACATTTGTAATGATCCATCGAGCTAATCACTGTCTTTGATGTTGTGGGATATATTTGCAAAACGTAGTTCATGCATAAAGTGAAAGAAAAAAGCAAAATCTCAGGTCACAGATAATTCAAGATAACTCAGTATTTGAGAAGCAGCTGGAGGAGCATTCAAACTGCCAGAGCCTAGTGGCTGTAGACTTCAAGGTAAGTGTGATTAATGTAGTTTTGTTTGTTTGACTGGAATAGGCATGCTGAGCTGAAGGTCCTGTTTGTCAACTGAATGACTCTCTGACGTTAATTTTTGAAAACAGAAAATGCAGTGTTACAATTTCCATGTGTTGTGAGCATCAAATGTTGAGCATTACGCTGTCCAAGGCCACAGAGCATCCTGGTTTGGATATATATCATTGTCCATTCACTGTCACTTACTCAGAATCCCGTACGTCTCCATGAAACATATCTGTTAGTGTCCCTGGGTTTCACCATCATATTCTGAATGGGAATTAGACAGAGGCAATAAATGCTGTTCTTGCCAATCAAACTCATCTCACCAGAACAAATAAAAATGTTCTGTCCGATTAAAGACATATATTCAGCCCAATCTGTTCACTAAAGCAGTTTTAATGAGAATTTAATTTCGTTCTATGTCTCTGATCTTTCTGAAAAACCATGTAACTTTCCTGAATATTTTCATAGCACGGTTTAAAAATCGTATTTGGAAGTTCTACCCATCATTCTGAAAGTGAGAGCTTTCGTGACCACATTAATTCTCTCCTTATTTTCCGGTTTCTCAAGACAATAGACGGAGAAACTTCGATCAGAAGTAAGTGATCACAAAAATCAAACCCAGCCTGCCGTGCCATGAGTTCTTGAAAGATCTAGATGTGGCCTCAAATAAACATTCCTCTCCACCACTTATAACATTAGTGTGCCATTCTTAGTCAAGAATCTTTCTTCCCCTCCCTTAAGAATATTCAAAGATTTATCCTCCATCTCTTCTGGAAAGACTTCCATAAACACACAGTCCTTTGAAAGGGTAAAATAAATAAGTCACCATTGTCTAAATGAGATATTCTCCAGTTTACAGTCCATCCACTGGTGGTAATCTCTTGCACAAATGGAAATAATGTTTCAGCATTCAACTTGAAATGACTGCTCGGAATATTTTGGGTTTAAACAAGATCATGTGTCATTCGCCTAAAGTCCAATAAATCCAGGGCCAGTCTGGTTCTGATTTCCTCTGAAGATAAATACTGCTCACAGGAATCAGTTCAGCCAATCACCTCTGGATAGCTTCTGATTTCATCATGCCCACAGTGCTCTCAATGCAGTCTCACCATTACCCTGGAAAAGTGTCCAAAAACTGCCCTCTTCGGCCTTGAGACAGCTCGAAAATGTCCTGCAGCAAACCAGGTACTACAGCCACATTACCTTCCTTAGTACCTGCCTTTGGAACCAGATCATCCCCATTCGACTACAGTCCACATTCACGTCTTCCGAATTTGGCCCCAAACGTGACAATGTCTACATTCAGTACATTAAGACATTTCAGAAGTGTTTCTCCCTGCGACTCCTGAAACACACACTCGCAGCAATCCGCCGACATCTCCAGGTACTGCAATCCAGCCTACCCCAGCTCACAGCCTCCCTCTCTCAGACCTGCAAAGGACCTCTCCTTTTTTTAATTCTTCGTAGGATCCACAATCTGAACTCACAATTCTACTCAGCTTTAGTGGGCACAAAAAACTATAAGTGCAGTCAACTTCCTGGTGCCTACCTCCCAAAATGGGCTTCCTCCACCTCCCAAATCCCGAACCCTCCCCAGGAACTACCCCACAATATGCCCGCCACCATTGACCATGTGGCCACTGCCAGACCCACCAGGAAAGATGTCACATCCTCCGCCGCCAGATACACCGTTTCCGGGACAGCGAATGCCACTGCCTCCATTTCCGAGTCCAACAGCATAGACACTGAGGACACTCCTACCGTCACTGCAGCTGCCACCTCCTATCCCGCTCCGCTCACCACCAACACCTACGGTGCTCCGCCCACCGCCGATGCATCTCCACCTACGCCAATGCTACTCCACCTACATCGCCATTGATGCAACTCCACCCGCCGTTGCCGAAGCAAATCTGCCCACTGCCTCCACAGTCAGCAGCTCCAGAGGAGGCAGAAACACTGAGCCCTTCCGAGTCTGAACCATCTCTCCTTCCTAACGCACTTACTGAGGACAAACAGTCAGTCCTCAGTGAAGGGCACACCTTTGTCCCCCTCCAGCCACACACCAACGAGAACCGCTCATGCTTGGACGCTGAGTAGATTTTTCCACCGCATCCACCCTCACGCTTACTTTTTTAACCGTGAGCCTAAACCCTCCCTCTGCTGGCCCCTTCTCCCTCCTCCAACGCACCCACCCCTCCTGGACACCATCCCAAGAGCACCTACCCTCCCTCGACTGCTTCATCATTTACTGCCGTTATGACATCAATTGCCTCATCCTCTCCACCCCTCTCACCCACTCCAACCTCTCCCCTGCAGAACGTGCAGCCCTCTGTTCCAGTCCCAACCTCACCATAAAACCCATGGACAAGGGAGGCAGAGTTCTAGTATGGTGCACTGACCTCTACATCGCCGAGGCTATATGCCGACACTCCTACACCACCTTCTACTGCCCCCTTGATCATGACCCCACGCCCGATCACGAAACCATCATCTCCCAAACCATCCACAACCTCATCACCTCAGGTGACCTCCCACCCACAGCCTCCAACTTCATCATTCCCCAGCCACAAACTGCCCACTTCTGTCTCCTTCCCAAAATCCACAACCTGCCTGCCCTGCTCGACCCATTCTCTACGCCAGCTCCTGCCCCACCGAACTCATCTCCACCTATCTGGACTTCATTTTCTCCCCCTTTGTCCACGAACTCCCTACCTACGTCCGTGACACCACCCACACTCTCCACCTCTTCCAGAGCTTACAATTCCTCGGTCCCCAAAACCTCATCTTTACCATGTACGCCCATTCCCTATGCACCTGCTTTCCCGATACAGATGGCCTAAAGGACCTCTGCTTCTTCCTGTCCCGCAGGCCCGACCAGTCCCCCTGCACTAACACGCTCATCCGCGTAGCCAAACTTGTCCTCACACTCAACATCTTCTCTTTCAATTCCTCCCATTTCCTACAGATAAAGGGGTGACCATGGGTACCCACATGGGCCCAAGCTATGCCTGCCTCTTTGTAGGTTACGTGGAATAATCCCTCTTCCATACCTACACTGGCCCTAATTCCCACTTCTTCCTCCATTACATTTAAGACTGTATCATTGCCGCCTCATGCTTCCAGTAAGATCTCAAACAGTTCATCCACTTCACCAACACCTTCCACCCGAACCTTAAGTTCACCTGGACCATCTCTAAATCTTCCCTCTCCTTCCTTGGCCTCTCTATCTCCATCTCCAGCAACCTCCTCGAAACCGATATCCATTTCAAGCTCACCGACTCCCACAGCTACCTAGAATACACCTCCTCCCACCCACCTTCCTGCAAAATTGACATCCTCTATTCCCAATTCCGCCATATCTGCTCGCAGGATGAGGAATTCCACCCCTGTGCATCTCAGATGTCCTCATTTTTCAAGGACCGCAACCTTCCCTCTCAGTGATCAAGAACACCCTCGACCGTATCTCGTCCATTTCCCGCAACTCATCCCTCACACCCCCTCTCCACAATAACAACCAAAACAGAATCGCCCTTGTCCTAACGTATCACCCCACCAACCTCCGATCCAACACATCATCCTTCGACACTTCAGCCATCTGCAATCCAAACCCACCATGAAAGACATTTTTCCCTCCCCAGCCTTATCTGCTTTCTGGAGGGACCACTCTCTCCATGACTCGCTTGCCCGCTCCACACTCTCCTCCAGCCCCACCACACCCGGAACTTTTCCCTGCAACCGCAGGAAGAACTACACGTGTACATATACCTCCCCTGTCACCCAGATCTCTGACCCCACATCTGCTAATGTGGTATACTGCATCCACTGTTCACGTTGTGGCACCTTCTACATCGTGTAAATGAAGCAGAGGCTTGGGGACCACTGTGTAGAACACCTATGCTTGCTTCGCACTCAACAACTGCACCTCCCAGTCGCAAAACATTTCAAATCCCCCTCCTGTTCCTTGGACGATATCTCCATGATGGGCCTCCTGCAGATCCACAACGATTCTACCCGAAGGTTGCAGGAATAGCAACTCATATTCTGCTTGGAAAACCTGCAGCCCAATGTTATCAATGAGGACTTCACAATCTTCAAAATCTCCCCTACACCTACCGCATCCCAAAACTGGTCCAGGTTGTTCCCGCCTCCCTAAACTGTTTTTCCTCCCACCTATCCCTTCAACCAACCTCAAGTCCCACCCCCATCTCCTACCTCCTGACCTCATCCCGCCCCTTGACCTGTCTGTCCTCTTTGGACTGACCTATCACCTCCCTAACTCCCTACCTACAGTCACCTTTACTGGCTCCATCCACGCTCCTTTAACTTGTCTGTCTCCCCTCCATCTATCTTCTCCTCTATCTATCTTCTATCCACCTCTCCATCTCTACCTTTTAATTTGAGCCCCCTTCCCCTCCCCCATTTCTGATGAAGGGTCTAGCCCCAAACGTTGGCCTTCCTGCTTCTCTGATGCTGCTTGTCCTGCTGTGTTCATCCAGCTCCACACTTTGTTTTGCTGGAAAAGCTCATCCTGTCTGCAGCATCTGTGAAGGATCAGGCTGAGTTTACCGTTTCGGGCCCTGTGACCCGTCCACAGAATTGTGGCCTCGCCCTCTGATTGGTTGGAGAACAAGCACATCCGCTGCCTTCTTCCTGTTCCGCCTCTTGCTTGCTATTGGTCGTTAGATGTCGTTCAGCCATGACGCATGCGTACTGGGAGAGATATCCGGAATGAAATGGTCCTCCATGAGAGCCACAAGCGGTGAGCACAGGTGAAAGGGGAGGGCAGCTTTGGTGCTATATTCCAGCAAGAGCGCTGCATGATTGCTCAGTTTAGGCCTCAAGTCCCAAACAGGGGTATTCTAGTGCTGCGTGAAGGTTGCAGAGAGCCTCAGACTTCCTCCCTGAAACAGGCCCAGACTGTCCTGTGAGAGGGAAAGTCCTGTCAGCTGTTACCCTGACAAGCCACTTCAGAATGTGATTACAGCAATGAGAGGTGTTCTCAGTAAAGCAGAACTCCAATGTGCACTCACTGGTTAGAGGTCTTTCCACTGTGTCCAGTGTTAGCACCCTCGCTGAGTTTTTAAAAATCATTTTTGGTTGGAATCTGAGAGTTGAACGGCGACGACTGGACTGTGAGCAGCAGTTGTGGTAAAACAAAAATTACAAAAGCAGTTGTTGTTTTCTGAGGCCAGGCCTCGAAGTTAATTGCAGGATATTTGTTGATCAAAAACTGTGTAGACTCTTGGCCATTAATAAGGTCAGCATCTGCGAACTGGTGCCAGCAACTCTGGGAGGGAACATGGTCAAACAGAAAGACTTTACAACTGGGGCTTTCGGAGAAAAGGCCTTTGGATGCTCATGTGGCAGAAAAAAGTTTTGACAACCCTGTAACTGTGTGAAACATTGCATCATAGAAACTGCTTATGTAATGTCGTCTATTTTTTGCTTGGTTTTTTAAATACATTTATCCTGTGACTGTCTTTGGTGTGAATGGGGCTGGAGTCAAAAGTTAATGGTTTAAATCATTGCTGTGTTCTCTGAGGGCTGTTTGCAATATGCTTGTCCTAGTGCCCGAGACTGATGGAAAAGTGTCCACATGCACTTCTTTGACGCTGAGCTGGCTGCTGATGTGAAAGAGGCTGAGAGAAAGACCAGAGTGGAGGGAGAGAACTGAGCAGGGTGGGGCCCTGTGGTGTGGATGTTGGGGTTATTCTTCGCCCATCATCCCATCTCAAAATCCAGCCAATTGTTTCTCTCATTGTCCCTCTTCCCAACTTTACCCCCTCCCGTAACCCCAGCACCTATCCCACCCCTCACTTCCCCCAGTATCAGCAAACTTCCAAAGATATTTTTCACATATTATGTTCCTTTTCTCAGAGCATTCAACAACTTGAAAACTGGATTGAAAATGAGAGACAGAGCAGCCACTCCACAACCGCCCAAAATCACTCTGCACCTTCTTGGTCTGCTGCAATCTGCGTGGTGACGTAGCTCCCATGTTGCCGTTTGCGCAGGAGTTACAGGATTTTCATCCAGTGGCGATAAGGTTGTGCTGATATTTGTGTCAGTTGTAATCATTTTGTTCTTATTCCACCTTCAACAGAACGGAAACTTTAAAAAATAGGAACAGGTACAGGCCATTGTAGCTTTCGATCCTTCTCTGATAGTCACGTTGATCATGGCTGATCATTCTACTCAGCCTCTTCCCACTTGAGAGCCATACCCTTTGATGCCTTAAGCCCTCACAACTGTACATATCTTCTTCTTGGGAACATTCACTGTTTGATCTTAACTGCTTTCTGTGGCAGCAAATTTCACAGGGTCACCAGCCTCTATGCTTTTTCAAAAAGGTATCGTCATTTCAATCCTTAACAGCTTAGCCCATGCCCCTAAGCTCTGACTCCCTGGTCATTGACAGCATCCTTCCTGTATTTACCATGTTCGGCTTGTTAGAATTTGATTGGTTTCTGTGAAATCATTCCTCATTCTTCTAAACTCCAGTGAATTTCATCCTAACCAATCCATTCTGTCCTTATATGTCAGCCTTGCCATCCCGGGAATAAGTCTGATCATCTGTTGTGAATAGCCTCCATAGCGAGAATACCCTTCCTCAGATCAGAATTCCAAATTTGCGCATACCAGCCCAGGTGTGGTCTCACTAAGTTCCTGTACAATTTCAGCAAGACGCCCCTGCTCCTGTCCTCAAACGCTGTCACTCTGAAGGTCAAAATACCATTTGCCTTCTTAGCTCCCTGCTGCACCTGCATGCTTACTGTCAGTGACTTGTGTTTTCCGAGTTTTGTAAACCAACTGGATAGTCTCGAACTTATCCATAATATACTTCATCTGCCTTGTACTTTTGCCCCACTCACTAAACTCCAAGTCACACTGAAGCATATTTGCATCCTCCTCGCAGATCACTGTCCTAAACCTGCATGATTGCAGATATGATATTCAAGTTTTCTCATTTAAATAACTAATAGACAGTGTGAATACCTGCGGTTCACCACTGACCCCTGCATTACCACACTGGTCACTGTCTGGCACACAAGAAATAACTGCTTATTCTGACTCTGTTTTTTGTGTGCCAACCAGTTCTATATCCCCATGAGTACCCAATCTCACATGCTTTAACTTTACATGCTAATCTCTTCATTGGGAACTTTTGAATGCCTTCTCAAAGCCCATGTAAGCCCATTCCAATGCCTTTTCAACTCTTAATGTTGCATTCTTGAAACATTCCAGCAGATTTATCCATCGTGATTTCCCTTTCGTAAATCCACACTGACTCTAATTCTGTGACTGTATTCCAGTGTTAGGCGACGGTCGCTGGTTCTCGGGCTTCTCCCAACATCCCTTCTAAAGCAAACACATAATATCAGCCACTCTCCAGTCGTCTGGCATCCCACGCACATTAATAGATGATACAAATATTTCTGCAATTTCCTCCCTTATTTCCCACAATGTACTTGGATACACTAGATCAGGTATGGAGATTTGTCCACCTTTATATTTTAACAGACATCTCGCACTTGCTCTCCTGCAAAGTGAACTATTTTGAAAATATCAAAAATTATTTGAGTTCTTTAGCCTCCTTTGTTCCAACTTGTACATGCCGACCAGTTTCCCAAACTGAACAAGCCCCACTTGCGTGCATTGGGGCCATATCCCTCTAAACGTTTCCGATTCATGTACATGTCCAAATCTCTTTTAAATATTGGAAACATTACTGCATCTACCAATTTCCTTGGCAGTCCATTCCACATAGAAACAACCTTCTGTTTGAAAGAGCTCCCCCTTGTTTACCATTAAATCTTTCTCCTCTCCCATTAAAAATATATCCTCTAGTTTTGGACTCCCCTTGCTGTTCACATTATACCCCTCATGATTTTACGAACCTCTCTAATGTCATCGTTCAACCTCTTATTTTCAAATGAAACCCCCAGTCTCTCCTCATAACTCATACCCTCCAGTACTGGTAACCTATCGACTGTAAGTGTAGCATGATGCCAAACAGAGTAGAAAGTTAATCCAGCCACGAGAAGCGTCACTTATTCTCCATCTCTTTGGCCCTTTGTCAAATAGTTTGGCAAAAGGAACTGTCCAGCTTCATACATGGAGAGTGATCGTTTCAGCTAGCTTTCTCCAGCTCCCTACTCTTGAAATATCTCACCCAAATGCAAGGGAACCTTCCATTCATCTTACCTATACGTGTCATGATTTTTTAAACATATAAGCCCACCCCTCCAATTCTTAGACTGCAGTGGAAAAATGTCTCAATTGATCAAGCCTCTCCTTACGACTCAAAGCCTCCATTCCTGGCAACATCCTGATAAATATTTTCTGAACCCTCACCAGCCTGATGATATTTTTCATATAACAGGGGATATGAAGTGGACACATTATTCCAGAAGAGGCCTCACTGAGGTTCTGCATGACTTCAATATAACGTCCCACCTTCTATACTCAAAAGGTCTGAGAAATGAAGGCAAACAGGCCAAACACCGACTTAAGCACCCTTTCTGCATGTGACGCCAACCTCAAAGAATTAAGGGCCTGAACCTTGAGGTCTCTCTGTTCGACAGCACTAACCCCAAGGCCCTACACTTAATTGTACAAGTACTGATCTTGTGTGTTTTACCAAAATGAAATAACTCGCCTTTATCCAAATTAAACACTGCCTGCCATTCCTCAGCCTCTTAACCCTATAAATCAAGATCTCTTTGCAATCTTGAACAGCGTACTTCGCTGCCCACTATCCTGCATATTTTGGTGTCATCTGCAAATTTACTGACCATGTCTCCACTATTCTCATTTACATCACTATTTATATATAGTCAAACAAATCTGGAGCGAGCACTGACCCCTGTGGAACACTTCTGGGAACAGGCCTCCGGTCTGATAACCGACGCTCCACCACCCGTCCCTGTCTCCTGTCATTAAGCCAAATTTGTATCCAATTGACAAGCTCCCCCTGAATCCCATATGATCTAACTTTACTGATTAGTCCACCTTGTGGAACTTTGCCAAAGGCCTTAATCTTGTCAAAATAAACTACGTCCACTACTCTGCCCTCAATAATCTTTTTTGTTACTTCTCTGAAAACTCAATTAACTAATCATTCCTTGCCTCTGCAAATACATAAATCCTACATTTCACAATTACCCTCAATTTCGTACCCAAAACTGAAGTCAGGCTCAGCTACTCTCCAGTCATCTGGCACCTCACCCGTAATTGTATTTGATACAGACATTT
The DNA here is from genome assembly GCF_030684315.1 of Stegostoma tigrinum. Lineage (NCBI taxonomy): Eukaryota > Metazoa > Chordata > Chondrichthyes > Orectolobiformes > Stegostomatidae > Stegostoma > Stegostoma tigrinum. The sequence goes on from NC_081363.1 coordinate 92,578,875, forward strand.
CTGCAAAGGGGCCCCATGTTTTCTTTTTAACTTCCCACAACATGAGTTGATGCACAAGAGCAGGATCTGGAGGTTTAAAGTCATAGAATAATACAGCATGGAAGCAGAACCTTCGGCCCAAACTGGCCCGTGCTGACCATGGTGCCCACTCAACAAGTTCTAATTGCCTGCATTTTGTCGATATCCCCATCTAAACAGTTTCCATCCATGTACATATCCAACTTTTTTTTTAAATGTTCCAACTGTACCTGTCTCAACCACTTTCTCTGGCAGCCCATTCCAAAAATGCACCACTCTCTGTGTGAAGACGTTGCCCCTCACAACCTTCTAAAATCTGCCCCCTGTCACCTTAAATCTATACACTCTAGTTTTCCATTCCCCATCCCTGGGAAAAAGACTACGTGCATTCTTCCCATCTGTGCCTCTCATGATTTTATTCACCTCAGTAAGGTCAGCCCTCATTCTCCTCCATTCCAAGGAATAAAGTTCAATCCTTGCCAACCTCTCCTTAGAACTCAGGGCTACTATTCCTAGTAACATCTTCATAACAGGAAAATGTGCAAAGAAGAGATTAACTATGCCTTTCCTGTAACAGGGTGACCAAAACTGTGTACCTGTAACTGTGGCCTCACCAATGGCTTGTACATCTTTAACATAACGTCCCAACTCTTGGATGCAATGCCTCGACCGAAGGCCAGCATGCTAAATGCTTTCTTCACCACCCTGTCTACTTGTGATGCTGCTTTCAACCAATTATTGTCTTGTACTCCTTGGTCTCTGTGTTCCACAATACTCCTCAGAACCTTAGCATTCGCTGTATAACCCCGACCTTGGTTTCACTTTTCAAAGGCCAACACCTCACGCTTGGCTGTATTGAATTTCATTTGGCCATCCTCAGCCCACTTCCCCATCTGATCACAATTCCTCTGTAATTTTTGATAACTTTCACTGCTCTCAGCGATAACTCTTAATTTTGTATCATCCACAAACTTACTAATCATGCCACATGCAAGTGACAAATAACAAAGATCCCAATACCAACCCCTGTGGCACACCATTAGTCACAGGCCTCCAGTCCGAGAACCAACCTTCAGCCATCACGCTATGCGTCCTACCATCGACCCAATTTCGCATCCCATGAGCTAACTCTCCCTGGACCCCACACAACCATGACTAGTCTGCCATACGGAACCTTGTTAAAGGCCTTACTAATGTCCATATAGACAGCATTCACTGCCTTATCCTCATCAATACTTTTGCTTACCACTTTGAAAAACTTGAATAGGTTTGTCAGACATGATTCCTGTGCACAAATCCATGCTGACTATGCCTAATCAGATCTTGAATATCCCAGCTTTGGTTGATCCACTCCCTGAATATCTTCTTCAATACCTCGTCTACCACTGGTTCACTGGCCTGCCGTTCCCTGGCTGGTTTTCGCTACCTTTGTTAAACAACAGGACAATATTAGCCACCCTCCGCTGTTCTGGAATTTAAGAAGTGGCAAAGGATGAAGGAAAAATCTCTGCAAGGGCCTCTGCAATTTCTTCCCCAGCCTCCCACAGTGTCCGAAGATGGACTTCATCAGATCCAGTGGATTTATCAACCTTAATGTGCTTGAAAGCTGCCAGCACCACCTCAATTGTCCAAAACATCCCCACTTACTTCACCTATTTCCTTAACATCCATGATTCTTTGTTTAGTAAACACTGAGGAGAAATATTCATTAAAAATCGCTGTCATCTCCGTGAACTGTTTTCAAATCAAAATATTTTACACCTGACTTGTCCAGCCTCCACTTCTTTCTCACAGTAACAAATGGTGCAATATATTCCTTTAAGATCTCTCTTCTCCTCCTCAGGTTCAACACAGAGTTGACGTCTTTCATCTTTATGGTGCCCTATTTGCTCTCGAGGTGCTCTCTTGCTCTTAATGCACTCGTAAAAAATCTCTTTGAATTATTCTTTAGCTTATCTACCAAGGTAGTTTCATGTCTTCTTTTTGCCGTTCTGATCTCCTGTTTACGAATGCCGCCAACACTGTTTACACTGTTCAAGAGATTCATTTGAGCCAAATTATTTGCATCTAATAACTTATTCTGTTTTATTCTTGACGAAAACCTGAATATCTTTTTCACCCATTACTCTCTATTCCTACCAGCCTTACCTTTCACTCTAACAGGGACATAATGACTCTGAATTATCCCACTTTTGAAAGCCTCCCACTTATCAGATGTCCTTATACCTGCTGTCTACTCCTGTCAGCTTTTGCAAGTTACAAAACAGAAGTTGCTGGAAAAGCTTAGCAGGCCTGGCAGCATCTGTGAAGGAAAAATCAGAGTTAACATTTCAGGTTCATTGGTCCTTCCTCAGAAGCTTTGAACGTTCTTATACCATTAAAATTTGCCTTACTCCAATTAAAAGACTTTTACTTTTTCTGGAAGGCATATCCTTTTCCATAACTGCTTTAACACTGATAGTAATTCTATCACAAGACTCAAAATTTCCCTGTACTGTCACTTCAGTCACTTGCTCTGCCCTAATAACAAAGAAAAGCTTTGTTTTTGTTTTAATTTCAGAGGAACATTGATTTATTGATAAAGAAAATTTTCTTGGACACATTTCACACATTACTCACCATTCAAATCTTTGACACTATGGCAGTCCCAGTAAATGTTTGGAAAGTGAAAATCACCGACTATTATAACCATATTATTCTTACACATATCTGAGATCTCTCTGCATATTTGTTCCTCAATTTTCCTCTGACTGTTAGGAAGCCTATGGTGCAATCCCATTAGATCATCGTCCCTTTCGTATTTCTAATTTCAACATATGTTCTCATGGGATGAATTTTCAGAAACACTTTTTCTTGTGATAGCAGCAATGTTTTCCTTTTGGAAAAAGCTACTCTCTCACCTCTTTTGCCCCCCGTTTCGATCTTTCCTCTGAAATCTTGAACATTATTACAGGTAAAATATCCTGCAGGTGGTGGAAGATATGGGAAAATTCTTCCTACCAAAACGATTGGAGCAGAATATTCCATAAATGGAATTCTGAAGTACAGAAGAATTTAAGTTTATAAATGATGTGTTACGAAGTTAGTATGCAGATAGAGAATGTTATCAGACTGTCATACAGCATGAAAACAGACCCATCAGTACAACTAGTCCATGCCGACCATGTTCCCAAACTAAATTAGTCCGATCTTCCTGCGTTTGGAACATATTTGCTCTGAACCTTTCAAATTCATGTTCTTATCTCAATGTTTTTTCAGCATTGTTACTGTACCCGCATCCATCACTTCCTCTGGCAGCTCATTCCACACAGAGACCAGTCTACGTAAAACAAAAAGTTGCCTCTCATGTCCTTTTTAAATCTTTCTCCTCTTATCTTGAAAATATGCTCCTGATTATGAAATCCCCCACCTGAGGGAGAAGACCTTTGCTATTCCTTATCTGTGTGTCTCATTATTTTATTAACCTACATAAGGTCATCCCTCAACCTCTTACCTTCCAGTGAAAGAAGTCCCAGCTTATTCAGCGTATTTTTATAACTCAACCCCTCCATTCCTGGCAATATCCTAGCATTTTTTTTTCCAAACCCACTCCAGTTTAATAATAATCTTCCCATACAGGGTAATCAGAGCAGCACATAATCCTCCAGAAGAGGACTCACCAACATAACTTCCCAACTCCTGTACACAAAGACCTGAGCAATGAAGACAAGTGTGCTAAATGCCTTCCTAACCATCCTGTCTAACTGTGATGCAAATTTCAAAGGATGATGTACCTGACACCCTAGGTTTTTCTGTTCTGCAACACTACCCAGACCCCAACCATGAATTATATATGTCCTGCCCTTGTGAAGTGTTGTGTTTTGGTAAATCAAACATTTGTCCAAATAAAATTCAATCTGCCATTCCTCAGCCCATTGCCCCAATTGATCAAGATCTCTCTGAAATCCAGAAAGATACTAGACCATCTCCCTTATTACGTTAGCAAGTAATGATCAATGAAAAGATGTTCTGCTTCATTTGTACAAGGAAGCGGTCAGACCAAATCCCGAATACCGTATGCAGGTTTTGGTCTTCTGTTCATTTATTTAAAGTGGCTCAGAGAAGATTTACGAGATTGAAACCTGGAATAAAAGGATTGTCTGCGGAAGATAGGTTGGGCTGGAAAGAAGGAAAATAATTTGTCAGGAGTTGCTGATTAAACAGGAAAGTAACATGATATGATCCAGCATTTAGGGTGTAGTGAAGTAGAGTCTGTTTGGGTTGAGCTGAGAAACACCAATGGACAGAAAATGACCTTAGTGCTGTATATGGACCCCAAGCTGCACTAATATTAGGGAAGGCATTAGAGCTTGGGCGTCATGATGCAGGTGTACAGCACATTGCCACTTTTAGAATACTGCATTCAGTTATAATATCCCTGCTACAGGAAAGTTGTCAAACTGAAAGGTTTCAGCAAAAAAAAAAGATTTACAAGGCTGGTGCATGGATTGAATGGTTTGAGCGACAGGGACAGGAGGCTGAATAGGCCGGGTCTGATTCCCCGGAATGTCGTAGGCTGAGGCGTGACCTTACAGAGGTTTATAAAATCATGAGTGGCTTGGATGGGATGAATTGGCAATATCAGAGCATGGGTTTAAGTTGAGAGGTGCAAGGTTTAAAAGGGACCTGAGGGACAGTTTTACATGTACACAATGCTGCATTGTATGGAGGAGGTGGTATAATCACAACTCTTAAACAGCATCAGGATTGGTAAATGACTAGCAAAGGGACAGAGGGATACGGGCCAAATGCTGGCAAATGCGACTAAAATAATTTAGGATATCTGGTTCGAACAGACAAGTTGCAGCAATCAGTCTCTTTCCATCCTTTACATCTCTACAGCTCTTGGATCTTAATTTGCAATTCTAAATTATCAGATTGTAATTGGCCATTCGTGCCTTATTCAATGTATTGACATTAATATCCACCATCCACGAAGGGAGGAGATTGATAGTTGGGATGTTGGAGTGGTTTGGGGACCAGAATTCATAATATTCCAGGTCAGATGGATTAGTCTAAGAAATTGTGTTTATAGTTGCGACCCAGTACTTCCTGACAGTGATATTACTCGATCAGAATTAGAATTTGTTAAAAGTATTTGATTTGACTTTGGGAAGAGGCAGGCATTTTTTGCATTGCTAACAGTTCAGTTTGTATAGTGCGCAGAATAGAACAGCACAAAATCAGACCCTTTTAGCAACTGAAGGCACATTCCAAAGAAACAGACGGGGTGGGATGGGTTTGGAGGGAGGGGGTGGTGATTTGCCTTTTTTGCAAGGAAGAGTCATATTTATCGAGGGAACTAGATCTACCGTCTTCAGCGAGTGGTTCCTGCCGGTTGTGCACTGCCTGAGAGGGTGCTTGAAGCCGAATTATTCATAGTCCTCCGGAGAGAGTCGAATGATGAGAGATTTCCAGGGCATTGGGAAGAGCATGGGGTGTGGGACTGGTGAAGTTACCCGGACAGACAGCTGATGCAGACAGTGACAGGCTGAAGCACTTTCCTCTGTGCTGGGTCATTCTCTGAGTGTGCGGTTCTGTACCGATTGTTGCTGCAATCTCACTGACCCGCTGCTAGTTACGGAACTGGGTGACGAGGCTTGTCAGTGACGTCACTCTGCCCTACCTCATCTGATTGGTGCATTTCCCATGATCCATATTCACTACAAAGAGAGTATTATAGAAAAGGTCTTGAAAAAGTACTCGTGTAAACCGACTATCTGTTTGCCCCAGTTAGGAAGCCAAGGAGTATGGGAACAATGCCCAGGTCGCCGGCAGGGGCAATGCGGGGCAAATCCACCCCTGGAGGAGAGGAAGGCACCAGGCCCCTGCAATGACCCCACTCGTGTGCAGGAGGGCCCAGCCCCGCAGGATGGACCCAAGGCCAGCAACGCGACTCTGCAGACTCCGCTCACCCACCCCCGCGACAACCCGGAGTCGATGGAGGAGGTTACAGTTGACCCAGGGGAGTGGACGACGGTCCAGAAGGCGAGCAGGAAGGCGCTCAGGCTGGTCCCAGCACCGCAACCATCAATCGGGAAGAGGCAGCTACAGGGGGGCTAAAGGAGCTCCTCTGACGAATGGGATTCGGAGGAGGCCCGCCTAAATCAGAAGCTGAAGACTTCCCAGGAGAAGGAAATCAGCACCCGGCTTCCAGGTGGCAGGAGGCATCCTGATACTCCTCTGACACCCAGCCACGCGCCGCTGAGGCCCTGGAGGGCCCACCCAGAACCTTCAAGCAGGGAGCAGGAAACAGTGGGCTCCCAGCCTGACCCAGAGTCGGACTCTCCTGCCTCTGTACCCCCGATGGAGGGATGTGACACTGATGGTAGCACGGACAGTTTCCTGAGCCAGGAGAGCGTCCAGCAGTTCGCCTGGGCAGTAGGCATGAAGGGAAAGATGGAGGGGTTTGAACTTGGACTCAGGTAAGGTACTGCGGTCACTGCCCACAATGGGGGTACGAGTGACAAGCATTAATGTGTGCAGCGTCAATTCTACCACACCATGCGTGTCCATGTTGGCCTACCTGACCGTCAAGGCAGACCTCCTGTTTCTGCAGGAGTGCGGGATACTGCACCTCAGCACATACGAGAAACTGTCGGGTGACTGGACCTGTGGGCCTTCGATCTGGTCGGGGGGTAATGACTGTCGCTCCTCGGGCCTGGCTAATCTGCTGCGGGGGAAAATCTTCACCATCTCTCAAGTTCAGGAGGTGCTGGGCGGGCCCCTGCTGCTAGTAGATGTCACCTACAGGAACGTTCCCCTGAGGCTGACCAAAGTGTACGCCCCAGCGATACAGAATGAGTGGTTAGTGATCCTGCAGCGGCTTCCTTCCCTGCTGGTTACGTCCAGGTCGGTCATCCTAGGCGGAGACTTCAACTGCATCATCGAATCAGATGGAAGATTGGGCCTGGGGTCAGCAGGTAGTGGGAGTAAACTGCATGTCACGTCCAGATTCCTGATGGGCACGGTGAAGGACACCAAGCTGCTCGACGTCTTCAGCGCCCCCGCGGACGGAGCGCAGTGGAGGTACACCTGGCCACGGACAGACGGGTCTATCTTCTCAAGGATAGACTTCCTGTTTGTTTCGCGGGCATTTTCGGTCAGGTCCACTGGCGTCGAGGCGGAGTTATTCTCTGACCACTGCCTCTTGCTGTCCAACTGTCGCTCACAGGACGACCAGCTGGCCGGCAAGGGGAGGTGGAAGCTTAGCACGACTCTCTTGACCACAGACAACGTCGAGGAGCTGAAGAGGGAGTACGCCCGTTGGAGAACCGTGAAACCCCTCTTTGAGTCTCCGGGCTCACTGGTGGGAGACAATGAAGCAAAGCACCAAGAGGTTCTTTGCCCTCAAGGGTGTTCAGAAGGCGAGAGAAAGGCGGGGAAAGCAGTCGCGACTCCAGAAAAGGATGCAGAACATGCTTCTTCTGCAGTCAATGGGGGTCGATGTCACGGCGGACGTCCGTGAGTTGAGGGGCCAGCAATCCTGCCTCTTCGCCACGGAAGCCTCCAGGATAATTTTCCGGTCTACGGCCCACTCAGTGGAGCCAGACGAGACGTGCTCGCATTTCTTCTTTCAGAAGGTGCACAAAGAGAGCTCTGTGCTGAGCTGGATGAAGGAGGATGATGGCACAGTGACCTTATCTCGGCCCGAAATTTTGAGGTTCAGCAGATCCTTCTATGCTGGACTGTACGACGCAAAGCCCATGTACAGCACGGCCTCCGAGTCGTTTCTGTCGTCTATCACGGAGGTCTTAAACGATGGCACAAGGGAATGCCTGGACCGGCCAATATCCCGAGATGAGCTGAAAAGAGCCCCGAGGTCCCTTGATAGAAATAAGACTCCCGGCAGCGATGGCTTACCAGTCGAGCTGTATTCCACTCTGTGGGACCTGGTCAGCCAGGACCTGCTGCAGGTGTACAATAGTGCACTTCGGGCAGGGGAAATGTGCAAGTCCATGAGGAAGGGCATTATCACCCTCTTTTCCAAGAGGAAGGGGGAGGGGAAGAAATTAAGAATTGGCATCCCATTTCATTATTGAACGTGGACTACAAAGTCCTGGCCAAGGTCATAGACAACCGGGTCAGATCTGTCCTGGAGTCGGTGATTCACCCTGACCAAACCTGTGTTGTGCCGGGCAGGAAGATCGCTGAGAGCCTAGCGTTCATCAGGGATATGATCACTTACGTGCAGGACAGGAGGGTCACACCTGCCTCGTCAGCCTGGACCAGGAGAAGGCCTTCGACAGGGTCTCTCATGCTTACGTGAGGGACGTCCTCTCCAAATTGGGGTTCGGGAAGGGCATCCACAATTGGATCCAGCTGCTCTACACCAACATCGTTAGCACAGTCTCGATCAATGGGTGGGAATTGGTCAGTTTTCCCATTAGACCTGGAGCCAGGCAGGGCTGCCCGCTCTCTCCTGCCGTGTTTGTGTGCTGTATGGAGCGCTTCCCCGCATCCATCGGGAAGGACGTGAGCCTGAAGGGCATGACTATCCCAGGCAGTGGAGGCCTCCAGGTCAAGACCTCCCTGTACATGGACAACGTCGCCGTCTTCTGCACTGATCGCCGGTCGGTGAGTAGGCTGTTGGACATCTGCGGCCAGTTTGAACTGGCCTCGGGTGCCAAAGCCAACAGGGGTAAGAGCGAGGTCATGTTCTTCGGGTACTGGGACGACCGCTCCTTCATCCCCTTCACCGTCAGGACAGACTACCTGAAGGTGCTGGATGTTTGGTTCAGTGGAGCTGGGGTGTGCACTAAGACTTGTGAGGAGCATGTCACCAAATGAGGCAGAAGCTGGGTAGGTGGATGCTCCAGTCCCTCTCTGTCATGGGTAAGAACCTGGTTGTCAGGTGCGAGGAGCTTTCGGTACTGTTGTATGTGGTGCAGGCCTGGCGTACTGCCTGGACCTGCACTGCTGCGGTCACCGGGGCCATCTTCCACTTCATCTGGGGGTTGAGGTTGGACCAGATCTGCAGGGACACCATGTGCAAAGACCTGGAAAATGGGGGAAAGGGTGTACCGAGCGCCACCCTCGCCCTGATGGCTAACTTTGTGTGCAGCTGCATCAAGCTGTGCGTAGACCCTCAGTACGCAAACACCAAGTGTCACTACTTACTGAGGTTCTACCAGTCCCCAGTGTTGCAAAGGATGGGCCTGGCCTCATTGCCTTTGAAAGCTCTGATTAGTTGGAACGTTCTGTACCACCTGTCCTTCGTGGAGAAATTTTTGAAGGGAAACACCTTTGACCACAAGGCTGTCAGGCAGTGGTCAGCACGTAGTATCCTCAAGACCCTTTGGGAAAAGGAAAGGGTGAATCCCGTCTTGTGGTTCCCCACACAGACTGCCAAAGTCATTTGGCAGAATGCCTCATCGCCAGAACTTTCAAACAAGCACAAGGACATTGCTTGGCTGGTGGTGAGAGGGAATCTGCCAATGAGATCCTTTATGCATGCCCGGAATCTCTGCGCCACCGCACCCTGCCCTCGAGGTGGCTGCGGGGGGGGGGGGGGACGAGACTGTCGATCACCTCCTTCTGGAGTGTGCCTATGCACAGGAGGTCTGGAGGGGGATGCAGTGGTATTTGTCGAGGTTCGTCCCGAGCAGTTCCTTGACACGGGACTCCATGCTCTACGGGCTGTTTCCCGGGACGCACACTCAGATGAACATCAACTGCGCTTGGTGGAACATCAATGCAGTGAAAGGTGCTCTTTGGTCTGCCCGCAACTTGCAGGTCTGCCAGCTGAAAGAACTTCCCCGACCGAGTGTTGCAGGCTGGTGCACTCCAAGTTCCGCGACTATGTGCTGAGGGATGTGCTAACGCTTGGGGCAGCCGCTGCCAAGGCGCGGTGGGGAAAGACCACCATATGAAACCCCTCATCCAGAATAGAAAAAAAGGGCCCTATCCAGTAACTGGGCCCAGCTGGCGCCTTCCGCAACTGGTCCGGGGGCCAACGGGGACTGTGTGGGGTGACGACTGCCGGGGTATTTCCTTTGCTTTGTGTTTTATTTTTTCTTTGTTTTGTTTTTTTACCTTTAGTTGGTGTACGTACCCCCTGGGTAACCCAGAGCGGCGTGTATGACTGGGTAGGTGTATAAATGTTTTATTTTTGTACATTCTATGAATTAAGTATATGTTTTTCAAATAAAAAAGTGACAAAAATTCTGAAAATGAACCTTGCATCTCAGTGAGCAAACTTATGTCCAGTAAAGTGCCTATGCTGAAGGTGAAAGGGGAAAAATATAGAAGGAAACGTGGGGCAACATTTTCATGCAGAGAGTGGTGTGTGGACAGAAAATGCAGTCAGAAGTGATGGGGACAGGTGCATTTACACAGTTAAAGGGAACCAGGGTTGGTAAATGAATAGGAAGGGTTTAGATGGATATCGGCCAAATGATGGAAAATGGGAATAGATCAGATTACATATCTGGTCAGCGTAGGCAAGTTGGACTAAAGGGTCTGTTTCTGTGCTGTGTGAGTTTCTGATTCTATAAGATGGATGGGAAGATATTCTAAAAGGGCATTTCGAATGGGAATCCTCTTCCCCAGAAGTCTGTGGTGCCTTTCTGTTTACATTTATTCAGAGCTACCTTAGTGAAATAGTTAACAGATGTCGTGAAAAAACCAAAGCCTCTCAAGCTGTTTCCTCAAGTTTTGTTAACTAGACAGCTTCGTGCCCCTTGTTCAATCTCTCTTAAAAGAATCCAGAACAAAATAATCTCATACTGTTACAACACTGTCACATGAGTTCGCACATCGAGCTGTTACACAGGAACCTGGGGAAGCCCAATTAGGCACTTGGCCCTGTTGTGCAGCCCCTTGAGTCACTGACATTTGAACAGGAGGAGGTCATTCAGCCCGTACAGTCACTTACATGGGAACAGAGTGAGGTAACTGATGCTCCAGCATGACAAGCAAATGGAGCAGAGGCTGCTCAGATAGTCTGCTTCCCGCTGTTCCTTGTGCGTCCATTGCTTGTGGTACACATGAGGTACCTTAAAGCGGTTTTCTAGCAGTGAGGTGGGAAGCCTATTGTTTTGTGCAAAATCTCAAGGTGGCATCCTCCGAGACGACAGAATTTTGTTCTCTATGAAGATCAGAATCTGGTTGGGATGGTTTTCTGTTTCAGAAGCAAGGTATTATGGATGATGTCGGAATTGTGAACCACATGATGTTCAGCGTAGGGTCGCACATTTACATCTCATCATCCACATTCTCTTTATCAATCATACATTACATATATCGAGTTAACAAACACTCCAATCCTTCTCCATGTCTTATCTCTCAAACCTTCCGCTTTCAGTTTAAATGTGTTGCTTACATCTGGATGTGACATGATTATAAGTGACTAATAAAAATGCAACGGCATGAAGGAGGAACTGGCTAGAGTTAATAGGAATAGAATCTTAGCCAAGAACATGGCGAAGCAGCAATGGAAGACATTTCTGGGGATAATTTGGACACACACGTGAAATATCTGAACTGAAAATTAATTAACACAAACTCCACAGGTTTATCAAAGATGACTTCCCTTTCCTGAATCTAAGTTGATTCTGCCAAGTCATGTCATGATACCCCAAGTGTCTCGATTTCACAGCCCTCATAAAAAATAATCCAATATTTTCCTCATAACAGGCATCAAGTTGCACAAAATTTAGTTTTATTTCGGTTTTCCTCCCACTCCAGTTTTCATTTGGGTTACAACGGCAACTTTCCATTGTGTAGGAACCAGAAATTCCAGAATGTTAAGAATTTTGAAGGGTAATCAATAATTCATTCTCGTAGTTACAAATTTAAATAATATTTGTATAAGTGCATGAACAGGAAACAGTTGGAGGGATATGATCCAAGCCCAGGCAGGTGGGACGAGCATAGTTTGGGATTGTGTTTGAGATGGACTGGTTAGACTAAAGAGCTCTATTCCCACCTCCATGTTTACTCTGGTGCGTACCAGAGCAATGTATCAAAATTCAGTTCAATTCGTTTTGAGTATTTCCTCTTTATTAATACTAATCTCCCACAGTTTCTCATTTTCACAGTCACTCTATCCTGTAGAATTTCTGGAAGATTTTCTGTGTCTTCTTCTGTGGAGACAGAAGCAATGTATCCCACTCAGCAGCAGGTCAGTGGGGGTGAGGTGAAGAGAGATGGCCTCTGTCATCAAGTGACAGAGCACAGCACTTAGAAGATGATGGACATGACAGCCACTCCCACTCGGAGAGTTGTAGAATCTAAATAGTCCAATGAAACTGTCATTTGATGGCCATTCACGGGATATGATGAAACCGCTGGCACAAAGCTGTGATAAATTTGTTTCAGAATCAAACTGGCTTCACACTTTGCAACTGGAATAGGCCCAGGCAGAGATAAGAATAAGTATACAATCAAAAGTGTGGCCCGAAGAGAACTGATGGTTTATTCAGAAACAGCACTGAGGCGGAAGTGAAAACTGAGAATATTATTGGCAATAAAGGAAATACTGTGATATAAATCAGCTCAAGACAAAATGGGCCAATGGTGGTTTTGAACACTTTTCTTCCTCCTCAGATGTTTGCAAGTGGAGGTGAAAAAAACATGGAATAAGAATTGAGTTTGTAATTGAAAGTGAATCCAATCGTTTCCATCTTTGCCAAATACAGAACTTAGAAATTGAGGTGCTGTTCGCAAAGTTTTAAAGAATAAATGACTGGACAGAGATAGAGAGACTGACCAGGAACACCAACAATAGTGAGGATGGGATAGTAACCCGCCTGAATAATCAGCAGTGCAGCTTGGATCGACCCTGTTAACGATGCCAAATTGATTGAAAACCAGTAAAGACGCAAAGATAAACGCCTGTCCGTTGTTGTAACATTCCAATCTCTTACTCGCAGATTCTGGTACATTGTTGTAACATTCCCATGTATTGTTCTGAGATTCCCATCCATTGTTGGAACACTCCAATCCTTTGTTCTCACATTCTGACCCATATTTGGAACATCCCAATCTGCTCTTCACAGAGTCTGATCTCTCCCACTCTCTGAAGCTGCTGATCTCAATCGTGTTGAGGATGACACAGCTACTCTTACGGTAGGATAACGCATTGGAAGAAACCCCTTATTAATAAAAGAGGGAATCCCTCCAGTGACACAGTTAGTATCCTTGGAGACTGACATTAATTCGAGTCACCAAACAATCAGCTACAGTTAAATCATTTCACTCTGACACTTTTAATGTAACATCCCTACCTGTTCTGGGTGGGATGCTGACATTAGTTGCTATTGGTCTTAGTGCCCATTTCCAATTACTCTAACAATGACAGAGATGGAGGAGAAAGGTGATGTTTTCTCTGCACAGGCTCAATGATTCTGCTGTGTTACCCACATGTGATGCCATATGTAACTGTTTACCTAACAGCCAACCGAGAGGTTGTCACTGCACTGAAGCCTTCTCCGCCACAGCTGCCAATCTAAACACTGTCTCTGGTCACAACTGCCTGGAGAAATACAGGAAATGTGGATTTCACTCAACTTTCCTCTCACTGCCCGAATAAGGCAACATTGTATCCTTAACACAGTATATTTAATAATTTGCTTCTGAATATGCAAACTTTTCTTTTTCTTTGCAGTTTATACAGCTTTTCTTTACTGACTTTTGGCCTTAGACCGAAAGTAAATATTATATTTCCAATTGCTTTACTTATTGGGAGTAAAGGGTTAGAGACAATATCTATGCGATTGATTAAGAAACAGTAAGGAAGAAGAGACAGTGGCTGTGCAGACTGGACAAGACTAACGTGATATCGCCCAGTACGCAATTTCTTCTTCATAGACGGAATGAAACAAAATGCAAACAAAACTGAATAAACTTGGCTCAATGAATGGTGAGTGACAATGTAAACAAAACACGATAGTTTGAAATGGATTGGAGGAAAATGATTTATATACACAGTTTAATTAGTGTGTGTGTGTGTGAAGACAGATAAAATTGGTCATATATGCGCAAGACATTCAGAGATATTAATGGAGACATGGTGAACACAATATGATGCAGACGATGTGACCTTGTCTTGTCTGTGTCTTGTTAACATTGCGCTCAAAAGAGAAAACCCATCTCCCCCATTCACACCTTTATTTACTCCCATTATACATCTGCTTCTCCTTCACCACAATTAAAAGCCCATTTGTATTTTGCACTGCGCCCCCACACCCTCTGTTATCTGTCACCCCCCATCCACCGCTGTCAAGTCATTAAGAACAGCATTTTCCAACCCTGTTCAGCTCTGAAGAAGGCTCATGCTGGATTTGAAACTTGTTTCTCTGTCTCCACAGATGCGACGAGACCTGCTGAGTTTCTCCAGAAATGAATTGATACTAACTGAATTTTCAAGAAAACAAAGAACTCTGCATGTTGGAAATCTGAGACAAGAAAAAGAGCTGGAGAAATTGTGAGCTTTGAAAAGGAATCACTGGATCCAACAGCTTAACTCTGTTTTCACTCTCCAGGCACTGCCAGACCTGCTTAGTTTGTTCAGCAATTTGTGTTTTCGGACAAACGTGTGTACAGGTTTATCTTCTCATTGAAGAAAGGATATGGTTGCATTGGAAGCACTCAGAGATGGTTCCCTCAACTGATTCCTTCAGTGAATGTGTTATAAAGCAGAAGTTGACCCCTGTTTGAGAACTACAACTGAAACACCCGGAGAGGAGTGCCTCGCACTATAATCTGCTAAAAACAGTGTGGAAAGTGGTGTAATCTTTTTATTCAGCAACTTTGAACTGTGAAATGAAATATATTCCTGACACTCACATTATGATCAACAAATAGCAATTTATTTATTTAACTGATATCCTGAAAAATATTAACTAAACTATTAATAACCAAAATTAACACCTTCTAATGACTAAGAATTCCCAATCAAAACAAATTCTAATGGCATACTCTTCCAAAAAAAATCAATTCCATTTGTATTAAAAAAATTAAAGAATAGAATTTTGCCTTTCGAACATCCAGCCAGGTGACAACTTCTGAAATGCTCTGTGCCTTCTCTGCCAAATAGTTCTTTCAGGAACGCTCTCTGCGTCGAGTGATCTGTCACAAAATAGTAAGCAGTGGCGCTAGAGGTAACTTTGATTTAGATACTGTTTTTTTCTGAGGCTGAGAGAATTCTGTGAGAGCCAGTGTTTCTATCTTTATACTGAGTGCTGTTAACTTGGGAAGCTGGCAGCTAGTTCTCTTGACTTTGTCCAACTTCCCTCCTCTTTTATACTCTTGCTGACGTATTTTTTTTTCAAGAGGACTATCCCTATGTTGTCAAAGTCATCAGATTCAAATTTACTTTTATTTTTGCTATCAAAGTGCCTGGGTCAAATTAATAGCCTAATTTCAAATCTTGTTGTCTTGATAAGAAAATAAAACTGCTACATGGCCTCCTATCTACTTTGCACTTTCACACAAATGTTTCAATTTAGGCGATCTATGCACCTGTAAACGCACACGCTGCAGCGCAAAGATGTCCATTTTGAAGCTCAAAGCATAGACAAAAAAGCACACAGTCTTTTAAAAGGACCACATACTGTTTTCCCACTCCCACAGCACTTTAATAACACCAATGTTTTACAAACATCAAATTCCAACGGCCTGCTTCCCAGTCCACAAATACTCTGCCTCACTTCTCAACACCAAAAAGGAGCGGATGATGAAATTAACCCAAAACATATTGGAGTTAACAAGATTTTAAGATAGACTTATTTTTGCATAGAATGTGTCCATTCAGCCACACATGCTCCTTGCACAACAATCAGAAGTGACCTTTTAGAGCTGTGTGCCCATGACACAGAAAATGAGATAGACGCGAAAGAAAGGGAAAAAGTTACAATTCTTCACTGGGAACAAAAAGTAGTGAGCAAAATATTGGGATTCAAGGTAAATTGTTGGAATCCACTGCTAAGAAATTAATAACAGGAGATTACCAAAGTTAAAAAAACAACCCGTCACAGTCAGTATGGTTTCAAAAAGGATGAATATTTACTTGAGTTTGAATTATTTGCTTGAGTCCTTTAAAGATGACAGCACAGTGGCTCAGCGTGTACAACTGAAAGCAAGGGGGCTCGTGGAGATGTAATACGTCTTGACTTGCAGAAGACATTGTATAAAGTGCCAGGCAAATGATTAATCCATAAAATAAGAGTGCATGGGCTTAGGAGTAATCGTTTAGCTTTGATAGTGGATTGGTGAACCAACAAAATAGACAGAGACAGAATTGCGGGTTGTTTTCTTGTTGACAAATTTCGTGCTGCCACACAGTTTAGTTCCCAGCCCCAAACTATTTGCAATCTGTGTTAATACCTGTATAATGGGATAGAAAATGCTATAGTCACATTTTAGAAGACACGAAAATGGGTGGAAAAGTAGAATGCTATGAACATGTATGATATGGACAAATGGATTGGGATCAGAGCGGTGAATGGACAAAATGCAGCAGATGAAATTTAACATGGATAAGTATGGTGTTATACATTTCAGCCAGAGGACTAGCAAGGCAACTTATTGTCTAAATGGAGTGGAACTTGAGAGTGTTTCGGTGCAGAGGGATCTGAGCTTCATTGCATATATCACAGAAAACCCACAAAGAAGTCCAGCAGGTAATTAGCAAAGCAAGTGCAATTTCAGCATGTATTTCTTCAAAAAACGAATAGAGTTTATGAAATTTGGGATGTGTTGCTGCAATTATGCAAGTCTTTATTTGTCCTTCAACTGGAGTACTGTGCACAGTTTGGTGCCCTGACTGAATGAGGGATGAAGTTGCATTGGAGGCAGTTAAAATAGGTTCACTAGATTGAATCCAGAAACAAGGAGTTTGCTCATTGAGAGAGATTGATCAGTCCCCATCTGTATTCTCTGGAGTTTAGAGGAATGAGAGGAGATGTCATGATTGAGATTGGAGATGTGGAGTGGATATTTCCTCACCTGGACCAATCTGGAACAAGACGCCACAGTTTTCATTTAAGTCAGAGCGGATTGAAAGTAGGCATGAGGAGAACTTCCTTCTTTTAAAGGATTGTGAATGTGTATCATTCACAACACCAGCATGCAGTCGATGCTGGAACATTGGGTAAATGAAGGATTATGGAGAGCGGGAAGGAAACTGGTATAGAGGCCAAGATGACATCAGCCATGATCGTATTAAATGGTCGAGCAGGGTGGAGGGGCTGAAAGGCTCACTGATGCTCATCGTTCTTATTCAGCCCTTCGAATGTGCCGCAAGGGAATGGGGAGGACTGGTCATCAACTGGAAGCAGGCACTCGGGATAAAACTTGAGCAGCTTGACCCAATAAAACAAGTGGAGACACATTGAGACCAATGTGTTCTCAATGCAATCGAAAATAATGATTTGGAGGAATGGAACAAAAGCGCTGTAACTACATTTGGCGATGACACTAAGATAAACGGGAAATTAAATGATCAAGGCAAGGTGTCTGCAAATGGATATCGACAGGTAAAGTCAATGGATGATAGTTTAGCAGGGGGGATGTCATATGATACATCGCCTGTCACTTTTCTTTCATTTGCCCAGAAGGACATTAATGCACCATTTGCGCTTTTATGACAATTGGTAGCTTTCATAGTTCCCTTCTCTGAGAGTTGAAACACCCAAATTTAGCTCAATTTCACAACCTGTTCTATCATTGGGAATATGCTAAAGTGTATGAAAGTTGGAATAGCAGAGAACTTAGAAATGCATGATAGAATCAAGCAAAGTCAACGAAGTTTCCTGAAGGGGAACTCATCGCTGACAAGTTAGTTAAAATATTTTCAGGTGGAAACAAGCAAGGTGGAGGAGGCGATGGCCCAGTGGTATTATAGCTGGACTGATCATCCAGAAAACTCAGTAATGTTCTGGGGAGTCAGGGCTGAATCCGGCCATGGTAGTTGGTGGAATTTGAAGAGAATAAGTCAGTGGAATTAAGAATCTAATGATGACATTGAACCCATTGTCGAATGTCAGAAAAAACCACCTTTCTCACGAATGTCCTTCAGGGAAGGAAACTGATGTCCTTACCCGGTCTGACCTACACGTGCCTCCAGATCCACAGCATTGTGGTTGACTCTTACCTGCCCTCTGGGCAATTAGGGATTGGTACTAAATGCTGCCTGGCTAGTGCTGCACTCATTCTGTTAATGAATTAAATACATCAGGGATGGGAGTTACCTGGATGTTCTGCTTCAGTAGGCAGACAGACATTCAGTTAAATTGCTCAATTTCATTCAGTTTTCAGGAACAAAAACGTGTGACCATGACTGAGACAGTTAGCTGAAATGAAAGGGAGTGCTGATGGACCTCAGCGCTTTAGCTTGTCGAAAAGGCTCGAGATTCTTGCTCCCTCTATTGATGAGGATGGGAGCATGAGGGAGGATGAGCAAACTGATTACAGCACTTTGGTACGGGGGTCATTTGCGGGGGAGGGGAATAAAAGAAGAACGGCTGTAATTGAGGATAGTATCGTCAGGTAGATAGACACTCTTCTCTGTTGCCAGAAAAGGGAGTCCAAAAGGCTGTGTGGCCTATGTGGTACCTGTGATCAGGATATTTCATCTGTATTGCAGAGGAACTTGGAGTGGGATTGAAACAATTATATTATCAGCATAGATACAAAAGAAGAATGAGATTCTGCTGGAGTAATATGTGCAGCTCAGGGCTAAATTAAAGAGTAAAACCAAAAAGCTAATGACCTCTGAATTACTACCTGCTCCATAAGCAGGCAGGAACAAGGTCAGCAAGGTTAAAGGGTAGATGCATGACTGAGATTTGTGTGGGAGACATGTGCTCAAATTCATTGGACATTGACATCAGCACTGAGGAAGTACGAAGCTGTTGGGGCAGACTCCACCTGAATCATCCAGGGATCAAACCCTGGCGAATGACTTAGCCAGGGTCTGCGGTTAGGACATTAAATTACAATCACGGTGGGATGGTTTCAGTTACATGAAAAATTATGCTAAAGCCGTGGGATCAACTCAGGTTAGAGTTTCCACAACAGGGAACGGGACAAAACGAATGGTAATGGTCAGAATCTAACTTCAGGCAGAGCAGATAAGGGGAAACTGTGAGAACAGAGTCAAGCAATGCAGGACTGAGGGTGCGATACTGAAATACACACAGTGCATGAAGTCAGGTAAGGAGCTTGTAGCACAGATTGAGATTGACAGGTACAATGTTGTGGGTTTCGCAGAGATGACTGCCAGGGCATCAAGCCTGGGAACTAAATATCCCAGAATACACGTCCTACAAAAAGACCAACAAATGGGAAGAGGGGCTGATGTTGCCTTTTCACTTGAGATGTTAACGTGATAACATCCCATTGATTT
Organism: Stegostoma tigrinum; assembly: GCF_030684315.1. NCBI lineage: Eukaryota > Metazoa > Chordata > Chondrichthyes > Orectolobiformes > Stegostomatidae > Stegostoma > Stegostoma tigrinum. The sequence continues at coordinate 92,598,283 of NC_081363.1, forward strand.
CTGTGCTTCTATAAATTAAAGTCTTTTATCTGCATTTGATTCCGATGCAGAGATTTTACTTTATAGAAGGAAACTCTTATCTACTTACACATAGGTATGCAAGCACTGCCCTGAAGCTTTCTGCCCAGCTAGGAATTCAGGGTAAAGCTTTTGTAACTCCTTCTCTTCTCACACATCGGTACGCAGACACTGACTTAAGCTTCCTGACTGAATTAAAATTAGAATCAAACTGTTTCAAATAGGGTTAGTTGGGGAAAATTTGTAAAGGTGTGAAACTTCTAAACCATGTAACTTCTGTCGCTGACAAAGGGGCCAGGGCACTGACGTTGTTCTAGCCAGATACACTGGCAACTTGAAATCAGAATCTGTCCCAGACAACAACTCGAAATCGCCTCTTGCCATTAGCAACTACTTCACTAGCAATCGATACTATGTTCTGGTCTTTTATGTTCTTGCTGCAATACTTGTTTGGTATCCTGTCTTTGTCTGCTGTAGTAACTGTTTCATGAATCGTGTTTTTTGGAAATTGTGAAGTTGTTTTCTGTATCATGTCTTCTGTAAAGTATAAAAAGCGGGGACTGTCTGCTGCTTGGGAGAATTAATTGTGAGACTGTGCACGCTGTGCCGGGTTGAGTACAGTGATTCTCCACAGCTTGTACTTGCTTGGTAATAAAAAGATTTGTGTTTTTCTAAACAGTTCAGTGTCTTGTTATTGCAGCAAGTCCGTGAGGGTCTCCGAAAACGAACTTGACACAGTAAGGCAAAGAAGTAAATTGAGAGCAAAGGAGGAGATGGAGTCACAATGTGTAGAATCCATGTGGATCGAGTTAAAGAACCAAAAAGTGAAAGACAGCCTGACAGATCTTGTGCACAGGCCGTCCAGCAATCTTTGGGATGTGGGGAAGATAACATCAGGGGAGAGTAAAGGCATTTAGGAAAGGCGCTATTGCAATAATCATGAGGGACATCAATATGCAGATAGACTGGGAAATTTAGGTTGGCAGCGGACCTCCAGAAGAAGGATTGGTGAAATATATCGGAGATTTTTATGGGGCAGCATGAGATAGAGCCCGATAAGGAAGAGTCAGTTTTGAATTTTCTGATGTGAATTGAGGTAAATTCCATCAGAGAGGTCGAGGTGAAGGAGCCTCCCAGGAGGCAGTGACCACAATAGAATACAGCTCACCATGCAGATTTGTCAGGTTCGTTTTCGAAGCCGGTGAGTCACTGTTTTTCAAACTTTAAAAAAGCTTACCTCGTGAATAGGCGGAGGGACGCTGAGCAGGATCCGACACGGGATTGGTGAGTGAGTGAGATAATATATTTGTGTGGTTGAAACCTGGACGAAATTCAAGGTTTTATGGGCTGGAGGAAGTTACAGAATGAGAGTGTGGGGCGAGACACATTACAGAGATAGTGAGGCCTATGCATAGTGGAGCAGGTTACAGAGATTGTTTTCTTCATTCATTCACAGTATATGCGGACAGGTGTAGCAGCTGGAGATTAGAGAGATAGGTAGGACTGGAGGAGGTGAAAGAGATTGGTAGAGAGCTGGGGAGGGGGACTGTTGTGGGGAGGTGAGAGAGATAGGGACTGAGGATAGGTCTGGTTGGGTTAGCGAGATAGGAGGGCGAGTGGGACTGAAGGATGCCAAAGAGGTAGGAAGGGTGAATGTGGTCAGAGGACGTTAGAGAGATGAGGAGGGCAAAGGGGCTGGAAAATGTCACAGAAAGGGAGGGCGACTGGGACTGGAGAAGGCTGGAGAGATAGGGAAGAATGCAGAAGGAGATGGATGTGGCAGCTGGCAGTGTTGGCAAGGAAAGTTGGAGGCACAGCTGGACAGTTTAAAAACACAGAATTGCACATACATAGAGAACAAATTGTAGAAATCTGTGCCATTGACAAGGAACTGGGAGCGAGTTTTGAGAAGATTTGCAGCTCAGGTTGAGGTTCTGGATGTGAGTTTGCTCGCTGAGCTGGAAGGTTAGTTTTCAGACGTTTCGTCACCATTCTAGGTAACATCATCAGTGAGCCTCCGACGAAGTGCTGGTGTTATGTCCCGCTTTATGTTTATCTGGTTAGGTTTCCTTGGGTTGGTGATGTCATTTCCTGTTCTTTTTCTCAGGGGATGGTAGATTGGCTCCAAATCAATGTGTTTGTTGATGGAGTTCTGGTTGGAAGGCCATGCTTCTAGGAATTCTCGTGTATGTCTCTGTTTGGCTTGTCCGAGGATGGATGTGTTGTCCCAATCAAAGTGGTGTCCTTCCTTATCTGTATGTAAGGATACGAGTGATAGTGGGTCATGTCGTTTTGTGGCTAGTTGATGTTCATGTATCCTGGTGACTAGCTTTCTGCCAGTTTGTCCAATGTAGTGTTTGTCACAGTTCTTGCAAGGTATTTTGTAGATGACGTTTGTTTTATTTGTTGTCTGCATAGGGTCTTTTAAGTTCATTAGCTGCTGTTTTAGTGTGTTGGTGGGTTTGTGGGCTATCCTGATGCCAAGAGGTCCGAGTAGTCTGGCAGTCATTTCGGAAATGTATTTGATGTAGGGGACAGTGGTTATGGTTATAACCATGAGGAGTAGTGAACCATCATCAGTAGCAGAATCATACTCTGCACGACTCGTACAATCTGCAAACTCATGGCCCTGCACGTTTCCCACTCTACAGTTCTCATCAAGCCAGGAATCCATCCTGGTCAATGAAGAGTTCAGAAGGACGTGCCAGGAGCAACAGCAGCCAGATCTGAGCATGAGGTGACAACCGGGAAGAAGCTCTTATTGTCTTCAGCTGCCGAGCAGAATGACTTGCAATGCCAAACAGCATAAGCAGCAAATGATGGACCAACCTCTCCCCTGCAGAATGGGCAGCCCTCTGCTCCCTCCGCTCCAACCCAAACCGCACCATCAAACCCGCAGACAAGGGCGGTGCAGTGGTAGTATGGCGCACTGACCTCTACATCGCCGAGGCCAGACGCCAACTCTCCGACACCACCTCCTATCGCCCCCTCGATCATGACCCCACACCTGAGCACCAAACCATCATCTCCAACACCATTCATGACCTCATCACCTCAGGGGACCTCCCACCCACAGCCTCCAACCTCATTGTTCCCGAACCCCACACGGCCTGTTTCTATCTCCTTCCCAAAATCCACAAACCTGCCTGCCCTGGTCGACCAATTTTCTCAGCCTGCTCCTGCCCCACCGAACACATCTCCACCTATCTGGACTCCATTTTCTCCCCTTTGGTCCAGGAACTCCCCACCTACGTCCGTGACACCACCCATGCCCTCCAGCTCCTCCGGGACTTCCAATTCCCTGACCCCCAACACCTCATTTTCACCATGGACGTCCAGCCCCAATACACCTGCATTCCGCATGCAGATGGCCTCAAGGCTCTCCGCTTCTTCCTGTCCCGCAGGCCCGACCAGTCCCCCTCCACCGACACCCTCATCCGCCTAGCCGAACTCGTCCTCACCCTCAACAACTTCTCTTTTGACTCCTCCCACTTCCTACAGACTAAGGGGTTGGCCATGGGCACCCGCATGGGACCCAGCTATGCCTGCCTCTTTGTAGGTTACGTGGAACAGTCCCTCGTCCGCACCTACACAGGCCCCAAAACCCACCGCTTCCTCCAGTACATTGATGACTGTATCGGCGCCGACTCTTGCTCCCCAGAGGATCTCAAACAGTTCATCCACTTCACCAACACCTTGCACCCCAACCTTCAGTTCACCTGGGCCATCTCCAGCACATCGCTCACCTTCCTGGACCTCTCAGTCTCCATCTCAGGCAACCAGCTTGTAACTGATGTCCATTTCAAGCCCACCGACTCCCACAGCCGCCTAGAATACACTTCCTCCCACCCACCCTCCTGCAAAAACTCCATCCCCTATTCCCAATTCCTCTGCCTCCGCCGCATCTGCTCCCACGACAAGACATTCCGCTCCCGCACGTCCCAGATGTCCAAGTTCTTCAAGAACTGCAACTTACCCCCCACAGTGATCGAGAACGCCCTCAACCGCGTCTCCCGTATTTCCCGCCACATGTCCCTCACACCCCGCCCCCGCCACAACCGCCCAAAGAGGATCCCCCTCGTTCTCACACACCACCCCACCAACCTCCGGATACAACGCATCATCCTCCGACACTTCCGCCATCTACAATCCGACCCCACCACCCAAGACATTTTTCCATCCCCACCCCTGTCGGCTTTCTGGAGAGACCACTCTCTCCGTGACTCATTTGTTCGCTCCACACTGCCCTCCAACCCTACCACACCCGGCACCTTCCCCTGCAACCGCAGGAAATGCTACACTTGCCCCCACACCTCCTCCCTCACCCCTATCCCAGGCCCCAAGGTGACTTTCCACATTAAGCAGAGGTTCACCTGCACATCTGCCAATGTGGTCTACTGCATCCAGTATACCCGGTGTGGCTTCCTCTGCATTGGGGAAACCAAGCGGAGGCTTGGAGACCGCTTTGTAGAACACCTCCGCTCAGTTTGCAACAAACCACTGCACCTCCCAGTCGCAAACCATTTCTACTCCCCCTCCCATTCTTTAGATGACATGTCCATCATGGGCCTCCTGCAGTGCCACAATGATGCCACCAGAAGGTTGCAGGAACAGCAACTCATATTCTGCATGGGAACCCTGCAGCCTAATGGTATCAATGTGGACTTCACCAATTTCAAAATCTCCCATTCCCCAACTGCATCCCTAAACCAGCCCAGTTCGTCCCCTCTCCCCACTGCACCACACAACCAGCCCAGCTCTTCCCCTCCACGCACTGCATCCCAAAACCAGTCCAACCTGTCTCCGCCTCCCTAACCTGTTCTTCCTCTCACCCATCCCTTCCTCTCACCCCAAGCCGCACCCCCATCTACCTACTAACCTCATCCCACCTCTTTGACCTGTCCGTCTTCCCTGGACTGACCTATCCCTTCCCTACCTCCCCACCTATACTCTCTCCACCTATCTTCTTTTCTCTCCTTCTTCGGTCCGCCTCCCTCTCTATCCCTATTTATTCCAGAACCCTCACCCCATCCCCCTCTCTGATGAAGGGTCCAGGCCCGAAACGTCAGCTTTTGTGCTCCTGAGATGCTGCTTGACCTGCTGTGTTCATCCAGCCTCACATTTTGTTGTCAAATGATGGACAGTGCTGAGTGATCTCACAACCACTGAACCAGACCTAAACTCTGCAGACCCGCACATTTAGTTGTAAGCGATAGTGGACAATGAAAGAAACCATTGAAGCGGGAGGCTGATCTCCAACAACTGAATCCTCAGTTCTGGGGGAGCCCAGCACATCAGGGCAAAAATTAAAGCTGAAGCATTTGGCACAATCTTAAACCAGAAAAGCCAAGCAGATATTACATTTCGGCCTCCTGCAGTGGTCCCCAGCATCACAGATCACATTTTTTAGACGAATTGATTCCCTCCACGCTGTATCAAGAATTTTTTGGAGACACTGAAATCTGCGATGGCTGTGGGCCCTGGTAACACCTGACCCGAGAAATTACCCCATCCTTCACCAAGCTGTTCCAGTCCATGAAGAGCACTGCTATCTAGCAACAATGTGATTAATTGTTCAAAAATGTACTCGACATAAAATCAGGGCAATTTCCTTGCAGACAGTCACTGACATGTCAGTGTACAGTCCACCATGTAAATCTGATTGACAAAAAAACACAAAAAAATTGTAAGCAATAATATGCTCAATTTGCAATAACCTGCTCAGTGACATTCAGCCAGTGTTCTGTCAGGGTAACTCAGCTCCTGATCACATTCCAAGCTTGGTTCAAAACAGCTGCACTCCAGAAAGGATGTGAGTGTAATTATTTTTAATATCAAGGCACCAGTTGACAGACTGTGACAATAGAAGCCCAATTAAAATGAGTGTTAATCAGAATTTGGATGAAACTTTCTTGCTGCTTGGAGTAAATCACCAGCAAAAAAAAAAAGGTTTTTGTTATTAGTATCAGTCATGTAAAATCCAAGACATCACTGCAATTTTTCCTTGGGAGACAATAGTATGCGAGGCTCAAACAGCTTCAGTTGCTTCAATGACCTTCCTTCCCTCATAGGGACAACATGGGAATATTTACTGAATATATGTCTCCCCAGAGACTGAAACAGCCCAGTTTCAAATGTAACACAACCTGTAAAATATTCAGGCTTGGCCCAACAAGTGAGAAATAACAGTGGGGCTATACAAAAGCCAGGCAAATAGAATAGTTAATAATCAGACTACTCCCTGAATAATCACATAAATTACCACCACGACATTCCCAGCAGAATGTTTATCATCCTGGGGGAATTACCATTGGCCGGCAACTGCATTGAATGAGTAATATACATAAATGTGACTTCAAGAGCAAGTCAGGGACTAGGAATGCACAGTATGTAACTCACCTCTTGACTCCTGTCTTAAAGATAGTGGGCGGGCTTTGGGAAAACCAAAGTATGTTCTCCAGAATATACTCCAGAAATAACCAGGAAAAAGCTCATTTGATTACTGTCACATTCAGAAACATTCGTCCCCTACACCAGTTATTCTTCAGAGTCTCAATATCTAGAATCTAAAAGGTACACTGCAGAAATTCACCAAGGCTTATGAGAGAACACCTTCCAAAACATCTCAATGGACAAAGGCAGCAGGTACATGCAAAAAGGGCAGTCTGTCAACTCTCTCCTTCATACGGCTAGATGTGATGTGCAATCATGACTGAACTACAATTCTCAAGCTCTTCAGATCACAGAATAGTCCAGATCCAACTGCAGCAAGAATTAAACAACTGATAGGCTTTAGCTGACAAGTGCCAAGTAACATTTGCACCACAAAACTGCCAGCAATATGCATCTCCTACGAGACAGACTCTCACCCTTGACCCTCAACAACATTGTCATCACTAAAGCACCCACTAACAACATTTTCAGGTTAATCATTGACCAGAAACGGAGCTGAAATTGCACTTGCCCTTTTTGCTGTTTGTTGTCCTGTGTCTGAAATGTGCTTTTACTTTTAGAACCTTGATATTAGGGTGCATTAAGTCTTGTAGATTTCCTCCATCACAAGTGCACGGTAGCTGCAGCATGGACCATCCACAAGATGTAATGCACATTCCACAAATGCATGAATATAGTTCCCTTATAGCTCAACTAGGAAAGTTACCAATGAGAAAATGATGGTAAGCTGCCTCCTTGAACCAACGCATTCCACCAGCTCTGAGCTGACTCACAAAGTACTTACGGGATGAATTGCAGAATTTTGACCCAGTGACCATGAGAGAACAGTGACATATTTCCCAGTCAAGATGGCGAGTGGCTTTGAAAAAAAAAATCCTTGCAGGCTGTGACATTACCATGTATCCACTGACCTTTTCCTTCTTGCTGGAAGTGGCCATGTGTTTGGAATGTGCTGAGGATGTTTAGTGAGTTTTTGCAGGCATTCTTGCAGCTCATTCATACTGTTTCTGCTGACCATCAGAGCTGGATGGAATGGACGCTTGTGGATCTGGTGCCAATTCAAGTGTTGGCTTCGTCTTGGATGATGTTGAGCTTCTTGAGTATTGTTGGTGCTGCACCTGTCCAGGAAGGTGGGAAATATTCCATCAGTCCCCTGACTTTTGCTTTGTGGGAACGGACAAGATTTGGGAAGTCAAAAGGTATGTTACTCACTGCAGTATTCCCAGCCACTGACCTGCTCTTGTAACCACTGTGTCAATGGTTAACCCCCCCCGCCCCCGCCATGTTTATAGTCGGGCATTCAATGATGTTAACACCATTGAACACCAAGGGCTGGTGGTTATATTGATGCTTTTAGGTGATTGTCAATGACTGGCATTTGGGTAGCGTGAATAGTCTTTGCCACTTGCCAGCTTAAGTTTGGTTATCGTGCAGCTCCTTTTGTATTTAAATGGCAGAGCAGAGATAAGGAACAGAATGTCCTACCGGTGTTCCCAATTCTTACTATCTTATGGGAATCAAGGAGAAACTCTCCATTGATTTGAGACTTAGCTGGCCCACAGGAAATAGGATTGCAGTTATTGCAAGTGAGTTAGTTTCAGCTTCAGGACTGCTCTGCAGGATGATCCTCAGGGGTTCTTCCTGTGCCTGAACCTCTTTACCTGCTTCATCAGTGACCTTCCCTCCATCGTAGGGAGTGGGGTGTTAACTGATGATGGCACCATGTCCATAAGCATTTAGAACTCATCAGATACTGAAGCTGTCCATTCCCCAATGCAGTAACATCTGGGAAATGTGTGGGCTTAGGCTAACATGTGGCACCAACATTTGCAAAACACAAATATCAGACAATGACCATCATGAACATGGTGAATCGTACTGTCACCATTTGACATCTCATGGCATTGCCATTGCTGCATTCTTTATTTTTCTTTCAAGACCATATAACTGCACTGGTTACAGCAGCAGAACAGAAGCAAGGAATCCGGCAGCTTGTAATTTTTCTCGTGTCTCATCAATAACCTGCTCAGTGACGACCAGTTTGTGTTCCACCAGGAACACTCAGCTGCTGACCTCATTTCAGCCATGGTTCGACATGCACAAAAGAGATGAATTCCTAAGCGAAGGTGAGAGTTATGGCTGTTGACATCAAGGATACATTTGGCTGAGATTAGCATCAAGGAGCCCCAGAAAAATTGGAATCAATGAGTATTGTGGAAAACTCTTTGGTGGTTGGAGTAATATATGATACATAGAAAGACAACCTCAGCTCCAGGACATCTCTGCATCTTAGGTCAGAAGTGCGGATGTTTGCCAATGATTGCACAATGTTCAGCACCATGAGTGACTCCTCAGACACTGTCGCAGTCTGTATCCAAATACAACATGATCTGGATAATATTAAGGCTTGGGCTGACAAGCGGCAGTAATATTTGTGCCACATTACAAACAGGCTATGACAACCACCAAAAAGGGAATCTAACGACCACCCCCCAACACTCAATAGTGTTCACATCATTGAATCTCTCAACATCAAAATCCTGGGAGTTGCCATTGAGCAGACACTCACCTGGACACCCCACATGAATGCAGTGCCTAAAAGTGTAGGTCAGAGTTTAGTAATACTGTGGGGAGTACTCACTTCCTGACTCCCCAGAGATTGGACACCATTTGCAAGGTACAAGTGTGGAGTGTGATGGAAGAGTCCTCACATTATATTCCAAATGGCAAATTATTCCTCATTGACTTTACCTTACCATATCCATTTCCAGAATCCATCTTCTATCGATGGCCAAATTTCCTGCTTATCTTCATGTCATCGCCCAACGTAGTTTCGGTCCATTTGTTCCCCTCCTCCAAGTTATCGATTTAGGTTGTAAATTATTGATGACTCAGCACTGGTCTCTATGTGAATACGCGGGTTACCTTCTGTCAAACTGATCCGGACTGATTTTTTTCCTGAGTGTCTACTTTCTGTTTGAAAAACAGGTTGCATTGACATCTTACATGCCTCAATATAATCTCCTCTCATTGTTCTAAACTCCAGACAGTGCAGACCTGAATTGCTCAATCTCTCTTCATAACAAACTCCTTATTTCTGGAATCAATATCATTAAACTAATCTGAACGGCTTCCTATGCAACTACATCTCTTCTCAAGTCAGGGCGCCATAACTGTACAAGATACTCCAACTACAGACTCACTAATGTCTTCCATAGTTGCAGTCTCACTCTGCTACATTTATACTCTATTCTTTTAGAAATAAATGCTGAAATTGCACTTGTCTTCCTCTCTACCTGCTGTACCTGAGTATGAATCTCTCTGATATTCTCAAGGAAACCCAAATCGCTCTGCCCTTAATCACTCTGAAGTTTCTTGACATTGAGATAATAAATTGGTTTTGTACTATGCTGAGCAAAATAATGGGTAATCCCATACTTGTCCACATTAAGTCTAACTGCAAAATGTTGGCCCAATCACTGAAACTATCCATTTCCATTTGTTAATCTTTACAGCTTCATTGCAAATCAATTTTCCACCCATTTTAATGTCAGCTGAAGATTTGGTGATAGTATCTTCTGTCCTTTCAATCAAGTAATGCAACAGATTGCAAGCAGGTGGGGCCTGAGCACTGAACTCTGTTACACCTCAAAATTTCCAATCATTAACCTACACTTCCTTCTGCCACCTCACTGCATGTAGTCGGTTCACCAGTTTTCTATTCAAGTGAACAAATTACTCCAACCCACACGCTCCTACTTCACAGATTAAACATTTGTCCGTCACGTTATCCAATACCTTCTGGAAGTCCAACTATGTAACATGGTCATAATCCCCATTATCCACATTGCCTGTCACAGTGTTAAAGCACTCAATCAAATAATTCAACATAATTTATTCTCCATGAAGCCATGCTGACTCTGATGGATTGTGGTTTGACTCTGCAAATCTGCTGTTTTTAACTCCTAGATAATGAAATTTAATACATTACCTTCAATCTCAACAGCCTACTCACTAGTTTTAATTCCTTCGTGAACATAGTTATTCGAAGTTCTTCTCTTTCTACGACCTCTATGGTCACTTCCCAATTCCTGTGTGACAGGCACAAGGCTGTAAAAGGTCTGCTCTGATTGCTGGGTAAGGAGCATGAATGGCTGAATGGTCTCATTCAGTACCTAGTTTATAACTAGATGGGATGAATGTCCTCCAGGTGTTCTTACATTATGGTCTAGGTGGCCAGAATGCCTTATCATTGTTCCTGAATAAGACACAAGGTATGAATGTCCTCCTCCTGTTGATCTGTAAGTGGCTTGTGGGGATATGGAGCCCTCCTGTTGCTGTGTTGTTCAAGCGCCTGAAGGATCTCCTCATATTCCTCCATCACAGCATTGACATGCTGAACGGTCCCCTCCCCCATCCCTGAGTGATTGTTCTTCTCCTGCTCCCATCCAACAGGGACGTGGCTTAATTCATTGATGCTTTCCCATTTAGATTTCAAATTGTTTTGTGTACTTCTCAGTTCCTGTGCATCAGGCTTGATGGACTGAATGGCCTGCTCTTATTCCAGTGCATCAAACTCCAATCATTTTGCAGCCTCTTCCTTTTCTTAGATCACAGTGGCATGGAGGCTGAATGGACCGATACTGTTGCTTTGCAATGAGATAATAGTATATCCATGACCTACTCCAAGTACTGTGAGATAGGATGGAAGGAATTATTGCCCTCCTGCTGTAACTGTATATCAGGTTCCAGGGCCTGAATAGCCTCGACTTGTTCTTGTGTGACTGGGTTGATGGCTTGAGTATAGTTTTCGATTCATGTATAACAGGCTGGAGAAGCAGATCGAATTCCTCCATTTGCTGTGGAATTGGCTTCTGTTTCTGAATCCATCTATATAAAAATAAGTTCATCTTTCATTCTTGTAAATTCCATGCACATCAGATAAACCTGATCTTCCTTTCCTTAGAAGTCAATACATTAATTGCTTCCAATTCAACACTATCCTTTCTTCATTGAGGAGACTCAGTCTGTACACACTACTCCAGATGTGCTCTCACTAAGATCCTGTGAAGAGGCAGTAACACTTTTCTAGTCTGCTGTAAGTTTCCCACCCAGGGTTGAGTCATGTCAACTGTCTGGAGGAACGCACAACATCGTTGAAAATTGATTGCCCCTCTCTACTCCAACAGCATAATATAAAATCTGGTGAAAATAGCACAAGAAGGTTTGGGAAGAACTGATTAGATGTGGCAAAATGATTGCAATATCAAAATAGATCTCACCAAATACCTCATCTGAATCTCCCCAGAGCCCACGTTGCTCAGATTCCACAGAATCTGGTAAGTTGGAGCTTAAGACCAGCAAGGAGAAGCAAACATTCATAGGAATTATGTTTCAATATCAAAACTGCAATAAAAATGTTGAGCAGATTAGAAAGCAGGAAATTAGATGGACATGTTTGTGGGTACTGCAATAATAATGCATTAAATTCAAGTTCTGTCTCAACTACTTAAGCTTACTCTGGGAAAAATGAATTTCACGAGTGTGTATGAGGATGGTTCACTTCAACAGTATGTTGTGCATAGAATTAGATATCGGGCTGTTTTGGAATTGGTGCTGTATGATCTGAACACCAAATTGAATATCTTGCTGTAAAGGAGGTGTTGGGAATAGTCAGCATAATATATTCAATTTTACATGACGCCTGAACGGGAAACACTTTTTGCCTTTTTGAACCTGTGGTTACAAATCTGAGTCAGGCTAACCGTGAAGGTCTATGGGGCATTTGGCTTCAGTGAATTGCAAAAGTACATGCAAAAGATTCAATGCAAGACAGACAATGTATGTTATTTATGGAAACACTATAAGGTGTCTCATGTACATATATCCCTCAAAGTGCCTTCAGCAATAGAGGAAGGTGGTTCATCGATGTTAACAAAAATGTTAAAGATTACATTAGATTAAAGGAAGTGGCTTATAAAAATGCCAGATATTTTGTAAGTAATGGATTCACAGAAATTTAGGGCAAGAAAATTAAGAGCAAGAAGTTGGCAAGAAAATTTAAAACAATTATTTGATTTATTGCGTCACACTTCACTAAGTACAGGGAAAAGTTCTGTTTTGCATGCAGCACAAGCAGATCGTAACATACATGGAGGTACGAATCATAGGGTGTTTATACAGCGTGACACATGCAAGGTTATGGCAGGAGGTGTACAAAAACAAGATCAATACAAGACTTGGAATTAAAGAAGCCCATTCAGCAGTCTAATAACAATGGGGAAGTAGCCGTTCTTGAACCTGTTGTAATTGTATTTAAACTTCTGTATCTTCAGCCTGATGAAAGTGGTTGAAAGAGATTATAACCAGTGTGGGATGGACCTTTGATAATTTTAGTTGCCTTTCTACAGCAGCGAAAAGTGGAGGTAGAGTCCTATGAATGGGAGGTTGGCTTGCGTGATAAGTCTGGGCTGCATTCCCAATTTTCTGGAGCTTTTTATGGTGCTTGACAGAGCAGTTGCAAGAACGCAAATGAACAAGAAACACAAAGGCTGCTTAAAAACCTTATTTCGATATTTGAAAAGAAAACAAATGCAAGGCCAAATGTGGAACAATAAATGCACAGACAGTATAATTTATTGTAGAGAAATAAGAAATAGAAATTAAAGGGAAACTAACCAGTTATTTCATGTCTGTCTTCATGGAGGACGATCCAGAAAATCGCCCATAAATGCCAAGTGACCATTGGACTCATGTAACTAAAGAGGAAGATCATTCATATCAGTTACCAGGTAGTACTTGGAAATGTAACTGGAGTGAGCATTGATAAATCTGATGGACCGAATGTACTTCATACTGGAATTCTGCAGTGAGCAGTAATCGAAATATTGATTGCTTTGGGGATTACTGTGTTATGTTCCTGTACTTTCTGAAAAGGCAGAAAGCCATTCTGAATAATGGAACGTTACGAATGCAATCCAATGATTAAAGAAGGGATGAAGAGGGAGAGTGACAACTGCCGACCAGTTCTCTTCTCATTCACACTTGGGAATCTATTGGAATTTACCATAAAGGATCTGACATTGGATATTTGGAAAATAATTTGAAAATTGGAAAGAAAAGGCATGCATTTACAAAAGATAAATCATAATTGACCATAATTGTTCAAAGGTATTTCTTGTCAACATAGACAGTGGAGTGCCTGTGGGTGAGGTATAGTTGGATATTCAGGAGGAATGTTTTACAAACTTATGCAGTGAGTTAGTGAGTAAAATTAAATGAAAGGGTATTGGGAATAACATGGCCAAATGGAAAAGTAAAAGCGAGTTTTAATTTCATTTTAAATGAATTGCAATAAGGAAGTACGCACATCCTGGAGCAGATGCAGAGAGTGTTGGTGAGGCTGTATCTGGAGTATTGTTTACAGTTTTTTTGTCAAAATCTAAGGAAGAATATAATGATGACAGACTAATTGCAATGAACTTTCTCCAGATTAATCCCTTAGATGCCAAGATTTTCTGATGAGAAAACTCATTCTGTGTTCTCTACTGTTTCAAAGAATGAGTGGGCATCTCATTGAAATTTAGAACATTCGCACACAGGGGACTGATTAACACAGGGGCATGCAAAAATGCTCACAGGCAGGTTTGGGAGGTGTGCTGGCAGGAAAGTTTGGGAGAAACCCAAGTTATTATACAAGTTGCACCAAACAGAAGAAAAGAAAATGACTAGGGAACAATTTGGTCCTTTTAGAAACAAAAGAGAAAAGCTATGCGTGAAACTGGAAAACATTGGAAAATTCTTATATGAGTGTTTCATAGATTTTTTTTCATTGGGAGAAGGATGATGCAAGTGCAGCATCAGAGAAGATGATTTCTGAAGCGGACTCTTGAGCTGAGTGCTATATAATGCAAGCAGGAATCAATGATTTTAGCTGGTATAAAATAGGAATTTATCTCGGGCAATTTTATCAGGGGTTGTCAGCCTGACAGAATCATATTTTTTTTTCCACAAATTACATTGATTTTTTTTTTGAGGACACTGTTTCCATGGTTTTTCATCAAGACATTTCACAAAGCCCCACATGGGAAACTGATAAAGAGAGTAAAATGGCTTGGTATCAAGGATGACTTGGCAAGTTCATCCAAAATTGTCTCAGTGGCAGAAGACCGAGAGTGGTGGTAGATGGCTGTTTGTGTGAGTGGAGACCAGTGTCCACTGGTGTGCCACAGGGATCAATGATGTGTCCTTCAATGTTTCTGGTATTCATAAATGATGTGGCTGTGACTGTGGAGGGCAATGGGGGAGTGTGATCAGGAAGTTTGTGATCAACACAAAAATTGACAGTGTGTTTAAAAGTGAGGAGGAATGTCTTATGCTTCAGGAAGTTATGGATGGAATTATCAGATGTGTAGATCAATGGCAGACGGAATTTAAACCGAATAAATATCAGGTGATGCACTTCAGAATAAAAAAGAAACAGACAGCGGAGTCCTCAATGAATGGCAGCACACAAGGACGCTCAAAGGGTTCTTCACCAAACATCCCTGAATGGGACTGGACAGGGGAATAGTTTAGCCAAGAATGCGTAGAGGACCTTTGGCCTAGCCTTTATTCGTCAAGGCGTAAATCACAAGAGCTACACAAGGCTGTGGTTAGGCCAGATGGCATACCGTATGCAGTTCTGGATGCAACATGACAGGGGGAACGTGATTGCACTGCAGGGAGTGCAGAGGAAATTCAACAGGATATTCCCTGGGATGGAGCATATCAGCAATGAGAAAAGGCTGAATAAGCTTGGGTTGTTCACTTTGGAGCAGAGAAGCCTGAGGAAGCCGTAATTTACAAGGTTAAAATTAAAATGGTCATGGACAGGGTGGATAGACAGCAGCAGTTTATTTTCATCAAACGGCTAAGATCATGGGAACACACTTTTTACGTGAAGGGTTTGAGGTTTAGTGAGTTTGTGAGGATTGTTTTTCATTCATAGAATGTTGGGACCTGAAGTACACTTGACATTGTAGTTGTGGTGGGCACCCTCACAACAGTTAAAAAAAAGTATTTTAATGAACACTTGAATTATCTCAGTATTCAATGTTACGGATCTGCCTGAGGCAAGTGGAACTAATGTAGATTGCGCTGCATTTTTGCCAATACAGAACCTATTCTTCTGAGATTGTGTGATTGTGGAATGTCAACTAAACACAGGAATTGATTTGTTTCTGAGGGGTATATTAGCAAGCGTTGTACGAGTGAACTGGCAGAGCTTCTAAAATGACGACAATGTGAAAGCTAAGAGAAAACAGGTGCAGCTTCGTTACAGTCTGAAACTGGAGAATGGAGAAAAACAAAAATGGCAAAACTATGAAGCAACTACTTCAGTTCTCTCCTCACAGAAGAAAATAAAACCAAAAACAATCTTGCCAGCCGTGCTAAGAAAACAAAGCCTGGTGAGAAAAAGGGGAAAAAGGGAATAGAATGAAATTATTATGAAATTATGGTTTTGGAGAAATTATAGAGACTGAAAGTAATGGTCACAGACACCGTCAGCATAATTTGAAAAATTAAAATCATATTTGATAAACTAACTGGTAGATAAATTATGGGGAAGCAATGACAGCAATCAATTTGTACTTTCAGAAAGATTTTTGATACCATTCCAAGCCGAGTGTGCAAAATCAAACCTTATACCTTCCGTTGCTAATGTATGGACAGTGTTTCAGACTGGGAGAGCTAACAGGGAACAGTGAGCAGGTAATAAAGGATTTTTCGGAGTGAAAGGTTCATGGGGTATTGTAGAGATCAGTTCTTGAGCCCCAGCTAACCACAATTACATCTGAAATGTTTAGTTGACGGAATCAAATGTAATATTTCCAGGTTTGCTGATGGCACAAAATGATGTTGGTGAATGGTGAGGAGGATGTGAAAAAGCTCCAAGGGGATTGAGAAATTTGGAGTGAATGGGCAAATATTGGGAAAGGAAGAGCAACATGGATGATGTGGCATTGTGCACTTTGGTGAAAAAAATACACCAATAGCCAAACATTTTAAAAGGAATTGGTTGAAAAATGTTGATCTATAAAGGGATTTCTACTGTCATTTTATGTTTTCTTTTGCTCAGTCCTCTGAGATTAGATTAGATTAGATTCCCTACAGTGTGGAAATAGGCCCTTTGTCCCAACAACTCCACACTGCCCCTTGAAGCATCCCACCCCGCCTATAGCCCACATACCCCTGAATACTACGGGCAATTTAACATGGCCAATCCACCTAGCCTGCACATGTTTAGACTGTGGGAGGAAACAGGAGCTCCTGGAGGAAGCCCATACAGACACGGGGAGAATGTGCAAACTCTGCACGGACTGTCACCTGAGGCTGGAATTGAACCGGGGTCCCTGGTGCTGTGAAACTGCAGTGCTAACCACTGAGCCACTGAGCTGCCCCAATGCAGGGCAGTGACTTTTGAAGCTAGAAGTCAATACTGGGAAGGGCATTGTGATGTTGAACAGTTTACACAGACCCCAGCAAGAGTGCAGCAGTAACATTGAAAAGAATGTGGATTTCCTTCTGCACAAGCCACTGAAAGCAATTGTTACGAACAGAAGCAGTTGGAAAGATAAATTGTGTGTTGACCTTCATAGCAAGGACATTGGAATGCAGGAGTAAGGGTATCTTACTGCAGTTTTAGAGAGCCTTGGTAGACCTCATCTCAAACATTGTTCAGTATTGTGTGCAGTTTTGCGTCCTTACCAAATACAGGGAAAAATAAAAAAAAATCTTCCATTGAGGGAGTGCAGAGAAGGATGACTGGACTGATCTTTGGGATAGCATATTTTTTTCTGAAGAATGGTCTAGGCCTGAAACGTCAGCCTTCCTGCTCCCCTGATGCTGCTTGGACTGCTATGTTCATCCAGCTCTCCACCTTTTGATTTCAAGGATCGCAGGCTTTGTTGTGTGAGCAGATTTTGTGTCGAATGGACACATATTCCCTGATGTTTTGGAAAATGAGCAGAGATCTCTGTGAAACATAAAAATTCTGACAGGGTGAGACAGATTGGAAGCACTGATTAATATTCACTTGGTTGGGTCGTATAATACAAATGGTCACAGTATAAAGTACAGGTAGGCCCCTCTGCATTGAGATGAGAATAAATGTCTGCACTCAGAGATTGGTGAGCCTGAGGAATTCTTTGCCACAAACGGCTGTGAAATCCAAAGCATTGAATACAAATAAGGGTTTCCAGGCACGAAAGAGAAGGGAAGAAATCAGGAGCATGGTGTGGAGATAAAGGATGAGCCATCATTATTTGAGATGGAAACTCAATGGGCCGATGTACCGACTGTAGTTCCTACTTTATGTTTTTTTTTCCGACGGTCACTCACATTGAGGGTTATGTACATTGCGTGTGTAAGGTGCATTGAAAAGATGGTCGGTGGTGACGTAGAAATGGCGGAGGCTCAATGGGCTGACTGGCATACTCTTTTCCGAATGTCTCTGTGTATCTGTAGGAAAACTCTGTAAATGTTACCACAAGCTCTCAGATGCTAGGAAGGAGGCCTCTGCAGGTCGATAGGAATGCATTTCCCATTCCCTTTTCTGGTCCCAAGGCTGGAGCCAGGGATTCTCGTCGGTTTGATCCGTTAAGACTGTGGAGCACGTTGATACATTTGACTGTCTTGATTGTCTGTTTCAGAGCCCATTGAAGAGTTCAGCACATGTCCGTGTCTCTGGAATCACTTTTAGGCCAGAAAAGGAATGCACAGTAGGCTTGCTTCCTCAACATACATTGGTGAAGCAAATTGCTGTCAGCAATCAACATTGGGTTCAAGGTAAGTATTTTTGACATCAGATTTTAGATCTCGAAATTTTATTAACTGTTTTTAACTTCCACCAACCACCTGAGCATTAGCCTGTTTGGATTACCACAACAGCACTGTCAGATCTCATATTTCTAATGAGTCTGAGTTGTGGGGCAGGTTACGGTGAACAGTATTGAGACTTTCCCATCTGTTAAAGCACAGCAAAAAAGGCACACACTAAGCTTCAGAATGACTTAATTTACACTGTTTAAACTTAGAGTGCACACGCACCTCGTCACCTCCATGCTCACTTTGATTACTATTAGTCAGTGGAGTGGTTGTCCTCTGTAATTGGCTCACTGGTATAATTTAAACATGCCTCAGCAAAACTACAAAGAGAAAAAAAAACAGGCTTGTGGTCTCCCGTTGGTCCTTCATGATGTCTTCCAGACTCTTATTTCCTATCTTGAGGCTTTTCGCAAGGGATACTCTGTTCAAGTAACAACAGCTGCACTGTGTTAGTTACCAATATTTAGTGATTACTTCAGAACCTATTAAAATTCTCATTAAATCAAATAATATTGATTTTTGACCATTTTCTAAAAGGTTATGTGATTGCAACTAATATTAGAATTCAGTAACTGACAAGTTGTGCCTTAATGGGTTGAAGCCATTCACATTCCAATGTCTTTTAATCTCTGTGTTGATTCCTCCCTGGAATGATAAAGGCGGGGTTGACTTTTCCTGTATGAAACTGATTTGAATCTTTTCCTCTGTGATAATGGGAACTGCAGATGCTGGAGAATCCAAGATCATGAAGTGTGAAGCTGGATGAACAAGCAGGCCAAACAACATTTCAGGAGCACAAAAGCTGACATTTCGTGCCTAGAAACTTCATCAGAGAGGGGGATGGGGTGAGGGTTCTGGAATAAATAGGGAGAGAGGGGGAGGCGGACCGAAGATGGTGAGGAAAGAAGATAGGTGGCGAGGAGAGTATAGGTGGGGAGGTAGGGAGGGGATATTTCAGTCCAGGGAAGACGGACAGGTCAAGTAGGTGGGATGAGGTTAGTAGGTAGGAAATGGTCGTGCGACTTGGGGTGGGAGGAAGGGATGGGTGAGAGGAAGAACAGGTTAGGGAGGCAGAGACACGACAGGCTGGGCTGGTTTTGGGATGCAGTGGTGGCGGCAAGAGCTGGGCTGGTTGTGTGGGGAAGTGCGTGGAGGGTACGAACTGGGCTGGTTTTGGGATATGGTGGGGAAGGTGAGATTATGAAGCTGGTGAAGTCCACTTTGAGACCATTGGGCTGCAGGGTTCCCAAGCGGAATATGAGTTGCTGTTCCCGCAACCTTCGGGCGGCATCATTGTGGCACTGCAGGAGGCCCATGATGGACATGTCATCTAAAGAATGGGAAGCGGAGATGAAATGGTTCGCGACTGGGAGGTGCAGTTGTTTATTGCGAACCGAGTGGAGGTGTTCTGCAAAGTGGTCCCCAAGCCTCGGCTTGGTTTCCCCAATGTAGAGGAACCCACACTGGGTACAATGGATACAGTATAACACATTGGCAGATGTGCAGGTGAACCTCTGCTTAGCATGGAAAGTCATCTTGGAGCCTGGGATAGGGGTGAGGAAGGAGGTGTGGGGGCAAGTGTAGCACCTCCTGCGGTTGCAGGGGAAGGTGCCAGGTATGGTGGGGTTGGAGGGGAGTGTGGAGCGAACAAGGGAGTCATGGAGAGAGTGATCTCTCCGGAACGCAGACAAGGGTGGAGATGGAAAAAAGTCTTGGGTGGTGGGATCGGATTGTAGATGGCGGAAGTGTCGGAGGATGATGCGTTGTGTCCGGAAGTTGTTAGGGTGGTGTGTGAGAACGAGGACGATCCTCTTTGGGCGGTTGTGGCGGGGGCGGGATGTGAGGAATATGTAGCAGGAAATGCGGGAGACACAGTCAAAATAATTCCCGACCATTGTGGGGGGAATGTTGAGGTCCTCGAAGAACTTGGACATCTGGGATGTGTGGTAGTGGAAAGCCTCATCGTGGGAGCAGATGGGGCGGTGGCGGAGGAAATGGGAATAGGGGATGGAATTTTTACAGGAGGGTGGATGGGAGGAGGTGTATTCTAGATAGCTGTGGGAGTCTGTGGGCTTGAAATGGACATCAGTTACAAGCTGTTTGCCTGAGATGGAGATTGAGAGGTCCGGGAAGGTGAGGGATGTGCTGGCTGGAGATGGCCCAGGTGAGCTGAAGTTTGAGGTGGAAGGTGGTGGTGAAGTGAATGAATTGTTTGAGCTCCTCTCTGGAGCAAGAGGTGGCACCAATACAGTCATCAATGTAACAGAGGAAGAGGTGGGGTTTCGGGCCTGTGTAGGTGCGGAAGAGGGACTTTTCCACGTAACCTGCAAAGAGGCAGGCATAGTTGGGGCCCAGGCGGTTGCCCATGGCCACCCCCTTTATCTGTAGGAAGTGTGAGGAATAGAAAGAGAAGTTGTTGAGGGTGAGGATGAGTTCGGCTAGGCGGATGAGGGAGTCGGTGGAGGCGAACTGTTCGGACCTGCGGGACAGGAAGAAGAGGAGGGCCTTGAGGCTATCTGCATGCGGAATACAGGTCTATAGGGACTGGACGTCCATGTGAAAATGAGGTGTTGGGGGCCAGGGAATTGGAAGTTCTGCAGAAGTTAGAGGGCGTGGGTGTGTCACGGATGTAAGTAGGGATTTCCTGGACCAGGAATCCAGATAGGTGGAGATGAGTTCGGTCGGGCAGGAGCAGGCTGAGACAATGGGTCGACCAGGGCAGGCGGGTTTGTGGATTTTGGGAAGGAGATAGAAACGGGCCGTGCGGGGTTGGGGAATAATGAGGTTGGAGGCTCTGGGTGGGAGTTCCTCTGAGGTGATGAGGTCATGAATGGTTTTGGAGATGATGGTTTGGTGCTTGGGGGTGGGGTCATGTTCAAGGGGGCGGTAGGAGGAGTTGTCGGACAGTTGGCGTTTGGACTTGCCAATGTAGAGGTCAGTGCGCCATACCACCACTGCGCCCCTCCCTTGTCTGCAGGTTTGATGTTGAGGTTCGGGTTGGAGCAGAGGGAGCGGAGGGCTGTCCATTCTGTGGGGGAGAGGTTGGAGTGGGTGAGAGGGGTAGAGAGGTTGAGGCGGTTAATGTTTCGACGGCAGTTGGAGATGAAGAGGTCGAGGGAAGGTAGGCGGCCTGGGGGTGTTGTCCAGGATGAGGACTTGTGTTGGAAGCGGGAGAAGGGGTCAGTGGATGGAGGGTTAGGTTCCCGGTTGAAGAAGTAGGCGTGGAGGCGAAGGCGGCGGAAATACTCTTCTATGTCCAACCGTGACTGGTATTCGTTGATGTGTGGGTGGAGGGGGACAAAGGTGAACCCCTTGCTTAGGACTGACCATTCGTCCTCAGTCAGTGGGAGATCTGGGGGGATGGTGAAGATTTGGCAGGGCTCAGTGTGGCTGTCTCCTCTGGTGTTGCTGGCTGTGGAGGTTGTTGGCGGAGCGATGAGGTGGTCGACCAGGGGCCGGGTTCCGTCGGCATTGGCCATGGGCGGGGTTCCGTCGGCATCTACTGTGAGCGGGGTTCCGTCGGCGTTGGCCGGGGGCGGGGTTCCATCGGCATTGGCCGTGAGCGGGGTTCCGTCGGCGTTGAATAGTTACATACGACAGTTAGCACCTGCAGGCTCTTCTCCATACTGCACACCATTTTTATTAACAGGATGTTAGAAAGGGAGTCACTGAAATAATTGGGACTTGAACATCATAATCTTCCATATTGGCCGTTCCTTTACCATCAGTGATTTTAAATCCTGGAACTTCTCCTAAACGACGTTTTGGGTGACCCAACACCTCCACGATTGCAGTCCCAGAAACCATAATCTTCTCAAGGAGGACAACTGGGATGGGCAATAAGTGCTGATCGAGACATTGATACTATATCCCATGAATTGTTTGGAAAGTGAGGAAAAATCACAACCAAGACTGAGCCATGTTCATTCTGACAGTGGATAAAGTGGGAGGGTCAAAGGGTTTATTTCTGCGGGATTGGCCGCTTTCATCACTGTGCTTCCAGTGAGGCTGATGTTCTTTGAGTGTCGGACTGCACATTCCCAAATAAATGATCCACAAAAGCTGATGGAGTAAATTTATTTTGCCCTGGATAGGAAATAATGTTTTCCTCACCACTCCAATTTCATCAGAATTAAACATGTTTGACTTTGTTCCATTGAATCTCTTGCCCAATCAACTCAATTAGTCTCCACTAGTCAGAAGTCACACAGCACCAGGTTCAAAATCAGCAGGTTTATTTGAAATTCTGAGTTATCAGAGTGTCTCTCCTTCATCAGGTGAAGCGCTATTTATTTTATTACCTTGGTACACATCATGAGAAAATGGTAAAGTCAGCTGCAACGTTCAGAAACCTTGTGTTTTTAAATGAACCTGTTGATCTATGACCTGGTGTCATATGACTCCTGACTTTGTCCACCCCAATCTACACCAGCACATACACGTTATATTTCCAGGTCAGCACGGTAAGTGGCCTAGAGGGGATCTAGCAGGCGGTAGCATTCCCATTTGACTGTTGCCCCTGTCCTTCTGGGTGGTAAAGACTGCAGATTCAGAATGTGCTGTTGGAGGGGCGCTGCTGAGTCCCTGTAGTGCATCTAGTGCAGTGACTGCTTCCATTTTGCATCAGTGGTGTAGGGAGTACAGGGATGTAGTTTGGGTGCAAATCAAAATGGCTGTTTTGTGTTCGATTGTATTAAGCCTAATGTAAGGCTTTCGAAATTGGAAAAAAAAAGCATTGTCTTATAAAACTATCTGCAAAGTGAAATTTTGGTTTTTGACAGTTACCTCTGGATCAGACATGTGAAAGGAAGGTAGTCAAGTTGGAAAATGATATCAAAGCGGGAATAAAAGACATGTCCTGGAGACATCATAAGAAAGTGATAAAGTCTCAGACAAGACGCCTTCAGAAAATCTTCTTCTCACTGCCAGCACTGACCCCTAGCACACCCTTTCCTCACCAATATATGCATGTTATGTGTCGTTGTTGAAAATGAAAATTAACATTTTGTCAACACTCCCATGTCCTCAATGTTGGTGAAATATAATTTCTAACCCAGACCCTTCTCTCACTTCTCCCTGGTGTATTCAGTGTGGTTACAGCAGAAGCAGGGACAGGATGTTCATACCCCTGCTCCCACTGCTCTGGGTCTCAGTGTTGTACGTTTCCCAGATACTGTTTTATATTTACCAATGTAGAAGAAACCTAATCCTGAGCCTGAGGGTTCACTTCCAGTCAGGAACAGATCATTGATTTACACTAATCTCTGATTGAAGCACATTTCCAGCATTCACCGTTGTTCTTCCTCTGACTCTAAACCGAGATCGAGACGAGATTCTGTTCCATGTCTAGGAGCTGAGGGCCATGGAAGACAGGAGCTGGGACACATTTCTTACACACAGCAGGATTAACCCACACCGTGGCTTGGCTGTCAGTGAAGAGAGACTTGAAAGAGTAAAGTGCCATCTGACCCCCTTCAGTGTGACCCTGAAGGATGTGTCCTGGCTGAAGCTCTGTTGCTGTGTACGATTCCCCTAACTCCCATCCTGAGATTGTCCTTTCTGAGCTCCAGGTGCTGTTCAACCCTCAGGACAAATGCAACAATCTACAGTAATGTGTTTTAAGCAAAGCTGACTTATTTTACATTTCTCTAGTATGTTAAACTCTAGTTCAATTTTCAACGTTATAACCATCATCAGAAATACCTCCAAATTTCAGAACAATAGTATCAAAATTACAGCGCAGTTCGAGGCTTTTTTTTTAAATTCACGAGTGTGATGTGCATATTGTTGGCTGGCCAGCAGTATTTGTCCTTGGCCCATCGTGTGTGTTGGCTGGAATAGAACTGTACAGGCTTCACAGCTTTCTGGGCTCATCAATGAGAACAACAATTTCAGACTGCGAACTCTGCCCCAATTTGTTTTCATTTCTTGTTTCAATTTGTTTCTGGGTCCACTGCACACCTGGCTGCAGGCAAATCCTTTCTTTATTTGTTTCTTTTCTAGCCCGAACTCCATTCCCTGCCGCCTTGAAGAACTAATAACATTTCTGAAATTTCATCTCTCCTGCCTTCCCCCGTGACATCTGCCTTTTTGCCCCTGTCTCACCCCCACCTTGCTCAGAGTCAGTTACATTTCTGGTCCCACACCTCTGTCAACTCACCACACCCCCGATTCAGAGTTTTGAATTCACTTCTTCCAGAGAGAAACTGAAATCGTTGTGGGTGCAGTTTTCCCCAGAATTTAACTTTGGAAACAAAAACCATGAAATTGTTTCAGAGTTGATTTTTTTTAACCTTAATCCACAAACTTGCCTCTGTAGAGCTAACCTGTGATCATACCACAGTATAAAAATACAAGGTAGGTGGATTGGCCACAGTAAATTGTCCCCGAATGCGCAGGTTTGGTGGTTGGGCTAGCTAGTAAATGTGGGGTTTATTGGGAGTAGGGTGGGATAGAAAGCTAGTGCAGACTGGATGCACTGAATGAACACTTTCTGCACTGTCAGGATCCTGTGATCTTAATCATTTATGATCATCGTCACATTTTCCTCATGACAGCCCACACATCACCATGTTCTTTCAGTTCAAGCTTTCATGCTGCCTTTGTGTTTTGAGAAGCTGTGTATGTTGGAACGGGAGCTTTCTTTAATGTGGCCTCTCCTCATACTTCCGCCCACTTCCCAGTTCCCTGCGTTAATTCCAAGTTTCTCTCATCTTCCCAAACGGGGTTGTTGAAAAGCTCAAAAGGGGAGTAGACTGAAATGGAGAAATTAAAGTGTCAGAATGAAAGAGGAGGTCGAAATAATAAACAGGTTTGGTACATCCCATGGCAGTGAGGAAGGGTCACAGATGCTTCCAGACCTGCTGAACTATTCCAGCAACTTTGTTCTTGTTCCAGGGGAATGAGACTCCAGGATCCTCCTGTTGTGACTGTTCACATGTTTTTTTAAATTAATTTGTGGATGTGGGCATCCCTGGCTGGTCAGCATTTCTTGCCCATCAGTAATTGCCCTTGGGAAGGTGGCGGTGAGCTGCCTTCTTGAACTGCTGCAGTCCTCCTGCTATGTGGTGACCTGAATGCTATTAGGGAGGGAATTCCAGGATTTTGACCAAGCGACAGTGAAGGAACAGTGATACATTTCCAAGTCAGGATGGTGAGTAACTTCGAGGGGAACGAGGAGGTGGTGATCTTCCCATATATCTGATGCCCTCACTCTTCCAGGTAGAAGTGGTTATGTGTTTGCAAGATGCCGTCTGAGGATCTTTCATGAATTTCTGCACTAAAGACTAAGTTCTCTGAAGAGAGTCAAAGCCGGGCAGGCGAAGATGGAGCACTGAATAGTAACAGGCATGTTCAAACACAGGAGATTTGTTCAGCCAGTAATAGCATCTAGTGGAAGAGTCACGGATGTGAAGTGATTAGTGACGGGAAATATTGCCACAAGCTGCAGATGAAAAACGTTTTTTTCGGAACAGGAATAGACCATCCTGCCCATCAAGCCTGTTCTGTCATTCAATGAGATCAGTGCCTGATCTGTGGCCTAACTTTCAATTTCCAAAACCGACCAAACCTTATCAACGAGGCTTCTCTGAAACAGACCAGGTGAGTATTGAATAACAAAGGAAAAACTGCAAACCCAGGGAAATCAGAAACAAAAAACGGAAATTGCTGGAAAAATTCAGCAGGCCTGGCAGAATCTATGAAAGAAATCAGAGTTACCCTTTCAGGTCCAGTGACCCTTTGAGTGACGAGATACAGTTGACAATCCCCCCTTTCCTGTAACACCCTCTGAACAGGTGATGGTGTGAGGGCTATGACATTGTCAATAACAGCTGAGAAAACAGCAGGGCGTGCTGAATCAGAATAAAACCCATTTTGGTCTTACACTTTTAAATCAACTGTAATAATATATTCACTATTGTTTCAGAAACACGACAAGAGACCAGAAAAGAGACCAGTGCCATTGGGCCTGGGAGCCATTGTTATTCTGGCCTCCATGTGACTCCATGTTGTAACAATTAGTTTGATTCTGATCCATCCTTTGGGCAGTTAGAACGGATGATAAAAGCTTGATGAGCTTCTGATGCCATGATCCCATGAACAAGCAAAAGAAAAATCCAATTACTGCAGTTACTTGTGAACCCACTGGTGTTCCATCAAGCTATATGACTGAGTGAATGTTCTCTCATACACAGAGTAGGTGAATGACCTCTCCCCATTGTGTATTTGCTGGTGTACAGTGAGGGCTGATGATGCCCTGAACCCAGCCCCACAGTGAGAGCACATGAACGGTCTCCCTTCAGCGTGAGCATGTCGAAAGTACATCGGCGCCCTTGAGATTTTATAGCACTTCCCACAATCTGCACATTTAACTCTGTTCAGAGTGAACAGGCTGGATGACCAGCAGAAATCCTTCCCACACCTGGAGCAGGTGAATGGTCTCTCTCTAGTGTGGAACCATTGATGTGCCAGCAAGTGGGATGGCTGAATGGATCCCTCAGCAGGGAAACAGCCCCTTTCCAGTGTGAAACTGCTGTGAATGCCCAATCACACACAAAGCAGGTCAACAGTTTCTTCCTGATTTGATTGCCCTGATATGTTTGCAGCTTGAATAGGTCATTGTAACACTTCCCACAGTCCCCACGAATCCACAGTTGGATGAAGAAAAGTCCCAAGGCATTCTATATTTATGTGAGGAACAAGAGGATGGTGAGAGTAACGGTGGGAGTGAACTTGTGCTCAGAGTCAGACAAAGTAGGGGAGGTCCTTGATGAATACTTTGCTTCAGTATTCACCAGGCCTTAACATTTGTGAGGATAGCATGAAAAAGGCAGATATGCTGTAACAGGTTGATGTTAAGAAGGAGGATGTACTACAAATTTTGAAAAACATGAGGATAGATAAGTCCCCTGGGCCAGAACGGATAAGCCGATGGTTATTAGGGGAAGCGAGTGAAAGAATGCTTAGTCTTTGCTGATGACCTTTCCATCCTCACTGTCCACTGGAATAATACCAGATGATTGGAGGGTGGCAAATGTTACTCCCGTTTTCAAGAAGGAGAATAGGGATAATCCTGGGAATTGCAGAACTGTCAGCCATTCTGTGGTGGGCAAATTATTGGAGAGGATTCTGAGAGACAGCATTTATGATTATTTGGACATGCACAATTTGATTAGAAATAGTCAGTGTGACTTTTTGAGGGGCAGATCATGCCTCACGAGCCTTACTGAATTCTTTGAGGATGTGGCAAATGACTTTGATGAAGATAAAGCAATGGATGTGGTGCACATGGATTTTAGAGAAACATTTGATTTGGTTCTCCAAGGTAGGCTCATTTAGAAAGCGAGGAGACACGGGGTTCGTGGAAATTTGTTTGTCTGGATAGATAATTTGCTGTCCAAGAGAAGGCAGAGGGTTGCAATAGATGGAAATTATTCAGGCTGGAGCTTGGTGATCAGTGGTGTTTTGAAAGAATCTGTTCTGGGAACTCCACTCTTTGTGGTCTTTGTAAATGACTTGGATGAGGAAGTGGAAGGGCGGGTTCGTAGGTTTGATGATGACACGAAGTTTGGTGGCATGCTGGGTAGTGTGGAGGGCTGTTGGAGGTTCCGTCGGGACATTGACAAGATGTAAAGCTGGGCAAAGAAGTGTCAGTTGGTATTCAACCTGGAAAAATGTGAAGTGATTCATTTTGAAAGGTTGACTTTAAATGCAGAATACAGGGTTAATTGCAGGATTCTTGGCAATGTTGAGGAACAGAGGGACCTTGGGGTCCACTTCGATAGACCCCTCAAATTTGCTACCCAAGTTAATACTTGTTGAGATGGTGTATGGTGTGTTGGCTGTCATTGGCAAGGGGATTGAGTTTAAAAGCTACAAGGTTATGCTTCAGCCATTTCAAGCCCTGGTTAGCCCACATTTGGTTTATGGTGTTCAGTTCTGATCACCTCATTATTGGAAGAATGTGAACGCTTTAGTGAGGATGCAGAGGAGATTTACCAGGATGCTGTCTGGACTGGGGGCCAGGTCTTATGAGGAAAAGCTGAGGGAGCTAGAGCTTTTCTCTTTGGACTGCAGAAGGATGAGCTGTGACTTGATAGAGGTAAATAAGATGATGAGAGGCATACATAGTGTGGATACCCAGACACATTTTTTTTTCCCAGAGCGCAAGTGACTATTATGTGGAGGCATACTGTTTAAGGTGATTGGAGGAACGTATAGTGGAGGAGTCAGAGGTAGGTTCTTTACACAGAGTGTGGCAGGTGCGTGGAATGCGCTGATGGCAGTGGTAGTCGAGTCAGATACATTAACAACATTTAAGCGAATCTTGGACAGGCACATAGATGATCGTAAAATGGAAAATATGCATGATAGTTTGATCTTAGATTACGATAATAGTTCAGCACAACATTGTGGGCCAAAGGGCATGTGCTGTACTCTTCTATGTTCAATTCACCTAGCCTGTATAAGTTTAGACCGTGGGACGAAATTGAAGCACTCAGACATAGACATGGGGAGAATGTGCAAACTCCACGCAGACATCAGCTGAAGCTGAAATAGAAGTGGGGTCATTTTTGCTCAAAGGCCCCCAAAATGCTTGGATCCATCCCGGTAGGAAATTGAATCTCAGCCTCCCACATGACAGGCACAATAATAACCTTGGTAATGCTGAGGACCTTGAGTGCAAATGCCCCTTAAGCACTTTATGTGTGCACCAATCAAATGCAATCACTTAAGTGTCCAAATTCTATTTCTATTGCTGAGCCCATAGTTATCAATGCCATAGCATCACAAACTCACATCTGAATGCCTTTTAAAGTCATCAGGATATCTGCCTCTCGGACACTTTACAGGCAGTGGCTTCCGGATTCCAAACACACCCGCTGGCTGAAAGCGTTTTTCTGCAAATGTGCTCAAAACTTCCTTTCTCTTACATTAAATTTATGGTTCCTGATGATCAATCCCTCCATCAAGGGTAAGCATTTACATGAGTCTACCCCTCATTATTTTGTGTACTTTCTCAGCTCTAAGGAAAATAACCACAGTCTGTTCGATTTCTCTCCATAGCGGAAACTCTTCAGGCTCGACAATATCCTCGTAAATCTTTTCTGCACCGTTTCTGGTGATATCACATCCCACAGTAACGTAAATTAGAGAACTGCACACAATACTCTACCTATAGCCAAATGAACAAATACCATAAATGATGCAGAAATCCACAGAAACTGGTCTTTTCCAATGAAGTACATTTTGTTCATTATTGCAATTTATCATTTTCCTCAGTGTGATGCTCCAATAATCATTGGTCCATGTCAGTAAAAGCTGCTCCATGAATCTTGAACTTGCTGTCCCAGTATCTAAATATTTTATCTGATTTCAAGTTCCAGGTGGTGAGACAGGCCAACACCAACCGCAACAAGACAGAATGAACGGTGTCAATGTGAAAATGGACGTTAGATTGTGCAATGTCTCGGTGCAGTGGAAGGAGGGATGTGAAGGAGAGTTAGTGATTATGGGTGGAAGAGAAATTTCCAAGTGGTCGGTTTGAATCCTGATACATCAAATGCAGATATGTGAGAGAGCAGGTTTGAGAAATGATTGCCACCACCTCAAAGGATATTTTCACGTAAAAATATGTTTTTGATACTTGCTGCATTTCTGTGGCCCATGGCACAAGGAATAAAAAGTAATTGCAGCAAGCACCCATTGCCGTGACTCGGATTCAAACCGAGATTGCTGTGGCCAAAACACAGACTACTAACCACTATACGATCACGGCACCATATGAACTAGCTTGCTCACAAACAGCAATAACTACAGTGGCAGAGGATACGTTACGAACAGCACCAGATCCACAACAGGAATTCTTTCCAAGCAGTGCACTGTAATGTGGAGATTCACAGAGGGCTGGAATCTGTAATTACGATGCTCCCAGGGACTGTGAAGATTCCATCAATGAATATGTTGAAGACCGAGATTGATAGATTCCTACAAAATATCAAAGACTAGGGGAATAGTGCAGGGTCTTGATGACATGTACCTTTCAATAGTAAATTAGCTTAACATCGGATGCTTCGTCAGCTGCCTCACACAAGGAAGTAACCATTGCTGCATACGAACATATACTCCCAGTTCCCAGGCCCAGAACCAGAGAAACTCAGTGACACAGCCGCGAAGATATAACTGGAAATGGGGATGGCAATCAGCATCACAATAGATGACAGGATAGTCTGTGCATTATAAACCAAGACAATGTGACAAAACCAAGATAGCATCGCGGGAATCATGTGCAGAAGGATGAGAGAATGCAATGCCGAGTCAGGCAGTGACCAGGGTGATACAGATAGAAGTGACACAATCAGAGAGCGCGCGGTTCTTCTATGATGGTGTAGAGGCCCGTGAAATGCCGAGTCTGTGAGCTCCAACCTCACCCGGTGCAGCTTCTATTGACATGGAGCAGGGATTATTGGGACCTCAACCAGTATGAAACGATAGACAGCAATTTTAATCTGAGCCAAAATAGTTTTTGGCAGCGCAGTTATTTGTGGATTGAGGGAGGATCTGTCTGTGAAAATGCCACAATCATAATAAAAAATGCTGCAAATATTCAACTCGCCAAGAGAGAAATCTGTGCTGGGAGAAATAGAGGTAACGTTTTTGCTCTCTTACTTTTGTCATATGGCTGGCCCTGCACTGAGTTGAACTGCGTGAAGGGCTTTTTTTAAGCTCATTTCGTATTATTCAATTTCAGGCAAACATGCACAGGTCACTGAAGTCATCTAAACTTCTGAAAAATAATGGTAATATATGATGTTGTGATTAGGCTCGAGTTCACCTCACGTTACGGAGGGAAAACAGGAAAGAGAAGTTGAGATTTAGCAGATCAGTAGTGATCTCATTGGTTGGCTGAGCAGACTCGATCGGATGACCTGTACCTTCCTGTTGACAAATGGCAGTGAAACTCACCGTGCCACAAAGGGGAGACAATTGAATCAAAGTAGCAAAGGTGATTATCTTTGCTGGTTGTTTATCTTGTGAATGTTAGAATTAATGCTCATGTCCCAGCTAGAAACACATGTTCAGCGACTCATCGCTCACACACACGCCTCGCAATAAAAACAAAAACAGAATCCCCCTTATTCTTGCATACGACCCCCCAACCTTCGGATGCAACGCATCATCCTCCGACATTTCTGCCATCTGCTTTCCGACCCCACCACCAAAGACATTTTGCCCTCCCCACCCTCACGTGAATTCCGAAGGGACCACTCTCTCTGTGACTCCCTTATCCACTCCACAATTCCCACCAGCCTCACCACACCTGGCACATTTCCCTGCAACCACAGGAAGTGTTACACCTGTCCCTGTACCTCCCCCCTCACCCCCATCCCAAGCCCCACATCTGCTAATGTTGTATACTGCATCTGCTGTTCCCGTTGTGGCCTACTCCACATCAGGGAAACCAATCAGAAGCTTGCGGACTGCTTTGCAGAACACTTACACTTGGTTTGCACTAAACAATGGCACCTCTCAGTTGCGAACCATTTCAACTCCCCCTCCCATTCCACAGACAACATGTCCACCCTAGGCCTCCTGCAGTGCCATGATGGTGCCAGCGGAAGGTTGCAGGAACAGCAACTCATATTTCGCCTGGGAACCCTGCACCCCAATGGTATCGTTGTGGACTTCACAAATTTCAAAATCTCCCCTCCCACCACTGCATGCCAGAACCAGCCCAGCTTGTCTCCGCCTCCCTAACCTGTCCTTCCTCCCACCTACACCCTCGTACTACCACATGCCCCACCCCAATCTCGTACCTATTAACCACATCCCGTCCCCTTGACCTGCCTGTCCTCCCTGGGGTGACCTGTTCCTTCTCTAACTCCCCTCCTACACTCACCTTTACTGGCTCCATCCCCGCCTCTTTGTCCTGTCTGTCTCCTCTCCACGTGTCTTCTCCTCTATCCATCTTGTATCCGCCTCCCCCCTCCCTATTCATTTCAGAAGGCCTTCCCCTCCCCCATTTCCGATGAAGGGTCTAGGCCAAAACGCCAACCTCCCTGCTCCTCTGATCCTGCTTTGCCTGCTGTGTTCATGTAGCTCCACACCTTGTTATCTCAGTCCTTTTGAAGTGTTTTTTTTTGGCTATGGGATGAGAGGAGCGCTGAAATTAATTAACAAGATATTGGTGAGGCAGAGTTCAGGCATCACGTATTTGGACTGCGTGTCAAATTTCAGGGAATGATTAAATGGAGCCGGCGATTTGGTTGGACAGCATTTAAAATTAACATGTCATGAGAAGAAACAGGAATCAGTGAAGAAATCAAACACTTGGAATTTTTCTCGTGGAGATCAAATGTTCGTGTGATTTCCAGTGGTAGGCGATCCCTTAATAGCCATCTTTAGTAGCCTGATCGAATTACAAGTAAATTCAGTGAGGGTAACTATTTGATAATAAAAAACACCAAACAGAAAGAAATCTCAGAGTTTGTCATGTGAATTTACTCAAAAAGGTGTTTTGACAGGGAAGAAAAGCCGAAGAATGTGTTACTGATTACAGGGTGCATACATGAGGATCAATGGTCGGCTCAACATCGTGGGCTGAAGGGCCTGTTCTGTGCTGTACTGTTCTATGTTCTATGTTCTATGTTACATGTTCTAACACAGAGTGAGAGACCAGGTTTAGATGATTCGGAATTGGACATTCCTCAAATTTAATTGGAAAATGAGGAAGGTCTGAAAAAGTGTGATTAATTACTGAGTTTTCTTCCAGATATAAAATGAAATCACCTGGAAGATTCATCACAATCACATGAGGAAGTATGTGGGAATAAGCTGAGAAGTACTAATTTACTTATATGGGATGAAGCAATAGGAAATTTTGTTCCAACTTAAGCAATATCCATCTGGACGTAAGCTTCTACGATTGATATATATTCAAAAAGATATTGAACACATGCTCCAAGAAAAGATAATCGAAGTGTGTTGCAGCGAATAGCGTTGAGCCATTTGTAATGGTGACAAAAGCAGATGGCACCAATGATTATGCACGGACGATTACAAAAACAATGTAGTTCTAAAATCTGATTTATATCCTATACCAAAGTTGAGAGACTGTTTTGAGAATGTCGAACAAACAGCTTATATTTCTAAGTTGGTCTCAAAGGGCTCTGGCAGGTAAATTTATGTGAAAGACTGAAGAAAATTTCAACTTTAATAACACCAAATGGCCTGTGCCAGTTTAAATTCATGCCATTTCATATGAAGAATGAGTAAGTGTTATTTCAAAAGCTAAACAATAATGTCATTTTTTGTACTACCCAGTTGTATTGTGTACATCAACGACCTGGTGATTTGTCATTACACATAGAAGGAGCATTTCCAGCATATTTTGGAATTGTTTCATTGACGTCAGGAGGTGGGCTTGTTAATAAGTCTGGCTAATAGTCAGAATAGAATCATCACGGCTCCTTCAATAGGAGATCAAGCATGATAATCTGTTAGAATTGTTTGGATTGGTAACAAGCAAGTTGGCAAATGAGAACCACTGGACATGATCAATGTAGATTTACAGAGCGCCTTTGAAATGGCGCCTCTCAGGAGGCTGCCAGATATATAAAGATACCATCGCGTTGAGACAAGTTATTGGAATTACTCGAGGATTTTATGGCTGGAAATGGCAGTAGGAAAGAAGAAAGGAATCCTTTTCTGGATAACAGCTGTTGACAAGCGGTCAGGGGTCAGTGTTATGATATCAAAAGTTTGCTTCATAAATTAATGACCTGGAAGAAGGAACTGAGGACATTGTTAGCCTGGTTAGAGATGGCACCGAGATCGGTGGTTGGGCAGGTAGTGTTGAGCAAGTAGGGAGGCTGCACAATTTGCATAAGTCGGATTCCTGGGGTAGGCCATTGGACTTGGATAGCTGCCTCATTGGCTGTAAAGTCAGAATTTATTTGGGAGTTTCCAATGCCCTTGACGAAAAGGGCAGTGCTATAATTCTTGGGATCGGCTGTTTTTTTTATTGAAAGTTTGTACCAAAATTCAGCAGTGTGATTACTCCACTGACTAATTTGGAGAAGATGTTCAGACAATTTCAGTGCATGGAGGACTGTCAGAAGGTATTTGACAGTCTGAGAGCTTTGTTAACGACTGCCCCAATTTAGGCCACACATAATTGCATAAAGGCATTCATGGTGGCTGTAGATGCAGGTGATGTGGGTGTCGGTTCTGTACTCTTTCAATTAGATGATGAGAAGATAGGAAGATCAGTTGCTTTTTTAAACAGAAAATTGAATAACTATGAAGAAAAATATTCCATGATTTAGAAGGTGACCTTGAACTTGATTTTGGTGTTACAAAATTTCAACATTTATATTGCCAACCGTGCCTCTGAGACAATTGTATGTACTGATCATAACACTTCAATGCTTTTAGAGAAATTTAACAACAAACATTCTGGACTGTTTAACTGAAACTTTTGCTGCAGGTATTGAATTTGAGAAGTATACACGTACAGGTCAGGGAAACGTAATTGTCAAAGTGTTCTTGTGACTTTGACAAAGAGAACCAGAAGGCATTTGATTGCAGGAGACAAAATTGAATGGAGTGGACTGTCATAGTGAATGTTTGCATACTTAGTGTCAATACAATATATATGAATGTGTACTAATAGCGTTCGGCAAAAATGTTTTTAATACATGAAAGTGTCTTTATAAATTGATTATTTCTTTTAGGTCAGAGAGGTGTGATGACACTACAGATTTCAGACTGGTATTTTGTCCTTTTCTTTCTGAAGATACTTTTGAAGGCAGGCACGGAGAGACTTTAGGAGAGCCACAGTTGTGAGGCCCTGGACTTTTTAAATGTACAAATAATAGAAGCAGCCTAAATAAGTGTGCTTGTACTCCCACAGGACCAGGATTTTTATTTTTGTCTTTCAGCAGTTGCTGTGATATGTCAGAAGATTTGAAATCTCTCGCAAATGCGACACTCAGAATTTTCACTTGAATTTTGTTTTCTACCTGGGCTGCTGGAGTTGCCTGTGAGATAATCTGTTTTCTGAACTTTCCTTTTGCCAAGGGCGGGTTTATGGGATATTATTATATTCGAACAGTTAATTAGATTATTTATCTATTATTCTCATAAGTTTTCCAACAGAGCTAGGTTATTTCAATTCCTATGCGGTGTTTAGTTGTATTTTTACCGTAGTGGATTAATAAAATGTGTTTTCCTTTAAATACAATACTTTGACCAATCAAATTGCAACTGGAATGTAAAATCTTACATTTACCTTTAAAATAAGAAAAAAAAAAGATTTTGATCTCGACTATCCTCTAAATATTTTGAAGATGTTTTGTCTAATCCTTAACACGGTCAATATTTTGCTTCCAAAGCATTCTGTGACAGTGCGTTACACAGATTCACTACCCTCTGGCTGTGGAACTTCCACCTCACCTCAGCTCAAAAGAGTTGTCACTTCACTGTGAGGCCGTGCTTTCGGGTCCTAATTCTAATCCATTCCTCACGATTCTCCTTTCATCCACATTATCATTCTTATAAATCTTCTCTAGACCCCCTCCGATACCAAAATATTTTTTCATAGATACACACCCCAGACAGCTCACAATATTTTGAATTGTCTGAGCAGAGCCTTACACAGCCTCAACAGTAAATCTCTATTTTTAGACTGTAACATTCTTGCAATGAATGCCAATATTACATTTCCCTTCCTAACTGTTCACTGAGTCTGCTAGTTAAACTGAAGAGGACGGTAAACTTGGTCTCCCAAATCCCTTTGTGGCTCAGGTTTCCTAAATTTGTTCCCATATACAAAATAGTCTCTATCTCAAATCCTCTTATCAAAGTGCTTAACTTGACACTTTCCCAATTTGGATTCCATGTGCTAATTCTTTGTCCAGTCGTTAACATGTCCAAGAAATTGTGCAGCCTCCCTATTTGCTCAACATTACCTGCCCAACCAACAATCTCGGTACCATCTCTAACCAGACCAACAATGCCCTCAGTTCCTTCTTCCTGGTCATTAATTTATGAAGCAAACAGTTGATATCCCAACACTGATCCCTGACTGCTTGTCAACAGACGCCACCCAGAAAATAAAAGATTCCTTTCTTCTTACTTACTGCCATCTGCCAGCCATAGAAACGTTTATTATTGCCAATGCCTTGTGTCAACGCGATGGTTTCTTAATGGATCTGGCAGCCTCCTGAGAGGTGCCATTTCAAAGTCACTCTGCAAATCTGAATCGATCATATCCAATGGGTGTCCTTTGCCAACTTGCTTGTTACCAATCCAAACAATTCTGATAGATTATCATGCTTGACCTCCTCTTGAATAAGCCATGATGACTTTATTCTATTACAGTATGCACTTCCAAGTTCTCTGCAATCTCATCCCTGATAATGGACTGTAAAATCTTTCCAATGGCTGAAGTCAGGAAAACCACACTATAGTTTTCTGCCTTCTTCCTCCCTCCCTTCTCAAGATGACACTTACATTAATTATTTTCCAGTCCTCTGGGACATTCCTGGCTCTGGTGATTCCAGAATGAACAGAACAAATGCCTTTAAAATCACCTCAGCTATCTCCTTCAGAACTCTGGAATTTAGTCTATCCGATCGTGTTGATTTAATGACATCCATGCCCGATAGATTCTGGTACACCTTCTCCTTAGTGGTGGTTGAAATAACACCACAAAGGCAGGAATACTTTTATCAAACCATCCTTTATTTACGTAGAGTAAGCATTTGACACTGACCCAGCTTCCTCAGAGCCCATTCTCATACTGAACAGGAGGTCTGACATTTCTGTTTTTATCTGATTGGATTAGATAAACAAGCCCATTTTTATAAGGTCAGCCTGGCTGACGTCTTTACAATTACTGCAATCCTTTTCATACTTATTCAAGGACCTAAT
Organism: Stegostoma tigrinum; assembly: GCF_030684315.1. Classification (NCBI taxonomy): domain Eukaryota; kingdom Metazoa; phylum Chordata; class Chondrichthyes; order Orectolobiformes; family Stegostomatidae; genus Stegostoma; species Stegostoma tigrinum. The sequence continues at coordinate 92,635,558 of NC_081363.1, forward strand.
ATGAATTTGTAGCTCCTCCTGTGTCATGTTAGCATCAGGTCAGATTCTCCCAATCCACCTCAGATACCGGGTGCATGTAAAGCACAGCAGTTTACCTCTAGCGCCCAGAACATCTCAGAAGAAAGCCGTTTGCCTCTTAGTACAGCAAAGGTGGCGATGTCTACGATCTTTTTTCCCCAGATATTGAGGTACCTTCAAAGATTGATGGAGCTAGAAAGCCCAAAAGTTCTGGAAGAGCTGGAAAGGATGGGGAAGAGTCGGACAAGTTTTGCTTCCCTTCTTTTTGTGAGTTTGCAGTTTTCATATGGTCCACATTTTTGTTGAGGGCTATTGCATTTACCTGAAATTGATATGTCACTAGACCTGACCTCGAGTTGATCATGAGTCTTAAAAATACAGGCCCATTCCTGTGACTCTGTCACTAAACTTGCTCCCCTAAAGTAAACTGTCTTTCTCATTTCACGGAGTCTTGTGTCTGGCATGGGCGTTCTTGACCCCAGTAACTAGTATCCTCACCTCCGTACCCCATGTACATGAAGATCAGTTTTAACCTGCTGTTGAATCTCTTTCCCTATTGGCAACTCATTGAAACTATCTTTGTATTTTCATGAGGTAGAACATAGAACAGTACAGCACAGGAACAGACCCCCAGCCCATGATGTTGTGCCAAACATGACAAAAAGTAAACTAATCCTCAAAGCCCTTCTGCCTGCCCTTGGTCCATGTCCCTTCATCCCTTGTATATTCATATGCTTATCTAAAAGTCTCTTAAACACCCCTATCATAGCTGTCTCCACCACCAGCCCTGGCAGCCTGTTCCAGACACCAATCAGTCTTGATAGAAAAAGAAATACTTGCCCTCACAGAAATTGAGCTTTCCCTTCTCACCTTAAATGTATGCCCTCTAGTATTAGATATTTTATCACTGGGGAAAAAGATTCTGACTGTCAACCCTAACTGAGAATCTCATATTTTTACTGACTTCTAGAAAGTCTCCCCTCAGTCTCCACCACAGCGAAGAAAACAATTCTAGTTTTTCTCGCCTCTCCTTATAGCTTGTGACCCGTAAACGAGGGCAGCTTTCTGGAAAACCTCTTCTGCATCATCTCCAAAGTCTCCACATCCTTCCTGTAATGTGGCAACCAGATTTTTAATTTAAGTTGAATGTATATCAGTTACCAAAGTAGACGTTGACTCCATGCCCTCTGTGCTTTAACCTGGGCCTCAGGATTAATCGTTACTAATGTTATCACTAAACCCATTATCATCCCACCACTCAAATAGCATTACTGAAATCAACTTGCATATCAAACGGTCATACACTGATACATTGAAAGAACTTTCCAAGGTATTAGCATTTAAAACTTACATTCCCAGCAGAGCAATTTTCACCTTTCGATCAGGCAATAACCCTCCTAAACAACATACTATTTATTTGTTGCATTTGCAACTAAATTGTCAATGATTGGTATTTTCTTCAGTGTGATTTTTTTTTAAGAGGCACATGGTGTTGGTGAGGGCAGGCAATGATAAAAACGGCGAAACAAATGAACTGCACATTGCCAATGTTTGAAAGGAAACACCTGTCTACAACTTTCACTTGCTGTTTTCAGTTTAGGAGTGTGATAATCATCGTACAATCAAATAGGAAGTGGAACAGTTTTCTATCAAGTGAAGCTGTTGGCTGTTCTTTTAAGACTACCCTCAAAGCACGGGTTGCTCTTTCTGTCAGAATATTGGATGGGGGATGGTATGGGTTTGTCCTTATATGTCACGTACCATTCTAATTTAAGAAATAGTCAAATACCTCACTGATACACAGTGGCCTGTTAGTTGTGACCAAAACTTTTGGAAGTCTGGTTAATGCAAAAGATTTGTGATTTTTTTTTTATAATCGTCCCCGTGTTTGAAGAATGAAAACTGTGCACATCCTGCCAACTTCAGTGGGCTTCCAAAATGACTAAGAACATTCAACTGATAAAAGGATCAGCAATTTTGACACATAACCAAGACTGCGATTTACCTGGCCATTCGCAAAATAGGAAGCTGATGGCAGTAGATCACCAGCATCTTCATTTGCAAACCTCTAAATGACCCTGGTGGAGTTCAGGCATAGTCTGGTGGTGACATCTGCTCAGGCAATCACTCTCGCTCCCCATAATTATATGCTAACTTGTACTCTGTTATGGTCTCTCTGCATCCAAGATGTTTTCAATTCTGGCTGTGAAGGGTCTTTGATTCCACCTATCAGCACCAGCTGTTTCAGTTTTGCCAGGAACTGAACTCTCTGCGTCCAAAGTCTGATATTGTCTACATGACTGTGCCCAAAAAAGTTAAGACGATTTCTGATTCTTCCAGTGGATGTACCAGTAGTGGTGAATCTGTCAGCAACAGGCGGCACAATTTGTAATTATAAATGCTTAGCATCAGAGCATGCTGCTGAACTTGGCCAGAAGCTCTGCGTGGTACTGCCTTGTCCTCTTTATGTAGACAGATCAGTGGCTTGTGCTCGTTTACTATTACAATTTACTTCTGCAAAGGCATTGGTTAGAACTTCCTCACTCCAACTATGAATGCCAAACATTCCTTCACTAACTCGGCATATTCATATTCTGCATTAGCCAAATTCATGAATGCATATGCTATTGAGCTCTACTCTCCATTGGGCCACCGATGAGCTTGTACTGAATTGGGATGACTGTGTCCGACTTCAGCAGTCGACAGTTTACATCTCACTCATTAGTTCACACAAGACATGGTCAAATTGGGTTAAACAAGGAAAACCATTCAAACTCACCCGTCCTTTTGCTTTTGCAGTGCAATATTTCATTTTCATCTCCAGACAGCAAATGACCATAAAGCGATGAAGGGTGAGTGTGACTGTCAGCCACACAGGCCTGTACATCTTTGCATAAATTAATGCAGAATGGCTGGTGTGACTGGCCTCTTTCAATGAAAGCAAACATACGATCTGGCTGTCTACATTGTTGGCTGGTGTACAAGGGAACCTAGCTCTATTTGTACATTACATTTTCCAATAGATCATCCCTTAAATAATTTCCTTTCCACTTATTTATTTCTCATCCTTCAAATACTTTCATGTTGTGGAATGCCAAACTGTGTCTGACATTCGTTAACTGCACACTCAAATTGTCTAGATCACAAAGAAGCTTCAGACATCTAACTGGATAGTTCATACTGTACACACAGACCACAGTGTACTGCATCAATTCTGTGCTGGCATTTGAACTGCAACACCCAGATCAAAGTCATTACTGTCTTTTAAAAAAATACAGAAAAATCAGTACAATGGAGTCCTGTACTCTCTAAACCCCACCTGGCACCAGAAAGCTTCCACTGCAGCTTACAGCAGTGGCTTCCTGCCCATGCTTGTGTTTCCTAATTTCCTTTAAGGTAAGAAACTGCTCTCCTTACATGGATTGTGTTTAATGTGGCACGAGACCCACATCAATGTCTTGACTCTTGAGTGGGCAATAGAAAACGAGAGATCCACTACCGCCCACATTATTAATTAAACCAGTACATTTAATTTTAGATGTCTCTGATATGATTATTACAATAAAACATGAGCTAAAGCTTTGGAATAGACATTGCAGGATGCTAGGTTCTGAATTAACTTGAAATTATGTGATTGTGCGATTTCCACAACCACATCATTAATTTCTTACAACATGTTGATATCCATTCATTCAAAACAATGTTTACCATCTGAACGCATTTTGAGACACACTATGTCTGTAGCAAAGCCCATTCGAGTAAGGTTTATAAAAAAGAAACATGAACAACACTTTTTTTTTTCTGAAATTTAGACTCTTGCTTTGGGTTAGGATTCAACATGTTGTATGAAACCAATCAGCTTTCACGTCTAAATGGAGCTTAATCAAGCACCAAAATACCACAAAATACACGAAGTAGAGTGAAAAGTGTAAAAGCTGTATGCTATGTAATATAATTGCTGTTGCATTGACGGTTTTACAAAAGAGGAAGTTGGCAGAAGAACATAGCCCTATTCTAGAGTAGATGCTCTAGCATTCGAATGCGACAACGACAGATGTCATTACAGGGCTGTTTTAACATTGCTTCAGAAACAAGATACCTTATGTCTCGTTTCCGCCTCTGTATGCCAAAGGTGAGGTGCTGAACTGGACCTGTGCACACTAAAACCACACATATGCTGTTAACATCAGCAAGTATCTTGGACAATTGTGTATTCACATTAGCATTGATGACGAAAAATCAAAATGAAAACATGGACATGTTTAAAAAAAAAATCATCATGCTTGGTCAGGAGCCCACACTCTTGCATCGTACAATATTGTGCAATTCAGCCTGTCATCATTTCTTAAGAATTGATATTGTTGGGATAATTTTGTAGTTCAAGTCTTCTTTTTCTCTTTAGAACATAACCACAGCACATCAGAAAATATTGCTCCGTCAAAAGATAACACATGAGCATTAGCTGCACCATTTTGTTCCTAAGTATATACTCTATGCCTGTAAAGCTGAAGCAAAGCAATTATCTCCCAGCAGACTGACATCAGGTATAAATGTGAGTACTTTCTCAGGAGGTGCAGAAAACGCGCAACATTTGTGATAGAAATGCATGGGATACCAATAGGTCTGGTGTTTGCCACTTACTATCCAATCATTGCCGCTATTGGAGTTCCAGGTCAGTTGTTCTAGTTAGTTTCTGAAGTATTGATCATCAAGTACCTATTCTGAACTGTGGTCAACCGCAGAGCTTTGTTTTTTCTGTCATTTTATGCGTGTTCTCCTCCAATTTTGTTCAATTAAATGTTTTCATCCAAATTTATGTGGTTAATTTCACTTGCGTAAATTATCATTATTTTAAGTATCAATTTCTAAACAATAATAGCCTCAATTTTCAATTTTATCAGATGATTTCTTACAGTTTCTGGTGTTACCTATAATGTTAATTCAACTGAAAATATCTTCTTCATTATTGTTATTTCACCAATTTCATTGCGCAATTTCTCATTTTACCAGTACAATTTCTCACCTGTAAAATTATGAGAACATTTTGTGTCAGGTTGCTTTCATTGCTTCAATACGTAGTTCTAGTATAATGTTACTTCCATTAGTGCAGTTAAATTTGAGTACTATATTCACAGTTTATTTTCAATTGCATTTATGTTGTTGATAAAGCTGTTTTTGGGTGAAGTATCAGGAATTTAAATTGGAGTAACCGTACTTCTGGTAGACTACTCGTCGCCCTGCCTTAAAATCTTCCTTCAAAAATACCCAAGACAAAATATACCTCTGAAGTCACACAGTCATCACACCTCCTCTTTAAATAAAATGAAACATGGACATACAAATATTGTCTTAATTTCTTAAAATAAAACTTTAGACTTTCGTACTGGTGCACGAAGCATGTAAACATTTACGACAACAGTATATTTCAGTCCATTGTTTTCGTGCCACTGTATGCCTTCATCTTTCTTCTTCACATTTGCTAGAACACAGTGGAAGTTAAGTTCTCTCATACTGCCAAGCATATAATTTTCAAATTCACTGGCTGCAGTTCTCAGGTCCATCTAAACAGTCCAGAATCTTTGTCCATAAATTGCTCTAAAATCTTATGAGGTTATGATCAGTATATATAATTGTCTATGACACACGGCTGGCAAAACTAATGTGGAAATGTTGTGACATCAGCACTGAGGATAAGGTCTGCTTATCATTCATGCAATGTTTCTGTTCATAACTATTCAATTTTCTGAAAAAAGAGGACCCAATAAATCTTTCTATCTTCTCGTCATCTACTTGGAAGAGTACAGCACCAATACAGACATCACTCAGCCCGTTAGCCAACTTGAATAGCTTTGTTTGAATTCTGTGGGGTTTACACTGGGGCAGTGGTTAATACAACTTTTGGTCTGTCAAATGCATTGTGGCAGTTCTCCACCCATTGATAGTTCCTGCATTTCTTCATTGAATTATTCTGTGGAGCAAACACACTGCTAAAATTCGGTACAAACGTCTGATAAAACCCATTCGATCCCCAGAATCATAGTATGACCTTCTTCGTCAACGGTATTGTAACTCCAAATAACATTTGCTTTTGCGTCATATGAGTCCATGTATCTCTGTCCAATGTGTGAGCCAAGCAATGTGACTTCGGCTTTTGTAAGCTCACTGTGAACCAGGTTTGTCAACAAACCTATCTCCCAAAGCCAATCAAACAATTCCAAAAGATGCTGCAAATGTCCTGTCCATGTGTGATTAAAAAATGACAAGGTCATAGATGTACACCTTACAATTTGGCAAACCAAAAATGATATGACTGGTTCATCTTCGAAATGATGCTGGCTCACTCTTCATATGAAATGGTATGACTTTAAATTGGTCAAGTCTGTTCTGTGTCATAAAAGTTAAAATTGTCTTCACTCTTTCAGATGAAAGTACTTGCTGGTGTCCTCTGAGTAAATCCAACATAGAAATATGAGCTGTCTCTCCCACCCTCTCAATACAACCTTCCAAGCATGGAATAAGAGATGGTTCCTACATTGTCGCTACATTGACTTTGTGATAGTTTGCATATAAATGTTGGTACCATTTGGATTTGGTGTCATTACTATCAGTGAGCTCCAGTCACTGCAATCACGTTGATTATGCTGCTTTGGAGCATGCACTCGATCTCTTTTTGAATCTTTGCTAATTTTAGAGAGCTAAATCCATAAGGGTGTTGCATAATTAGAACAGCATGTCCTATATTATCATAATGCTCAATTAAGTTAGTACTATCCAGCTTATCCCCACATATTTTCGGATATGATTATAATAATTCATTCCAGCCAGTTCAATTTTCCTCTGAACGGTGATTTGTCCCAATTTTGAGAACTCATGGCCCAATTTTATCTGAGGACTTTCCAATTCAGAATCATCTGAAGTTGATTCTTCACTCTGTGTTGTAACCATAACACATTCTCCTTTTGTTTTCTTCCCTATTTAAAAAGAAAACAGCATATTCACAAGACGCACTTTGCGAGATTTCTTTCTGCATGGCGTTCTTATCAAATGGTTCACCTCATTCAGTCTTCTTTGCATTTGCTGAGGCCAACTAAATTTTGCTTTTAAAGTTTCCCCGATACCATGTAGAAAAGCTAACACATTATCTCCACTAGCAAAATTGCAAATCTTTTATATATTTTCGCTGACCTGTTTCATCACCTGCGATGTTACTTTCAGATACTGTCTACAAACTTACCCGCTTTTACTTTCCCTAAATTTTGACACAAGGTTCAAATATCTGGTCTCTGAACTCTAAGTCAAGAATTTCGTCCTAACTAAATTCAATGTTTGTCTCAACTTATTCCCAAAAACTACCCCAAATAAATTGAACTTTGGTAGATCACCTTGAAGTATCCCTCAGTGCAAAAAGCACAAATGGAATTCCTTTATCTCAATCCTTTGAATAGTTTTGACTGTAAGCCCCCAATATAGTCTTTCGTGTTTGATGCCATCATTCGAATGCTTTCTGTGATCCTGGATGGTTCACATTTGGTTTGAGTTATTGTATTCCGAAGCTATCAATAACGTTCTGGAATAACTTTGATGAATACTTTGATGTTTGATTTGAGAGGAGCTCTGTGGAGAGTCTATGTCTGGTAAAACATTTGTTTCACTCTTCTACAATGCTTTTAGCAGTGATACTGTGTAATGGAATGGTCTCCAAAAATCTAGTGGACAGATCCATTATGCACTACAAATATTAATTCCGACTTTTAATTTTAGACAGGGATCCTCATCAATCAATTAAGGCATTTGTACAAGGTTCCACAAATGTGGGAAAGGATAATCAGGATACTGGTTTTATTGCAGCCTGAGGTTTTCCAATTATCTGACATGTATGATATGTCCAGAAAATGAAACCACATCTTTATGCAGTGGAGACCAACAAAAACGCTTTTGTATTTTGGTTTGCATTTTCCTTATTCCGAAATGACAACCAATTCGCACTTTACCTGTAACTCCTTTTCTATAACCCAAGGGTAATAGAATTTCATGGACTTCTGCCCATTTCGCAACCGCCTGAATATGTGATGGTCTCCATTTCCTCATCAATTCATTGTTTTTAAGATTGTGACATTCTGGGATACATTCAGATTCTTCTTCTGTGTTCGCTTTTTGACACAACTGCTTTGAATTTTCCTCTTTCTGTTGTAACTGAGGTAATTTCTCTGAACAAGAAAATTTCTACCCTGTCTTCCGTGTGTTCTTGTTTCTTTTTCTCTGAACCGTTTGATAAAATGTAGGCTCTGCCAAATGAATTTCAATTGCATTTTTATTTAATTATTTTTCTTTCTGTCTCGACCTATGTTTTTGACACCTTGTTACCATAGCATATACTTCCTGTAACATCTCATTTGCCTGATTTTCCGCTGGCGTTTCAACCACAGAATAAAGCAATCCTGTCCATGATCCAGCTATATCATAGATAAACCATGTTCTTAGAGCCAGGATGCCCTCTAATACTCCTACCATCACTTCATCAGTTTGCACTGGACTCGCCAAACTCACTTTATGTCGTGAAGCAGTGCTATTTGCACCATGAACTCCACAAATGAACACATTTTGTGGCACCACTCCTTCTGAACTACATATCCCCTCATCTTTCATCATCAAATATTGACTTGCTTCCTTATCTTTTTTTAAAATCCTATATCTGGTCCTTCTGCCATATTTGAATAAACCTCACCATTGCAATGGAATAACTTAAACAGATCTCGCACTTTCCTTTCACCCAGTCCCAGATCAGGGTATACGTTCTGGTGCCGGTTTAGAGATTCCAATCTTTTCTTTACCACTTCAACAAAACTCACTGGTTTGTCGGGTTTTCCCACAGACATTGTTGTTTTATTTTTCCAAATCACCAACACTGCATCTTCAAAAGACTCACTTCACTGCATTGGAAACACAAGTTTTTTTTTAATACCTTTGTTGCCACCACCCCCATGGGTTTCAATTTTACTCACTATAAACTGCCTTTATTGTCTATCCTTTCCCTTAACACCTTAGAATTTCTCTTCTCCCAATTGCTATTACTCATAGAATGAAGTTGAAGTCAGAAGCCAAACATTGTTTTATAAACAACATGTAATCATCTGCCATTTCAGCTGCTCATCTTACAGTTTTAACTCTCTGAGCTTCCATATGTATTTCATTACCTTAGGAAGTGAAGTTTGAACACCGCCCTAATGAGCATCATGTAGTCGATTGGTTTTCAATGCCTTTAACCACCCATCAAAATTACTTGGTTTGATCATTTCAAACTGAATGTCCATTTGACCAAGGTCCCTCCTTCGTTTCCTGAAAGGTTTTCTGTGGAGTTCTGATATAACACATCCGCATTTAAGATCTCATTTTCACCTCATTTACTCCCTATGTACCTCTGCTGATAATGATACAAATACCTCAATAGATCAACCTGCAAACTTTGTTTGGATCAAGGCGACCAGATGGTCACCAGCCCTTTCATTTCTTTAGCCACTTTCTCAAATGGAATAAAGAATCTTGTACACCCATTTCGTCAAACATATGCAAAGGTTGATCATATGAAAACTCATCCCCACCAACCCATTAGCTACAATGGGTTTGCACGTCATGACTGTCCTCTTCACTAACCAAACCTTCTATCTTCGCATCCAACACTTTGCATTGAAATTCCCTTCTAAGTACCAACGTCTGAAGTTTAATCTCTCTCTCTTTCAGCCTTTCCCCTGATGGGGACTTCCCCTCCTTTACTATTTCCTCTGCTTTGAATTGTATTTCAAACGGCTTCGTTTCATTTTCTCTTTTTTTTGTTTTGCCAGAACAGATGTTCCCCTTGTAATTGCCTGTAATTCAAGCTGATTTATTTACAACTGAAGTTTAGCCACTTCCGAAGATTCCAATGTCATTCTGGGCAATTGTGAATGTTATATGTTTGCCACAACTATTTTCCCTTATCTCACTCTTTTTATTGTCCAAAATCTTTGCCTTTCTCTAATTTTGTAAAATGTCCGACGTGACCTCTTCTATTCCCAAGGTACTCTTAGTAACGGAAAGAGCAATTGCAATGTAACGTATGCCCTGTTCAAACCACCCAAATTGAACATGCAACCTAAAAGACGTTAACTTTTACTACTCACTGCATTTGAGTTCAATCGTTCTAAACCCAACATGGAATTAGGCATTTTGATCCCTGCAAGAGCCCCGAATGTGCTATAGATCAGTCCAAACCCGTTAAAATATATTTAGTGGAAATTCCAGACCCTAATGTCTTGATTATTGTAAAGGTACACATTATGTATTTCATTCCAGATGCAATTATTTTCATCAAACTACTGGATTTAATTCTGAACAACTTTGTTCATTCATTTTGGTTAAAATGCAACGAAAGAAACAAGGAATTGGAGTAACAATTCTATTGGAAAACATAACAGAATAATTGAATCCGTCACTACGACTAATTGCCTGTTCCATTAAATGAATATGCTTTGGAAAAACGTAAATTCAGAAAACAGGTTCTCTCACACGCAGCTCCTGTCGCAGGCAGAGAATCCCCAGTTTTTGGCTGTAAATGAGACGGGAAAAAATAGCTTTCACTTCTTCAAGACCCTAACAGCAACTGCTAAATACTAAATGAAAGATCCTGGTTCTGTGGGAGTTTGGTCACACCCACACAGGTTGCACCCTTTGTTCCAATTTTAAAAGAAAACAAGGTCTCACAAGTTGTTTATTCGATTTGCTTTGGTACACTACTCGGTCCTGCTGTCTTAAAACCTTCAAAGAACACCCCGGACAAAATACACCTCTTAAAGCCATAGTATCATCATGGCCTTTGAGCTCCATTGGAGATTTGAATGATCATCATTAACTAGTGCCAATTTCTGCCTTTCCACTATACTCTTGCACATTTCATTTTATCCGCACAGCTATCCAATGTCATCTTGACTGTCGAAGCTGCACTTGCCTTCACAGCAGTTTTTTTTTGGAAATTCATCCCATATCCTCGGTAGTCACTGTGTGAAAAAAGATTTTTTATCACTTTACTCTTGCTTCTTTTGCACATCAATTTAAATTTATGCACTCTTATTCTTTCTCCCGCCTTTATGAGCTTGAACAGCTTCTCCCTGTACACTTTAAGAATCCACTCTTGATTTTGAATCCTCAATCAAATCTCTGGCCAGCTGTTTACACTCTGAGGCAAATAATCTAAAATTGTTCAACATTTTCAATAGCCTGAGGTAAAACAATGGTGCCCAGCGTGGCCCAACATATGTAATGCTTTCGCTCATGGTTTAAACTGCTAAATCATAATCTAGTACAGAGATAAAATTTCCCATTACATCCTCTGCAAACTCAATCCACAAAGTCATAAGAATGCTGATTCACTTTCATTTATTTCAGGATATTTATGATCAAGATGAAAGCAAATGTTTACATGACGGAATACTTTCTCAATAGTTAACTGAAATGACACGTGTCTACTGTCTGTGAAGTGCAATCCTCATACTACGTCACTTCCGAATTTGTATTTACATTTTATGTTAGTTTTTCAGTATTTTCTGCATTTCTTTGCTAATGTATTTTCATGAAGTGTTTGTTTTTTGTTTCGATGTTTGCTGTACTCTTTTTGAACAATGTGTTTTTTTCAGAATCCTTCATTTTTTAAAAAATTCTGTCAAAATACTTTATTATGTGTAGAGAAATGTGGTAAGGACAATGCCCAATTCTTCATTGCGTAAAGGATTCCTTCCAACTTAGATTTAAGTTTAAAAAATGGAAATTTATGCACAATCCAAGAAACAGGTGATTGTTTTCAAAGTCAAGATGGCAACGCATTTATGTTCTCTCTACCTCTTTCCATTGCAGCTAATCTGGCAGTGATCGTGATCTTGTGTCGAAGAAAATGTGGTCTTTCTCTGTGTATCACGTATTATCTTGTCTCTATGGCAGCAACAGATCTTCTCGTCATTATCACCGTTGTCATATTAAACCGGATTGCTGGGATTTATTTCCCATTCAGCTTCATCTTTATCACACCAGTTTGTAGTATACGGAATTCATTGATTTATGCAGCTATTGACAGTTCGGTCTGGTTAACGGTTGCTTTCACCTTTGATCGATTTGTGGCCATATGTTGCCAAAAGCTGAAATTAAAATATTGCACAAACAGGGTGACGTCGTGGGTGATAGGGATTGTGTCTGCACTGTCCTGTATGAAAAATATCTCGGTGTACTTTGCTTATGAACCTATATATATAATTGACAATATACCCAGGTTCTGTGGCCTGAAAGTAGAGTACTATACAACACAGGAGTGGGCTGCATATGACTGGATTCGTTCCATTTTAACTCCTTGTCTTCCCTTCATTCTGATTTTATTGCTCAATTTTTATACTGTCGGGCATATTGTTGCAGGTAATCGAGCCCGTAGGAGACTCCTGGATCAGAGTAATCGAGAGAATCAGAGCGATCCAGAGATAGAGAAGCGCAGAAAGTCCATTGTTTTACTCTTTGGCATCTCAGGAAGTTTCATTCTGTTATATTTGTTGTACTTTGTTACAATTATTTATGTCCGAATTGCGAATATTCCTTATTCATCTGGTTCTGATATCAGCAAAACCATATTTATTGTCCAACAATGTGGATATATGCTTCAGTTATTGAGCTCCTGCATCAATCCATTTATTTACACTGGGACCCAGAGTAAAATACGCGAGGAGGTAACGAATGGTTTCAAATATCCATTGAGAATCTTTGCTAAAATGTTCAAAAATTTAAAATGAAAGAAACCAACATGAATTCTCATTCATATTTCCGTCTTCTATTGTCCTTCTTTGCAAAACGTTTTTCTACTGAGTGCCTTTGATATTCCAATCGAATACTTGTGGAATGTGTAGCGAATGACCACTATATTATCACGTGCATCAGTCCAACAGTTCATTCTGTTAATTCCAAGTTATACTGTATGTTTCACACTATTATGCATTTGCAAGAGGCCAAAGGGCAGTGGAGTCTATTATCATGTGGAACCTGCGTGTGATGTATTAACGTTCGTGTCCTCTGTAGATATTTGGATCTCAGACCGAAGAAAGTTTGTAACTGTTTAATCATTCTGCGCACAAAAGTCTGTAGAATTACTGCAGCTGCTTAATCGTGCAATATCTCGTTGATTCTCTGTAGGGAATCATTTGATTTGTTTTCCATTCAATGCCACAAACGTCATAGGTTTAGATTCATCAAGGGGCTTCTTTAAATCAATGAGAAATTGGTATTGATACTTTTAGCTGAACATTGCATTTGGCATGCTGTGCCAAGTCGCTAAAATGCATCATGTGCCCTGCATTGTAAGACCATTAGACATAGGAACTGAAATTAGGCCATTTAGCCCAACAAGTCTGCTCCACTATTCAGTCACGGCTGATATGTTTCTCAACCACTTCCTCCCACTTTTTGCCGTAACCCTTGATGATCAAGACCCTGTTATTTCCATCTTAAATGCATTCAATGACCTGGCCTCCACAGCCTTCTGTGGCAGTGAATTCCACAGATTCACCACTCTCTGGCTGACCAAGATTCTTCTTATCTCTTATCTAAAATGTTTTCCCTTTACTCTAAGGCTGTGTGCTCAAGTCCTCGTCTACCCTACCAATGAAAACTTCTTTCTACTATCCACTCTGTCCAGGCCATTCAATATTCTATAAGTTTCAATTAGATACCCCTCATCCTGCTAAACTCCATCGAGTACAGATTCCTCAAATATTCTTCATATGTGAAGCTGTTCCTTGCTGGTGACATTCTATTGAACCTGCTCGAAACCTGCTCCAGGGTCATTGCATTTTTCCTGGACTTGAAGTCCCAAGTCTCTTTGCATTTATACTTCGGAATTGTCTCCCGTTAGAAAATAGTCCATGCTTCTTTTCTTCTTACCAAAGTGCATGACGTCACACTTTCCGGCGTTGTACTCCATCTGCCACTTCTTTACCCACTGTCCTAATCTGTCCAAATACTTCTGCAGCCTCCCCGCCTCATCAATAATATCTGTCCATCTACCTACTTTTGTAACTTCTGCTAACCTAGCCAGAATGCCCTCATTTCCTTCATTTAGATCATTAATGTATAAAGTGAAAAGTTCTGGTCCAAACACTGACTCGTGAAGAATACCACTTGACAGCTGCCATCCTGAAAAAAGACATTTTTAACACCGATCTCTGCTTTCTGCCAGACAGCCAATCTTCTATCCATGCTAGCACCTTGCCTCTAATACCATGGGCCTTTATCTTGCTCTGTAGCCTCTTATGCAGCACCTTGTCAAAGGCCTTCTTGAAGTCCAGGAAAATAACATCCATTGGCTCTCCTTGGTGTAACCTGCTTATTAATTCCTCAGAGAATTCTAACAGACTTGTCAGGTATGACCTCCCCTTGATGAAGCCATGCTGACTTTGCCCTATTTTACCACTGTCTTCCAAGTAGTCAAAAATCTCATTCTTCACCATGGACTCTAACGTGTTACCCACAACTGAGGTTAGGCCAATCGACCTGTATTTTTAAAAATCTTTTGCCTTACTCAATTTGTAAATATGTGTCACATGAGCGATTATCCAGGCCTCTGGGGCCTTCCCTGACTCTAGCGATTCCTGAAAGATATCCACTAACGCCTCCACTATCTCTTCAGCGATCTCCTTAAGAACTCTGGGGTGTAGTCCAGGTAATTTATCTATCTTAAGGCTGGTCAGTTTTTCTAGCATCTGTCCCTTGGCGATGGCCACCATACTCAACTCTGCCTTCTGACTCTTTTGAAGACTTAGGATATTACTCGTGTCTTCCAGTGTGAAGACTAACACAAAGTAATTTTTTCAGTTCATCAGCTATTTCCTTATTCCCACCTACTATCTCACCAGGATCATTTTCCAGCGGTCTAGTGTTCACTTTTGGCTCGCCTTTGCCCTTTGTATATTTATAGCAACTCTTACAGCCCTGCTTTATATTACATTCAACTTTAACGTCACATTTAATCTTCTTCCTCCTTATTTCTGTTTTTTTTTTAGTTGCCCTGTATTGGTCTTTGCATGTTTTCCAATCCTCTGGTTTCCCACCGCTGTTCACTTCCCTGTTTGCTTTGTCTTTCGCTTTCATGCCATTTTTGACTGAATTTGGAGCGGTGGTTAGTGATGGCTGTGTGGTATTTTTGCTGGGCTGTTATTCCAAGGATACGCCAGAGATCTTCTTGGGACCCGGGTTCAAATCCTGCCACAGCACATGGTGTAATTTGAATTCAATAAATATCTGGAATTAAGAATCTCGTGATGACGGTGAATTGACTGTCAGGAAAAAAAGAGAAAACAATCTGGTTCACTAATATCCTTTAGGCAACTGCCCTACACGTGACTCCAGACCCACAGCAATGTGGTCGACTGTTAATTAAACTCTGGCAAGTTATGGATGAACAATAAATTCTGCCTAGCTAGCTACACCCACATCAGTGAATGAATAAAGGAAAAAAAATAAATAACTTCATGGTCAGCCATGGTTGGCCATATTATCCCTGTACCATGCTTCCTTTTCAGAGGGATGACTTTTTTCTGTGCCTCCTGAATTACTTCAAGAAACTCTTGCCATTGCTGTTCCACTGTCTTTCCTGCTATGCTCTTCTCCCGGTCAATGCTGCCCAGCACCTCCTTCATGCCTTGGTAGTCACATTTTTCCAACTGTAATACCGTTACCTCTGATTCTATCTTCTCCCTCTCAATTGCAGAGTAAGTTCTATTGTATGATCTCTGTCTCGGAAGAGTACTTTCATGTTACGTTCCCTTATCAAGTCTGCCTCATTGCACAACACTAAATTCAGTATTGCCTCGTCTCTCGTGGGCTCCACCACAATCTGCTCCAAAGAATTGTCTCATAGTCATTCGAAAAAAGTCCTCTTCTTGCAATCCGTTACAAACCTGGCTTTCCTAATATATATGCATTTTGAAATCCCCCATGATCACTCTAACTTTGTTTTTCTTACACACCTTTTCTATCTCCTGGTGTATCTTGTGCCCCAGCTCCTGATAACTATTTGGAGGCCTGCACATAACGCAAACTAGAGATTTTTTATTTTTAACCACTGTGGTTCTTCAACTCTACCCACACATATTCTATACCAGCTGAACTCACTTCATTTGTTACTATTAATTTAAATTTACTCCTTACTAATAAGGCTATCCCATCCCCTCTGCCCGCCTGCTTATCTTTTCAATCAG
The DNA here is from genome assembly GCF_030684315.1 of Stegostoma tigrinum. Taxonomy (NCBI): domain Eukaryota; kingdom Metazoa; phylum Chordata; class Chondrichthyes; order Orectolobiformes; family Stegostomatidae; genus Stegostoma; species Stegostoma tigrinum. The sequence goes on from NC_081363.1 coordinate 92,651,835, forward strand.
ATTTATATCCTGGAATATTCAGCTCCCAATCCTGATCCCATTGCAGCTAAGTTTCTGTGATCCCACAAGTTATACCTGCCAATTTTGAACTGCACCTCAAGCTCAATTTTCTGATTTCTTATACTGTGTGCATTCAGATATAACACTTACAGTCCTGTACTAACCACCACTCTTCTTATTGTCCGAAGAGATAATCCAATGTGCCTGAAGTTTGAATCCGAACCCTTTCCAAACACTCTGTCCTATATCTACCTGTGCTGGAGACTTTAATAGCCTCTCCTACGTTCCTCTTTCTTGTCACTTTTTTCACATAGTTAAATCTACCCCAACAGGTATTAATCTGCTGCTTTGTTTCCCACTGGGGGAACGTTTATCCTTCCCTTCCACGCACTCCCACTATCTGATATAATGTCCTGTTGACCAGCCTATTTACCTTTCTCGCAGGAACATTTCTCCCAGCTCAGTGCAGGTGGAGACAGCCCCACCAGTACAGATCTCTCCTGTTGCAATCCTGATGGCAGTGCGCCATGAATAGCAACCCCTCATTCCCACACCACTTTTTAGCCATGTGTTTACTTCCCTCATTGCCTTGTCCTGATGCCAATTTGCACGCAGTTCAGGCAGTACACCAGAGATTATAACCCTTGAGATCCTGTTTTTTTTTATCCCCTAGCTTCTGATAATCACTGAACATGTTCTCTTTCTAGTCTTGCCTATGTTGCTTGTTCCAACGTGGACCACAACAGCTGAATCTTTCCTCTTCCTCCCCAAGATCCTTTCAAGCCGATTCGAGATATCTCTTACCCTGGCACAAGGCTGGCGACATGCATGAGGTACTCTCGATCCAGCTTAGAAAACATAGTACCTATTACCCTAATTGTAGATTCCTGTACAACTACCACTTGTCCTTTTGCCCCCGTCTTGAATGGCCTCCTGTGCCACAGTGTAGCCCTCATTTGGATCATTCTCCCTGCAGCCCTTTTCCTCATCAACAAGGGAGCAAGTAGCTCATATTTTTCAACAAGGCCAAGAGGTGAGGGTCCTCTATTCCTGACTGCAGGATCCCTCTCCCAGCCTTGCTTGCAATCACTCACTGCTCCCCCTGGCCACTGACAAAATTTGAATGGCTTAATCTTCCACGTGTGACTGCCTCCAGTAAAAAAAAACATCGGCCAGGGTCTTCTCCCTGTCCTGGATGTGCTGCAGTGTGAAAGCTCAGATCACAGTTGATCAAATCTTTGCCAATTTTTTTGGAGCAGAAAAACACTTCCTGCAGATGTGGTTAATGCAGTATGCAATGGGGTCAGCCAGCTCCAAATTTATACAGCTACCACAGATCACTTGTCCAGTTTTTTCTACTTAGTTAATTACTTTAATGAGCTATATTCTTTTTCAAATTTAGCACAGATTCCCTAACAGCCAATCGGGCCATAGCCTCCCTGTGATGCATGTTCAGTTTATTTTCCCAGCTTCAATGTGCCTGAGCTCCAGTAGGTTCATACTCACTCCATACTGCTGCTCCTCCACCCTCTAACAGCTTCCCGCTGACCAGGCCGCGATCGCAAAGCTCTGCTAGGTTTATACTCACTCCGTGCTGAATCTCTGCCCTCCAACAGCCTACTGTCACCTAGACCTCAATGACTGAGCTGCAGTAGGTTTATACTCACTCTTTGCTGCTACTACACCCTCTGACAGCCTCCCGTGATCTACGCTTCAAAGCCTGAGCTGCAGGAGGTTTATATTGACTCTATGCTGCTGCTACACCATCCAAAAGCCTCCTGTCATCTAGGCCTCAATGCCTGAGCTGCAGTCGGTTTATACTCACTCTGAGCTGCTGCTAAACCCTCCGGCAACTTCCTGTTGACTAAGCCATGATCCCCGAGCTGGGGCTTCCTGCCCCACCAAAATCATCTCCACCTGTCTGGATTCTATTTTCTCCTCTTTGGTCCAGGAAGTCCCTAACTACATCCGTCACACCACCCACGCCCTTCACCTCCACCATAACTTCCAATTCCCTGGCCCCCAGCACCTCATTTTCACCATGGACATCTAGTCCCTATATACCTGTACTCCACATGCAGATGGCCTCAAGGCCCGCTGCTTCTTCCTGTCCCGCAGGCCCGACCAGTCCCCCTCCACCAACAACCTCATCCGCCTAGCCAAACTCGTCCTCACACTCAACAACTTCTCTTTTGATTCCTCCCACTTCTTGCAGACAAAGGGGGTGTCCAAAGGCACCCGCATGGGCCCACGCTAAGCCTGCCACTTTCTAGGTAATGTGAAACTGTCCCTCGTCTGCACCTACACAGGCCCCGAACCCCACATCTTTCTCTGTTACATTGATGACTGTATCGGCGCTGCCTCTTGCTCCGCAGAGGAGCTCGAACAGTTCATCCACTTCACCAACACCTTCGACCCCAACCTCAAGTTCACCTGGGCCATCTCCAACACGTCCCTCACCTTCCTGGGCCACTCAGTGTCCATCTCAGGCAACCAGCTTGTAACTGATGTCCATTTCAAGCCCACCGACTCCCACAGCTACCTAGAATACACCTCCTCCCACCCACCCTACTGCAAAAAATTACATTCCCTATTCCCAATTCCTCCGCCTCCGCCGCATCTGCTCCCAGGATGCGGCATTCAAATCGCACACATCCCAGGTGTCCATGTTCTTCAAGGACCACAACTTTCCCCCCGCAGTGGTCGAGAACGGCCTTGACCACTTCTCCCATTTTTCCGGCAACACATCCCTCACACCCCGCCCCCGCCACAACTGCCCCAAGAGGATCTCCCTTCGTTCTCACACACCACCCGACCAACCTCCGGATACAACACATCATCCTCTGACATTTCCACCATCTACAATCCGACCCCACCACCCAAGACATTTTTCCATCCCCAACCTTGTCTGCCTTGCGGAGAGACCGCTCACTCCGTGAATCCCTTGTTCACTCCACACTCCCGTCCAACCCCACCACACCCGGCATGTTCCCCTGCAACCACAGGAAATGCTGCACTTTCCCCCCCCCCACACCTCCTCCCTCACAACCATCCCAGGCCCCAAAATGACTTTCCATATTAAGCAGAGGTTCACCTGCACATCTGCTGATGTGGTATATTGTATCCATTGTACTCGGTGTGGCTTCCTGTACATTGGGGAAACCAAGCGGAGGCTTGGGTACCGCTTTGCACAACACCTCCGATCAGTTCGCAATAAACAACTGCACCTCCCAGTCGCAAACCATTTTAACTCCCCCTCCCATTCTTTTGACGACATGTCCATCATGGGCCTCCTGCAGTGCCACAATGATGCCACCCGTAGGTTGCAGGAACAGCAACTCATATTCCGCTTGGGAAACCTGCAGCCCAATGGTATCAATGTGGACTTCACCAGCTTCAAAATCTCCCCTTCCCCCACCGCATCCGAAGACCAGCCCAGGCTGTGTGTGCCTCCCTAAACTGTTCTTCCTCCCACCTCAAGCCGCACCTCCATTTTCTACCTACTAACCTCATTCCACCTACTTGACCTGTCCGTCTTCCCTTGGCTAGTCTATCCCCTCCCTACCTCCCCACCTATACTCTCCTTTCCACCTATCTTCTTTTCTCTCCATCTTCGGTCCGCATCCACCTCTCTCCCTATTTATTCCAGAACCCTCTCCCCAGCCCAGTTCTGTGACATAGGGTCTGGGCCCGAAACGTCAGCTTTTGTGTTCCTGAGATGCTGTTTGGCCTGCTGTGTTCATCCAGCTTCACACTTCATTATCCCCGAGCTGTGGTCGGTTTATACTCACTCTATTTTGCTGCTACTCCCTCCAGCAGCTTCATGTTAACTAAGCCGTGATTCCTGAGCTCCGGTAGGTTTATACTCACTCTGTGCTGCTGCTCCGACATCCGTCAGCTTCCCGCTGACTACATTTTTGTGTACAAAGCGCCAGTTGATTCGAGCATTGGAAGAGATCTTCACATCAAGGCAGAGTGGACCTCATCATACTCACCAAGTTAATTGGTGTTTTATCCCGGGCAATGAGAATCATGTTGTGTTACTGCCATATCTTACTGCACGCCACATACAGAGCACTTACCACTCACTGGAGATCCTGGAATTAACCAGCATCCCTGGCACTGGTGCCATCTTTCAAAGCCCATAGTGCATTTGGACATGCACAAACCATGCTGACCTCCTCTGCACAGTCCCTGATATAGTACCCTTCAAGTAACAGGCATGGAAAATTGCTCCTGCCCAACCGTACCTACTGGGTATTGTCATGGACATCCTCCTTGGAGTGGAAATGCACAATCAGGTCTTCATGTTTCCTCAGGGCCAGTAATGGAGACCAAGACACTAGACCAACAGCATGCCAACCGACTCCAAAGTTGCCAACCAGGTTAGAGCATTCTCAGCCATCTGCAGAATCCAAAGCATTATAGGGAGATATTATCCTTCTCCAGTTTGCCAAAATAAGGAGAAACCCAATGAGAATCTCACCAGTCCCCATTAGAAGAATGAAGAAGAGGCAGCAATATGATCTCAACATGGAGCTGGGCCTCGTGAAACATCACACCGAATCTACCATTAACTTTGCCAGAGCCCAAGTCACTCAGCTTACACAGAAACAGTTTGGCTTGGGCTTAGAAACAGAGAGGAAAAGCAAATACTGATGGGAGTTATCGATTGAAGTCAAAACTGCAGGGCAAATTGGACGATACTTATAAACAGGAAATTACATATAAAAGGACAAACATTGCAAGCGACATGCAGTTCGGTCTGGCAGCATCCGTAGGGTGAAAGCAGAGATAAAATTTCAATTCTAGTGACTCTTCATCAGAATAGTTTTGGCTTCAGATTTCCGTCGTCTGCACCCTTGTTTTATCTTAGACGAGCAAATATTTTGGATACAGCTGTATTAATGGACAACTTAATCTGGAAAAGAGGAGAAGGCGTGAGGGTAGAAGTGCAGAGATGAATCTGTCATCGCCGAATGTGTTGCCCAGCAGAGTTTGGGAGGACGGGGTTGAATCCTCAGGTAAGGGAATAGGAGGTCATGTCGGAGGTACACCACTGGAATTTGACATCATCAACAGAAGTGCCAGAGGTGGGACAACTGGGAGAATGCTGTCTCTCTTAGCTCATATGCGTTCAAACACACAGGGACGTTTTGTAAATAACCAGAAAGGAAATTGCATTTATTCACTTACATCTTGTCTAAATCAGCGTGCGATAATACACTCAGAAAGTCAATGGATAAAGAGGAACAAGGCAGACAAATGGGGTTTAAACACATATCGGCCATGATCGAATGGCAGCATAGTCTTGATGGGCAGAATGGCTGAATGATCTTATATCTTGTTGCCTTAGTAACAGTAAGACACATTTGAGGGAATGAATCATCTGTGCTTCACAAAAATGGTCAAACAGTGTATCTAATCACAAACTGAAGCATAAAAAGTAAAGAGACTACAGCTAGAGGGTTTACATTTGTCCTAAACAAGACATCTTAGACTTATTAAAAAGATGAGGAGATTTGTTTTATTTTCTTAGAGTGTTGGGAATCTTTGTAAAATGCCCGACTTGAGCATGTTTGGGGTAGATTAATTGAATATGGAGAGATAAATTCATGAATAACAATGGCGTCAATAGTCATCAGGAATGGACAGGGATGTGGAGTCAGATCAGCCATAAACAGACTGAATTTTTGAGTCGGTGACAGGCTGAATGGCCAACCGATGTACCTCAATCTGATGACCCGATGCTTGTAGGAATTTGTCCCTGCTACTCCTCAAGTGGCATTTTTTTTCTGATCCTGGATGTTATTTAAAACAAAGCTGTGGTTATTTTGGACTGTAAGAGACTTGTTAGACTTAAAGGTTTTTAGCCTGGGGATCTTTATGGCACCATCACATTCCACAACCGACATTCTCTGAACGGTCAATGATGGACATCGTTTGTGAATGTCCAGATGTCAGTTAATTGAACAAAGGATAAGATCCCGAGGGAAGAAATCCCGCTCCATGGAGAAGACACTGGTCGGAAGTTGCCTCAGGCAGTTGAAAGTGTGAATATGTTTTCCTTACATTTACTTTTATTTCACTTCAGAGGATGGACACAAATTAGACTAAAAGACAGAAATTTCCAACCTCCATCTGTCGTCAAGGAACTGGGAAAGAATACTTCAGTACGGTGCAAAGACCTGGAAAGGACAGGCCTGTGTCTGCTCTTGTGCAATCAAGTGCATTGGAATGTTTTAGAAATTATCTATTCTTATGGATATGTGTCTGTGTTTTTCAGGAGAGAGTATTTCTTGCGTTTTTTGTCACATGTTTGTCACTAATTCCAAACTTACAATTTGCTATTTCAGCTGCAATTTACTTAATAAATCTCTGAATACAGCGATACAATTGAAATGTCACTGCGTCCCCAATCAAACTGATAACTTTGCCTCCAGGCTGATGTATAATTTATTTGTTTTCCTTCTTCACAGTTGACATAGTGACGATCTACGTCCTGCTCTATAAGGATTGTGGATTGTCTCCATGTGTCAGACGTAACCTGGGGGCCATGGCAGCAGCCGATCTACTGGTCATTATCCTCGACCTGATATTGAGGCACATTCTCATTGTATATCAAGAACAGTTTTATTTCCTGCAGTCCATCCCCGTGTGTAATATCCACGCCGTCCTGCTTTATGCAGCCACTGACTGTTCTGGCTGGTTCACCGTCACTTTCACCTTTGATCGATTTTGTGACCATTTGTTGCCAGAAGCTGAAAAGTAAATATTGCAGTGAGAAAACGGCGGCTGTGGTTTTGGGAACAGTGACTGTGCTGAGCTGTTTAAAGAACATTTTCTGGTATTTTATGCTCACAGCTCGCTATTGGCTGTTGAACGTCCCCTGGTTTTTTGATGTAACAATCAATGTTCAATACTCTCGTGCCTGGGTTACAATCGAGTTCCTCCACCACATTCTAACCCCGACTCTCCCATTTCTCCTGATTCTGCTGCTCAATGTTTTCAACGTCAGACACATTTTAGTGACCAGCAGAGCCCGCAGGAGACTCCGGGCTAACAGTAATGGGGACGGTCACTGTGACACAGTAATGAGAAGTCGAAAAAAATTATCATTTTACTGTTTGGGATCTCGGCCAATTTCATCCTGTTATGGGCAGTCTTGATGGTATATTCTATATGGAGACGCGTGTGTAATCTTGGGTATCAGTCTGTGTAACGAGATCCCTTTGTGCAGGAGTTGGGCTTCATGCTGCAGCTCCTCTGTTGCTGCACAAACACCGCGATTTATGCTGTGACCCAGACTAAGTTCAGGCAGCAGCTGAAGAATGTGCTGAAATATCCCTTTACCCAAATGCATCAATCAATTAAATTCACTCATTAAGCAATCCAAACAGGATTTTCTCATTTCAGTTCAATGTTTCTGCAAAGCAGCAGCCTGTCGCTATAGTAGCAGAGTGAGGGTAGTCCTGGCTTGTCAAACCTTATCACACAGGTTACAGGGGTACAATCCAAAGTTTCTCTCAAACCAGGGGCTTTCGAAAAAAGGCACCATTCCACAGAAAACACTGCAATTTCTGCCAAGCAGCCGAACTAATAATATTTTGTTTGTTTATTTTTTTGGAAAAGCTTAGCTGGAGAGAGACAGGCTCTGCCCCAAGTCTGGTTCATCAAGCAAGTGAATGGGACCGGTGCCGAGCTGGGTTTAAGTCACTCTATCCTTGTTTTCACCTCTGGTGACATTGCGTCTAACCTCTCACTTAATATCTGTCTCCCATCCATTCTCTCCTACAGTGGAACTTCCCTTTCCCTCTCTCTCCAACGATCTCCCTCCGATTTTCTCACTTTGTCAATATCCCCTCATTCTCATTCCCATTCAAACTGCCATCCTCCTGCGATCTCTATCTATCTAGGACTCTCTCTTTCTCACTAATCACTCACTATCTGCAAACCTCTCTTCCTCTAATCTTCCTTACTACCCTTCCTCTCCATTATTTTTCTGTCATTCTGCCTCCCTCAAGCTCTCTCTCTATCTCTCTTCCTACCATCCTTTTTTAAAAATGTTTGTATCTTTCTGTCGTCTTGCATTTCTCTCTATCCATTCTTGCTTCCTCTTGATTTCTTTATCTTTGCCCTGCCTCCCTCTCCCTGCCTCCCATTCACACTGATAAACTCCTCACAGCCTGTGGGATGGGAAAAGAGCTCTGCCACGTCGACAGCGTTTCTTCAGGGGACCAGGCTTCTGTGTGCGAAGGACAAAGCCCTGTATTCCAGTTGACTCACTCAGTGGCACATAGCGTGTTAGCCCACACCCCGCAGTAAATCAGAGCCTGTTTTCACGTTGTTGAAAATGGAATGTCCCATTACTTAGTCTGGCCAGACAGAGTCATAGAGCAAAAATGGTATTGCACTTTGTCAGACAGGAAAAGAAACTTTGTCTGAGTAGACAGCAGACACCGTCCAGCTGCATTCGGTGACCAGGAGAAGGTCATTTAGTGATGCAGATTGTAAACTTTAACAGATCAGATAGGGACCTTAGAACGCTGGAAAGGGGTTTACAGAGGGCATGGTGAAATACGGACAAACTTCATTTCCCATCCCATGTTCCACTTGAGAAGGTGGTGGTGAGACATCTTCTTGAGCTACTGCAGTCCATGTAGACTCCAATAGGCCTTTGCTTGAATAATAGTCTGCAGTGAGTTCATAGGTCGTTCCTCAAGAGAACAGCCTGGATCATAGACCATTGGGTTTTACTCGAGAAACAGGCCAGACTCAGAAATAGTGTGGGGGTATGGCAGAAGGCCTTTGATCAGAAACAGAATGCGGGGTATGGCAGAAGGCTTTTGATCAGAAACAGCGTGGGGTGTATGGCAGAAGGCCAATGGCTCAGAAAAAGAGTGGGGGCTCTGGTAGAAGGCCTTTGATCAGAAACAGAGTGGAGGGTATTGGCAGCAGGCCTATGATCAGAAACAGATTTGTTTATTTCACCAGATTGCTGGTATTCCCCTGTATCTGCTCACATCTGAAAAGAATTCAAATCATAAATGGTGATTGAGCAAAAATAAATGGTTTGCTGGGAAGAGAAATTGAGCAGACACAAATAGGCTGTAAAGAGATATGGACAGGTTAACAGAATGAGCAATGAGGTGCCAGATGGAATATAATGAGCTAAAGAGGGAATCACATTGCTTAGAATAAAAAGAGAAACAGAATCATTCAAATGTTGGTGTGCAGGGAGATTTTGCCATTGTGGGATAACAGTTATTGGAAGAGCTATTGTAACATCCATTTTTCTTTAGTAAATTAAGGGATAGAGTGTCTGATAGAAAGCAATATTTATAGTTCCACAACACATTTGATATTTTTCTATCTATACCATGAAATTAACTGTGCAAATATTTCTACAGAGAGACAGAGGAAAACTGATGTAGGTGGAAACAGTGAAGGAGAGATAGAGAGAGTTATTGAGTTTCACAACACAGAGATGCCCTTCAACCCATTGTGGCTGTACTTGGCATCAATCTGAGGTATCAAACCCTGTGCTGTACCTTTCACGGGAGGCAGGGCGAGACACAGTAACTAATAAACCTATAAATCTATAACTGTGCAGATTCGGGCCTAGTTTTTAGACAGCACTTCCTAAAGTAGCAGCAGCAGCAGCAGCCAGGAGGTGGAGAGGGAAACAATATCCGGTCAGTCGATAAATCTAACATATTGGAGATTTGGGCCTAGTCTTTACAGGGCACTTTGGTTATTGCAGCATTCCTAAGGTGAGAACATAGTCACAGGTATTCCAATAAATCTAGCGCTGTGCAGATTTGGGCCTAACCTTTACAGTGCAATTGGAGTGCAGGAGCAGCCAGTAGGTGGGGAGGGACACAGTCACCCAGGCAGCCTATAAATCTAGTGCTATGCAGATTCGGGCCTGGTCTTTACAGGGCACTTAGGTGAGAGCAACATCCAGGGTGTGGGGGCAATTACCAGTGATCCTTTGAATGTTATGCCGTGCAGATTCGGGCCTCGTCTTGACAGGGCACTTAGCTTGGAGTTGCAGTGGGTAGGCAGGGAGGGACACAATAACCAGTAATGCTATTAGTCTAGTATTTTTAAGGTTTGGGCCTAGTCTTGAGAATGCGCCTTGCCTGGAGCAACAGCCAGGAAGCAGGAAACAGTCACCAGTGACCCTATGAATCTAGAGCCATGCATATTTGGGCTTAGTCTTGAGAGCATACTTAGCTTGGACCAGCAGTCGGAAGGTGAGAACACAGTAACCAGTAATCCAATGAATCTTGTGCTGTGCAGATTCTGGCCTAGACTTAACAGTTACTTCTTTGAAGCAGCAGCAGCCAGTAGTTTGGGAGGGACACAGTAACCCAGTCAGCCTAAAAAAATCTAGCACCGTGCACATTTGGGCCTAGTCTTTGCAGGGGGCATAGCTTGGAAGAGCAGCCAGGATGTGCAGTGGACCACAGTAACCAATAAGGCTATAAATCTCCCGTATTAGAATGGACTTAGCCTGGAGTAGTGGCCCAAGAGGCTCACAGAAACTGATGAGCCAATAAATCTCGTGCCATGGAGATTCAGGCCTGGTCTTTTCTGAGCACATCCTTGAAGCACAGCAGCAGTTGGGAGGAAAGGTGCAACACTGTAATTGCTCCATTCAGATTCAGGCCTGTACTTTGGAGGGTATTGTCGTGGAACAGCGGCCGGGAGTGAAGAGGGACACAGAAAATGGTAAACCTGTAAATCTAGCATTGTGCAGATTTGGGCCTAGTCTTTACCGGGCACTTCATTGAAGTGGCAGCAGCAACCTGGAGACATGGAGGAACACCATCATTCAGTCAGCCTATAAATCTAGCACCATGCGGATTTAGTCCTACTCTTTACCAGGCACTTCTTTAGAGATGCAGCCAGAAGACAGAAAGGGTTAGAGTAACCGGAGGCTTATAAATCTATGGCTATACGGAATCAAGCCTAGTCTTTACAGGGCATTTAGCTTGGAACAGCTGCTGGATAGTGAAACAATTACTGCTGAGCCTGTAAATCTAGTGTTCTGCCGATCCAGGCCTCATGTTTGCAAGACACTTTCATGGAGCATCGGCTGGGAGGTGGGACACAACATTTGGTAAGCCTATAAATCTAGCTCCATGCAGATTCCAACCTGTACTGCACAGGGAACTTCCTTGGGCCAGAAGGAGCAGCTGGGAGGTGGAGAGGGACACAGTAACCAGCAAGATAATAAATCTTGTGCCTTGTGGATTTGAGCTTAGTCTTTACCGGACACTTAACATGGAAAAACAGTTAGGAGATGGGGAGTGTCACGGTAATCAGTAAGCCTCTTGTATCTAGCGTGATGCAGAATCAGGTATAATTTTTTACAGGATACTTCCATCAAGAAGAAGAGAAGGGGCACAGAAGCAAATAAGCCTATAAATCTAGTTTGATGCAAATTTGGTCCTTATCTTTACAGTGCATTCCTTGGAACCGTAGCAGCATCTGGGAAGTTGGGAGGGACACAGTCAGCTGTAAGTCTATAAATCCACTGCAGTGTGGAATCACGCCTCATCTCGACAGGGTACTTAGCTTGGAGCAGCAGCAAGGAGATGTGGACCTGCTAACCAGTTGACTTCTTGTCGGGACAAAAACAAAGTTCCTACAAAAGCTCAGCAGGTCTGGCAGCATCTCTGAAGGAAAAACACAGAGTTAACGTTTTGGGTCCGGTAACCCTTGCTCAGAATAGATTAAGAATCTCATCAGTTCAGGGAACTGTCTCCAAGCCACAGCCAGTATACTGCGATGGAAGTTCCTGCTAAATGGAGACATTAACTTTCAGGACTGTGTGCGCACTTCAACAAATACGACACTTGCTCCAACTCCAGCTGCTGCTGCCTGGGCCAGCTGGTTCGACGGCTGCTGTTGACTGGCTCACACCCAAGGACAGGCCCTGCTGCTGCTACTGCCTGGGTCCTTCCGCCCGTCCAACACTTCAGAGCATCTGGTAACACTCAACTCAGACAGTTGTGAATCGGTGGATCTCTTTAAAACAGAGGTGTGTTGAGGCTGTGTCGTTGAGTATGTTCAAGGCCAGGATCAAAAGATTTTCAATCAGTAAACATGTCAATGGATATGGGAAAGGCAAGAAAGTGCAGTTCAGGATTATCAGATCAGACATGAGCTCATTGAATCCCAAAGCAGATTTATAAGCTTAATGATCTCTTTCTGCTTCTAAGATTTATGGTCTTAGCATCAGGCTACGAAACGGACCTGAGTTAGTTGCCAAGTTAAAAATATGTGGCTCCCGGTTCACTTGAGGCACTGAACCAAAGTGAGACGTGCAACGAACCAGGCACAATGACAGTCATTGTGTGATTGATTCAGAATGGTCTGCATTACAGGGGAAAAGGGGAAAAAAAAACCTGTCTTGAGCACTCACATTGAGCCTGGCTCCATTAGACCTCCAAACTACCATCGCCCTTCTGTTTAGCTGATGTCCCCGCTGTTCTTATTTTAAACTGATTGAACGTCGGGCAATTAGAGCTGACATTGTAGATGTGGAACTGTAATATCCTGTGGATCAATTCTGACCAGTCCATGACATAATTCTGTTTCTAAAGATCAGTCAATATTTCATATTTATTACTGTGAATGTTGATCATTGGCAGGCCACAGCGGTGTTCCTAATTACTAGACTACCAGTGACAATTTCTGGTTAAAAGCCAAAAGAACTACGGATACTATAAATAGGAAATAAAAATAGAAGTTGCTGGAAAAGCTCGGCAGGTCTGGTGACATCTGTGAAGAAGAAAGAAAATCAAAAGTTTTTTTTTGGTCCAGCAACCCATTCGTTTTGTTTTGAAGAACGACCTCCGTTTATATCACCTGTGACACTACTTGATTTACCCTTGCGTTCTCCCATTCTCATACCTGAGACCAAAACTGGGGTGCTAGGGTACTGGCTCCATAACTCAGTGGTTATAGCTCTCACCTTGTAAACCAGGGTGTTGACTGAGATTAAATTGCTTCAGTGAAAATATCATTGAAATGAATACTTGAAACTTGAGAGCACACAAGATTACAGGCCAAGTCCTGGAAACTGGGATGATGGTCCTCTTTCCGTGCTGTAACCCAATCTTTTGATTCTTGTTGACGAGAAACTGAGGTCCAGTTTAAAAAAAAAGAAGCTGTGTCTTTAAGAAATTATGAAAGTAATTCTGACCTCACCCCTAGTGGTTTACTGTTTAGGATTCAGCCCTTTCAGAGCTTGTGTCCAACAAATCAGGGCTTATTGTCCTGTTAGTGAAAACAGCGAAAGCAAAGCAGCTCTGACAGGAATCCTTTCGATGCCTCAGATTGGTGAATGTCCCCGACAAAACCAGAATCAATGCCCCAGCCTCTTAAAAAAGTGGAAGATGCCTTGACAGTCTCTTCTCGGTCAGACATCTGTTTCAGAGAATCAGAGAAGAATATCCTTTTACCCAAATTCATCAGTAAAATTCACTTGTTAGCTTGTCCACAATTTTCTCATTTTAGTTCAATGTTTTAACAATGAAGCAGCCAGTTGTTCTGATAACAGACTGAGGGTCGTGCTGGTTTATCATATCCCAAAGAGGGTTACAGGGAAACATTGCAATGTACCCCTTAACTCAGGGGACAGAAAGAAAAAAATCTGCTGACTGTATCTATCACTTCAATTTGTAAATAGTTGAAATGTTCATTAAAAAGTGCCAAGCAGAAGAATGAGTTGTATTGTTTTTCTTTTTCTTGTAGAAGCTGAGAGGCAGAGGAAATGACTTGGCCCCATATTGTCATCCTCAGAAAAGAGCAGGGGAATGGGGCTGAGTTCAGGAGTTGGGTATAACTCACTTTGTCTTTGCTTCCACCTCTTGGTCACCCACTCCAACCTGGCCTCGGTACACTTCATCTCTCTCCCTTGCTCCCTCTCCCCTCATATCACCCTCCCACTGTCCCTATTCTCGTTTTTGCGTCCTGATTATATCTCAAGGGCAGTATTGATCGGACAAAACTGTTCTGTGTCTCCAAAGTCATTCTTTGAAAAACGAAAAAACTGTGCAACCTGAGATACCTTCCGCAAGAAAAATTACCGCTTGTGTAGTGACGTGAGAGTGCCACCAGATGGGGGCATTGTATCATTTTATATACAAGAGACTCAGAGCCTTTGACTCATCAGTTTTTAATTCATTCATTCATTCATTGAAAATTCTCTCCTGTGAACTCATTGCAACCTGATATAGATACACAGATACAAACATACACACGCACACATATGGAGATAAATATCAACATGACAATTGTTTTACTTTAAACACAAGAGAGTCAGACAGAAAACTGGTGAAGGGTATAACTCCATTTCAATGGATGTGTCTCCAAAACAACAGAAACCCCACAGCACAGACATAGTAATACACATGCTCATGAACATTAACTCACACACAGCTACAAGTACAGATAGTTCAACAGAGATAGAAACACAGTTATAGACTTTGAGACACACATACAGAGACAGAAACACAAATAAGCATGGGTACACACTGACGCACAGATATACATACACTGACAGACATACACACAGAAACACACATGCATATGTACAGATATTAACTCACACATACATATAGATACACAGCACACCCATGCAGACGGTGTGCAATAATTTGTGTTCAAATCAGATAATTCCCAGCTTTTACTGATGAAATATCAATGGGAAAGTGGGACAGTAATGTGATGTCCCTCACTCTGCTATCAGGAAAGAGGTGAATGTCTTTAAAACATTCATGATCATTTGTAAAATGAACAAACTTCCACTCGTACAACAGATCAACGTAATCCTCTGATGTTCATCTGTGAAATGGATTGATGTTCATTCTCAGAAACTAATTAAATGAAAACTTGCTGTCTTTACTGGTTAACCACTGACCTACTCACACCTTGTGTTAGTCTGTGTGAAAATACTGTGTTCACCTGTGGGATAAATTTGTGTTCCTGGCTGCAGAAGCTTCTGTTCCCTTGTCTAGATATGAGTATGATGCCATATTCCAAACTATGATCTCTACCAGAGATAATGGGAACTGCAGATGCTGGAGAATCCAAGATAATAAAGTGTGAAGCTGGATGAACACAGCAGGCTAAGCAGCATCTCAGGAGTACAAAAGCTGACGTTTCCGGCCTAGACCTCTCTGATGAAGGGTCGAGGCCCGAAACGTCAGCTTTTGTGCTCCTGAGACGCTGCTTGGCCTGCTGTGTTCATCCAGGCTCACATTTTATTATCTTGGATTCCCCAGCATCTGCAGTTCCCATTATCTCTCATATAGTTTGCTGAGCTGCTTGGCACTTTTTAATGAACGTTAATTACATATTGATGTTATGGGTGCAGTCAGTGGAATGGTGCCTTTTTTCTTTGGCCTGTGAGTTGAGAGAAACATTGAAATGTTTCCCTGTAACCCACTGTGGGATAAGGTTGAATAAACCAGCACGACCCTTACTCTGTTACCATAGCGACAGGCTGCTTCATTGCTGATACATCGAACTGAAATGAGCAAATCCTGGATGGATTGATTAATTGGTGAATATGATTGATTGATGAATTTGGGTAAAGGGATATTTCAGCACATTCTTCAGCTGCTGCCTGAACTTAGTGTGGGTCACGGCATAAATCGTGGTGTTTGTGCAGCAACTGAGGAGCTGCAGCATGAAGCACAATTCCTGCACAAATTGATACAGATACACAGAGTCATACCCCAAATTAAACATTCGGTTCCGCACAGAATACACCATTAATGTTGACCATAACAAGATGAAATTGGCCGAGATCACAAACAGTAAAATTATGAACTTTTTTCGATTTCTCATTTCTGTGTCACACTGACCGTCCACATTGGTGTGAGCCCGGAGACTCCTGCGGGCTCTGCTGGTCACTAAAATGTGTCTGACGGTGAAAACATTGAGCAGCAGAATCAGGAGAAATGGGAGAGTTGGTGTTTGAATGTAGTGGAGGAACTCGATTGTGGACCAGACACGAGAATCAGAAACGCTGTCTGCTCCAAAACAAAACGACGGGTCTTTCACCAGCCGATAGTGTGCTGTAAGCATGAAATACCAGAAAATGTTTTTTAAACAGCTCAGCACAATCACTGTTCCCAGAACCACAGCCGCCGTTTTCTCACTGCAATATTTACTTTTCAGCTTCTGGCAACAAATAGCCACAAATCGATCAAAGGTGAAAGTGACGGTGAACCAGACAGAACAGTCAGTGGCTGCATAAAGCAGGACGGCGTGGATACTACACAGAGGGATGGAATACAGGAAATAAAACTGTTCCGGATAAACAATGGGAATGTGTCTCAATATCAGGTCGAGGATAGTGACCAGTAGATCCGCCACTGCCATGGCCCCCAGGTAACGTCTGACACATGGAGACAATCCACAGTCTTGAAAAAACAGCACATAGATCTTCACTACGTTAACTGTGAAGAAGGTAAACAAATAAAATATATATCAGCCTGGAGGCAAAGTTACCCAGTTTCATTGAGGACCCAGTGACATTTTCAAATGTAGCACTGATTTATTGAAAAAAAATGAAGCTGAAATAAAAAAAAGTAATGTCTCAATTATTTTGTGTACAAGAAATGTAACATAAATCATAAGAAGTACTCCCACCCCAGGCACACAAAAACACATTTTTAAGAACAGATGGTTTCTCGAACATTCCCACACACTTCATCACTCGAGAGGAGGCACACATCACTTCTTTCCAGTTCCTAATAAGGAGGTTGGAGACGTTGCCTTCCTGAAGGATTCTCTCCCAGTTTCTTGAAAACAAACAGATGTTGGATATTATTGATTTTTTGTCTAAATAAAAGTAAGTTTTCAATTGTGAAGAAGCATCAACACAGGGAAAATGTATTCAAACTGCCTGAGGGGATTTTGAAACAGTGTCTCCTTCTCCCCGGAACAAGATCTTGTCCCTCGGGATCATATCTTTTGTTCAATGAACTGACGTCAAACCGTTTACAAATAATGTTGGTTATAAAATGTTCCACGGAATGTCGGTGACAGGATGTTCTGGGGAATGTCGGTTCCAGAATGTGATGGAGTCATAAAGATCCACATCACAAAGGCCCTTCTCTCCATCAGTTTTGGTGAGACCCACTCAGCCTCGTGGTGGAAATCTCTCCCCAAACTCAACACAACTGGCAAACACAAATGAAAGGCATTTCCGGATCAGCTGAAGTGGTCAGTTATCTCACATTCTCAATCCACCTCACAGAACCAGCCCAAACACCACAAACCCAGATGGAATATCTGTTCAGCGTGGAGCACTGTGCAGACCAGGCTAGTGTCCTTCTCAATACAACCCGGCAATCTGTCCAGAATGGGACACTGTGCAGGCCTCACCAGTCAAACAGATATCAGTCCAGCACGGGGAGCTGTGCAGACCACACCAGTGCATTGAGCTATAAACCCGGACCAGGTATCTCTCCAGCACAGGGGGTCTGTGAAGTGAACACCAGTGAACTGATCTGTAAACCCGGAGCAGTTACCCTCCCAGCGTATACATCTGTCCAGTGCAGTGCTCAGTAACGCTGTTTGAAATCACTGCCCAGCCTGGGGAAGCTTGCAGCCAATGCTGGAAGTGACAGGATGTGAGGCTCCCATCCATTTACAGCTCCATATCTCCAATGTGCCATGACAAGGGGTGCCATGGGTGTGAAAGTCACTGGCCGAGAGAGATGGTGGGGGATCAGTTTAAATACGAACAAATGGGATGGGTTGGATATGTAGACAGAGAGGGGAAGATGGAGAGGCAGTATCATGGAAGGATGTGTTCACAAGTTTTAGAATGCTGACATGTAGACATTTTGATCGCTTCTTGCAACATGGGTCAGTTTTTCAGGAATGGATATGTGGATAGGATACTACTGTGAGTTCAGAAGATGGAGCGTTTTGAATGAGTATTAGTTCTGCATTTGTGACAGAGTGTGGTGAGCACAGTCTTTGTTTCATTGGGCTGAATCTAACAATAATTTGTCTCATTGACATTTTAATTGAGTGTGACAGAGGAATAGTCTGTAGGAGGCTGAGCTTGTTTTCTGTTGTCATCTTATCAAACTCCCCTCATTATCTACCTACCCCAGCACATGTCATTGCTCCCATTCAATGCCAACCTGATTCTCCCACCCATCATGGCTGGTAAAAGTTCCCATCGCCTGGATGGCCCACGTATTCTATGATCGCTGACACAGGTGCCATCTTTAAAAGGTCAATGAGCACACATTTGAACGTTCTCAGTTCGGAGCCAGCCTGCATGGTTTACCCCGAGCCTGGCAGATAAGGGGCAATTGCATCAAGATTTGTGAAAAAGTTCACGGAGGTCCTGGTGATTGGGCTCGTACAGAGAAGGACCATTCTTCTCCCAGATGAGGCCATACCACCAGACCCAGCGAGTATGGTCTAAGCTCACCACCCAGCTCATTTTCGTATATGGAGTCAGCCTTCCCCACTCTGCCAGAGTAAGCGTCACTCTATTCTTTCTGCTCCCTCTCTCTGTCTCTCTTTCTCTCGCTCCTCCACTTCTCCCCTAGACTGAAAACACTGCATGGATTCAACACTGTTGACTGGCTCACTCCAGCCACCTCTCCATTTCCCCCCACCTGCACCATCACGAACAGCAGGACCACCCACTTTCACCCTCACTCACAGCCTCCCTTTCTCTCATTCCAGGGAAAACAGCATGGAATAGGACAGAAAGTGCCAAGCCTGGTGTAACAGTGCCCGACATCAGTTCCGTCCATGCCCATCCTTCCCATGCGGAGAGGAGTCCGGTACAAGCCAGCGAGAACTGGAAGGGCCTGTGTGGAGATTCCAAAACATCCCCGTCCCATTAGCCAATTGAGGAGCAATGTTCAGTGAAGGGTAATTCTCACTTTTAATGCATTGTCATTTCCACTTGCACCTGGTAAGCTTAGAAGTCACAGACCTAATGCCATCTTCATTTTATATCGAGCTGGTATGAGTGGACTCATACGATCTCCCATGGTAAATCAGTAATATTAACCAAAATTTAAGAAATCCAAAGTTAACTGAACTTAAGGTGTTACCAAAAAACTGGGCATGATTTAGGTCTTGTGTACTGGGTAGCACCCATGCCAATGAAGCAGATAGCTGGATTTGATTCCCACCCCTGAACCTGTGGTAATGTCCCGAGCTCTGGAACAGAAGTTCTCGATGCAAGTCCTGCCTTTATCTGAGGTGTGGCACAGCATGTCAGGACAGGTTAATGAGGAAACACACAAGAGAATGATTTTGCAGATTCAGGGGCTATTGCAGCGGGGTGGTAATGTCTCCACCTTTAGGCTCAAAGTTCTAGATTCAAATCCCACAGGGGTGTTTCATAATATATCTGAACAAGTTGATTAAAACTATTTTTCAATTGCGACTTGATCGAGGAGGAAGAAGTATCAGTTTTGAATTGCAGGATTTCGGCCTGGGATGACAGAAAACGTAGCCATTCGTGTTGATTGGGGTAAAATTTGCACCTTTTAGATTTTTGTAAAATCATGAAGGTATGGACAGGGTGAACAGTCAAGATATTTTTCCTAGAGTGGGGTCTTCCAAAATTATCAGGCTTAAGATGAGAGGGGAAAACTTAAAAAAATAACCAAGTGGTACTTTTTCACAGAGAGGACAATGTGTGCATGGAACGAAGTGCCAGAGAAAGTCGCGGATGCTGGTAAAAAAAACATTTAAAAGGCATCGGGCTCGATATATGAACAAGAAGGGTTTGGTGGGATATGGGCCAAATGCTAGCAAATGGGATGACATTAATTTCAGATATCTGGTCGGGATGGACAAGTTAGACTGAATTGTTCGTTCCCATGCTTTACATCTTTTTGATTCATTCATCCAATTGATCTAGATCTCTTTGTAATCTTAGATAATCTTCTTACCTGTCTGCTGTACTACCACCCTTAGTGTCACCCAAAAACCTGTTGGTTGTGCCTTCTATAATTCACAGCTAAACCATTTTCAGAAATGACAAAAAGTGTAGATCCAGCACCGATTTGTTGGAGTCTCCTAATTAAGATTGAGAGAAGTATTTTACTTCTCTTCCAGAGCTGGGAACATTACCGCACTTTCAGGGGTGGGAATCAAATCCAGCTATCTCCCCAGTGGCATGGACACAACTCGGTATACAAGACCTAAACCATGCCCAGTTTTGGGGTCACTTTTTAACTTCAGCTAAGTTTGGATTTTTAATAATCTGGTTAATATTACCAGATCACTGCTGGTCATAAGCTTCCAGTCTGAGAAACAACCCTACATGACAACACTGTCTCCGACTTTTAAGCAGAAATACACAGAAACACACACACAAACATATAAGGACACAGACACAGTTGTGTCTTTAAGACAGGGGTAGACAAGTTTTGATTAATAAGGGGATCGAGGGTTACATTTAGAAGGCAGTCGAATTGTGCTGAGAAAGATGTCAGGCATGATCGAACAGCAGAGCAGACAGCTCCAAATTCTTATACTCAATGATATTTTCCCAAAAGAACAGTGGAGGCTGAGATTGATAAATACTTTACTGGACAGAGTCAGTGGGAATGTGGGATAGGTTTGGGGGAATGAATGGTCATTTCTGCTCCTTTTTTGTGCTTTGTAAAGAGGAGTTGACTTGCTGTGAGGTTAACACGCTTTAAGGAGTCCCCTAATTAAGGTTGAGATAAGGATTTTGCTTTATTTACAATATTATTCTGCCTGTAGTGTTGTAATTCCCAGGGAACATTGAAGACTCGGTTATTAAAGATATTGAATGCTGAGCTTTGAGGATCAGCAGAGTCTATATTTATTGGGAATAAACAGGAAAGGGGTGTTCAGCCATAAACAGAGCAGCCATGATCTTTCTAAATTGAGCAGCAGGCCCGAGGATCCAAGTGGCCAACTGCAGCTCCTATCTGATGTGTCGTTATCTCACTTCACCGATCGAGAATGTGATAGAGGTAAAGGTACACCCATTCACCCAGCCAGGATTATGACAGATGGGAGGAGACCATTCTGCCCCTCGAAGGAGTTACATAGGAATAGAATGAAATATTCAGTCATAGATTCATAGAAATATACAGCATGGAAACTGACGATTTGGTGCAACTCATCCATGCTATTCATGTATCCTGAATAAATCTAGTCCCATTTGCCAACATTTGGTCGGTAACCCTCTCACCCCTACGTATGCATGTATCCATCCAGATAACTTTTAAATATTGTAACTCTGTCAAACTCCAACACTTCCTCTGGCAGCTCATTCCATACAAAACCCACCGTCTGCATGAAAATGTTGCCCTTCAGGTTGCTTTTAAATCTTTCCCCTCTCACCTTCCCCTACGCCCTCTTGTGGCCTTGACCTTGACTATTTATCCTGATTTACCATGATCTTACACACTTCTTCAAGGTCACCCCTCAATGACAATTGTTTATTTTATTGCGTAAGGACTGCAGCAATTTTTCTACACAGCACCCACAGCCAAAAATGTACATAATCAGTAAGATTATCTGTATTGGTGGTGTTGATAAAGGGACAAATGTAAACAAGGCTAATAGGAAATCTCTCCTCCTCCTCAATATGAGTCTGGGGAAAATTGAGCACCACATTGAGACGGCAGACAAGATATATTGTTGCATCTGAAAGACAGCATTTTTGACCATGAAGCATTCTACTCAAGTGTTGATATGTATTCACTGCTTGTCTTTTAATTGCTAAAGAATCAGAATCATTGACAGCACAACCTCAGCCTCATTATCTGACAACAAATGTCCCTAATGGTGTATTGCTGAGCTCAGAAACACCTCGATAACCAGCTACACACCACAGGAGCAGGCCACGCAACCTTTCTCAGCTGCTACACAGGAACAGGGAGCCCTGGTTCACTAAAATTAAATACAGAGCAGAAATTACTTCTTACTGTTACATTGGAAAGCGGCACCTGATGGAATTCCTTAGGGAACAGTGTGTGGTCATCAACAATTTGCAATCTAGATGAACGGTTTTGGAGAGAGTGGTGAGGGCATGAGACAGGCGGCAGCTGGTAAGGCAATCTTCTGCTTTTAAAAACTTATGAAGTGAGTCGCGGCCTGCTTGATTTGAATGGCGGGAGTGGTGAGAATGCGAGCCGGGAAGTGAACTTTGATATTCAGGCATTGTCCAATATCAATGGTTTAGATAAATGCAACAAAATGTATTAAAACTAAATTTGCCAAGGAAGCTAAAATTAGCAGGAAATTAAGCTGTCAGGAGGAGGTAGCGAGAATGTAAATGGACAAGCAACGGACAATTTGGTACACAAAATGTAACATTGGTAACTGGGAACCGGGGAGATTTTCAGGAAGAACAAACGGCTATATATTACATAAACGGAGGGAGATTATGGGACCTGGTGATACAATGTGTACGAGAGGATTCACTCTGAAACTTTCAGACATTGGAAGTGTTGCTCTACCATCTTGATGGTCTAGTCCCTGATGTTCCAAGTTGCCTAATTACTCTCAGTATACACGGAATATTTTGATGTGGTTGGTTGGCTTTGGGGAGTCGTGAGGGGGTGGGTGTTTTGGACAGGGTATCAAGGGTGTGGCCTTTATCCTTGATACTATCCTTTCTTTTAACTTATAGACACATATTGATAATGGGAACGGCTGCCTGCTTCTAGATGAAGGGACGGTGGCTGCTGCCATGAAAGTGGGTATTCACCACCATGGCGCACTGTGTATGGTCACACTGCAACATTAATGGAGTGAGAGTTTGGACGGTTCAATCACAAGAACGAAAACATTAATTGAAGGTATTTTCAGATGAGCTGAAATGGTTCGTTATAGCCTATTCTCGACTCAACTCCCAGAACCAGTCCGGACACCTTTCTAATTTAGCCTCAGGATGTGGGTTTAACTGGCTGGGCCAACATTCATTCCCATCCCTCATTGCCCAGAGGGTAGTTACAGCCAGTGATATTATTGGGTTTTGGGGGTCACACGAAGGCCATAACAGGGGAGGGATGGCAGTGTCCTTCCCTACAAGATATGAGTGAATCAGAGGAGTTTTCCTGAAAATTGCCAATGGTTTCATCTTCATCATTCAACTTTTAATTCCAGATTTTTATTGAATTCAAATTCAAACATCTCACTTGGCAGGATTTGAATTCAGAGACCCAGAGCATTGCTTGCGTCCTTTGATTAATAACCTAGCAAGAAAACACTCGTCCATCACTGTAAACCCAGATTTAATATCTATTCAGCATTGTACACATTACAGACCAATATGTATCCTGAGCTCCATCTTACAGGAACTTTCAGACATTCAACTCGCCAAGTTCCTGTCACTGACCAAATGACTCTCAGATACTCATTTGCACCAGTTTTCTTCAAGCACGTGCTTGAGAGCCATTTCTCATGAGGACAGACTCTCTAAACAATATATTACATCAGCTTTATGCTTGTATGTAATCATAAGCACACTTTATACAGACTAATGAAAAACATACACTTATCTTATGGTTATCAATATCCAATCACAGTCAGTAATTCTAAATCTTTTGCTTTGTCACCTGATTGTGTTCAGCCAATGAGACCATCTTGACACATCTTATTACAAAAGAATAACTTCATGCAGACATTTATTTTGTCCTCAGCCATAATCTTGACTGGTATCTGTCTTGCAGCTTCTTCATTGCCATCAAAGTTTCTATTGTCCCTTGTATTTGACATTGTTATTTTATCAGGTATCTCCCGTAAAATTTTACTTGATTTTACATGGCAGAACATCAGCTCCTCTTCACAAAAGCATGTTGACACCGAGTGCAAGCAGTTTCTCAAAATGTCCTGCAGTCCTTTCCTTAACAATGGAGTCTAGCAGATTCCCAATGATGAATGTTATGCTAACTAGCCTATCAGCTCCTGCTTTCTGTCTCCATCTCTCCTTGCGTTATTGAATCATAGAGTTAGACAATACAGAAACAGACCCTTCAGTGCAACTCGTCTGCACTGACCAGGTATCTCAATCTGATCTCGCCCCATTTACCAACATTTGGTACATATCCCACTGAACACTTCCTATTCAAATAACCATCCAGGTGACTTTTAAATATTGTAATTTAACCAGCCTCCATCACTTCTACTGGCAGCTCATTCCATATATGCACCACACTCTGTGTGAAAAAGTCTCCACTCATGCCCTTTTTAAATCTTTCTGGTTTCATGTTAAACCTGTACCGTCTAGTTTTAGATTCTGCTACCCTGGGGATAATACCTCTGCTATTCACCCTGTCCATGCCTGTCACGAATTTATAAACCTCTTTGCAGACACACTCAGCGTTTAACTCTCCGGGAAAAAAAAAACGAAGCCCAACCTATTCAGTGTCTTTCTCTAACTCATACTCAATACACCACCAATCCTGGCATTATCCATGCAAATATTATCTGAATAATTTCCAAATGTAATAGCACCTTTCATACAGCAGGGTGACCAGAATTATATGCAGTATTCCAAAAGTGGCCTCCCCATTGTCCTGTACAGCCACAACATCCAGTCTCAATTCCTACACTCATTTCACTGACCAACATCACAATCGAGGTTTTCCAGTTTTGTTGGAACATGGAAGGAATACTGTGAATACTGGAATATTTCAAACAATATCCCCTTCATTATCCATCGAACTTGCTCCCCTTGTCAATATACTGATAACTGATTCTTCATCCCCAAACTATACTCCTGCTCTCCACTCATTCCTTTTGTTTCAACAAATCCATCCACTTGATTAAAATTGACATTCAGTGCCCTGGCTTCCACAATGGTGGTGAATTCCGCGAGTTCACCAGTCTCTGAGTGAACACATTTATTCTTATCTCAATGCAGAGTGATCTGCTCTTACTTAAGACTGTAACCCCTTCTTTCAGACATTCTAGCCAGGAAATCATCATCCTTGCTTCCATTCTGCTGCGCCCTGACAGCATTTCATATGTTTTACTGAGATAGCCATTCATTTTTGTAATCCTCGTCAAGTACAGGCGCAGTCAACGCAAACTCCACTCACACAACAACCGATCATCACAAGGATCAGTCTGGTCATCCTTTGCTATATTCCTCTGGAGGAAGTGTGTCCTTTATTCAGTAAGGAGACCAAATCTGTATACAATACTCCAGAATATTTGTGATGAAACCTCACCTGTACAGCCACAATACAACAGCCTTAATCCTCTCCACGATTCTCTTTGAAATGAATATCAATTGAAACATTTATCCCACATTTTTCCTTTCAATGACTGATGTACAAGGGCATCCAGATCCTTTGCAGTATTATGAGTGCCCACTTGGTGGGCCTGTGTGCACAGACCAGCGTACCAATGCCGTTCACAGTGTTGACTTCTAGCTTCAGAAGTCACTGCCCTGCATAGATCTCAGAAGTTTGCACAGAAGATCACGAAAGAGAGGGAGCACAAGTCCCTTTCTTGATCAATATTTTTCAAACAATCCCTTTTCAAATATTATGCTGCTGTTCTATTACTTCCCACCAAAGTGAACAATATCACATACATCCTCATTGCTCTTCATCTGCCATATATTTTGCCAATCGTTACACTTGTCTCAATTGCCTTGGAGAATCTTTACATCCTCATCATGGTGCTGTGGGGATGGTTATGGGGATAAGGCAGGAACAGGATACTGATTGTGGATGATCAGCCATGATCATAATGAATCGTGGTGCTGGCTCGAAGGGACAAATGGCCTACTCCTGCATCTATTGTCGATGTCTCACCACTCACAATCACAGTTTTGCACTGTCAGCAGACATGTACACATTACATTTGATTCCCTCAACCAAACTTCTGATAAGTTTTGTGAATATCTGGAGTCCCTGATTTACACCATGAAACTTTCAATGAAAAAAAAATCCATGTAATCCTGCTCACTGTTTCCTGTCAGCTTCTCCATTATGACATCATCGTTTTGGCACAATTCCATGTGTTTTTACTTTACACACTAGGCTTGGGACTCGATTAAAAATCTTTTCAAAACTCCAAATGCATTGCATCCATGCCATCTCCAAAATTTATCTCCTGGTTGGTTTCTCAAATACGATTCCCAGATCATAAACCAACATTGACTTTGTCGATGCCAATTAAATGCTGTCGCAATAATTTCTCCAAATTAGTTTATTTACTAATTTCATTCTATTTCGATTTCTCATCACACCTAGTTTTCCTCGTATGGCTCAGAATGTTTTCTTTTTATCTTTTCTTCTGTGAATACAGAACTGAACGAGTTATGTATTACTTCTGCCATTTCTTTGTTATTCATTCTCCACTGTCTGGTTTCAGAATGTTTTCTCATGCGTTCCTTACTGGCGTCCTTTTAGAAGCAATTGCGGTTCATTCTTATAACCCTTGATATTATAGTCTCCAGAAACCCAACAATTCCTGCCCTAAGCTGTTCAATGGTTGAGTTCCCACAACCATGCAATCACAAAAGCACATCCATTATCCCACTTTCCTGCTCGAGGCCCGTAGCCCGGAATCTTATGGCACTTGAAGCACTCGTCCAAATACTGTTCAATGGGTTGTGAGGTTACCCATGACAACTCCCTCGCAGAAAGTCCATTTTAGACCCCAGCAATCTCTGGGTGAAAACACTCCTTAAATTTTCTTTAACCCTCAAACCCTTCACTTTAAAAGTATGCTCTCTTTTTTCTTGACCCTTTTATTAAAAGGAGCAGCTGCTTTCTATTGACCCTGTTCATACCTCTCAATCTTGTATCCCTGACTTGCTTCCCGCTCAACTTTCACTGCTCCAAGGCAAACAACCGAGATTAAACAGGCTCTCTTCAGAGCTGAAGTGCTCCATCGTCGAGAACTTCCTGGTGAATTCCTCTGCACTCCTTCCAGTGCAATCTCATCCTTCCCATAGCGTGGCATCAAGGACTGCACACAGTACTCCACCTTGGCCTACTGATGTCCTGTATACTCTTATAATCTATGCCTTGATGAAGAAAAGTTGTCCCTGTAGTCTCCGCTGCCTTGCTAACTACTTTAATAACTTGTCCAGTCACATCAGGCACCTGTGGAGAAGTGCCATCTGAGCTTCCTGGTGTACTGCCATTCACTGAATATTCTCCTTTTTTAGTTCCTTCTTCCAAAGTGTATCACTTCACATTTATCAGTGTTATGATCCATCTGCCATTGATCTGCCTATCTGACCACTCTACTACTATCTTCCTTTCAATTAATAACTTCCTCCTCAGTACCAAACACCTAGACAATCCTTGTGTCGTACACATATTTACTTATCACACATCCCCCTCCAACCACTTCTCATTCGCATCTACATCATTTCTGAATTACACAAACAATAAGGGACACAGAACTGATCCCTGTGGTACACCATTGGACACTGATCTCCAGTCACACAACTCAGCTATCTACTACCATGCTCTCTCTCCTGACAGTAAGTTTATTTTCGATCAAACTTCACAAGTCAGTAATCTGTTCTCTGATTGTTGTGTTCCACTTGATATGCTTATAGAATATGTGGGGATTCTCCCTCAATTTGCCTGTCAGGAGTTTTCCATGCCCTTGTGCAAGGCTATCCCTTCCAAATGAAGAATTTTCTCCTTGTTGCAATCTTAAATGGCCTGCCTCTGATCCAGCCATTATTTACCTTCAATGTGGAGTAAACAATCAGGGAAATATTGTGTTTATTTCCAACTTGTCATATGTTTTGTGAATTTTCTACATTTCACTGCGATCACCTCTTATTCTTTGAAACTGTAGAGAACATAGACCGAGATTCCTCATCAGACCATCTTGCCATCTGAGGGATAAAGGTGGAGAATGTTTAAAGCACTTCCTCTGGGTTAAGTATATTCTTTCTAAGATTGAAACACCAAAACTGTACATATCACTCAATGTACGGTTTCACCAACACTCTGTGCAACTGCTGCAGGATGTCTTTACTTCTATATTCCAATTCCCTTAAATGATGGCCAACCTAGCATTTTACAAAAAGTCCTCCAAATTCCCTTTGAATTGATTTTATTTATGAACTCACGACGTGAGCTCTTGCAGAAAGCCATCTGAAAATCCAAACATATCAGCCCACTCGTTCTCTATTTTCCATGCTGCAAGAAACAACTTCAAAAATTATGATGTATGTCAAGCATGATTTCTCCTTCAGAAATGCATACTGATTCTCTCCAATGTTGTTCATAATTGCTAAATATCCAATATCACATCCTGTATCAGAGATTCCAACAGTTTCCTTACCGATATCAAGGTAATTGGATTGCAGTTCTCCACACTATCCCTTCTTCCCTTTGTAAATGGTTGGATAATGTTTACTACCTTCATGTTAACTACAATGGGTCCATGCTTTGCAGAATATACAGGAAAATAAAACACTGTTATCAACAGTGCAATTAATATTTCTATTGTTACTTTCTTTTCCTGATATTTTGATATGAAGTACATCTGGACCATCAGATTTAGCAATGCTCAATCCAGCAGCATTTCCAAATACTACCTTGTTATTGACATGAATTGACTTTACGTCATTAGTTCCAAAGGTCCCATGACAGTACTTCGTGTTTCTGGGAGATTTTCTGGATCTTCCTTCATGAAGACAGATACAAAGTAACTGGTTATTTTATCTGTTACTTCCCTGTTCTGCACAATGAATTCTCCTGTCCCCATAGCTAATCTTCCACATTTAACTTTGCTTATTTTTTAAAGAATAGATATTAAATTTCGGCAGACTTTGTATTTCCTACTCTTTAGTATTCAAGTTCTCTTTTTGATTTCCTTACAGTTTCCTGGCCCACCTTTTCTGGGTCATCAATTTCCCAGGATTCTCACGTTTCCACAATATCAGTAATTACTCTGCAACCACTTCCTTTGATTTAATACAATCTTTAATTTCTTATGTTAACCATCGTTGAGTCACTTTCCCTTTCTTTGCTGTTTGTACCTTAAGGAAATATATGTATTTTTCAGACTTTGTCGTATTTCTAGAAATAACAATGATTGCCTGTCTGCCACTAAATTTTATATTGAACTTTCCCAATTCATTACAGCTAACCTGAAAACCCAGCCTCATGGGTTTCATGATGTTTGACAGTAATGTTTAAAAATTTGATGTTGATGCAGACACCATGTAATATGCAATTTGTTGTGGTCACTATTTCTCAAAACCTGCTTCAGAGCAAAGTCATTAACTAGATCTCCGGACCACACAACACTAAAGTCAAAATTACTTGGTCTCTGGTATGGTTCACAACATACTCTTCAACCTACCTCATATACAAGTGTGGATTTTATTTTTCAAAGCGTGGGCAGTCACTTGCTTAACAGAGTTTAAATGCAACTTGAGATCATCCAGAATTATTGTAGAATCCACAATACTTGAATATCTAATTTACAAGGCATAAGATGTACAAAATTTGTGCTACCGTTTTGGTTTAGATATTAACATGCTAATATTTACTTCTTCCTGCTATTTGTAAGATCTCAAACTGATTCAGTGGAATCTGAGTGTTGTGGCCTGTGGCGTTATGAGTGATGGACTTGGACGAGACATTCCTTGAGGCTCACCTTGACGCTGAGATGATCTGAAGAAACATCGAGAAATATAGGACTATTATCAATATCCATTCGATTACTGTCAGTATAAGTGCCACTGTATGCTTTCTGCTCCTTCACACTCATTCCATATCTGTTGTACCTCCTAATTCCGAACAAGGTTCATACTCTATCACCAAGTAAGGCTCAAACTCTTACCACTCCCACTACTGAATGCAATACCTTCCTTGCCTCACGGTCTCTGTCACCTCGGCAATATCCCTGCAAAAATAATACTGCATGGATTCAACTCTGTGGACTGACCTACTCTGGACACCTCATCATTTCACCCAACCTACACCAGCTCTTACAGCAGTGTCATTCTCTCACCCTCACTCATTATTATCCATTCCCTCGTTCAAGGTGAAACAGCCTGTTATAGAATAGAAAGATGTCAGCTGTATGGTACAGTGCCTGACATCTGAGCCCTTACCCCCACAACCCCCATTTTCGAGCGAACACTGGCACACGTTGGACATGACCAGAATGACTTGTGTGGAGATTCTGAAAGATCGAAGCTCCACCAACAAAGAAGTTTTGCTCATTGAAGGGCAATTGTCACATTAAACCCACTGTCATTTCTGACATCAGTCATCTCATCTCCAAAACAGATACCCCATTGCACAGACATGCGGACACTGCAATACACAGAAACATCGGTTATCACCCCAGTATACTAACACACACAATACATACACAGAGAAAAACACACAGACAAGGACACACAAGCATACGCGCAAACACACACACACACACAGAGAGAGAGAGAGAGAGAGAGAGAGAGAGAGAGGGAGAGAAAGAATCAGGCACAAATTGACATAAACACACATACAACCACATAGATGGATAGCCATAGACACAAGTACACAGCCGGATAAACACATGAACAAAGAGACACGTGCACACGTACAGACACAGATATAGAAACACTAAAGTCTTTAAGACAGAGATAGATACGTTTTTCAGTAATAAGCGGATCAAGGGTTATGGGGAATGTTTTGGTGCTCCTAAGATGCGCCTGGCCTACTGTGTTCATTCACTTCCACACTTCGTTCTTTGCGAAATATTTAAGATTTTATTGAACAGCATATCAGATCCGATTGGCCAAATGGCCGAATCTTGCTCCTTTTATATGTTTCCATGGTGTTATGCTATCTGATATTTTCTTTCCAAGAGAATAGTGAAGGCTGAGTTTCATACATATTTGATTGGAAAGGGTCAGTGGTAATGTGCCTCGGGATTTGAGAGCCAAATGGTTTATGGTTATTCTAATTATTGTTTCCTTATGTCTCAAAAGAGTAGGTGATTTGATGTTAGGTGGACACATTTTTAACGTAACAGGCCCCCCCACAATTGAAATAAGGACATTCCTTCCTCTTTATTGTTGTGCTACCTGTCGTACCCTCATCCACAGGAAGCAGGGAAGGCTCAGTAATTGAAGATATTCAGGGCTGAACTCGGCTGATCTTTGCTGGACTGGACAGTCAATGTTTATTGGCGGAAAAAAAAATGAAAGGACGGTCAGACACATTCAGCCGGTCAAGCACAATCCGATCAGTCATGAGCAACCAACTGCTGCCCCTAACTCATGCATTGTTCTCTCAAATCACCCTCACGGCTGTTAGAGAGTACAGGACCACTCCATTCAGCCAGCCAGGATCGTTACAAACGATCCGTGTTCTCCGTAGAGGTCAGAAGCTGGTGGGACTTGTTAACTGATTTAGAACGAAGGTATTGTGGCTGTTGCTGGGTTTGCAAATAACATGGCATTCACTGCAGATCATACACCAGCTGCACATTAATGTGGTGAGACTTTATTCAAAGCCTTGATCCCTATCTCTCCTATCTCTCTCTGTCTCTGTCTCTCTCTCTCTCTCTCTCTCTCTCTCTCTCTCTCTGAACTTGGGGAGTGGGGGTGAGATGGGAGACACATCCTCAGAGGCAACTAAACTATCCAAAATCATACATCCTGAGTAAATAAAAAAAAGTAGGGCGTGGAATTTATCACTTTATCAGTGTCTGTTTAGAACATACTTGTAGTCCACAACTCTCAAGTTTCAATGCAATCAATTTTTAATTTTCTCACAGTGCTACAGATTAATCTTCACTCACTCCTCATGTGACCATCATCCCAGAGATTAACCTGGCGAAGCTCCTTTGCATTTTCTCTGTGGCAAGGATATAATTCCTTATAAAAGAGAGAACATCTGTCCAAAATTCCCAAAATACTGCCTCAATAACACTCCCAGGTTGATCGCTATAGTTGGTTATCCTTACTTATCCAACTACAAAACAGACAACAACAGGAGGACACAGTGTGACCTAACATTCAGGCCATACTGCCCGACATCAAGAGCATATCGGAATTGACGACAAGACTCCGAAGACCACAAGGAGCCATGGTACCCCACAAACCCAAAGCCACTCAGCGACAAACGCTAAAGACCATATTTCCTCAGCATGCAGAACGAACGTGATTTACAAAATACCAGGCAATGAATGCATCAGACAGACAGGAAAGAAACTAGCCATCCGACCATATGAACATCTGCTAGCAGCAAAACGGCGCGATGAAATCTCCTTAATGCCTGCATATTCAGACAATGAAGGCAATCAATTTAAGTTGGGCAAGGTAACCATAGTAGCTCCAGCCAAACATAGACACGCATGGGTGGTCATAGAGGTACAGTCTCTCCAACCACACTTCAATCAACAAACAGATAGAGTTGGGCCCTATTTACAAACCCCCAATGCAGATCAAAACCGGAAATTAGAGCACTCACCATAACGGACCGGACAGTATAAATTCCAAGCAGAGTAGGATAGCATTGTTTCACTGGAGGCTGCACTGATGATGTTACCTAGCACAGTGACAAAACACCTGAACAAAAACAAGCCAGCTTGGAGAGCAAGTCAACAACCTCATCCACAACTCAAGCTACAGATCTTTGCAAAAACGTAGGCCTCTCTGTTTATTTCCTGTTTTGGTTAAGGCCATCCCTTCTCTATACATTGCGACTGTCATAGAATGTAAAAGCTCCTTGCATATGTATGTCAGCATCAATAAAGCCAGCAGCAGAGGTGCCTATGGAGTTGAGCATCACTCTCAGGGCGAGACTCACTGAGAGAGAATGCACTTGAAACAGGGAATTGTCACATACCTGAGTGGAAGTGAGTTGTAGGAATATGCTAAACAGGCACAGGAAGGGAACTATTTTTACTTTTGTTCTTCTTTCATGTGATGTGTGCAGCCCTGGTCATGCCAGCATGTTATACCTGTCCTGAACTGAGTGGCTGGTTCAGCTGTTCCACAGAACAAGAAAGAATAAAACAGTTTGCTGTGGGTGTGCAGTCACGTGGAGACCGGACCAGGGAAGGATGACACATTGGCTTTTAAAAAAAGACGTCTTCTTGGGCTTTTTTTGGTA
This sequence comes from Stegostoma tigrinum, assembly GCF_030684315.1. Lineage (NCBI taxonomy): Eukaryota > Metazoa > Chordata > Chondrichthyes > Orectolobiformes > Stegostomatidae > Stegostoma > Stegostoma tigrinum. The sequence continues at coordinate 92,684,942 of NC_081363.1, forward strand.
GCAAAATCATGGGTTCATTTAAATGTCGTCAATTTCCTTTATGAGATACCAATGGACTTGTATTCTGTGCCTCTAGATTATGTGTCAATGACTTGAGCAGATGGCACTGTCTTCGCGTCTGACAGTTCTGTGGAGAGACCAAGCTAATCATCTCTAGTGTAACTATTTTTTGAACAGAAACATAGTTAGAAGCGACTTGAAGTTATATTCGGATTTAATAAAGGCACAGATGATACCTTTTTCAGAAGTTGCACTGAGGCTGAGGACGAGACTGGGATACCACGATGGTGGTAATGGAAAGGATTGGTGAATGTGGAGAATATGAAGATGTAAATCTGTGCAGGGAAAAAAAAAATCTCATGGAATTTGAGAACAGTGTGGTTCCTCCTCGCATATAAGTGAGTAACATTTAAATAGTAACCTGTCGGTTATAATTGGTAAAGAGTGGGACTTTTGATTGGAACTGAAAACATTGAATTCCACCTTTCCAAAATTTACACATCATGAGCAGCAAGTCTGTTCAAACTGGTTTAAGAGACAAAGAGACTTACCAGGAACACCAAGTATAGCAAGAATGACATAGTAACCAGCTTGAACAACCATCAGTACATCATAGATCCGCAATGCTAAAGATATCCAAGGCTGAGAAAGCCAATAAAGACCTAAGGATAAATTCCTGTCCATTGTGGGAACATTCCAGTGTATTGTTTTCAGGTCTAATCTCTCCTCGCCCTCTCTCTGGAGCTGCTGAACCCTGTCAGTGTTGGAGGCGATGTTCCCACGCATACTATAAGATAACACGTTGAAAGGAGCCCCTTATTCATAGAACAGGCAAACCCTCCTGGGACACATTTAGGATCCACAGAGACTGACTTTAATCACAAACACTGAACAAACAGGTTCAATTAAGCCTTTCAAATTCAATACTGGTTTATTAAAATTCAAAATAACATTTAACTTTCACACATTTTGGATGGTACATGTGAGGATGACTGAGGGAAGGAATGTTAGAGATGGTCAACCAATTGTGTGCAATTATTCAACCTGCTTTGCATATGGGAGTAATACCAAAGGGTTGTCAGAACATAAATATGCTTATCTATTCATAAACATCCTTTAGCTACTGATCAGTCATGACAATATCAGAAGCATATTCAAAGAACTTTGATAGTCCATAACCTGCGGGGAAAATGTGTCTGTAACAACTTATAAAGGGTATGGATACGTTAACAGAGGATTGTACCTGACAAACATGGTGGAAATAGTTATTCCAGGTTCAGAGAAGGCAGATGAGTGTTGTGCTGTTGATGTTATCGATGTCAATGGGCTGCGATGAATTGTCATTTATGGACATCAAATAAAGTGTGATTTCTTTCTATTCATTTGTGGTATTGCTGGATGGCCAGCAGTTCATGTCCATTCCCAGTGATGGTGATTTTTTAATTGAACTACTCCATTCTTCCTGCTTTTGGTTGACCCACAATGATTGCGGAATTGGAGAATATACTGAAAACACAGAATTGGAGGACACAGCTGTTGAGACTGGAAGGAGGGACAATGATATTTCCCAGTCATCGGTCTTGGAATATGACTCTTCATAACTCATATGAAGAGCAGACTCAATGTTACATCTACAGTGATAAATGAGGAGAAACAATATTAATGAAATGCATTTATTCAAAACAAAATACAGGACAAAATGACTTTTCATACATACCAAAATATGGAAGGTACAAAGAGATAAGATTATTATAATTCACACATGATAGAACATAGAACATAGAACATTACAGCACAGTACTGGCCCTTCGGCCCTCGAAGTTGCGCCGAACTGTCATACCAATCTGAAGCCCATCAACCCTACACTATTCCATGTACGTCCATATGCTTGACAATGACGACTTAAACGTACCTAAAGTTGGCGAATCTACTACCCTTGCAGGCAAAGCATTCCATACCGTTACTACTCTCTGAGTAAAGAAGCTACCTCTGACAAATGTCCGAAATCTTTCACCCCTCAATTTAAAGCTATGCCCCCATGTGCTCGCAATCACCATCCTAGGAAAAAAGGCTCTCCCTATCGACACGACCTAACCCCTTGATTATCTTATATGACTCAATTCAGTCACCTCTCAACCTTCTTATCTCGAACGAAAACAACCTCAAGTCCCTCAGCCTTCCCTCGTAAGACGTTCCCTCCATACCAGGCGACATCCCAGTAAATCTCCTCTGCACCCTTTTCAAAGCTTCCACATCCTTCTTGTAATGTGGTGACCAGAACTGTACACAATACTCCAAGTGCGGCTGCACCAGAGTTTTGTACAGCTTCACCATAACCTCTTGGTTCCGGAACTCGATCCGTCTATTTAATAAATCTAAAACAGTGTATGCCTACATAAAAACCCTGTCAACCTGGGTGGCAACTTTCAAGAATCTGTGTGCATGGTCACTGAGATCTATCTGCTCATCTACACTACTAAGAATCTTACCATTAGCCCAGTACTTTGCATTCCAGTTACTCCTACCAAAGTGAATCACCTCACACTTGTCCGCATTAAACTCCATTTGCCACCTCTCAGCCTAGCTCTGCAGCTTATCTATGTCTCTCTGCAAACTACAGCATCCTTCGTCACCGTCCACAACTCCACTGACCTTAGTGTCGTCTGCAAATTTACTAACCCATCTTTCTACGCCCTCTTCCACGTTGTTTATAAAAATGACAAACAGCAGTGGACCGAACACCGAGCCTTGTGGTACACCGCGAGAAACTGGTCTCCAGGATGAACATTTCCCATCAACCACCACCCTCTGTCTTCTTTCATCAAGACATTTTCTGATCCAAACTGCTATATCTCCCACAATCCCATTCCTCCGCCTTTTGTACAATAGCTTACTGTGGAGAGCCTTATCGAACGCCTTGCTGAAATCCATGTACACCACATCAACCGGTTTACTCTCATCTACCTGTTGGGTCACATTTTCAAAGATTGTGGGAGATACAGCAGTTTGGATCAGAAAATGGCTTGCTGAAAGAAGACAGAGGGTGGTGGTTGATGGGAAATGTTCATCCTGGAGACCAGTTACTCGCGGTGTACCACAAGGCACGGTGTTCGGTCCACTGCTGTTTGTCATTTTTATTTTCAAAGAACTTTTCAAAGAACTCAATAAGGTTTGTGAGGCACGACCTACCCTTCACAAAACCGTGCTGACTATCCCTAAACAAATTATTCTTTTCAAGATGATTATAAATCCTTCCCTTATAAACTTTTCCAACACTTGACCAACAAATGAAGTAATGCTCACTGGTCTATAATTATCAGGGTTGTCTCTACTCCCCTTCATATACAGGGGAACCACATTTGTTATCCTCCAGTCTTCTGGCACTATTCCTGTAGACAATGACGAGTTAAAGATCAACGCCAAAGGCTCGGCAATTTCCTCCCTGGCTTCCCAGTGGATCCTAGGATAAACCCCATCCGGCCCAGGGGACTTATCTCTTTTCACATTCTGAAGGATTTCTCATACCTCTTCCTTGTGAAACTCAATCCCACTGAGTATGGTAGCCTGTATCTCAGTATTCTCATCGACAACATTATCATTTTCTAGAGTGAATACTGTCGAATATTATTCATTCAGTGCTTCCCCTATCTCCTCTGACTCCACACACAACGTTCCACAACTATCCTTGATTGGCCCAAATCTTACTCTCGTCATTCTTTTATTCTTTAAATACCTATAGAAAGCCTTAGGGTTTACCCTGATCCTATCCGTCAACAACATCTCATGTCTCCTCCTGGCCCTTCTGAGCTCTCTCTTTAGGTCTTTGCCTGCTACCTTGTAACCCTCAAGCGCCATCATTGAGCCTTCACATCTCATCCTAACATAAGCCTTCTTCTTCTCCTTGACCAGAGATTCCACTTGCTTCGTAAATCACAGCTCCCACACTCTACATCTTCCTCCCTGCCCGACAGGTACATACTTATCTAGGACACACAGGAGCTTTTCCTTGAATAAGCTCCTCATTTCTAATGTGCCAATCCCCAGCAGTTTCCTTCCCCATCCCATGCTCCCTAATTCTTGCCTAACCTCATTGTAATTGCCTTTCCCCCAGCTACAACTCTTGCCCTGTGGTATACACCTGCCCCTTTCCATCACTAAGGTAAACATAACAGAATTGTGATCACTATCACCAAAGTGTTCGCCTTCTTCCAAATCTAACACCTGTTCGGGCTCATTACCCAGTATCAAATCTAATGTGCTTCGCACCTTGTTAGCCTGTCTACATACTGCGTCAGGAAGCCCGCCTGCACACACTGGACAAAAAACTGACCCATCTATAGACCTCGAACTATAGTGTTCCCAGCCAATATTTGGAAAGTTGAAGTCCCCATGACAACTACCCTGTCTCTCTCACTCTGATCGAGAATCATCTTTGCTGTCCTTTCTTCTATGTATCTGGGTCTATTCGGAGGCCTATAGAAAACTCCCAACACGGTGACCTCTCCTTTCCTGTTTCTAACCTCAGTCCAAAGTACCTCAGTTGATAAGTCCCCAAACACCGTTCCTACTCCTGTAATATTGTCCTTGACCAACAATGCCACCCCTCACCCTCTTTTACCATCTTCTCTGTTCTTACTGAAACACCTAAATCCGGGAACCTGCAACAACCATTCCTGTCCCTGCTCTATCCATGTCTCCGAAATGGCCAGAACATTAAAGTCCCAGGTACCAACCCATGCTGCAAGTTCACCAGTATTTCTGATGCTCCTGGCGTTGAATTAGACACACTTCAAACCAACTTTTTGCTTGCTGGTGCCATCGTGCATTCCTGAAACTTTGTTTCGGACCTCCCTACTCTAACCTTTTCTACACTCATACTACAATTTTGGTTCCCATCCCCCTGCTGAGTGAGTTTATACCCACCTGAACAGCCTTGGCGAAATCCGCCCCCCGCCTCCCCGCCTCAGGATATTGGTACCTCTCTGGTTCAGGTGAAGACCATCCTGCTTGTAGAGGTCCCACGTACTGAACTATATGAATTGAAATGTGGATTACAAAATCTTGGAAGTGGTGTGTAAAATTTATCAATCTGATACTGCTTTCCCCTTTGTCAGTGATCCTCCTCACTGAGATTCACTTCCCCAGTCTCTCACACGGTGTGTCTGTCATCAGTTCTTGCTGCTGTAGGCCCAGTCGATTTGACTAATTGAACAATTCTATTTGGCTGGTTGGGTTGTTTCGTGGTTAGCAACTCAGCTCTGTAGTTTTATTGGAGAGCTATGATCTGGGATGACAACCAATCTCAGCATCTTCCTCACAGTGCACAGCATCAAACAAAGTGTTTGTAGACCACAGGAATTTCTAAATAAAATTTCCATCTTTTGTCTGCCTCTGGCTATCTCCCCTCATTCTATTTTCTGATGTATTTAACTTCCACCTCTTCTAGCTTCCCTTTCTCTCTCTCGCCATCTGTAGCTCCCCTTTCTCTCCGCTCTCAGTTTATCTCCCTTCACTTCCTTTCTCTCTGTTTATCTCTCTCTCTCTCTCTGTTTCTCTCTCAGTCCATCTCTACACAAGCACTCTGTTTCCAGATTATGTAGTCGTATAGCTCATGAACCACAATGGGCTGATTGGTGTCCAACAGTGCTGTAACAAGTCTGAGGTTTTCTGACACACAATAAAAACAAACTTTAGATGGCTGGAGAGGAAAGCTGGTCCAATGGCGGACACTGTGCACATTCATCCATTATCTATTGCTGTTCTTCTGATGTGCATCTGCCTCAAAATACCTGTTAAAATCAATTGAATGAAATTTGAGATGGGGGCGGGAATGCTCACCAGAGAACATTTCAATCAGGAATTAATGAAGAATGACATTGCAGAATAATACAGGTAATAAAACAAGAACACAGCAGCACAAGAAATGTGAACAGAATGTAAGCTATCATTGCAGGTAATTCCAAGTTCAACATCTTGATGTGACAAGTTGTCTGATTTGAACATAAGCAGGAAAGCAGTGTTTCTGATTCCGAACATTATGTAAGAAAAGATTCAGTTTCATCAGTTTAGACTTTCCTCTTATTAGAAAGGTTTTCAATATTTCACATTTTTTTCTTGCTGAGGACTGTGATAAATTTAACTGACGGTGTTGAATTCAACGACACAGGTACCAGAAGATTGATCCTTTGAATGTTACAGGCTGAAAATGACAATCATCGTAGAGACAATGTGTTCCCGGCAGATGATGCTCACTGACAGCACTATGCATTCAACACATTACTGGAGTGTTGGCTGATACTGAATCCTGCCACGATCTGTATCATCGGGTTTACCATTGACCTGAACGTGAATTCGAATTGAGATTTAAAAAAAAATACATGGTACAAGAGCAGGCCAGAGGCTATCAATTCTGCAGTGAACAATAGATAAAAGGACCATTAGAACATGAGAGAAAGCATTATATTTCAGATATTCGGTCCATCGAATCAGTTCTAATGCTTGATCATTGCTGATATGTTTCTACTCCCCATCATCCTTCTTTCTCCCATAACACATGATCTGGTTGATAATGAAGCACCCGTTTATCTCTGTCTTAAATAATGTTGCCTGCACAACCGTTTGTGGCAAAATGTCCCTCAGATTCACTACCATCTCGCTGAATAAATTCCTCTTCATCTCATTTTTAAAGGTTAATCTCTTCAATCTGAGGCCTTGCCCTTGCACCATATTCTCTCAACAAGTGGAAACATCTTCTACATGTTCTCTGTGTCCACTGGACTCAGTCAGTTTTAGTCAGACCCCTCCCCTTATCTTTCTAAACTCCATTGAGCACTGATACAGAGACCTCAACTGCTCCTCATATGACAAGCTGTAATCCTCAGCCTCATTTTGGATGTCATCCAATATCAGCACATCCTTCCCCAGATACAGGGCCCAAAACAGCTCACAATATTCCAAATGCAGTCTGACCAGAGCCTTTATAAAGTCTCAGCAGTACATGTCCGCTCTTGCATTCTAACCCACTTGAAATTAATGGTAGCATTGCATTTGACTTTCTAACTACCAACTGAACCTGCACATTAACCTTAAGAGAGAACGAGGACTCTGACATCGCTTTAATTTGATGAAGCCTTTCAGAATATACTGTATGATCTATTCTGCCTGCCAAAGTGCATAATCTCACATGTTCTCACGTGGTGCTCTATCTGCCATTTGTTTGTCACTGTCCTAGTCTGCCCAAGTCTTTCTGCAGCCTCCCCATTTGCTCAACATCTCCTGTCCGCTCAACTATTACTGGGTCATCTGCAAACTTAACAAAAATGCCCCTAGGTCCTTTTTTCAAATTGGTCATGTATATGGCAGCTCGTACGTCCCTCAGGATGACCCACCACCCACAAGGTACAACACTCAGGGTGTGTGACGCCATTCAGGATAAAGCAGTGACTTGACTGGAATCACATCGGCAAAATATTCACTCTCTGCTCCAGCGGCACTCAGAAGAAGTACATCCTGTCCTCGTTTTGTTGTGAATTTACCCCATTATGGTGATGCAGAACTTGATGGAGAATATTCCTGGACTATTGATGCCTCTCTGCCTCGACATAAACTGTGTGGTGCTCACATGAACAAATATTGCCATGTATTGATGATGACTGATGGAGGTGGGTATGGGGAGCGATGTCTATAATGAATGGCTGTGTTACTGTCACTAATTGGGGCTGATGCCTGCCCCGACAGGCCTGGTTGTGCCTGTGCCCGCTGTCACACTGCAGACGTCCGATCGATCTTCCTGGGAGTCAACCCAAAGAAAGCACTGGGCTCTGACTGTGTACCCAGCAGAGCACTCAGATCCTGTGCAGACCAACTGGTGCGAGGTATTCACCAATATACTAAACCCTTCCCTCCTACTGTCAAGTTCGTTTTCGGAGACCCTCACGGACTTGCTGCAATAACAAGACAATAGAAAAACACAAATCCCTTTATTACCAAGCAAGTACAAGCTGTGGAGAATCACCGTACTCAACCCGATAGAGAGTGCAGAGCCTCACAAGCAATTCTCCCCGAGCAGCGGACAGTCCCCGTTTTTTATACTTTACAAAATACATGATACAGAAAACGATTTCACAATTTACAACGGCATGATGCATAACGCAATTACTACAACAGAAAATAAAACAGGACGCCAAACAATTATTCCATCATCAACATAAAAGACCAGGATATAGTATCAATTGCTCATGAAGTGGATGCGAATGGCAGGAGGCGATTTCGAGTTGTTGTCCGGGACAGATTGGGATTTCAAGTTGCCAGTGTGTCTAGCTGGAATAAAGTCAGTGCCCTGGCCCCTTTGTCAGCGACAGAAGTTACATGCTTTAGAGGTTTCACACCTTTACAAATTTTTCCCCCATAACCGTATTTGAAACAGATTGATACTAATTTTAATTCAGTTAGGAAGCTGAAGACAGTGTCTGCATACCGATGTGTCAGAAGATAAGGAGTTACAAAAGCTTTACCCTGAATTCCTAGCTGGGCAGGAAGCTTCAGGGCAGTGCCTGCATACGTATGTGTAGGTAGATAAGAGTTTACTTCTATAAATTAAAGTCTATGCAGAGAAATCAAATGCAGATAAAAGCATTTAATTTATATAAGTATAGAAATCAATGAGATGTTATCACATTAACATCTCATTCCCTCCTTTTACCATTTCATGATAACCTATAACTGGGCCGAGAAGGGAGCTGCCAGCCTGTCAAACACAAATCTGCAGCAAGAGTTCAGGCATGCTATAAATGTACAGTAGGCAACTATGACAACCATGAGAACAACTAATCCATGCAGCAAATAAGAGCCCCAAGAACCGCCAATAAGCCATCCCAACAAACCCTGTCCAGGCCGGGGTCCCTCACTGTGCTGTTCCAACAGCCCCTGTATGGCTTGGATAGCCTAGGTAATGTTATAGGACTCGTTGGTGATGTGGGTAATGCACTTGTTCCCGATAATAGTGCATACTCCTCCTTACTGACCCAGCTGATAGTCGACTGCATACCGGGTTTGATGAGCATATAGACGAAGTTCAGCTAATTCTTGGTTGACTCCCTCCAGTGCCTTCATTGTGCTGTTTCCCAGGGCGGTGAGCCCACATACAAGGTAATTTCGAAGTTTCTTTAGTGGCTACCTCCCCAGGGGAACCTCCCAAGCCGACAGTTCCCACGAAGCCATATGCCAAGGAAGAGACCAAGGTAAGTGGGCTCTGCCATGCAGCGCAAAACTCCCGGCTCAGGAAGCATGTGACAATTCGCCATTGAATTTGTGCTTGTTGGTGACAAGGGACTGCGAGGGTCCGAATGGTCCTCACAGCAAACAGCACCGGCAGAGTTGGAGTGGCAGTAGTGAAGGTCTCGTTAAGGAGGAAAATTAATAATTTTTTTAGCCCTGTAGCAGATAACAGACTCACGTATTTCTTGATAGCTATGCCAGGAGGAATGACTCTTATATGGAAGTTTCAGAGTTAACTGGACATGACCTATAGTCCGTTTTTTACATTGGTGCTATTGCAATCCCCACAACTCTACTATATGCCCGGGGTCACAGTTATTGGCTTAGATTCTAAGCAGAGGCAGTTCAACAACCCACCTCTAGAGGAGCAATTTCTCTTTACGCACCGATGGGGCCAGGAAACATTATGGGGGTGGTTAGTAACTACAGCAGGCACACAAGTCCCGGTTCCATTAAAGCAAAACAGATAGATGTTGGGACCTGTACAGTTAGCCCCTTCCTTCCCATGCTCAGGTCTAGTGTCCCCACAACCAGAGAGGCCATGAACGACCAGTTTCACACATGTACCCTGCACACAACTCGTGCATGCTCCCCCCTCTCCTCAGCAAGGCTTACCGGAATACTCTATCTCATAAAGCTGACTAGGGTTCCAGGCAGGTGTCGCAACAAATAATTCTTCTACGGACCGTGCTAGTGGGTAATATGCTGTCCGATTCCCTGCAGCCGGATGTGTGGTCTATAAAACAGATTGTCCTGCTGGTCGTGCACGGAAAGAATAACACTCAGTCCAATGGCTAACTGCACGCTGATGAGGAAATCCATCGTTTACAGCCACTTGAGTGGATCCAGCGATTCTGTCCTTTAGCTTTAAGGGCGGTCGGAGTCTGAGGAAGCACTTGGTACGGTCCTTTCCACCTTGGTCCAAGCTTGGGACGATCCCAGTTCCGGACAAGTATAAAATCGCCAATCTGCGGCCACGAAGATCGATGCTGAATCTCGAGGTCTTGTTCCAGTGTGTGCGGAGGTGGTCCGAAGGTGCACTTCACCTGCAAATGGAGAAACTTTCAAGGTGATGTTAGTTGTCGGAAGTACCTTTGCATTTCTTCTCCCATCACATTTAGGTCAGTTTTGGTGGTGGGCTGTAATTGGCATCCCAGGGTGTTCTGCTGGGTCGGCCATAGACTATTTCCGCTGCTGAGAGCCCAGTAGTAGAGTGGGGTGTTATTCGCATGTGATACAAGGCTAATGGCAAAACCTTTAACCAGTTAAGGAGAGTTTCTGATGTCAACTTGGTCAGTTTAGTTTTAATTGTTCCATCAGCTCTCTTTACGCTCCCTGCTGCCCGAGGGTGGTAGACAGTGGAATTGTTGTTGGATGTGTAATGTATCACACAATTCCTTATTAATTTTCCCTACAAAGTGAGGGCCGTTGTCTAAACTAATTTGCCGCCGTACTCCAAACCTTGTTATTATTACAGTTAATAACAGTTTTACTACTGTTGAGGCTTTGCTGTTTGTCGTTGGGAAAGCCTCTATCCACCTACTGAATACATCTACAATGGCAAGACAATATTTGTAACAGTTTACGCGTGGCAGTTCAATAAAATCTAGCTGAATGCATTCAAATGGCCCACCTGGCAAGGGCGTTTTTCCTGGTGAGCATCTTACCCCCTGACCCACTTTGTTTTGCTGGCATGTGAGACAAGATGCGACAGGAGACTGGGCTGCCTCAGCCAGTCTGGGGTGCCACCAGGTACGGAGCATAATACCACTCATTCCCTCCTTGCCAAAGTGGGTGTCAGAATGCAGACAGTCAACAAGCATAGGTAGTAAAGTATCAGATAGACACACTTTGCCGACTGGGGTAACCCAAAGGCCTGAGGACACAGAATGCAAACATCCATGCGCCTTACAAATATTCTTTTCAGAAGCAGGGGCATCCCCCTGTAAGTGCCAAACAGTGACCATATCTGGCATGCCCGTCTTGTCTGAAGGTGGGCGATTTACTGTCTGCTTCTTCATATTGGGTATAATAAAAATTTGGTGTGTAGCAGCCTGTTTCACAGCCCATTCAGCACGAGCGTTGCCCCGAGTAACTATAGAATCAGAGGCATGGGCAGTGCATTTGACAATAGCCAATGGTTTAGGGAGAAGAATTGCCTGCAGAAGGTTTTTAACGTACAGTGAATTCTGGATGGGTGTTCCTGAGGGTGTTAAAAAACCATGCTGAGACCACAACTGGCCAAAGTCGTGGGAGACCCCATATGCATACCGAGAGTCGGTGTAAATAGTTGCTGACCTCCCTGCGGCTAGAATGCAGGCACGGGTCCGCCGATTCCAATGTAGAGGTGTTATTGACAATCGCATATCCAGAGAGAGATGCATCTGAGGGGGATATGGAGGAGCTGCCATCAGCAAACAGGATAAGGTCTGGCGAAGGGAGTGGGGCATCAGTCAGGTCCGGGCAGGGAGATGTCAGGAATTGGTTCCTCAATAGGCAGTCATGTGGGGTTTCTAAGAGGTCATCAGGAGGATCACTCAAAAATGCGGCTGGGTTAATAGTGGAGCCGAAAGAAATTGTCAGGAGGGGATTGTTAAGGAGTGAGACCTCATAGAAGCTCAAACGCGCCTGGGTTATGTTTTGGGTCTGGTGAGAGGTGAGAAGGTCCACGATGGCATGTGAGGTACAGACGGTAAGAGGCTGATGGAGAGTAACATTTGAGGCTGCAGTGACTAAGGGTTAAATCTCCGGGAGAGACTGGAAACAAGGGGTAACCCCTGAGCAACAGTATCCAGGCGGGTAGAGTAGTAGGCAACTGTTCGTTATAATTCAAGTTTAAAGGGCCTTTTGTAAACCTGTCAGTTTAAGTATGTTGTCTGCGTGTGTGCAATTGTGGTAGCACCACACAGGGTAGGGCACTTTCAATACCCACGCCGCATGATGATTGCTGTCAGTCAGGAGGAAGGGCAACAGGGTGAGTGCACAGGAAGAATCTCTGCCCAGTGTCATGTCTCATTTGCACAGTGTCACCATATCCCATTTACCAAACTGAACCAGGGAGGCAGTATGGGCACTAACATTGCAATGGTGTCCTGAACTTAGAGAGAGAGTGGCAGGAGGGGAAGAAAACTCCAGTTCGTTTAAAAAATTACCAAGCAAGAGTTGGATTTGTACATGCTAAAAAAAACAACTTTACCATACACAAAAAGCAGAAATTATTTGGAAAAAAATAGAATTAATGTTACAGGGGGGCCCTAGGACCCAGCGGAGCCACAGCTGTGGGAGAAACTGCAAGTTTCAAGAGGTATCCATTACCTGGAGAAGTGGGCGTGAATCTCAAAACAATGGCATGTGCTATTGATGGAAAGGCTCTCTCCTGCCTTAAAGCGGGGCGGGGGGGGGGTGTGTGGAATTTCACAGTGCTGGATATCTCGAATGGTTTCTGGTCTATACCGGTTCGGATGGACCAGTACAAATACAACAGTACACGTGGAGCTGTCTGCCACAGGGTTTCCAAAATAGCCCCAGCATTCTCCACCAGTGTATGGCAGACTGTTTCAAAGATTTCAGTGAGCCACACAGGCTTGTACAGTGCGTGGATGACATCCTGTTGCTCACAGACAATAGTGAGGAACTTGGCCCCCTACTGAGTGAGTTGTTGCAACTCCTGTGCAAGAGCGAGTTGAAGGTAAACCCTCAGGCGGCACAGATAGGGTTGAGGGAGGTCAAATTCCTCGGGCTGACCCCCAGGGCTGGAGAGCGGAGCGTAGATGAAGCACAGGCTCGATCAGGGGCCCTTGACATAATTAAACACATCTTTTGTGGCATCCAAGGGGCATCGACTTGCATTGCATTTTGGCCCCCTTGTTTTGGGCTCGGGTGAGGGACCGTGCAATGAGGGAACTGCCGGTGATTTTTTTTCTGACAGGGGTCCTTCTTTAGGGGATGGCTATTCGAGGGTCTCTTCCAAATTCTGTACTCACATTCACTATCCTTTTCACTTGAGTTGGGACGATCATATTCTTCGCTACTTGTGGAGTCGCCAGGAAAGAGAAAACAGGTGTTAGAGGGTCAAGTAGGCTGCACCCAGGCCTTATGTCTTCCTGGGCTTCTCATTGGTTTTAAAAGGATCCTACCGTCCCTCCTTTTGTTCACTGACCGTCTGGCCTGCGTCCTGTTTCCTGTTTGTCTGCTTTGTTTTAGATCTGGTATGACAGGAGGTAGTGTCTGTACAAGCCGTGGGCTTGTCAGGGGATTCATGTGGGCTGACTACTGAAGGGCATAGAGATTCTTTGGGAGGCTTAGTTTGGGCAGCGTACGGTGGCGGTTGCTGGGACTGATGGCTGTGCTGGGGTGGCTGCAGATGTAGATTGGCCATGGACGGGTAGGGTTGTGGAGCGGGTAGTGGTCCCGATGGGGCGGAGGGAAGCCTTCCCTAGTCCTCCTCGGTCTTGCTCATCTGTATCATTAATTTTGATGAACATCGGCAGGCCAGATATGTCAGGAGGTACCTCCGATGTTTTGTTTTCTGTCAACGCGGCCTGCCGCTCTAGCCCCCGTTTTTTGTCTCGTTGTTTTCTCTCCTTTCTTTCTTGGTTAACTCTTTCCCTTTCATTCGTCTCATGATCCTCACACTACAGATTTAAAACTTCCCAAGATTTTGGTTTCCCCTCGTTATCACAGGCACTGATCCCTCTCCTACGTGCATTATCCACACAACTGGCCAGTTTTGATTTTTCAGTCAGCTCCTCAGCTGTCTTTCTCAAGAATGACATTAACCCTTTCCAGTGCCTCTTCTGCTTCAGCGCATAGATCTATATCCCGCGTTCTCCCCAATGGCCAATTCTCATTTCCCAATCTTTTGTTTAAGCATGCTGACAGACGTCTGTACTGTACTTCATTTTCGGGATTATCCCAGCATAATCGATGTAAAGGAGTGCCGCCACCTGATTTATCCAGTGTTTGTCCCATTTTTACCTTTTTTTTGTTTATTAGCACTTTCACTTTTTACTATCCCTATATACTAGTGCAGTGTCCTTAGTCTCAACACCCACTTCAGGGTCCTGACCTTCGCATGGGGGATTTCCCCTCTTAACAACTGGTCTAAGTCAGGGTGGTTGAAACAGACAGACACTGTAACTACACTCTACCTAGGTCTTATACTAATCCCCTCCCGTTTCCCTGTTTCCCGACATAGGGTTTCACCCCCGGTCACCGGGGGAAATCAGTTCTCTGGATTTTAAAAATTACCAGTTATCTGACCTGCAGACTCTAACCCCGGCTACTGGGGGACTCGAACCTCCCGGCTTTCTTTACTCAGTTTATCTGACCTGCGGACCGTAACCCCGGCCACCAGGGGACTCGAACCTCCCGGATTTCTTTACTCACCTGGGGACTCGAAACTCCAGGCGTTAGGATTTAGCAGTGTTCAAGACCGTGAGTTGTCTCGGGTTCCGTTTGTACAGCGACACGCAGGGACGAGGGGTCGCACGGATGGCAGTTTACTGAGAGAGACCAAGGTGAATCGTATTTTTCGGGCCCGTTGGTCTCACTCCACCGACACTCAAACGATCACTTATTCAGCCCTCCACATGAGGCTGCTGTACATGGTGGAACCCTGCTCTTGCGCAAAATGTCAGGTTCGTTTTCGGAGACGCTCACGGACTTGCTGCAATAACAAGACACTGACCTGTTTAGAAAAACACAAATCCTTTCATTACCAAGCAAGTACAAGATGTGGAGAATCACTGTACTCAACCCGGCACAGCGTGCACAGTCTCACAAGTAATTCTCCCCGAGCAGCAGACAGTCCCCGCTTTTTATACTTTACAGAAGACATGATACAGAAAACAATTTCACAATTTACAAAAGACAAGATTCATGAAACAGTTACTACAGCAGACAAAGACAGGATACCAAACAATCATTAATTTTGATGAACATCGGCAGGCCAGATATGTCAGGAGGTACCTCCGATGTTTTGTTTTCTGTCAACGCGGCCTGCCGCTCTAGCCCCCGTTTTTTGTCTCGTTGTTTTCTCTCCTTTCTTTCTTGGTTAACTCTTTCCCTTTCATTCGTCTCATGATCCTCACACTACAGATTTAAAACTTCCCAAGATTTTGGTTTCCCCTCGTTATCACAGGCACTGATCCCTCTCCTACGTGCATTATCCACACAACTGGCCAGTTTTGATTTTTCAGTCAGCTCCTCAGCTGTCTTTCTCAAGAATGACATTAACCCTTTCCAGTGCCTCTTCTGCTTCAGCGCATAGATCTATATCCCGCGTTCTCCCCAATGGCCAATTCTCATTTCCCAATCTTTTGTTTAAGCATGCTGACAGACGTCTGTACTGTACTTCATTTTCGGGATTATCCCAGCATAATCGATGTAAAGGAGTGCCGCCACCTGATTTATCCAGTGTTTGTCCCATTTTTACCTTTTTTTTTGTTTATTAGCACTTTCACTTTTTACTATCCCTATATACTAGTGCAGTGTCCTTAGTCTCAACACCCACTTCAGGGTCCTGACCTTCGCATGGGGGATTTCCCCTCTTAACAACCGGTCTAAGTCAGGGTGGTTGAAACAGACAGACACTGTAACTACACTCTACCTAGGTCTTATACTAATCCCCTCCCGTTTCCCTGTTTCCCGACATAGGGTTTCACCCCCGGTCACCGGGGGAAATCAGTTCTCTGGATTTTAAAAATTACCAGTTATCTGACCTGCAGACTCTAACCCCGGCTACTGGGGGACTCGAACCTCCCGGCTTTCTTTACTTAGTTTATCTGACCTGGGGACTCGAACCTCCCGGATTTCTTTACTCAGTTTATCTGACCTGCGGACCGTAACCCCGGCCACCAGAGGACTCGAACCTCCCGGATTTCTTTACTCACGTGGGGACTCGAAACTCCAGGCGTTAGGATTTAGCAGTGTTCAAGACCGTGAGTTGTCTCGGGTTCCATTTGTACAGCGACACGCAGGGACGAGGGGTCGCACGGATGGCAGGTTACTGAGAGAGACCAAGGTGAATCGTATTTTTCGGGCCCGTTGGTCTCACTCCACCGACACTCAAACGATCACTTATTCAGCCCTCCACATGAGGCTGCTGTACATGGTGGAACCCTGCTCTTGCGAAAAATGTCAGGTTCGTTTTCGGAGACGCTCACGGACTTGCTGCAATAACAAGACACTGACCTGTTTAGAAAAACACAAATCCTTTCATTACCAAGCAAGTACAAGATGTGGAGAATCACTGTACTCAACCCGGCACAGCGTGCACAGTCTCACAAGTAATTCTCCCCGAGCAGCAGACAGTCCCCGCTTTTTATACTTTACAAAATACATGATACAGAAAACAATTTCACAATTTACAAAAGACAAGATTCATGAAACAGTTGCTACAGCAGACAAAGACAGGATACCAAACAATCATTACATCAACAACATAAAAGACCAAAATATAATGTCGATTGCTAGTGAAGTAGCTGCTAATGGCAGGAGGCGATTTTTGAGTCGCTGTCCGGGACAGATTGTGATTTCAAGTTGCCAGTGTTTCTGGCTGGAACAAAGTCAGTGCCCTGGCCCCTTTGCCAGCGACAAAAGTTACATGCTGTAGCGGTTTCAAACCTTTACAAATTTTCGCCACCTAACCCTAATTGAAACAGTTTGATTCTAACTTTAATTCAGTCAGGAAGCTGAAGACAGTGTCTGCATACCGATGTGTGTGAAGATAAGGAGTTACAAAAGCATTACACTGAATACCTGTGATAATGGGAACTGCAGATGCTGGAAAATCCAAGATAATAAAATGTGAGGCTGGAAGAAAACAGCAGGCCCAGAAGCATCTCAGGAGCACAAAAACTGACGTTTCCGCCCTAGACCCTTCATCAGAGAGGGGGATGGTGTGAGGGTTCTGGAATAAATAGGGAGAGCGGGGGAGGCGGATCGAAGATGGAGAGAAAAGAAGATAGGTAGAGAGGAGAGTAGAGGTGGGGAGGTAGGGAGGGGATAGGTCAGTCCAAGGAAGATGGACAGGTCAAGGAAGTTGGGATGAGGTTTGTAGGTAGGAGATGAAAGTGCGGCTTGCAGGTGGGAGGAAGGGATGGGTGAGAGGAAGAACAGGTTAGGGAGGCAAAAACAGGTTGGACTGGTTTTGGGATGCAGTGGGTGGGGGGGAAGAGCTGGGCTGGTTGTGTGGTGCAGTGCGGGGAGGGGACGAACTGGGCTGGTTTTGGGATGCGGTGGGCGACGGAGAGTTTTTGAAGCTGCTGAAGTCCACATTGATACCATTGGGCTGCAGGGTTCCCAAGCAGAATATGAGTTGCTGCTCCTGCAACCTTCGGGTGGCATCATTGTGGCACTGCAGGAGGCCCATGATGGACATGTCATCTCAAGAATATGAGGGGGAGTGGAAATGGTTTGCGACTGCGAGGTGCAGTTGTTTATTGCGAACCGAGCAGAGGTGTTCTGCAAAGTGGTCCCCAAGCCTCGGCTTGGTTTCCCCAATGTAGAGGAAGCCACACCGGGTACATTGGATGCAGTATACCACATTGGCAGCTGTGCAGGTGAACCTCTGCTTAATGTGGAAAGTCATCTTGGGGCCTGGGATATGGGTGAGGGAGGAGGTGTGGGGGCAAGTGTAGCATTTCCTGTGGTTGCAGGGGGAGGTGCCGGGTGTGGTGGGGTTGGAGCGCAGTGTGGAGCGATCAAGGGAGTCACGGAGAGAGTTGTCTCTCCGGAAAGCAGACAGGGGTCGGGATGGAAAAATATCTTGGGTAATGGGGTCGGAATGTAGTTGGCGGAAGTGTCGGAGGATGAGGCGTTGTATCCGGAGGTTGGTGGGGTGGTGTGTGAGAATGAGGGGGATCCCCTTTGGGCGGATGTGGCGGGGGCGGGGTGTGAGGGATGTGTTGCGGGAAATGCAGGAGACGCGGTCAACAGCGTTCTCGACCACTGTGGGGGGAAAGTTGTAGTCATTGTAGAACTTGGACATCTGGGATGTGCGGGAGTGGAATGACTCTACGTGGCACCAGATGCAGCGGAGGCGGCGGAATTGGGAGTAGGGGATGGTAGGGGACTCAACAACTTCTCTTTCGATTCCTCCCACTTCCTAGAGACTAAGGGGGAGGCCATGGGCACCCGCATGGGCGCCAGCTATGCCTGCCTCTTTGTAGGTTACGTGGAACTGTCCCTCTTCCGCACCCACACAGGCCCCAAACCCCACCTCTTCCTCCGTTACATTGATGACTGTATCGGCGCCGCCTCTTGCTCCCCAGAGGAGCTTGAACAGTTCATTCACTTCACCAACACCTTCCACCGCAACCTTCAGTTCACCTGGGCCATCTCTAGCACATCCCTCACTTTCCTGGATCTCTCAGTCTCTATCCCAGTCAACCAGCTTGTAACTGATGTCCATTTCAAGCCCACCGACTCCCACAGCTACCTCGAATACACCTCCTCCTACCCACCCTCCTGCAAAAATCCCATTGCCTATTCCCAATTCCTCCGCCTCCGCTGCATCTGCTCCCACGATGAGGCATTCCACTCCCGCACATCCCAGATGTCCAAGTTCTTCAATGACCATAACGTTCCCCCCACAGTGGTCGAGAACGCCCTTGACCGCATCTCCCGCATTTCCCGCATGATACTGAGTGCAACGTCAATTATCACCCCAAATGATTGATTACTAGCACACTTTGCCCTTCCGTGGCTCTTCTTTCCCTTCCAGGATATTAATAGATACCTAGACAGAGTGACCACAGATAATCATTGAAGAGGAGAAACCAACCGAAAGGATGAACATCAAATGACACCGCCCCTGATTGCAGTCATATTTAATTTGGAGTATCACGCATTAAATTTGTAGAAGTTGAATATGTGGGACAGTGCAGAAATGCTAAAGCAGCTGACAGATAGTGATGGTATCAATGTCAGACTCTGGAAGTTGAAGGAATTCACAAAGCTTTTCAGCTTCAGGCAATAATATGTCTCTGAAGTCATCAACCAAGTTGGAGGAACGGGTGCTACAGTAGGAGTTCCGTGAAAATCTGACACACCTTCCATGGTTAATGTACACGTATGGGCGATACAGCGTCACTGTAGTCCTTGAGAACAGTTCAGAATTCTTCTCTGAACTAGTCATAAATGCTCATCGGATAATAATAATAGTAGTAGTAGTAATACTACTAATACTACTACTAACAATAATAATAATAGTAATAATAGTAACAGTAACAACAACAACAACAACAATAATAACAATAATAATAATAATAATAATAATAATAATAATAATAATAATAATAGCACTTCTGCCTGCCTGCATCCTGATTCCAACCTTTCAAAGACTTCAAGAGACAATGAACGTTGTGGCTTTGGATGAAACATGAATCAAAAGCATGCGACCTCTTCAGAACCTGAGAATAATTTACAGATCTGAAACGTGACGTTCTCATACATTCCAAACTTCTCAAATTTGATTGGAATTTAAATGTGAGAGGAAGCAGGAAAATGGGTTCTGTGTGAAATGGAGAAAAAAAAACAAAAATCTTGCACGACAAAGTAAAGCTCAAATTATATATTCTATTTGAAAATGTGAATATTTTCAAAAATATTCTCAGTGGATATTTGATGCCATTCTTTAGTTCAACTCTGATTTTACTGTGTGTTCCAGCATAAATAAATGGATTGATGCACGAACTCAGTAACTGAAGCAAAAAATGAGCTTTGTTGAAGAATAAATGTGGAATTACTGAAATCCGAACCTGAGGAATACCGCACTTTGGCAAGTCAGACATAGGGCACAGTTATAAAACATAATAAATAAAGCAGAACAAAACTGCCGGAGATGGTAAAGTGCAAAGTAATGGATTTTTGCCGCTTCTGCATCTCTGGATCAATCATTTTCTCACCATTTCTGTGGGTACGGAATCTCCAGCGGGCCTTATTGTCTAGAAGAATGTGTCGAATTGTCAGCACGTTGAGTATTAAAACCAACAGGAAAGGGAGAAGAGGCATTGAAATGATGCGAATCCAGTCATATGCAGCCCATGCTGGTGATGTATAGTATACATCTTTCACGCCACAGTACCAGGGCACATTGTTAATCAAGTGGGTAGGTTCATAACCAAAATACGTGAAAATATTTCTGGTGAATGACACTCCAGACACAACTCCAATAAACAGTGGTGCCATCTTCTCGGTGCAGTATTTTGGTTTTAGCTTCTGACAACAAATGGCAACAAATCGATCAAAGGAGAAAGCGAGTGTTAACCAGAGAGAACAGTCGATTTCTGCAAAATTCAAGGCAGAACGAAGAATGCAAATTGGTGTGATGGAAAGGAAACTAGATGGAAAATAAATCCCAGCAATTCAATTTGATATTACAACTACGATCATGACAAGAAGATCTGTAACTGCCATAGACACGAGGTAACATGTAATACATCCAGAGAGGCCACATCTTCTTCGAGCCAAGTTAATGATGACTGCAATGTTACTTGTGCGTTGTGTGTGTGTGTGTGTGTGTGTGTGTGTGTGTGTGTGTTTGTGTGTGTGTGTGTGTGTGTGTGTGTGTGTGTGTGAGAAAGAGAGAGAGAGAGAGAGTGAGAAGCATCAAATATTTGACAACAAACAAAATAAATCTTTTAAAACGGCTCCCTGTGAAATAGAACGTATTAAATTGAATACTAAATTGAAAGGAAAACTTACACTCAAGATGCAATTATTTATTAAATTTAACAGTGATCTAGATTCAAAGCAAAGCAGGCAAACAAAATATATATGAAATCGATTCGACCGTGATCTTTTGGAGAACATGACACAATCAAAACAATCCTAAAACATAACAGTAAAGTTTTGCAGGCATTATTAGATAAACAAATAATATAACAGCCATCAGTAAATATGGAATCTAAAATAACCCTAATTATATCACTTTGAATGGTTCCTTCTCGTTACATTATTTAAAATCGATCACAGTCGGAAAAGTCAGCAGTGGACTTACTGAAAAATGTCGACTGATTGATAGATGCGTATTGCTCTATAGATTTAGGAAAATTTGTGAAGCATATTTTGGTTAAGACATTAGCAAACCCGAAATGTCAGCTTATGATTACTGAACCATTGGAACTGCTAGAAGATGAGCGCTCAATCACCAAGAAATTACTTGTTAAAATGCAGTCGATCTTCCAAACTGCACTGTGATATCTCGATGAAAGAAAAGCCTTCTGTAGTGGAAATTTGATTCATAAACTTGATATATTAGTTGTGTGGAATTACTCAATGTGGGAAAAATAGTCGATATTGAAACAGCCGGAAACATCATTGGATACTTAAATTGGAAACAAACCCCCTACTCAGCAGTCAATAGGTTAGAAAAGTCAACAACAACGTATGAGGAAGTGGAGAACAAGTTTAAAGCAGTGAAGGCTCGCGACTGAGAAAACGGATACTGCTCTTTGAGCAACGTATTAATATTAATCACGTTTTAAAAAAAGTAATTATTGAATTACCTGTACATCAGAGAACAGTTCAGTAAATAATAATGATGTATTCATAACTTAACTCATTGAACTGATTGGTATTATTTCAACAGTTCAATGTTGACAAGTAATGTATTTATAATGCAAATTATTCTGTCCCAGTCATTGTTATTTATGCAACAAATCCACATATTCGCCATGATAATTCACACGCTGAAACAGTGATAACAATACAACTCGACATCTCTGACCCTGTGACAGGTGTGTGACGACAGATGTGCAACAGCATTTTCAATTTCATTATAGCAATAATTTTGCACCATAAGATCTTTGCAGCAAGTCGCCATCAATGATACTGTCACCAACACAAACAATAGAACTGCAAGAACATCGTCATTAGAACTATGGAAATGATTTCCATTGTGGAAGGTCAGTGAGAATATGGATGAAGTCCTTTCAGGTGATGAATCTGTCGGTATTAAAGAAAAAAAAGTCGACTTGAACCAAATTATTCTATATGCATGTAAAATGAGAGAAAAATCATAATATGTCAGTAGATAGTAGAGGTCTGCATATTGAAATGGTGATTGAATATGCCTAAAATAGAATCTGAACCTGTAAGATAAGATAATTTATTCAATGAAATCCATTATACTATTAACTCCGAAGAAGAAAAAAAAATCCTATTCAATGGGGCAAAGGATACCTGGAACATACAGATGCATATGTCGTGAAGTCGGAAAACACAATTCAGTTTGCCAATGATTCATAAAACTACTTACTTATTTACTCCAAAACTTTACTGGAGCGCCGATGGATACAATGAGGGGATAGCAAAAGGCAAAAAGCAGACCAGTTAGTGTTTCGTGCATTTCTGTCAGATGTTTCGCACACTTTCTGAAATCAACGGTAAAATGGTTGTATTTATCAATGGTGTCGGCCTCCAGGGGGGGCAAGGAAATTACTTAGTCTACAGTTGATGTTTCTTTTTCAAATTTTGCAGGTTTTCCCTGCGACGTCATGCGTCTCTAAAATCAAGCCACAAGAGGTCACAATGTAAACCAAAACTACTCTGAAATTGAAACCATTCCAAGGTGATGGTTTTCATATCTTTTGGCTATTGAGAAATTTCAATTTTTCAAAATAGAAAACAAATATGTATTCCTGTGTCTGAATCACTTTAATGTCCATGCAATCATGAATCAGTGCATCGTGATTTCAAATTCCCATTAATTTTGGCACACACTTTAAATTCACAAACTCCATATCAGATGTGGGTACGCGTTGCTAAGAATTATATTCGCTGAGAGCAGGACCAACACTTCATGAGTGTGTTCAATAATACATTATCCCAGGTCGATGCCAATATATTTAATGTGGGCAGAGGCAGTTCCTCGTGAAGATATTCAGTTCATTACAGCCACGTGTGTTATGCATATTTACAGTTGAGCATGGCATCATATCTTCAAAATCAGTCCAACAAAATCAGTTCAGAAATGTTATATTCACTTTGCGCAAGTTCCAATGATTACGCTTCTCTTCATATCGACTGACTGAGGTGTAACCCAGTACGTTAGGGATAGGTGACATTTAACGTCCTGGTATATATTGCGGTCAGCTGCATTTCACTGCAGTCACATTCAGTGCAGCCAGTTCCATGTCTGGGTCGGACAATTAAAGCCAGCACACAAAAATGAGCTCTTTATGGTTAATTTCAGTGTGGGCAGAACAGGTTCTGGAGAATGAGGCCTCTGTTAGTTCGAATGTTCGTAGCAGTTATACCTCCAGTGAATAAGGCTAGTTCAGTAAATCTGCAGTACGATTTCACAAATACCGTTCACGTCAATGTTTGTTTAGCGCAAGTTTAGCACAGTACTTTTATCTCAAGTTAGTACCAAAAAAATCAAACTTATAATATCTAGCACACTTAAGTTCTGTATGCTGATATTTTGATTTGACAGGAGCATATTTGGCAACAGTAGTTTCAACGTGAGGAAGTGGACCTGAAATGAACGACTGGTACAATGGGTTATTCAACGGCACTTAGGTTAGATATGACACAAATAAAACAAAGCACGTTGGACATTATTTGACTGCCTCGCAATTTATTCTACATATGTTCGACATGTTCTTCCATTTCGAGCCAACAAGATCCGTCGTGTTCTTCTGTTACACATTGGCCTGTGAATAATCACACAGTCAATAATTGACCTTGTCAAAGGCTAAGTTAAATTTACTAAATCAGTATCAAATCCAGTCTGATATTCCCCCTCGAAAATGGAACCCATTGTTTGACCTTCCCCACAGCTATACGCTGGGAGATCTTGGCTACTCCATTGATATTTGGTGGATGGACAGAAGCATTCGTCGGTTTAGGAATGAGTTTCAAACAACCAACTATCGGAGTCACCAAAGGTGATTAAAGGAAGATTGGCATGCAAGATAACAAAATGTGAGGCTGGATGAGCACAGCAGGCCAAGCAGCATCTCAGGAGCACAAAAGCTGACGTTTCGGGCCTAGACCCTTCATCAGAGAGGGGGATGGGGGGAGGGAACTGGAATAAATAGGGAGAGAGGGGGAGGCGGACCGAAGATGGAGAGTAAAGAAGATAGGTGGAGAGAGTGTAGGTGGGGAGGTAGGGAGGGGATAGGTCAGTCCAGGGAAGACGGACAGGTCAAGGAGGTGGGATGAGGTTAGTAGGTAGCTGGGGGTGCGGCTTGGGGTGGGAGGAAGGGATGGGTGAGAGGAAGAACCGGTTAGGGAGGCAGAGACAGGTTGGACTGGTTTAGGGATGCAGTGGGTGGGGGAGAAGAGCTGGGCTGGTTGTGTGGTGCAGTGGGGGGAGGGGACGAACTGGGCTGGTTTAGGTGTGCAGTAGGAGAAGGGGAGATTTTGAAACTGGTGAAGTCCACATTGATACCATATGGCTGCAAGGAATATGAGTTGCTGTTCCTGCAACCTTCGGGTGGCATCATTGTGGCACTGCAGGAGGCCCATGATGGACATGTCATCTAGAGAATGGGAGGGGGAGTGGAAATGGTTTGCGACTGGGAGGTGCAGTTGTTTGTTGCGGAATGAGCGGAGGTGTTCTGCAAAGCGGTCCCCAAGCCTCCGCTTGGTTTCCCCAATGTCGAGGTAGCCGCACCGGGTACAGTGGATGCAGTATACCACATTGGCAGATGTGCAGGTGAACTTCTGCTTAATGTGGAATGTCATCTTGGGGCCTGGGATGGGGGTGAGGGAGGAGGTGTGGGGACAAGTGTAGCATTTCCTGCGGTTGCAGGGGAAGGTGCCGGGTGTGGTGGGGTTGGAGGGCAGTGTGGAGCGACCAAGGGAGTCACGGAGAGAGGGTTCTCTCCAGAAAGCTGACAGGGGAGGGGATGGAAAAATGTCTTGGGTGGTGGGGTCGGATTGTAAATGGTGGAAGTGTCGGAGGATAATGCGTTGTATCCGGAGGTTGGTAGGGTGGTGTGTGAGAACGAGGGGGATCCTCTTGGGGCGGTTGTGGCGGGGGCGGGGAGATTGGCATGCAATTGAGTTTAGAGTGGGTGACAGCTATGTGCCAGCTTTTTATCCTGCCAATATTCATGCTATTGGCCCCTAATTTTCCTTCTCGGCATTATGGCTTTAAATGCAATATGAAATACCGACAGTTGCTGGGTTGATGACATTGAATATGAACGCACTTGGGTTAGACTAATGCTTTCATATGTTCTTGCCTGTTGTAAATAGCCAATATGTATTACTGTTGCTGAGAACTGAGAGTCAGGTTTTGTGGTGGGGGGTGGGGATGTGGAATTGTGGATGTCGGAGCAGTGGACTAATTGAGATTTTGTGCATTTAGATGGGGTAGTGGTGTAGGGAATTGCAGCTACGGGGAATATTACCTATGATATTCACATTGATATTTTCAGTTTTACTTAGATATGTTTAGCTCATGAAGATTTAACCGGTACTGTACCAATGTATTCTGCAGTTGGTAATCTGATGACAAGATGTATCTTAGCGTGTAATTCACATGACGTTCAGTCCCGTTTAATAAAGAACCTGAAGCGGATTCCATTTGATTTCCATTCATGCAGACATGTTATATTAAATGAACATTCGATCAAGGGTATGACTACAATAATCAAGGATCATACTCCTGATTCTGACTATTCATCGTAATGTTATTATGCTCTTGTGACTAGTGTTGTGAAAGTGAAATGTGCTGGAGATTTCATTCATGCTTCTGTTTTCAGGTACCCTGCCTTGCAGAAGTGAATCAGTTTGCAATATCGCCATTTACTAATTATCGTATTGGAAGGAAAAATCCGAGGCAGTGGAGATAAAAATTAGGGACTGAGTCGGGGGTTGACGATAGGTCCGTAATATAAAGGTTGAACAGGGTTTGAACTATGACCAAAGCCTACAGGGGAACTACAATTTTCTCTCTCCTGCAAGCTGCCCGTGTCCTCGAAATTTACCATGTAACGTCTAAGAGCAGCATTTGTGGACAGAATGCAGAGTGAACTTTTCGAGTCCGGTGGCAGTTCTTATATTTGACATGTTAATTTTAAACCTTGTTAAGTTAAAGACTTACCTAATATTTAAGTGGCGAGGAATCAAAAGCTATGACTACAAAAATATCCAGTCCAATCAAACTCATATAAATTTCTCAAACCGTGGCTAATTTTCATGAAAGTCACTTGCTGTTGCAAATTACATAATAATAATGTAAAGAAGCTAAGGCAGCAATGTATATCAGATCTAATAAATTTTATGCATTTTTTCATACGCTGATCAAGGAAAACACATCAACTGCTAGATATTATTGTCTAGTGGCGTCATTGGAGATGGGGTTTTGAATAAGATTAAGATCCCAAATCATAGTGGTTGACCAACCGGTGTTAATTATGACAACTTATGTAATTGTACATAATTTTTTTCCACTTTTACATACCAATAATCTTATCACGGTAAAGTATGAAATGTTTAATGATTCCGTGCTCTTTGATTCTGAACACAGATCTTAAAACTTCAAAAATCTGGAGAATTAAACAAGAGAGACTTCCAAAAAATGAAACCAGATGGATTCAACACACCACGCTTCTACGGACTACCAAAAGTTCACAAACCAGAAGCCCCCCTCAGGCCCATAGTGTCGCTACCTGGAACACCAACCTACAGATTAGCCAAGGAACTACACCAAAGACTAAAACACCGAGTAGAAGACCTCCACGAGACCAATCGCTCCACCCAAGAATTCCTGAACACCATCAAAGACACCAAGATAGAAGAGGATGAAATAATGGCCTCTTTTGACATAACAGCCCTGTTCACATCCATCAACATCAACCTGGCCAAAGAAACACTGACTACACTATTAGAAGAAGAGAAGACACATACACCAGACACCACCAACCTCATCAGCAAGGACAATATCATCAAGCTAGTGGACCTATGCCTTACCACGCTCTTCACTTTCAATAACAAAACCTACAGACAAACCAAAGGTACACCCATGGGATCTCCGATATCAGGGTTCTTAGCAGAGGCAGTAATGCAGAGACTCGAACAAACAGCTCTGCCAATCATCCACACAAACTTTGGGTCCGCTATGTGGAAGTCACCTTTGTCATCACTAAACAAAGCAAATTAGAGGAAACATTCAAGATCATCAATCATACCCTTACTGGCATAACATTCACAAAAGAGGAGGGAAACAACAACAAACTGCCATTCCTAGATGTCACAGTAGAGCGAACAGCCAATGGGGAACATCAAACCAGCGCCTACAGGAAAACAACACATACGGACGAAATACTGAACTACAGGAGCAACCGTCCCAACACCCATAAACGAAGCTTCATTAGAACATTATTCCAACGAGCCACCACACACTGCAGCACAGAGGAACTACGCAGAGCAGAGGAAAATCAACTATACAGCGTATTCAAAAAGAATGGGTACCCTATGAACACAGTCCGCCATTTCCTCAGCAATAAACGCAAACAAACAGACAAAACGGGCCCAGAAACCATAACCACTCTCCCCTACATCAAAGACATTTCCGAAATGACTGCCAGACTACTCGGACCTCTTGGCATCAGGGTAGCCCACAAACCCACCAACACACTAAAACAGCAGCTAATGAACTTGAAAGACCCTATACAGACAACAAAAAAAAGGAACGTCATCTACAAAATACCTTGCAAGAACTGTGATAAACACTACATTGGACAAACTGGCAGAAAGCTAGCCACCAGGATACATGAACATCAACTTGCCACAAAACGACATGACCCACTATCACTCGTATCCTTACATACAGATGAGTAAGGACACCACTTTGATTGGGACAACACATCCATCCGAGGACAAGCCAAACATAGACACGCACGAGAATTCCTAGAAGCATGGCATTCCAACTGGAACTCCATCAACAAACACATAGATTTGGAGCCAATCTACCATCCACTGAGAAAAAGAACAGGAAATGACATCACCAACGCAGGAAATGACATCACCAACCCAAGGAAACCTAACCAGATAAATAGAAAGCGAGACAGAACACCAGCGCTTCGTCGGACGCTCACTGTTTATTTTGCCTAGAATGGTGACAAAACATTTGGGAGCAAACCTTCAAGCTCAGTGAATCAGCTTCCATCTGGAACAAAATAAAGACCCACTCTCTTGTGGACCAAGAGGAG
Source organism: Stegostoma tigrinum (assembly GCF_030684315.1). Taxonomy (NCBI): domain Eukaryota; kingdom Metazoa; phylum Chordata; class Chondrichthyes; order Orectolobiformes; family Stegostomatidae; genus Stegostoma; species Stegostoma tigrinum. The sequence goes on from NC_081363.1 coordinate 92,713,393, forward strand.
GAGAGTGCTCCGTTGGATGTGAAAGGAAGACGTCGGGTTGTCTGTGCACCCTTGCGACCAGTGGATCTTAATGCTGGCTTCGGCCTAACGCTGGTTCAGGGGAGCAGCCAACCTGCAACGATGGCTGCGGCAAATGCTTGTGCCCCAGGTCAGGGGGTCCGGAACACCATCCGTGTTTCTGGAAAGAAAGTGGATGAAGGTGCACCTGTGGACAGCACCATCTTTGTGAAGAGGGTCCTGTTGGACTGTTGTGGGTTCGCTGCTGCGGACATTTACTGCCTGCGGGATTTCCCCAGAGGAGGTTTTCACGATGTGACCTTCAGGAGTGCCAAGCGTTCCGAGCCCTTCCTGGAGAATTTCAAGGAGAAAGGAGGTGAGGGCCCCCTCTCTGTATTCACCGCTGTCCCGCGGTTTGTGATGCCAGAGCAGAGGAGCCGTATGGTGACTGTACACATGTACAACCCGCATGTGCCAGCAGTTGATGTCCTTACCTTCCTTGGAAGGCCGTGAATGTGGAAGGGTACCTAACTGACATCATGGACCCCTTTAGCATCTGGACCAGTAAGAGGCAGGTCAAGGTGACGCTGAGGATGGGCGCGGACGGAAACTTCATACACCCACCGTCCAGCTTCGCGATCGGCGTGAGCAAGGGCTACCTGACCTATGCAGGGCAATCTAAAGTCTGCTATGCCTGTGTTAGGTCAGGTCACGTGGCAGCCGACTGCAAAGCCACCATCTGCAGGAACTGCAGAGAGGAGGGACTCCTTGCAAAGGATGGCACACAAGAGAAAAGCTGCAACCTTTGCGGGGAAGCAGGCTACCCCTTTGGGCATGCCCGCAGCGGGGGACCACCTATGTCGAGGTCGCCGGCAGGGGCAATGCGGGGCCAGCCCCCGCCGGAGGAGAGGAAGGCACCAGGGCCCAGCAAGGACCCCACGAATGTGCAGGAGGGCCAGGTCGTGCAGGAGGGCCCAGCCCCGCAGGATGGGCCCGAGGCCAGCAAAGCGCCCCTGCAGGCTTCGCTCCCCACTGACAACCCGGAGTTTTAAGGAGACGGCGACAGGCGACCCAGGGGAGTGGACGACCGTCCAGAAAGCGAGGTGGAAGTTGCGTCGATGGGCCCAAGAACCGCAACCATCAGGCGGGAAGGGGCAGCTACAGGGGGGCTATAAGAGCTCCTCTGACGAGGGGGATTCGGAGAGGGCCCACCTGAAGCAGAAGTTAAAGATCTTGAGGGAGAAGGAAAGCAGCACCACGCTTCCAGGTGACGGGAGGCGTCCTGAGGCTCCCCCCGAGACCCAGTCAAGTGCCGCTGGGGCACTGGAGGGCCGCCCGGAACTTCCAGGCGGGAAGGAGGAAACAGCGCGTTCCCAGCCTGACCCAGAGCTGGACACTCCTGCCTCCGCGCCCCCAACGGGGGGATGCCAGCCGGAAGGCAGCACGGACGGTTTCCTGAGCCCAGAGAGCATCCAGCAGTTAGCCCGGGCAATGGGCATGAAGGGACAGATGCAGGGGCTGGACCTTGGACTTGGGGAGGGAACTGCGATCACTGCCCAAGGTGGGGGTACGCGTTGCCAGCATTAATGTGCGCAGTGTCAAGTCCACTGCAAGACGTGTATCCACGTTGGCCTACCTGACCACCATCAAGGCGGACCTCCTGTTTCTGCAGGAGTGCGGAATACCGCACCTCAGCAGGTACGGGAAATTGTCCGGTGCCTGGACCTGTGGGCCTTCGATCTGTTCAGGGGGTAACGACTGTCGCTCCTCGGGCCTGGCTATTCTGCTGTGGGGGCGCACCTTCACCATTTCTCAAGTTCAGGAGGTGGTGGGGGTCGCCTCCTAGTGGCTGACTTCATCTACAGGAACGCTCCCCTGAGGCTGATCAACGAGTACGCCCCAGCGTTACGGAATGAGCGGTTGGCCGTCCTGCAGCGGCTTCCACCCCTGCTGCCTACGTCCAGGACGGTCATCCTAGGCAGAGATTTCAACTGCGTCATCGATGCAGATGGAAGATCCGGCGTGGGGACAGCTGGTGGGGGGAGTCAACTGGACGTCACGGCCAGATTCATGATGGGCACGGTGAAATACGCCAAGCTGCTCGACGTCTTCAGCACCCCTGCAGATGGAGCGCAGCGGAGGTACACCTGGTCGCGGCTAGACGGGTCTATTCGCTCAAGGATAGACTTCCTGTTTGTGTCACGGCGTTCTCGGTCAGGTCCAACGGCGTCGAGCCGGTGTTCTTTTCTGACCAGTGCCTCCTGCTCGCCGACTGTCACTTACAGGACGACCAGCTGGCCGGCAAGGGGATGTGGAAGCTCAACACGACTCTGTTGAACCCAGAGAATGTCTTAAGAGGGAGTACGCCGGTTGGAGAACCGTGAAACCCCTCTTTGAGTCTCCGGGCGACTGGTGGGAGATGGTGAAGGAGAACATTAAGAGGTTCTTTGTCCTCAAGGGTGTTCGGAAGGCAAGAGAGAGGCCGGGAAGGCTGTCGCGACTCCAGGAAAGGGTGCAGAACCTGCTCCTTCTGCAGTTGATGGGGTCGATGTCACGGAGGACCTCCGTGAGGTGAAGGGCCGGCAAGCCTCGCTCTTTGCCGCGGAGGCCACCAGGATAATCTACCGGTCCAGGGTCCGCTCCATGGAGCAGGACGAGACGTGCTCGCGTTTCTTCTTTCAGAAGGTGCACAAAGAGAGCTCTGTTCTTAGCCGGCTGAAGGAGGACGACGGCTCAGTGACGTCGTCTCGGCCCGACATTTTGAGGATCAGCAGATCCTTCTATGCCGGACTGTATGACACGAAGCCCACGGACAGCACGGCCTCTGACTCGTTCCTGTCGTCTATCACGGAGGTCTTAGACGAAGGCACGAGGGAGTAGCTGGACCGGCCGCTATCCCTGGACGAGCTGACCAGAGCCCTCAAGTCCTTGGAGTGGAAAGGACTCCCGGGAGCGATGGCTTACTGGTCGAGCTGTATTCTGCTCTGTGGGACCTGGTCAGCCAGGTCCTGCTGGAGGTGTACGATAGTGTGCTTCGGGCAGAGGAACTGTGCAAGTCCATGAGGAAGGGCATCATCACCCTCATTTACAAGAGGAAGGGGGAGAGGGAAGAAATTAAGAATTGGTGTCCCATTTCACTATTGAACGTGGACTACAAAATCCTGGCCAAGGTCATAGCCAACCGGGTCAGGTCTGTCCTGGAGTCGGTGATTCACCCTGACCAAACCTGTGCTGTGCCAGGCAGGAAGATTGCTGAGAGCCTCGCGCTCATCAGGAATACGATCGCCTACGTACAGGACAGGCGAGTGGACACCTGCCTCGTCAGCCTGGACCAGGAGAAGGCCTTCGACAGGGTCTCTCATGCTTACATGGGGGACGTCCTCTCCAAATTGGGGTTCGGGGATGGCATCCGCAATTGGATCCGCCTGCTCTACGCCAACATCATTAGCGCAGTCTTGATCAACGAGTGGGAATCGGACAGTTTTCCTGTTAGATTTGGAGTTAGGCAGGGCTGCCCGCTCTCTCCTGCCTTGTTCATGTGCTGTGTGGAGCCCTTCACCGCATCCATCAGGAAGGACGTGAGCCTGAAGGGCGTGACTATCCCAGACAGTGGAGGCCTTCAGGTCAAGACCTCCCTGTACATGGACGATGTCGCCATCTTTTGCACCGATCGTCGGTCGGTGAGTAGACTATTGGACATGTGCGGCCAGTTTGAACTGGCCTCGGGTGCCAAAGTCAATAGGGGTGAGAGCGAGGCCATGTTCTTCGGGAACTGGGACGACCGCTCCTTCATCCACTTCACCGTCAGGACAGACTACCTGACGGTGCTGGGTCTTTGGTTTGGTGGAGCTGGGGCGTGCAAAAAGACTTGGGAGGAGCGTATCACCAAACAGAAGCAGAAGCTGGGCAGGTGGATGCTCCGGTCCCTCTTCATCGCGGGTAAGAACCTGGATATCAGGTGGGAGGGGCGTTCGGTACTGTTTTATGTGGCGCAGGCCTGGCCTATTCCCTGGACCTGCACCACTGCAGTCACCCGGGCCATCTTCCACTTCATTTGGGGGTCGAGGATGGACCGGATCTGCAGGGACACCATGTACAAAGACCTGGAAAATGGGGGAAAGGGCGTACCGAACGCCACCCTCGCCCTGACAGCTACCTTTGTGTGTGGCTGCATCAAGCTGTGCGTAGATCCTCAGTACGCAAACACCAAGTGTCACTACTTACTGAGGTTCTACCTGTCCCCGGTGTTGCGAAGGATGGGCCTGTCCTCGTTGCCGCGGAATGCTCCGAGTAGTTGGACCATTCCGTACCACCTGTCCTTCATGGAGAAATTTTTGAAAGGACACACCTTTGACCACAATGCCATCAGGCAGTGGTCAGCACGTAGTATCCTTGAGACCCTGCGGGAAAAGGAGAGGGTGGATCCCGTCATGTGGTTCCCCACGCAGGCTGCCAAAGTTGTTTGACAGAATACCTCATCGCCAGAACTTTCAAACAAGCACAAGGACATTGCTTGGCTGGCGGTGAGAGGGGCTCTGCCAGTGAGATCCTTTATGCATGCCCGGAATCTCTGCGCCACTGCACGCTGCCCTCGAGGTGGCTGCGGCGGGGACGAGACTGTCAATCACCTCCTTCTGGAGTGTGCCTTTGCGCAGGCGGTCTGGAGGGGGATGCAGTGGCATTTGTTGAGGTTCGTCCCGAGCAGTTCCATGACGCGGGATTCCGTGCTGCACAGGCTGTTTCCCAGGACGCACACTGAGACCAACATCAACTGAGGCTGGAGGACCATCAATGCAGTGAAAGACACTCTTTGGTCTGCCTGCAACTTGCCGGTCTGCCAGCTGAAAGAACTGACCCCAACGGAATGTTGCAGACTGGCGCACTCCAAGGTCCAGGACTATGTGCTGATGGATGCGCTAAAGCTTGGGGCAGCCGCCACCAAGGCGCGGTGGGGAAAGACCACGGTATGAAACCCCTCGTCCAGTATAGAAAAAAAGGGCCCTATCTGGTACTTGGGCCCAGCTGGCGCCTTCCCCAACTGGTCAGGCTGCCAACTGGGACGGTGTGGGGTGACGACTGCCGGGGTGTTTTCTTTGGTTTTTTTTCTTCTTTGTTTGTTTTTTTCCTTTAGTTGGTGTACGTCCCCCCTGGGTAACGCGAAGCGGCTTGCATGACTGGGTAGGTGTATAAATATGTTTTATTTTTTGTACATCTTATGAATAAAGTATATTGTTTTCAAATAAAAAACGGTGACAAAACGTCTGAAAACGAACCTACCAGCTTAGTGAGCAAACTCACATCCAGATCCTCAACTTGAGCTACAAATCTTCTCAAAACTCGCAAACAGATCTTAAATAATATAAAATTTTTTTTCGTTTCTACGTTTTGTTTAAAGCTGATTTTAATATTGTTTGCGCCATATTGTGCCTGCACGTTCTGACATTTGATTTCCAAGTTTTGATTTTGATTTCCAGCATTTTTTAAACAAAAAAGAAGTCATATATATTGGTCGGTATCAAAGAGAATGTTATGGCTGCTTACATGAGCTTCTTCACATTTTTACTTTCTGTAGATATTAATGCCTTTTAGGAGCCATCAAAAGTGCCGTAATTATCTTGAAAGCTTAACTACAAGTTCTCAAAATTTCAGTTTAATAAATTTCTGAGCAAACAATTTGAAATAATTATAGCCAATATCTTCGACTACAATCAGTTGAGGGTCATATAATAAAAAAAAGTGAGCAACTACCTCACCGAAAGAAATGTCAGTACATGATATGTATATTGGTAACTGTTGCAAAATGGTATTACGTGCAAGGTAGCGTTCCTGTTAGTTTAGTCAATAAGCATCATTCAGGGAATGAGTAAACTATCGCTAAAATTTGATTGAGTTTTCTTACATTCTCAGACGAACGGTAAAACCCATCATGATAAATGATCCCTCACTGTCATTCTAATTATCTCTGATCTTTCAAGTCAAATAATAGAAAGAGAAAACAGAGACTTGTTTTCATGAAGAGTTTCCTGGCGGTAGGAGAATTCACTCCGGACTTTTGCAGAAAGTGAGAAATCAAATCTTTCAGACTTGGCAAACAAGCCGGTGTGTGGTTGCCTGTGTCTGTGAGGAAAATCGTGCCAATTGCATTGGATTTGAAACTGTCAGGAATGTCATTGGAATCTGTGGACATGACTAATATCGACTGCAAAATGAAGCAGCTTGAACATTTAAAAGAAATTGACCAGCTTGAATGGATAGTACGGCTAAAAAAAAGCTTGCACAGAAGGAAAGCAACAGGAGAGGAAGGCCTTAGCAAAAGAATTGAAGAAGGAGAGCAAAAACAGAGAAAAAGAGAGATGTTGAACTTCAGATGTTGGAACAGAAACCTCAAAATTATTTTGTTTGATCCTTTCAAACTCGATAAAAATTTGACCAGGTTTCCTTCTTAGATTCATGAAAAACTATCTTTCAGCTTCTTGTACAAGCTCATATGCATGTAATACAACAATTTCACCTCACTATGCTCCCCAGATACCTCTTCTGATGATGATTCAACGATCTCACTCGCTCTCCACATCAGCTCATTTGGATCAAAAATACGTTGTCACTGGAAATTTCTCAATTAACTCAAAGACGAATTAGCGTAAAGCCAGAAGTCACAATATACCAGTTTATTGTCAAAGAGATACACTGGAAATCACAAGCTTTTGGAACACAGACGATTCATCGGGTGAAGTGAACTCAATGTCAACGTAGAGGTGAAAAGTAGGAGCAGTGAGAAGGATAGTGATCACGACCAAACTCATCGCAGCCAAAGGCCGGGGGGTGGGTTTGTTTTTACATATGTTCAAGCATTGCCGCGATTCAATGAGAAGGATGTGAGGCATTTCATTTTATGCCATTTCATTTGAGAAAGCGACTAACACTGAAATTGCCAGTGACATCGTATTTTTGATCAAAATGAACTGATATGGACAGCGAGTGAGATCGTTGCATCATCATCAGAGAAGGTGTCTCGGGAGCAGAGTGAGGTGAATTTGACGTATTAAGGGCATATGAGTTTGTACAAGAAGCTGAAAGATAGTTTTTCAGGAATCTAAGAAGGAAACCTGGTGAATTTTTTATCGAGTTTGACAGGATCAAACAATATAATATTGACAGATAGAAAATGGCATTGAAAATAGATCAAATTCATGACGCTCTGAGAGTGACTATTCTTTTGCAGGATTTTGAAAAATCACTTGCTGAAGATATGAGAAGTCATGTGGAAGAGCAGAGAATAAAGAGTGCATGATTTGCAGTGAAAATGGCTGATTATTATGAATTAATTCATAAATCAAAATTTGGCTCCCAACATCAATTTCAAATTGCGAAGGATTGAAGTTAGGGAAAAGCACAATCTTCAGGTGATAAGGGGAAGGAAGGTCTCATTGAAGGTAGCACAGATGGTTTACAACAGGGTAAAAAGAATACCCATGAGGCGGAAAGGCAAGTTAAAATGCTAAACTGCTTTCACGGTTAAAAAAATAGACTGCATGAAGCTGCAGTATTCTGTATCTTGATAAACAATTCTGTCAGTTTTTTTTTCAGAAAAGATGGTAACGTGTTGAATTCTAACTAGGAAGAGCAGTTTCCGTGAAATGTAGTGAGGTTGGTGAGTCAGGTGAACAGTGATAGGAATCAGAGAGAAAATCTGGTTTACAGACATAGAATGTATTCTTAACAATGATACCGTTGGTCACAGATGGAGTGGTATACTTTAGTTGACAAGGCAGTAAAATATTATGCTGTTTAGCTGTTACAGGAAGTATATACTGAGATTTTTTTCTGACTCTGTGGTCATGATGTCACAAAGTGATTGATTGAAGAAGAAGGAGAAATTAAAGAGCAAAGATAAGAAAGTGGACATTCAGTTATCAGAGACTATGTTTGATTAACAGTTGAGAAAAAGACACAAACAGGGAGAGGACAAAGTGGATATTTTTGTTTAGAGAAATTCACTAAATTACAACAGTAATGTGAATGGTTAAACCAGTTGTATCAAAAAAACATACATAGAAGAAGAGTCAGAAAGTATCCTACAATGTTATATCTTAGGATGGATGCCTTGATGAGGAGTTGAGACAGTCCCATATTCAGATGAATGACAAATGGGCAGACGTTCGTCAGATTATATTACTAGTATACGATAGAAAGGAGATACTGTGGGTAGCACATGAATTACCAACAGGAGGTCATGTCGGAATAATGGAAACACAAACAAAGAAGAAAGCATTTTGTTGGTCTGGATTGCACAAGGATGTTGTTGAATTTTGCAGGATATGTCATACATGTTATGCAATTGGAAAAACTCAGGTCATGAAACGAAAAAAAAAACAGCCACATTTAAGATCCATAAGGTAAGTCAGTGTCGAGCTGGATGAACACAGCAGGCCAGGCTGCATCAGAGCAGCAGGAAAGTTGACATTTTGGGTCGGAAACCTTCTTCTGAAATGGGGGAGGGAAAGAGAGCTCAGAAATAAATAGGGAGAGGGAGGTTGGTGGGATGGTGATAGGTGAGTGCAGGTAGCGAGTGATGAGGAATTAGTAGGTGCAATGGGTTACGCAGATAGTTGGGAGAGAAGATGGAAAAATTGTGTCAGATCAAGGATGCAGGGATAAGAGGGAGGATTGGTCATGGGACAAAGTCAGGGATGGGGACATTTTGAAACATTGAGGCCATTTGGCTGTCAGCTATCAAAGTGGAATAAAAGGTGATTCTCCACCAGTTTCTGGGTGGTGTCATTGTGACAATGGAGAAGGCCCAGAATTTACATGTCACCCAGGGAGTGGGAGGGGGTGTTGACATGATTTGTGAATGAAAAGTGTTGTCCTTTGTCGTGAACACAGCACAGTTGCTCTGCAAAGTGGGCTCTGACCCTCTGCTTGGCCATATGGATGTGGTGGAGGCTGTATCAGAATCAGTGGATGCAATAGACCACATTGACGGATGTATAAGTGATCCTCTGTCTGAAATGGAAAGTTGTTTAGTGCCTTGAATGGAGGTGCGTGGAAGGTGTAGTGGCAGGTGTAGCAATTTCTGCAGTTACAGGGAAAGGTGCAGGCAAGTGGTGGGGCTAGTGGGGAGTATGGAGCAGATGAGGTAGTCATTTAGACAGTGGTCCCTATGGATGGCAGAAAGGGGTGGGGAGGGTAATATATCTTTGGTTGTGGGGTCAGATTGTAGGTGGTGGAAGTGGTGAGAATGACCTATTGGATATGAAGTTTCGTGGGGTGATATGAGAGGACGAGTGGGATTCTGTATTTATCTTTTTCGGGGAGGGGATGTGAGGGCAGACGTGCTGGAAATGCAAGAAATACCGTCAATAGCATTTTCCTACTATGAAGGGGGAATGTTTTGATCCTTGAAATAAGAGGGCATCTGGGATTATGGGATTGGAGCATCCAATTTTGAGAGCAGACGTGGTGCATGCAGAGGAATTTGGAGTAGGGCCTCACATTCTTGTAGGCAGATAGTAGAGAATAGGTTTAGTCTAGGAGCTGTGGGAGTCAATGGGCTTGAAATAGATGTCACTTTTGAGGCAGTCAGCAGGGATGCAGACAGAGAGGTCCAGGAAGAAGAGAGAGAGAGAGAGAGAGAGAGAGAGAGAGAGAGAGAGAGAGAGAGAGAGAGAGAGAGAGAGAGAGAGCAGAGAAAGACCAGAGAAAGACCAGAGATGGCCCAGGTAAACTTGAGGTTCGGGTGAAAGGTATGAATAAAGTTGAGGACAGTTCAGTCTCCTCATGCGAGAATAAGGCACTGCCAATACAGCCACTGATGCAGCAGAGGAAGAGGTGGGGCACAGTGCTGATGTAGCTGTGGAAGAGGGACTGTTCAACATATCCTATGAAGAGGCAGGCATAGTCTGAGCCCATGTGGATTCCCATGGCCACCCCGTTAGTCTGTAGGAAATGGGAGGATTTGAAGGAGAAGTTGTTTCGGGTAAGAATGAGTGGGTTAAGAAGATGAGGGTGTCGGTGGAGGGTTCTGGTTGTGCCTGGGAGAGAGGAAGAAGCTGAGGCCTTTGAGGCCATCCGTGTGGGGTTGCAAGTGTACAGGGATTGGATGTCTATAGTGAAGATGAGATGTTGTGGTCAGGGAATTGGAAGTTTTGGAGGAGGTGGAGGGTGTGGGAGGCGTCTCAGATGTAGGTGGAGAGTTTTTTGACGGGGGAAGAAAAGGGCTGGCCAGAGTCAAGGTAAGTGGAGATAAGTCCAGTGGAGTAGATAGAGGCAATGGGTCGGCTGGGACAGTCAGTTTTGTGAATTTTGGGAAGGAGATAGATTTGGGTGGCACAGAGTTGAGGAATGATGATGTTGGAGGCTATGGGCCCAGTGGCAAACTCAGAAAGTCCTCATGATCCTACACTGTGCTGTAATGAGTAAATCAAATGAGCAATATCCTGATTTTCTCAGCACTGTGAGTGTTGTTACACTTCTGCAAGATTGAGGAAAAAGCTTTTTTTTCCCTAAACACATTTTGAAGGGAAAAGGAAAGAAAGAACAAATTATGTTTATAGTACAGTTAATTCCCTTACAGAAACTGCTGTTTAATTAAAATAGTCAAACTTGAACAGTTTCCTTGACCTTTCGGGCTGAAGGCATATACATTTGAAGTTTCTCAGTCTTAATAAAAAAAACTCCTTTGTAGGGTCACTGAACTACTCCCCGAGACAGCTTCCCCATTGCCTGATCTGGCATAAGTGAACCTTTTCTACTGGCACCTTTTCCACTATCGGTAACGAGAAATTTCCATTATGTTGTAGCCTGATTGCTTTTGCCGTGTATGTACATGGCACGTGAATCCTACACTGCGCACAAAACTGATGTAAATTCCATCTCATCGTTTAGCCTACTGTATGAAAGCATTAGCATAGTTCTGTCATGCTTATCACCTCCCATCTCTGTGAATGTTTAGGGTACGAGGAAGCAGCAGTAGCAGGTAACACGAACCATAGGACTGTCAAGAAAGTTTCGTGACCTGCTGCACCTTTACCCGCAGATCAGATGGAGAGAGGTACGGTTGAATTTCTGAATATGTTGACAAATCAATGGTAGAATTTGTGAATGAGCTCCTCCCCATAGTGGGCACCGCCTGGCAGCGCCACCAAATCGTAAACCACGTGGACTTGTTTGTGCCTCTGAAATGGGCCATGTGTTGGAAACTGGGATTAGAAAAGTTGTGTTTATTTTTGACCAATGCAAATGCAATGGGCTGATTGGCCTTTTCTCTGTCGATCTCTATGATTTTTGACTCGATGAAAAGGGGCCCTAACAGAAACAACTAAGCTAATATTTCCAGTAACAATTACTTTCCATGAATTAAAAATGATATGAATGAAATGAGAAGAAAGGTCATAATAATGAAATAATACTTCCTCGATGTACTCCACATGTTGTTGTAAATATAAACTATCCTCTAGCCTCCTGCATGCTAAGTTGCTAACTTCATATACTAAGTAAATCTTTAATGGCAGCCACCGTTCAGAAGGAATCTGCTTGTGCTCTAGAATGAAAACAAACAAAAACATGGTATCCAATAAATTATAATCGAATTAGATTACTTCTGTCATCAGAAGTTACGAAGTTTAATGATTATGATGAGAAGATATTTCATCCCATTTTTTTAACTCACGCCTGATTCTTTTCTGGGTCACAGCATAAATAAATGGGTTAATGCATGAGATCAACAACTGAAGCGCATATCCGGTCTGTTCTATATACAAGGTAGAATTTTGCACATTGGAACCTGCTAAATAAGTAAGATTTGCACTTCGAACGTAAAGGATATTGACAAAAAATAACAAGTACAAAAGGAGGAAACTGCCTGCGATGGCGAATAACAAGACAATCGAATTTTCTTCGTTTTTCCACCTCTGGATCACTTTTATTGTCTGCATTGCCTTTGTTCCAGAGTTTCTGACGGGTTCTGTTCGCCACTAGAATGTGTCGAACTGTCAGGCCATTGAAGAGTAAAATCAGAATAAATGGGAGAAACTGGGTTAAAATAGATCGAATCCAGTCATTTGCCACCCAAGCAGGCGATGTGTAGTATATTGTTTTTATGGCACAGAACCAAGATATGTTGTTAATGATGTACCTATGTTCTAGTTGCAAATATATAAAGATGTTTTTTTTTGTACAACTGAATGAGGTCACGATTGCTATAACACACGATGCAGTCTTCTCCGTTCAATATTTTATTTTCAGTTGCTGACAGGAAATGACAATAAAACGATCAAAGGTGAAAGCGACCGTTCACTCGGCAGAACAGTCAATGGCTGCTATATTTAAGGCAGCGTGAAAACGGCACACTGCTGTGATTGAGAGAAAACTGGATGGGAAATATATACCAGCAATCCGGTTTAATATTACAGCCGTTACCATAACAAGGAAGTCTGTCACCCCCATTGACACCAGGTAATAAGTGATACATCCCGAAAGACCACATCTTCTTCGAGACAGGATCACAACAACTGCCAGGTTAGCTACAATTGAATAAGAGATTTTATTTCACAATTAGGGCAAGTATTGTATCTGATCTCAAGTAACTCACCATTTGACAGGATCAAGTGTGAAATTGTAAAATTTGAGATACAATTGTGCATATTATTTTCAATGTGAAACAATTGACTTCAGGGTTTATAATTGTCCTTTAAATTAAAATCAACCAAGTTAGTGTGACAACAATGCAACTAATTGGGTAAGGGGCAGACAGGAAGCTATTTACATCAGCAAAGCTCTATGGAAAATATTCATGGAAGTAAGTCACACAGAAACTGACAATAAATCTGGAAACTAACTGGGAGATGAATTAAAGATCATGAGCAGACAAACCTAACTCAGTTCGATGATTAAATCATCCAACTGCTGGGAAAATAATGTTTCAATTGTCAAAAAAGTCACCAATAATAGAATGGACTCGCCAACTTCACAGAATACATGTTTGGAAAGTTGTAATGTTAGATTGATACTTTTACCAGACAGTGGCATGATTTCTAATATGTCGATCTGAAACATGGGAACTGAGAGATGATGAGATCTAGTTCAAAGAAGGAGCCACTTACAACGCAAAAGTTTAATGGTGCTTTTACTGCACTTTCATGAAAAAGTATGAACGTTATCACATTGGACGTTTGAAATAAAATCTTTCAAATTAGATGTGAATTGCCAACAGGATTGTAGATTCACTCAACATGGAGAAAAGAGTGACTATATAACAGTCTGAAATGTTGCCTGCTGCCTCGAGTAATTAGAATATTCAGTAATTGTCTATTTAGGTCCTGCAGCAGCAAATAGCCAGGAGTTGATTAGGACAGAATTAATGAGAGTTAGCAGGTCAGAATAGACACACTGGCATAGGGCTCCAAATTCAGAGCTTGTCCGCTCCAACCACGGCTCTTTCTTCTTTTCTGAGTTTGTTTTCTTTCATTTTAGTTTTATTCTCTTTACTTACCTGCTGGAGGGAGGTCGTTCGTGAAGGCAATAGTCGCGACGGGTGCGGCTGGAAGCCCAGAGCAGAGATAATGCCGGTCAGACACAAGGTGGTTGGTGTGTTCGGGCAGAACTGTGGTGGCCAGCGGAACTATAGGAGTAGCTGGGAGACTGGAGAGGACGCAGGGGAATTAAGGTGAGTCCTTTGGAGAGGGCGGTCTGGGGGATGGTGAAGACCGGCAAGGCTTGGGGCTGGGACTAGGTTTGGAGCTGTTGGCTGGTTTGGAGCTGGTTGTCGGGCTGGAGTTAGGCGCGATATCATTGGTGGGTGGGGTGGTGTTGGCAGTGGGTGGGTGTTTTACCTGTGCGGGATGACCAGCAGTTATTCACCACGTTCTTTTCCGACAGAAACGTCCTCCCAGAAAGGTAAAATTCGTGAACAAGAGGATAACCATGTCGGAGACCGCATCACGACACAAGCACAGTTCACCATTATTAGTTGAGATTAGATTAGATTCCCTAACATGTGGAAACAGGCCCTTTGGCCCAACAAGTCCACACTGACCCTTGAAACATCCCACCCAGACACATCCCTCTATAACCCACACACCCCTGAACACTACAGGCAATTTAGCATGGCCAATCCACCTAGCCTGCACATCTGTGGACTATGTGAGGAAACCGGAGCACCCAGATGAAACCCACGCAGCACAGGGGGAACATGCAAACTCCACACAGTCACCCGAGGCTGGAATCGAACCCGGTACCTGGCGCTGTTAGGCTGCAGTGCTAATCACATTATTAGGACAGATATTGCTGATTATGAAAACTCACTGAGATACAAGGGACAGAGTCCCTATGGTTCTGATGCACTGAACAGCTTCTTTTTGCACGGAAAGCAATGTATGATTAGATTAGATTAGGTTAGATTAGGTTAGTTTAGGTTAGATTAGATTAGATTACATTACATTGCATTCCCTACAGTGTGGAAACAGGTCCTATGGCCAAAGAAGCCCACACCACCCCGAGTTTTCTGAGCGTTTGTCACTATGTGGAACGTGCTTAACGCTGAGCAAAACTCAATTGGTTCAGGACTGGACCCCAAGGCCTCTCAATGGCTCGTTGATCTAAGGGTTCGTTTCTTGGTTAGGGCTTTGTACATTGTAGAGATGCGACTGTTTCAGAATGTTCTCCCATGCCATTCGACTACGAATGAATCTTCCAGCTGCCTTATTGTGGGCGTGAAACTTCAGGAGGCGGCAACATGATGTGATTGGAGGCAGCACTGAGCAGGTTTTGTCAATGGTGTCGTTTATGAGAAATGTCAACAATGAAGATAGATTGGAAAGTAAAAATCATTCCCTTTTCAGAAGAGAAAGCGGGAAGCAGATCTGATTGAAGTTTTCGACTTCATGAGGGGTCTGTTCAGCGTAATAATGGAGGAAATGCTTCCTCAAAAGGATGGATGGAAAAATGCAGAGCAGATATTTAAAATAGTTCCCAAAAGAAGCAAAGTGACTTGAGGGGAACTGTCTTCACGGTGAATGGTTAGTGTTTTTTAAATTAATGCCTGAGCATGAAGAAGAGACACTCAAAAAGGAATTAGGTAATCATGTTAAAATGTGCACACTTACAGGGAGAAGGCAAAAGAGTGACATCAACCAAAAACGTAGTCATTTTGAAAATCCAGCACAGAGAAATGGGCTGCATAGAATTCATTTGTGCTGTGTCATATCTGTAACAGTAGCTCGAATCAGAGCTGGAGCAAAAAAATATGGGAAATTTACCAAAGTTCATATTTACACAGCCGGGACACATCTGCACAACAGTGTATTACAACAGTGACGATCTATTGACATCATTCTCCAGGGTATATGTCACAGGGCAGACAACGCTGTCTGAATCACCATGGGCATATACTGCAGGATGTCCTGTGGATCAGACATAGCACACTTTACAATTCTGGTCATCACAGAGTGAGGGTGTAGCAGAAACTGGAAATCATGTGACTTCTGCAACTTGCAGCTTGTATCTGTGTTGGAATAATAACTATTTCATTGATTTGTACTGCAATGAAGTGTACAGTGGAAAACGGGAA
Organism: Stegostoma tigrinum; assembly: GCF_030684315.1. Lineage (NCBI taxonomy): Eukaryota > Metazoa > Chordata > Chondrichthyes > Orectolobiformes > Stegostomatidae > Stegostoma > Stegostoma tigrinum. The sequence continues at coordinate 92,728,958 of NC_081363.1, forward strand.
GGTGAGAAAGATATCAGAGTCGGTTGAGATTCATCACAACGGAAGTCGGGGAGATATCGCCACAGTCATGACAGCTGTGCAGGCGACCTCTGCAGGATAGCCTCTGTGAGGTGATGAAGAAGGCTCGCGAAACAGATGGTGCAATTTAGGATTTTGGAATTGTTCTCTTTGCGCACAAGTATTGGCAATAGTATCTTTCCAGAATAGAGTTGGTGTCAATATTGACGCCTGGGAGCAGCACTGTGCACTCTCCTCGAATCTCAACAACAATTCCTCTCTGACAATTTTATATCCACACTATCATGGGGCTTTTCATTCCAGCAGTGCAAAACTTCTTCTCAAAAGCCTATTCAAATCCAAGCGGTGCCTTATTTTGACGTCGCCCCATTTAGACTTCTCTCAAGTGTCGTGTTGTTTATCCAACGTGTTAATATCGAAGGACACAGCTGGACATGCTTCCTGCACTTGACTTAAACCTGCTATTATTCCGCTGCTCTCACTCGAGCCGCCTGGGTTTGTCTGCAGCACAGCATGTTGCACCTTGCTGTTTTGCGAACTGTAGCAATGAACAGTTGCAAGCTAATCAGTGAGAGAGATTCTGATAAACATGCTGATTTACCAAATAAAGCTGATAATTTTGCCCAAAATTATAATGTAGAATTGCATAACTATGTGGTTCTGAAATGGTCCGTGGACACGAAACGTGAGCGTTGCTTCTCTGCACAGATACGACCAGAACTATTGAGTTTAGCTATCAATTCCTGTTTTTTTTTTATGTCGGATTTCTAGCATCCACCGTTTTTTTTATGGTAACCTGAATAATGCGTGGGACAAAGGAGATTATCAGCCAGTTCCACAGCTTCATTCTTGCACCTGAAAATCAGTCAGTAATTCTATCTTCATGAAAAACTGGCAGAGTAGAACTCACCTCTCTGACCAGAAATCGAAGTCTGACCACGGTGGTGAAAGGGCCAAATCGTAACGACTAGACGACCAGGGGAGATGCTTTTATTTCCAGTATTTTTTTTTCTAAATTATACTGCTTCTGACTTTTGATTTGCTATTATTTTGGCTACAAGTCAGTTTCATTCTGTAGTCGAATCTGCCGTGTGAAAAAAGACCCACGAATAATATCTTCCCAACCTGAAAAGATGTGCTTTGTTGTGACAGATTTTCAGGAGTTTGAGCCAGTCTCTGTAGCCTCTGCGAGATCAGCAATTGTTCATCCATGCTCCTTTATAAACTAAGACTGTGAACTCATATCTTGTATAATGACCTTTTATGTATCCCCGCAGTAAGTAGATGCGGAAAATCCAAATACACTTCAACTACTGATTCCCCCTTTATCAGATCTGCTTATAGTGTCTTCTAAGAACCTAAGAAAATTGTAAAATGTGATTTCCCTTTTACAAACGATGTTGACTCAGGTTCAATGATCTCTAGCATTTTGTAAATTACAGACATTGGGCTCAGACCATAAGACATTACAGCAAAAGGAAGCCATCTGGTCCATCACGTCTGATGCCCTTGCCATGAGATTATTGTTGATTTGATAATCATCAATTCCACTTTCCTGCCTTATCTCCTAGGCCCATGATACCCTTGCTGAGTGAAATCTGTCTTTTCAGCCTTAATATAATTAATGACCCAGCCTTAACAGCCCTCGGAAACAAAGCATTCCACAGATTTACCACCCTCCAAAATGGAAAAAAAAAATCCTTCTTATTTCCCGATTAAATGAACAATCCCTTCCTCTGAGATTAGACTTTTTGGTTCTACACTACCTTGACTGTAAATCAGAGCAGAACAAACCCAAACACTTCCGTGTGAAATCATCGGTGTCTCTCGTGCCAGTTGTGAGTAACTCATACATTTTCTGTGATATCTGGTTGTACAGCCCTGCTTTATGCATTCGATTTTCAAATGAGTGATTTACTTCAAAGATACTTTATTGGTTGCAAGGCAATTCGGAATCAGCTGATGATGAAAGGAGCTATAAAAATACAAGAACATATTTCTCAAACCAGCAGCTTGAATATTGATAACAAAATGTGTGGCTGGATGAACACAGCAGGCCAAGCAGCATCTTAGGAGCACAAAAGCTGATGTTTCAGGCCTAGACCCTTCATCAGATATTCAGAATCCTCTCCCCATTCACCTTTTCTGACGAAGGGTCTAGGCCCGAAACGTCAGCTTTTGTGCTCCGAAGATGCTGCTTGGCCTGCTGTGTTCATCCAGCCACACATTTTGTTATCTTGGATTCTCCAGCATCTATAGTTCCCATTACCTCGGATCACAATTTTTACCTCACTGTGAAACTTCTTCCAGAATGAGTAATCTGAAGAAGTTACCCTCCTCACTCCAGACCAACCTCAGGGGATCTCACCTCCTATCTTCTCCTCTATCCATCTTCAGTCCGCCTCCACCTCTCTCCCTATTTATTTCAGAATCCTCACCCCATTCCCCTCTCTGATGAAGGGTCTAGGCCCGAAACGTCAGCCATTGTGCTCATGAGATGCTGCTTGGCCTGCTGTGTCCATCCAGCTTTATACTTTGTTATCTTGGATTCTCCAGCATCTGCAGTTCCCATTATCTTTGATCACAGCTTGAATATTGATCTCTCTGCTCATGGAAATTGATTCTTCCCATCCAGTGTCCTTCTTATCAATGTATATGACTCAATTCAAACTCCAACACATCATCGTCTGACACTTCCACCATCTGCAATCTGACCCCACCACCAAAGACATTTTTCCCTCCCCACTCTTATCTGCTTTCTGCAGGGATCACTCTCTGTGTGACTCTTTTGTCTGTTCGACACTCCCCTCCAACCCCAGCACCCCTGGCACTTTTCCCTGCAACTATAGGAAGTGCTACATCTGCCTCCATACCTCCTCCCTCACCCGCATCCAAGGCCACAAGAAGACCTCCCACATCAAGCAGTTGTTCACCTGCACAGCGCTAATGTGGAATACTGCATCCGCTGTACCCATTGTGGTCTCCTCTACATTGGGGAAACCAAACAGAGGCTTGGGGACTGCTTTGCAGAACACCTATGCTCGGTTCGCAATAAAGAACTGCACCTCCCAGTTGCAAAACATTTCAACTCCCCCTCCCATTCCTCAGACGACATGCCAATCCTGAGCCTCCTGCAGTGTAACAAAGATGCCACCCAACGGTTGCACGAACAGCACCTCATATTTCACGTGGAAACCCTGCTGCTGAGTGGTATCAATGTGTACTTCACAAGCTTCAAAATCTCCCCTCCCCCAACCACATCCCAAAACCAGCCCAGCTTGCACACGCTTCTCTAACCTGTCCTTCCTCCCACCTCTCCCTCTTCCCATTTCAAGCCCCACCCCATCTCCTTCCTTACAGCTTCATCCTGCCCCCTCGACCTGTCCATTCTTCTTGGAATGACCTATCTCCTCCCTACCTCCCCACCTACACTCAGCTTTATTGTGTCCACCCCTGTTTCTCTGATCGGACTGTCCCTTCTCCACCAGCCTTCTCCTTTATCCATCTTGTATCCGCCTCCCACCCTCTCCCCTTTTATTTCAGAGTGCCCTTCCTCTCCCCCATTTCTGAAGAAGGGTTTAAGCCTGAAGCCCCAGCTTTCCTGCTCCTCTGATGCTGCTTGGCCTGCTGTGTTCATCCAACTCTACACCTTGTCCCCTCGGATTTTACAGTATCTGCAGTTCCTACTAACTCTCAGCCTCCTCTCTTGTGATCAATTGAAGGGTAATGTGAAACAATGGGTTCATTGGCACGGACAAGACATTCTGAATATCACTCTACCACAAACCACGAGTGGTTAATGTGGTCAGTGAGGAGGAAATCCCTCTGGTATCCTCCTCAAAGGTTAAAATCTGGCTAAGTACTTTTCCTCATCTGACAGACTATGAATTACTTCCTGGGAATTGGATTTTCACTCCAACTCCAGAAAGCCTGGTTCAACAAATCCACTTCTTCTCAGATCAGGTTGTTTGTTGACACTCAGGAAACTCGAGTTCTGAACAAGAATCTCACCATATTCGACCTTTCAGGTAAGATTTTGTTTTTCCAGAATTCTCGGCGATTATTTTACATGCATGGTTTTTCTTTTCATTAGATATATTCAATCCCAGTGTCTGGCAACCAACCCTGCTCAATGGAAATAGTTTCTGTGGAACTGCTGCATCAATGTGTCAATCCCGCTGCTCCATCCGCCATTGGTACTAAAATGATCAGGAGATCTCCAGTTCACCTTCTTTGTTTCGCTCTCGACAATCCATCCAGAAAACTGAAATATCGCTTGGAGGAAGGCCGAGGATTGTGAACGTAATTTCGGAAAATGTCAGTTGGCGGTGGAAAATTTTAAGAAAACAAAGCAGAAAACCCTGTCTCAATCTTTCCGAATCTTCAGCAACCAGTATCAGAGGAGAATGAAGGGTGAAACGACCTACTGAGCAGAGACATTGAAGGCACCTTACACTTCTATGAGGCAGTGGGACATTGGCTCTGATGTTGTACGGTGACATTCCACAATCGCAAACTTGCAAATTGCACTCAGGCCAGGGCAAGTGTCATTCCAGAAGGGACAATCTGAGGCTTGAATTCACTAACAGCCTGCTTTATTGGATGTGCAAAACCATCAGTCTCTGTGGTGCAATTGGTTAGTGTGCTTGGCGTCAACCCAATGGTTGGTTGTTTGAGCCCACCCAGAGGTTCAAAACTATCATGTCGCGCATGGACTGACATTTAACTCTTTCGAATGCGAATGATAGGAATCTCCAACTCAAAGCCTGAGAGAGTGAAACAGCAGAAACCTTCCTGGCAGTTTTTTTTTATCATTCAGTTGTATACAAGTGATGCAAACGCATGCAAGGCCGTGAGCCAAGTGCTGGGAAATGAAATTAGAACACCCAGGAGCTTGTAATTGACTGACACAGACTTGAAAAGCTGTCGGGTGTTTTTCTGCAGTGGAGATCTCTATGGCCATCTGTGGTTCTCCTCAGTTTACATGTTAACAGGGCCATGTTTGCAAACTGACTCTGAGCCTGAAAGGTTCGAACTTACTGTCCCCTGATCTGCTTATTAGGCACGATATCAATTGGGACATTGGAAATTGAGATAACGGGGACTGTGCATAATCATGAAATTAGTATCAGAAGAAACTGGAAGATGCAATCCTGGTGTTTCTTTATCCCACCATGTGCAAACTAATCACTTGTCAATGAATCTGTCATATATTGCCTGGCCCCGATTCCCATGTAAAGGTTGGCTTCACGATATACCTGTGTTTGGCTCGAACAGTTCATTGGCCTCGCAACTGGACGGTCAGAAGGAGCTGGAGATGAGGCAGGAACAGAAGAAGAAAGTGATGCAACAATAAAAATGCTGAGACTTTGCTTATCTATTTTTGGTGAGAAATTTCGGCCGGACGCTCTCCAGTCAAATTTCCAAAAACCGCAGTGATTGAGTCGGTGGACTTCAGAAAGTGAAAGCTCCACATGAGCAAAGTGCGAGACTATTGCAGCTCACTGTCCATCTCATGTCCCAGCTCACGGCAACACTTCTGCTCATCTGGAGAAGTCACTTGTGTTCCACCTAAAGATTCTGTTTGTCAGAGAAACTGGCCGTCGTGAAGCACATGTAGTGTTTATAATCTTGACGCCTTTGTCATTCTTGGGGAAAGTAGCTGGGGCATGTCACACCTGAGAGAATACGTTCCTCAAGCAGGCTGTAACACAGTCAAACTTCAGCCCCATTCATTGCATCGTTTGAGATCACATTGATATACTCATTTGCTAGGATGAACAGAGTTGTTGTATCTGGTTTGTTGCCCATGTCACGTGCTAGTGAGGCGACGAATAGGGAGAGAGAGGAGTTGAACACGTGGCTACAGGGATGGTGCAGGAGGGAGCGTTTTGGATTCTTGGATAATTGGGGCTCTTTGTGGAGTAGGTGGGACCTCTACAAGCAAGATGGTCTTCACCCGAACCAGAGGGGTACCGATATCCTGGCGAGGGGGGGGGATGGATTTGCTGACGCTATTCGGGTGGGTTCAAACTAATTCAGCAGGGGGATGGGCACCAAAATTGTAGTTCGACGATCGAAAAGATTGAGAGTAGGATGGTCCGAAATAAATTTTCAGGGAAGCAAGATGGCACCGGCAAGCAAGAAGTTGGTTGGAAGTGTGTTTACTTCAATGCCAGGATCGTCCGGAATAAGGTGAGTGAACTTGCAGCATGGGTTAATACCTGGGATTTCGATGTTGTGGCCATTTTGGAGACATGGATAGAGCAGGGACAGGAATGGTTGTTGCAGGTTCCGGGATTTAGATGTTTCAGTAAGAACAGAGAAGATGGTAAAAGGGGCGGAGGTATGGCATTGTTGGTCAAAGACAGTATTACAGTTGCAGAAAGGATGTTTGGGGACTCATCAGCTGAGGCAGTATGGGCTGAGGTTAGAAACTGGAACGGAGAGGTCACCCTAGTGGGAGTTTTCTATCGGCCTCCAAATAGTTCCAGAGATGTAGAGGAAAGGATAGCAAAGATGGTTCTCGATAGGAGTGAGAGAGACAGGGTAGTTGTCATGGGGGACTTCAACTTTCCAGATATTGACTGGGAACACTATAGTTCGAATACTAAAGATGGGTCGGTTTTTGTCCAGTGTGTGCAGGAGGGCTTCCTGACACAGTATGTAGATAGGCCAACAAGGGGCGAAGCCACATTAGATTTGGTACTGGGTAATGAGGCTGGCCAGGTGTGAGATTTGGAAGTAGGTGAGCACTTTGGTGATAGCGATCACAATTCTGTTATGTTTACTTTAGTGATGGAAAGGGACAGGTGTATACCTCTGGGCAAGAATTATAGCTGGAGGAAAGGCAATTACGATGAGATTAGGCAAGATTTATGGAGCATAGGATGGGGAAGGAAACTGCAGGGGATGGGCACATTAGAAACGTGGAGCTTATTCAAGGAAAAGCACCTGCGTGTCCTAGATAAGTATGTACCTGTCAGGCAGGGAGGAAGCTGTAGAGTGCAGGAGCCATGGTTTACGAAGGAGGTGGAATCTCTGGTCAAGAGGAAGAAGAAGGCGTTTGTCAGGATGAGATGTGAAGGCTCAGTTAGGGCACTTGAGAGCTACAAGGTAGCCAGGAAAGACCTAAAGAGAGAGCTCAGCCGAGCCAGGAGGACACATGTGAAGTTCTTGGCGGATAGGATCAGGGTAAAACGTAAGGCTTTCTATAGGTACTTAAGGAATAAAAGAATGACGAAAGTAAGATTAGGCCCAATCAAGGGTAGGAGTGGTAAGTTGTGTGTGGAGTCAGATGAGATAGGGGAAGCGCCAAATAAATATTCTTCTACAGTAGTAACTCTAGAAAACGACAATGTTGTCGAGGAGAATATTGAGATACAGGGTGCTAGACTAGGTGAGATTGAGGCTCACAAGGAAGAGGTATTATAAATCCTTCAGAGGGTGAAGATAGATAAGTACACTGGGCCGGATGGGCATTATCCTCGGATCTTCTGGGAAGCCAGGGAGGAGATTGCCGAGCCTTTGGCATTGATCTTTAAATCATCATTGTCTACAGTAAAACTGCCAGATGACTGGAGGATTGCAATTGTGGTTCCCCTGTTCATGAAGGGGAGTAGAGACAACCCTGGTAATTATAGACCAGTGAGCCTTACGTCTGTTGTTGGTAAAGTGTTGGAAAAGGTTATAAGGGATAGGATTAATAATCATCTCGAAAATAATAAATTGATTAGGGATAGTCAGCACGGTTTTGTGAAGGGAACGTCGTGCCTCACAAACCTTATTGAGTTATTTGAGAAGGTGACCAAACAGGTAGATGAGAGTAAACCGGTTGATGTGGTGTATATGGATTTCAGCAAGGCGTTCAACAAGGTTCCCCACAATAGGCTATTGTACAAAATGCGGAGGAATGGAATTGTGGGAGGGAGAGCAGATTGGATCTGAAATTGGCTTGTGTAAAGAAGACAGAGGATGGTAGTTGATGGGAAATGTTCATCCTGGAGACCAGTTACTAGTGGTGTACCACAAGGGTCGGTGATGGGTCCACAGCTGTTTGTCATTTTTATAAATGACCTGGATGAGGGCGTAGAAGGATGGGTTAGTAAATTTGCAGACGACACTAAGGTCGGTGGAGTTGTGGATAGTGACGAAGGATGCTGTAGATTGCAGAGAGACATAGATAAGCTGCAGAGCTGTGCTGAGAGGTGGCAATTGGAGTTTAATGCAGACAAGTGTGCGGTGGTGCATTTGGTCAGTGTAACCAGAAGGCAAAGTACAGGGCAAATGGTAAGATTCTTGGTAGTGCAGATGAGCAGAGAGATCTCGGTGTCCATGTACGCAGATCCTTGAAAGTTGCCACCCAAGTTGGCAGGGCTGTTCAGAAGGCATACAGTGTTTTTGCTTTTATTAATAGAGGAATGAGTTCCAGAACCAAGAGGTTATGGTGAAGCTGTACAAACTCTGCTGCGGCCGCACTTAGACTATTGTGTATAGTTCTGGCACCGCATTATAAGAAGGATGTGGAAGCTTTGGAAAGGGTGCAGAGGAGATTTACTAGGATGTTGCCTGGTATGGAGGGAAGGTCCTACGAGGAAAGGCTGACGGACTTGAGGCTGTTTTCATTTGAGAGAAGAAGGTTGAGGGCTGACTTAATTGAAACATATAAAATAATCAGAGGGTTAGATAGGGTGGATAGGGAGAGCCTTTTTTCCTAGGATGGTGACGGCGAGCACAAGGGGGCGTCCCTTTAAATTGTGGGGTGAAAGATATAGGACAGATGTCAGAGGTAGTTTCTTTACTCAGAGAGTAGTAAGGGAATGGAACGCTTTGCCTGCAATGGTAGTAGATTCGCCAACTTTAGGCACATTTAAGTCGAAAATTGGATAAGCATATGAACGTACATGGAATAGTGTAGGTTAGATGGGCTTGAGATCGGTATGGCAGGTCGGCACAACATCGAGGGCCGAAGGGCCTGTACTGTGCTGTAATGTTCTATGTTCTATTCACATTGATACTTAAAGCTTCAGGACACGCAAGGCTAAGGGCCAAGCACTGGAAACTGCAATTAGAACAGGTAGGGGTTTGATGAGCTGCTCTGACAGAATTGGTTTTCTTCCATGCTGCAAGGACTCGATGACAGGGAGATACTGAAATGCAGTCAGAATGACAGCAGTTCAAAAGCCAGAAGCAGTGTCATTGAGAGAAGGTACGAGAGAAGCCTTCCTATTAGCTTTGTGGTTATGATTCAGATCTTTTACCTAGGTGGCTCAGGTTCGACTTGTCCACAGAGGGCGAGCGTTTTATTCTGGCAATTAATCCTGCAGACAGTGTTTCTGTGTGATTCTCTGGAGCACAATGAAAACTGGAAACGACAATATTCAAGCTACATAAAACATGGAAGTCTGGATGCTGGAAATCTGACAAAAAGCGAAATTGGTGGAGAAACTCAGCAGGCCTGGAAGCATCTATGGAATCAAACAGGGTTAGAGTTTCAGGTGCAGGGACCGTTCGTCTTGACTGGGTAAGTTATGGCTTTCTATGGTGTAGTTCAAGTAGAAATTATCAGTTTTACCTCTCGAACTAGCACATTTGTCAAAATTTCTCTCTTTGATTAGCCCACATCCGTTCATTGTTACAGTTCACCAAACAGCAAGAAACAAAATTTCTTGATTTGACCAGACCTGGGAGACAGGAGTGGGAACAGTGCAATAATAACTGGCTTTGGTGAAGTACAGGAATTATGCATAGTTGTCTCCTTCTACGTCATCAGGCCAGAATATTGAAGATGAGGGAAGTTTAAATGAAGAACACTCAGTGTAACGCACAGGCATCACTGGGATTTGAACGGGCGAATGTTTTTAACAATTAAGCCGCAGCGTCACACAGGAGTCTAGTTTTCCCATTCATATGTTCACTTCGTCAATCACTCGGTCACAAAAACTCAATGTTTTCTTTCTGTGTCAATGCTGTTCAGTGAGAATTTCAATCGATCCCTGTTTTTGCAAAAAAACCGACATTTCATAGTTGAACATTCTCCAGTGAAATTGCACAGAATGAGACAATCTCCACTTGCATGGTTTTAAAATGGATATTCTCACCAGTTCAAACTGACGGGGTATAGTGGATGCATTCATCCTCTTGGGACCCATTAACTGCGTTAATACACACAAAGGGGAGTCTATAAGAGGAACAGGGTCATTGTGGTGAATTGACAAGGAGTGGTGTGTGAGTCAGTGTAAGCAGCAGGCAGTACAGTCTGACCCATTTGCACTGAAACTGAGCCTGGCACCACCAGCTCCATACTCACTGCCAGCCTCCATCCTTCCTGTCCCCATTGCCGTTCACTATCATTTCACTTTCCTGCTTCACTTCTGAACTTGTTACCAACAGATTACAGGTGACTGATTAGAAACTGGAACATTTGAAAATGAATTTCTGGGATATGGGTTTCACTCAATTCGAAGGATTCACTGTCCATCCCAAATTACCCAAGAGGTGGAGACGAGGTTTACTTTATCGAACTGCTCATCTCCATTGAAGGGAAGTAAAGCCATAATTGCATTAGGGAGAGAGTTCAAGGATTTGGGCCCAGGGACACTGAAGGAACACCGACATATTTCCAACTTGTAATGCAGAGATGTTTGGAGGGGGATTTGCGGTGGTCGGTTTCCCATCTATCTGCTGCCATTGTCCTTCCCTATAGAACCAAACTCACAATGGTGTGATTCTGACGCATTCAAGGTGTGTGTTCTGTGTGTAACCTGTAATTCGTTTTCATTCAGATAAGAAACATGAAGAGAAGTAAATCTGATTTTCCTGACTGGGAACTGTATCAAAGTCTGGGTGGCGTAAACCTTGAGTCCGGAACAGAGAATGCCAGTGATGCTGACAGTAATGCTGTGAACTGACTGGTACTGATTCTTGTACTTGATCTTCACGTCATAACCACCTTCAGCAGAAAGGTTGTTCTCGTCAATTATTGCCCTGGGTTTCAAAGTGAAGAAAGCACAGCTGCGATAGTTTGATGTTGTGAAGGAGATGTACTGCGACAAAGTACAGAGCACGCTGACGCTAACAGGAGCTCGTTTTGAGGCCCTGAGCTGCGGTGATGAGCGACACGAAACCCAGGCTTTGTTCAAGCCATCTTATTCCAGAGCCCGGGCCACAAGCGACCAGAGGATTCTGCCTGAATTGGTGCAGGGGCTTGACTCAAAGTGGCCATGACTCGAAGTATGATAGTACATTTCACTGGAATGGGTCATAAGATTGTGCAGTGACTGTGAATAACACAATGGAAAGTTCCAGCAGAGAAACAGGCAGCACTGAAGTAGGCAACTGGCAAAAAATGTGTTTCCTTTGTCTTTGAAACTCAACGCTTCAACAACGGGGGCAATCGAAGTGAGGCAGTGATGGCGATGATCTTTACTGGCTATTCACTTTGTAAGTCCCATTTCTACCTCTGTCTCTGTTAACATCACAACGCCATAGGTTGTGAGGTGCACTGCCTTGTGTGGGCCAGTGGTATAACACATATTGCATCTCACTTCAGATCTGCAGATTGAAGGTTGGAATCCTTCCTGGTTCCAGAGCAGCGAGTGGCTTTTCTGCCTCAGCGAAATGGTAGCTGCTTCCAAAGATGACTGTGTGCCAGCAGCTGCAGTAATTGTGTGGCTGTGTTTTAGAAATTGGCTGTTGATCTTGAGGAGTGCATGGGACTATTTCATGCAGCGGCTCACAGGGTTTGTAGAAGTTATCCGTGTTCAAACGGAAGCTGCCTTTCGTCAGATAATCTTATGTTTGTTGACGAAAACGGGATGTCAGGTACTTGGGGATAATGGGAACTGCAGATGCACGAGAATCCGAGATAACAAAGTGTGGAGCTGGATGAACACAGCAGGCCAAGCAGCATCTCAGGAGCACAAAAGCTGACGTTTCAGGGCTAGACCCTTCATCAGAAAAGGGGGATGGGGAGAGGATTCTGAAATAAATAGGGATAGACAGGGAAGCGGACCGAAGATGGATAGAGGAGAAGATAGTTGGAGAGAAGACAGACAAGTTAAAGAGGCAGGGATGGAGCAGTAGAGGTGAGTGTAGGCAAGTAGGTAGAGAGGGGACAGGTCAGTCTGGGGAGGACGGACAAGTCAAGTGGGCGGGATGAGGTTAGTAGGTAGGAAATGGGGTTGCAGCTTGTGGTGGGAGGAGGGGATAGGTGAGAGTAAGAGCATGCCCCTCACTACGTCACTCCCTCCCAGTCTCTTGCTCCCTGTCTCCCCATCCCTCACTCACACCCTCCCCTTCCTCCCTTTCCTCTGCCTCCCTGTCCCTCCCTCGTTCCCTCCCCATCCCTCCTTTGCTCCTTCACTCTCTCCCTCCTTATCCCTTGCTCCCTCACTCCCTACATCCCTCCCCGTTGCTCACTCCCTCGCTCTCTCCCCCCCCATCCATCGCTTCTCCGCTTCCTGTCCCCTGCTTCTTGCCCTTTTCCCCTGTCTCTCCTACTCCCTCTCCATCCATTGTTGCCTCCGTTCCCATCCCTCGCAGCCCCCCTCCCCATCCCTCGCTTCTTCCCTCCTCATCCCTCGCTCCTTCCTTTCCCATCTCTCACTCTGCCCCTCGGTGCCTCGTCCATGCCCGTTGCTCACTCCATCACTTCATGTCTCGCCCTTCTAGTCACTCGATCTCTCCCTGGCACCCTCTAAGTCCCTCCCTCCACCCCTGTCCCTTGCTCCCTCACTACCTCGCTGTCTCCCATTCTCACCCCCGCCTCCCCATCCATCATTCCCTCCCTACCTCGCCTCTTGTTACCTTGCTCCGTCCCTGTCCTTCCCTCTCTTGCTCACTCTTCATCCCTCACTAACTCACTTTCCCATTCTCCTTCACTCGTTCCCTCCCCGTCCCTCACTCCATCGTTGCCTCCCCGTGGCACACTCCTGGCCCTCCCTCCCTCACACCCACCCTGTCCATCATTCCCTCTCTCATTCCATCTACATCCCTCACTCCCTCCCTGTTCCTCGCTTCCTCTCTCCCCATCCCTCTCTCCCTCCTTGCCCTTCACTCCCTCTCTCCCTCTCCATAGCACCGTCACTGTTGCTCCCTCCCTTCCTTCCTCCCTGTCCCTCACAGTCTCCCTATCCCTCACTCCCCATCCTTCCCTAGCCCACACTCATATTTGCCTCCCCACTCCTCGTGGCCTCTCTAACTCCCTCCTCATCCCTCCTCTGCTGCCTCCCTGACTGTCTGTCCCTCCATCCGCCACTCCCTGTCCCTCGTTCCCTCCCTGCCCCTATCCCTCTCCCTTTCCCTTCCTCGCTCCCTGTCCCCCTTCACTGTTCCTTTCCCTAACTGCCTGTCCTTGTTCCTGCCTCTAACTCCCTCTCAGTCCCTCACTCGCTCGCTGTCTGTCCCACCCTGTCCCCCTCCCAGTTGCTCACTCCCTCCTTGTCTCGCACTCCCTCCCTGTCCCAAAACACCCTACTTGTCCCTCCCTCCCTGTTCTTTGCTCTCTCCCTGTCCCTCCCCTTCATTATCCACCCCTGTCCCTCAGTCCCTCCCTGTCCCTCCCTCCCTGTCCCTACCACTTGCACCTTCCCCGCCCTTCCACCCCTGTCCCTTTTCCTCGCTTTGTCCCTGAGCCTCCATCCCTGTCCATCGCTCCCTCCCTGACCCTCACTGTCCACCACACTGTCCCTGTTCCTTTCCCTGACCCTGGCTCCCTCTCCCTCCCTCCCTGTCTGTCCCTATCCCTTGCTCCCTGTCACTGTCGTTTGCTCCCTCCCTGTCCATCCCTGTCCCTGTCCCACCTCTACTAGCTTCATTGCCACCTCCTTGACCTGTCTGTCTTCTCTCTCACCTACCCGCCACTCGCTCCTCACTGGCCAACCATTATTTCACAGAGTAATTGAAAAAAAGACATTGAAGATGGGAGAGTCAAATCAAACACGATGTCAATATCCGACTGAGTGCATCAATTCATCAGGACCTGAAGGGAGCATGTTTATCTGGTATGTCTGTGGGAAAAGATTTCAAACATCAGTGTGAGTGGTAAAGCGCCAACACCCGCACACTGACACACCTGATTCTGAATGTTCCAGTGAACGAACTGCAGAAATTATTCAACATCATCCAGTCAACATTCTGAAAACAAAAAAATCACAGAGCAGAGAAACTGTACACGCATTGTGGTTATGGACAATGATTCAACAGATCATCCAACCTGGAGAGGTAGCATGAGATCAGCATCATGGAATAACCATGGAAATGTGTGGATTGTGCGAAGGGATACAAATACCCAGGCCAGCTGGAAGCTCACTGTCACAGTCACTCCAGGGAGAGACCACTCACCTGCTAAATGTGTGGGAAGGGATTTGCTCAGTCATCCAGTCTCACGTAAACTAGCTCAGAATATGAAAACAGGCAGCAAACGTTTCTGTAAATAAGTAAATTGTAAAAGAGTGTCGAAGGTAAAGATTGGTCCTTTAGAGGATGAGAAGGCCAATTTAATAACTGGGAATGAGGAAATAGCCGAAACATTAAACAATTATTTTGTGCCGGTCTTCACAGTGGAAGACACAAACAACATGGAGAAAACTAATGGCAAGAAGGTTAGAGCAGGCAAAGACCTAGGAACTATCATTTTCACTAAGGAAGCAGTGCTGGGCAAATGTGGCCAAACGTAGACAAGTCCCCTGGCCCTCAGAAAATGCTTCCCAGGATACGAAAAAGAGTTGACGGAGGAGACATCAAATGCACGAGTAATTATTTACCAAGATTCATTGGACTCTGGGGTGGTTCCCACAGATTAGAAAACAGCGAATGTGACACCACTGTTTAAAAAAGGAACTATACAAAAAGTAGGTAACTATAGGCCAGTTAGCTTAACTTCGGTAGTGGGGAAATGTTTGAATCTATCATTAAGGAAGAACGAGCAAGGCATCTGGATATAAATTGCCCCAGTGGGAACACCCAGCATGGGCTGATGAACGGTAGGTCATGTTTAACTAATTTCGCAGAATTTTCTTGAGGACGTTGTTTGTATGGTGGGCAATGGGGAACCTGTCGATGTGTGTATCTGGACGTCTAGAAGGCATTTGATAAGGTGCCACACCGATAGCTACTTTCTGAGGTAAAGTTGCACTGTATTACAGGTAATGCATTGGCATGGATTGAGTATTTGTTGACCAATAGAAAGCAAAGAGTCTGGGCAAATGGGTGTTTTTCTGGTTGGCTAGTGGAGTGTCTTAGGGATCAGTGTTGGGAATTCAATTCTTTATAATTTACATGGATGAATTGGAATGGGAATTAAGTGTGGTGTGTGGAAATTTGCAAATGACACTGAGGTGAGTGTTAGAGCAAAGTGTACAGAGGACAACTGAAAGTCTGCAGAGGGATATAGATAGTCTAAGTAAGTGGGCAATGGGCTGGCAGATTGAGTACAATGTTGGTAATTGTGAGGTCATTTATTTTGGTAGGCTTAACAACAAAATGGGCTATGTTTTAAATGGTAAAAATTGCAGCACACTGCTGTGTATGGGGACTTGGGTGTCCTTGTGAATGGATTGCTAAAAGAAGGATTGCAGGTGCAGCAGGTGATTAGAAAGGCAAATGGAGTTTTGTCTGGCATTGCTAGAGGGATGGATCTTAAAAAGAGGGAGGCTATGCTGCACCTTTATAGGGTCCTGGTGAGGCCACACTTGGAGTACTGTGTACAGTTTTGGTCTCCTAACTTGTAAAGGGATATACTAGTACTGGAGGGGTTGCAGAGGAGATTCACTCAGTTGATTCCAGAGTTGAGAGGGTTTGATTATGAGGAGACACTGACTAGACTGGGCTAATACTCATTGAAATTCAGAAGAATGAGGGGAGATCTTATAGAAACATATGAGATTATGAAGGGAATAGATAAGTGGAGGCAGGGAGGTTGTTTACACTAGCAGGTGAGACTAGGACAAGGGGGCATTGCCTCCAAATCAATGGAAGCAGAAGTAGGACTGAAGTCAGAAGGAACTTTTTCACCCAAAGGGTTGTGAATCTGTGGAACTCCCTGCCCAATGAAGTGGTTGAAGCTAACTCACTGAATGTTTTTAACGCAAGGCTGGATAAATTTTTGAACAGTAAGGGAATTAAGGGTAATGGTCACTGGGCGGGTCATTGGAGCTGAGCCTCAAAAAGATCAGCCATGACCTTATTAAATGGCGGGTCAGGATCAAGGGCCGGATGGCCTACTCCTGCTCCTCATTCTTACGTTCATATGTTATGATCTGTCTACCATTTAAAAAAAAATTATTACTTGTTACCTTGGTTAGACCCTTGTTGTGTTATCTCTTTACGTATCATGTTTTCCGAATGCTAGTTCAGTCCACACCGTCCCCGGCAACCCACCTAAAGTACTCCGAAGTACAATATTTGATGGGCACTGTTCTCTCTGAGATCTGCAAACTTGATGGAATTCATTTAACTTGCCACATTGCACATTACCAGATTACAATTAGCAACGCCCCACATCCTACACCTAATGCATCATTTGACTCTTTGAACAGTTAAGGATACATTTTTCTATGAAATTTATCACCTCTAGAAAATTGACTTAAGATTGAAAGAAGAATCGTAAAACATTGGCACAGATTTATTTATAGAGTTCAACATTACAGGTGTGGAGTTCCTGACTCCACTCTGTGTCTGGAAGTGTCTTGTTATCATTTCTCCAGACACCAAAGAATGTGCACACAATATTTGATAATAATGAACAACTACAGTCAAGGCCTCAAAAACAATTATCATTTGTGTGGCTGCCAAGATGTCTCAGTAAGTGGGATGACTGATTGAATCCTTTCCCACACTCCGGACAAATGCATGGTTTCTCTACTGTGTGAATTCCCTGGTGTGAAAGCAGACAGGAAGACTGACTAGATCGTTTCCAACGCTTGGAACATTTAATCAACCTCTCCTAAATGTGATCTCGCTGGTGTATAGCAGGTAGGATGTTTGAGTGAACCTTTTCTGCATTAAAAAGCAATTACAGAGTAATAATCAGAGATGTTCAGCACAGAAACAGAGTCTTTGGTCCAATTCGTCTATGCCGACGAGGTATCCAAAATTAATCTAGTCTTGTTTGCTAACATTTCGCCCGTATGCCCCTTCCTGCACATGTATCCATCTAGATTCCTTTTAAATGCTGTATTTGCACCAGTCTCCACCATTTCCTGTGTCAGTTCATTCCATACACACACCATCCTGCGGAACAAAAGATTATACCCTATGTCCCTTTGAAATCTTTACCTTCACTCGTTATACCTATAACCTCAAGTGTGGACTCCCCTACTCTGGGAAAAAAAGACCCTATCACTGGCCCTCATGATTTTATTAAATTCTATAAGCGCACCCCTCAGTCTCCAATACTCCAGTGTAAATAGCCCTAGTTTATTCAGCCTCTCCCTCCAGCTCAACTGCTCCAACCCTGGCAACGTCTTTGTCAATATCTTCTTAACCTTTCTGTCTTTCCTTGAGCAGCGAGAATAGAATTGAATGCAGTTTGTGCGGTTTCATCCGTGTGTGTTATCATGGTTAATGTGCAGAGAGAGGATGAACAATTCCCCTTCATCCGCCTGTTTAATTTGTTAAAATATCGGCTTTAAAGCAGTGGAAGAGGAAATTGTCTCTTTCAATGCATTTCCACTGGAAATGTTCAGCTGTGAGCTGTCTGTCTTTACAAAAGAGGTGTTCTACTTAAATTCTTACTGAATAACTTTGAGACAGCAAAAAAAAAGCACAAAGTGTCTGTGACTGGGTGTTTAAGTACATGAATATACAGAACTAGAGGGCCATAGCTGGTGTGTTGCTCTACCTTAGTTGGTTAAACCGTCTATCTTGTTAACAGGAAGATCCATGGTTCAAGTCCCACTGGTGCTGATAGTTTAGATGTTGAGTATCCCATCTAAATTTCCTGCAAATGATGCCAGTTGCTTGATTCTGAAAAGCAAAAGTGAATTGCTTCCTTGTGTTTCTACTTAATACATTATTATTCCTCTGCTCCCACTCCAGTTTCCTGAGCCTAACCCAACTGGCAGTTTTGTTTGTTGCTGTTTTGTGAACGGTAACAATTAATAATTGTCGGCTAATCAGAGAGAGAAATTTTGATAAATATGCCGATTTGACAGATAAACCTGATAACTTCACCAAATATTATATGATTGAAACGCATAACTAGCCTCGTTCCAATTAACTATCTGTGGGCCTGAAAGGTTACCTCTCTTTCCCTCCAGAGATATTGCCAGGCCTGCTGAGTTTCTCAGTCAATTCCTGTTTCTCTTTCAGACTTACAGCATCTGCAGCTGATTGACTTCTGTTAAATTGAATAATTTCTGGGACAAAACAGTCCATGAACTGGCTCCACAGCTTCTTTCCTGATCCTGAAAATCAGTCATCACAATAAACGAGCAGAATAGAACTCCCATTCCCTGACCGAAAACAGAACTCAGCCTGCGGTGGTGAAAGCGCCAAATCCTAACCATGAGACCACAAAAAAGGGTAATTCAGACTCTTGTATCTTTTCTCACCGACACTGCTTCTGACTTTGATTTGCTATCATTTTGGCTGCAGATCAGTTTTTCCTTTTCATCAAAATTCTGTTTACCTTTTTAATAACCTGCCGCACCTGCAGTCCCACTTTTAGCGATTCATGAGAGAGGGCATTCAAGTTTCTCTGCACAGCAGCGTCCTGCAATTATTTTACCTGATAAAACATAGTCCATTTTGCGTTATTCCTACCAAAATAGATGAGCTCACACTTATCAACATTGCACTCCATCTGCTAGGCTTTTGCTCACTCACTGATGTTACCTATATCCCTCTGCAGACAAACCGTGTCTCCTGCACACTTCGCTCTACCACTCGTCCTAGTATCATCTGCAAATTTTGACATACCACACTTAGTCCCCAGTTCCAAACCATCTGTGTAAACTGTAAACAATTGTGGTCACAGCACTGATCCCTGAGACACACCACTAGCCACTGAACGCCAATGAGAACAACACCCATTCACCCCTAGTCTTTGTTTTCAACTGGGCAACCAACCCTCTATCCATGTCAATACATGACCTGTAATACTGTACAACTTTATCTTATATAGCAGCCTTTGGTGTGGCACCTTATTAAATGCCTTCTGGGAATCCAGATACATCACATCCACCGGTTCCCCATTGTCTGAATTGCAAGTAACGTCCGCAAAGAATTCCACAAAATTATTTAAATAAGACCTACCCATCATGAACCCATGCTGGGTGTCCACACTGGGACAATCTACATTCACAAGTCTTGCTATTTCTTCCTTGAACACAGATTCAAGCATTTTCCCACTGCCGAAGTTAAGCTAAATGGCCTAAAGTTACTGGCTTTTTGCCTACTTCCTTTTTTAAACAGTGACATCACATTGGCTGTTTTTAATCTGCGGGATCCACCGCAGAGTCCAGTGACTTTTGGTAAATAATTACTAGCGCATTTGCTCTGTTCCCCATCACCTCTTTTAATATCCTGGGACACAGTTCGTCAGGGCCAAGAGACATGTTTATATTTAGCCCCATTATCTTGCCCAGCACTGCCTCCTTAGTGATCATGATCATCTCTATCAGCATCAGTGACAGTTTCACATCAGAAGTGAATTAAATGTGAAGAAGCACTGAAATCCATTGCTTTGATCAGCTCAGAAACAGTATGATAAAAATGCTCTTTACTGAAACATACAAGTGTTATTGGTGATGTAACCGATTGGATGCAGACTGGTTCGTTCCCTTCTGGGACCATCTAGGAACAGAGTGTCTAATATCAGAATGGAGTTCGCACATTTAAGACAGAGCGGAGGTAAACTTTATTCTCTAGATGGTTGTGAATCGGTGGATTCCTTTACAGAAAAAGGTTTGTCGAAGCTGGGCCACAAAGTATATTTAAGGCTGAGATCGTAAGATTTTTTAGCAGCAATGGTATCAGAGGTCACGGAGAAATCCAAGAAAATGCAGTTCAGGATTATCAGATCAGGATTATCTGCTCATTTACTAGCGGAGCAGGCTTGATGGCTGAGTTGTCTCTTTCTACTCTAAAAGGCATGACGTTGATATAAGACTGCAAAACTGACCGGAGTAAAATTCGCCAACGTAAAAATGTGTGGATCCCATCAGGGCACTGAACCAAGGTGAGATGTGCAAAAAGCAGCAAACAAAGGGGCAGTCATTGTGGTTGGTTGTTCCGGAGTGATCTGTATACCAGGTTAAACAGGAAAAAACCAGGCTTCAGCACCCACACTGAGTCTGGCTCCATGAGGCCCACAGTCAACTCTCACAAACCATCGTTGCCCTTCACATTCCCTGACCTCCCATCTGTTCTTGTCTGAAAGCAATTGCGCGTAAAACAACTGCAGCTGACATTGCTGATGTAGAACTGGGATATAGATTGAACTGACACCGCCAGGTGTACGATATAATTCTGCTTCGAAAGATCGATCAATATAACATAGTTATTATTGCAAATTTTAACCATGAACACGCCATGGCAGTGATGGCACTGAAACATAATCAGCAGACTACGAGCGAGGACTTCTATCTGTATCACCTTGGTCACTGCCTGATTCAGCATTGCATCTCTCATCCTTCTGCACATTTTCCTCACGGCTCCATCACGGTTTTGTCGCATTGTCTTGGTTTATAATACACAGACTATCCTGTCATTTATTACATTGCAGTTTCTAATGCATGAAACCCTACCTTACAGGGCACAGTCTTTGCTCTGTAGTGCATTATTGAAAGCAATGGTCTTGTGAAGCACCGGCCATGAGCTTCCTTCCAACTGGAGGAGATGAGAATGTCTGTACGACTGCTCCATCCAACATCCAAAGCAGCACTTTCACATCGTCTGAAATTATGGCAATTTTATTTCCCCCACAGGCCAGCAGTGAGGTGAGGTCGGGTATTATAAACTATAGGTTGACAAGGAAACAATGGGGGAACAACAGTGAGTGGGGAGCGGCCGCATGCTTTATTTCTTTGCTGTAATCAGATTCTGGTTTAAAAGAGTGAAATGGGACAATGTAACCCAAATGGGTGTCACATTCAGGGAAATATGTCTGTGTGTTACCTTCTGAGGGTGAACATGTGGTCCAGTTCCCAAAGAAAATGTGAACGTCTCAAACGGCCGGTCCATCGTCTCGTAGCACACAAGGCTATGGGCCAAGGCTGGAAACTGGGATGTTGTGCCTCTTTCTGTGCTGTAAATACACGATGATTCAGTCATTTTGGAGGAGAAACAACTGTCGCAAAAAGAAAAAAAATGCCAGAAGTTGTGCCATTACGATGCACATATGTCCCTCGCTATCCCTGGTGGTCTAGTGGTTAGGATTCAGTGCTTTCGCCACCGCAGTCCGGGTTCGATTCCCGGTCAGAAAATCAAGTTTTATTTTTCCTGATGGTGACAACGCAAAGGCAGTGCAGCTCTGTCTGCAATTGTTTCAATGTCAGTTACTGTCCCCGAGAACATCAGGGTCCATGTTCCAGCCACTTAAAGAGGGGAAAGGTGCGTTAGCCGTCACTGCTCCGTCAGGCTACTCACCTTTGTGTAGTGCTGTTAGCAGGGACATCAGCAGTAAGGGTAACATTCACAAGATAAGCAACCAGCAAAGATAATCACAGTCGCTACTTCAATTCAATTCTCTCCCCTTTGTGACGCAGTGAGTTTCACTGCCATTTGTCGGCAGGAAGCTACAATTCACCCGATCGAGTCTGCTCAGCCAGTCAATGAGATCGCTGCTGATCTGATAAATGTCAATTCCGCTTTCCTGCTTTTCTCCATAACCTGAGCTAAACTCGAGCCTCATCACAACATCATATATTACCGATATTTTTCGGAAGTTTAGATGAAATTGAATTATATGAAATGAGGGAACAAAAGCCATTCCCACAATTCAACCCAGTGCAGGGTTAGCCATATGACAAAAGTAAGAGAGCAAAAACGTTACCTCTATTTCTCCCAGCACAGATTTCTCTCTTGACGAGTTGAATATTTGCAGCATTTTTCATTACAATTGTGACGTTTTCATGGACAGATCCTCACGCAATCCACAAATAACTGTGCTTCCAAAAACTACTTTGCCTCAGAGTAAAATTTCTGTGCATCTTTTCATACAGCTTGAGGTCCCAATAATCCCTGCTCCATGTCAATAGAAGCTGCACCGGGTGAGGTTGGAGCTCACAGACTCGGCATTTCACGCGTCTCTATGGCGATAGAAGGACCGCGCGCTCACCGATTGCATCACGTCTACCTTTATCCCCTTGGTCACTGTCTGATTCACCGTTGTATCTCTCATCCTTCTGCACATCATTCCCGTGGCTCTATCTCGATTTTGTCACATTGTCTTGGCTCATAATGCACAGACTATCCCGTCATCTGTTATCACAACATATGTCTGCACACTCATTACCATCCCCATTTTCGGTTATATCTTCGCAGCTGGGTCACTGAGTTTCCCTGGTTCTGGGCCCGGGAACTGGGATTATATGGTTGTATGCAGCAATGGTTACTTCCTTGTGTGAGGTAGCTGATGAAGTATCCGATGTTAAACTAGATTACGGTTGAAAGGTACATTTCAACAAGAGCCAGCACTATACACTGAGCCTTTGATATTTCGTAGAAATCGATCAATCTCAGTCTTCAATATAATCATTGATGGAATCTCCACAGTCCCTGGGAGCATCGTAATTACAGATTCCAGCCCTCTGTGAATCTCCACATTACAGTGCACTGGTTGGAAAGTATTCCTGTTGTGGATCTGGCGCTGTTCCGAACATATCCTCTGCCACTGTAGTTATTGCTTGTTGCACACCAGCGAACTCATGTTTTGCCGTGATCATATTGTGGTTCGTACTCTTTGTTGTGGCCACAGCAACCTCGGTTTGAATCTGAGACATGGTAGTGGGTGTTTGCTGTATTTTGTTTTACTCCTTGTGCTATGGGCCACAGAAATGCGGTAAGTATCAAACATTTTTACGTGAAAATATTCTTTGAGGTGGTGACAATCATCTCTCAATGCCGGCTCTCTCACATATCTGCATTCAATGTGTCAGAATTCAAACCCAACACTGAGAGAATTTTCTCCTTCCCACAATCACTAACTCACCTTTACGTCCCCACTTCCACTTCACTGAGGCACTGCACAATCTAACATCCATTTTCACATTGACATTGTTTATTCTGTCTTGTTGCAGTCTGTGTTGCTGAGTGAACGTGGCCTATCTCACCACCAGGAACTCTAAACCAGATGAAATATTTAGATACTGGGACGGTAAGATCAAGGCTCAAGGAGCAGCTTTTACTAACATGGACCAGTGATTATTGGAACATCAGGCCTAGGAAAATGAGACATGGCAATAATGAGCAAAATGGACTGCATCAGCTAAGACCAGCTTCTATGGCTTTCTGCAACATTCATTGTATTTGTTCATTTCGCGAGAGCGAGAGTAGTGGGGGCAGTTCATTAATTCACATTATTGTGGGATGTGGTAGCACCAGAATCTGTGCCGACGAGATTTACCAGGATATTGTCTCAGCTGAAGAGTTTCCGTTATAAAGCGAGATCGAACACACTGTATTCGTTTTTCTCAGAGCAGAGGAGATGTACAAAATAATGAGGGTAGACTATGTAAACGCTTCCACTTGAGGGAGGGATCAATCAACGGGGACCATAGATTTAACCTATAAGGAAGGAAGTTTTGAGTAAATTTGCAGAATGTCGCTTTTAGCCAGTGGATGTTTGGAATCTGGAAGTCACTGCCTGCAAGTGTCCTAGAGGCAGAGATCCTTATGACTTTCAGAAGCATTCAGATGTGAATTTGTGATGCTGCGGCATTGACGATTATGGGCGAAGCAATAGAAGAAGAATTTGGATACTGAAGCGATTGTATGTGATTGGTGCACACGTAAAATGCTTAAGGGGCATTTGTACCTGATGCCCTCATTAGCATTGTGTTCAGTATCCCCACCTTTCACGAGGGAGACCAGGGCTCAATTTCCGACTGGACCCAACCCAAGCATTTTTGGGGCCTTTCAGCAAAACGGTCCCAGCTTCGATTTCAGCTTCAGCTGATGTCAGCATGGAGTTGCGCATTCTCACCATGTCTGTGCCTCAGTGCTTCAATTTCTTCCCATAGTCTAAACGTATGCAGGCTGGCTGAATTGAACACATAGAACACAGAAGAGTACAGTACAGGCTCTTCAGCCCACAATGTTGTGCCAAAATATCATCCGACTCTAAGATCAAACTACCCTGCATAGTGTATATTTTACGATCATCCTTGCAACTGTCCAAGATTCGGTTAAATGTCCCAAATGTATCTGACTTGAATACCACCGCCGACAGAGCATTCCATGCGCCCACCACTCTCTGTGTGAAGAACCTACCTCTGACATCGCCACAATACCCTCCTCCAATCACCTTAATAGTATGCCCCCTCATAATAGTCACTTCTGATCTGGGAAAAGGACTCTGGGTATCCATGCTATCTATGTCTCTCATCATCATATTTACCTATATCAAGTCACAGCTCATCCTTCTTTTCTCCAAACAGAAAAGCCCGAGCTCCCTCAACCTTTCCTCATAAGACTTGCCTTCCAGTTCAGGCAGCATCCTGGTAAATCTCCTCTGCACCCATACGGAAGCTTTCGCATCCTTCCTATAATGGGGCGATCGGAACTGAACACGATATTCCAAGTGTGGTCTAACGAGTGTTTTAAGCAACTGCAGTATATCCTTGCGGCTTTTAAACTCAATTCCCTTGCCAATGAAAGCCAATACGATATACACCTTCTCAACAACACTATTAATTTGGATAGCAACTTTGACAGGTCTATCGATGTGGACCCCAAGATCCCTCTGCTTCTGCACATTAGCAAGAACATTAGGTTAACCCTAAATTCTGTATTTAAAGTCAACCTTTCAAAATGAATGACCTCACACTTTTCCAGGTTCAATTCCATCTGCCACTTCTTTGCACTGCTTTTCATCTTGTCGATGACCCATTGCAAACTCGAACAGCCCTCGACACTACCCACCATGCCACCAAACTTCGTGTCATCATCATACTTACTAACCCATCTTTCCACTTCCTCATCCAAGTCATTTATAAAGACCACTAAGAGTGGGTTTCCCAGAACAGATTCTTTCAGAACACCACTGATCGCCAAGCTTCAGGCTGAATAATTTCCATCTATTGCAATCCTCAGGCTTCCATTCTGGATCCAGACAAACAAATTTCCATGAATCCCATGTCTGCTAGCTTTCTAAATGAGTCTACCTTGCGGAACCAAATCAAATGCTTCTCTAAAATTCATATGCATCACATCCATTGCTTGATCTTCATCAATGTCATTTGCCACATTCTCAAATAATTCAGTAAGGCTTCTGAGGCATGATCTGCCCCTCAGAAAGCCACACTGACTATTTCTAATCAAATTGTGCATGTCCAAATAATCACAAGTACTGTCTGTCAGTTTCCTCTCCACTCATGTGCCCACCACAGAATGACTGACTCTTCTGTAATTCCCAGGATTATCCCTATTCCCTTTCTTGAACAAGGGAATAACATTTGCCACCTTCTAATCATCTGGTATTACTCCAGTAGGCAGTGAGGACGCAGAAGTCATCACCAAAGGCAAAGCATTCTTTCACTCGCTTCATCCTCCTTCATAACATCAACCTGTTTGAGCGTATCTGTCTTTTTCATGCTATCCTCACAAATGTTATGGCCCCTCTCACTGATGAATACTGAAGCAAAGTATTCATCAAGGATCTCCCCTACCATGTCTGACTCTGAGCGCAAGTTCCCTCCCACTATCCCTCGTAGGCACCACTGTTACTCTGACCATCCTCTTGTTCATCACATTAATATAGAATGCCTTGAGATTTTCCTTCATCCAACTGTGGATCCGTGGGGACTGCGAGAGGAGTTACAATTCCCCATCCAAGCTGCAAACACATCGGTGCAATCATATCCGGAAGAAACTGTTGACTTGCTTGATGTGTAAGAAGGCATTCACAGTGGTTTCACAATGGAAAGGGGCTGTTTCCCTGCTGTGGGAGTGGTAAGTCGTAAAGAATTCATTCAGCCATCCCACCTGCTGGCACACCAATGGGTCCACATTGGGGAGAGACCATTGATCTGCTCCGAGTGTGGGAAGGATTTCTCCTGGTCATCCAGCCTGTTGAAACCCCAACAGGTTCAATCTGAACAGAGTTAAATGTACAGATTTTGGGAAGTGCCATAAAAGCTCAGGGAGACCGATGCACTTTCAACATGCTCACACTGAAGGGAGACCGTTCATGTACTCTCACTGTGGGGCGGGGTTCAGGGCATCATCAACCCTCACTGTACACCAGCAAATACACTCTGTGGAGAGGTCATTCACCTACTCTGTGTATGGGAGAAAATTCACTCAGTCATATAGCTTGATGAAACACCAGTGGGTTCACAAGTAACTGCAGTAATTGGATAATTCATTTGCTTGTCCATGGGATCATGGCGTCAGAAGCTCAGCAAACTTTTATCGTCCGTTCTAAATACCCAGAGGATGGTTCAGAATCAATCTAATGGTTATAGCATGGATTCACATGGAGGTCAGAATAACAACGATTCCCAGACCTTTTGGCACTGAATTGATTTTCTGGTCTCTTGTCCGGTTTCTGGCGCAGTAGTGAATAAATTGGTGCAATTGATTTTAAAGTGAAAGACCAAAATGTACTTTTCTCTCTGATTCAGCATGCCTGCTGTTTTCTCAGTTGTTATTGACAACCTCATGGCCCTCACACCATCACCTCTTCCAGAGAGTTTTACAGGAAAGAGGGAATGGTCAACTGTATCTGGTCACTCAAAAGGTCACTGGACCTGAAAGGGTAACTCGGATTACTTTCATAGATGCTGCCAGGCCTGCTGAACTTTTCCAGCAATTTCTGTTTTTGTTTCCGATTTCCCTGCATTTGCAGTTGTTTTGTAAATGTTTTTTTTTCGAAATTCACTTTGTCTGTTTCAGAGGAGCCTCATTGATAGGTTTGGTCGGTTTTGGAAATTGAAAGTTGGGCCACAGATTAGGCAATGATTTTATTGAATGACAGAACAGGCTTGAGGGGCTGAATGGTCTACTTCTGTTCCGAAAAAAGTTTTCCATCTGCAGCATGTGGCATTATGTCCTCTCACTCTTCACTTCACATCCGTGACTGTTATACATAGTGCAGAACAAACTTGTGCAGAACAAATCTCCTGTGTTTGAACTCAGTCTGTTACTATTCAGTGCCCCATCTTCGCCTGCCCGGGTTTGACTCTCATCAGAGAATCTTGTCTCGACTGCAGAAATTCACCAAAGATTCTCAGGCAGCACCTTCCAATCACATAACCACTTCCATCTGGAAGAACAAGGGCAGCAGATATATGGGAAGATCACCACCTCCTCATTCCCCTCTAAGTCGCTCACCATCCTGACTTGGAAATATATCACAGTTCCTTCACTGTCGCTTCGTCAAAATCCTGGAATTCCCTCCCTAATAGCATTGCGGGTCACTACGCATCAGGAGGACTGCAGCAGTTCAGGATGGCAGCTCACCACCACCTTCCCAAGGGCAACTACAGATGGGCAAGAAATGCTGGCCAGCCAGGGAAACCCACATCCCACAAATTAATTAAAAATTACTGTGTGAACAGTCACAACAGGAGGATCCTGGAGTCTCATTCCCCTGGAACAAAAACAAAGTTGCTGGAATAGCTCAGCAGGTCTGGAAACATCTGTGATCCTTCCTCATTCCCCTGGGATCTACCAAACCGTTTTATTATTTCCAATTCCTCTTTCATTCTGACTCTTTAATTTCTCAATTTCCGTCCACTCGCCTTTTGAGCTCTTCAAAAACCCCATTTGGGAAAATGAGAGAAAGCTGGAATTAACGCATGGAACTGGCATGTGGGCGGAAGAACGAGGAGAGGCCACATCAAAGAAAGCTCCCATTCCAACAACAGAGCTTCTCAAAACATAAAGGCAGCGTGAAAGCTTGAGATGAATGAACATGGTGATGTGTGGGCTGTCATGAGAAAAATGTGACCATGATCACAAATGGTTAAGATCACAGGATCCCGACAATGCAGAAAGAGGTCATTGAGTGCCTCCAGTCTGCACTAGATCTCTATCGCACCCTACTCCCCACAAACCCACATTTACTGCAGCTAACCCAACCACCAAACCTGCACACTCAGGGACAATTTAGTGTGGGCATTCCACCTAATTTGCATTTTTGGACTGTGGGATGATCACATTTTAGCTCTAAAGAGGCGAGATTGTGGATTAAGGCTAAAAAAGAAACATCAACTCTAAAACAATTTCATGGTTTTTGTTTCCAAAATTAAAATCTGGGGAAAGGTGCACCCACAACAATTTCAGTTTCTCTCTGGAGAATGAGAATTCAAAACTCTGACCCGGAGGTGTGTTGAGTTGACAGAGGCCTGGGACCAGAAATATAACCGATTCTGAGCAAGTTGGAGGTGAGACAAGTGCGAAAAGGCAGCTGTCTTCGGGGGAAGGCAGGAGAGATTAAATTGCAGAAATCTTATTAGTCCTTCAAGGCTACAGGGAATGGAGTTAGGGCTGGAAATGAAAAAAAAACAAAAGATGTGCCTGGAGCCAGATGTGCAGTGGACTCAGAAACATTTTGAAACAAGAAATATAAACAAATTGGGGCAGAGTTCACAGTCTGAAATTGTTGATCTCAATGATGAGCCCAGGAAGCATTTGCAGTTTGTTTCTGCTGATGGTTATAACCCTAAAATTGAACTAAAGTTTGTATTCTTGACACATGTAAAATAAGTCAGTTTTGCCACAAACACATCGCTGTAGATTGTTGTATTTGTCCTAAGTGTTGAACAGCACCCGGAGTTCAGAAAAGAAAATCTCAGGGTGGGGTTGGGGATCATATGCAGCAACAGAACTTTAGCCAGGACACATCCTTCGGGGTCACACTGAGGGGGTCGGATGGCACTTTACTCTTTCACGTCTCGATTCACTGACAGCCAAGCCACGGTGTGGGTTAATCCTGCTGTGTGTAAGAAATGTGTCCCAGCTACTGTCTTCCATGGCTCACAGCTCCTCAAAACGGAACAGAATCTCATTTCCAACTGGGTTTAGAGTCAGGGGAAGAACAACAGTGAATGCTGAAAATGCACTTCAATTCAGAGATTAGTGTAAATCAAAGATCTGACCCTGACTGGAAGTGAACCGTCAGGTTCAGGTTTGGGTTTCCTCTACATTGGTTAAGATAAAACAGTATTTGGGAATTGTACAACACTGAGACCCAGAGCAGTGGGAGCTGGGGTATGAGCAGCCTGTCCCTGCCTCTGCTGTAACCACACAGAATGCACCAGGGTGACGTGAGAGAAGGGTCTGGTTAGAAATTATGTTTCATCAACAGTGATGACACAGGGAGTGTTGACAAAAAGTTAATTCTCATTTTCAGTATCGGTACGTAACATGGATGAATTGGCCAGGAAAGGATGAAGAGGGGTTAGTGCTGGCAATGGGAAGAAGCTTTTCTGAAGGAGTCTCGTCGAAGGCTTTATCACTTTCTGATGCTGTCTCCAGGAGACGTCTGTTATTCCCACTTGGATATCATTTTCCAACTTGACTAGCTTCTGTTCACTTGCCTGATCCAGAGGTAACTGCCAAAACAAGTATTTCACTTTGTAGACAGCTTCATATGAAAATGTTTTTTTTAATATTTCAAAAGCCTTCCATCAGGTTTAATACAATTGAACACAAAACAGCCCTCTTGATTCGCACCTCAATGACATCCATGCAGTCCCTCCACCACTGATGAAAAGTGGCAGCAGCCACTTCACTAGGATGCACTGCAGTGACTCAGCAAGGCTCCTCCAACAGCACCTTCTGAATCTGCAGTCTCTACCATCCTGAAGGTCAGGGGCAGCAGTCACATGGGAACGCTACCACCTGCTAGATCACCTCGAGGCCGCATACCGTGCTGACCTGGAAATATGACGTGGGGATGGTGTGGGTGGACAAAGTCAGAAGTCAGATGACACCAGCTTATCGATCAACAGGTTTATTTGAAAATACAAGCTTTCTAAATGCTGCACCTGACTTTATCACTTTCTTATGATGTGTAACAAAGGAATAAAGTATCGCTTCACCTGATGAAGGAGGAACACCCTGAAAACTTATGATTTCAAATAAACCTGTTGGACTTTAACCTGATGTTGTGTGACTTCTGACTTTGACCTGGGAATATATCATGTTCCTTCTGCTTTGCTTGGTCAAATTTCTGGAAGTCTCCCTCAATGGCAGTGTGGATCTACCAACAGTATATGGACTATTGGCCCCATCCTCTCCTGGGTGGTTAGCGACAGGCAATAAATCTGACCCAACCCAGCAATGCCAAAGTGTCATAAGCAAATAAAATTGTTGTCATATTTAAATATATGCTCATTAGTAAGAAAACCAGAACAGAATATTTATAGACCCAATGCTGAAGTGGTGTGGTTCTCTTTGTCACACTTCTATCATTTGCACTTTGTTATTTTTCGCTTCTGTTCTGGGCCCTGCTTTGTTCATATCTGTTTGACCTGTTCTTCTCCTGAGGAGTGCCATTAGTTTATAAATTACTCAGTACACAGATACGTGAGCTTCAAGCAACAGATCAAATATGGCTGTCATGATTCTATAATATTTTTATTCACCTGTGTTGTAAATGTGGACAGTTCTTAATGAACCCAATCTAAGTGTATAACCCCTTCCTAATGAACCTCACTGACTTCCTGACCATTCCCTGTGAATTGAATTCTCTCCGGATTGTTTCAGGTCAGTTTCTCTCGGGAGAACGTATCACTGTCTTGATGATGTCACAATGCTGTCTCGTTACCCCCGGCCACGTTAACCATTTCATGTCCGGCTGTTTCTCAAGGAGCTGCATGTGTTTGGGACCCTCTCTGCAGTGCGGGTTCACCACGAATTTATATGCCATTTCTTTCATGTATAGTATATTATATCTGCACATCGACTGATAGCCCGACATCATGGCACATATTAACATTCAGGTGTATTTATCAAAATGGATGTCTGTCTCAACATTTTCCCATGTCATGCTGATCTGTCAGGTAGTGACCTGATTATCGAATGTGGTTTCCGAGAACAAAATTAAAACAAAAAGCAAAATGTAAGTTTTGACAAGGAAATATATCAACTTATTCATATCATTTCAACATTCCATGTTTTAACTGCAACATAGGTGGATACTAGATTGCAAGGTTCTCCGAAACTACACCTGAAATTAATTATTCCAGTTTGTTTATCATATTGAACAACATATTCATTATTTTCTTTTTAAAATTAAAGGTTCCTTGATGCATATAAACTTGCAGGGTTGTTTGGATTGAACAATGAGAAACATTTATTCTGAGCAGAGACAGGATGGCCTCAGAGGGCTGAATGGTCTCTCTCTCTCTCTCTCTCTCTCTCTCTCTCTCTCTCTCTCTCTCTCTCTCTCTCTCTCTGCTCAACCACAATGACTCTAGGATCCAACGAGAACCGGATCAGCTGCTCCAGTCTCTCTAAACAAATGAAGTCCTGAATCCCTGATGACATTCCTGTAATTGCAGTCTCATACTTCTCTCGGAACTTAACACCTTTCTGCAAAGGCACAGACAATATTTGTGCACCTTTCTGCAGAGATAGAATTGAAAAGGAGGAAAATGATGTTGCACTTATTGAAACCAAAGTTTTATTCCACTGGGAGCACTGTCAACATTTGCCATTGCCATTTGGTCAAAGGAAACAGAGACACTGGAAATGTGTCACACAGCTTCAAAAAGGCATTGTCAAAATTGAAGACATGTAACCCTCAGGCAACTCTGGGGAGTTTTTCGCTCGAAAAGAGAAGACTAAAGGATGATCTGATGGAAGCCTTTAAAATGATGAAGGGTTTAAAAATCCAATAGTGATTTCATGAGAAACCTCTTTACCCTGCAACAGGTCAGAATGTGCAATTCACTCCAAGAGCACAAGATGGAAGTGAACAGAGGCATATATCTAAAATGTTGGATGCATACGTGAAGGAGAAAGGAATAGACAAATCTGTTAATAGCGGGGACAAAGGGGAAGATGTGGAGCATAAATACTGACAGCGAGTAATTGCGTTGATTGGGCGAGAGACTCAATGGAACAAAGACAAACATATTTACTTCAGATCGATTTGGAGTGGTGAGGAAAGCATTATTTCATTTCCATAATAAAATCAATTTACTTCATCATTGCCTTGGGAACGTGCAGTCCCAGACTCAAAGAGC
This sequence comes from Stegostoma tigrinum, assembly GCF_030684315.1. NCBI lineage: Eukaryota > Metazoa > Chordata > Chondrichthyes > Orectolobiformes > Stegostomatidae > Stegostoma > Stegostoma tigrinum. Next base: position 92,761,339 of record NC_081363.1, read on the forward strand.
ATCAGCGTCACGGAAGCAAAGTGGTGAGAGCAGCCAGTCCAGCAAAAAGAAACCCTCTGACCTTCCCACTTTACTCACTGTCAGAATGAATATGACTCAGTCTTGGATATGATTTTCCCTCGTTTTCAAATCAATTCATGGGGTATAGTATCAATGTCTAGGTCAGCACTTGTTGCCCATCCCAGTTGTCTTCCTTGAGAAGATGGTGGTTTCTGGGACTGCAGTCTTTGATGTGTCGGGTCACCCACAATGTTGTTTGGGAGAAGTTCCAGGATTTTGAATCATTGAGAGTAAAGGAACAGACAATAGCGAAGAATATGATACTCAAGTCCCAGGTATTTCAGTGATTCCATTATATCTTCATGTGATGGCCATTTTGAAATTTCTGTTTGCAAACCTTCCCTTTCTAACATCCTGTTAATGAGAATGGTGTGCAGTGTGGAGAAGAGCATGCTGGGGCATGCATGTCCAATGTTACTGCTTCACTAGTTTTTCTCGGCAATAGATGCTGTCTGTTTGAAATGTGCTGTCTACCACCATATATAATGCAAAATAACACCAGACCCAACTCCTCAGATCATTTGTGAACTTTCTTGTACTTTGACTGACTGGATGACCGAATAAATCCTTTCCCTCACTCAGAACATATGAATGGCTTCTCCCCAGTATGCACTCACTGGTACCTGTCGGCCAGATGAATCTCTGAACTCATTCCCACACTTGGAGCATTTGAAGGATCTCTTCCCTGTATGGATGCAGATGGTGGAATTTGAGTTCAATAAATATCTGGAATCAAGAATCTAATGATGACTATGAATCCATTGTCAATTGTCGGAAAACCCCATCTGGTTCACTGACGTCCTTTATGGAAGGAAACTGCCATCCTTACCTCGTATGCACCATGATTGACTCTGGGCCTGCAGCAATGTGGGTGACTTTGAACTGCACTCTGGGTAATTAGTGATGGGAAATAAATGCTGCCGAGACAGTGATGTCCTCATCCGATGAATGAAAAAAAAATTCAGATCAGGTGAATGGCCTCTCTCCAGTGTCAGCACATCGGTGTTTCCACAGAGCAGATGAATCGGGTATCCCTTCCCACATTCAGAGCAGGTGAAAGGTCTCCGTCTCTGACTGCATTGATGAGACTCCAGCACTGACAAGGAATGGAATCGTCTCTCACAGCTCTCATATTTCCATAGTTTCTCCATGCTGTAGAAGATCTTGTGTCACTGCAAGCTCCTACTATGAATGGTGTGATGTTTCTTGCTGCGGTGACACAAAATGAAGGCATATCAGTTCACTGGAAGACTCTCACTTGGGGGTATGTGTCTCAGTAATTTTCCAGACAAGCTGTTGTTTCAAATCTTTTGAAACAAATGGACGTTTCTCTATCTATAGATTCAAGGCAATGGTGTTCAAGTGCAGCTTATTCAGTACCTCTGTTGGATTTTAACATGATGGTTGTTTTGAAATTTCCGTCTGAAAATCTTCCCTTTCTAACGTCCTGCAAAGAGATTACTATGTTTATTATTATTGGATCAGAAATTAGGTTAAAAATTCAAAACAATCAAATCGAATTGATCACTTCTTGTCTGGACAGATTCTGCTCCCTCCCTGGGCTCACTTCTTTTCCTTTCAGCTGCTGTAGGTCAATAATTTCACACCAGAAATTAAAATAAAATTAAATCAGATAAATTGTTTCCTCAAAGAACTCAGAGAGAGGAGCAAGTTTCAGTCTGGGTGAAGCCCAATCTTCATTCAGAGAGAGAGGAGCTTTTGAAGTTGATTTTCCCACATTCGCACTGAAACAACAACCGGGGTGGGGGGAACTCTGATTGGCTGGAGGTCGAGAGTGCTTCCAGTCCTTCAGCACTTCCCATTGGTCACATTACTGAATTATGACGGATCTCCCCAGAATGGGATTTGCTGGTGTTTCATCCAATCATTGCTGCTTCGAAAGATCTTCTCCCAGTCAGAGCATTTAAATGGTCTCTCATCAGTGAGAATAAGCCCATGTCCGCTGTAATTGGAGCGCCGAGTGTATCACTTCCCACACATGGAACAAGTAAAATGTTTCTCCCCAGTGTGAATAGCTGGTGTTCACTGAGTATCAAATGTCCGAGTGAATCCCTTCCCACACTCAGTGCAGGTGTATAGTCTCTCTCTAATGTGGCCATGCTGGTGTATCAGAATCCCTTCCCACACACTGTACAGACGAATGGTCTCTCTCCAGTATGACAGGCCTGTTATAAGTGAGGTGGGAAGAACAGGTGAATCCCTTCCCACACATGGAGCAGGTGAATGGTTTCTCCCCACTGTGAACACATCAATGTTTAGTGAGGCTGGGTAACTGACTAAAGCAACTGAAGCTCTTCCCATGCTGAGAGCAAATGAACGGTCTCTCTCCAGTGAGAGACAGCTTAAGTGACCTTAGGCTAGATGATGATGTGAATCTCCTCCCACACACAGGGCAGGTAAAAAAAAATCTCTCTCCAGTGTGACCTGATTGTGTGACATCAGAATGGATGAAGACATGAATCTCCTCCTACACACATAGCAGGTATCAGTCTCTCTCCAGTGTGAACTCAATTGTGTGACATTGGGCTGGACCATGAATTCTATAAGTTCCCAGACACAGAGCAGATGAAGCTTCCTTCCCTGGGAAGAGTTTTGTGTGACATTCGGCTGGATATCCAAGTGAATTCCTTCCCAAACGTGGAACCGCTGAACGAGTTCTCCCCAGTGTGTTCAGGTCGATATTGAATTAGATCTTTAGAGCTCCTAAAGCTTTCCCCTGAGTCAGAGCATTTAAAAGGTCTCTTGTCAGTGTGAACCTACTGGTGTGACACGAGGCTGGGTGACTTAGCAAATCCCTTCCCACACATTTAGCAGGTGAATGGTCTCTCCCTGGAGTGGCTGTGATGGCGAGCTTCCAGCTGGCCTGGGTATTTGTATCCCTTCGCACAATCCAGACATTTCCACGGTTATTCCATGATGCTGATCTCCTGGCCTCTCTCCAGATTGGATGATCTGTTGAACCCTTCTCCATAAACATAATGAGTGTACAGTTTCTCTGCGCTGTGGGTGTTTTTTTTTCAGAATGTTAACTGGATGATGTTGAATAATTTCTGCAGTTAGCTCACTGGAACATTCAGAATCAGTTGTGTCAATGTGCGGGTGTTGGCGCTTTCCCACTCACACTGATGTTTGAAATCTTTTCCCACAGACATACCACGTAAAGATATTGCCTTCTGGTCCTGATGAATTGATTAACTCATTTGGATGTTTATATCGTGTTTGATTCGACTCTCCCGTCTTCAATGTACACATTTCCATTACTCTGTAATAATTACAGACATCATCACTGTCTGTACAGGGTAGAATCTGAGAATAAACACATTCAATTCCTGAGGGACAGTCTTCCTTTATTGCACCCACCCCCAAAACTTATGACCCGCACTAAAAGATGTGAAAATCAGTACTAAATGCAAAAACAACATTCCTGAGTAAATCAGGGTGTTGCTCCAAGTGTCTGTGAGATAACAGGGTGTGGGATAACAAGGTGTGGGATAACAAGGTGTGTGATAACAAGGTGTGGAATAACAAGGTGTGGGATAACAGGGTGTGGGATAACAGGGTGTTGGATAATAAGGTGTGGGATAACAGGGTGTGGGATAAGAAGTTGACGGATAACAGGGTCTGGGATAACAGGGTGTGGGATAACAAAGGGTGGGATAACAGGGTGTGGGATAACAGGGTGTGGGATAACAGGTTGTGGGATAACAAGGTGTGGGATAACAAGGTTGGGATAACAGGGTGTGGGTATCAAAGTGTGGGATAACAAGTTTGGGATAACAAGGTGTGGGATAACAAAGTGTTGGGTAAGAGGGTGTGGAATAAAATGTGTGGGATAACAAGTTTGGGATTACAATGTTTGGGATAACAAGGTGTTGGGTAAGAGGTTGTGGGATAACAATGTGTGGGATAACGAGGTATGGGATAACAAGATGTGCGATAACAAGGTGTGGAATAACAAGGTGTGGGATAACAGGGTGTGGGATAACAGGGTGTTGGATAATAAGGTGTGGGATAACAGGGTGTGGGATAAGAACTTGAGGGATAACAGGGTCTGGGATAACAGGGTGTGGGATAACAAGGGGTGGGATAACAGGGTGTGGGATAACAAGGTGTGGGATAACAGGTTGTGGGATAACAAGGTGTGGGATAACAAGGTGTGGGATAACAGGGTATGGGATAACAAAGTGTGGGGTAACAAGTTTGGGATAACAAGGTGTGGGATAACAAAGTGTTGGGTAAGAGGGTGTGGAATAAAATGTGTGGGATAACAAGTTTGGGATTACAATGTTTGGGATAACAAGGTGTTGGGTAAGAGGTTGTGGGATAACAATGTGTGGGATAACGAGGTATGGGATAACAAGATGTGCGATAACAAGGTGTGGGATAACAGGGTGTGGGATAACAGGGTGTGGGAAAACAGGGTTTGGGATGACTGGGTGTGGGATAACAGGGTGTGGGATAACAAGGTAGGTGACAACAGGGTGTTGGATAACAAGGTGTGGGATAACAAGGTGTGGGATAACAAGGTGTGGGATAACAGGGTGTGGGATAACAAAGTGTGGGATAACAGGGTGTGGGATAACAGGGTGTGGGAAAACAGGGTTTGGGATGACAGGATGTGGGATAACAGGGTGTGGGATAACAAGGTGGGTGATAACAATGTGTGGGATACCAAGGTGTGGGATAACAGACTTTGGGATAACAAGGTGTGGGATAACAGGGTGCGGGATAACAGGGTGTGGGATAACAGGGTGTGGGATAACAAGGTTGGTGATAACAAGGTGTGGGATAACAAGATGTGGGATAACAGAGTTTGGTATAACAAGGTGTGGGATAACAGGGTGTGAGATAACAGGGTGTGGGATAACAGGTTGTGGGATAACAGTGTGTGGGATAACAGTGTGCGGGATACCAGGGTGTGTGGATAACAGGATGTGGGATAACAAGTTGTGGAATAACAGGGTGTGGGATAACAAGGTGTGGGATAACAAGGTGTGGGATAACAGGGTGTGGGATAACAAGGTGTGGGATAACAAGGTGTTGGATAACAAGTTGTGGGATAACAAGTTGTGGGATAAAAAGGTGTGGGATAACAAGGTGTGGAGCTGGATGTACACCGCAGGCCGGGCAGCATCAGAAGAGAAAGAAAACTGAAATTTCAGGTCTGGATCCTTCATCAAAAGTGGGGGAGGGGAAGGGCACACTGAAATAAATAGAGAGGGGGGAGGCAATGGTAGAGGCTGGATAGAGGAGCAGATAGCTGGTGAGAAGATGGCCAGGATATGGAGGTGGATTGGAGCCAGTAAAGGGAAATGTCACCAGGAAGTGGAGATGTGGGTTGCGCAGTGGGGAGGGAGGGGCGGGTAGGAGGGAGGGAAGACAGACTGGCCAAGGAGACAGGGATGAAGCTCATAGAGGTGGGGCAGGGACGGACAGGGAGGGAGCGAGGGACAGGACGGGGAAGACGGGACAGGCACAGGGAGGAACAGAGAGAGAGAGGGAGCCAGGGACAGTGAGGGCGACAGGGAGGGAGCAAGGAACAGGGAGGGGGACATGGAGTTTCACCGAGGGAGCGAAGTACAGGGATGTGGACAGGGTGTGATTGGATTGGAGGGAGTGAGGGACAGAGAGGGAGCGAGTGAAGGAGGATGCGACAGGGTTGGAGCGAGGGCTGGGGGTGTAGCAACAGGGAGGGAGCAAGGGAGGGAACGATAGGGAGAGAGTAAGGGAGAGGGATCGAGAGAGTGACAGGGAGGGACCGAGAGAGCAAGGGGAGTCGAGGTGGGGAGGGACAGAGTGGAAGGCGGGGGAGGGAAGCCACGAGAGTTGGGGAGGGCGGGGCAGCGAGTGAGGGGGCGAGTGCTAGGGGGAGTAGTGAGAGATGGGGAGGGAGCAAGGTATTGTGAAGGAGAAACGGTGAGGGGGAGGGAGTGACAGGGACAGAGCGAGGGAGAGGGAGTTAGGGACTGGGAGGGAGCAAGTGAGGGAGCGTGTGATGGTTTGGGGGCGTGAGAGTGAGTGTGGGACGGAGAGGAAGTGAGGTAGGGAGGGGTGGGGGCCATGAGGAGGGATCAAGGGAGGGAGTGATGGGGACAGAGAGGGAATAAGGGAGCGACAGGGAGGGAGCAAGTGAGAAAGGTATCGGTAGGGAGGCAGGGAGAGACAGACTGGGAGGAAGAGGTGGCGGGATGGGGTGGACGGCCACGAGAGCTGGGGACGGAGGGATGGGGAGCTGAGAATGGAGGGACAGGAGTGAGGGAAGGGAAGGGAGTGTGTGATGTGAAAGGAGCGAGGGAGAGTGAATGAGCAAGCGAGGAACCGTGAGGGAGTGAGCAAGTTAGGGATGGTGGCAGAGGGAGGGATTGGGGAAGAGCAAGGGATGGAGCAAGACATGGAAATGAGGCAGCCAGGGATGGGGAGAAAGGGAGGGAGCGAGGGACAGGAAGGAATGGAAGGAGTGAGGTACATGGAGGGATGGAGAAAGGGACAAGGATGGTGGGAGTGAATGACGAAGAGTGAGGGATGGACGGGGAGGGAATGAGGCAGCGAGGAACGACAAGGGAATGAGGTATGGGGAGGCAGCAAGGAAGCCTGGGATGGGGAGGGAGCGAGGAAGTGAGTGAGTGAGGAATGGAGTGTGGGACCGAGGAACAGAGCAAGAGAGCAAGGGTCAGAGCGAGTGATGAGATGGGAGCGAGGGATGAGAAAGCAGTAGGAGAGGGGGAGGGAGAGACGCACAGGGAGGCAACGGGGTGACAGGGAGTTAGCAAGAGAGAGAGGGAGCAACGGGGGGAGTGAGGAGAAGGAAGCTAGGGATGGAGCGAGGGACATGGACTAGGAGGGACAGGGAGTGAGGGACGTGGTGGGGGTGAGGAATGGGGAGAGGGCGAGGGACAGAGAGGGTGATGGACAGGGACGGAGCAATGGGGAGGGAGTGAGGGGCAATGACAGAGGGAGCGAGTGAGGGCTGGGGTGGGCGGGAGCAAGGGACGGGTAGGGATCGTGCCAGGGACAGGGAGGGAGCGAGGGATGGGTTGGGAGTGAGGGATGGGGAGGGGGTGAGCAAGATAACGAGGGATGGCGAAGGAGCGAGTGATGGGGATGGAGCGAGGTAGCAAGAGACGGGTAGGGAGCGACCGAGTGAGGGCGCGAGGGACAGGGAGGGATAGAGGGAACCAGGTCCGGGGAGGAAGGGAGCAAGGGATGGGGAGGGAGGGATGGGGAGGGAAGGAGTGAGATACAGCTGGGAGTGATGGTTGTAAGGGAGTGAGGGATATGGAAGGAGTGAGGGACAGGGAGGGTATGAGGGAGCGAAGGAGTGAGGGATGGGAATGCAGCAAGAGAGCGAGGGACGGAGCAAGGGAGGAAAAGATGTGGAGGGACAGAGAGGGAGGGAGAAAGGGACAGATAGGGAGTGAGGGAGGGAACAAGGTGCGGGGAGGGAGGCAGCAGGGAGGAAGCGAGGGTGAGGGAGTTAGGGAAGGGACCGAGCGAGGGACTGGGAATGAGGAAGCAATGGGGAGAGAGTGAGAGACAGGGTGGGAATGAGGGATGGGAAAGCAGCAAGACATGGCGAGGGAGAGTGGGACAGGGAGTGAGGAATGGGGAGGGAGGGGGTGACAGCGAGTGACCGAGGGAGAGAGAGTGGTGGGGAGGGAGTGAGGAGGATGGAGTGAGGGATGGGAGGGAGATCTGGATTGGGAGGGAGATCTGGATGGGGAGGGAGTGAGGGACGGATTGAGAGACATGGACATGGATGGACAGGAGCGAAAGATGTGGTGGGAGCAAGAAAGAGGGACGGGGGAGAGAGGGACAGAGTGGGGGTGGGTAGCGAGGGCCAGGAAGGGAAGAAGAAAAGGATGGGAAGGGAGGGATCAAGGGATGGGGAGGGACAGAGGGATGGGGAAGGGCTGAATGAGCAAGGGATTGAATGAGGGAGCAAAGGATGGCGTGGGAGGGAGCGAGGCACAAAAAGGAAGGGATGGACAGGGAGGTAGTAAGGGAGCAAGGGACGGCGAGGGAGTGAGGGATGGAGAGAGTGAGTGAGGGACGTGGAGGGAAGGGGGGAACAGGGGACGGGGACCGAGGGACCAAGGTATGGGGAGGGAGGGACTGAGGAATGAAGAGGAAGTCAGGGATGGGGAGGACCAAGGGAGTGAGGGATAGGAATGGTGCAAGGAAGCAAGTGAGTGAGGGATGGAGTGAGGGAGCCAGTAACAAAGTGAGAGAGCGAGGGTTGGAGTGAGGGAGTGAGGGACAGGTTGGGAGAGAGGGAGAGAGGGACGGGAAGGGTGGAGCAAGGAACTGGGAGAAAGTGAGTGAGAAACGGGGAGCGAACAAGGGACAGTGAGGGGGTGAGGGATGAGGAACGAGTGAGCGAGGACATGAGAAAAAAGGAGGGAGCGAGGGTCAGGGTGGGAGGAAAGGACGGGAAGGGAGCAAGGGATGGAGTGAGTGAGCGAGGGACATGGAGGGAAGGAGGGAACGGGGGCGGGGTGGGAGAGGACAAGGGACGAGGAGGGGACAAGTGAATTAGAGAGAGATGGGGATGGAGTGAGGGATGGTGAGGGGTCGAGGTATCAAGGGATGGAGAGGCAGTGAGGGATGAGAAGGGAGCAAGGGAGGGAGCCAGGGAGTGACAGATGGAGCAATTGAGCGAGGGATTTGGACGGTGGGAGGGAGCGAGGGTTGGGGAGGGAGTGATGGCCGTAAGTGAGTGAGGGACACGGAAAGAATGAAGGACGGGAAGGGCTTGTGGGATGGGGAGTGAGTGAGGGACGGGGTGTAAGTGGGAAAATGGCAGGGAGGGAGGAAGCGACGGATGAGGAGGGAATGACTGTCATGAGGGAGTCAGGGGCACGGAGGGAGCGAGGGACGGGGATTGGATAAGGGGGCGAGGGAGTGAGGGATGGAGCAAGAAGCAAAAGATGGGGAGGGAGGGACCGAGGGATGGAGATGGAGGGAGCGAGGGATGGAGTGTGCTGAAGGGAGGGAACAAGGGATGGGGAGGGAGAGAGCAAGGGACAGAGAGGGAGCGAGGGACAGGGAGGGTGGGAGAAAGAGCGAGGGATGAAGAGGGAAGGAGAGAGAGCGAGGGATGGGAATGGAGCGAGGGAGGAGGCCAGGGACTGAGTGGGAATGAGGGAGGGAGGCAGCAGGGAGGGAGCGAGGTTTGGGGAGCGAGGGAAGGGAATGAACAAGGGACTGCGAGCGAGCAATTGATGGTGGGGGAGCGACGGACAGGGATGGAGAGAGGGACGGGGACCGAGGGATGCAAAGGAAGTGGGTGAGAAGGAGTGAGCGATGGAGAGAGGGAGCGACAGGGAGGGAGTAAGGTGGAGGTAGTGAGGGTCGGAGCTCCCTCTACTGCACTCCCTCCTTATTGCTCCCTATCTCCCTCGCTCACTCCCTGTCGCCCCTCCCTCCCCATCCTTCAGTCCCTGTCCCATGAACTGGGATGTACAGGGAGCGAGGGACAGCGGGGGAGCTAAGAACAGCAAGGGAGCAAGGGACTTGAAGGGAACGGGGTGAGAATGAGGGACAGGGTCGGAGCGATGGGGAGGGAGTGATGGAGTGAGCGACAAGGAGGAAGGGAGCGAGTGACAAGGAAGGAGGGAGTGACAGGGAGGAAGGGAGGGAGAAACCAACAGGAGGGAGGGGCAGACAGAGGGAGTGACAGGGAGCGGGAGAGAGCGAACAGGACATCGGCTAGAGCAGAGGGGACGGGGCTCAGCCAGCCAAATACAGGGCTGGGGGCCAGAATAGAGGCGACAGGGAGCCAAGTGGTTACTGAGATAAATAAGGCACCAGAAGGGAGAGAGGAGGACAAGAAGGAGGGAGGTGAGACAGAGAAAGAGAGAGAGAAATTGGGTCAGAGATAGAGGTAGAGACAAGGAAACAGAGGCATAGTGAGAGGTGAGAGTGAGTGGGGAGGAAGGAGAATGACAAAGGGTACAGAGGAGGATGGGGAACAGATATAGAGAGGGGATCGGGGACAGAGAGAGGGAATGAGTGTGAGAGGAGATTAGGGTGAGGTGGGGTCAGAGGGAAAAATACAGAGCGGTATATGGGGTTCACACAGGCAGAGGGTGAGAGAAAGGGGTGGGGACATTCGAGGAGGAGGGAGAGACAGACAGGATTCAGGAAGATGGAGAGGGAGTGGTTTGGAGAGGGTGGGAGGAAAGAGAACAGGAAGGGAATGGAGACAGCGTTAGGGAGCAGGCGGGTACAGAGAAATGTGGACCAGAGAGGGAGAGAGTGAGTGAGGAGGGACAGGAGAGAGAGAAAGAGGCAGAGGTATCCCAGAAGTGAACGCAATGACAGAGTGACTCAAACACAACTCCTCAGCTCAGTCCCGAAATCCTCCCATTCCCTTGGGGCCGAGTCTGTCTCTCCCCAACTGAGCTTCTTCAACACAGAGACAAACAACAATATAGTTTAGGTCAACAAACTGTGGGGCTGGAAGAACACAGCAGGCCAAGCAGCATCTCCGGAGCACAAAAGCTGACGCTTCGGACCTAGACCCTTCATCAGAAACCACAAACAATAAAATGATGGATTTTTTCGATTTTGCATTTCTGTGTCACACTGACTGTCCCCATTGGTATGAGCCTGGAGTCTCCTGCGGGCTCTGCTGGTCACTAAAATGTGTCTGACGGTTTAAACAGCTCAGCACAGTCACTGTTCCCAGAGCTGCAGCCGCCGTTTTCTCACTGCAATATTTACTTTTCAGCTTCTGGCAACAAATGGCCACAAATCGATCAAAGGTGAAAGTGACAGTGAATCAGACAGAACAGTCAGTGGCTGCATAAATCAGGACGGCGTGGATATTGCACACCGGGATGGACTCCACGAATTCAAACTGTTCCCGGTAAACAATGGGAATGTGTCTCAATATCAGGTCGAGGATAATGACCAGTAGATCCGCCACTGCCATGGCCCCCAGGTAACGTCTGACACATGGAGACAATCCACAATCTTTATAAAGCAGGACGTAGCTTGTCACTACATTAACTGTGAGGAAGGAAAACAAATAAATTATACATCAGCCTGGAGGAAACGTTATCTGTTTGATTGAGGGCCCAGTGAAATTTTCAAATGTATCATTGTTTTATTGAAAAACATGAAGCTGAAGGAGCAAATAGAAATGTTTCGATTTTTAAAAAAAAAACACATAACGTAGAAGACAAGAAACTCTCCCTCTCCGAAGACACGAATGTACATCTATGAGAACAGATCGTTTCGAGAACGCTGTCACACATTTTATCACAGGACAGCACTGACAGATCACTTCTTTACAGTTCCTAACACATAGGTGGAAGATATTGATTTCCTGAAGGATTCTCTCCCACTTCTTTGCAGACATATCGAGTTTAGGAATGTCTGTCTTTTAGACTAAATTGCAGTAAATTTTCAGTTGTGAAGAAACATGGACTGTTTGAGCAGATGTCTCTTTCTCCCTGGAACGGGATCTTTTCCCTTGGGATCTAATCTTTTGTTCAATTCACTGACGTCCAACCATAAATAATCATGAATGATGTCAGTTACAGAATGTTCTGGGGAACGTCGGTTACAGAATGTGATGGAGCCATAAAGATCCATATCACAAAGGCCCTTCTCTCCATCAGTTTTGGTGAGACCCACTCAGCCTCGTGGTGGAAATCTCTCCCCAAACTCAACACAACTGGCAAACACAAATGAAAGGCATTGCCAGATCAGCTGAAGTGGTCAGTTATCTCACATTCTCAATCCACCTCACAGAACCAGCCCAGACACCACAAACCCAGATGGAATATCTCTTCAGCATGGAGCACTGTGCAGACCAGGCTACTGTCCTGCTCAATTCAACCCGGCAATCTGTCCAGTGTGGGACACTGTGCAGGCCTCACCAGTCAAATAGATATCAGTCCAGCACGGGGAGCTGTGCAGACCACACCAGTGCATTGATCTATAAACCTGGACCAGGTATCTCTCCAGCACATGGTGCTGTGAAGAGAACACCACTGAACTGATCCATAAAACCAGAGCAGTTACCCTTCCAGCGTGTAGATCTGTACAGACCACCCCAGTGCAGTGCTCGGTAGCACTGCATTAAATCACTGGCCAGCCTGGGGAAACTTGCAGCCCATGCTGGAAGTGACAGGATGTGCGTATCCCGTCCATTTACAGCTCCATATCTCCAATGTGCCATGACAAGGGGTGCCATGGGTGTGACAATCACTGCCAGAGAGAGATGGTGAGGAAACAGTTTAAATAGCAACAAATGGGATGGGTTGGATATATAGACAGAGACGGGGAGATAGAGAGACTGTGTCATGGAAGGATGTATTCACATGTTTTAGAATGCTGACATGTAAACATTTTGATAACATCTTGCAACATGGGTCAGTTTTTTAGCAATGATGTGTGAATAGGATATTGCTGTGAGTTCAGATGATGGAGAGTTTTGAATGAGTATTTGTTCTGCATTTGTGACTGAGAGTGTGGTGAGCACAGTGTTTGCCTCATTGGGCTGAATCTAACAATAATTTGTGTCAGTGACATATTAATTGAGTGTGACAGAGGGATAGTCTGCAGGAGGCCGAGCTAGTTTTCTGATGTTACCTTATCAAACACCCCACATTGTCTACCTACCCCAGCACATGCCATTCCTCTCATTCAAGGCCAGCTTGATTCTCCCACCCATTGCCTGGATGGCCCGGGTATTCCATCATTCCTGGTAGTTGCCATTTTTAAAATGCCAATGGGCCTTTAAAATGCCAAAGTTGACCTTTCTCAGTTTGGAGCCAGTCTGCACGGTTTATCCCGAGCCTGGCAGATAAGGGGCAATTGCACCAAGATTCGTCAAAAAGGGAACGGAAGTGTTGGTGGATGGGCTGGTACAGAGAAGGACCATTCTCTTCCCAGCAGAAACCAGACCAGCAGACCCATCGAGCACGACCTGAGCTCACCACCCAGCTCAGTGCAGTATCTGCAGTCTGAAGAAATGTCCAGTATCACAGGCCAGGCATCAGCAACCTTTTCATCTATGTCAGGATAAGTGTCACCATATTCTATCTGCCCCCTCGCTCTCGTGCCTCAGATTCTCCCCTACACTGAAAACACAGCATGAATTCAACACTGCTGACTGGCTCACTCCAGCCACCTTACCATTTCCCCACTCCCCACCTACACCATCACTAACAGCAGAACCACCCACTTTCACCCTCACTCCCTCCCTCCCTTGCTCTCTTTCCAGGAGAAACTGCCTGGAAGAGGACAGAAAGTGCCCAGCCGGGTTTGGAGTGCCTGACATCAGTTCTGTCCACCCCTGATCCTGCCATGCAGAGAGGAGCCTGGTATGAGTCGGAGAGAACCGGTATATGACCCGTCAAGAGATTCTGAATCATAATTGTCCCACCCAACTGATCAAGGAGCAATGTTCAGCGAAGGGTAAATCTCATTTTAAACTCATTTCCACGTGGCACAGCTAAGAAACTGTGCCCCTGATGCCCTCTCCCTTTTATATCGAGCTGGCACAAATGGAATTCCCACAGTCTCGGTGGGCAGGAGGGTGGGCTCACAGCACATCGTCTCCACCAACTCCCAGGAAAGGAGCACAGAGTCTCCCTTTGATAGCTCCTCCTGTAAACAGCTCAGATACAGAAGCTTTTTACTGAAGCTGAAACTTTAAGCTTTTTTTTGGTTTCAGCACAGGCAGAGCTGGCGCGTTGACCAGGTAGCTGCTGGGAAGGCGAGTCACTGTTTCAAATGTTTACATCGAGTGTCGGGCCCCTCCATGTTTGTTTCAGCAGCAGGAGTAGCGGAACCGTCGACCAGGTAGCTGCCGGGAAGGTGAGTCACTCTTGTAAAAATTTACCACATGAATAGGCAGTGCATACGCTGAGCAGGAGCGGACACGGGACTGCTGAGTAAGTGACATAATATATTTGAATGGCTGCGTTACCCAAAACACGACTTGGGTCGTGTCTCCCACCCGTCCTCTTCCTGTAACCAATAAAAAAAGTCTGTGCGCCGCATTGGTAAGGTAACTAGTTTTTTTGATTCTTTATTTTTCAACAGTCTATTTGGGAATTTAGAATTACGGCAATGGAGGTCAGGGCAGTTGAATGTTCCTCCTGCACAATGTGGGAGGTAAGGTTCACCACTAGTGCCCCTGCTGACTACATCTGCGGAAAGTGCAACCAACTCCAGCTCCTCAAAAACCGCGTTAGGGAACTGGAGCTGGAGCTGGATGAACTTTGGATCATTCGGGAGGCAGAGGGGGTTATTGAGAGGAGTTATAAGGATGTAGTCACTCCTCAGGTACAAGAAAAAGGCATATGGTTTACAGTCAAGGGACGGAAAGGGAACCGACAGGCAGTGCAGGGATCCCCTGTGGCCATCCCATCAACAGTAATTATACCGTGTTGGATACTGTTGCGGGGACGACTTACCAGGGGAAAGCAGTGGGGCACAGGTCTTTGTCACAGAGTCTGTACCTGCTGCTCAGAAGGGAAGGGGGAAGAGGAGCAGAGCATTAGTCATTGCGGACTCCATAGTTAGGGGGGGGGGCAGATAGGAGGTTCTGTGGGGATGAGACAGGCTGACGGTTGATGTGTTGCCTCCCATGTGCCAGGGTGCGTGATGTCTTTGATAGTGTTTTGGGGATCCTTAAGCGGGAGGGGAAGCAGCACCAAGTCGTGGTCCACATTGTCACCAACGACATAGGTAGGAAGAGAGATGGGGATTCAAGGCAGAAATTCAGTGAGCTAGGATGTAAACGTAGAGCTAGGACGAACAGAGTTGTTGTCTCTGGTTTGTTGCCCGTGCCACGTGCTAGTGAGCTGAGGAATAGGGAGAGAGAGGAGTTGAACACATGGCTACAGAGATGGCGCAGGAGGGAGGGTTTTGGATTCTTGGATAATTAGAGCTCTTTCTGTGGTAGGTGGGTCCTCCACAAGCAGGATGGACTTCACCTCAACCAGAGGGGTACCAATATCTTGGGTCGGGGGGAGAAATTCGCTCAGGCTATTCGGTTGGGTTTAAACTAATTCAGCAGGGGGATGCGAAGCAAGTTTGTTGTTCTAGCAGAGAAATGTTAAGCGTAGGGAGGTCCGAAATAAAGTTTCAGGGACGCAAGATGGCACCAGCAAGCAAGGCGTTGGTTTGAAGTGTGTCTACTTCAACGCCAGGAGCATCCAGAATAAGGTGGGTGATCTGGCAGCATGGGTTGGTACCTGGGACTTCGACGTTGTGGCCATTTTGGAGTCATAGATAGAGCAGGGACAGGAACGGTTGTTGCAGGTTCCGGGATTTAGATGTATCAGTAAGAACAGGGAAGATGGTAAAAGATGGGGAGGTGTGGCATTGCTGGTCAAGGACAGTATTACAGTTGCAGAAAGGATGTTTGGGGACTCGTCAACTGAGGTTGTATGGGCTAAGGTTAGAAACAGGAAAGGATAGGTCCTCCCCCTCTCTCCCTATTTATTCCAGTTCCCTCTCCCCATCCCCCTCTCTGATGAAGGGTCTAGGCCCGAAACGTCAGCTTTTGTGCTCCTGAGATGCTGCTTGACCTGCTGTGTTCATCCAGCCTCACATTTTATTATCTCAAGGATAGGTCACCCTGTTGGGAGTTTTCTATAGGCCTCCGAATAGTTCTAGATGTGTAGAGGAAAGGACAGCAGAAGATGATTCTCGTTTGGAGTGAGAGAGACAGGGTAGTTGTCATGCGGAACTTCAACTTTCCAAATATTGATTGGGAACAGTATAGTTCGAGTACGATAGATGAGTCAGGTTTTGTCCAGGATTTGCAGGAGGGCTTCCTGACACAGTATGCATAGGCCAACAAGGGCCGAAGCCACATTAGATTTGGTACTGGGTAATGAGCCTGGCCAGGTGTGAGATTTGGAAGTAGGTGAGCACTTTGGTAATAGCGATCACAATTCTGTTATGTTTACTTTAGTGATGGAAAGGGATAGGTGTATACCTCTGGGCAAGAATTATAGCTGGGGGAAACGCAATTACGATGAAATTAGGAAAGATTTAGGGAGCATAGGATGGGGAAGGAAACTGCAGGTGATGGGCACATTAGAAATGTGGAGCTTTTTCAAGGAAATCTCCAGTGTGTCCAAGAAAAGTATATACCTGTCAGGTAGGGAGGAAGCTGTGGAGCGCAGGAGTCCTGGTTTACGAAGGAAGTGGAATCTCTGGTCAAGAGGAAGAAGAAGTATTTTCTTAGGATGAGTTGTGAAGGCTCAGTTAGGGCACTTGAGGGTTACAAGGTAGCCAGGACAGACCTAAAGAGAGAGCTCAGAAGAGTCAGGTGGAGACATGAGAAGTTGATGGTGGATAGGATCAGGGTAAACCCTCAGGCTTTCTATAGGTATTTAAGGAATAAAAGAATGACGAGATTAAGATTAGGGCCAATGAAGAATAGTAGTGGGAAGTTGTGTGTGGAGTCAGAGGAGATAGGGGAAGCACTAAATGAATAGTTTTCGACAGTATGCACTCTAGAAAACGACAATGTTTTCGAGGAGAATACTGAGATACACGCTACAAGTCTACGTGGAGTTGCGGTTAACAAGGAAGAGGTATTAGAAATCCTAAAGAGTGTGAAGATAGGTAAGTCCCCTGGGCCGGATGGGATTTATCCTCGGATCCTCTGGGAAGCCACGGAGGAGATTGCCGAGCCTTTGGCATAGATCTTTAACTCATCATTGTCTGCAAGAATAGTGTCAGAAGACTGGACGATCGTAAATGTGGTTCCACCGTTCAACAAGGGGAGTAGAGACAACCCTGGTAATTATAGACCAGTGACCCTTACTTCAGTTGTTGGTGAAGTTTCGGAAGAGATTATAAGAGATAGGATTTATCATCTTCTTGAAAAGAATAATTTGATTAGGGTTAGTCAGCACGGTTTTGTGAAGGGTAGGTCGTGCAAGCCTAATTGAGTTCTTTGAGAAGGTGACCAAACAGGTAGATGAGAATAAACCGGTTGATGTAGTGTATATGGATTTCAGCAAGGCTTTCGATAACTTTTCTCACAGTAGGCTATTGTACAAAATGCGGAGGAATGGGATTGTGGGAGTTTGGATCAGAAATCGGCTTGCTGAAAGAAGGCTCTCTGGGTGAAGAATCTCCCTCTGACGTCTCATAACTTCCTCCTAACACCTTAAAACTATAACCCTTCATGGCAGTCAATCCCGCCCTGGGGAAAAGTCTCTGGCTATCGATTCTATCCATGCCTCTCATTACCTTGCACACCTCGATCAGTTCACCTTTCTTCCTCCTTCTGTCCAGAGAGAAAAGCCCGAGCTCAGTCAACCTCTCCTCGTAAGACAAGCCCTCCACTTCAGGCAGCATCCTTTGCACCCTCTCCAAAGCCTCCACATCTTTCCTCTGACAGGGCGACCAAAACTGGACACAATATTCCCGGTGTGGTCTCACCAGGGTTTTGCACAGCTGCAGCGTAACCTCGCGGCACTTAAACTTGATCCCCCTGTTCATGAAAGCCAAAACACCACATGCTTTCTTCACAACCTTATCCACATGGGTGGCAACTTTGAGGGAGCTATGCACTTGAACACCAAGATCCCGCTGTTCCTCCACACTGCCGAGAACCCTGCCTTTAATCCTATATTCTGCATTTAAGTTCGACCTTCCAAAATGCATCAACTCACATTTATCCAGGTTGAACTCCATCTGCCATTTCTCAGCCCAGCTCTGCATACTGTCAATATCTCGCCAAACCCTGCAATAGCCCTCGATACTATCAAAGGCACCTCCAACCGTTGTGTCATCAGCCAACATACTAACACCCCCCAGAGCCTCCTCATCCAAGTCATTTATAAAAACTACAAAGAGCAGAGGACCAAGAACAGAGCCTTGCGGGACACCACTCAGCACTGACCTCCAGGCAGAATACAAACCATCTACAACCACTCTCTGCCTCCTGTCAGCTAACCAATTCTGAATCCAGACAGCCAGATCACCCTGTATCCCATACCTCCTGACTTTATGAATGAGCCTCTTGGGGGGACCTTACCAAATGCCTTGCTGAAGTCCATGTACACCACATCCACTGCACGACCCTTGTCAACCTGTCTCGTGACTTCCTCAAAGAATTCAATGAAATTTGTGAGGCATGACCTGCCCCTCACAAAGCCATGCTGACTCCCTTTAATCACGCTATGCTTTTCCAGATAGTCATAAATCCTATCCCTCGAAATTCTTTCCAAATCCTTGCTGACCACAGACGCCAGGCTGACTGGTGTGTAATTTCCAGGGCTTTCCCTATTCCCTTTCTTGAAAAGAGGAACAACATTTGCCTCTCTCCCATCTTCTGGTACGACTCCTGTGGAGAGCGAGGAAGCAAAGATCTTTGCCAGCGGCTTAGCAACCTCCTTTCTCGCTCCCCGGAGCAAACTAGGATAAACCTGGTCTGGCCCTGAGGACTTATGAATATTAATGTTCACTAAAATATCCAGCACATCAACATCCTTGATCTCGATCTGTTCAAACCTGCTTTCCTGCTCCTGAAAGCTCCCATTCGCAACAAGTTCCCTTTCCTTCGTGAAAACTGAAGCAAAAAACACATTTAGGGATTCCCCTATCTGCTCAGATTCCATACGCAAGTTCCCTACGCTGGGCTGGTGGAAAGGGGAACTGGGCCCAGGGAGCCGGATACAGGGCTGGAGCCCAGGTGGTCGATGGACCGGGATCCAGGGGGTTACACAGATAAGTGAGGGACTTGAAGGGAGAGAGGAGGACAAGGAGGAGAGGGCAGAGAGACAGAAAGTTGGTCAGAGATCGAGAGGGAGAGACAACGAAACAGAGGCAGAGTGAGAGATGACAACGAGTGGGGAGGAGAGAGAGACAAAGGGTACAGAGAGGGATGCAGAGAGAGATAGAAATAGAGGAGGGGTTGCGGAGACAGGGAAAGAGTGTGATAGGGGATTCGGGAGAGATGGGGTCGGAGGGAAATATACAGAGCGGGAGATGCGGTTCACCCAGGCAGAGGGTGAGAGAAGCGGGTGTGGACATTCGAGGAGGAGGCGGAGAGATGCAGAGAGAGAGAGAGAGAGGGAGAGGTTTTGAGAGGGTGGGTGGAAGGGGAGAAGGAAGGGAATGGAGAGAGGGATGGGGAGCACAGAGAATTGTGGGTCAGAGAGGGAGAGAGTGAGCAAAGAGGGTCAGCAGAAAGAGGAAGAGACAGAGTTATCCCAGAGGTGACCACAAGGACAGAATGACTTAAACCCAACTCCTGAGCTCAGTCCCGAAATCCTCCCATTCCCTTGGGACCGAGTCTGTCTCTCTCCAGCTGAGCTTCTTCAACACAAAGACAAACATTAATATAGTTTGCTGTGCTGCTTGGCACTTTTTAATGAAGGTTAATTCCATATTGAAGTTATGGATGCAGTCAGTGGGATGGTGCCTTTTCACTTTGGCCTGTGAGTTGTCAGAAACATTGACTTGTTTCCCTGTAAGCCCCATGTGGGATAAGGTTGGAAAAAACAGTACTACCGTCAGTCTGTTACCATAGCGACAGGCTGCTTCATTGCTGAAACATTGAACTGAAATGAGAAAATCCTGGATGGATCGATTGATGAGTGAATTTGATTGAGTGATTAATTTGGGTAAAGGGATATTTCAGCACATTCTTCAGCTGCTGCCTGAACATAGTCTGGGTCACGGCATAAATCGCGGTGTTTGTGCAGCAACTGAGGAGCTGCAGCATGAAGCCCAATTCCTGCACAAAGTCATGTAGATAAACAGAGTCATACCCAAAATCATACATTCGGCCCCATATAGAATATACCAATAACGTTGACCACAACAGGATGAAATTTCCCGAGATCACAAACGGTATAATGATGGATTTTTTTTTGATTTTGCATTTCTGTGTCACCCTGACCGTCCCCATTGGTGTGAGCCCGGAGTCTCCTGCGGGCTCTGCTGGTCACTAAAATATGTCTGACAGTGAAAACATTGAAGAACAGAATCAGGAGCAATGGGAGAGTTGGGGTTAGAATGTGCTGGAGGAATTCAATTGTGGTCCAGACATGAGAGCCATAAACATCGATTTCTACAAAACAAAACCAGGGGCGGTTTCTCAGCCAATAACAACCTGTGAACATAAAATACCAGGAAATGGTCTTTATACAGCTCAGCACAGTCACTGTTCCCAGAACCACAGCCGCCGTTTTCTCGCTGCAAGATTTACTTTTCAGCTTCTGGCAACAAATGGACACCAATCGATCAAAGATGAAACTAACAGTGAACCAGGCAGAACAGTCAGTGGCTGCATAAAGCAGGACGGCGTGGATATTACACACGGGGATGGAGAACCGCAAAACAAAACTGTTCCCGATAAACAATGGGAATTTGTCTCAATATCAGGTCGAGGATAATGGCCAGTAGATCCGTCACTGCCATGGCGCCCAGGTAACGTCTGACACATGGAGACAATCCACAATCTTTATAAAGCAGGACTTAGCTCGTCACTCCGTTAACAGTGACGAAGGAAAACACACAAATTATACATCAGCCTGGAGGCAAAGTTACCAGTTTGATTGAGGACCCAGTGACATTTTCAAATGTATCATTGATTTATTGAAAAAAAGCTGAAATAAAAAGTAATAATGTCACATTTTTAAAAGACGTAACATAAAATAGAAGAAACTCTCCCTCTCAAAAGACACAAACGCTCAGCCACAGGATCCTGTTACAGAAGCTAAAGACGTTGCTTTACTGAAATTTCTGCCTTTTCGCCTCAATTGTGATGAATTTTTGGTGTGAATAAACATGAACACAGGGAAAATGTATTCACTCTTTGAACTGCCAGAGGGGATTTTGAAACAGTGTCTCCTTCTCCCTGGAATGGGATCTTTTCCCTTGTAATCTTGTCTTTTGTTCAAGTCACTGACATCCAACTGGGGAACAGTCCCTCTTCCACACCTCCACAGGCCACAACCCCCACCTCTTCCTCCGTTACATTTATGACTGTACGTGTGCCACCTCTTGCTCCCAAGAGGTGCTCCAACAGTACATCCACTTCACCAACATCTTCCACCCAACCTCAAGTTCATCTGGGCCATCTCCAGCACATCCCTCACCTTCCTGGACGTCTCTTCCTCCATCTCAGGCAACCAGCTAGAAACTGATGTCCATTTCATGCCCACCGACACCCACAGCTAACGAGAATACACCTCCTTCCACCCACCCTCATGCAAAAATTTTATCCCCTATTCCTAATTCCTTCGCCTCCACCGCATCTGCTCCCACGATGAGGCATTCCACTCCCGCACATCTCAGATGTCCAAGTTCTTCAAGGGCCGCAACTTTCCCCCCACAGTGGTCGAGAACGCCCTTGACCGCGTCTCCCGCATTTCGTGCAACACATCCCTCACACCCCGCCCCCGCCACAACCGCCTAAAGAGGATCCCCCTCATTCTCACACACAACCCCACCAACCTCTGGATCCTACGCATCATCCTCCGACTCTTCTGCCATCTGCAATCCGACTCAACCACCCAAGGTATTTTTCAATCCCCTCCCTTGTCCGCTCCACGCTGTCTTTCTCCGTGACTCCCTTGTCCACTCCACGCTGCCCTCCAAACCCACCACACCCGGCACCTTCCCCTGCATCCACAGGAAGTGCTACACTTTCCACAACATGTCCTCACTCACCCCCATCTCAGGCCCAAGATGACTTTCCATATTAAGCAGATGTTCACCTGCACATCTGCCAATGTAGGATACTGTATCCACTGTACCCAGTGTGGCTTCCTCTACATTGGGGAAACCAAGCAGAACCTTGGGGGCCGCTTTGCAGAACACCTCCACTCAGTTCACAATAAACAACTGTACCACCCAGTCGCAAACCATTTCCACTCCCCCTCCCATTCCTCAGAAAACATGTCCATCATGGGCCTCCTGCGGTGCCACTTGATGCCACCCAAAGGTTGCAGGAACAGCAACTCATATTCTGCTCGTTAACCCTGCAGTCCAATTGTATCACTGTGGACTTCACAAGCTTCAAAATCCCCCCCCACTTCCACTGCATCCCAAAACCGGCACAGCTCATCCCCGCCTGCCTAACCCGTTCTTCCTCTCACCTATTCCCTCCTCCCAACTGAAGCCACACCACCTTTTCATACCTACTAACCTCATCACGCCTCCTTGACCTGTCTCTCCTCCTCAGACTGACCTCTCCCCTCCCCACCTACCCACCCATATTCTCCTCTCCATCTATCTCCTCCTCTATCCATCATCGGCCCGCCTCATCCTATCGCCCTATATATTTCAGAACCCTCTCTCCATCCCCCTCTCCTGATGAAGGGTCTAGGCCTGAAACGTCAGCTTTTGTGCTCCTGAGATCTTGCTGGGCCAGCTGTGTTCATCCAGACTCACATTTTATTATCTTAGATTCTCCAGCATCTGCAGCCCCCATTGTCTCTGATCACCATCCAAACTGATTTCTTCTTTGTGTACTTATCTAAATGTCTTTTCAAATTTGTTACTGTGCCCTCTTCCACCATGTGTCTGGAAATTTATTCCATACACGAACAACTCTCTGTGAAAAATTGCCACTCATGTCTTTCAAAATGTTTGCTCCTCAAAACTTAAAATATCCCCACAGTCTGGAAATCCTCCACACCCAAGAAAAGATAACAGACGTTCAACTTCTCTTTGCCCCTCATGATTTATCAGCCTCAATCAGGTTACTCCTCAACCTCCTACGCACAATTGAGAAAAGTCCCAGCCTATCCAGTCTCTCCTTAGAATTCAAACCATCCATTCCCAGTGACATCCCGGTAAATCTCTGCTGATCCGTCTCCAGATTAATATCATTCCTGTAACAGTGCGATCAGAACTGGACACAGTACTTCAGAATAACAAAGTGTGGAGCTGGATGAACACTGCAGGCCAAGCAGCATTTCAGGAGCATTGGCCTGCTGTGTTCATCCAGATCCACACTTTGTTATCTTGGATTCTCCAGCATCTGCAGTTCCCATTATCTCTTACAGTACTTCAGGAGATGCCTCCCCTACATCCTGTACAACGTGAAAGTAACATCCCAACTCCTAAATTCAAAAGTCGGAGCAAAGAAGGTGGCGAAAGAAATGCCTTCTTAACCATCCTGTCTATGTGTGACACAGACTTCAAAGAATTATACCTGCTGGCTAGCCTCTGTTCTGCAAAACTACCAAATGTCCTAATTTAAATTGTATAAGTCCTGACCTTGTTTGTTTTATCAAAAAATTGCCTCGCATTTCTGCAAATTAAACACAATCTGCCACACCACAGCCCAGTGAGTGATATTCCCAGCCCCACCCCCACACAACCCGGACATGTTTTGAAAGTCCCTCCCATCTCCAGAAGCCCTTCAAACTCCGGTCTTCATTTTCCCAAAGTCACTGTGCTTGGTTCGCCTTGTGCAGGCAGGAGGAGGTGTGTGGCAGGTTGGATGGGGGGTGAATTGCCGACTAGCCGGTGGTGAGGAGACTCATTTTCTTCAGGGAAGAGGGAAAGCGGGTACCCAGATGGGTATCTGGATTGAGTCCAGTTATGCCTGTCTCTTCATGGGGTATATGGAACATTCCTTTTCCAGTCCTATTCTAGCCCCCCACCCACAGCCCTTTCCCTAATGCATTGATGATATCATCGGTACTGCTTTTCTCTCTCATTTGGAATTGGAAAACTTCAAATATTTTGCTTCCAATTTCTACACTGCCCTCACTTTCACCTGGTCTACCGCTGACCCCTCCCTTCCCTTCTTCAACATTTCTGCTTCCATTTCTGGGGATAGACTGGCCACTAATATCCCTTACAAACCCACAGACTCCCACAGTTTCCTGAACTCTCCATCCTCACATCCCACTTCTTGCGAAGACACCATGCCATTCTCTGAGTTCCTCTGTCTCCATTGCGCCTGTGGGGATGAAGCCAACTTCTAGAAGGGAACCTCTGAAATGTCAACATTCTTCCTCACCCGAGGATTCCCCAGCTCCATTGTTGACAGAGCCGTCAATTGGGTCCAACCGACCTCCCAAACTTCTGCCCTCACCCTTCTCTTCCCTCCCGCAACAGTGAGAGTGTTCCCCTTATCCTCACCGACTAACCCACCAGCATCTACTCCCAGAAGATCGTCAGACGCTATTTCCGCCACCTCTATCAAGATGCTACCACCAGACACATATTCCCCTCCCCTCTCTTGTCCGCCTTCTGCAGGGACCTTTCCCTCTGGGGCGCACTGGCCCGTACCTCCTTCAACTCCAACACCTCCCCACTGCCATTCAGCACCTTCCCCTGTTACCGGCGAAGGTGCAGCATCTGCCCATTTACCTCCTCTCTCCCCAGTATCCAAGGGCCCAAATATATCTTCCAGGTGGAGCAACACTTCACCTGCACTTCCCAGAATCTAGGCTACTGCATTCGCTGCCCACAACGTGGTCGGCTCGACATTGGGAAACTGACGTGTAGACATGGCGAACAGTTTGTAAAACATTTATGTTCCGCTCACAAATAAAGATCCTGAACTACCTGTTGCCTGCCACATTAACGCACCACCCTGCTCGCTGGCCAACATCTCTGCCTCTGGGATGATGCAGTGTTTCAGCGAAGTCCAACACAAGCTGGAGAAACAACAACTCATTTTCTGCTTGGGGACCTTACAGAGCTCCGGAATCAATTTTGAGTTCAATAATTTTCGGGCCAAAGCTTGCCATCTACCAGACCCCACCCCACACATCAGGCCTTGTTACCACATAGCCGACCATTACACACCCACTGTTGTTAGATTCTAACAGTCCCCATTAACAACTATTCCCCCTCACAGCCTGATCGGTATAAACTCATTTGTCTGCCCATTTGTCTTTCTCTCTCTTTGGGCCCCAATGGTATCATTTACTCTCTACCCCACCAACCTCCCTGTTGTTGGCATATAAACTGGCATTTTTCCAGCTGCCGTCACTCCTGCGGAATGGTCACTGGGCCCCAAACATTAACTCTGTTTCTTCCTTCACAGATGCTGCCAGACCTGCTGAGCTTTTACAGCAATTTTGTTTTTGCTCCAAAAATATAATTTGGTGCCTTGTGACATTTTATGGTTTAAAGAAGAGGGCAGTCACATGTTAGAGGTGGGAAATAGTGATCTGCAATATGATCTTTTGGGGTTGGAAATTATGTTATTTTGTTATGTCTGGTGCTCAGTAATAGCTAATCTTGATTCTTCAGAGTGCAGAATATGTCTGCAGAATTTCTTTCCCTGACATTGCAGTCTATCGATGTTGTCGGAACTGCCAATGTTGGAGAATCTGAGATAACAAGGTATCGCGCTGGATGAACACAGCATGCCAAGCAGCATCTTAGTAGCACAAAAGTTGACGTTTCGGGCCTGGACACTTCTTCAGAAATGGGGGAGTGGAAGGGGATTCAGAAATAATTTGTCGGTCGTGGGGAGGCGAATGGAAGATCGCCCAGGATGGATATGTTGTACAAGGAGTGGGAAGGGGAGGTGAAGTGATTTGTAATTGGGAGGTGCAGTCATTTGTTGCGAACAAAGCGTCAGTGTTCCACAAAGTGGTCTCCGAGCCTTCACTTAGTTTCCCCGATGTACAGGAGGCCACATCAGGAACAGGGGATAAAATATCCCACATTACAATACGTGCAGATGAACATCTGTTTAATGTGGAAAGTTTCTTTGGGGCTTGGGATGGTGGTGAAAGGGGAGCGGTAGGGGCAGGTATAACGCTTCCTGTGGTTGCAGGGAAAAGTGCCAGGGTGCTGGGGCTGATGGGGAGTGTGGAGCGGACAAGGGCGTCATGGAGGGAGTGGTCTCTCCAGAAAGCAGATAAGGCTGGGAAGGGATAAACATGTATTTGGTAGCAGGATCAGATTGCAGGTGGTGGAAGTGCGGGAGAACGATGCATTGGATCCAGAGGTTGTTGGGGTGGTAACTGAGGACGAGGGGATTCTGTTTTGGATTTTATTAAGTGGAGGGGGTGTGAGGGATGAGTTGCAGGAAACACGAGAGTTGCATATGAGGGCATTTTCAACCACTGTGGAGGGGAAGTTCCGACCCTTGAAAAACGAAGACATCTGTGATGTCCGGGAATGGAATACCTCATCTTGGGAGCAGATGTGGCAGAGGCGAAGGAATTGGAAAAAGGACATGGCATTTTTGCAGCAATGTTTGTGGGAAGAGGTGTATTCTCGGTAGCTGTGGGAGGTGATAGGATTAAAATGGATACCAGTTTCATGGTGGTTGCCAGAGGTGGAAACAGAGAGGTCCAGGAAGGAGAGATAGGTATTGAAAATGGCTCGGGTGAACTCAAAGTTGCGGGGGAAGGTGTTGGTGAAGTGGACAAACTGTTCAAGGTCCTCATGGGAGTACGCGGCGGCAGCGATACAGGCATCAGTATAATGGAGGAAGAGATGGGGGATGGGGCCAGTGTAGCTTCGGGAGAGGGATTGTTCCATCTATCCTACAAAGAGGCAGGCATAGCTTGAACCCATGCCGGTACCTATGACCACCCCCTTTCCAGTAGAAAGTGGGTAGAATTGAAGGAGAAGTAGTTGAGGATGAGGATGCGTTCGGATAATTGGATCAGTGTGTCGGTGGAGGGGGATTGGTCGGGCCTGTGGGATAGGAAGAAGCGAAGTGCCTTTGGGCCATCTGCATGGGGAATGCAACTATATCGTGTCCATGGTGAAAATGAGGTATTGGGGAGCAGGGAATCAGAAGTTTTGGAGCGGGTGGAGGACGTGGGTGGTATCATGGACATAGGTGGGGAGTTGCTGGACCAAGGGGAGAAAATGGAGTTGAGGTAAGTGTAGATAAGTTCGGTGGGGCAGGAGCAGACAGAGACAATAGGTCGATCAGGGCAATCTGGCTTGTGGATTTTGGGAAGGAAATAGAAGCGGGCGGTATGGGGGTGGGGAACGATCAGCTTGGAGGCTGTTGGTCACCTGAAGTGATGAGGTTGTGGATGGTCTGGGATATGTTGTTTTGGTGGTCGGGGATGGGGTCGTGATCAAGTGGGTGGTAGGAGGAGGTGTCAGAGAGCTGGCCCTTGCCTCGGTGATGTAGAGGTCAGTGTGCCATACTACAACTGCACCTCCCTTGACCACGGGGATTATAGCGAGGTGAGGGTTGAAGATGAGGGAGCGGAGGGCTGCATGTTCTGTCGTGGAGAGGTTGGAGTGTGTGAGAGGGGTGGAGTGATTGGGGTGATTGATGTCTCAATGGCAGTTTGAGATGAAGAGGTTGATGGAGGGATAGGAGGATTTGGAGTGGTGTCCAGGAAGAGGGGGTGTGTTGGCGGTGGGAGAAGGGGTCAGGAGAGGGTGGGTTTCAGATCATAACCATTACAGCTGGAAATCATAACCAAGCAATTAAAGATGCCCATTGTTTATTCCAATTTTAGAGCACATGCCCTCAACATCCAATATTTGAGGAAAGTACCTTGCATTGATTCAACACTGAATAATCTTCCCTGTGTAATTCCGTAAAGTTAACCAGAATTTGATAAATCCAAACTCAACTGACAGGTGCCACGCAAACTGTGGCCCTAAATCTGGGCATGACATTGGTCTTGTTTACAGGATAGTGCCAATACCTCTGTGCCAGACGTCTAGATTCGATTTCCGTCCCTGAAACTGTGTTAATGACACTGGCTCTGGACCAAAAGCTTTGGATTCAAGTCCTGCCAGTTGCAGAGGTGTGTCACAACATGTCAGAACAGGTTGATGAGCAAATTTGCAGGAGAGTAATGTTGCAGAATTAGGGGCGATCTCAAAGTGGTGGTAGTGCCTCCACCTTTGGGCCCAAAGACCGCGATTCAAATTCCAAAGATGTGTTTCATAAAATGTCTAAACAAATTGGTTAAACTCTTTCGAGAATTGTGGCTTCACAATGAGGGAAGTGGTGTCAATGTTGAATTTCAAAATTCAGTCGCAGGATAACAGAAAGCACAACCATCCGTGTTGATTGGAGTAAACTGTGCACCTTGTATATGTTTATAATATCATGAAGGGCATGTATAAGGTGAATAGTCAGGGTCTTTTTCCCAGAGTAAGGGGAGTCAAAAATTAGAAGGCACAGATTTAAGGTGCGAGGGGAAAGATTTAAATAGAAACATATGAATGAACTGCCAGATGAAATGCTGGTGCCTTGTGAAAACACCATTTTAAAGGTATCTGGGTGGGTGTATAAATTGGATGGGCTCAGAGGAATATAGGCCAAATTCTGGAAAATGGGATGAGAATAATTTCGGATACCTGGTCAGCATGGACATGTAAGGCCAAAGGATTTGTTCCCATACTGTGCATCTTTATGATGCATTCATCCAATTGATCAGGATCTCTTTGTAATCTTGGATAATCTTCCCTGTCTATGGTTCAAATAATCTCAGTGTCCTCTGCAAACTTGGTAAGCGTGCCTTCTATAATTTTCATTGAAATGATTTTTCAAAAATGTCAAACAAAAGTAAAGCCATCACCGATCCCTGTGAATCACCGCTAATCACAGGCTTCCAGTCCTCCATGACCACCCTATCTCATGCCTAAAATCAGAAGCGCGCGCCACACACACACACACACACACACATCGAACAGCAGGCAAAATGGCTAATACTGGCCTAATTTCTTACACTGTCTGGTCTGAAGGTATCGGGAATATTTTCTCAAGGGAGCAGTGATGGGGCTCAGATTGATAAATG
Source organism: Stegostoma tigrinum (assembly GCF_030684315.1). NCBI lineage: Eukaryota > Metazoa > Chordata > Chondrichthyes > Orectolobiformes > Stegostomatidae > Stegostoma > Stegostoma tigrinum. The sequence continues at coordinate 92,790,123 of NC_081363.1, forward strand.
CTTTACTGAACACAGTCAATTAGAATATGGAATAGGTTTGAGGGGATGAATGGACTACATCTGCTCCTATTTGTTATGCTCTTTCAAGGGAGGGAACTTGCTGAGAGGTTAACACACTTTAAGGAGTCTCCCAATTAAGACTGAGATAAGAATATATCTTTCTCTTTAATATTGTGCTGTCTGTAGTGTTCTCATGCCCAGGGAACATTGAAGTTTCGATTATGAAAGATATTTAATACTGACCTCAACTGCCCTTTCATGATCAGCAGTGTCAGTATTTATTGGGGAAAAATAAAACAGGAAAAGGGTGTTCAGCCATACACAGATCAGCCATGACCTTTCTAAATTGAGCAGCAGGCATGAGGGTCTGACGAACCAACTGCTAAGACGATCCTGTGTGTTGTTCTCTCACTCCACTCCTCGAGGCTGTTACAGAGGAAACGGAAGTCCCCATTCAAACAGTCATGGTTGTTACAATGTGATAGGAGATCATTCTTCTCCCCTCTGGAGTTACCCAGGACTAGAATAAAGTATTCAGACATAGAGTCATAGAGACAGAGAGATATGCAACATCCAAACAGACCCTTGGGTCCAAATTGTCACTGCTGTCCAGATATCCAAAATAAATCGAGGCCTGTTTGCCAGCATTTGGTCCATACCTCTCCAAAGCCTGCCTAAACATATACTCATCTTGATTTCTTTTAAATGTTGTAATTGTGCCAGCGTCCACAACTTCCTCTGGCAGCTCATTCCATAAACCATAAGACCATAAGACATAGGAGTGGAAATAAGGCCATTCGGCCTATCAAGTCCACTCGACCATTTAAATCATGGTTGATGGACATTTCGACTCCACTCTCCTGCACTCTCCCCGTAGCTCTTGATTCCTTCTGAGATCAAGAATTTGTCGATCTCTGCCTTGAAGGCATCCAACATCCCGGCCTCCACTGCACTCTGTGGCAATGAATTCGAGAAGCCCACCACTCTCTGGCTGAAAACAGAGCACACTCTGCATGAAAATGTTGCCCCTTAAGTCCCTTTTAAATCTTTCCCCTCTTTCCATAAAGCTGTGCCCTCTCGTTTTGGACTCCCCCACCGGAGGAAAAATACCTTGATTCTTTATACATCTGTGCCCCTTATGACCTAGCAAGCGTCTGTCAGGTCACTCGTCAGAGACATTTTATTTTAATTTTACTGTATCTCAATTGTGGCAATTTTTCCACACTGCAGCCACAGCCAAAATGAAATTAATCATTAAGATTATCTGTATTTGTGGTGTTGTTAAAGGGGACAAATGTTATCCAGACTGATAGGAAATTTCCACTCCTCCTCAAAATTTTCCGGGGAAAATTGAGCACCTGATTGAGAGGGCAGACTAGATTTATTGTTGCATATGAAGTACATCATTTTTTCACTGTGCAGCATTCTTCTCAAATGTCAGCCTGTATTCTGTGCTTGTTTTTTTTTTAAACGCTCAAGGATCAGAATCACCTGATGATCTGGCAGCAAATATCCCCACTGGTGCGTTACTGAGCTCAAAACCACCTTGACAACCTGCTCCACCCTACAGTTGAGGCCCTGCAACCTTTTGTTGGCTGCTACACAGTGAGCCCTGGTTAGCTAACAGGAAATGCAGAGTAGAGGTAATTATTTATTTTCAGTTTGGAAAGGAGCAACTACCGGAATTCCCCTGGGATCAGTGTGAGGTCATCGACAGTTCACAAACGAGATTACCAGTTTGGATCAATCGCTGATGGGATTGGAGCTCAGTTTGCCAGTACACCAGCAGAGTCGTCCAATAAGATGTCAAGTGGAGGCAGAGCATCGCCAACGACGTGTAGACACGGGATGATAACGAGCAAACTTTTGGCAATGTAAATTAAACTGTACAGTGTGGGTTATAGGAAGTTTGTGTTTTGGGGAAGGGATAAAACAGTAGTAAATTGTCTGACTGGAGTTGGAACGCAGAGGTCGGTGCTACAGCGGGATTTTTGTGTTCTGGTACATAAATCACATAATATTATTCTGAAAATGTCACAAGTGATTTGTAAAGTAAATTGAATGATGCTGTTTCTTGCAAAGTGCGCCGGGTGTGATCTCAGGCATGTTTCCCTGCATCTGTACAGGGCATTGTTGAGATCACATTTGATGCTCTGTGTGTAGTTATGATGACCTAAACTGAAAAAAGAACACAACTGTGTTTGAAAATTTTCAAAGATGGTTTTCTATACGCTGCCCTGGAATGAAGGCATTATGCTATGGAGGATTAACAGCTCAGACCTGAGAACGAGAAATGTTCTTCTTGACTGTATAGGATTTTGAAGAGAGTGTAGCTGGTGGCTACTTGATGGATATTTCTTAATGGATGGGAGAATAAAACTGAGGAAGTAATTTAAGAAAAAAATAAAACTCAGGTCCTGAGGAAGGATCACTGGGCCTGAAACATTAACTCTGATTTCTCTTCATAGATGCTCCCAGCCTGCTGAGGTTTTCTTGCAATTTATGTGTTCAGTTAGGAGTAAGATGCATCCTTTTTAACACATATATTGTGAAGACATTAAACATATTATGTTTAAATTACGCAGGCACATATAAACATGCAATAAGATCAAGTCAGGCCATTTGTTGTGAAGGAAATGGCTCTGTGTACGACAGCAGCAATGATGCACCGACATGGAGCAGGGAATGTGGTGGAACCATATCATTTGGACAGAGTTCAAGGAGAACTCACATGTTCCAGTTTGTGGGTCGAATAACATTATTGTGTGATTCAACTCAAGAGGGAAAAATAATGTAAACTCCCTGTTTAGCTATAGACTATTGGTCCCTCTCTCGTTCCTTCTTCCGAATCACAGCAATGTATGGGAGCTAAACATTGGTCAGTCCTCTTTAGCAATCGTCGAAGGTTCTTGACTAGGTTTCACTGAAAGCTCCCACTGCCTGAAGCAAAGGAAATTCAGCCAAATCTAATTGTTCCAGGAAGTAATCCCATTGCCAACAATTTGTGCGAACAGATCACATCTGGAAGCAGAATAACATTGGGGGAAATCGCACATTTTATCTTTTATCATGACTTCAACTAGTATGTGGTATGTATTAAGTTATTTCAAATTAACATTTAAGTTTGACATCAAAACTACGAACATGTGCGCGTACGCGGCGTGCGTGTGTGTGTGTGTGTGTGTGTGTGTGTGTGCATGTGTGTGCGTGTGTGTGTGCATGTGTGTGCGTGTGTGTGTGCGTATGTGTGTGTGTGCGTGTGTGTGCGCGCGTGTGTGTGTGTGCGTGTGTGTTTGTGTCATTATTTTTAGAAAGGGAAAACATCAACGTACATATTCGCAGTCCCAAGCGGCTTTACGTTCTTCTGTCCATCATAGCGTGAGTAATGGATGTGAGTTTGCTCGCTGAGCTGGAAGGTTAGTTTTCAGACATTTCGTCACCATTCTAGGTAACATCGTCAGTGAGCCTCCGATGAAGCGCTGGTGTTATGTCCCACTTTCTATTTAATAAGTAGAAAGTGGGACATAACACCAGCGCTTCGTCGGAGGCTCACTGATGATGTTACCTAGAATAGTGACGAAACGTCTGAAAACTAACCTTCCAGCTCAGCAAGCAAACTCACATCCAGAACCTCAACCTGAGCTACAAATCTTCTCAAAACTCGCTAGCGTGAGTAATTTTGTTTTGGTCACAAACATGCTATTTAGCAGATTAAAGAAAACTGCCTGGCTTGTTCCTCCCGCTGATCCTGACTCAGTCTGAGACCTATATCATCGACCACATCACTATCCTGGTTACATTTAAAATTTTGTCAGTGATAATGGGAACTGCAGATGCTGGAGAATCCAAGATAATAAAATTTGAGGCTGGAAGAAAACAGCAGGCCCAGCAGCATCTCAGGAGCACAACAACTGACGTTTTGGGCCTAGACTTTTCATCAGTGAGGGGGATGGGGTGAGGGTTCTGGAATAAATAGGGAGAGAGGGGGAGGCGGACCGAAGATGGAGAGAAAAAAAGATAGGTGGAGAGGAGAGTATAGGTGGGGAGGTAGGGAGGGGATAGGTCAGTCCAGGGAAGAAGGACAGGTCAAAGGAGGTGGGATGAGGTTAATAGGTAGGAGATGGACGTGCGGCTTGGGATGGGAGGAAGGGATGGGTGAGAGGAAGAACAGGTTAGGGAGGCAGAGACAGGTTGGACTGATTTTGGGATGCAGTGGGTGGAGGGGAAGAGCTGGGCTGGTTGTGTGGTGCAGTGGGGGCTGGGGACGAACTGGGCTGGTTTTGGGGTGCGTTGGCGAAGGGGAGATTTTGAAGCTGGTGAAGTCCACATTGATACCATTGGGCTGCAGGGTTCCCAAGCGGAATATGAGTTGCTGTTCCAGCAACCTTCGAGTGGCATCATTGTGGCACTGCAGGAGGCCCATGATGGGCATGTCATCTGAAGAATGGGAGGGGGAGTGGAAATGGTTTGCGACTGGGAGATGAAGCTGTTTATTTCGAACCAAGCGGAGTTGTTCTGCAAAGCAGTCCCCAAGCCTCCGCTTGGTTTCCCCAATGTAGAGGAAGCCACACCGGGTACAGTGGATGCAAAATACCACATTGGCAGATGTGCAGGTGAACCTCTGCTAAATATGGAAAATCATCTTGGGACCTGGGATAGCGGTGAGGGAGGAGGTGTGGGGGCAAGTGTAGCATTTCCTGCGGTTGCAGGGGAAGGTGCCGGTTGTGGTGGGGTTGGAGGGCAGTGTGGAGCGAACGAGGGAGTCACGGAGAGACTGGTCTCTCGAGAAAGCAGACAGGGGTGGGGATCGAAAAATGTCTTGGGTGGTGGGGTCATATTGTAGATGGCGGAAGTTTCGGAGGATGATGAGTTGTATCCGGAGGTTGGTGGGGTGGTGTGTGAGAACGAGGGGGATCCTCTTTGGGCGGTTGTGGCGGGGGTGGGGTGTGAGAGATGTGTTGCGGATAATGCGGGAGACGCGGTCGAGGGCGTTCTCGACGACTGTGGGGGGAAAGTTGCGGTCCTTGAAGAACTTGGATATCTGGGATGTGCGGGAGTGGAATGCCTCATCGTGGGAGCAGATGCAGCGGAGGTGGAAAAATTGGGAATTCCATCCCCTATTCCGAACTGCAAGTGTGACCAGCAGAGAACTGCTAATGTAAAGGAGAAGATTTTCGTTTATTCAGAAAGAGCATTGAAAAAGAAATCAAGTTTGGGAATATTACTGGTGATAAATTGAATATTGTGATATGAATCTGCTCGGGACAAAATGGACCAGTGGTGTTTATGAACACTTTTGTTCCTCCTCGGGTGTTTGGAAGTGAAGGTGAAAAATGCCATGGAATAAGAATTGAGTTTGTAGTTTGAAATGAATACAATAGTTTCCATCTTTGCCAAGGATAGATCATAGAAATTGAGATATTGTTCACAACGTTTTACAGAATAAATGAATGGACAGAGATAGAGAGACTTACCAGGAACTCCAACAATACCGAGGATGGGATCGTAACCCGCTTGAATAATCAGCAGTACAGCTTCTATCTGCCGTGTTAACGCTATCTGATCGATAGAGAGCTAGTAGAGGCCGTCGGATAAACTCCTGTCCATTGTTGGAACATTCCAATCTGTCACTTTCAGATTCTGGTACGTTGTTATAACATTCCTGTCTATGGCTCTGAGATTCTCATCCATAATCGGAGCATCCCAATCTGCTGTTCACAGATTCTGATCTCTTCCCATCTCTGGAGCTGTTGATTTCAATTGTGTGGAGGATGACACAGCCACTGATACCATGGGATAACGTTTTGGAAGAAACCCCTTATTAATTGAAGAAGGAAATCCTCCAGAGACACAGTTATTATCCATGGAGACTGACATTAATTCAAGTCACGGAACAAACAGATCCGGTTAACCCCTTTCACTCTGACACTTTTAATGTAACAACAATACCTGGTCTGGGTGGGATGTTCACATTGTCTGCTATTGGTCTAGTGCCCACCTCCAATTACTCTAACGATGATAGAAGTTAAGGAGAAAGGCGATGCTTTCTCTTTACAGCATTGAAGATTCTGTTTTGTTATCCACATCAGAAACTCGATGTAACCACATTACGAAGAACCAATCGAGAAGTTGTTACTGCGCTGAAGTTGCCTCCACCACGACAACTGACAATCTGAAAATGCTCTATGGCAACAACTTCCTGGAGAAAGACAGGAAATGTAGATTCCACTGAAATTTCTCTCAATTTCCTTACAAGGCAACATATTTTCTTTAACACAATACTTTCAATAATTTGCTTCTAATGTTGCAAACATCTTTTTTGCAGTTTATATAGCTTTCCATTACCGATTCTTTGGCCTTAGCCAAAAAGTGAACATTACATTTTCACTTTCTTGTTTGTGTCTTGTTAGCATTGCACTCAATAGAGACAGCAGATCTCCCCTTAATTTACGCCCGATGTACATCTGCTTCTCTTTCAGCAGAATTAAAAGCCCATTTTTATTTTACACTGCGCCCTAACATACTCTGTTTTCTGTCACCCTCCCTTCACCTCTGTCAAGCGATTAAAAGGACGATTTTCCAATACGTTTCAGTTCTGAAGAAGGGTCTCGCTGGTCTTGAAACCTTATCTCTGTTTCTCTGTCTCCACAGATGGTCTAGACCTGCTGAGTTTCTCCAGAATGAATTGGCACGAACTGAATTTTCAACTAAACAAAGAATCGTGCATGCTGGAAATCTGAAACAAGAAGAAAAGTTGCTGGAGAAACCGGGAACTTTGAAAAGGCATCCCTGGATCCAACAGCTTAACTTTGCTTTCACTCTAAAGACGCTGCCAGACCTGCTTAGTTTCTTTAGCAATTTGTGTTTTCAAATAAATTCCAGAGATGTGCGTCAGAGCTGTTCAAACGCCCTGTCCAACATGGAGCACCATACACTGGAAAGTGAATGACGGCGCAAGTTGCACAAATGCATTGGTTCCAAACGACATAATGCTGTAATCTTTGGTACTACAGAGTTCTTAATCATGATCAGGAAGAGAAACATTCACTTTGAAAACCTTCCTACAGTGCGTAAACAAGTCCTCCAGATTAACAACTCCACACCGACCCTGAGGGCATGCCATCCAGGCCCATCCCCCTATTATACACCTATTCGACACAACCCTCAAAACTATGGGCAATATAGATTCCCTACAGTGTGGAAACAGACCCTTCGGTACAACAAGTCCACATCGTCCCTTGGAGCATCCCACCCAGAACCATCCCCCTATAACCCACACACCCATGAACACTACGGACAATTTTGCATGGCCAAACACCGAACCTGCACATCTTTGGACTGTGGGAGGGAAGCGGAGCACCCAGAGGAAACCCACATAGACATGGGGAGAATATACAAACTCCACAAAGACAGTCGCCCAACGGTGGAATCAAACATCCTAGAAGCTGTGAAGCAGCAGTGTTAACCACTGAGCCACTGTGCTGCCCAAGATGCTCTTACTGGAAGGGAAAATGTTCAGATGAAAATGTTAAAAGTGTTTTGAGGAATGTGACAAATTGGACGCATGACACCACGGAAAGACCATCAGAAGAATGAGAATATCAAAATGGAAGTGTTAACACATCAGAAAACAGAATAGGTCACTGCGTGCAAGGACGACCAGGAATTGTTCCGAAATTGGGGACAATTACATTGCACTCATTGCAGCTCAAAACTGGGCATTCATGAGATGAAGTAAACCACAGCAGCAGCATCAGAAGCAGAATTGTATTCTGCCAGAATCTGTAAATTTTTGTCCCGGATAATCCCTCAGTCTATGATTCCCATGAAGCTGATCAATGGTTCAGTGACGAGTGCAGGCAAACATGCCAGCGTCAGAACCATGTGTACCTGAAACTGATGGCAACCAGTTGTAGTTACCACATTCATTTGTTTGCATTGCAATCAACAAAACTGATGCATTACAGACCGGACAATATGATTCAAAGATCAACAGCCGAACAGTCCTACTATAACAAGTCGTAAATGGTGAAGGTGTCAGTAAGAACTTCCGATGCTGTAGAATCTGAGATAACAAGGTGTGTAGCCGGATGAACACGGCAGGCCAGGCAGCATCAGAGGTGCAGGAAAGCTGGTGTTTCGGGCCTGGACCCTTCTTCAGAAATGGGGGAGGGGAAGGGGGCTCTGAAATAAATAGACAGAGGGGGAGGCAGTGATAGAAGGTAGATTATGGAGCAGATAGGTGGACAGAAGACAGACAGGTCAAGTAGATGGGGATGTAGGCAGGAAAGCTGAGGGTGGGTAGGGAGATGGGATGGTGTTGGTCAGTGAGGAGAGGGGACGGGTAGGTGGGAGGGAAGATGGACAGGTCGAGGAGGCAGGGATAGTCTGGTAGAGGTGAGGTGACTATAGGTATGATGTAGTTGTGGGTGTTGGTCAGTGAGTTTGGAGGCATGGATAGGTGGGGGGAAAGATGGACAGGACAAGGAGGTGTGGATGAGTGGGACGGCTGGTCTTGGCATGAGGTCAAGCGTGGGGAGATTTTGAAGGTTGTAAAGTCGACATTGAGACCATAAGGTAGGAGGGTTCCCTGGGGGAATATGAGGTGCTGTTCTTCCAATTTTTTGGGTGGCATTGAGGGAGTGGAAGGTAAAGTGTTTTGTGACCAGGAGGTCTTGTTGTCGATCACGAATGGAGCATGGGTGTTCCATAAAGCCGCCTCCAAGCCTCCACTTGGTTTCCCTGATATACAGGAGGCCACATCGGGAACAGTGGAATCACTATATCACATTGACTGATGTGCAAATGAACATATGTTTGATCTGGAAGGTTTTCTTGGGGCCTGGGAGTGTGGTGAAGGGGAGGTGTAGGGGCAGGTGTAGCACTTCCTGCGGATGCAGGGAAGAGTGCCAGGGATGTTGGGGCTGGTGGAGAGTGTGGAGAGGACAAAGGAGGCATGGAGAGAGTGGTCCCTCTGGAAAGCAGATAATAGTGGGGAGGAAAAAAAAATGTCTTTGGTAGCGGAGTCAGATTTGCAGGTGGCAGAAGTGCCAGAGGATGATGCATTGGATCTGCAGGTTGGTGGGTTGGTACATCAGGATGAGGCGGATTGTGTTTTTGTGTGATACTGGGGAGGGGGTGTGAGAGATGAGTTGTGCGAGAGACGCAGTCACTGTGGAGGGGAAGTTGTGGTCCTTGATAAACAAGGACATCTGAGATGTCCAGGAGTGGAAAGCCTCATCTTGGGAGCAGATGCGGCGGATGTGAAGGAATTGGGAATAGGGAATGGCATTTTTGCAGAAGGTGGGTGAGAGGATGTGTATTCTAGATTGTTATGGGAGTCAATAGGCTTGAAATGGACATTGGTTTCCAGGTAGTTTCCAGAGATGGAAACAGAGAGGTCCAGGAAAGAGAGAGAGGTATCGGAGATGGTCCAGGTGAACTTAAGGTGTCCTTTCAGAGCTCCACTGTCTAATTATTGACATACACAGAATAATCCACATTCAACTCGAAATAGCTTTCTGAGTTTGTCACTGCAGTTTGCTTTACAACAGAAAAAAAACATCTCCACAATTTGTCTCAATAAAGCTGGTCATTGGTTTATAATTCAGTTCTGATGCAAGTTTGCCCCTGCTTGGAAAGGGGTGTATATCACGTTTAAACAGACATGCTACATGTCAATCCAAGGCTGGGAGCCAAACACCACTCCATCACCACTGACTTCATCCCTCTCCCTGAGGCTGAGGCTGAACCACACTCAAATTTTGATTTGATGTTTGTTTAAAGTTTCCTGTCTGTGATTTTATATATATATATCAGACACATAAATTATTCCCTTTGTTTGATTAAATATTTTATATGTAGGTCCTCATATGAGCCTCAGTGAAAGAAGCTTCAAAAATCAATCACTATCAGTGCAGAGATGAAAGTATAATAACTGGGTCTAAACATTAGCACTATTTCTCTCTCCCTAGATGTTGCCAGGCTTACTGGGTGCTGCAGCACCTCTCTTTTATTTCAGGAATTCACAACATCCCTCCTCCTGGCTGAGGATGACCAGGTGTACTCAGAACAGAGATTATCATATATTGTGCAGGAGGGGAGGATCCTCAGAGGAGATAGATTCATTCATAAACAGGAAAGTGTCAGGACTGAGGGATTTGTGAAGCGATGGACCAACTGGTTTTGGAGGGAGATTTGACTGGAGTTATAGGGTCATAATTAGTTTAGGTAAGGGAAATAAAAGCAATGAGTTCACAGTAGTCAAGGCGAAATGGGCCATGAAATACAATTTTAAGATCGTGAACAAAATCGAGAAGGAAGATATGATGAAGAAGCTATGTGAAAAGGCTTCTGTAGCCTGGCTGCAGTAACTGTTTGTAGATAGTTTGACTGAGCGGTCAAAATCGCTGCATTTAAACTCTAGTCTCTATCGAGTCATGGGTATGAATCTTACCGGTAACCAAAATCATGAGTGATCTACCTCAGGCAGTCACATCGAAGGAGCTGGTCAACCTCAAGTTTGAAATGTTTACATTTCTTCTGGGTAACTGTGGCTGCTTGGGCCTCTGATACTCTCGGTGCTGAAAGTGGGAAAATGGGCAACAGACTCCAAAAAGCACAAGAGCTCTGGCTTCACAACGGCCCTTCAGAACTCCGCTAACACCGTGCTTTAGCGGATTTTGCATAGCTTGTTGATGCCAGTTTTTATGGCTCAACCGGTCAGCATTAGGTGATAAACTGAAAATTCGGGTGTTTGAGACCATCCAGGCACACAACTTTAGTTATTTTGGATCAGGCAATTTGAGTGACCACCTACCGGCATTTAACCCAGAAAAAGCTACAACAAGATTGAATTCAAAACACATCCATCAATGATTCTCTCTTCCCCAGCTCGACACGGAGTGAGACTGGGACAAGCAGCACGGTTTAATCTCGCTCTCTCCAATCCCCATTGCCAGACTTTATGGGCAGAGAGATCAAGGACAGAAAGATCAAAAGATCGTACAAATGGTTTGAGTGCAGTCTCCAATAAACAGTCTCTGCAGGTGATCTAAAGAGTTAAACGGTGTGAGTAAAGTGTCAACAGCTGAATAACAGCGAAGGGATGACCTTTAATCTGATTAAATGAGGCTGAGAGATAATTACAAACACAAACTAAAAATAAGGTTGTGCTTGGCACAAACCAATTTCTGATGAAGGGTCTAGGCCCAAAAGATCAGCTTTCCTGCTCCTAAGATGCTGCTTGGCCTGCTGTGTTCATTCAGATCCACACCTTGTTATGGCTGGAATTATGTGATAGGTATAAGAATCGCCTGATGATTGTCTAACCAAAGTAATAAATAATCCAAAATTGTACAAACTATTCAAGAGAGACAGATCATAACAATTTATCAAGGTGATGGTGTCGAAAGAGGGCAATAAGGAAGATTTTCCAGATACAGAACTGTACAGCGGGATGACATGTAGACATGAACTTAAGATTATGGTTGAGGCCATCTTCATGGACATGGAATTTGGCTTTCAGTTTCTGCTCGGTGGTTCTGCTTTGTCGTGTATCTCGAAGACCACCTTGCATGCTTACCCGAAGATCGAAAGCTTAATCAAGTGTTCCCCAACTGGGAGGGAACATTCTTGTCTGGCAATTGTTGCACAGAGTCCCATTCATCCCTTATCATAGCGCCTGCATGGTCTCACTAAAACACCATGATGCCACCCGAAGTTTGCAGGAGCAGCAACTCATATTCCGCTTGGGAACCATGCAGCCCAGTAGTATCAATGTGGACTTCACCAGCTTCAAAATCTCCCCATCCCCCACTGCATCCCAAAACCAGCCCAGTTCGTCCCCTCCCTCCACTGCATCACACAACCAGCCCAGCTCATATCCTCCCGCAACAGTATCCCAAAACCAGCCCAGCCTGCCTCTGCCTCCCTAACGTGTTCTTCCTCTCACCCATCCCTTCCTCCCATCCCAAGCTGCACCTCCATTTCCTACCTACTAACCTCATCCCACCTCCTTGATCTGTCCGTCTTCTCTGGACTGACCTATCCCCTCCCTACCTCCCCACTTATGCTCTGCTCTCCACCTACCTTCTATTCTCTCCATTTTCGGTCCGCCTCCCTCTCTCTCCCTATTTATTCCAGAACCCTCACCCAAACCCTCTCTGATGAAGGGTCTAGGCCTGAATCGTCAGCTTTCGTGCTCCTAAGATGCTGCTTGGCCTGCTGTGTTCACCCAGCTTCACACTTTGCTATGTCGGATTCTCTTGCACCTGCAGTTCCCATTATCTCTGATACAATTGTTGACAAAGTTCTGCAGGTCTGGCAGTATCTGTGAAGATAAATCAGTGTTAACATTTCGTGTCAAGTTTCCCTTCCTTCGATCTATTCTCTCCGCAGATGGTGCCAGACATACAGAGTTTTTATCAGCAATTTCTGTTTAATTGTGATGCCATTTCAGACACGTCTCTGGGATAATTGCTGAAAATGACACTTGAACAGCTATTTGACTGGCAATGATTTGATGGGCCAAAGGGCCTTTTTTCTCTACTGTGGGCTCCGAAACTGGGTGATTGATTCAGGTCGGTGAGCAAGGGCATGGGAAGAGCGTGGGTGATGGTGAACAAGGTGAATGAGCGGGTTAAGGGTGGGAGAATTTCGCTGACAAAAGCTTTCAAGCCAAGGGGAGTGGTGATGGAGAAGCAGAGACAAAAGAAGTGTCTTATATAACAAGGTGTGGAGCTGAGTGAACACAGCACGCCGGGCAGCAGTGGAGGAGCAGGAAACTTGACGTTTCAGGTCTGGGCCCATCTTCAGAAATGGGGAGGGTGAGGGGTCTCTGAAATAAATGGGGGGATAATGATAGCAGATAGTGGAGTGGATAGGGTGGGAAAGAAGAGGGACAGGTCAATGAAGCGTGTATGAAGCTTGAAGAGGTGTATGTAGGAAGGGAGTGGGAATGTGTGTTGGTCAGTGAGGAGGGAGAGTTGAATATGTGGGAGAGAAGATGGATAAATCAAGGAGGCAGGGATGAGCGGGCGCTGATCTTGGGATGAGGTCAGGGTTGGGGAGATTTTGAAGCTTGTGAGGTCCACATTAATATTACTGGGCTGCAGGGTTCCCAGGCTGAATATGAGGTGATGTTCCTCCAACCTTCGCGTGGCATCGTTGTGACACTGGAGGAGGCCCAGGATGGTCATGTCATCAAAGGAGCAGGAGGGGGAGTTGAAGTGGTTTCCGACTGGGAGGTGTTGTTGTTTGTCATAAACTGAGTGTAGGAGCTCTCTGTGATCTCTGAGCCTGCGCTTGGTCTCCCCAATGTAGAGGTAGCCACATTGGGAACAGTGGGTGCAAACGACCTCATCAGCGGATGTACAGGTGAACATCTGTTTAGTGTGAAAGGTTTTCTTGGGGCCTGGGATGGAACTGAGGAGGTAGGTGTAGGGGCAGGTGTAGTAATTGCTGCGGTTGCAGGGAAAGGTGCCAGAACTGGTGGGGCTAGTGGGAAATGTGGAGTGGAAGAGGAAGCCATGGAGAGCGTGGTCCCTCCACGTAGTGTAAGGGCTGAGGTGCGAGAAACGCAAGAGATGCGGTCAAGGGTATTTTCAACCACTGTTGGGGGGGGTTGTTGTGTGTGTGTGTGAGTGAGTGAGTGTGTGTGTGCGTGTGTGTGTGTGTGTGTGTGTGTGTGCGTTTGTGTGTGTGTGTGTGTGTGTGTGTGTGTGTGTGTGTGTGTGTGTGTGTGTGTGTGTGTGCGCACGTGCAGCCATTTCCGTCCTTGAAAAACAAGGACATCTCAGATGTCCGGGAGTAGAACACCTTATTTTGGGAGCAGAGGGATGGAAGGTGTTAGTGAGGTGGATGCTCGAGCTCCTCGTGGGAGAATGGAGTGGCACTGATACAGACATAGATGTAACGCAAGAAAAGATGAGGAATGAGGCCAGTGTGACTGTGGAAAAGGGACTGTTCCACATTTCCTACAAGGAGGCAGGTATAGCTTATGCCACTGTGGCCACCCGTTTCATCTGCAGGAAGTGGGAGGAGTTGAAGGAGAAGTTGTTCAGATTAAGGACCAATTCGGTTTTGTGGATATTGGTGAAGGGGGACTGGCCTGGCTTGTGGGACAGGAAGAAGCAGAGGGTTTTTTTAGGAGAATGCAAGTATACAGGTATTGGACATCCATGATGAAGATGAGGTGTTGGCGGCCAAGGATTCAAATGTTTTGGAGGAGTTGGAGGGATTGTGTGGTGTCTCAGGTGTAGGTGGGGAGCACCTGGAACGGGGGGAGGAAAGAGAGTCGAGATAAGGTGAGATAGGTTCGGTGGGGCAGGAGCAGGGATGATGGGTTAATCAGGGAAATCGGGTTTATGGGTTGTGGGAAGGGGATAGAAGCGGGTGGTGTGGGGTTCGGCAACGATAAGTATGAGGCTGTTGGTGATGAGGTTTGGGTGGTCTGGGAGGCGCTGTTTTGGTGGTCGCGGGTGGGGTTATGATCATGGGAATGGTAGGAGGAGGTGTCAAAAGCTGACACATGGCTTATATATAAGTTATCCTTGTAGGAGAAAAATACATAGAATACTTGCACACACAGCAACAAATGTTCCTGAGAATATCAGAATCAATGTGTGAGCCTCTTCAAGAAGGGCAAGGTGCCTGACTGTCTTTGTTCAGTTGGACAGATTCATACTTCATTCTCCCCTCCCTTCCAAAGGTTCATAATGCTGAGCCTGGGTGTTTGTGTTTTTTTTTCATTCCCAGCAACTGCAGTGATTCGGTTGGTGGGGTTCGTAAATTGGCACATACCCATGAGCAGCTTGTGGACTATTTCAGCTTTCCCTGCCCTTTGCTGTTCTCGGTAAGACCTTCAAAGAATTTCTGTTGCCTGCAGACCAAGAGTTCAAAGCTTATTCTAATTTCAACGCCATGAGAAAGTTTAGTTTGGAGTTCCAGAAAATGGCTCACCACCTCACCATGGTTGTCCCTGCAAGTTTATATCCGAAAACACGTTAATTTTTATGAAGATAACAAAGTGTGGAGCTGGATGAACTCAGCAGGCCAAGCAGTATCTCAGGAGAACAAAAGCTGATGTTTCAGGCCTAGACCCTTCATCGGAGAGGGGGATGGGGAGAGGGTTCTGAAATAAACTGGGAGAGACGGGGAGGCGGACCCCCCTCCCCATCCTCCTCTCTCATGAAGGGTCCAGATCCAAAACATCAGCTTTTGTGCTCCTGAGATGCTGCTTGGCCTGCTGTGTTCATCCAGCTTCACATTTTGTTATCTTGGATTCTCCAAGAATCTGCAGTTCCCATTATCTCTGATCACAACTTTTATGAAAGTTTGGTTTGTTTGATCATGACCGGCAGAGAGTTGCCTTTTCCAACCTTTGGCAATCTCAGTAAAAAGTCTTGCTGGCCCTGCTTTGACTCCTGTCATAAACAGACTTTGCGTTTGTACTCAGCTTTCACCTGTAGTCAGCAGGATTCGAATCTGGACAGGAGTAACCCAATGGATTTCAAATCCATCACCTAAACCACTCGACCATTACTACTGGGAGAAATGCCCTGCTGTTTGTCTTTTCAGGTTACTTTCCATGGCCAGTCACGCTGTGAATGAATTATTGCTGGGTTTGTTTGAATCCAATTACTTCGCAGATTTCGAAAGTGTTTAACGTAATACATGGTGATTCTGGTTGTTTAATTCCAATAGATAAAATAAACGTTCATTTGCAAATGAAAATATACATTGCAGGAAAAAAATACCTCAGCAGATCTGGGAGCATCTGTGGGCAGAGAATTTGAGTCAACATGTCGGAACTTCTTCAGAACTCTCTTTTTTCCTTTCTGTAGTGCAGTTTAGGTTTTTGATTCTCATTCCAATCATTCCCAGCTCTTTATTGGAGGTATTAAAGCAACATGGAAATAACTTTATGGTCACTCACCAGACAAGATTTCTGTTTGGTGAACATTTTCCTGACTGCATTAAAACCCGTAACTGTATACTCAAAAGGACACTGGTGGAGGGAGAACTCCCCTTGTTCCTTTCTCAGTGGCCTCAAACCACCAACTTCACATTTCACAGTCGAAAGCACCAGCCAATTGCACCACAGAAAATGGCGAGTTCTTGCAGCAGCCCTTAAAGCGGGCTTGTAGTGAATCCAAACTTCTAACTGCCTCGCTTGGAATAACAATTGTCTTGTATCAGCTGTACTTATCCAAAATAAACCCTGGGTCATTCGTTGGGGAGACATGGGATCAAACTGATCCTACCCTCTGCAGACTTATCCACATCACTGGGAGCCAGATCTTCTACAACCGGGTCTGTCTCCCTTTGACCCTTTCAGTGTATTGTCTATTTCTCAGTTTTCTCATTGTCTCGGAGCCGAGATGAGAATTGAATTCCTGATGTGCAGGAACGAGAATTCTTTCCATGTCTCAACTCAGTTCATGTCCCAATAACACCCGAGTCAATGCCCCGGCCTCTTAAAGAAGTGGCAGGTGTCTGGACGGTTTGTGCTCAATCGGAAAGTTCATCTTCATTCTCCGGTGAATGCAGTTCCCAGAATGTTCTGGCGTGTGGTCAGGGGAGGGGATATTTTGAAGCTTGCGAAATCCACATTGAGACCCTTGGGCTGCAGAATTTCCAAGCGAACTATGAGATGCTGTTCCTGCATCTTTCAGGTGGCGTCATTGTGGCACTGCAGGAGACCCAGGAAGGACATGTTACCAAAACCACCCCAGCTAGTCCCCGCCTCCCTAACTATTCCTCCCACCTCAATCCTCACCGCCATCCCCTACTCACTAACCTCATCTCGCCCTGCTGATCTGTCCATCCTCCCTGGACTGACCTATTTCCCCCTTAACTCCACACCTACATTCACCTTCACTGGCACTCACCCTGCCTCTTTGACCTGTCAGTCTCCTCTCACTCTATCGTCTCTTTTCTCCATCTTCTATCCGCTTCCCCTGTCTCCCTATTTATTTCAGAATCCCCTTCCCCTCCCCCATTTGTGAAGAAGGGTCTCGACGTGAAACATCAAGCTATCTTGTTCCACTGATGCTGCTTGGCCCATTGTGTTCTGTCAAGGCGAGGTATGTTCAAGGCTGAGATAGACAGACATTTAGTCATTTTGGGCGTCAAGTCAATTGTTGGGGAAAAACCTACCTGATTCACTGATATCTTTTCAGGAAGGAAACTGCCATCCTTACCTGGTATGGCTGATGTGTGACTCAAGACCCACAGCAATGTGGTTGACTCTTGTCTGCCCTCTCTAGAAATTGGAAATAGCTGATAAATGTTGGCCTCTCCAAACAACGCCCTCATCCTTTGTATGAATAAAGGATCTGCAGTTCTTGCTGTCTCCTGCTAACAGCAGCTTTTCTGCAATACATCTACTGAACAACATCAGATTATCACAGAGATAATGGGAACTGCAGATGCTTGGGAAACCAAGATAACAAAGTGTGAAGCTGGCTGAACACAGCAGGCCAAGCAGCATCTCAGGAGCACAAAAGCTGATGTTTCGGACCTATACATTCCTCACAGCCCCATTTTCTGCACATTGAAATGCAGGGCAATAATATGAATCTTTTTGAAACTTGGAGAGAGACTCTTCACTGGTGAAGGTGCTTCTGGCGTAAGAACAGGTGCGGGACCGTGTACAATTCAGGTCGCACGGATTAGTGTCATGTAAGCTGGTTGGCTTTTCGGGTTTGCATCGCTCAGGCGTGGGTGTAATTCCCAGTCAGGAAATGATGATTTGTATCTCTTCCTGTTAACTGTAGGATGAAGTAAATTCCTGGTTATGGACAGAACACACACTCTGAATCTACCAGAGTCAATCCAATGATAGTGTGCCTTCACATTGAAGGATAATGGCAACAGATGCACGGGAATACGACCACCACAAACTCCCTTCAAGTATCTCACCATTCTCAGTTTGAAATATGCCGCTGTTCCTTCAGTGTCGCTGCTTCTAAATCCTGGAACTCCCTTCCTAATAGCATTGAAGCTGTACCAACTTGCCAAGGAGTTCGAGTGTTCAAGCAAGTAACTCATCACCTGTATCTGTGGGGTAATTAGGGATGGGCAATAAATCCAATCCCATTGAATGAAGTCCTATCCCAAGCATCCGTGTTCAAGTTGCAGCTTCTAACTGAGCACCTACAATCGGACAGGAACACGTTCAAGAGCAAAGTGTGGGAGTGAAGTAAAAGTGAAAGGCAACAATGGCTGGGAGCGGGTGTGAGAACATGAGGCAGGAAGTGAGTGTGGAGCTGTTGGTGCAAGGCTCAATATTGGCTCCAATGGGCCAGGCTTTACATTTGCTCAGGAACCAAAATGAACTTATTTATCTTGTAAGGTTCCCTCAGTGTGTGTGAACGTTGTTCATAGGCCCAAGAGGATGACCCCATGTTCTTTATCCAGTCAGCTGAAACAGGTGAAATTGTCAGCTTTAAACCAAA
Organism: Stegostoma tigrinum; assembly: GCF_030684315.1. Lineage (NCBI taxonomy): Eukaryota > Metazoa > Chordata > Chondrichthyes > Orectolobiformes > Stegostomatidae > Stegostoma > Stegostoma tigrinum. The sequence goes on from NC_081363.1 coordinate 92,808,584, forward strand.
GGGTCCAGGCCCAAAACGTCAGCTTTTGTGTTTCTGAGATGGTCCTTGTCTTCATCCAGCTCCACACTTTGTTGAATCGAATTCTCCAGCATCTGCAGTTCCCATTATCTCAGGAGAAAATTGTCTCTTTCCATGTACTTGCACAGGAGAATATTGAGCTGTCAACAATCCGTGTTGAAAAGTCGTGTTAGATTGAAATTCTCATTGATTAACACTGATACAGGAAAGTTCCCCAAGTTACTGTGATTGCGTGGTTAAGGAAATGACCCTACAGATGGGTTAAAAAAAAGTGTGTCGTAAACAGGCGATCTTGAGTTAAAATCCCAGCGATGCCTGAGCTTTACATTGAAGATTCCTCGTTTCAACTTCTCTGAAATGCCATACCGTTGATCTAAACAGCAAAGTTACTTGTCCCTTTTTATTCATTCAGAGACTGAGGGTGTCACTGGCTCGGCCAACATCTGTTGCCTGTTGCTAATTACCCACCATGTTTGCTGTGGGCCTTGAGTCAGTCGTAGGCGCGATCAGTTAAGGATCAAAAATGCCTGAAGGACATGAGGGAACCACATAGGTTTTGGTCCCATCACGATGGATTTATGGCCACCATTGCATTCCAAATTACAGTTATTTAATGAGTTGAAATCCCATCATCTTCTGGGGGTGATATTTCAATTTTGGTCTCCAGAACGTTACCTGGAATTCAGAATAAACAGTCCAGCAACAATACCACTTGGCGATTACTTGTCCTGTCGGTGCAGAGAACTGAGCATGGTGCCTTTGTTTGAGTGCTGATAATTGCCATTCGGTGGTGGTATTCCTGTCGCCTATTTTCTCCCTATCAGGTAATGGTTTCCTGCCGACAATTAATTCATCCTGGGATTTCGTAGGAATAACAAGGTGAGGCAGAATAAACTGCAGCCCTACTGCGAAATATTGTTTTAATGAGACAGGCAGCACAAACTGATCACCTTCATTCTCTGCTGTTACCCTGTTCAATCATTTTACACCAACAGTAAAAACATCACTGTAATTGTATAATTGTGGCATTTTGTTTCTTTTCTGGTGGATTAGGAATTCTATTTAGAAGTCTAAACACTCACCATGTTTTGAGGGATTAAGCACATCCTTGGTTAGGTCCTCATTGACAGAAACTCTATTTGGAGACTGTCAGCCCAGTTCCAAGCTTTACAACTGTTTTTGGAGAGTTAGAACATAGAACATAGAACATAGAACAGTACAGCACAGAACAGGCCCTTCAGCCCACAATGTTGTGCCGACCATTGATCCTCATGGATGCACCCTCAAATTTCTGTGACCATATGCATGTCCAGCAGTCTCTTAAATGACCCCAATGACCTTGCTTCCACAACTGCTGCTGGCAACGCATTCCATGCTCTCACAACTCTCTGGGTAAAGAACCTGCCTCTGACATCCCCTCTATACTTTCCACCAACCAGCTTAAAACTATGACCCCTCGTGCTAGCCATTTCTGCCCTGGGAAATAGTCTCTGGCTATCGACTCTATCTATGCCTCTCATTATCTTGTATACCTCAATTAGGTCCCCTCTCCTCCTCCTTTTCTCCAATGAAAAGAGACCGAGCTCAGTCAACCTCTCTTCATAAGATAAGCCCTCCAGTCCAGGCAGCATCCTGGTAAACCTCCTCTGAACCCTCTCCAAAGCATCCACATCTTTCCTATAATAGGGCGCCCAGAACTGGACGCAGTATTCCAAGTGCGGTCTAACCAAAGTTTTATAGAGCTGCAACAAGATCTCACGACTCTTAAACTCAATCCCCCTGTTAATGAAAGCCAAAACACCATATGCTTTCTTATCAACCCTGTCCACTTGGGTGGCCATTTTAAGGGATCTATGTATCTGCACACCAAGATCCCTCTGTTCCTCCACGCTGCCAAGAATCCTATCCTTAATCCTGTACTCAGCTTTCAAATTCGACCTTCCAAAATGCATCACCTCGCATTTATCCAGGTTGAACTCCATCTGCCACCTCTCAGCCCATCTCTGCATCCTGTCAATGTCCCGCTGCAGCCTACAACAGCCCTCTACACTGTCAACGACACCTCCGACCTTTGTGTCGTCTGCAAACTTGCTGACCCATCCTTCAATTCCCTCGTCCAAGTCATTAATAAAAATTACAAACAGTAGAGGCCCAAGGACAGAGCCCTGTGGAACCCCACTCACCACTGACTTCCAGGCAGAATATTTTCCTTCTACTACCACTCGCTGTCTTCTGTTGGCCAGCCAATTCTGTATCCAAGCAGCTAAGTTCCCCTGTATCCCATTCCTCCTGACCTTCTGAATGAGCCTTCCATGGGGAACCTTATCAAATGCCTTACTGAAGTCCATATACACCACATCCACAGCTTGACCCTCATCAACCTTACTAGTCACATCCTCAAAAAACTCGATAAGGTTTGTAAGGCATGACCTACCCCTCACAAAGCCGTGTTGACTGTATTTGATCAAGCCATGCTCTTCCAGATGGTCATAAATCTTATCCCTCAGAATCCTTTCTAACACCTTGCAGACGACAGACGTGAGACTTACCGGTCTATAATTGCCGGGGATTTCCCTATTTCCTTTCTTGAAGAGAGGAATTACATTTGCCTCTCTCCAGTCCTCAGGTACGACTCCAGTGGAGAGCGAGGATGCAAAGATCTTCGCAAGTGGCGAAGCAATTGCATTTCTCGCTTCCCAAAGCAGCCGAGGACAAATCTGATCCGGGCCTGGCGACTTGTCAATCTTAATGTTTGACAAAATTTTCAGTACATCAGCTTCCTCTATCTCTATCCATTCCAGCATGCACACCTGCTCTTCAAAGGTTTCATTCACTACACAGGTCGTTTCTTTCGTAAAGACAGAAGCAAAAAACTCATTTAGGGCTTCCCCTACCTCCTCAGGCTCCACACACAAGTTCCCTATGCTATCCCTGATCGGCCCTACTGGTTGTGATGGGGAAGCCTCTCAGCAGCCCCAGTCTCAAACACTCTCTGATTTTCAGACTTTTCAAAGAGCAGCAATGGGAAATGAGGGATATAGATATCGAAAACCTACAGTGTGGAAACAGGCCCTTTGGCCGAACAAGTCCACACCGGACTGCAGAGCATCCCACCTTGACTCATTTGCCTATAGCCTACCTAATCTACACTTCCATAAGCACCAAGGGCAATTTAGCACGGCCAATCTACCTACCCTGTACATCTTTGGACTGTGGGAGGAAACTCATGCAGACGCAGGGAGATTTCACAAATACCACACAGACAGCCTCCCAAGGCTGGAATTAAACGCTGATCCCTAGCACTGTGCCACCGTGCTGCCCTCAATATGGATGGTTAGAGAGTCAGAGAATATTAAAGGGGATGAAGTGAATACCCAGAGACAAGCAGAGATGCATATTGAGGTAGACACTAAAAAGACCAATTCTCCATTCTACACTGCTGTTAACTGACTGAAAGGAAAAGACAAATAAAACCATTTAAGCAGAGCTTTTCACCAACTGAGGGAGACGGAAGCAGCATTACAGCAGATAAAAATCTGTTAAAGTTGTAAAGTTGATGACTGGAAATTAATGCGATATTTTGATAAATATACTGATTCGACAGACAAAAGCGATAATTTCCCTGGTGTTATAATATTGAAGGGCATAACTGACCTGGTTCTGACGAATGGTTAGAGCAACTGAAACGTTAACTCTGTATCTTTCCACAGGCCTGCTGGATCTCTCTGTCAATTCCTAATTTTGTTTCAGATTTCCGGCATGTGCAGTTCTTTGCTTCATGTTAGCTTGAATATCGTTTGGGACACAGTTAGTTACCTCACAGCCCCTTTCCTTCTCCTCATAGTGGTGGCAGTACAATCCATGCAATCGATTGTTGGAAGAACCCATCCGGTTCAGCAATGTCCTTTAGGGACAGAAAGTGACCACCCTTACCTGGTCTGGCCTACATGTGACCCCAGACCCACAGCAATGTGGTTGATTGAATTAACGCTGCCCAGCCAGCGATGCCAGTTAATGAATAAAATTACAATTAGTCAGCAAAGCTGGTGTCACTAAAAACTAGGAGAGAAGATCTTCAACTCAGTATTTCAAACTAGGGCCGTGGTTTCAAAAGCACCAAATCTGAACCACGAGACAACCAGGGAACACGCTGGAGGGATTGTATCATTTCTCAATGACATTGCTTTTGTCTTTCCATTATTGATCCTTTTGGTGACAGGTCAGTTTCTCGTTGTCTTCGAAATTTTATCACGTGGGAAAAAAAGACTATCTGGGCCATTGTGTCAGTGCGTGTCATCAGGCATCTATCTATGCGAATCTCAGTTTCAGTATTTGGCACACCGTGTTGTGCATTCTGATGTGTCAAGGGCAAATATCAATGAGATTAACAATTAAATCAAAGTTTTGTGACAGTAAAGCTGTGTTACAGCCCACTTATGGAACTCATCCTCACGTTTAGCCACAGAGGGAGATATACAGACAAATCCCTCAGGACGACACCCACTCCAGGCGCTTCACATCCACTCTCTGTCCTCACGGATGTTTCGCCAACAACAGGCAGATTTACATGGAACACAAGCAAGTTCTCCAAGCAATGAGATCTGTTGTTGCGAGCTTGGAAATGAAACCAACAGTGAACTGAGAAGGTCCCCAACACTGCTCATGCATAACTTCCAATTTCATATTTAGCTTCGGGGAATCTGACAACAAAAACACCTGCCATATATTCGAACTTCAGATGAACATGTCAGCTTTCTAGCCTTGAAAATGGGCAAGCCGTACACAAGCCAGACAGGACTCGAACCTGCAATTTTCAGATCCGAAGTCAGTCGCGTTATCCATTTCGCCACTGGCCCACAGTGGGCACCTGGCTTCTTGTTGAGTTGAGATGTTTACGGGGACCAAGGTGGAAATGTGATACATGAGGTGAGTACCAGCAAAGGTAGCCTCTGTTACTGCTTCACCTCAATGAACCCCACTTTGGGAAGCAGGAAATGTCACTTGCAAGAGAAGTACATTTGTCCTCAGATGCCTGTTTCATTGTCATCAGGTTCTCTGCTGAGACTTGGCATCGTTTCATACAATTACTGTGCCAGTTTACGAACCAATCCAGTGAAACGTTATTTCACACAATTACTAACCCTAAACTTTCGTCTGGTGAAGTGGATGCATGAGACATATTTGCAGCAAACACCCTTCGTGATCATAGACTGAAATCAATTTCATAAAGAACCACCCTCATGCTCTCCTGAACATTCAAAAATAATCAGAGGCAACAACGGCTCATGCAGGATTCACGCCAGCAACATCTCACATTCCTAACAGCCACCTGATATGAGAACCAGACAACAAGACCAATGACGCAGTCTGCTGATGCAACACTTAACAATAAATGAGATACCACTCAGGCAGTGATGGTGTCCCTGCCACGGATGTAGGAGACTGAGTTCAAGTTCTATCTGCTTCAGAGGTATGTAATAACATGTCTGAACGTGTTGCTTAAAAAGATCCTATTTCCTGTTGCTTCAATGAATGCAGCAATGAACATTTTCTGTGTATTCTGTCTCACTATCCCGGAGACAGAACTTAATCCATCGGCAGACTCGTTAAACTATTTGGCCACGGGCAGGCAGTGCTGGGGGTGGTCTACACATTGTCGCTGTCTCTCAAACACTGGAAGAAGAAAGGCACAGAAGGGGTGGAATCAGACTTGTGCAGCAAATTGTAAATGGTGATTTTGAAATTTCATCAAATGACATTTATCAGAGGCAGACAGAAAGATGGAGAGCTGCTGGGAAAGATAGAAGACATAACTAGAGGTTAATCTCTTCAGAAACTTAAAATGCGATCATTCTGTGCAGCCTGTTTGGTGTTCAGAATTTGTCTGCACACCGGGCGCCCATTTGTTTGTGACCTCCGCAGCAGGAGTTAAAGTCTGACACCAACAGTCTCAAATTAAGAGAATCTGAGTGAATCACTCACACACTGAGACATCCCCAACGGCCCTGAGTTGCGCGGCTGCAGACAATACAACGTGGAAGAGAGGGTTAATAATGAGCCATTGTTTCTCCCCCACCCGCCCCCTCACAGAGACAGGGAGAGTGATGTCATAAACCCATGGCGGCATTCCCGTGCGGGAAGAAGCCGTTCAGCCCATCGAGTCCACAGCGACTCTCTGCGTCTTGTATTTCTCTGTAGTTATTCACAACCGGTGATATCTGTCCCTAATAATGGTGAACTGTGTCTGTGTCATGATGCATTCTCTGTCATCCTGATTCTTTAGTCATTCATGTCTGAAACAGCGTGGGGAATTACTGCCAGGCATGAAAACAAAAATACTGCAAGTGACGTGTTTCTACTTCACCGGTTTCTTCCCATCTCATAGAGGAAGTTTTACATTCAGTTCAGAGCAGGCTGACTGAGAACAGGAGAAGGCCATTCAGACCTTCACAAGTGTATCAGCTCTCCTGTGTGAACTTGGCCAGTGCATCAACATGAGGTATTTATTTCAGATGCATGAAGCTGAGCGAAGCAGACAGCTGATTAAAAAGCACGGTGCAGGCCACAGCAAACCACAACTCTCACCTGCATAAAATAAGCAGAGGATGGTTTTGATCCAGCGACCTCTGGGTTATGGGTCCAACATGCTCCCGCTGTGACACTGTGTTACCTTGATGCGTCCGTTTTGCCGGCAAGTATTCAGTTTTCCATCTGAAGTGCAGCATTTCCATTCGAGGATGATGTTAAATGTTTTTCATTGTTGTTTTGTTGCACAGACGTGTCACAGCTGTGCAAATATAACATTTGTCTAATTTCCCACATTCTGTTGCTCGATTTCACTCACAATCGCAAAACTTGTCACAGCTCAGATGGAGGCCATACACCCTACCTTAGTTATGCCACGTCTCCCCAATAAGCAAATAATTATCACTTTCAGTATCAAACGTTTGGCTTCTCCCTGTAACAGCTGCACAGGTACTTTGAACATAACCGTCCAATTCCATTTTGTGTTGATTGAATCTGCCTCTGTCACTGTCAGATCTTGATTTACCGACCAAAACCACTCCTTGTGTGAGAACGTTCTTCCTCAAGTCACTTTTACTTTGTTTTCCTCATGCCTTCAAATCTCTGCCTAATCATTCTCAATCCCTTCAGGCGTGGTGTGGCAGCACTTTCACACCTTTATTTCCACTGTCTAGACCCCTCGTGACTTGGAAGGCTTCATTCGGATCGCTTTACAGACTTCTGTTCCCCAAGGAGAAATGTCTCAAATTTCCAACCCATCTTCATTTCTGGCAGACAGGTACATTTTAAACCTTCAATATGTGGACCTATCTTCAATGCTCCATACTCACAACACCTTCTCTGCCTCGAGAAACATTTTTTTTTTGATGCAGCCTGGCCTGTTGTGTGTTTCCAGTCTCCTCTTTGACCACCATTCCCATGAACCTGTTCAGCGCTACCTCCAATCATTTCACATTCGTGTTTACTGAATTTTTACGCTCGAAATTGAGCAATACTTCAGCCTAAGGATTCAGAGTCCGAGTGCCTGTGTGAACATCCTAAAACTCTTCCTCTTCCTTTGAACAAGTGCGCCCCTTTGCTGTGTTCACTGAACACAGAATGGTACTTCCAGTCTATCCCAAAGTCAGGCAGTTCGACCGCATTTCACGAAGCTGCTTTTTGAGTTAATTAATTGGGGATTTTGAAAAACAAAAAAATGAGTGTGGTTGTGTGGGATACGAGACAGTGCCCTCCGGCACTTCTGAATGCTGTCAGATCCAAAGCAAGAATCATATCCCTGGACCAACGAGCCACCTGTAGGCCAAATGGCCAACTCCTCAACCAACTGAGACTCACTTTCTGTAACATACCTCCCACATTGCTTCAGGAATTCCAAGGATCAAACAACTTCCAGACCATCATCGTCTCATTCTGTCTCCCTGGTGCAGGGCGGGGCTGTTTGTCCATTAGCCCAGAACCCTCTCATTAAACCATTGTTTTTCTGCCTGCAAGCAGTGCTGGGGAAGGGCAGTGCCCTTTTGATCTTCTCCTCCCTCTCAGTCACTTGGGGTGGGAGAGTCAGTTACACGCATACGCAGGTAATTATCAAATTATGAACTTTCCCTCAAAGTATGTTATCTGAGAGATAGAAAGATGGTGAGCTAGCAGGAAGGAGAGAAATGGACACAGGAGACTCTTCCCTCGGGTAAATTAAAATAAATTCTTTTCTGGTGGAGCCTGTTTGATGTTCAGGATTAGTCTTCAAACAACAATCCTGCAGAAAGTCTTTTGCAAAGCAGGTGTTGGTTACTTTGCCACATCCACAGCAGGAGTTCGTGTGTGACCACGTTAAGTGAATCTGAGTGAAACACTCACTTACTAAGAGGCATCCCCATGGGCCCTGAGCTACGGGGCTGCAGACAGTACAACGTGGAAGGGAGGATTAATAATGAGCCATTGTTTCTCCCCGACCCGGTCCCTCACAGAGACAGGGAGAGTGATGTCATAAACCCATGCCGTCATTCCCACGCAGAATGAAGCCGTTCAGCCCATCTACTCTCTGTCACTTGTATTTCTCTGAGGTGTTTTCACAGTTGGTGATATCTGTCCCGAATAATGGTGCCTATGCCGTCATGCTGTCTCCGACATGCTGCTCCTCTTGTCATTTACATCTTAGCATGGAGAATTACTGCAGAGCATGGAAAAATGTGTTTCAACTTCCCTAGTTTATTCCCGTCTCAGAGAAAAGGTTTCACAAATCGGCTGAGCGAGACCGACAGAGAACAGCAGAAGAACTTTCAGACCGTCACAAGTGTGTAACAACACCTGTCTAAATTTGACCCGAGTTTCAATATGTGATATTTAATTTCACACACATTAAACTATGGGAAGCGGAAAATTGATCCAAGCACAGAACAAAACACGACGCACGTGGTGCAAAGAGGAGAGGATGGTTTCTGATGCTTCTACCTCACTTATGGTACCAGCATGCTCCCATTGCACGACATTGCTATTGGATACAGTGGTTTCGTTCAGACCAGGATTCAGCTTTACATCTGGTGTGTGGAATGTCCCCTCAAGAATGATGCCAAGAGATCTTCACTATTGTTGTGTATTATTCTGTTGCACAAACGTTTCATGGCTGTGTAAATATAACCGTTGTCTCAGGTCCCACATTCTGTTGGTGGAAATCTGATTCCATTCAGAATCACAACATTTGTCACAATACAAAGCAGACCATGCAGCCAGCCTTAGCTGTGCCCACTCCCCACAATGAGTAAATGAGTATCTCTTTTCCCTTCTCCCTGTAACTCTGCATATTGTTATTTTTAACAATAACCGTCGAATTCCGTTTTGTTGTGAATGAATCTGTCTCTGTCACAGTCAGATGTGTCATTTGCAGGCCCTCATTATTTTTTGTGCAAAAACGCTCTTCCGCATGTCATTCTGACGTTTTCCTCATGACTTTAAATCTCGGCCTGATCGTTCTCGATCCTTTCAGGCGTGGGAGCATTTTCACCCCCTGATTTCCTCTGTTCATACCCCTCATGGCCTGGGAAGTTTCAATCAAACCCGTTTTCCGTTCAGCAAGGAGAACTGTCTCAACTTACCAATCTTTCTTGATTGCTGACTTTGTTCATACACGTCACCATTCACAAGAACCTGTTCAGTGTTGTCTCGAATTGCTTCCCATCCCATCGACCTGAAGTTTCACATGCATATAGTTGATCAATAGTACAGCAGAACGATTCACTCAGATGAATGGCCCAGGTCCGAAGCATCAACTCTCCTTCTAATGTGATGCTACCTGACCCACTTTGCTCACCCAGCTCCACGTTGTGACGATTCTGACTCGAGCATTTGCAGTTCTTTCTATCTGCGGACTCATTCAGAGTAGGATTGTGTGGTGAACAAGAGCATTCGTTTTCAATTTGAACAATTCTTTTGCTTTGCTGTGTTCGCTGCAATCATAGCTTTGCCCCATTCCTGTGACAGGCTTCAGTGAAGCAAGTTGTTTTTTGGCAAATGTGAGAGTAAAAAAAAACACAGGGCTCATGTGGGATTTACACCTGGGACCTCTGGCATTGTCAGTATTGTACATGACCCGACGTGAGAATCATGCCTCTCCACCAAAAAGCTGCCTGTATAAAGGTATTCCGCACCCCCACCCACCCCCCGCCACCCAACACCCCAAACCCCCAGAGTGCGGTACCTTTCGCATTGTTTCGGGAATTGGAAGCAACCGAAAAGTTTCAATAATATTTCTTCTCAATCTGTATCTCTACTCCCCGGAAGGTTCTGTTTGCCTCTTCTCCTGCACCGGGTTCACTCTAATGGCAAATTATTATCCCATTTTCTTCCAGTTGGATTACAAGAAGTTTTGAAAGATTACCTTAGCTGGAGATTGGATTTCTGTTTTGTTTCGCTTCCATGCTTCCACCGATCATATGAACGTTGTTTCTAAATTTGCGACGCCATTCTCCAGCTTCTGCATGCCCAAGTATGAGGGAATTTGGATTTTTTGGACAGACGCCAAACGCTGGGATTGTTCTGTTTCATGAAAATCAGATTTAACAGAGAATTCTTGGCGCTAGTGTTTGGACGAAGCAGACAGTGAGAAACTGTTTCCACAGATCAGGACCAGTAATCGGGGGATCGGATTTTAGAACATTGAAGATGCAGAGAGTTGTATTTATACTGGACTTTTTACCACCAGCGATGATATCTGTTGACTATGGCCAGAGGTTGTTTTAATCTTGCTTCCTTCTACACCATGTGATAAATCTTCACTACAAAGACTCTCAGGGATCTCAAATTGACCTTGATCTCATCGAAATCAGACCTCATCATCTTGATGCGTTTTGATCTGCTTCCAGCAACACCATGCATCTGAAATAAATATCTCATCCTGGTGAGGTGACACACTTGTGAAGGTCTGAGTGGTCTTCTCCTGTTCACTGTCGGTCTGCGATGATCTGATTAAAGGTGTTCGCTGACATGGCAGTGAAACACATCAGTTGTGGTATGTTCCATGCGCAGGACACCCTCCAGTAGTTGCTCACGCTGTTTCAGACAGCAACGTCCTCCTGGCACAATGAAAAGTTGTGAATGACACGAGGATTATCATAGTGGAGAAAATGTCATGGCACAAACACAATACACCATTATTAGGATAGCCATTACAGATAGTGAATAAACTCAGAGAGATACAAGGGTCAGAGAGTGGCCGTGGAGTCCATGAGCCGAATGGCTTCTTTCTACACCGGAATCACGCTGTAGTTTATGGCTTCACTATCCCTGTCTCTGAGACGTAGAGATGCCAGTGGAAAATGTGACTTCATCTGATGGAGGAGCAGCGTTTTGAAAGCATGTGAATTCACACAACCCTGTGGGAGGAAAGCCTGGTGTCCTGTGACTCCTGACATTTTCCTCTATCTCTGTGACATAGTAGGCGTGTGAGGGAGAAACAATGGCTCATTTTTAACCCTCCCTTCCGCGTTGAACTGCCTGCAGCCCCGCTGCTCAGGAACGTTGGGAGTGATACTCACTGAATAAGTATTTCAATCGGTTTCTCTTAATCTGGGATTATTGGTGTCAGAAATTAATTCCTGCTCAGTCGCAGCAAAGGAACTGAAGTCAGTGTTGTAAAGTTTATTTGCTGCAAGATTGCTGTGTGAAGTTGAATCCTGAAATCAAACAGACTGCACATAAAGATCCCATATTAAGTTTATAAACAGAATAGTCCCCAGTTTCGACTTCTATCTTCTCCTCTCTGTTTCTGATTCATGTCATTTTATAAAGGTTCCCTGTTATCATAAATAATTTCCTGACATCTGTTTCTGCCTCTTCTGCTTCTTTGCCCTTCCAGTGTTTAAGAAGGAGCTGCAAAACGTATGCCATCTCCAAGCACTGCCTGCCCATGGAAGGAAATGGTTTAATCCATCTGCCATTGAAGAGATCCCGGACCTGGGGGAAAAAGAGAAAATAGCAGCTGCCCCAGAGCAGGGGCAGAATGGGAAGAAACTGCACGTTAAAGCTTTCACTGCCCGAACTGAGATTTTTAAAAATGCAATCAGCCTGTTGAGAGATATCATTACGCAGCTTTTGAGTATATGGAACCTTAAAACAAGCCTCTGACATCTGAGTTTGGGAAAATGTCATTGTATGAGGGTCACCTCGGCTACAAGTGAAAGGTGAAGTTGGCTACGTTGGTCTCGAAATATGATTATATGATTCTTATTACAGGCTATTAAAAGGCTTGTGAGAGGTCCAACGTTCAAATCCTGAACAAGAACGTGTTATCTGCAGTGGTGTACTCTATTCGCTGCTTGGCTTCTTTTCACGAAAATCTTCGACAGCTTGGGAGCGTGGTTTGTTGTGAAATCAAAGTTTGTCTGCGATCCCAAAGCATCTTTGTCATGCATTACAATCACAAACACTTTCGTTTCTGGTCTCACATTAAACAACTCCGAGGATTCTGTATTTCTATTAATGATGCTCATGACACTTTTCTTGGTGAAATGAGAGAAATATTGTGTTTTGGTGGCTGAATTAACCGAACAATATCCGATAGAGAAATCTCTTCAGTTGTTTCTTCCCGCTCACATCCTTCCTCTCTCATTGCACCTGAAAGAGAGTCGGGAATAAGCCCTGGATGCGTACTGGAGTCGATGTGAGGGCAGAGGTTGTTGGTGACAACATAGCTTGATCAAAGTCTTGTTTTTTGATATGGTTTCAAATGTCTTGGCACTTTTACACGTGAACATAGTTTCGGATGTGGTGTGCCCAATGTTTTGGAGAGAATGTCCTGTTCCCTTCATGTGCAAAATAAAACGCCAATTGTTCATCATGGGGTTTAAACGCACAGCCGCCTCCCTCTGGGCAGCCTCTTCTTTCAGTTGCTGACAGCACCGTTTTAATACGGTTATACTGATCTTTTATTAATTAACCAACCCACACCCAAGTTATTTTGCAATTTGTCAGGCGTTTCCCGCTCCTCCTGTTGGAGCAGAGTGACAGTGAGTTCGGAAAGAAATGTTTACAACCAACAGTGATTCATTTCCTCTCACCGGACACAGCGACAGTGATCTTTATCCAACTGGGGGAGCGGGAACCACAGCCTGGCCGCACTTCTTCACAGTAACGGTGAGCCTGAATTTTATAAACTGTGTCAGGAGCAGGGAGACAAAACGAGAAAGTATTCTTGAGGCCCTTTGCTCTTTTGAATTCCAGGAGCAACATGGAATGCACTTCATTGTGAGTCAGTCTCAGCTGGTTCAAAGCTGGGTGCAATTGGTGGCAATGGCTGGTTTGTCAAAAGGGTTTGACAGCTGTACCGGGTCATTGGTTCAGGGGTCTGATTCTGGCTTTGAAGATTGTGTATTATGGCTACACGAGAAGCCTCCAGTTCAAATCCCACACAGTCCGTTATTACTTCCAACCATTGTACTAAATCTCTCAATCACTCTAAATCACTAAATCACTCTCCCCACCAAAAAAGTTGTGTTCAATCTGTTCGGACTTCCTGAAGTCATGAGAGAGCAAAGGAAACACTTGTTGATAACAAAAACAGGTACCTCAGGATGTTAGCACAAACAATACGACATTGGATGAAACCTCCATATAAAACAAATGAAGATGAGAGGCAATAAATGCAGTGTGCTCAATGCTCCGAACTCCCTGCAGTAATTCCCTACGCTGTTTCAGACAACAGGGTCCTCCCAATGAAATGGAAAGTTGTGAATAACAAGACGATCATTATCACAAGATATCAAGTCATGGATTAGCCTATTGGAGACAGCATAGCAACGCAGGCACTATTATTAGGACAGAAATCCCCGCTCCTAAATAACCACAGAGAGATAAAAGTGACAAGAGACTCTCCGTGGGCTCGCTGTCCTGAACAGTTTCTTATTTGCACGGGATTGAGGCCGTGAGTGAGAGTTCTACGCAGATGCTCTTAATGTGGGTTTTCTGGCGTCAGATATAACAGATATAACTCCTGCCCGGTTTCAGCAAAGAAACTTGATGGCCATATTGCAAAAGTCTTTATGCAGATTTGCTGTGAGAAGACAAATTCTGCACAACAATCAGGCTGCAAAAAATAATTCACGCTGATTTACATGAAAGAAGAATCTCTGGTGCCCCTTTCTCTCCTCCCCAGCAGGCCAACATCTTTCTCTGTCTCGGATGACAGACATTTGTCGGAAGTTCCCAACGAAAGTTGCTGATTTCCTGCGCATGCGTGCGACTGACCGCCCCCTCAAGTCATTGCGAGGGATCAGAAGAGCGCATGTGCTCCTCTCTCTCTCTCTCTCTCTCTCTCTCTCTCTCTCTTTCTCGCTCTCTCTCTGTCTCTCTCTGTCTCTCTCTCTCTCTCTCTCTCTCTCTCTCTCTCTCTCTCTCTCCCCCCACCCAAGTACCGTTTGCAAGAGGACGAAAATGGTTCAAGCCGCAACTGAAGAGTGTCCCGTCCCAGGGCAAGGGAGGAACAATACCACGCGGGAGCAGGGAGACAGAATGGGAAGATGTTCTTGAAATGGTCTTCTGTTTCACAAATTCTTCCGTGGTAGAAATGCAAGAGTTTTACTGGCTCATTTGTAGTCAACCAGGATGTGAGAGGTTCTGGATTCAAATGTCGGACGAGCTCTGGTTGTTTGATGTTCGTTTTGCAAGGTCGCCCGATCAGCTTTTTGAGAATTGAGTAACATTTCACAAAGTTCGGCTTCTTGAAATAAGGTGAGGCTTCTGAAGTAGAGGTGTCATTGTAGTGAGCATGGTGCAGCAACACAAGTCGTGAAAGTCAAAACGAGTCATTTAGATAATTATCCATGCAGTCTGGCGTTGAATTTTGCTCCACTTGGAATACCACTAAGATTTCGGCAGATAACTTCAGGAAATGTGTACGCGAGGTGAGTGGAGACAGTGCTGAGCAGGATCACGGGAATGGTGCCGGATATGTGGAATGTCAGCAGTGAAGATGGTTTGAAAAGTTGGAGCAGTTCTCCTTCGAGAACCGAAGGGTAAAAGTGGGTTTACTTGAACCTTTCCAAGTCATGAGGGGTCTATGCAGAGTCAGCAAGGAGAAAATGCTCCCTTGCATAAAATGATCGAGAACAATTAGGCAGAGAATTAAAGTGATTGGAAAAAGAAGCGAAAATGACATGAGAAACATTTTTTTTTCACACTGGGGTTGCCTAGGATCTGTAACCACTGTCTGATTGTAACAAAAAGCAGGTTCAATCAAATTATTGAAAATTGAATTAGATCATTATGTTAAAAGTAGAACTGAGTTCCAGGGACAAATCAAGAGAATGACACTAAAAGTTCTCCCCATGTACTCATTGTGGAGAATGGGCACAGTGAAGCTGGGTTGCATCGTTTCCGTCTGTGCTGTGACAGGTTTATGTTTCTGTGTGCAATCAGAGTTAGACCAGCAGAATTTGACAAGTTAGACAAATGTTACATTTACACAAATGGAGCATATCTGCACAGCATACAGATTTCAGACGGGGGAGGGGAGGGTGCTGTCAGAATTAGCGTGGGATAGTACTGCAAGCTGATTTGTGGATCAAACAAAGTGAATATTACCATTCATGTCATCCCAGAGTGAGAGACCCAGAGATGACCAATCTCTCTATCGTACATGTGTCTGCTCGCTTGGGTGGTGGCTACAAATAAAGCGTGAAAGTGGAAACACATGGCTGATTTGTTTGGGTTTGAAGTACTTACTGCAAGCAGGAAATTAAGGAAGATAGAGGATAAAGCAATTGAAATCTGCTTGCAGGAACAGCAAACACATTGTACGGTGCATAGGTATCTCCTGATACCTTGAATTCGGTTGATAGTCCTAGCATCCTTTCACGAGGCCACGCTGCTACAGAAGACATTATGTCACTGCCTCTAAAAGTTGTGCTGTAGCGAGGCAAACATTTATTTGCTCATCAGAGTTTCATGGCAGCAAATACATTTTTTTTCTAAAATGAGGGGAGTCTTCATGTACCAGAGGGTATACAAGGAACTCTATCAGATAATTAATCTCACTCCATCTCAGCATGCTGTGTGTCTCCTCAGCACTTTAACTGTCATTGTACGTGCACTGAAGATGTGTTGCTTGTTCTGCGTCTCTAACTGCCTGAGTCTTACCTTCTGGGTGGTGTGATGTAATGCAATTGCGAAGGCAGAATGAGGCTGCAAAAAAACATGCGCTCGTCTTCAAATACAACGGGAAACTAGCAAGTGCAACTGAACGTTTTTTTCTGACTATTCTGAAATGTCTCCGTAAAACTCTGCTATCGGACCTATACTGGGCCAATTCTGAACCCAATTTTCCATTTCACTTCAGCCCTAACTTTGGACTGATGTCATTGCCCTCTTAAGGTTTGAAACACTCGTCTTTCATCCTTCAAAGTAAACAGGAAACTCAGTCACACTAAGATCGCATCTACTGAGTTGCACCTTCACTCGAAGGAAGATCTAGGGTCCAAAAAGCGAATGGCAAACATTTAACTCTGGAATTAACAGCCAATAGGCTACAAGAGACGTGTAGAGATCCAACCCATGACCTTCGATTTCCAAGACAAACGCACTCCCACGTGCTTCTGTAGTATTTGAGAATTGACTAAACCACTGCATTACTATGAGTGAGATTGTTTGGAAATATTGGAAAAGTAAGAAAAACTGACAAATTACGTGATGTTAAAATACGTAACGGGACGGTGAAGATAGAACAGCGAATGATTGTGTACAGACAAAATAGGATGTCATTCAAAACAATTCAATAAAGCTTCCCATCCACAGACAAACGACAATGGGGGTTGGGTCGACCTTTACAGGGATCAGATTGCAAAAGCTGAATGTAAAAGTCTTCCTGCGTTTGGCTTGGTTTTAATGAGCGCACAAATATGGGTCAGGCAGGAGTGATTTCCTAGCTCGGAGAAGGGAGTACTTGCCTTCAAAGTCACGCCAGGAATGTTCATTCGATTCATTTTAGGGATTTGAGGACTGTCCTCTGGGAGCATACAAATTAAATCATTCAATGCCCGATAGAGCTTAGAATATCGAGAGGTGAGGAAAGTGCTTCCATTCTCAAAGTAATCATTCGGTTCATTCAATATGGGGAAACATGAAGTGATGCTCAAATGGGGCATCAACACAGAAAGCCAATACACTATAATTAGGAGAGTTTTTTTTTACTTAAAAGCAAATTTCAGATTCAGTTTGTCATTTGGTAAAGGAATTTACTCTCCTGACCCAGTCTGCACTGAACGTGACTACAGCCCCACAGAGAGTCGGTTGAATGTCACGTACGTTGGAAATGGCTGAGAGTCAGTCGGGTTACTGTGATATTGACATTATAAGCTGTTCCCTCATTCCAAGAAGTAACAAAGGAGATGAGTTGAGAGCTTTTGATCCACATAGAAACGATGTCCATGATTAGACAATAATTTGGGTTAGTTGAGTTTATAAATGGATAAAAAAGTCACATTAAGGCAGCAAAAAAGATCATTGTGCAACTGTAATGTCTGTAGTTCAGCCTCAATTGAATCATTGTATGTATTTTTTGTCGTCAGTGTTCACCAACAATGCAGAGATTAGAAAATACACAGCTGACCATATTGGGATGATGGACAGGATGCAGGATTACATTCACGTGATGTTGCAAAATTTGGAAAAGTTGCAGCTGAACCTGGGAAAATTGGGAAGTAAACAAACGTAATTTTCCTGACTATGCGAGTTTCAGAGTGCCTGTACAGGACGATTATTCCTTCTTTGGTGAGAGAGAGGTTCAGAGAGGTCAGAGATTCAAAACTATCAGTGAATGATGAAGAAAATATTAGACCAGAGTTTCTTTCTCTCAGACAGTTAAGTTGGCAACGATTTTCCAGAAATAATGTTAGAAGCTGATTCCAGAGGGTTTATAAAAAAACAAATAAGAGGGGATTTAACAATGGGAGAGAGTCAGTGGCTGGATCTTCCGGGGATCGTGGGGGGAGGTATCCGGTGAAAAGTAGGTGGCAGGGCAAGGGTGGGGGCGGGGTCCAGGCAGGAGAATCAATTCAAATTTGAATGACTATACGTGTAAGGAAATTTTGTGAGCAGATGATTAAGGCAACGCGAAAACGCTTGTGGTTTTGAAAAGTGCGGCGTATTCTTCAAAGTGAAGCCCATTATGTATTGCGACAGAACTGATCAGGATTTTTAAAAAGAGATGCAGGAAATTTAGAAGTAAATACATTTCGTGAAGGCGTGCAGCTAAATAGCAGTGACAATAAAAACAATTCATGGATTTGAGATGCGTGGCATATGTTTCCCCATGAAACATTAACAGGACAACTGAGGTTATTTTGTTATTGGAAACAAAAGTTATGCCCTAACAATTAGGAATCGAACTGTCTCTCAGAGATGCAATTCCTGCTTTTATCTGGCATCTTTTATTGCTTGGGTTCAAATTCTGCCAGAGGTGCGTTTTCATTCCGTTTCCAAGAGGATGGATGAATGCCTTTATTATTCTAACATCAAATGCAGACGTGAAAAGAGGATGTTTAATGAAATTAAATCAGAAGAAATACTCATGAAATTGACTCCTGCTTGCTTTTGGCTGAGATTTGGTACTTTGACGACTATGGGTTGGCTTCAGTTCCTGGTTCATGAGTGTAACCGTAGGAGAAGCAGAACAGCTCTGGCAGGAATCCTTTTAATGCCCCTGATCAATGAATGATCCCCAGAAAATGAGTCAATGTCTGAGACTCTTAAAGATGGGGAAGGTGCCATCACTATCTCTGTTCACCGGACAGTTCACCCAGTTTACTCCCTTCTGATTCCACTCCCCAAAGAATTTCTAAAGATTCATAAAGCTGAGACTTTGTTTTCTGGTTTGTTTCTTTGCCATTCCTAAGAGCTGCATAATTGGGTCGGTGGGTTTAGGAAATGGAAAAGTGCCTACTCACAGCTTGTGGGACTATTTCAGCTTCCCTTCCTTTGATGCCGCTGGGACATTAACTCAGACGTTCTTGGTGACGTTCACAAATGTGAGACAGTGAAAGGATACTCGTTCATGTGCGACAGAAAGTCAAACCTCATCACGGCTTCAGTCGGATGAGAAATATTGAAACGGACGTATAAAGACGCTCTGAGCTGCATTCGAGCCAGAGAGAAAATTGTAGTCTCCTGATCCTGAAACAGATGAGTTACCATTCCCCTACCCGGTAGGGAGCTGAAGAAAGCACATCAGGGTCTTTCGAAACCAAGAGCATGAGGTTTCTAATGATCCGAGTGCAGGAATACAATGAGTTAAATGTTTTGACGTTTTACTTGAAAGGATATTGGTGTAAGATGCCTGAGCGTATCTGTTTTGGAATCTGCCCCTACCCCCATCCAACAAACAAACCGTTTCGTTCTGGCCGTTTCTGATGGAGGATTGAGAATAATTCCTGGATCCGCCCTGTGACATACCGACTGGAATCAATCTCTCCAGGTCACAGCCGGATGTTAAAGGGCAAGAGAGAGCCTGAAGCAATCAAGGGCAGGGTGGTGGAGACAAACAAATTGGAGAATGACAGAAGATGATTAGAGACAGGCAGAGAGCACGGGATGAAGTTGGATAGAATGTGCACGACCTTTTGACCCCCTTTGCTGGTAACGACGTCTTGTTGGGATACAATCACTTTTCTTCATCCTGTCAGCAAAAACTCGCTCATTGAGAGCCGGAGGTGCAACAGTAGCATGTCTGCCTGCAGTTCATAGGGTTGTGTGTTCTCGCGACATGAGGCTCATGGTGTTTGGCGGCAACATGAGCCACCGATACTGGGATGCTGCTTCTTTGCCCTTTGCCTATTCACCAGCTTTTTAAGTATTGGGGAAGTTCTCCTATCAATTTTAAATTGGAAAAATTGCTGCAGGGATGTGGTGTACAAAATGAAGAGAGGGATGGATAGTGTGGAAAATGGGAATTTCTTTGCCTGGGGAATTGTTAAATATCAGCAGGAATAGGATTGAGGTGAGAGGAGAAAAGTTCAAATGAAACGTGCAAGAAAAGATTTCTTCCACTATGTTTTGGAAGTGTCTGGGTATTTGGCAGCAGCAGAAATGTGAGCGAAGTTTTTAAGTGGTATTTAGAGAGACTCGTCAAACAGGTGGAGAACAGGGATGAGCTATGTTCCACTTTGTTTCGCCCAAATCAATCTTTGGTTAAAGTGAGCGAACACGTTGCCGTGGGACGGTTTCATTCCTCGTAGCCCAATCGATTCATACACGCAGTCAGGTGCCTTCGAAATGTAATTTTTACAGCGTCCACCACTTCCTCTGGCAGTTCACACCATACACACACCACGTTCGGCGTTGAAAAATGCACCTAAGAATTATTTTAATTTATTCCCTAACCACCTAAAATATGTGCGCTCCCATTTTGCGCTCGGGCCGACTCTTGGAAATTGACACTGACTATTCCCTCAATCCATATCTCTCATGATTTTACAGACTTCTATCAGGTCATTCCCCAACTTCTGATGCACCAGGAAAAAATGCCCCAGTCGATTCGGCCTCAGCCAACAGTCCAAACCCTGCAACTCTGGCAACATCCTCATGAACATTTTCTAGGCAATTTTATGTGGTATCTTTTACTTTTTACAATGTTAGTAACGTTGGACAGCATCAATCGATTTAAAACAGAGAAATCAAATGTTGAATGGCTGCAAATTTCAATGGTGTTTGAAGGACAGTGGGTACAGCAGTGGGGCCCTGTGTTTCTGCAGCGTAGTGGTTATCACATTCGCCTCACACGCAAAAGGTCCCCAGTTCGAAACCGGGCAGAAACACTGGTGCACCTTTCATCGCTGCCACAGGTTTCTGCATTCCTGTGGACAGAGTTCCCTTGCCTTGCCCTTGTCGTCAGTGAGCCTTTCATTCTGGGCAGCCACACAAAACTGCAGCTGTTATAATACTACTGCTGTAGAAAGGAGGGTAATGCCAATGCATTGCTGTGGAAAGCTTTGTTAAATTTCTCTCCTTCCTGCTCCTGAATATGGGCCGATTTGGACAGCACAGGTGCTCAACGTTTTTGTGAGTACATTTGCTGTGCCCGTACTTTTTTCCTGTCATGTAGTCACGTTGCTTTTGAGTTAGGTGCGAAAGCGTTCAGGTTCAAAGTCAAGGAGAAGCCTGACGGGCTGATGTCGCAGTGTACCGCTCTTTCATGATTTACCCTCTCTGTCAAATGCATCCCAAAGTAATCTCTGAGAGGCCTAATTCCATTGCTGTCTGCCCTCTCACAAAATGCGTGAATCAGTACGAGAAGTCCTCAATCATGTATTGGAGTAGAGAAACATGGTCGCATTTCTAAGCACCGGACACAGCATTAACAGCTTATTGAGGCAACAACAGGAACAAATGGATTTACAGGCTTGCGCTCTTGTACAGAAACTGAAATTAAAGTGTGCTCTTGAATTGAAACCATGTCGGGTTTGAAGCTGAAGAAATGACACGACAGGCTGCTAAATAAAATTACGTCCATTTTGTTTTAATTTTCGTCGCAACGGAGCAAGAAAATCTAAACAAGGTGGGATAGGAAACCGCGGCAAATGCAGCTCCGGTGAAACAACTTGGAATTTATTCAGTCAGAAGCAATGGACGTGAAGGTGACTCAGTGCGTGAGAGCTTTTCACTTCTTGAACAAAAAGCAATCACGTGTCGCTAGCTCCTCTTTGTCATCTCCGATCGTCTTTTACGTTCTGTCAATATGTTTACAAAGTGCCTTTTGTGCGTCTCTGAGCAAGTGCCGTGGAATTTAGTAAAATGTAGTGAGTCACTTTTCTTCATTTCTCATGCAGGTTTCCAAACCAGCTGCCTTCCGTCTGACATTTGCACATGTCCAGGCCTGAAAAGCTCGCAGCAAAATAGAGGGCTAAGGAGAAAGACAAGGAAAGTAACAACTCGTACCTGCATCGAGGTTTGAAGAGCCTCGCAATGTGATCTGTCGTTCTCGGATTCTGAGGCCAACCTGGATTTTTCAGGTGGATGACTTTCTTTCAGCCACTTGGCCTGCTAAACCAGCTTGGCAACTGTAAGTGTGCTGCACGGCGTCATCTAGTACATGGCCTGCTCAACTTGGGGCATTTCCCTGCAGCCCAATGCTTTTCATGTTCCGTATAAAGGCAAAAGTCATTCTCTTTCGAGCAAAAAGCGAATTCATCGACTAAAGTGAAAGTCCAAATTCCAGAAATTTGATGCAGTCATGTCTTCTTTGTCAAGGTATTGCCAAGCATACTTTCTTACAGGCACGTTACATTTTAAGCTCAACCGAATCCTACAAGATTCCTACAGCTTTCGGTTGGTTTTTTTAATGAAGAACTATCGGCATCTGGTACAGAATTAATACCGTAGCCAGGCATTGCCGAGCAGCTTGGAGGCAGCGTTCCACCGAGTGTTTTCCTGTGCCTTTGCTTTAGTTGTGTGCAGTAACAACATTGCAAAATGTCACTCTGTGCCGGTTTGGCTGTGTGGTCTAAGGTGTTGGATCAAGGTTTCCTTCTCTGACGAGGTGTGGGTTTGAATCCCAACACTGCCTGCTGATTTTCCAGACCTGTGTAGGATGGGCTGCATTTAACTTGTCTTTGTTTCACCCAATGCAAACTTTGATGTGTGACAGCCCAAAGAATTCATCGGGTCGACATGCACAGTGTGTGCCCATGCTGCAGTGGTTAACACATGCGGAATCCCCCCAGCGTGACGGAGGGAACAAGCAGGCTGAGCTGCAAGTGAATGCAGATTGTTACTTTGCTGCTGCTGTGAAACAAAATCCTGGAGTGAAGCTACTCGCAGTTATTTGCCATTTCTTGATGAAAAGAAGGGTAATTGAGATGTGAAATTTCTTTCACTTCCTTCCCCTTCGTGGGCCATTCTTACGCTATTCTTTTATTTCATGACTTGAGCAGTTTCATTTAAATGACATTGCACTAAACATCCAGCGCATTTGAAGGAGCAGTTTGGAATTGCCATGATGCCAGTTGTTTGAGTAGCTCGTGATAGAGAAAACAGGTGGAGTTTCACTGAAAACATTCATTCTTCAGTGTGTCTGGAAATATAACTGTCTTGTCATTTTTTGCTTCTGTTGCACTTCAAGAGCTGTCTGTTTGGGGATTTGCTAGCACGGTTTGTGAAGTATCTTCCTGCATCCAAAATCCTCACTGAGAATCTGGGGAGATGTCACGGAGAATGATTCTTGGGGGCAAAAGTGAACGAACACTTCACCCCTGGGAGGCTGTCATCCCTCTAAGCCAAAGCGATTCAGCTGCATTTGAAATGTTGTAATTTTTACCAGCCTCCACCACTTCCTCTGGCAGTGTATTGCACACACGTGCCACCTTTGGCATGGAAAATGCCCTTCAGGTACGTTTAAATTTACTCCCATGTCACCGTAAATATATGCCCTCTTGTTTTTTGCTCTGGCCCACTCTTGGAAAATGATATTGACTGCTCCACCTATCCAGATCCCTCATGATTTTATAGACTTCTATCAGTCGTTCCTCAGCTTCTGATGCTCCAGGAAAAATTGTCCCAGTTGGTTCGGCCTCAGCCAACAGTCCAAACTCTGCAACACTGGCAATATCCTCGTGAACGTTTTCTGGGCAATTTTATGTGGTATCGTTTATTTTTAACAATGTCAATAACACTGGACACCATCGATCTGTTTGAAACAGAGAGGTAACGCGACAAGCATTTCAGGAAAGTGGTTCATCACCTGCACCTATGGAGTAGTTAGATATGGATAATGGAATTTCAGATTGAAATTGTGATTTGACAAGAAGAAGAATTATCCTTTGTGACTTTTACTTTCCCAAAATAAAGTCTGGGACATTCATTGTGGAGACACAGAAACAGTCTGATCCCATCCACTGCCGAGACATCCGCATCACCGATAACCGGCTCCCCTGCACCCAGGGCAACCTCACTTCGAGCCTTTCTGCATTTTGTCTGTTCCCAAGAATCTGATGGTGCCAATCCCCTGATTGTTCCCCAGGGAACAAGCAGGCTGAGCTGCAAGTGAATGCAGATTGTTACTTTGCTGCTGCTGTGAAACAAAACCCTGCATTGAACCTACTCGCAGTTATTTGCCATTTCTTGATGAAAAGAAGGGTAAGTGAGATGTGAAATTTCTTTCACTTCCTTCCCCTTCGTGGGCCATTCTTACGCTATTCTTTTATTTCATGACTTGAGCAGTTTCCATTCAGCGTCATTGCACTAAACATCCAGCGCATTTGAAGGAGCAGTTTGGAATTGCCATGATGCCAGTTGTTTGAGTAGGTCGTGATAGAGAAGACAGGAGGAGTTTCACTGAATTCTTGGTGAATTCTTGCTATTTCAATGTTTCAGCTCAGGGAATGCAACGAGAGCCTAAGGCTCAATGTCCCAGCATCATAAAGAAGGGAAAGATGCTTTGACAGACTCTGCTCAATCAAAAATTTTACCCTTGACTCTCACCTGATTCTGGTTCGCAAAGTGTTCAGGAAGATTTATGAAGCTGCAAACTGGGTTATCTGTTTTATTTCCTTTCCGGATTTCACCTGCCAACTGACAATATTGGTGCTGTTTATAGTGTTGGAGGTGGGTAGCTGTGGGTTTGGGCAGTTTGATTTAAGCTGATCGTGAGAAAATCTATTCACTGACCAGAGTCGGTAAACAGATTGGATGGATTTAAAGACACTTAAAGGAGCCATACTTGCATTTATATCAGAGCACGGCTCCTTCATCAGGTGAAGTGGATGGGCGCAAAATATTAACAGCAAAAACCCTTTGGGATCACGCACCAAGATTGTTTTCATTAAGAGACTCCACCATTTTACTCTTGAAGATTGAAAAAACAACGCCAAAGGCAACAAGGGCTCACACAGAATTCAAACTAGCAGCATCTCGCACACCTGACAACCCGCTGAATGTAAACTCAGACCATGCGACCAACAATCTACTCTGGTGATGTCCTACTTAACAATAAATCAGGTACCACTCAGACAGTGATAGTGTCCATGCCTCTGTTGTAGGAGTCCAGAACTCACGTTCTTTCTGTTCCAGAGGTGTGCAATAATATATACGAACATGTTGATTAGAGAGAAATACGATTCTCCGTTGCTTCAGGCAGTGAAAACAGTAATAAGCAACTTCTTCTCGTTCTGTCTCCCTGTTCCCAGGACGGTGCTATTTGTCGCTTCCACTGGGAGGGGGCTATCCCCATTGGCTGATGCATTAAATCATTTCCATCCACGGGCATGTATGCTAGGATATGGCATACGATCTGCAGCTCCCCCTCAATCGCTGGAAGCGGGATGGAGCAGATGGCATGGAATCAGGTTTGTTCAGCAAATCACAAACTGCAATTTGGAACCTTCGTCTAATGACATATTTTGGAGACAGGCAGAAGGATGGACAGCCTCTTGGAGAGGGACAGATGAAACTGATGATTATTCCCTTCTTCAATTTATAATGGGTTCATTCAGTGCAGCGTGTTTGGTGTTCAGGATTCATCTGCACGTAGCAATCCTGCAGAAACACCGGAGCAACGCGGGCAGATGTCCGTTTTCTGCCACCAGGGCAGGAGTTATTATGTGACACCAACAGCTTCAGATGAAGAGAATCCCCCGCATGGCCCTGAGTTTCAGGATAGCAGACATTACAATGCAGGAGGGAGGGTTAAAAATGAGCCGTTGTTTCTCCCTCACCCCCTCTGTCACAGAGACTGGGAAATGACGTCATCAACCTGCGATGACATTTCCAGGCAGAAAGAAAGTGTTCAGCCCATCGAGCCCCTGGCGGCTCTCTGTCACTTGTATTTCTCTGCTGTTATTCACATTCAATGATATCTGTCCTCATAATGGTGAACTGTGTATGTGCTGAGATGTTGTCACTTACATAATGATCCTCTTATTATTCATGTTTGAAACAACGTGGGCAATTACTGAAAGACATGAAAAAAAATTGGAAGTAATGTGTTTCACTTCAGAGAAGAACGACAGGAAACAGGAGAGGGTGCTTGAGAACTTGACAAGCGCGTCGCCTCACCTGTGTATCAGCATGAAGGATTTATTACAGATGTATGCAGCAGAAAGATGATCACTATGTGAGGCACGTAACGAAGCATGATCTGCCTGCAGCATATAGCAAAGAATGGCTTTGATCCCTTGATCTCTGCATTATAGGCTCAGCGCACTCCCACTGCACCAGGCTGCATGGTGGCAAAATGTGCTTTTTAGGCAACCATTCAGCTTTCCATTTGGTGCGTGTCATGTACCTTCAAGGATGAATTCAAAACATTTCATTGCTTTTGTGTGATTCTCTGTTGCGTAGATGTGTCTCACTTGTGTAAACATAACTTTTGTCTAATTTCCCACATTCTGTTGGCTGAACTCTGATTTCACTCAGAATCACAAGATTTGTCATAACACAGGCAGAGGCCATACAGACTACCTCAGCTGCGCCGCTCTTCACAATGAGTGAATTAGTGTCTCTTTTAACGTGATGTGATAATGGGAACTGCAGATGTTGGAGAATCCAAGATAATAAAATGTGAGGCTGGAAGAAAACAGCAGGCCCAGCAGCATCTCAGGAGCACACAAGCTGATGTTTCTGGCCTGGACCTTTCATCAGAGAGGTGGATGGGGTGAGGGTTATGGAATAAATAGAGAGAGGGGGGAGGCGGACCGAAGATGGAGAGAAAAGAAGATAGGTGGAGAGGAGAGATTAGGTGGGGAGGTAGGGAGAGGATAGGTCAGTCCAGGGAAGACGGACAGGTCAAGGAGGTGGGATGAGGTTAGCAGTTAGGAAATGGAGGTGCGGCTTGGGGTCGGAGGAAGGGATGGGTGAGAGGAAGAACAGGTTAGGGAGGCAGAGACATGTTGGACTGGTTTTGGGATGTAGTGGGTGGAGGGGAAGAGCTGGGCTGGTTGTGTGGTGCAGTGGGGAGAGTGGACGAACTGGGCTGGTTTTGGGATGCGTAGGGAGAAGGGGAAATTTTGAAGCTGGTGAAGTCCACATTGATACCATTGGGCTGCAGGGTTCCCAAGCGGAATATCAGTTGCTGTTCCTACAACCTTCGGGTGGCATCATTGTGGCACTGCAGGAGGCCCATGATGGACATGTCATCTAAACAATGGGAGGGGGAGTGGAAATGGTTTGCGACTGGGAGGTGCAGCTGTTTATTTCGAACCGAGCGAGCATGTTATGCAAAGAAGTCCTCAAGCCTCCGCTTGGTTTCCCCAATGTAGAGGAAGCCACACCGGGTACAATGGATGCAGTATACCACATTGGCAGATGTTCAGGTGAACTTCTGCTTAATATGGAAAGTCGTCTTGGGGCCTGGGATAGGGGTGAGGGAGGAGGTGTGGGAGCAAGTGTAGCATTTCCTGTGGTTGCAGGGGAAGGTGCCGAGTGTGGTGGGGTTGGAGGGCAGTGTGGAGCGAACAAGGGAGTCACGGAGAGAGTGGTCTCTCCAGAAAGCAGACAAGGATGGGGATGGAAAAATGTCTTGGGTGGTGGGGTCGGATTGTAGATGGCGGAAGTGTCGGAAGATGATGTGTTGTATCCGGAGGTTAGTGTGATGATATGTGAGAACGAGGGGGATCCTCTTTGGGCGGTCGTGGCGGGGGTGGGGTGTGAGGGATGTGTTGCAGAAAATGCGGGAGACGTTGTCAAGGCCGTTCTCGACCACTGTGGAGGGAAAGTTGCAGTCCTTGAAGAGCTTCGACATCTGGGATGTGCGGGAGTGGAATGGCTCATCGTGGGAGCAGATGCGATGGAAGCGGAGGAATTGGGAATAGGGGATGGAATTTGTGCAGGAGGGTGATCTTATTCCTGTCTCTGCCTTCCTAACCTGTTCTTCCTCTCACCCATCCCTTCCTCCCACCCCAAGCCGCACCTCCATCTCCTACCTAATAACCTCATCCCACCTCCTTGACCTGTCCATCTTCCCTGTACTTACCTATCCCCTCCCTACCTCCGCACCGATACTCTCCTCTCCACCTATCCTCTTTTCTTTCCATCTTCGGTCCGCCTCCTCCTCTCTCCCTTTTAATTCCAGAACCCTCACACCATCCCCCTCTCTGCTGAAGGGTCTAGGCCCGAAACGTCAGCTTGTGTGCTCCTGAGATGCTGCTGGGCCTCCTGTGTTCATCCAGCCTCACATTTTATTGTCTCTTTTAATGTTATCTTTTAGCTTCTCCTTGTAACTGTGCACATTATCAATTTTAACAGGCATCGAATTCCCCTTCATATCAACAGAATCTGCACCTTGGGTTCTTTCAGACAGTGATTAACAGACCTGAAACTTCTCTGTTCAAAGCTTCAAACAGACCATCTTTCAGTTTTCTACTATATAAGGTCAGCTTTCCCAACTTTCCAACTTAACATTATTGCTGACGTTCCACATACACGGTACCATTCACATGAATCTGTTCAGTACTGTCTCTCATCACTTCAAATCCCGGCTTCCCGAAGTACCATGCCCAGGACTGACCGATAATGCAGCTGGAGGATTCATTGAGAATCGGATTGCATGGGCGAACAACCTGAAACACTTGTTCTCACTTTGAACAGGTGATTCCTTTTGCTGTGTTCACTGCAATGGTACTTCTGCCCATCTACACTGCTGGCAATCCGACATCTTTCAACGAAGCTGCTTTGAAGAAAAGCTCCTCGGGCAATGTAGCAAAAGGGTAAGGAGAAATCCGGTCTTGATGGGAGGTTGAACCAGGGACCTCTCGCACGTCAATGCCGTAATTGTAACCTCAGGGAGGATCATGCCCCAAGGCCAGCAAGCCAGCTGCACGCTTGCTTACTCAGCGAAAAACCAGCTGAGACTTGCTCAAAGCAAAATACACCCATGTTCTACGAATTCGAAGCTGCAAACAGTTTCAAGAACATAGATAACAAGGTGTAGAGCTGGATGATCACAGCAGGCCACGCAGCATCCTGCTCCTTAGATGCTGCTTGGCCTATTGTGTTCATCCAGCTCCCCACTTTGTTATCTTGGATTCTCTAGCATCTACAGTTTCTATTATCGCTGTGTGTAGAGCATGTTCCTCTCATTCTGTCTCCGTGAACCCAGCCCAGTGATGTTTGTCCGTTGAACGGAACTGGGTATCTCAGATGGTGGATTGAATTGTTTTCTTCCACTTGGATCACAAAAATATTGAAAGATTCATGGAGCTGGATACTGGGTACTTATTTTTTCCTACCTTTCCATGTTTCCAACAACCAACTGATTTTTACCCCTTAAATCTTGTCGTGATCCTCCGGCTTCCTCATGACACGGGAAGAGGGAATTCATTTTTGTGCAGAGATTCTAGAGGCTGGGATTGTTCTGTTTAAAGCAAAGAAGTTTAAATGGAGATGGCGCAAGAGTTTGGATGAAGCAGATTGCAAGAAACACTT
Organism: Stegostoma tigrinum; assembly: GCF_030684315.1. Classification (NCBI taxonomy): domain Eukaryota; kingdom Metazoa; phylum Chordata; class Chondrichthyes; order Orectolobiformes; family Stegostomatidae; genus Stegostoma; species Stegostoma tigrinum. Next base: position 92,838,020 of record NC_081363.1, read on the forward strand.
TCTAGGGAACTAGAATTTTAGAACATAGAAGATAAAGAGACAGAGATAGTCGGAACTGTCGATTCTGGAGAATCTGAGATAACAGGTTTTAGGACTGGATGAACACAGCAGGCCAAGCAGCGTCAGGGGAGCAGGAAAGCTAAAGTTTTGGGTCTGGGCCCTTCAGAAATGATAAAGAGAGTTATGTTTACATTGGACTTTTCACCACCAGTGATGACGTCCATTGATCAATGGGCAGACCTTCTTTAAAGCTTGCATCCTGCTTCTCCACATGCAATTTCTATGCTGTAAAGAGACTGAGGCATCGCACCCTCAAATTCATTGAAACCTGCCCTCATGGGTGAAGAATTAGTGTGATTCTGAATGCCTGTGATTTGAACTTGAGAGGTGCCCCTGTTTAGATTAGATTCTCTACAGCGTGGAAACAGGCCCCGAGGCTCAACAAGTCCACACTGCTCCTTGAAGCATCCCACCCAGAACCATCCCCTACAACCCACACATGCCTGACCTCTACAGGCAATTTAGCATGGCCCATCCACCCAGACTGCACATTTTGAACTGTGGGAGGGAACTGGAGTACCTGGAAGTAACTGATGCAGACATAGGCAGAATATGCAAACTCCACACAGGCAGTTGCCTTCGGCTGAAATTGAACTCAGGTCCGTGGCGCTGTGAAGCTGTAGTGCTAACCACTGAGCCACCATACTATACTTCCCCATTTATGCATCCCACTTGAAACAGGAACCGTGCCCCTTAAGCAAAGAACCAGGAACAGCGCAGAGCCATTAACACTAAATCACGTGAGTTTTCTTGTAAACTGTGTTCATTACCGTTGCTTTGAAGAGTGAAAGCCGCATTAAGTGTCAATAACAGCCTCTTCCCATTCTGACCCGCTGCTCCTAAGTGACTCTGTTTGCTCCCTTCCCTCCAGACGAAGCCCTCTCCATTGGTGTCTGGAGAAAAAAAATCTTCCACTGGTAGGCAGTGCTAGGGGAGAACAGCATGAATGCTCTCTTCTGCTTCCTGTCAAACACAGTCTTGTGGGCCGGGGGAGAGTGTGGTGGAAGTGAGTGGTATGGAATGTGAGAGAGGCTGTGCAAAAAAGAGATTGCACATGCAAAGGAATTAACATTCTGTTAGGAACCTTGTCCAAATAATTGCATCTAAGATAGTCAGAAAATGCAGAGCTGCTTGAAGAAGGATAATTGGTCTCAATTTAGGGGAAAAGTGCTTGTGGCCTTTCAGATGTCACAGGGAGGTCACTGCTGTCCAACTCAGTGTGGAGTATTACTACAGCGAGCTCGGTCCCTCATGCACACTGCACCTATGTGTATAAAGCTCACCATCTTCTTCACAGCTCAGAGAATAGAGGTTGCTCTGCACCCATCCCAGAGTGACTGAGAACGGGAGAAGGCGCTTTAGGCCATCACACTGACAGCTCCTGGAGAGAAAAGAGATGTGTGAGAGCGCCCTGTCTCCACTGTTGTATTTTTCATCATTTACAACCTTGGCCCCTGTGATAATAAAATTAATTTCAGAGATTCATTGAGTTGCAGATAGCAGGAAACAGTGAGTCAGTTTAACCTTTCTGTGAAAACAGTTGAGCAAATTGTGCAAAGTAGCAGTTACTTCCCCCTGGTGTTTAGGAAGTGAGAAACAGCAGATGACTGTTTCCAGAACATGACGTGAGCCATAGGTGATGGGCCCATCGGGTTCCCACTGTGACACTCTGCTTGCATGAGCTGAACACACGTAAAGAAATTACTCAGTGACAACATCTGTTGAATTAACTTCTCAGAGTGTTTGCAGCCGATGGAATAAAAAGCTCCAGGGGAGCAGTGGTGTAACATAGTCCGTGAGGAATTGTTTCCCAGATTCAAGGAGGGTGCACAGCACTGTCCTCAGGTGTCAGTCTTGGGACCACCTCTCTTCCGGACAAATATTACTGATCCACATTTTTGCACAGAGTGGACAATTCCAAAATCCCAAATTGCACAATGTCACTAATTTATTCAATATAGAAACGCACTGAAAATGTTTTTTTTTAATCTTCCACAGCCTGATCTGACGCTGGAAGATTCCAGCTGTGAGAGGGGCGTGGTGAAGTTTATGAATTGATATTCAGTGCTGTTGATTCACATTGTCCTCACCACGTTATTATTTAGTACTCTTTTCTGCTGAAAATGTGAACACGCCTCACCATTCGATAGAACATTTCAATGATTTTTTTCCCCAACCGTCCACATAACCTTGTGGACCATTGGGAATCAGAAATTAATCGATTTCCACCATCAAAAAAATTCGAAAATAACTTGACAACTGTGGAAGGTGACGTTGCTGTTACAAACCAGTTGAACTTCACCACGAACTTGCATTTTTTTTCAGGTGAGCAACAGATTCTGGGCTGATTGTCTTTCAAACGGTATTATTCCCAGAAAGCCTGCCCTGAAAATCTGACGAATTTCCTCTGGTCAGCAATAGGGCATGGGCAATATTCCTTAAAACTTGACTCTGGTGGGACTCGAACCCACAAACTTTGAATAGTACTGTTAATGTTGATATAGAAGTCCAACGTGCTCTCCATTGCATCACAGAGCCCCACGCGTTCCGTTTTTGCAGTACAGAAGTTTGACTCTTGTGCATTATTTTTGTGTCTTTCTTCAGGCATCCGTTTTTATTCGGGTCTTTGAAGCAAGGTCAACAGACCCAAAATGTTAACTTTGCATTTTCTTCACTGATGCTGCTACATCTGTTGATTTTTTCCAGCAACTTCTGTTTTTGTATCCCATTTTCCAAAACCTGGCTCCTATCCATGTGTGATCTGGCACTTCAACTGATCACCTAAACACTCTTAAAATGTTCTGATCATTCTTAGCTTAACCACATGTTCTGAACACTGTCTTTGACAGTGAATTCCAGATACACACAACTCTCTGGGGGAGAACACATGTGCCTAAAATCTCCTCTAACTCTTCTGTGCCTTGTTTTTAATCTATGTCAATGGTTACTCATCCTTTTCAACAAGATAAAGTTTATTCCAATCTTCCGCTTATAACCTCTTCATATTTTTGAACACGTGAATCAGTTTCTCCACTAGGCTTTCTCTGCTCTCAGAAAAACACAACAGCTCTAGCCTCACTCATCTATCTTCACTGAGGAAGTGCTCGAGACAAGACAATATCCTGGTCTTTAAACAAAAAACATTAACAGGATGAGGTTATTGCTGGCCAGGTCCATCCCAGTTCCCGGTGGCCTGCATCCACCCATAGGCCAGGCTAGGTAAGAATGGCAGTGTCCTTCCCTAAAAGGCATGAGCGAACTACATCAGGTTTCTCCTGATAATCGATTCATGGTCGGCATCAGCTGTTTTGAATAAAGTAGCTTGAAGTTCCACCATCCGTTACAGCAGTATTCGAGCCCAGGTGCTGAGCATATTATCTAGGCCTCTGGATTAATAGTCGAACCATAATACCGCTAGACCATCACCTCCCCTTTGAAGGACTGGCTCTGGATGCCCTCTGGGACAATTACACTCACGCTGCAGTCTCAGGATCAAAATGGAACGTGTTCTTTGAATAAAAGAAGAAATTTCTGGACAATTCAGCACAACTGGCATCATCTGTGGATATAATTGTTTGTCACTTGTGCCAGAGTACAGTGAAAAGCTTAGTTTATGAGCAGGACAAGCAGATGATTGTAGGGCAAGGATATACAGATGAGCGGTTGTGAAAAGTCTTGGGCAGAGGCATAAAGGTCACATTGCACAGTGCGTGTGGTTAGTGAAACACAGTTTGCAAGATCAGCATTATTTGCTGTACTGGGTCTGTGGCTCAGACATTGTCAGTTCTCAGGTCCGGATGGCCACAGCATCCTTAAATCCGCCATATTTAAAGCAACATTACAACTATTTTTTTACAGATTTAGATTTAAGTTTAAAAATGTATATTGATAATAACACATGTTAGAGTTAGATCTGCTACAAGAATGTCACAAAGAGTCATATGGTGTCAGCGCCATCATGAAAACAGAGTCCAGCAACGCTTCTTAAGAACGGACAGTGCCAAGGAAAAGCTAACACATAAGACATGCTTCCCTAAAAAAATGTGGCCTATGTGCAAATGTCTGAATATGAATATTTTTGGGGAATTCAACACTTTTTTTATTTCAAGTACATCTTATCTTTAAATTCCTTCCTGATACATGGATGGTGCTTCATTTCCTTCAAGTCTTTCTGACTGTAATGTCGCATTTTAGAGTATTCTGAAATACCTCCTTAAATGTTTGCCATTACAAGTCTACTGACCCACTCTTAAACCTAATTGTCCGCTCGACTTCAGTAGGTCCTAACTTCGTACTGTTACCGTTTTCCTCACTTTGGTTTACAGTGCGCATCTTGGAACTAACCTTCCCTTCCTCAAACTAAATATAAAACTCAGTCACACTGTGCTAACTTCTCCTGACGGGTGGTTTCACCATGACGTCATCAATAAATCCTGTGCCATTGCATATTAGCAGATACCCTACTGTCTCGTTGCTTCTGGAAAGAATTGTTCTCATGAATTGCCGCAATAATGCCTCATCAACTCACTATTCAAACTACATTCGTCAATCTGGCTGAGAAAATTTACACCATCATTAGAATCACCAAAGTTTGTTGCTCTGCCGTGACCTAAAGGGAGAGGACTGCTTTAAATGGGGCAGTAATGGAATGATTTGGTTTTAAAATCGAACAGTTGGCAATGGCACACACATTGATTCAGCAATTGACAACCAATGCTAATTAGACGCAGGAATTAAACTCATAACTTCCAGAGCCTTTCCACAAGCCACCACATCTTTACAGTGGCCAGGTGTAGCTAAACTACTGCATTCTATCAGTTTGGTACACACGAACCACCATTGTTTGAAATATTTGGAATGGTGCATTCAGACAAATTTGCATGTCATTGTACACGATACCATACAGGCTACCATGCACAGGAAAATGACACTGAGAAATACAGCTTTTAGGTCAAACTTTGCTGGAATCAGATTGTAAACGCTCAATGTCAAAGTATTACAGCAATTTCCTTCGGTGTAATGAATATACAAATGCAGTTCATTGCAGTAATGATCTCCCTAAGCTGGAAAAGGAAAGACTTGTCTTCGAGGCCACATTCGGAATGCCCATTCGATTCACCCCAGGGACGAGATGTCTGTGTCCATGAGCATATGACTATAGAGTCCTCCATAGAGTTAAGAATAATGAGTTGAGGGAAATGTCTTAATTAATAAATGAATAATTAGGTAGAATTCAAGACAGGGAAGCACGAAGTGATGTAAAAAGGGGACACAAATAAGGAGAGATGATACACAATAAGTCGGGTAGTTTTGTTTTGTAAATTTTAGATCTCAGATCCACGATTGACTTTGGCGAATGTATTCACTGTCCTAACCCAGTCAGCACTGGAAGTAAATGTAGCCCCACAGTGAGGTGATTGAGATCATAGAACTTCTGTAACATCTATAGTTCAGCCTCGCTTGGAGCATTGTGCAAAAACCTTTTTGGATTGGAAAAAAAAGATGCAGATGGGGTCTACTGCGATAGAATGTCATTAGAAAGGACACATATGAGTTTTATCGGGGTGCTGGAAAAGTTGTAGGATTGTATTCACGAGAAGTTGGGTAAGTCAGAAATGCTCTCACTGACTCAGGGAAACATAGGAAGTGAACTAATGGTGATTTGCCAAAGACTTGAGGTTCAGTATCTAAACAAGTGGAAAATTCCCCCTTTCAACTGAATCGAAGCCAGAGAGGGAAGACATTCACAAGTGTCGGTAAATAAGAAAGGACAAATTGGAGCAGAATTTCTTCCCGTCAGAGCATTATGTAAATCCGCAACAATATTCCAGAAACAAAGTTAGCCAGTGATTCCAGAACATTTTGAAAGACATATGAGCAAACATACAAGCGTTAATTTAACAAGGGAAGAAAGTCTGCGGCCGGGCCTGGGTGGGAGAGATGGTGGCGATGGCGAGTTTAGGGGGTTGGTGTTGTGGGGAATCAATTTGAACTTGAATAACTTCAGATGTGAATGGTTGATTAAGCTACTTATAAAAATGCTCGTGCTTTTAGAAGATGTGACATTATTTGATCAGAAGCATTATAAATTGTGAAATTACACAGCAGGATTTAAAAATAGCATAAAGGAAATTTAGGTGGAAATAAATTTCGTGAGCATGTGTAGTTGAGTAGCATCGATGATAAAAATTCTTACGACTTTGAAATATGTGCTAAACGATTCTCCGTGAAGCATTTTAAAGGGAACAGAACTTTATTTTTATCAATTGGAAAATAAAATTATACGCTAATAATCAGGAAGTATTTCATCTCTCGGAGATGCAAGTCCTGATTGTATCTCATGCCTTGAAGATTTGACCACATTTGAACTGATCTTGCATCTGTTTCATGCTTATTGATCCCGCCGAAGAACTCCATCAAATAGTCTATGTGGTTTTCATATTTTCCAGCCTCTGTTCTTCTCAGCAGCAAATCAATTCAATGAATTCCAACAAAAGTTGAATGCAATGAGAAACGGTGTAATGAGATAAATCTAATTTTTTTTCTTTATTTCTTGGATTCTGCCAATTGGCAGCAAAGTGAATAATATGAAAGAACCCTTTTCTTTTCCCGGGGGTAAAGCTATGAAATTGCTGCATCACAAAGTCAGTGCTATTAATCTGAAGCAGTGATAGTGATCATCTTTACTGGCTCTCCACATTATGAATGTTAGATTAGATTCCCTACAATGTGGAAACAGCCATTCGGCCCAACAAGCCCACACAGCCCCTTGGAGCACCCTACACAGACCTATCACCCTATAACCCACACACCCAGAACACTACGGGCAATTTAGCATGGCCGATTCACCTAACTTACACATCTTTAGACTGTGGGAGGAAACCAACACAGACACAGGGAGAATATGCAAACTCAACACAGACAGTTACCTTGGGCTGGAATCAAACCCGGGTGCCTGGCACTGTGAGGCTGTAGTGCTAACCAGTGAGTCACCATGCCTCCTGTCGCTACTTGTGTCCGTGTGAAAACTAGAACTGTAGCGTGTAAGGGCAGTGTATGGCGGGTGCCAGTGTTGCGGGGGACAACGTGCCTGATTATTGCTCAGAAGATTGTAGGTTTGACTCCGACCTTGCTGGACCCCAGTGGTTGCAATTTATTTCACTTCCTGACTACGCTTTCTCACTGCTCTGAAAATCAGGTGACATTTGAATTTCTGCAAGAACCAGAACACTTTCTGTCTCTGATCAGTGAGTGTTACCCATGCCCCAGGCTCATCAGAGAAAGGGAAGTTGATATTGTCCCACAGGTTTCTCATGAGTAGATTTTAGTTTCCCAAACCCACTGACCCAGTCATTGCAGACATCAGGAATGGTAAGGAAACAAAACAAATTGCCCAGTCTCAGCTTCAAGAAACTTTAGAATATCTTTGGGAAGTGGAATCTAAGGAGTATGACGAGTGAACTGTCTGACCGAACAGAGACAGTTCAGGCACCATTCCCATCTTTAAGAGGCTTGGACACTGAAGTTCACCTTCTTGGGCACATTAATTATTCTGAGATATTGAAAGGATTCCCATCCGAACTCCTTTACCTCTGCTATTTCCCCTGTCCGTAAAAAAAAATCCTGATTTCATACCAGGTATCATACCCAGGCTGCCGAGGTGAAAGTGCCAAACGCTAACCACCCGACCACCAGGAATGACGGCAGAAGCACATGCATTGTTTCTTAATAACGCAGCTTTTGAATGTTACTCTCTTCCAAAATGATAATATCAGTGAGGTTTTATAGGCCGATCAATCCCAGTTTCCAGCACTTGGCCTGTAGCCTTGTATGGACTGATGCTTTAAGGGTTCATCTGATCCATATTTTCCCTGTGACTTATTAATCTCGAAAGTTACAATAAATGGGACTGAAGTTTGAGATTCAGTTCCTCGGGAAACTGAACGTCATTTTCACCTTCAAGTGGAAGCAAAGAGACATATTCCGCCAAAAGTGACAGCGGCGTCAGGAGTGATCAACCCCCAGAAAGCAAGGATTTCTCCCACCTGGCTTATGTTGTTCAATTTCAGACTTCAAAATCAGACTCTGTTTACAGCAAAGAAAGGAATCATTCGGCCGATCCCCTGTCCGTATTACTGCCCCAATGTTTCCTCATTATTATAAAGTTTATATTGCTCCACCTCATTCTTCCTGCCAAAGTGGAACATTCCTCACATCAGCTGCTTGCAAAATACCTTTCTCAAATAGCCAGAAGGACAAACAGGAATGTGATGTTTCAAATGCATTTCTAGCTGGTGGAGGAAATGACATGTTGGTATCAATGCTGTTGCATCAGAAATAATTTCAAACAATATTTAAAGAGTTCCTTTGGATGTTGAATGCAGCAGGTAGTGAAAATTCTCACAGGCCCCAGAAAGAAATGAACTCACAGCTACTCAGCGAATCACCAAATGATAGATTCAACACTGCAGGAATAGGTGTCCACTGAGAGATGGTCTCAAGCATTAGAAACTGCAGTGTAATAGATGCCTGAATAGATTGTGTATAATGGTGTAAGACAGTGTAAAGAATAATGTCAGCGAGCCCACTGTGTTTCTGCAGTGTAGCAGTTATTACATTCGCCTCACATCCCTGCTCCCTCATTATTTAAACAAGGTGTGTTTTTTCTTATTTTTCCATAGACTTGAGCGGAGTTCATTTTTTTTATATTGCTGTTCTCATCACGAAATATTGCTGTTTCTAATTTAATGATTAAGGTTTGCTTATAACTGTTCTAAAAACAGGGAGAATCTATTGCAGGCCTTGTCAAATTGAACAAAAGCTTTTTCACCCCTTTCACACGAGAAGAACCGTTCATGTGGAATAAGTTTCTGTAAATTGTGTCCCAGGGATGGACAGGAAGCTGCTGATTGAAGCTGCAGTGGCCTCTTTCTGCTCGCAGTGGGAAATTGGAGAGAGGGGTCAACTCCTGCCGCTTGTCTCTGTCTCACTCTGTGTGGAGCAGGGGAAGAGAGAATCTTTGATGGATGTGTTTTGAATTCAAACTTGTCATGGATTTTGCTTGGGTTAAATGGAAAGACATGGAGCCTTATTTGCTTGATCAAAGCAACTGAAGCACGTGGTCTCGAGCCAGGATCTTTTCCAATTTACATCCTGATGCTGATCTGTTGAGCCACGGAAATGGGCGTCAACAAACTGTGCAAAATCCTCAAATGTGGAGGTGCCAGTGTTGGACTGGAGCGGACAAAGTCAGGAATCACACCACACCAGGCTATAGGCCAACAAGTTTATTTGAAAGCACAAGCTTTCCGAATACTGCACCTGAGTTTATAACTTACTTATAATGTGCACCAAAGTAATAATGTAGTGCTTATCCTAATGGAGGTTATAATTTCAAATAAACCTGTTGGATTTGAACCTGGTGTTGTGTGAATTCTGACTTTGATCTGGGAATATATCATGTTTCTTCTGTGTCGCTTGGTCAAATTCTTGAAGGTGTCCCTTGATGGCATGTTGGATCTATCGACAGTACTTGGACAAGAGCTGGCACCCTCCTCTCCAGGGTGGATAGCGATGGATAATAAACTATTTTATTTGCGTATGAGTCATTAGCAACGCTAGGTTGTGGGTTCACCGTGAATTTACAGGCCATTTCTTTCATGTCAAACATATCTGTTCTTCCACTGATATTCCAACATCATAACACATATTAACATTCAGGTGCATTCTTCAAAATGGATATCTGTCTCAACGTCTTCCCATGTGGTGCTGCTCTGTCAGGTAGTGACCAGTTTATCAAATGTGGTTTCCTGAAACAAAACTAAATCAAAAACAAAATATAGGTATTGCCATGGAAAGATATCAACTTATTCAAATCAGCTCAACATTCCTTTTTTTCTAACTGCAACATCGGTGTACTCTAGATTGCAAGGCTCTACTAAACTACACCTGAAATTAATTATTCCCGTTCGTTTATCATCCTGAACAGTATATTCGTAACTTTCTATTTAAAATTGGAGGTTCTGTGATGCATATAAACTTGCAGGTTTGTTGAGATTGAACAATGATGAACATTTGTTCTAAACAGAGCCAGCATGACCTTAGAGGGCTGAATGCTCTCTCTCTCTCTCTCTCTCTCTCTCTCTCTCTCTCTCTGTTCTCCCACAATGAATCTAAGAGCAAAAGAGAACAGGATCAGTTGCTCCAGTAGTTCAAACCAACTGAAGCATTGAATCCCTGATGATATTCCTGCAATTCCTGTCTCAAAATTCTCCAGGAACTTAATATCTTTCTGCAAAGGCACAGTAAATATTTGGGCTCCTTTCTACAGAGGTAGAATTGAAAGGAGCAAAATTATATTTCAATTGTTTGAAATGAAAGTTTGACTCCACTGGGAGCAGTGTCAACGTTTGTCATTGTCATTCGATCAAAGGAAATAGAGACTCCGGAATTATGTCACACCAGTTCAAAAATACATTATCAGAACTGAAAACATGTCACCCTCAGGCAAGTCTGGGGATCTCGTCTCTCGAAAAGAGAAGACTATAGGATGATCTGACCGAAGCCTTTAAAATGATGAAGGGCTTTAAAAACCCTATAGTGAATTCATGGGAAACCTCTTTACCCTGCGAGAGGTCAGAATGTGCAATTCACTCCCAGAGCATGAGATGGAGGTGAACAGAGGAAAGTATTTTAGAAGTTGGTTGAAGGGAGGAAGGAATAGAAGGATCTGCTGTTGGGGGAGATGAAAGGGGAGAATATGGAGCATAAATATTGATGGACACTAATTGAGTTGCTTGGGCTCGAGAATCAAAGGAACAAAGACAAACTTATTTACTTCTGATCTAATTGGAGTGGTGAGAGAAATATTGTTTCCTATCGAGGACAAAATAAATTTACTTCATTGGCTTTTGGGGATCATTTCCTTGGGAATGTGTGGTCTCAGGCTCAAACAACTTCAGCCTCACTGGAAGCAAAGCGGTGAGAGCGGCCAGCCCAGCAGAAGGAAACACTCTGACACTCCCACTTTACTCACTGTCCGAATGAACATGGCTCAGTCTCGGAGAGAGATAACGGGAACTGCAGAAGCTGGAGAATCCGAGATAAGAAGCAGTACAGCTGGATGAGCTGTTATTTCTTCTGAAGGGTCTAGGCCCAAAACATCAGCTTTTCTGCTCTCAAGATGCTGCTTGGCCTGCTGTGTTCATCCAGCTTTGCACTTTGTTATTATGGTTCAGTCTTGGATGTGATTTTCCCTCATTTTCAAATCATTTCATGGATTACGGTATCAATGTGTGGGTCGGCACTTATTACCCATCCCAGTTGTCCGTCTTGAGAAGATGGTGTTTTCTGGGACTGCAGTCTTTGAGGTGTAGGGTCACCCACCATGTTGTTTGGGTGAAGTTCCTGGATTTTGTATCATTGAGAGAGAGTTAACAGCCAGTATGGAAGACTATGATATTCAATTCCCAGTTATTTCAGTGACTCCATTAGATCTTCATGTGTTGGTCATTTTGAGATTTCTGTCTGCAAATCTTCCCTTTCCAACATCCTGTTAATGAGAATGGTGTGCAGTATGGAGAAGAGCACGCAGGTGATAACTGTCCCATGTAACTGCTTCACTTGTTTTTCTAGACAGTAGATGCTTTCTTTTTGAAATGTGCTGTCTAGCAGCAGATATAATGTTGATTAAAAGCAGATCCAACTCTTATGATCATTTGTGAACTTTCTTATACATGGACAGACTGGATGACTGAATTAATCCTTCCCCTCACTCAGAAAATATGAATGTCTTCTCCCCAGTATGACCTCGCTGGTGTACCTGTAGGCCAGATGAATCTCTGAACCGCTTCCTACACTTGGAGTATTTGAATGGTCTCTTCCCTGTATGGATGCAGACGGTGGAGTTTGAATTCAACAAATATCTGGAACTAAGAATCTAATGATGACTGTAAATCCATTGTCGACTGCTGGAAAAACTCATCTGGTTCACTAATGTCCTTTCGGGAAGGAAACTGCGATCCTTAACTGATGTACACCACATGTGTCTCCAGACCTGCAGCAATGTGGTTGAGTTTGAACTGTCCTCTGGGCATTTGGAGATAGGGCAAGAAATGCTGCCCAGCCAGTGATGCTGTCATCCCATGTTTTTTTTTCAAATTCAGAGCAGGTGAATGGCCTCTCACCAGTGGCAGCACAGAAATCAAAGAATCCCTTCTCACGTTCAGAGCAGGTGAATGGTCTCTGCCTCGTGTGACTGCATTGATGAAACTCCAGCAACAACAAGGAATGGAATCCTTTCTGACAGTCCTCACATTTTCATCATTTCTCCATCTTATAGGTGGTCTTGTGTCTCTGTAAGCTCCTACTGTGAATGATGTGATGTTTCTTTCAGCTGTGAGATTAAGTGAAGGTATATCAGTTCACTGGAAGACTCTCACTTGGGTGTATATGCATCAGTACTTTTTGCAGACAAACTGTTATTTCAAATATTTTAAAACAAATAGACATTTTTTGATCTATAGATTCAAGCCAATGATATTCAAGCCTGGCTTATCTCATTGACTCCATTGAATCTTTGCAAGATGATTGTCTCAAGATTTCTGTCTGAAAATCTTCCTTTTCTAACATCCTGCAAAAATATTATTATGTTTCTTATTATTAGATTATAATTTATGTTATTAGTTCAAAAACGATCAAATCGAATTGTTCGTCACTCCTTGTCTGAAAAGGTTCTGCTCTCTCCCAGGGTTCACCACCTTTCCTTTCAGCTGCTGCCAGTCTATAATTTCATACCGGAATTCAAAAGCATGACAACAGGATAAATTGTTTTCTCGACGATATCAGCGACCGGAAAAAGTTTAAGCCTGAGTGAAGCTCAACCTTCATTCAGAGAGAGAGGGGCAACAGCGTTGCTTGGCAGCTCTGAGCAGCTTCAGAAGTTGATTGTCCCATATTTGTGTTGAGACAACAGGGCGGGCTCTGATTGGCTGGAGGTCCAGAGTGCGTCCGGTCCTCCAGCTCTTCCCATTGGTCACTTTACTGAATTATGATGGATCTCCCCAGAATGGGATTTGCTGGTGTTTCATCCAATCATTGCTTATTCTAAAGATCTTTTCCTAGTCAGAGCATTTAAATGGTCTCTCATCAGTGAGAATAAGCCCATGTACGCTGTAATTGGAGGGCCGAGTGTATCCCTTCCCAAACATGGAGCAAGTAAAATGTTTCTCCCCAGTGTGAATAGCTGGTGTTCACCGAGTATCAGATGTCCGAGTGAATCCCTTCGCACACTCAGTGCAGGTGTACGGTCTTTTCGAATGTGGCCATGCTGGTGTATCAGAAGCTGCGCTGATTTCCTAAATCCCTTCCCACACACTGAGCGAACGATTGGTCTCCCTTCAGTATGACAGGCCTGTCATAAGTGAGGTGGGAAGAATAGGTGGATCCCTTACCACACATGGAGCAGGTGAATAACTTCTCCCCACTGTGAACACACCGATGTTCGTGAGGGTGGGTAACTAACTAAACTCACTGAAGCTCTTTCCACGCTGAGAGCAGATGAACGGTCTCTCTCCAGTATGATCAGAGATAATGCGAACTGCAGATGCTGGGGATTCCAAGATAACAAAGTGTGCATGATGAAGGGTGTAGGCCCGAAACGTCAGCTTTTGTGCTCCTGAGATGCTGTTTGGCCTGTTGTGTTCATCCAACTGCACACTTTGTTATCTATCTCTCCAGTGTGAGATGGCTTATGTGTCCTTAGTCTGGATGATGATGTGAATCCCCTCCCACACACAGGGCAGGTAAAATATCTCTCTCCAATGTGACTTGACAGTGTGGCAATAGAATGGATGAAGATGTGAATCCCCTCCTATACACACAGCAGGTATCAGTCTCTCTCCAGTGTGAAGTCGATTGTGTGATATTGGGCTGGACCATGAATTCTATCACTTCCCAGACACAGAGCAGATGAAGCTTCCTTCCCCATGAAGGCTTTTGTGTGACATCAGGCTGGATCTCCAAGTGAATTCCTTCCCACATGAGGAACAGCTGAACAAATTCTCCCCCGTGTGAACAGGGCGAAATTGAATTCGAGATTGAGAGCTCCTAAAGCTTTCCCCACAGTCAGAGCATTTAAAAGGTCTCTTTGAAAGTGTGAAGCCACTGGTGTGACACGAGGCTGGATGACTGAGCAAATCCCTTCCCGCACATTTAGCAGGTGAATTGTTTCTCCCTAGAGTGACTACGATGATGAGATTCCTGCTGGCCGGGGTATTTTTATCCCTTTGCACAATCCACACATTCCATAATGGTGATCTCCTGGCACCTCTCCAGACTGGATGACGGATTGAATCCTTGTGTGTGCAGTTTCTCTGCTCTGTCATTTTTGGTTTTCAGAATGTTGACTGGATGATGTTGAATAATTTCTGCAGTTAGTTCACTGGAACATGCAGAATCAGGTGTGTCAGTGTGCGGGTGTTGGCGCTTTCCCACTCACACTGATATTTGAAATCTTTTCCCACAGACATACCAGATAAACATATTCCTTTCTGGTCCTGATGAATTGAATAACTCACTGATCTTGATACAAAGTTTGATTTGACTCCCCCATCTTCGCTGTCTTTCTTTATAATACCCTGTGAAATATTTAAAAACATAATCACTGTCTGTACAGGGTAAAATCTGAGAACTAACAAATTCAATTTCTGAGAAACATTTGTCCTCTATTGCACACACCCCAAAACTTATGGCCAAAACGAAAAGATGTGAAAATCAGGACCGGAAGCAAAAGTAACATTCCTGAATAAATCAGGCTATTGTTCCCAGTGTCTATGAGACATTGTATACCCTGAGGTAACAACTTGTGATGGGAATTACCCAGCCCAGTGGTGGACACTACAAGCTCCCTGTCCAGTGAGAGGTCACAAAAAGACAGATGAAACCCTTTGGGGTTAGTAGGAACTGCCGATGCTGAGGTCTGACATAACAAGGTGTGGGATAACAAGGTGTGGGATAGTAAGGTGTGGAGCTGGATGAACACAGCAGGCCTGGCTGTATCAGAGGAGCAGGAAAGCTGACATTTCAGGTCTGGACCCTTCATCAGAAATGTGGGAGGGGAAGGACACTGATCAATCAATAGGGAGAGGAGAGGGTGCGATTGAAGATGGGTAGGTGGAGAGAAGACAGAAAAGTCAAGGAGGCAGGGTTGAAGCTCATAAAGGTGAGGTAGGGTAAAGAGTTACGGAGTGGATAGATTGGTTCGGGGAGGACATACAGGTCAAACATAAGGCTAATAGAGCTGGGGCAGGGACAGGGACACACAGGGAGGGAGTGAGGGACAGTGACAGGAAGAGTGACAGGGACAGGGAGCAAGGGGCAGGGAGGGACAGGGAAGGACCGAGAAAGAAGGAAGGAGGGAGCGAGAGAGGGGCTCGGAGGTGCAGAGGGACAGGAAGGACTATAGGACAGTCGGGGAGCGAGGTATGGGGTGGGCGTTGTGAGCGATGGGGAGAGAGTGAAGGACGGGGAGGGAGCAAGTGAGTGAGGGACGGGGAGGGAGAGACGGGGAGGGAGTGAGGGACAGGAAGAGAGCAAGCAAGGGACGATGAGGGAGCGGGGGACTGAGTGAGAGAGGGAGCGACTGTGAGGGAGCAAGGGAGGGATTGACAGCAATGGAGCGAGGGAGAGAAAACAAGGGAGCGAGGGAATGCGAGGGATCAAGGGATGGGGATGGAGATAGTGGCAGGGCGGGGACTGATAGGAAGAAGGAGGAACAGAGACCGAAGGCTGGGGTGGGAGCAGGAAAGGGAGCCACGGGGAGGCAGTGAGTGTGGGAGGGTCGTGGAGTGATCGAGGAAGGGACCGGAGGGAGCAGAACAAGGGAGAGGGAACGAGGGGCTGCGAAGGTTCAAGGATGGGTAAGGAGCAAGGGAGCGAGGGATGGGGAGAGAGCGAGAGAGCAAATGAAGGATTGGCGGGGAGGGCGCGAGGGAGGGACTGACTGGGACAGAGCAAGGGAGTGGAAGCGAGGGACTGGGAGGGACCGAGGAACAGCGAGGGAATGAGGAACGGGGAAGGAGCAAGGGATGGCGAGGGAGTAAGGCAGCCAGGAGTAGTGAAGGATCAAGGGACAGGTAGGGAGCAAGGGAGAGGGAGGGAGGGAGTGGGGGACTGTTAGGGAGGGAGCGAGGGTCAATGAGTGAGTGAGTGATGGATCAAGGAATGTAGCGGGAGTGAGATTGGGAGCAAAGGACGGAAAGGAAGAGAGAGAGGGAGGGACAGGAGCGAGGGACAGGGATTGAGCGACAGACGGGAGCAAGAGACGTGGATGGAGGGATGGGGGGACAAGGGGAGGGAGGGATGGGAATTGAATGAGGCACTCTGTGGGAGGGACAGGGAGTGTGTGAAATGATGAGGGATGGAGAATGATGGAGGGAACGGAAGGAGTGAGGGACTGGGATGGCTTAAGGAGGGAGGGAGCAAGGGACAGGGACAGGGAGCGAGCGGCAGGGACAGGGAGTGAGGGAAAGTGTAGGAGTGACGGTGTGAGGGACGTGGAGGGAGAGAGGGAGGGTGTGACAGGGATAGAACGAGGGGGAGGGACCAAGGGACTGGGAGGGTTCAAGGGATGAGTACAGAGTGAGGGAGCGTGGAAGCAAGGGATGGGGAGAGAGCGAGGGACAGGGGAGGGAGTGAGGGAATGAGGGACACCGTGGGAGCGAGGGACAGGGAGGGAGGGAGCAAGTGACAGAGCGAGGTACAGGGATGTATGGATGAGGAAGGACCGAGGGACGGATGGATGGGGAGGGAGCAAGGGGACAAGGGACAGGGAGGAAGCAAGGGACTGGCGGGGACAGACACGGAGGGATCAAGGGACTGGGACAGGGAGGGAGTGGTAGGGACAGGGAGCAAGGGAATGGTGGGAGCAGGAGCGAGGGACAGTAAGGAAGCAAGGGACAGGGAGGGAGTGAGGGAGTGGGAGGGACAGACACGGAGAGATTGAGGGACAGGGAGGGAGTGAGGGGCAGGAACATGGACTAAGGGACAGGAAGGAAGCGAGAGACGGAGAGGGAGCGTGGGAGGGACTAAGGAAGGAGCACATGAGGAGCAAGGGGTGAGCCATGGTGAAGTGCTAGGAAGCAAGGGGGCAGTGGTGGACTGAGCGACGGATCGTGAAGGAGAGAGGGATGGGGAGTAATCAAGGGATGGGGATGGGCAGAGAGAGACAGGGACTGGTTGGAACAGAGAGGGAAATGGACAGTGAGCGGAGGGTGTGTGAGCGATGTACTGAGGTTCAGGGAGGGACCAAACAAGGGACAGGGAGGGACGAGGGATTAAGTGACAGGGAGGGAGTGAGGGGGGTAGTGCCAGTGAGTGAGCGAAGGTGGGAATGACAGGGACAGAGCGAGGGACGGTGAGGGAGCGAGGGACAGAGAGAGGTTGCGAGTGAGGGATGGGGATGGAGAGAGGGACAAAGGAAGGTAGAAACAGGGAGGGAAAGCGACAGTGAGCAATAGATGGAGTGTGCGCGATGGAGTGAGTGTCATGGAGTGACCAAACAGGGGACAGGTGGGACTGAGGGAGCGAGCGACAGGGAGGGAGCGAGGGAGGTGGGGGATTGACAGTGAGTGAGCGAGGGATGACCGGGACAGAGCGAGGGATGGTGAGGAAGCGAGGAAGAGGGAGGGGGTGTGAGCGAGGGACAGGATAGGGGTGTGAGTGAGGGATGGGAATGGAGAGTGGGACAGGGACTGATAGGAACAGGGAGGGAGAGGAAGCGAGGAATGGAGTGAGAGTGGCAGAGCGAGAGTTGAGAAAGGAACAAGGGATGGGTAGGGAGCTAGGGAGGAAGCGACAGCGAGGGTGAGAGGGGTAGGGGGACTGGGAGGGCACGAGTGACGGGGATGGTGTGAGGAAGGGTGCGACAGAGACAGAGAAAGTGATAGGGAATGAGGGAGCGAGGGGCTGGGAGGGGCCGAGGGACAGTGAGGGAACGAATGAGAGGGCGGGAGTGAGGGAACGAAGGACTGCATGGGAGGGATGAGGAGGGAGCAAGGGACACGGATGGCAACAGGTACGGAGGGAGGGACAGGGGAAGAGAGGGAGGGGCAGGGACACAGCGAGGGATGGTGAGGTTTGAGGGAGTGAGGGAGGGAGGGACAGTGAGGAAGCGACGGTGCAAGGGTCGGGGTGAGAGCGAATGAACGAGGGATGGCAAGTGAAGAACGGGAAGGGAGCCAGGGAGCAAGGGACAGGAGCGAGGGGCGGCGAGGGAGTGAGGGAATGTGAGGGAGGGACAGGGATGGACTGACAGAGCAAGGGACAGAGCGAAGGACGGGGAGGAAGGGGCGAGGAGGGACCGAGGCCGTGAAAGGTGAGAGTGAGGGAACGAGGGACGGGAAGGGAGGGGCGGGTCGGGACCGAAGGATGGGAACAAGGGATGGGGAGGGATCAAGGGAGGGGTGACAAGGACGGAGTGAGGGAGAGGGAGCAAGGGATGGGGAGGGAATGAGGGTTGTAGAAGCAGCAAGAGAGGGAGCAAGGGATGGGATGGGAGCGAGGGAGGGAGGGACGGGAGCAAGAGACTCGAGTGATGGAGTGAGGGATGGGAGCGATGGAGCAAGGAAGAGTAAAGAGGGACAGTGAGACAGGTAGGAACAGGAGCGAGGGAAGGGGAAACGGTGAGAAAGTGAGGGAAGGAACAACAGGGCCAGAGCAAGGAAGCTGGAGAAAGGGACTGGGACAGAGTGAGGGAGGGAGTCAGGAAGCAGTGAAGGAGGGAGCAAGGGGAGAGCGAGGCAGGAGTGAGGAGGGAGCAAGGTGGGAGAGGGGGACCGAGTGAAGGATGGTGAGCGAGAGAGGGATGGGGTGGGAGTGAGGGGCTGAGGGACAGGCAGGGACCGAGGGACTGGGATGGAGAGTGTTACAGGGATGGTCGAAACCGGGAGGGACAGGGAGTGAGAGACGGTGTGTGAGCTATGGCACAAGAGTTGTGCAGGGAGTGAGGGATGGGCCGAAGCAAGGGAGGGAGTGACAGGGAAGGAGTAAGGGAGAGAGCAATGGGGACGGACTAAGGGATGGATTGAGGGAGAGTGAGCAAGCTGTTTGGGGGATGTGAGGGATTTAAGGGAGCAAGTGAGGGAGGGCCGGGTTTGAGGAAGTGAGGGACGGAGTGAGGGAAGGGTCCGAGAGAGCGAGTGATGTGGAGGAAGCAAGTGATGGGGAGGGTGCGATTGACAGGGAGGGAGTGAGGGATGGGGAGGGAGTGAGGGACACAGCGCAAGGGACAGAGAGGGAGCGAGCAAGAGGGAGGGACCGAGAGAGGGAGCAAGGGATGGAGTTGGAGCAAGGGATGGGGAAGGATCAAGGGACAGGGAGGGAGTGAGGGAGGAAAAGATGGTAGTGAGCAAGGGACAGGGGTTGAGGGAGCGAGGGACAGGGTGCGGGTGAGTGATGGGGAGGGAGCAAGGGATGTGGGAGTGAGTGATGGAGACAGGGGCTGGAGCGAGGGAGGAGGGATGAGACCGAGGGATTGTGTGGGAGCTTGGGACAGGGGTGAGGGACGGTTAAGAGTGAGGGAAGGGGAGGGACAGAGGGACGGCGAGGGAATGAGGTATGGAGTTGGAGTGAGCAAGTGAGCGAGGGACGTGGAGGGTTCAAGGGACGGGGAGTGAGCAAGAGGCAGGGATGAAGGGAGCGAGGAAGTGAGGGATGGGGTGGGAGGGAGTGATGGAGTGAAATACGTAGAGGGAACAAGATCAGGGAACGAGGGACAGAGAAGGAGTGAGGGAGGGAGGGATGGGAGAGAGGGAAGGGAGGAGGAGGGAGGGAGTGAGGTAAAGGGAGTGAGTGAGGGATGGGGAGAGACGAACAGGGAGTAAGTGAGTGAGGGAGCAACACGGACAGAGTGTGGCAAGGGGAGCGAGGGATGGGAACGGAGTGAGGGATGTGGAGGCAATGAGGGAAGGGAAGGCAATTAGGTGGGAGTGAGGGACGAGGAGGAAGAGAGTGATTGGGAGGGAGAGAGGGATGAGGAGGGGGCTAGGGACGGGGAGGGAGAGAGGGAGCGAGAGCCGGCAAGGGATGGGGAGGGAGTGAGGGAGCCAGAACAGGGAGGGAACAAGGGAGGGCGTGAGGGACGGGGAAGGAGGGAAGGGGAGAGAGTGAGGGATGTGGCAGGAGGGACAGGGAGGAAGGAAGGAACAGAGAGATGTGGAGGTAGTGAGGGAGCAAGCGACGGGAGCGAGGGAGCAAGGGACTGGGATGGAGCTAGGGACAGGATTGAGGGGCAGAAAGGGTGCAAGGGACAGGGAGTTTGTGAGGGACAGGGGTCGAGGGACAAGGATCAAGGGACAGGGACAGGGAAGGGAGCAAGGGACAAGAGGGATCCAGGGACAGGGAGAGAGGGAGCGAGAGACAGGCAGGGAGGGAGAGAACAAGCAACAGGGAGGGACGGAGTGACAGGGATGGAGGAAGTGAGCAATCGGGAGGGAGGGAGTGAAAGGGAGGGAGGGATGGAATGACAGGAAGGGAGGAAGTGAGCAATCGAGAGCGAGGGAGTGAAAGGGAGGGAGGGAGTCAGTGACTGGGAGGGAGGGAGGGAGCCAGTGACTGGGAGAAAAGGAGGGAGTGAGTGACAGGGAAGGAGCCAGTGACTGGGAGTAAGGGAGGGAGTGAGTGACAGGGAGGGAGGGAGGGAGCCAGTGACTGGGAGAAAGGGAGGGAGTGAGTGACAGGGAGGGAGGGAGGGAGCCAATGACTGGGAGGAAGGGACGGAGCGAAGAGAGGGAGGGAGGAAGCAAGCAAATGGGAGGGAGGGAGCTACAGCAAGGAAGGGAAAAAAAGGGAGGGAAGGAAAATCAAGGAGGGAGAGACAGAGGGGTTTGGAGCAAACGACAGGGAAGGAGACAGCCAGCAACAGCGAGGGAGGGAGCAAGCGACAGGGAGGGAGGGAGTGAAGTGAGGGAGGGAGGGAGCGAGCGATAGGGAAGAGGCAAGAGGGAAGGAGGAAGAGAGGGAGCAAGTGACTGGAAGGGGCAGAAAATCAGGGAGGAAGGGAGTTAGCGAGCAACAGGGAGGGAGTAAGTGACAGGGATGGAGGAAGCAACTGGGAGGGAGGGAGCAAAGGACAGAATGGGAGGGAGCAAGTGACTCGGAGGAACAGAAAATCTGAGAGGGAGGGAATGAGTGAGCGACAGGGAGGGAGGGGGCGTCAGAAGGGAGCGAGCCAGCAAAAGCGAGGAAGGGAGGGAGATAGAGACAGTGATAGGGGCAGGGGCTCGGGGCCAGGGAGACTGTGGACAGGGAGCCAGGGGGTTTCAGAGATAAGTGAGCGACTTGAAGGGCGAGAGGGGGGCAAGGAAGTGGGGGCAGAGAGAGACAGAGAGAGCGAGAGAGAGAGAGAGAGAGAGAGAGAGAGAGAGAGAGAAAGCTGGTCAGATATAGAGGGGTTGATCCAAGGAAACAGAAACAGAGTGAGAGTTGAGAGAGAAGCTGGGGAGGATATTCAAGGAGGAGGGAAAGAGAGACAGGCCACACAGAGAGAGGTAGGGAGTAGTTTGGAGAAGGTGGGTGGAAACAGAGAAGGAAAGGAATGGAAAGAGGGATGGGGAGCACGGAGTAATGTGGGTCAGAGAGGGAGAGAGTGAGTGAGGAGGGACAGTAGAGAGAGAAAGAGACAGATATCCCAGTGGTGAACGGAAGGACAGAGCGACGTTACCCAACTCCTGAGCTCAGTCCTGAAATCCGCCCATTCCCTTGGGGCCGAGTCTGTCTCTCTCCAGCTGAGCTTCTTCAACACAAAGACAAACAACAATATAGTTTGCTGTGCTGCTTGGCACTTTTTAATGAACGTTAATTACATATTGAAGTTATGGATGCAGTCAGTGGGATGGTGCCTTTTCTCTTTGGCCTGTGAATTGAGAGAATCATTGAAACGTTTCCCTGTAACCCGCTGTGGGAGACGGTTGGATAAACCGGCACTACCCTCAGTCTGTTACCATAGCGACAGGCTGCTTCATTGCTCAAACATTGAACTGAAACGAGAAAATCCTGGATGGATTGATTAATAAGTGAATTTGATTGAGTGATGAATTTGGGTAAAGGGATATTTCAGCACATTCTCCAGCTGCTGCCTGAACTTAGTCTGGGTCCTGGCATAAATCGTGGTGTTTGTGCAGCAACTGAGGAGCTGCAGCATGAAGCCCAATTCCCCACAAAATAATCTAGGCACAGAGAGCGATATCCAATATTCCACATCCGGTACCAGAGAGAATGCACCATTAACGTTGACCACAACAGGATGAAATTGGCCGAGATCACAAACAGTAAAATGATGGAGTTTTTTCGATATCTCATTTCTGTGTCACCCTGACCGTCCCCATTGGTGTGAGCCCGAAGTCTCCTGCGGGCTCTGCTGGTTACTAAAATGTGTCTGACTGTGAAAACATTGAGCAGCAGAATCAGGAGAAATGGGAGAGCCGGGGTTAGAATGTGGTGGAGGAACTCGATTGCGATCCAGCCACGACTCTACTCCAGCTCTCTACTCTTTACTGTCATAAACATCCATTGTTATATCACAAAAATAGGGGAGGTTCCACAGCCAATAACAATCTGTGAGCATAAATACCAGGAAATGTTCTTTAAACAGCTCAGCACAGTCACTGTTCCCAGAACCAGAGCCGCCGTTTTCTCACTGCAATATTTACTTTTCAGCTTCTTGCAACAAATGGCCACAAATCGATCAAATGTGAAAGTGATGGTGAACCAGACAGAAGAGTCAGTGGCTGCATAAAGCAGAACGACGTGGATATTACACACGGGGATGGACTTCAGGAAATTAAACTGTTCCTTATAAACGATGGGAATGTTTCTCAGGATGAAGTCGAGGATAATGACCAGTAGATCTGCCACTGCCATGGCCCCCAGTTAACGTCGGACACATGGAGACAATCCACAATCGTTATAAAGCAGGACGTAGATCGTCACTATGTTAACTGTGAGGAAGGAAAACATAAATTACACTTTAGCCTGGAGGCTAAGTTACCAGTTTGATTGTGGTCCCAGTGACATTGTCAAATGTATCACTGATTTAATGGGAGAAGAATATGAAGCTGAAATAACAAATAGTAATGTCTCACTTCATTTTACAAAAAATGTAAAGTATGACACAAGAAGCATTTCCAGTCCAAATACACAGATAGGCATCCATCAGAACAAATGGTTTCTAGAACATTCTCACAGACTTGATGACTCCGGAGCGGGCACTGGTCACTTCTTTACGGTTCCTGATATGGAGGGTGAAGATGTTGCCGTCCTGAAGGATTCTCTCCCAGTTCCGCGAAGACAAATAGAGGTTGGAAATTTCTGTTTTTTCGTCTAAATTGTGGTCAATTTTTGGTTGTGAAGAAGCATGAACACAGGGAAAATGTATTCAGCCCTTTAACTGTCTGAGCAGGTTTTGAAACAGTGTCTCCTTCTCCTTGGAATGGCATCTTTTCCCTCCAGATCTTATCTTTTGTTCATTTAACTCACATCCAACTGCTCACAAATAATGTCAGCTATCGAATATTCCGGAGACTGTCGGTTAAAGAATGTTCCGGAGAATGTCAGTAACAGAATGTTCCGGAGTATGTCGGTTACAGAATGTGATGGAGTCATAAAGATCCACATCACAAAGGCCCTTCTGCCCATCAGTTTTGCTGAGACCCACTCAGCCTCGCGGTGGAAATCTCTCCCCAAACTCAACACAACTGACAAACAGAAATTAAAGGCATTGCCAGATCAGCTGAAGTGGTCAGTTATCTCACATTCTCAATCCCCCTCACAGAACCAGCCCAGACACCACAAACCCAGATGAAATATTTGTTCAGCATGGAGCACTGTGCAGACCAGGCTAGTGTCCTGCTCAATACAACGCAGCAATCTGTCCAGAGTGGGACACTGTGCAGGCCACACCTGTCAAATAGATATCAGTCCAGCACGGGGAGCTGTGCTGACCGCATCAGTGCTTTGATTTATAAGCCCGGACCAGGTATCTCTCCAGGACGGGGGTCTCTGAAGTGAACACCATGGAACTGATCTGTAAACCCGGAGCAGTTACGCATGGAGCCTGCAGATTTCTGCAGACCACCCCAGTGTAGTGCTCGGTAGCGCTGCGTTAAATCGTTGCCCAGCCGGGGAAAACTTCCGGCCCATGCTGGAAGTGACAGGATGTGCAGCTCCCATCAATTAACAGCTCCATATCTCCGATGTGCCATGATAAGGGCTGCCATGGGTGTGAGAATCACTGCCAGAGAGAGATGGTAGGGCATCAGTTAAAATATGAACAATTTGGAGTGGTTGGATATGTCGGCTGAGAGGGGGAGGTTGAGAGACATTGTCGCAAAATGATGTGTTCGCATGTTTTAGAATGCTGACATGTAGACATTTTGATAGCATCTTGCAACATGAGTCAGTATTTCAGCAATGATGCATGAATAGGATATTGCTGTGTGTTCAGATGATGGAGACTTTTGAATCAGCATTTATTGTGCTTTTGTGACCAAGAGTGCATTGAGAACAGTCTTTGGCTCATTGGGCTGAATCTAACAATAATTTGTCTCAGTGACCTTTTATTTGAGTGTGACAGAGGGATAGTCTGCAGGAGGCTGAGCTAGTTTTCTGATGCTATCTTATCAACCTCCCCTAATTATCTACCTACCCCACCACATGCCATTCCTCTCATTCAATGCCAGCCTGATTCTCCCACCCATCGTGGCTGCTAATAGTTCCCATCGCCTGGATGGCCTGGCTATTCCATGATCCCTGGCACAGGTGCCATCTTTAAAAGGCCAATTGGCACACATTTGACCGTTCTCAGTTCGGAGCCAGCCTGCACAGTTTATCCCGACCCTGGCAGATAAGGGGCAATTACACCAAGATTTATCGAAAGGGACACGGAGGTCCTGGTGGGTAGGTTAGTACAAAGGAGGACCATTCTTTTAGCAGAGGAAACCACACCACCAAAGCCACCGAGCATGGCCTGAGCTCACCACCCAGCTCAGTGCAGTACCTGCAGTCTGAAGAAACGTCCAGCAACACAGGACAAGCAACAATAACCTTCCACGTTCTGACACACACACACACACACACACACACACACACACACACACACACACACACACACACACACACACACACACACACACACACACACACACACACACACACACACACACACACACACACACACACACACCCCTGTTACTCCCCTACGCTGCATGGATCCAACACTGTTGAATAATTTAATCTGGATACCTCAACCATGACCTCTCACCTACACCATCACTAACAGCAAGGCCTCACACATTTACCTTCATTCCCTCCCTCCCCTTTCCTCATTCCAAGAGAAACAGCCTGGAATCGGAGACAAACGGCCAAGCAGGGCGATGGTGTTCCCCACATCATTTCACTCACCCACCTTCCTCCGCCACATGGGGAGGACCCTGGACTGTGCCGGAGAGAACCAGGATGACCTATGTCAAGATTCCAAAATATACACGCCCCACCAACTGAGTAAGGAACAATGTTCAGTGAAGGGTAATTCTCACTTTAAACCCACTGCCAGTTTCATTCCCACCTGGCACAGCTTAGAAACTGTGCACCCGATGCCTTCTCCCTTTTATATCGAGCCAGTACAAATGAAATCCCCACGGTGGGCAGGAGGGCGGGCTCACAACACATCATCTCCACCAGCTCTGAGGAAGGGGGCACGGAATCTGCCTCCTACACCTCCTCCTTCAGACAGCTCAGATACTGAAACCAGTCTTTCATATTTACTAGTCTCCCAACTTGTCCTTACGTCTTCAATAATCAAGCATTGAAAATCTCATAGAGTCATAGTCCCCATGGAACAACTGAAATGCTGTCACACTCACTGGAGTGAGCAAATACTGATGTACTCTCATGGAGTGACTCAAATAATGAAATGCTGTCCCCAGAATAACATAAATCCTGACACACACCAGATCGCTTGTATGAAATATTGATAAAACACAAAGCCAGAGAAATTCTGATAGTCTCCCCTAATTTGTGTAAGTATCGGTGTCTTTGTGAGGGTATCTGTGTGTCTCTGTGTGGGGCAGGTCTGACAGTCTGTGTGCTGTTTGATGTGACGCAATGCCACCCTCTGCTGGTCTCCACATTCCACTGCACAGGCAGCAGCAGAGGATGTGAACCAGCAGGGATTTATTCAGAGAGGGCCTGGGAGGGCAGCAGCTCACAACACCATCCAAACTGATTTCTTCTTCATATACTTATCTAAATGCCTTTTAAACATTGCAACTGTACCCACTTCCACCATTTTGTCTGGAAGTTCATTCTATAAATGGAGAACTCTCTGTCAGATATTTGTCCCTCATGTCTTTTAAAATGTTTGCTCCTCAAATCTTAAAATATCCTGATAGTCTTGAAAGCCTCCACCCCCAAGAAAAGATTACTGACATTCAACTTATCTGTGCCCCTCATGATTTATAAATCTCATTCAGGCCACCCCTCAACCTCCTACGCACACTTGAGAAATGTCCCAGCTTATCCAGCCTCTCCTTATATCTCAAACCATCCATTCCCAGCAACATTCCGGTAAGTCTGTGCTGAACCCTCTCTAGATTTATATGCTCCTTCGTATAACAGTGTTACCAGAACTGGACACAGTACTTCAGAAGATGCCTCACCTACATCCTGTACAATGTGAAAATGACATCCCAATTCCTAAACTCAAAGGTCTGAGCAAAGAAAGCAGTGAACTAAAAGTCTCCACAACTACCCTGTCTATATTTGACACAAACTTCAATGAATTATACCTGATGGCCTGGCCTCTGTTCTGTAATGCTACCAAAGGCCCTAATTTAAATTGTATAAGTCCTGCCCTTGTTTGTTTGACACAAAGTAATGTCTTGCATTTCTGCAAAACAAACACAATCTGCCACATCACAGCCCAGGGAGAGATATTCCCACTCCCAAACAACCCTGACATGTTTTGAAAGGCCCTCGCACCTCCAGAATGCCTACAAACTCCAGTCTTTATTTTCCCAAAGATCCTGAGCTTGGTTTGCCCTTAATGGGCAGGATGAGGCAGGTGGGTGGGGTGGATTGAAGACCAGACTGTGGTGAGGACATTCATTTTCTTCAGGTAAGAGGGATTGTCGTGGGTACCCGGATGGACCCTAGTTATGCCTGTCTCTTCCTGGGAACATTCCTTGTGCCAGTGCTATTCTAACCCCCCACCCACAACACTTTCTCCAATGCATCAATGATATTATCGGTCCTGCTTCTCTCTCTCGTCTGGAATTGGAAAACTTCAAATCTTTATCTTTGACTTTCCACCGTGCCCTCACTTTCACCTGGTCTTCCTCTGACTCCTGTCTTCCCTTCTTCAACATTTCTGTTTCCATTTCTGGGGATAGACTGGCCACTAATATCCCTTACAAACCCACAGATTCCCACAGCCTCCTGGACTATACAGCCTTACATCCCACTGCCTGTAAAGGCTCCATCCAATTCTCTCAGTTTCTCTGCATCCATCGCATATGTTCAGATGAGGCCAACTTCGACAAGAGAGCCTTCGACATGCCCGCCTTCTTCCACAACTGAGGATTCCATAGCTCATTTGTTGATAGGGCCCTCAACCAGGGCTGACCCATCTCCCGCACTTCTGTTGCCACCCCTTCGCTTTCCTCCCACAACAGGGATAGGATTCCCCTTAACGTCACTGACCATCCCACCAGCATCCACATCCAGAAGATCATCAGATGCCATTTCTGCCACTTTCAGAGAGATGCCACCACCAGACATACATTCACCTCCCTTCGCTTGTCTGCCTTTTGAAGGGACTGTTCGCTCTGAACCACTCTGGTCCACACTTCCTTTACCCTCGACACCTCCCCACAGCCCTAGAACATCGAACATAGAACATTACAGCACAGTACAGGCCCTTCGGCCCTCGATGTTGTGCCGACCCGTCATACCAATCTCAAGCCCATCTAACCTACCCTATTCCATGTACGTCCATATGCTCGTCCAATGACGACTTAAATATACCTAAAGTTGTCGAATCTACTACGTTGCAGGCAAAGCGTTCCATTCCCTTACTACTCTCTGAGTAAAGAAACTACCTCTGACACCTGTCCTATATCTTTCACCCCTCAATTTAAAACTATGACCCCTCATGCTCTCCGTCACCATCCTAGGAAAAAGGCTTTCCCTATCCACCCTTTCTAACCGTCTGATTATTTTATATGTTTCAATTAAGTCACCTCTCAACCTTCTTCTCTCTAATGAAAACAGCCTCAAGTCCCTCAGCCTTTCCTCTTATGACCTTCCCACCATACCAGGCAACATCCGAGTAAATCTCCTCTGCACCCTTTCCAAAGCTTCGACATCCTTCTTAAAATGTGGTGACCAGAACTGTACACAATGCTCCAAGTGCGGCCACTCCAGAGTTTTGTACAGCTTCACCATAACCTCTTGGTTCCGGAACGCGATCCCTCTATTAATAAAAGCTAAAACACTGCACTCCTTCCTAACAGCCCTGTAAACCTGGGTGGCAACTTTCAAGGATCTGTGTACATGGACACAAAATCTCTCTGCTTATCTACACTACTAAGAATCTTACCATTAGCCCTGTACTTTGCCTTCCGGTTACTCCTACCGAAGCGCATCACCTCACACTTGTCTGCATTAATCTCCATTTGCCAAATCTCAGCCCAGCTCTGCAGCTTATCTATGTCTCTCTGCAACCTACAGCATCCTTCGTCACTATCCACAACTCCACCGACCTTTGTATCATCTGCAAATTTGCTAACCCACCCTTCTACGCCCTCATCCAAGTCATTTGTAAAAATGACAAACAGCAGTGGATCCAACACCGACACTTTCGGTACAGCACTAATAACTGGTCTCCAGGATGAACATTTCCCATCAACTACCACTCTTTGCCTTCTTTCAGCAAGCCAATTTCCGATCCAAACAGCTATATCTCCCACAATCCCATTCCTCCGCATTTTGTACAATAGCCTATTGTGGGGAACCTTATCGAATGCCTTGCTGAAATCCATATACACAACATCAACCGGTTTACTCTCATCTAACTGTTTGGTCACCTTCTCAAAGAACTCAATATGGTTTGTGAGGCACGACCTTCCCTTCACAAAACCGTGCTGACTATCCCTAATCAATTTACTCTTTTCTAGATGATTATAAATCCTATCCCTTGTAACCTTTTCAAACACTTTGTAAACAACTGAGGTAAGGCTCACTGGTCTATAATTACCAGGGTTGTCTCTCCTCCCCTTCTTGTACAGGGGAATCACATTTGCTATCCTCCAGTCATCTGGCACTATTCCTGTAGACAATGACGAGTTAAAGATCAATGCCAAAGGCTCGGCAATCTCCTCCCTGGCTTCCCAGAGGTTCCGAGGATAAATCCCATCCGGCCCAGGGGACTTATCTATCTTCACCTTCTGAAGGATTTCTAATACCTCTTCCGTGTGAACCTCAATCCCACCTAGTCTAGTAGCCTGTATTTCAGTATTCTCCTCGACAACATTGTCGTTTTCTAGAGTGAATACTTTCGAAAAATATTCATTCAGCGCTTTCCCGATCTCATCTGACTCCACACACAACTTACCACTACTATCCTTGATTGGGCCTAATCTTACTTTCGTCATTCTTTTATCCTTAAATACCAATAGAAAGCCTTAGGTTTTACGCTAATCCTACCCGCCAACAACTTCTCATGTCTCCTTCTGGCTCTTCTGAGCTCTTTCTTTCGGTCTTTCCGGGCTACCTTGAACCCCTCAAGTGCCCTAACTGAGCCTTCACATCTCATCCTAACATAAGCCTTCTTCTTCCTCTTGACCAGAGATTCCACCTCCTTTGTAAACCATGGCTCCCACACTCTACAGATTCGTCCCTGCCTGACAGGTACATATTTATCTAGGACACTCAGGAGCTTTTCCTTGAATAAGCTCCACATTTCTAATGTGCCATCCCCTGCAGTTTCGCTGTATCTGGCGAAGGTGCAACACCTGCCCAATTACCTCCTCCCTCCCCAGTATCCAAGGGCCCAAACATACTTTCCAGGTGAAGCAACACTTCAGCTGCACTTCCTAGAGTCGAGTCTACTATTATTCACTGCACCTATATTGGTCTCCTCTACATTGGGGAAACCAAGTGTAGACTTGCTGACCACTTTGTAGAACATCTATGTTCTGCTCCCAAAAAGACACTGAACTATCTGTTGCATCCCACTTTAACGCACCATCCTGCTCCCTGGCCAACATCTCTGTTCCTGGCTTGCTGCAGTGTTCCAGCGAAGCCCAACCCAAGCTGGAGGAACAACAGCTCATTTTCTGCTGGGGGACCCTGCAGCCCTCTGGCTCAATATTGACTTCAATAATTTTAGGGCCTAAACTCTCCCATGCCCCAGCATGGTTGGTAAACAGTTTTCTGAACAGAGTCAATCGGAATACGGAATAGATTTGAGGGGATGAATGGCCTCCATCTGCTTCTATTTGTTGTACTCTTTCAAGAGGGGGTAACCTGCTGTGAGGTTAACACAATTTCAGGAGTCTCCCAATTAAGATTGTGATAAGAATATTTCTTTCTCTTCAATTTTGTGCTGTCTGTGGTGTTCTCAACTCCAGGGAACATTGAAGACTCGGTAATTAAAGATATTTGGTGCTGACCTCAACTGACCTTTGATGATCAGCAGAGTCAATGTTTACTGGGAATAAACAAGAAAGGGGTGATCAGCCACAAGAGATCAGTTTTGATCTTTCTAAAGTGAGCAGCAGACCCGAGCTTCCGAATGTCCAACAACAGGTGCTATCCTGTATGCTGTTCTCTCACTCCAACTCTCGAGGCTGTTACAGAGGAAAAGGAAGTCCCCATTCAAACAGTCATGGTTGTTACAATGAGATAGGAGTTCATTCTTCTCCCCTCTGGAGTTAAGTAGGACTCAGAATGAAGAATTCAGACATAGAGTCATAGAGACATAGAGATATACAGCATGCAAACGGACCCTTCGGGCCAACTCGTCCATGCCGTCCAGATATGCAAAATAAATCTAGGCCCATTTGCCAGCATTTGGCCCACATCTCTCTGAACCCTTCCCAAACATATACTCATCCTGATGCGTTTTAAATGCTGTAATTGTACCAGTCTCCACCAATTCATCTGGCAGCTCATTCCATAAACACACCACCCTCTTCATGAAACTGTTGTCCCTTAAGCCCCTTTAAAATCTTTCTCCTTCCTCCTTAAAGCTGTGCCCTCTCGTTTTGAATTCTCCCACCCCGGTGAAAAGACTTTGATTGTTTACACTTCTGTGCCCCTTAAGACTTTGCAAATGTCTTTCAGGTCACTCATCAAAGACATTTTTTTGAGTGATAATGGGAACTATAGATGCTGGAGAATCCAAGATAACAAAGTGTGGAGCTGGATGAACACAGCAGGCCAAGCAGCATCTCAGGAACACAAAAACTGACGTTTCGGGCCTAGACCCTTTGCTTGTGTACCAATTCTGGCAATTTTTCCACACAACACCCACAGCCAAAAATGAAATTAATCATTAAGATTATCTGTATTCTTGGTGTTGTAAAAGGGACAAATGTTAACCAGACTGACAGGAAATCATCCCTCTTCCTAAATACATTTCCAGGGAAAATTAAACACCTGAATGACAAGGCGGACTAGATTTATGGCTGCATCTGAAAAACAGCATTTTTGACCGTGCAACATTCTAATCAAAAGCCAATCTATATTATGTGCTTGTATTTGAAACGCTGAAGTATCAAAATCATCAACCTCTACCTGATTATCTGACAACAAATAGCCCGACTGGCGTGTTGTTGAGCTCAGAAACACCTCGACAACCAACTACACACTGCAGTTTAGGCCCTGCAACCTTTCTTGGCTGTGACGCAGGGAACACTGTTTAACTAACAGATGAGATCATTAAACACGGATTTGAGATCATTATTTATTTTCAGTTTGGAACTCTGCAACTAGTGGAATTCCTCAGGGATCAGTGTGATGTCATCAACAGTTTACAGTCTGGATTAACAATTTGGATAAAGGGATGATAGGATTTAAGATCAATTTGCGAGTACATCAGTCTCGTCATCCAACAAGATGTCAAGTGGAGGGAGGCCATTTACAATGGCGTGTAGACAGGGGATGTCAGTGAGAAAACTTTTGGTTGTGCAAATAAAACAGCTCTATGTGGATTATGGGGTGTTTGTGTTTTGGGGAAAGGATAAAAACAGGAGGAAATTATATGACCGGAGAGATCATGCACAGCCCAGTGCTCAAGAGGGAGTTGCGTGTCCTGGTACATGAATCATACAAAGTTAGTCTAAAGGAGTCGCAAGTGATTTGGAAAGTTATTAGAATGGTGCTGTTTCTTGCAAAGGGTGCTGGGT
Source organism: Stegostoma tigrinum (assembly GCF_030684315.1). NCBI lineage: Eukaryota > Metazoa > Chordata > Chondrichthyes > Orectolobiformes > Stegostomatidae > Stegostoma > Stegostoma tigrinum. The sequence goes on from NC_081363.1 coordinate 92,870,542, forward strand.
ATGGTCTTAGGCATGTTTCCCTGCTTCTGTACAGGCCATTTCTGAGATTCTGACTAAAGCACTGTGTGTAGTTAAGATGGCCTCAACTTAAAAAAAAAACACAATGGCCTTTGAAACTTTTCAAAGTTAGTTCTCTATACACTGTTCTGGGATGAAGACATTATGTTTTTTTGGAGAATTAATCGTTTAGGCCTGAGAACGAGATATATTCTTGACTACATAAGATCTTGAGGAGTGTAAATGGTGAATACCTAATGGATACTTCCTCTTGTATGGGACAATAAAACTGGGGAAATAATTTTTTAAAAAAGCAGTTTCTGAGGAAGGATCAATTGACCTCAAACATTAATTTTAATTTCTCTTCATAGATGCTGACATGCTGCTGAGCTTTCCCATTAATTTCTGTATTTCTTTAGGAATAAGAAACATTCATTTTAGTACAGATACTGTGAAGATATTAAACATGCTATTATTAAATTACACAGGCACACATAGACATATCTTCAAATCAAGTAGTGCTATTTGTTGCTGAGGAAATGGCTCTGTGTAACACAGCAGTGACGAAGCACCATCATGGAGCAGGGAATGTGATGGAAATATATAGTTCAGACAATGTTCAAGGAGACCTCACATATTCCAGTTTGGGGGTTGGAAAGCATTATTGTGTCAATCAACTCAGAAAGGGGAAAAAGAACCCTAACCTGCCTCAAAAACAACAGCCTACAGCTCCCTTTCTCTTCCCTTCTCCCTTATCACATCAATGTACGAGAAGTGAAAACGCGACAATCATCTTTCACACTCCTGAGGGTCCGTGACAAGGATTCATTGGACTCTTCCACTGCCTGTAGCAAAGGGAATTCAGCCTAATCTAACGGTTCCAGGAAATAATTCCATCCCCAACACCATGTGGAAGCAGAATAAATTTGGAAGCAGAATAACATTTGAGACAATTGCTCACATTTGTTTTTCCTTTCATCATGAGTTCAACTATTATGTGGACAAAGTTCTTTCAAATTTACATTTCACTTTGTCATCAAATATCCGTGTGTGTGTGTGTGTGTGCGTGTATGTGTGTCTGTTTGTGTGTCATTCTTCTTTCCATTATAGTTTGAGTAAATTTGTTTTGACCATAAACATGCTTTTCAGCAGATTTAAGAAAATTGCCTAATTCATTCCTTACACCAACCCTGACCCAGTCTGAGACCAATATCATCGGCGACATCACCAATCTGGTTACATTTCAAATTTTTTGTGACCAGTGGAGGAGTGAGATTGGTAAAGGAAGCGGTAACCTGACAAGTCAGGGAACCATAAGCCAGTGCGCCTGACATGATTGCTGGGTAAGTTGTTGGAGGGGATTCGAGGGAATAGGATTCATATGCAATTGGAAGGGCAAGCATTGATTAGACACAGTCAACATGGCTTTGAGCAGTGTTAATCATGTCGCACTAACTTGATTATTTTGACGAGTTTGTAAAGAAGATTGGTGAAGGCAGTGTGGCAGATGGTTTCCATATGGACTTTAGGAAGGTGTTCAATAAGAATGTCGAATGATAACTCTGGTGGACGGATTAGTAATGGTGGTTCACATGGGATCCGGGGGAGCTAGCCAATTGAATTGAAAATTGGCTGGAAGGCAGAGGATTGTTTTACAGACTGGACACCAGTGGCCAGTGGTGTGCCACAATTATCAGTGCTGAGTTCACTGCCTGCCATCATTAATATAATGGATTTGAAAGAGAATATCAGAGGCATTGATCGTAAGTTTACAGATGATAGTAAAAAATGGTGCAGTGGGCAGTGTTGAATATTAACTCAGAGTGCAAGGGGACACTGATCAGATGGGCAATTGGCTAAGGTGTGGCTGATGGACTTTAATTTAGATAATTGAGTGGTTTTGCATTTGGTAAGGCAAAGCAGGGCAGGACTTATACAGTTAATGCTAGGACCTGGGGAGTGTTGCTGAATAAAGAGACCTTGGGTGCACCCACATAGTTCCTTGAAAGTGGAGTAGCAATTAGACAGGGTAGTGAAGGTAACATTTGGCACAATTGTCCTAATCAGTCAGAGCATTGTGTATAGGGATTGGGATGGCATGTTGCTCCTGTACAGGACATTGATGAGGCCACTTTAAGAATTCTTCACACATTTCAGTTAGCTCTGCTAAAGGAAGGAAGTTGTTTACCTTTAGAAGGTGCAGAAAAAAGATTTACAAGGACGTCGACTGGAGGGTTTGAACTGCAGGGAGAGGCTGAACAGTTTGAACTGTTTTCCCCTGGACTGTCAGAGGCTGAGGGGTGGCATGACAGAGGTTTAGAAAGCCATAAGGGGCATGAATAGTCTGAACAGCCAAGGCCCATTTCTCCGGAGAGGACAGGCCAAAAGTAAAGTGCTAAAGTTGAAGGTGAGAGGGGAATGACTCAGAAGGGAACTTAGGGCAACGTTCTCACACAGAAAGGGGTGTGTGAACCGAAAATGCTGTCAGAAGTAGTGAACGTGTGTGCAATTACACAGCTAAAAAAGTATCTTGATTGGTACATGAATAGGAAAGGTTTAGAAAGATATGGATCAAATACTGGCAAATGGAAATAGATCAGATTACATATCTAGTCAGCATGGACAAGTGAACTAAATGATCTGCTTCTGAGCTGTGACACTTCTGATTTTATACGAAGGATAAGAAGAAATTGCATAAGGACATTTGGAATGTCAATTCTCCACCTCAGAAATCTGTGGTGCCTTTCTGTTGGAATTTATTCAATGTTTAGTTAATGAAATAGTTGACAGATATTTAGAAAAAAAAACAATTTATTTAAACACTGTAGTTAAAGTAAAACCAAAGAAAGAGCAATTTAGAATAACCTAACACTGCTGGAACACTTAACAACATAACACCTCCAGCAACTATTATTAATTTACTCTACTGGCACAGTTACAGCCCATAACACACACATTAGTAAAAAATAAAATTCAGACACAGGTTCTCACATGCAGTTCTCCAATTCAGGAGGAGAAAAACATCATTCACAGAAAATGCAGCATCTCGGAGACATTCACTGAAGCTTCCGACTCGATTGAGACCCCAATAGCTTCTGATGCAACTGAAAAGCAAAACTCAGAAATACTAGTCTGTGAGAGCATGTCACACTCATTCAGGCTGCTTTAAAAATAAAATAGGCCTCTCAATCTTACTCAATTGGTATTTACTCGACAGCCCTGTACTGATCGTTCAATCTCTCTCTTAAAAGAAACCAGGACAAAATAACCTCATACAGTTCCAGCATTGTCACTGTAGTTCACACATTGAGCTGTTACAGAGGAACCTGGGGAAGCCCAATGAGACACTTGGTCCTGCTGTACAGCCCCTTGAGTCACTGACATATGAACAGAAGGAGGCCATTCAGCCCCTACAGTCACTTACATGGAAACAGATTGAGGTAACTGATGCTCCACAATGTCAAGCAAATGTAGCAGACGCTGCACAGATAGTCTGCTTCATGCTGTTCCTCGTGTGTCCATTGCTCGGGTTACAAATGTGGTACTTTAATGCAGTTTTCTAGCAGGGAGGTGGAAGCCTAATGTTTTGTGCAAAATCTCAAAGTGGCAACCTCCGAAAAGACAGACTTGTGTTCTCGATTGAGATCAGAAACTGGTTGGAATGGTTCATCATTTGAGAAGGAGGGTATTATGGCTGATGTCGAGATTGTGAACAACATGACATTCGGTGTAGGGTCACACATTAATGTGGAGTGAGTTCACTCAGAGCCTGCACTTCTCTCTGAATCTACATGGGGCTGTATGTTATTCTTGCAAGTATTTGCGTGAGTGAAATATGAAATTTTTCACCCTACCAATGTTTCTTTTGGCCATAAGTGTTCACTGCTAACTCTCAAATTTCAACGCAATTATATCTTATTCTCTCACAGCACTACACATTAAACATTCAGTTGCTTCACTCTCTCCTCATGGTACCATCATCTAAGGGATTAGACTGGTGATATCCATTTGTACCGTGTCTGTGGCAAGGAGATCTTTCCTTACAAAAGACATCAAAACTGTACACAATGCCCCAAAAAAAACTCTCATCAATGTTCTACAAGTTCAAAAAGATGGCTTTATTAACGTACTTGAATCATCTTAAAATGAAGGACAATATACCATTTCCTTCCTTTAGTACTGATACCCCTGTATGTACTATTTTTGGTGACCTGTGATGAAGGACGTGCAGGTCCTTTTGGACAATAACACTTCCCAACCTCGCACCATTTAATCATTACAAAATAAGTTGTATGCTATTGCTGGCCACATCCATATTGTTTGTATGACTTTCAAATTACTGTGGTCCAATCACTAATACATGTGGTACTCCATTAGCACCAGCGTTCAGTCCAGAATGGGACTCGACTGTCTGTATTGTCTCAACCAAACAATTCTTAATCCATGTAGTATATTTCCCCTCTCCCCCGGGATACACCTTTATTCACTCACCAGTGTACAGCCATATCAAAAGTATTCTGTAAATTCAAACACCCCAGTCCCACTGGTTCACATTTGAGGATGCTTCAACTATTATACACATATTACTCGGTTGTACATGTGCTGGACGATGGATCACAACACAGAGGAATTGTCAAAACAAATAGAAAGGTACATCTCCTTCTGTCAATATTCTAGTTTTCTCTATTTTTACTTCCCATCATCCATATTCTCTGTCATTTTCTCTCTCACTTATACATACATTACATATTTCGAGTTAATAAATACTCCAATCTTTCTCCATGTCTTATCTCTCAAACCTCCCTCTTTCAGTCTAAATGTAGTGCTCACATTTGGATGTGATATGATTATAACTGAGGGATTAACCTACAAAGACATGACGTCAGAACTGGCGAGAGCTCATTGGAATAGAATCTGAACAGGAAGACGGTGAAGCAGCAATGGAAGATATTTCTAGAAATAATTTGAATACACATCTAAATTTTTTGGATGCTTTAGTTAGCGTAAACTCGACATATTTATCAAAGATGACTTCGCTTTTCTGAATCAAAGTTAACCTTGCCAAGTCAGATCACGATTCTCCAAGTGTCCCGTTTTCACAGTCCTCATAAAAAGATTCCAATATATTTTCTCATAACTGACATCAAGTTGGCCAAAATTTAGTTTTTTTTTGCTTTCTCTCCCACTCCAGTTATTATTTGGGTGACAACAGCTACTTTCCATTGTGTAGGAACCAGAAATTCCAGAAACTAAAGAATGTTGAATGGTAGTCAATAATTCATTCTTATAGTTACAAGTTTTAGATGATATTTGTATAAGTACATGAACAGGAAACAGTTGGAGGGATATGGTCCAAGCCCTGGCAGGTGGGATTATGTTTGCCTCGGGCTGGTTAGACTGAAGAGCTCTATTGCCACCTAATTGTACAGTCTGGGACATATCAAAGCAATGTATCAAACTTCAGTTCAATTAGTTTTGAGTAATTCCTATTTATTAATTCAAATCTCCCACAGTTTCTCATTTTCACAGTCACTGTTCTGTAGGATGTTTGGAAGACTTTCTGTACCCACTACTGTGGGAGCAGAAATAATGTACCCCACTCAGCAGTGGGTCAGTGGGGGCGAGGTGAAGAGAGGTGTCCTCTGTCACAAAGCGAATACATCGGAGCACTGCACCTATGAGATAGTGGAAATGGCACCCACTCCTGCTCGGACAGTTCTAGAATCGAAACCGTTCGATGAAACTATCGTTTGATGGCCACAGATGTGTTATGCTGAAAGCAGTGACACAAAGCCATGACCACCTCATGATCATTCTGGTCATCGTTCTCTGCACTCTGTCAGTGTCAGTTTCATCCTTTATGAGGTAAGGAGACCAAGTCTGCACACAATACTGCACAATGGTCGAGATGAGCTCTCATCAAGGGCTTGGTCTGCAGCCACACAAACAGCCTTCTACCGCCACGCTCTGCCTCCAGCCACTGAGACAATTTTGAATGTGACTTGCCATATTACCCCTGATACTATTAGATTCTACTTTCTTTATGAGTTTCTCATGTGGATCTTTGTCAAAAGGCCTCGCTGAAAAACCACTTAAATGACCACCTTCACAAAAATCATTTACATTTGTTAGACACGACTTCCCTTTGATACAGTCGTCCTGACTATCCTTGATCAAACCTTGCCTTTCTAAATGCAGATCAATTTTCTCCTTTCATATATTCTCTCATAGTTTCCCTAACACTGATCTGATACTCACTGGCCTATCACTGCCCGGTCTATCTCTCCCATTCTTCCTGTAAAGTGGAACCACATTAGCTGTTCTCCAATCCTCTGTCACCTCCTCTGTGTCAATTCTGAAAAATGTGGATCAGAGTCTTCACTCTCTTGTCTCCTACAGCTGTGGATGCTGGGGTTGGTTCTCTCTAGACTCTATTCACACACCACTGCAAAGCAAAACCAATGGACCCCAGGTTTTAAATAACTAGCGGGAAAATACAACAAAGCTTCATCGGATGTTGGACTGGTGATGTTACCCAGCAGGATAATGAAACATCTGCAAATTAATGAATTAGCTCAGCGAGCGAACCGACCACAGCGAAACTTAGGCAATTCTCCATGACTCATTTCAGAAATAAGTACAAAATCACATCCACCCACCATTTATCTGCTCACTGGTCTATATTGTTGTTGGGTCTGGCAATGCCTTTAGTTTAATATTCTCAAACATGTCATCACATCTGTCCATGAAATGACTCTTATGTTCTTTCTGTAAATTATTCAAACCCATGCCAGTGGTTCATTTTAAAACTGATTTCCTTCACGTGTGTTCTCTCTCAAAACAAATATTTTCACATCTGAAGCCTCCATCACACTCATCAGAGACTCACAGAACCCTTTGCCTTGTCTGGTGCAATGGAGCTACAGAGATATACATTTGTGGGAGCCCCATTTACTGTCACTCACAGCATGGGCTGTAAATTTCACCATGCTGTGCAGTTATCTAATGCAGGTACAGTGCCAATACACTCACAGATGTTCGCAATGTTCCCCATGCTGGGCAGATAGCCCAGTTTGCTGAACAATAAACTAACATAGTCTGTGCAGTTGTCCATTCTGGGCTGTCATCTTGTCCCAGTTGATGGTGTCTGGCATGGATCTGCGAGGCAGATTCAGAATTTGATGCAACAACCCATTTCAGCTGATCTATCAATACCTTTATTCAATGTTTTCATCCTTGTTATTTTGGGCCCTCCAAGGTCTCATTCCTCCAGTTAGTCCCACCCACTGTCTTTTCCCCCAATATTTCCACAACACGTTCTCAGTTAGTTAATAGTTTCTATCTTTAATTTGATTTTTTTCTGTCCCTCTGTATCTTTCCCTGGCCTTGGATTTTGACTCCTTCGTGTATTGATTGTTAACATGTTGAAGCTCAGAAACAATGTAACGTTGTATGTCAGGCTGTTGTTCACTTCCAAGTCTGTCCCATGTGGTGCTCTATGTTGGACAGAGGTTTAAGCAGCTTTGAGGCACAACTTTGAAACATGGTCTGTACCTGTCTACTGAACGTCTGTGTTTGCTCCTTGAAGCTTATCATGCAGTCAGGAGAACGAGGAATGCCTCTTGTGTATTGAAAAGGGCTGGGTATCTTGTAGCTGAGGGGCTTCTGACTGTCTTCTGTTATTGAAAGTTGAGTGGAGGTGCTGCTATAAATGTGTGTCTCTACTTCTCCTTTGCCACAAAACAAAGCGATGGGTTAATGTGTCTGTGCTGTGTGTAATGGCTGGGGGAGGGGGAAAGTAGACGTGAAGATCGTTGCTGAAACAGAGCAGCCATCGAGGAAATCAGGTGAAATATAATCAACTGGCAGAGGCTTGGGTAATTGACCATTAGAGAGGATGAGGGAGGTTTGATGAACAGGTGTGATGATTTGTTGAGAATATTAAAATAAAGGCATTACCAGACCCCATAAACACATAGATTCGTGGTCACAGGAATTATGGATAAATGGGGTTTGGGTGTGTTTGGATATGAGCCGTGGAGTCTTGACATACATTTGTTTCTGCAGGTTTGAAGCTGAGAGTGTCACCAGCGGATTGTTGGCATCATTAAGACTGTATTTTATAGCTCAAGGTTCAAACAACAGACGGGTTGAACCAATGAAGTATATTCTGGAGGTGTTGGTAGTTAAAAGTAGGAATAGTCAGGGTATGTGTCAGGAATCAATTCACAACCTGAGGGATGACCACAGTTGTGACTCGTCTGTTCCAGCCTCGGATATTGGTCAGGGATAGGATGGAGTCAGAGTAAGGAAGTAAAGTTTGTAACCAGAACAGAATATCGTGACTTCCATTCTCCAAGATTTAGATAACAAGGGCAGTGATACAATGAATCGTGGTTCACAGCTAAAACTGTGTCAGTCAGCATCGAGACCCACGAGGGAGACTACCATAAGCAAAGAAAGAGTGGGAGACAGAGAGAGATTGACAAATTAACTCATATAGTTAGTAGTTAGTAAAGTGACTTTCTGGATTCAGAGTCTAAGCAGGAACAATAGCAGGAGCATGGAGTGTAGCGTAGATGATAAGTACAGTTTTACTGTCAGTAAGGCCTATCAAGCTCAACAATTGCCAGGATAAGATCACAAAAACTTTGAATAATCAAAAGTTCAAATAGGATCCGCAATGCTAATGAGACCTCATCAAAATATGTGGAAAGATCCAAAACATTCTGGGATAAACTCTTGTCCATTATCGTAATGTTGCAGTCTATTTATGTCAGATTCAGAACTATTGTTGGAATATTCCAATCTAATGCTCTCAGATTTTGATCTCTCCTCCAACAACCATCCCCCCACCCTGCCTCCGGAGCTTCTAATTCCTGTTCATGCAGTTGGTGGTGCTCCTGCTCATATTATGGGATAATACATTGAACAAAGCCCATTTATTACTAAAAGATGGAAACGCTCCACTGAGATAATTAGCATCCATGGAGGCTAACATTAATCACAGTCACCGAATAAACAGGTTCACTTAGCCCCTTCCTTCCATCACTTTTCATATCACAGTAAAAGGGAACATTTACTCACTCCGGATGGAATGTATTATACTTCCTGAAGCATGAACCACAAGTCTTGCAATCTTTCTTAATCTTTCTTCCTTGTAAATGGAAATTGAGCCAGAACACATCATAGGTGTACCTGTCCCACCCTGTTTATAAAATGATACAGCGATACAATAACAGACCAACTGCATAAAATGACTGGTGGGGGAATTTCTAGTGACCATAACCCAGGGTAACAATATTTATTGTTCACTGACTTTGTGTAATATTGCTCGAGATTTCAGTGCCCTGTTATCAAATCCTTTCATAACCTTGACATATCATTCAGTGCATTGAGATTGCTCCTCAGGAACAGGGAGAAACAGTGCTGACCCCATGTGCCTGTTACAGGGGCCGGGAGGAGGCCGTTCAGCCCTCACCAGCTGATTACCATTTGGAGATGTGAACAGCTGGAATGTTGGCACATTTTGCAGAGGGAATCATCCAAAACATAGAAAAGTGTTACTGCAGCTGTATGAGGTGTTACTGAGAGGGCACCACTCATTGTGTTCCTTGTGTTTCTGTAACTGAGAAAGGAGGGATTTCATCAAATAAAGTTTAATGGCTGCTTATAGTCCACATGTTACTGCATCATTTAATGTTTCTGGTCTCTTAGAGAGGGACAGGAGGAAGCCATTCAGCCTTTAGAGTCTGTTACTTAGGAGTAGCAGGAGGCCATTCAGCCGCCCAATATTGCTACATTAGAAGAGGAGCAGGTCATTCAGCTTCTATGCTCTGTGACACAGTAATAAGAGGAGGCCATTCAACCTCTTGAGAATGTTACACAGGAACAGGAAGAGGAAACTCAGCCTGTTGAGCCGGTTACACAGGAATAGGAAGAGATCATTAGATGCCCCAAACCTGCCACAGTGTAACAGGAGGCCATTCAGCATCTTGGTCCTTTTACAGAAGTACAGTAGGAGGCCATTCAGCCTCTCGAATCCAAGGTGATCGATGAACAAGATGTAGTGTGCGTTCAGATGATAGAAAGCATTGAATGAGTATTTGTTCTGCAGCTTTGTAGCTGGGAGTGGAATCAGCGGAGCATTTGACTCATTTGGGCTGAATCTTACATGAATATGGTGGTGTCATTTTCATTGGGATTGATGGAGGGTTTCTCTCTGCGCGGCCAGGCGGGTTTTCTCGAGATATCTTATCGCATTCCTTTCATGGCCTAGCTACACCACACCATGGCATCCATTTCAGTCAATGCCATTCCGATTCTCCCACCCATCATGACTGAAGCTAATTCCCATTGCCATGTGATATTTCATGAGCCTTGTCACAGGTGCCATCTTTAAAATGTCAATGGGCACACAGTTGAGGGTTCTCATTTCAGTGCTGCCGGAATCAGTTCGCTGAAACCTGGCAGGTAAGGGACAACGACACTATAATTCATCGACAGCAGCAAGGATGTCTTTGTGAATGGGCTAAAACAGTGGAGAACCATTCTCTTTCCAGTGGAGTCCACACCATCAGACCCATAGAACATGGTTTGAGCTCACCATCCAGCTCAGTGCAGTATGTGTAGTCTGAAGAAATGTCCAGCAATAAAGGACAAGCATCAATAACCTTCACTGCACTGGATAAGTTCCACTGAATGATATCTGCTCCCTCACACTCACTGCATAACTGCTTTCGCAACTACTCCGGAACAAGGCCCATGCTTCACCCCTCTCACGACTGCATGCAGAACCTTCCCTGTTCCCGCCCGCATTTGGTCTCTCTCTTTCACCCTCTCTATCTCTCAGTCATTATATGCCCAGCACTAATAATAACACTCTGTCCATGGATTCAAAACTGTCAATTGACTCACTACATGCACGTCACCATTTTCCACACCTCACCCCAACCCTCCACCTACACCAGCAATAACAGCAGCACTTTCACCCTAACACATTGCCTCTCTTGCTCTCATTCAAGGAGAAACAGTCTGTAATAAGATAGAAATGGGCAAGCCGTATGATGAAGTCCCTGACAACCGTTCCCTCACACTCCCGCCCCCACGTCATGTCGAGCAAATCCTGGTATGATCTGGAGAGGATGAGGGCTAATCATGTGGAGATTCCAAAACATCTACATCCCACCAAGGAGCGATATTCAGTGAAGAATAATTCTCACTTTGAACCCACATTCAGGTGCATTTCCATCTGGCACAGCTTGGAATCGTTCCCCAGATGTAATCTCTCTTTTATATTGAGCTGGTACAAATGGAGTCTGCATGGTCTTAATTAACATGAGGGTGGGCTCACAACACATCGTCTACACCAACTCCCAGGGAGGGAGAATGGAGGGTCCCCCCGACACCTCGTCCTTCAGACAGCTCAGATATTGAAGGCAAATATTGAACTTGCCCCCATCTGTATCAATGGAACTGAGTTTGAGACAGTGTAGATCGCCAAGTTCCTCAGAACAACAATACCAAACAACCGGTCCTGACTTCCAACATAAATGTGACAGCCAAGGAGGTACAACAACTCCTCTTCTTCCTTGGGTGGCTCAGGAGGTTAGGCATGTCTATAAGGTTCTCAGCAACTTCTACAGAAACGCCATTGAAAGCATCCTGTCCGGGGGCGTAATAGTCTGGTATGGCAGCTGTTCTGCCTCGGGTGTAAGAAAATACAGGAGATAGTGTGTACAGTTCAGACCAGGACAGAAGCTAAACTTCCATCCATGGGTTCTATTTACACGGCTCGCTGCTGTGGAAAGGCTGCTAACATCAAACATGACCAATCACATCCTGGTAATGATCTTCAATAACCTTTTCCATCAGGCAGCAGATAATGAAGCCTGAACACACGCACGCGCATGTGGGCTCAGGAACAGCTTCTTCCTGACCATCGTTGGGCTGATGAATGGACTCACTCACCTCAAATGATGCTGATCTTGCAAATGTTGGTCTTGCCGAGCACACGCCGGTATATTGCAACCTATCTGTCTGGGTCTAAGTCTTTTTGATGTGTCAATCCTTTGCTTACTCTGAACTGCCTGCCCCACTCATAAACTAAGCTTTTTCCTCCATTAAATACACAATTTTAATTAACACATAATTTTAATGACAATCACTCAATTGGACAGATTCATTGCACTCCCCAGTTACAAAGAACAAAGAAAATTACAGTACAGGATCAGGTCCTTTGGCCCTCTACCCCGTGCCAACATTCCGTCTGTCACAACTAAAACCACTATCCTTCCGGGGACCGTATCCCTCTATTCCCATTCTTTTCATATATTTGCCAACATACCCTTTTAAAGTCACTATAACATCTACTTCCACTGCCTCCCCTGGCAGTGAGTTCCAGGCACCCTCCACCCTCTGTGTAAAAGGCTTTCCTCATTCATCACCTTTCAACCTAGTCCCATGCGCCTTAAATCCATAGCACCCGGAAGTCCTCTGACCGTCCAGTCTGTCTATGCCCTTCATCATCCTGGAGACCTCCATCAGACAGCGTCTCAACCTCCGTCATTCGGGTGAGGAAAAGCCAAGTTTCCCCAACCTCTCCTCATAGATAATGCCCTCCACACCAGGCGACACCCTGGGAAATCTTTTGTCTATCCAGTCCAAAGCCCCCACATCCTTATGGTAGTGTGGCAGTCAGAATTGAACTGCGGCCAAACTAAGCCTCTATGAAGCTGCCACATTATCTCTCAATTTTTAAACTCAATGCTCAGGCCAATGAAGGTAAGCATTCCATATGCCTTGTTGACTATCTTTTCCACTTGCATAGCCTCTTTCGGAGACCTGTGTACCTGGACAAACAGATCCCACTGCCTATCAGTACTCTTCAGTGTTCTGCCATTTACTGTATATTTTCCATCTGGTTTAGACCTTCCAAAATGCATTACCTCATATGTTTCCAGATTAAATTCCATCTGCTATCTCTTTGTCCATGTCACCAACCAATCTATATTCAGCGGTATCCTTTGACGGTCCTCCTCGCTGTCCGCAATTCCACTAAACTTTGTGTCATCGGCAAACTTACTAATCAGACCAGCTATATTCTCTGACAAATCATTTATATATATATTACAAATAGCAAAGGTCCTAACTTTGACTCCTGAGGAACGCCACTAGTCACTGTTCTCCACTCAGAAACGTGCCCTTCGACTGCTACTCTGTCTTCTGTGACTGATCCAGTTTGTTTAAAAAATCTATTTTGCGAGGTCACATCTGACCCCATGCAAATTTAGCTTTTGTATCAGCCTGCCATGAGGGACCATGTTAATGGCCTTACTGAAGTCCCCGTAGACAAGATCCACTGCCCTTCCTCATCCGTGAACCTAGTTGCTTCGTCAAAAAAAATCAACCAAGTTAGTGAGACACGACTTCCCCTTCACAAAACCATGTTGCCTCTCACTAATATGTTCAGCGATTTCCAGTTGGGAGTAAACCCTGTCACAAAAAATCCTCTGCAATAATTTCCCCACCACTGGCATAAGGCTCATCGGCCTGTAAATAGCTGGATTAACCTTGCCACCCTTCGTAAACAAAGGAGCAATATTGGTTATTGTCCAATCCGCTGGGACCTCTCCTGTAGCCACAGAGGGTACGAAGATTTCTCTCAAGGACCTAGGAATTTCCTCCCTTGCCTCTCTTAGTATTCTGTGGTATATCCCGTCAGGCCCTGGGAATTTGTTTACCTTAATGTTTCTCAATGCCCACAATACCTCCTCCCTTTTGATGTCAAAATGACCCAAACTATCTACACAGCCTTCCCTCGATTAATCATCGACCAAATCCTTCTCTTTGGTGAATATTGACGCAAAGTGCTCACTTAATAACCCACCTATCCCCCCGCCACCATTTTCCTCTGGCTCCACACATAAATTGCCTTCCCTGTCCTTGAGTGAGCCAATTTTCTTTCTCTTTATATGTATATATGAGATTTTCCCTAATTTGGTTGTTCAATTAATTTTCATGAACCCTTTTTAGACTTCCTAATCCCTCACGTAAAAGTCTTTAATCTTTCGTTGTATTCCAGCCCTGCTTCATAAATTCCCAACCTCCTGGCCTGAATAAATGCTTCATTTTACTTTTTGGTGAGGCTCACAATATGTCGCATTATCCAAGATTCCCTAAATTTCCCGTATTTATTCTTCATCCTTACAGTAGCGTACTTGCCCTGAGTACCCATCAAGTTACAGTTGAAAACCTCCCACATATCTGATGTTAATTTGCCCTCAAATATCCAACCCAATCTACATTCTTCAGTTCCTGCCTAATATTGTTATAATTAGCTTTTCCCCAATTTAACACCTTCACTTGTCAACTACAACTATCATTATCCATCAGTACCCTTAAGGTTACTGAATTGTGACCACCATTTCTGAACAACTCCCCTGCTGAGACATCGACGACCCGGCCAGGTTCATTCCCCAATACCAGCTCCAGTACGGCCCCTTTCCTTGTTGGACTGTCTACGTCATGTTTTTAGACGACCTCCTGGATGCTCCTTAGAAACTCTGCCCCATCCGAGCCCCAAGTACTAACTGACTCTCAGTCAATATACGGGAAGTTAAAATCACCAAAAAAAACAACACTGTTACATTCACAGCTTGACAAAACCTGGCTACATATCTGTTCTCCTATCTCCTGCTGGCTGTTATGAGGCCTATAGTAAACCCTAAATACTGTGATTGCTCCCTTCCTGTTCCTGAACCTTACCCATATTGCCTCGCTGTATGAGCCATTTGAGGTGTCCTCCCACAGTACAGCCATGATATTCTCCTGAGCAAGTAGTACAACTGCCCCAACCCTTATATTTTCCCTTCAATTCCACCTGAAACATCTGTACCCTGGAACGTTAAGCTATCAATCCTGTCCCTCCCTTAACCAAGTCTCTGTAGTAGCAACAGCATCATAGTTCTAAGCACTAATCAAAGCTCTGCATTCTTCTGCCCTACCTTTTACACTTCTTGCATTGAAACAGGTGAACATCAGTCTCCTAAATCCGCTTTGATCAGCAATCACTCCCAGTCTGCTCTTTCTCTGAGTCTTACTGGCCCTATTCTCTAGTTCCCTTTCAGTCCATTCACTTTGCATTGATTCCCATACTCCTGGCAAGATAGTTTAAATCCTCCTGAGTGACACCAGCAAACCTCCCAGCCAGAATATTTGTGCCTTCCCGTTTAGATGCAACCCGCCCTTCTTGTACAGGCCCCAACTGCACCGGAAGAGATTCCAATGGTCCAGTTATCTGAAACCCTCCCTCCTACACCATCTATTTTGCCACGTGTTGAGCTGTGCTATCCTCCTATTTCTCGCCTCACTGGCAGTGGCACAGGGAGTAATCCCTAGATTACAACATTGGAGGTCCTGCTTTTTCAACTTTCGACCGAAATCCCTGAACTGCTGCTGCAGGACTTCGTCACTCATCCTACCTATGCCAATATTTATCACAACCTCTGGCTGTTCACCTTCTCCCTTCAGATTACTTTCTGCCAATTCAGAGACATCCTGGATCCTGGCACCAGGTGGGCAACACATCATCATGGAGTCTCTTTTACATCCACTGAAACGCCTATCTGTGTCACTAACTATCGAGTTCCCTATAACTACTGCTCTACTGCTTTTTGTCATTCCCTTCTTGAGAATCTCTGCTCAGATACATCGAGGACCCTCTGAACCTGAACCCGCTTTGTCACAGTCCAGCCAACTTTATATTGTCTTTCTCCGAAGTGCATCGTGCCACTCTGTTCTGATTTGGTCCTTATCTGCCATATACATTAATATGATATCAACTTGTTTCTGCCCGGTTGGGGTTCTACACTGTCCTTCACACACTTTACAATTCTTCTAGGTTTGGTTTTTGCAGGCATTGAATTTGTAATACAGTCATACTTCACACAGAAATACTGACAGACTTCCCACATAGTAGCGGAAATGTTCACACACACCAGATAGATTGAGTGAAATATTGAGAAAATCATCACAGAACAAAATAAATTTTGGCAGACTCTGCATGTCTGTATAAATGTCAGTGTATTACTTTGTATATCTGTGTTTCTGTATTTGTGTCTGCGTTTCTATGGCTGTGCGTCGATTTCCATGTCTGTGTTTGTGTGTGTGTGCCTGTGGGTGCAATCAGTCTGGCAGTTGGTGTGCAATGTGATTCAATGTCTCTCTCTGCTGGCCTCTACTCCATAATGCACCGGAAGGTGAAAGAAGCATTCATTCAGTTTTTGAGGGAGACCAGGAGGACAGCAGCTCAGAGCACCATCTAAACTGACAGCCCATCAACACAGCTATACACACAGACACACACATACTGGGCTAGTGTCGGGAGGATTGCATTTGTACTGCCGTCTTTGAGAGTCAGAAATGCTCATGTCACGAAATGTCTGTGATCTCCCTGGAATGTGGAATTGATTTGCCTTTGGGCATTGCTCATGACTCTTGGTGTACACATTAAAGAGTACTTCCACTACGATTGTATCCAAACAATCCCGAGTGAACCATTGTGTAAGGAAACGAATTGAATTTTATTTCATGCTCTTTAGCTTGCAATGTTTTGGAATGAACTCTGACAAATTAAAAGTGAGAAAAGATTGTAAAGTCTGAAAACAGACCCGATGGTGATGTTAATGTGTCAGGGCCAACGTCGCTAGTCATCGAACTAAACTGCTCTGTGCGTCCAAAGACATTATTGATGAAAGTTCAGGCCGTACAATGTAAGAGATTCACAGTGCTGGATGTTGTCTCAAAGAAAACCGCAAACCCTATAGTGGCATGGGAAGGCCAGCAGGGGGAGACATTCCGCGATTGTAAACACAACAGGAAAAGAGAGTGGAAGAGTAGAGATGGAAAAGTGTCGAGCTGGCGACAGCAGGGCAAGCAGCATCAGAGGAGCAGGAAGGCTGGCGTTTCAGGCATAGGCCCTTCATATTAAATGGGGGAGAGGAAGGGGGTTCTGAAATATTAAGGGAGAGAGGGGGAGGGGGATTGAAGATGGATAAAGGAGAACATATGTGGAGAGGAGACAGACCGGTCGATGAGGCAGGAATGGAGCCAGTAAAGGTGAGCGTAGTTGGGGAGATAGGGATGGTATAGGTCAATCCATGGAGGACGGACAGAGCAAGGGGGCGGGATGAGGATAGGAAGTAGAAGACGGTGTGGGGCTTGAGCTGGGAGGAGGAGAGAGGGGGGACGAAAGGCACTATAGGGAGGCAAGGACAAGCTGGGCTGGTTTGGGATGCGGTGGGGGAAGGGGAGATTATTAAGCTTGTGAAGTCCACAATGATGCCATTGGGCTGCAGGGTTCCCAAGCAGCATATGCGTTGCTGTTCCTGCAACTTTCAGGTGGCATGATTATGGCACTGCAGGAGGACCACGATGGACATGTCGTCTGAGGAATGGGAGGCAGAGTTGAAATGGTTTAGGACTGGGAGGTGCAGTTGTTCTGTGCACACGGAAACAGTGGTGTCTTTAAGACAGAGATCGTATATTTTCCATCGAAATGGGATCACTAGTCAGTATAGAAGGCGAGGGAAGGGGGTTGAGAAATAATTCTGTCATGATCAAACTTGACAAGCCGAGTCGGCTAATTCTGTTCCAATTTCTTTTGCTATAACCATCTTATGGTACCTAGAGGTAACAGGAACTGCAGATGCTGGAGAATCCAAGATCACAACGTGTGGAGCTGGATAAACAGAGTATGCCAAGCAGCATCTTGATGCTGCTTGGCCTGCTGTGTTCATCCAGCTCTACACTTTGTTATTATGGTACCTGGACTTGTCTTCCTGTGATTACTTAAGCTAATTAAGTAATTCGTTAAGCCCGTACCCGAAACGTGAGCCTCCCTGCTCCTCTGATGCTGCTTGGCCTGCTCTGTTCATCCGGCTCTACACATTGTTATCTCAGATTCCAGCATCACCAGTTCCTATTATGTCTGAGGAAGTTCTAGAATGAAACCAGTTCACTTGATGCCCTTTGTCAGCACTGCCCTCTCCCTGGTACACAAATGGCAGTCGGTCACTGTTGAAAATGCCTTCCTCTCCTTAGTTTATTTTCCTGGCTGATAAACAGCCATATCTCTGCACAGTCACAGTGAATTGAAATATTAATGGGTCTGCTCTTGATAGAAGCAGTTGACAATGTAATTGCACAATTTTCTGTACCACAGTCACGATAATTGCAACACCACTATTGCTGCTGGAGGTGACTGGGGATGTTGGGGATGAGATGAACTTGTGATATTATTTCTAGACTATGAATCCATGAACCCAGGTAATGACACACACCCCAATTCCAATCCTGCCACAGCAGAATGTGGAATTTGAATTCGCTGAAAAACCTGGAATGGTGAAACTTTTAAGCCATTGTTGATCGTTGGAAAAACCCATCTGGGTCACGAATGGCCTTCAGGGAAGGAAATCCGGCATCCTCACCTGGTCTCAACTACATGTGACACCAGACCAACATTAATGTGGTAAACTCTCAACTGCCGTTTGGAATGACTAAGCCAGCTACACAGCTATATCTATCACCACAAAGTCTCGAAGAAATGACATAGGACAGGCCTGTATACCAGCAATGCACAGCACGTCGACTGCAGTGATGCAAGAAAGCAGCTCACTAACACCTTCTCAAGGAAAAGGAAATTAATGATGGCCCAGCCAGTCACACCCACAACCCTTTAATGAGTAAATGAAGATGCCTGCACTCAGGGAAGACAGGATGAGGGGACATAATTTACATTAGACAGGGACTTAGATATTTATCTACTTGGGCCTGATATTCAGGAATACGGGAAAAGGTGAAAAATGAATGTAATCAATTTCACACTTCATTACCATCCCACCCGAACATCAACAATCTCTTTCTTTGTTTATTTTTCTCTATCTCTCTCTTTCTATATTTATTCAGCTCACTCCTTCTCCGCCTCAAAACAAACATCCCTGTCATCAGCATACATCACAATAGTTGCCAGCTGATTTCAGTTCTGATGCCTGTTCTTTGGACTTCAAACGTTAACTCTGTTTAAATTTCATCAGAGACTGCTAAACCTGCTCAGTTTGCTGAGCACTTTCTTTCTTTTTGTTTCAGATCGCTGACATTTTTTTCTTTCTTTGATTTAAACACTATTCTTTTTATTTCACGGGATGTCAAAATCACTGGTAAGAGCAGCATTTGTTAACCATCATTAATTACCTTTAACTGCGACCATTCCACAGGGCAGTTTGAAGCCAAACATGTTGTTTTGGGGTTGAGTTCACACTTAATCCAGACAAGGTAAAAACGTTAGTTTTCTTGACCAGAGCAGATCAGTGAAATGAGATCGGTTTTTAGACAAAATGCTGCTGGTTTTATGGCTCCTATTAGTGAAATTCACTTTGGTTACAATTCTTACCGTTAGAATTTAAGTTCTACCATCAACTGTGGATGTGATTTGAAACAGTATCCTGATTGTAATCACCTGTGTCTCTGAGTGAGACCTGCCGAGTGAATGAACCTCTCTGACATGGTGTCCCTATTGTTAGTTACTTTAGAAAAAAGAACAAGGATGTGATCAAATTATTTATAACTTGGAAAACTGGTCAGAAGAGAACTGGAATCATAAAGTCTGAAATTTACCAAGGCTTAGATAATGGTTTATTCAGCAACTACACAGAGGCAGAGGGGGAGAGTGGGGATATTATGGAAATGGTGTTGGGCAGGTTTGTTGATGGAGACAAAAGCAAAACATAAAGCAAAAAAGGTCCTCAATGTTGTGAAGAAATCTTGTTCTCAGATGCTTGCGAAGGATGAGTTTGAAATTCACAGATAATGGAGTGAGGTTTTCATTGAAACTGAAGGCAATTGTTTCCGTCTTTTCCAAATATAGGTAACAAACAGCAATAAAGTTGTATATGCCTTACGGAAGTAATGACTGGACAGAGATAGAGAGACTTACGAGGAATACCAACAATAGCGAGAAGGGATAGTAACCAACCTGAATAATCATCAGTACACCTAGTATCCGATCTGGTAATGTTGACCAATACTTGGTAAGATAGTAAAGACCAAGGGATAAACTCCTGCCCATTGTTGTCACATTCCAGTCTATTGTTCTCAGATTCTGATCCATTGTTGTAAAATTCCAGTCTATTGTTCTCAGATTCTGATCCATTCTTGTAACTTTCCATTCTATTGTTTTCAGACCCTGATCCATTGTTGTAACATTCCAGTCTATTGTTCTCAGATTCTGATCTCTCCTCCCACTCTCTCTGCAGCTGCTGATTCCTGTTAGTGCTGTCACTGATGCTCCCGCTTATACTATGGGATAAGACATTGAACAACACCTTTTTTGTAATAGGAGAGGGAAAGCCTCCTGTGGCACAGTTAGAATCCATGGAGACTGGCATCAATCACAGTCACTGAACAAACAGTTCCAGTTAACACCCTTCAATACACCTTCAGTGAACCTTCAGTTCACAAATAAAACTGGACTGGATTGCCTGTTAACATAATTGGTAATAGGTTTGATATCCCATCACCAATTGCTCTAACGATGTCTGTGGTGAGGGAGAATGATCGATGTTTTCATTTTGCAAGCTAAATGGCTCTGCCTTCTTGTCCATGTGCAATACTGTAACCTCCTGCATCAACACCTTCCCAAAACACACAATCAAAATGTTATTCCTGTACTGATTACTCCTACACACAAAAAAAAATCTCTGGGCATAGTTGGGCTGACCTTGCAGAGAAAGTGTGGATTTCTCACAGTTGTAATAAAACAACATTGCATCTTCAACGTGCAAAGTTCTTCATTGCACTTTATGTGCTTTAAAGTGTTTTAATGTGCTTTAAAATTACATTTCTTGATTCAATTTACCAAAACTAAAATCAAACGTGGCATGTACAATAATGATGTTCATTAAAGCCCATGGGCTAAAGAGTCAGGGACAGAATGGATGTGACTTTGGTTCGGAGACGGAGAGAAATGGGGGCAATGGCTGTAGAGACTGGAGAGGAGGACAGTGATATCCCAATGTCACCAGTATTTAGCTAGTGCTTATTCTGGCAGACGGAATGAAATGTAATGCAGAGCAAAGAAACAGGTTATAATTGGGAGATAAAATGCCAAACTACAATGTGAACACACCATGATAATTTTAAATGTGTCGTAGGAAATCAGATATTATGTACTCACTCAGTAATCACGGAGTATGCAGAATGATAAAATTGTTCATATATGCTCAGGATATTCAGAATTAAAAGCAGACGAAGATTTCTTTATGCTAGGTGTATAGGGGGATTACAGTATAATAATAGCACGGATATAGTTCATCCCCAGCTGGTGCAGAGATGATGGGCTGAGTGACCACCAGCTTTGCTGTAGATAGTCTGAGATTTGTATGAAAAGTTTTCAGAGCCTGAGAGATGATGCTTTCAGTGAAGGGTACAAGTTGTGTCGTCATGAGTAATCCATTTCTGTTGTCTCATGAAGTGCAGTTGCCTCTAAAATTTATTTTAATCGAAATAAATTTCCTGAAGTTCATGCATTTAGGAGGATATTCTCAAAATGCTTTTTTTTTGCCCCTGGAAAGTAAGAAGAAACAGACTCTGGTGTAGCATGGGTATAATTGACACAATAGTTGCAATGGAAACAGGAATGGCCAATATTGTTCAAATATAATCAAGTTCAACATCTGGACACATCAAGAAAAACAAAATGCTGGAGATGATGGAAATCTGAAATAGAAACAGAAGTTGATGGAGAATCGTAATAGATGAGGCAATATCTGTAGACAGACTTTGAGTTCTCATATCTAGTCTGTTAGGACCCTGTTCTGAAAAAGACATGTTGCAGATGCTGCTAGACCTGCTTTTTTATTATTCGAGCATTTTTTTCCTTTCTTTTGGACTGCCGCAATTGGACTGTCTGATCTGAAGCAGAACAGCGAAGCAGCCATTTGATTTGACCCTCAAGTATTTGTGAATGGTCATTAAAATGAGGCATTGCAAAGTTTCTTTTATAACGACACCTAATATCGATGGCGTGTTGCATTGAGATAAAAGGCCATGAGAAGTTTGAACTCAGTGGCACTGATATCCCACAATCTGTCTTCTGATTGAAAACGAGGGTATCCTTACCTCAATGGCATGCTGTGCTCCTGATGTCGCTGGGGTTACACTCATCTAGCAAAAGTCTAACCTTTCCGAGACTTTTGACTAATCTGTGAAAAGAGAATGTATCTTGATATTTCTAAAAGGACACACTCATCCATGGGTTTTAGCATGCACGAGCAAAGGCTGAGTCTATTTGTCGCCACCAATAGCTCTGGAGAAAGTAACATAGAGCTGCCTTCCTGATCCAAGTGGTGCAGAAGTACACACACACAGCGCTGTTTATAAGAATATTCAAGTTTTTTTTTCAATACATTATTGTCAAGGAGCAGCAATTTCATGACTATCCAGGATGACACGTGACTTGAATGACAACTTTCAGAGATTGATTTCCCGGTTTCAGTCGAGGACATTGCTTGAGCAGGATTCTCCTCAATTTGCGTCAATCACATTTTTGTTCAGGGTCTTGATGCCACAAAGACTGAAGTAACACGGGCGGCATGGGAAGTTACTCTGATCTCAATTCAACTGATGTTGGAACATCAGCTGAAACAATAAAGAGTGAAATTACAGAACACTGTGCTCACTCTCTTCACAATATTCCAAAGAAATTTTCGGTATTGACTTCCGATTCTGTCAGGAGATGTTTGTCCTATTTGTGATGAGGCTATTTGGTATCTGGAATGCACTGCTTAGCAGGGTGGTTGAGGCAAGTAACATCCCAAACTTAAAGAAAAAGATCTCTTGGATCAGTACCTGGTGGTGCAGTATCAATGGGTCCTTTCTCAATTGTATGATTCTCTGTACTAGCAGCCATTAAATCGCTGATATATTCTGAAATACTAGCCAATGACACTTGTTTGCCTGTTCCATCAACTGTGCTCAGAAAGTGTTTCTTTTTTTTTCAAAACAGCATCACTCAGAGTATCAGCACTTACTCAGCCTAGTACAGCCCAGCTATCCTTGAAAACATAGAGGATTTTTCTAATGGCCAGTGCAAAATTATTCTAGGTGTTAAGCACCATTGTTTTAGCGAAACCAATAACATGGGTACAGTTTTCCCCTTGTTAGAATAAAATATTTTCGCTGTTATGATGTCATTCCTCAAAAAAAAATAATAAACTCCTTCTTCCCATGTACACCCCTTGAGAATGTATTTATTTTTCCAGCCAATTCTTAACCCCCACTCCCCTCCACTGCTTTTTCCATGATCCGCTTCCATCTTCGAGTTATTTGAAGGTGCATTTCCAAACAGAATGTTTCTGTTTGAGTCAGAATTTTAAATACTCGCAAACTAACAGACAAAATTGATAGGGGGTGAAAATATCAGCAACCCAACTGTCCTGAAACCGATTCCTCAGCACCGTTTCCCAGTTACTACAGCAGTCTATGTCCTTGTTCCAAAATGTGTGGACATCTTTCGGGTTTAGCTGATGAATTACCATCAAAAATATTTCTTCAATGTTGGCGGGCAGGAATTATCTCCAACAGGAGGCAATGCCTTATACTTTGGAAACACTGTGGCGTGGGCTGAAAATTAGTCCTCCTGAGAGGTTTCTTCCTTTATTTGCCACCCAGCCAGCATATCCGTGCTTAGAGACAGGGCTCAAAACTGCTCACATTGTTCCAAATGCGGTCTGACAAGAGCTGCTCCAGCATCAGGAATACATCTCTGCTCTTGTACTCTAGGCCCTTTAAAATAAATGTTAAAACAGCATTTGTCTTCCTCACTGCCAACTGAACCTTCATTTTAACCTTCAGAGAATTCCTGAACTAAAACTCACATATCCCTTGGCACTTTTGATTTCTCAAGCCTTACCCCATTTAGAAGTTGGCCTACGCCTTTATTGTTCCTACAAATTGCACAGTCCTACACTTTCCCACATTGTTTTCCACCTGCCATTTCTTTTCACATACTCCAAGCCTGTCCAAATCCCTTTGTAGACTCCCCACGTCCTCAACATCACCTGTCTGTCCACCTACTTTTGTGTCAACTGCAGACATGACAACGATGTCCTCAGTTTCTTTGGCCTGATCGTTAATGCATACAATGAATAAATGTGTTCCCAACACTGACCCCTGATCATTTCCCATTCCAGGTTCCCCTGCAGTCCAAATGAGATATCTTGAGCACAGGCACCACACAGCAGCATACCCTTTGGAACTCTCATTTCTGTCATCAGAGAACAGTGTCTATTTTGCTGATGACACTGCCCCCAATTACAAGTACAATTCTTTTTATTCCCTCCCCCGCCGCACCCCCCGCCCCCTTAATGACCCCTCCACAACAGTGCTCTGGTCAGTTTTCTCATGCTCACAGGGAATAAGCATCTCAACCCTGTTCGACAGGCTCAAGGACTGAGGCTCCATGAGCAATCCCTTTGTTTTCTTCCACCTGTCTCACTCATGGCCAGAAATAATAGGAACTGCAGATGCTGGAGAATCTGAGATAAAAATAAAAAGTGTAGAGCTGGATGAACACATCAAGCCAAGCAAAATCTTAGAAGCAGAAAAGCCGACATTTTGGGTCTAGTTTCTTCATCAGAAATGGGGGAGGGAGAGAGGTTTCTGAAATAAATAGGGACAGCGGGCGATGCGGACCAAGGATGGATAGTGTAGAAGGTAGGTGGAGAGAAGACAGACAAGTTAAAGAAGTGGGGATAGAGCCAGTAAAGATGAGTGTAGGTGGGGAGGTAGGGAGGAGATAGGTCAGTCCGGAGAGGACAGACAGATCAAGGGGGCAGGATGAATTAGTAGGTAGGAGATGGGGTTGGGGCTTGGGGGTGGGAGGAGGGGATAGGTGAGATGAAGAACAGGCTAGGGAGGCGGGGACTAGCTGGGTTAGTTTTGGGATACAGTAGAGAGAGGGGAGATTTTCAAGCTTGTGAAATCCACATTGATACCATTGGACTGCAGGGTTCTCAAGTGTCATCTGAATTGTTGTTCCTGCAACCTTCGGGTGGCATCGTGGTGGCACTGCAGGAGGCCCAGAATGGGCATGTTGTCTAAGGAATGGGAGGGGGAGTTGAAATGGTTAGCGACTGGGAGGTGCAGTTGTTTAGTGTGAACTGAGCATAGATGTTCTGCAAAGCAGTCCCCAAGCCTCTGCTTGGTTTCCCCAATGTAGGGGAGGCCACAATAGGTACAGCGGATGCAGGAAACCACATTGGCAGATTTGCAGATGAACATATGTTTGATGTGTGAAGTCTTCTTGCGGATGGGGTGATGGAGGAGGTGTGGGGACAGGGTGAGCACTTCCTACGATTGCAAGGGAAAGTCCCAGATGTGGTGGGGTTGGAAGCAAGTGCAGAGCAGACAAAGAAATCACGGAGGGACTGGTCCCTCTGGAAAGCAGACAAGGGTGGGGAGGGAAACATGTCTTTGGTGGTGGGATCAGATTGCAGATGGTGTAAGTGTCAGAGGATGATGCATTGGATCCGGAGGTTGGTGGAGACGTATGTGAGGACGTGGGGAATTCTCGTTTTGTGGTTATTGCTGGGGTGGTGTGTGAGTGCTGAGTTATAGGAAATACGGGGGAAACAGTTAAGGATATTCTCGACAAATGAGGCAACGGGGAAGTGGGTATTGCAGCCCTTGAAAAATGAGGACGTCTGAGATGTAGAGGAATAGAATGTCTCATCCTAGTAGCAGATGCGGTGGAGGCAAAGGAATTAGGAAGAGGGGATGGCATTCTTGCAGGAAGGTGGGTGGGTGGATGTCTATTCTAGGCAGCTGTGGGAGTCAGTATCCCCTCCTATCTTCTCCCCTATCCATTTTTGATCCGCCTCCCCCTCTGTCCCTATTTATTTCAGAACCCTCTCCCTCTCCGACATTTCTGATGAAGGGTCGAGGCCCGAAATGTCAACTTTTCTGCTCCTAAGATACTGCTTGGCCTGCTATGTTCAGTTTTGGTCACAACTTTTTGTTCTTAATCTGAAGGGCCTGATTGCATCCTGAAATGACCATCCCGGTCATTCATCCCTGCCCTTGATGTTATTTTTAGCCATTAACAGGATGAAGGTGTCGCTGGCTAGGCAGCATCTGTTGCCCATCCCTAATATCCCAGAGGGATGTTGACAGCCAGCCACATTGCTGTTTGCCTGGAGTCACATGTAGGACAGAGCAGCTAAGGCCGGCAGTTTCTTCCCTAAGGGCATTGGTGACCCAGACGGGATCCCTCCCCAACAATCAACAGTGGCTTCATGGTCATCACTAGTTTCTTCATTCCAGATATTTTATCGAATTCACATTCCACCATCTGCCACAGTGTGCTTCAAACCTCGGTCACCAGTATGTTCTCTGGATCTCTGGATTAACAGTCTAGCAAATAATAGGACAAGGCTGTTGGTTCTCCTGAGTGTGTGGCAAAGTTTGGAGCTCAGGCTCCAGCTCATCAATCTGAGCCAGACTTCCTCAAGCAACCAACACTTGCTGTGAATGGTGTATCTATGAAACACAATGGGGTTCACTGACCCCCACAAAATAATAGTGACAGCACATCACATGGGCCAGAATCTCTATTTTAATTATTTGTTAATTAGCGGGTTTTTTTCCCCTTTTAATTTGGACTGAAACAAAGTCCATCATTGATTGGGAGACTAATTGACCACACAGAGGAGGTCAGCATAAGTCCAATTAAGCAGATATCTTGAGAGATTGTGTGGCCGGCAGAGATGAGAAATGTGAATGATTGCTATCAAGGAGGGATTTGCAAACCAGGATAAGAATTTTGTTTTAAATGTTTAGTTTTTTTTTTCTCAACTGCCAATCTCTTCAGCTCAGTGAGCTCAGGGTGAGGAGAACAAAACTCAGTGCAAGTGAATACACGGGCAGCGGAGTGTTGGATAAGCTCAAGATTACGGGGAGATTGAAAGTGAAAGCCGGATCAGGAGTGTTTTAGAATCATTCGAATTGTGGTTAGAAAGGCCTAACTCTGTTACCGACCTTTGGCCCACATCCCTAAATACATTTGCTGAACAAAAATATATCTGTTTCAGATTTAAAACTAACAACTGAATGTTTAGCATCAACTGCCACTTTCGGGACATATTTCCAAACCTTTACCATCCATTTACAACTGTTTTTGTATAGATGTGATTCCTAACATCTCTCCTGCACAGAATGCACTCCCCAGTTCTAGACTAAATTAAAGGAAATTTCTAATCATTGAGCACTGCGTGTTTGGGCAGTGTGTGAATTAGAAGGAACTTCGAGGTGGCGATGTTCACATAAGCATTGTCCTTCATTGTGGTGGAAGTGGCAGGTTTGGGATGATTTGCGAAAAGTATGGTTTACCTGTTGGTCGATCATACCCCTCTCTTTCACCATCTGCTCCTTCCAGTCCTCTCTCTTTAACTGACCCAACAGCCCACGCTAGTCGATTGAGGCCATAGTGCCTGTGACCAGACTGGGTGGTAGGTTGCCTCCCTGAAGGACATTAATGCGCCATTTGGGTCTTTATGGCAATTAGTAGCTTTCATAGACACCTTTTCTGAGTGACCAGACCCAAACATCAGCTCAATTTCACAACCTGCTCCATCATTGAGAACTGCTGGAGTCCATTGAAGTTGGAATAACAGAGCAAATAGAAATACATGAAAGAATCAAGAAGAGTCAGCCTGATTTTTTGAAGTGGAAATCATAGCTGACAATTTTAATAAAATATTTTCAGGCAGAAACATGCAAGATAAATAAGACAGAAACCAATAGATGAAATATATTTGGATTTCAGGGAAAACAAAAGGTAAGATTTTACATGAGACTACTTCATACAGTAAAACCCCATGAACCCACACTGTTGGGGATGTGTATCAGTCAAGGATGGGGTAATGAAATGAAGGCAGAGAATCCAAACAAAGAGGGCAGTTTCATGATGGCAAATTGTAACTTATGGATCCCCACAGAGGGATCAATATTTGGGCCAGAGCTATTTACAATATGTACTAATCGTCTGGAGAACAGAAGAGAATGTACTGTCGCCAAGTCTGCAGGTGACACCAAATAGATGTAGGCAAGAAGTGAGGATGGGACAATGAAACTACAGAGGGATAGAAACAGGATTAGCAGGCGGGCAAAAACTCAGTGGGTGGAATATAATGTGGGAAAGCTGAGGTTTTTGCACTTTGGCACGAAAGCTGGGAGAGGTGAATGTTATTTAACTGGTTAAAGTACTGCAGAAAGCTGCAGCACAGAGAGATTTGTGGGACCTTGTGATTGAAAGACAAAAAAGCCTGCATCCAGGTTCAGCAGGTAATCTGGAAGGTAAATAGTCTATTGACCTTTATTTAAAGGGAATGGGGTTGGCTTATTAAAACCGTACATGACACTAATCAGATCACACCTGGAATGCTGTGAACAGTTTGAATCCCTTTATTTTAGGAATGGAATTTCAGAGAATTTTAACGAGACCGATCCTAGACAAGGGAGGATTTTCTCAGGAGATGTGTCCTAATAATCATCCAGTACTCTCTCAGAATGCTTCAGTTGAACCTGCCACCACCACATTTCCAGGTAATGTATTCCAGATCCCTACTACTCACTGTGCGACAAAGCTTTTCTGCACGCTCCACCAACTCAGAAATACTCCACGTGAGTTTAATTATAATCTAAGATTCTTGCTTCCCAAGTTTCCCGACCAGTTTATGTTGGCATATTGTTCCTAATATTTGAAGCCAAGTTTAATCTCAGTGACATGTGAGAACAGCATCTGCTCTCTACTCCTCAGCCCTTGCTCTGATGTACAAGGTTTTTCACCTTTGGGAGGTGCTTTCATTGTGATCAGTCGGTGAATCAGATTACATAAAAATCACTCGCATAAATGCAACAAACTGTATTGATCCTTCATTCCCTACATCATAAGGTAAGGAAGAGGTGGGATCATGAGAGGACACAGTATTGTCCTCATGTGATGTATTCAGCCCGTTATTCCTCACATTACCCAGATAGGGACGGGTCAGCATATAGAAGGATATAACTTGACCTGTACTAACCCCTCCGTTCTCCACATTAAAGGGATGTGTAAAAGTAGGGACAAAGTGTCTGTGAGAGAGAAGGCAGCCTGAACTGTATCTGGTATGGGGGATAGTGTGAGGTATCATCACAAACCAATCTTCGGTCAAATACAACGGCAACATTTTTTTCAAGAGTCGCAGAGATACACAGCTCAGAAACGAACACTTCAGTCAAGCTTGTCTATGCCGACCAGATATTCTAAATAAATCTCATTCCACATTTGGTCTATATTCCGCTGAACACTTCCTATCCATATACCCATCCAAAAGGTTTTCAAATGGTGTAATTGTACCAGCCTCCATCACTCCTGTGGTAGCTCATTCCGTACATGCACCACTTCTGTGTGAAAAAGTGACTCCTTAGATCCATTTGAAATCTTTTCCCTCTCACCTTAAACCGATGCTTGCCAGTTTTGGACTCCCTCACCCTGAGGAAAAGACGTTGCCTATTTACGCTATCAATGTCCTCATGATTTTATCAATCTCTATAAAATCGGCCCTCAGCATCTGACACTCCAGGGAAATTAGCCCCTGTCTATTCAGTCTCACACTGTAGCTGAAATCCTCCAACACTGGCAGCATCCTTGTACAAACAATATCACGTACAGTCACAAGATACCCTCCGAAATCATTTGCTCAATGCACTGACCAATAAACGTTACATTACCAAACGCTTTCTTCACTCTCCTATCAACTGTGACTCCAATTTCAAGGAAATATGCACCTGCACTCCAAGGTTTCTTTGTTCGTCAACACTTCCGAGTACCTTACCTTTTAGTGACTAAGTTCTCCTCTGATTAACTGAAGTGCAGCATCTCATATTTATCTCAGTTAAACCCCATTTGCCACTCATTGGTTCATGTGAACAAGATCTTCTTTTACTCTGAGGTAACCTTCTTTGCTGTCCTCTGTGCCTCCAGTTTTGGTGTCATCTGCAAACTTGCTAACAATAACTCATATGTTGACATCCAGGTCATTTATATAAATGATGAAAAACAGTGGGCCCAGGTCTGAACCTTGTGGCATCCTGCTGGTCACAGCCTCCAGTCTGAAAAGCAACCCTCCATATCACCCTCTGTCTTCTACCTTTGAGCAAACTCTGTATCCGTATAGCTAGTTCTCCCTTTATTCTGCGTGGTCTGACATTGCAAACTAGTCTACCATGAGGAACCTTGTCAAATGTCTTACTGAAGCCCATATTGACCATGTCCACTATTCTGTCCTCATCTGTCCTCTTTGTTACTTCTTCGAAAAAACTCAATCAACGATTTCCCATGTACAAAGTCATGTTGACTATCCCCTATCCCTTGTCTTTTTAAATACATATAAATCCTGTCCCCGAGAATCCTGTCCAACAACTTGCCCACCACTGATGTCAGGCTTACATGTCTATAGTCCTCCTTTTCCTTATCACGTTTCTTTAATTTGGAACCAATTAGCCAACCTCCAGTCTTCCGGCGCCTTTCCTGTGGCTATCTATGATACAGATATCTCAGCAAGGGGCAAAACAATCACTTCCTTAGCTTCCCACAGAGTTCTAGGGTACACTTAATAGGTCTTGGGGAATTTATCCTTCTTTATACAGTTGGAGATACCCAGCACTTCCTCCTCTGTAACACTGACATCTTACAAGATTTTAGTTTGTGCTCTCAGTCGTCCATATCCTTATCCACAGTAAACACTGATCTGAAATACTCGTTTAACATCTCTCCCACCTCCAGCAGATCCACACATAAGTGGCCTTCTTTGTTTTTTAAGGGGCCATATTCTCTGCCGAGTTTTTTTTTTCCTTAATGAATTTGTGGAACCCTTTGGATTCTCCACAACCCTATTTGCCAATGCTGTCTCATGTCCCCCTTTTCCGCTCCTGAATTCTCTCTTTCATATACTCCTGCTGCCTTTACATTCTTCTAGTGAATCACTCAAATATGCTGTCTATACCTGTCGTGTCAAGCCTTCTTCTTCTTGAGCAAAGCCTGAATTTCTTCCGTCATCTATCATTTCCTATCCCAACCAGCCTTGCCCTTTACACTGTAACTGGACTCTCATTATCTTATTTTTGAATGCGTCACATTTTCCAGCCATCCCTTTACCTTCGAACATCCGCATCCCCAGCTCCCCCGAACCCCTATAAACTTTTGAAAGTTCTTGTCTAATACTGTCAAAATTGGCCTTGCTCCAATTCAAAACTTTAACTTTTGCATCCGATGTATGCGTTTCCATCACTACTTTAAAACTAGTAGAATTATGGTCACTGGCCCCCAAATGCCCCTCTACTGACACCTTAGTCACCTGCCCTGCCTTATTTCCCTAACAGTAGGGCAAGTTATGCATCTTCTCTAGAAGGTACGTCCACATATGAATCAGAACATTTTCTTGTATGCACCAAGCCCTGAACACTATGGCAGTCCCTGTCTATGTTTTTAAATTTAAACTACTCTACCACTACTACCTATTATTCTTACAGATAACTGAGATGTTCTTTCAAATTTGTTTATCGATTTCCACTTGCAGTAAAGTGATCAAATCTTTCTTATTTCTCTGTTCCAGCCAAATAACATCCCTGAATGTACTCTTTGGAATAGCCTCCCAAAATGCAGATGTAATGTCATCTTTCATCAAAAAACGCCACTCCTCATCCTCCTTTGTCCCACCAACCACTTTTTATCTTTCCTATAGCATCTATACCCTGCAACATTCAGCTTACAGTGCTGTTCATCCCTGAGCCATGTCTCTGTAAGTGCTATTCTATCCCAGCCCCATATTTCTAACCATGCTCTGAGTTCATCTGCCTTACCTGCTGGGCCTTTTTCATTGAAATAAATGCAGTGCTCTACTTTGCTCCTGCCTGCCCTGTGTGTTTGACTTATTCATTTTCTCAACTGTACCAGCCTGAGATTGATCTCATTCTTCACTACCACAAACCACCCACCCCACCACAACCCCAGTCGTTTAAATCTTCCCGGGCATCTCTAGCAAATCTACCTACCAGTATGTTCGTCCCCTTCCAATTCAGGTACAATCCGTCCTTCTTACAGGGGTGGATCCTACCCCAGAAGACATTCCAATGATCCCAAAATATGAATTCTACTCCCCTGCACAGGTTCCTCAGCCATGCATTCATCTGCTCTTGCCTCCTGTTCCTCCCCTCATTAGCTTATGGCACTGTGAGTAATCCAGATATTTCTAACCTTAATTTTTAAATTCCTGCCAGGTGGTCAGTTTCCGCTATCCTCTGAGGCTGCCTGGCCTGCTGTGTCCCTCCACTCCATACTGTGTTGTCTCTGACCCCAGTATCAGCAGTTCTTGTTCTCTTTGAGTCAGTTTCTCATTGCCTTTTTTGTTCAAAGTTCTTGGCTGCAAGTCATCCCGGCCAAAATCCATTCATTTCCCAAAACAAAAACACAGTTTAAAAAATGAATAGCTGCAAAGTTGAACGCTGCAGGGACTTCACTAACCCATTTCATAGTGCAATATTTCAACCATGTTCCCATGTTCGGCGAGAATGCAAGGTGGTCATATTTAGAAACAACCAAGCTGATTCGTTCCAAATAAAAAAAGAGGGAAAAGTGACAGAGAAAGCAGAAAGGCCATGCAACAAATTCCAAAATGATGAGAATTTTCTTAGCAGAATTGACTTGGAAATTTGTCCGCCAATTCTAAACAGCGATATTTGCAGATGAAATCTCCTGCTCGAGGCAACTGTGAGCACCAACCTTGGCCGTAACCATGACTGAGTGGTACGTGATGAGTTAGCTCAGGTGTTGGTTCAAAATCTGCCGACTGGAATCTGCAGTGCTGCTATTTTCATAAAACATGTACTCACAAGTTGCTAATGACCCAAATACACGTAGTTTTTTTTGGTTTTTTTTCTGTGGAGATAGTAAGAACTGCCAAAGCTGGAGTCAGAAGTAACACAGCGTGGAGTTGATAGACCACACCAGGCCAGGCACCATCA
The DNA here is from genome assembly GCF_030684315.1 of Stegostoma tigrinum. Lineage (NCBI taxonomy): Eukaryota > Metazoa > Chordata > Chondrichthyes > Orectolobiformes > Stegostomatidae > Stegostoma > Stegostoma tigrinum. The sequence continues at coordinate 92,903,656 of NC_081363.1, forward strand.
GAGGAGCAGGAGAGATGATGTTTCGAGTCGGGATACTTCTCCAAAATTACCTGTTTCTGCTGTGCACCTCCAGCTCCACACTGCGTTATCTTTACAACTGCTCGTGGCTTTTTCGAGGCATTTTGCAATCTGCAGGAACCCCTTAACCAGGTATTGAGCTTATTTTGCTGTCATTTGTTACATTTTCATTTGGATTTTTCGGCATGAGATAGGTCCACGTTTAGAAACAACAGACCTGTTTTGTTTTAACAAAGAGAGGAAAATGCTTGACCGAAACAGTCAAGTCATGAATCAATTCACAAATGCGAACGATTTTTGTCCTGGAATCAGCTGAGATCTGCATCCTCACAACAGCGATATTTGCCAATAAAATGAAATGCAAGGGACCGTGCTGTTTGAATTACCGATTTGTGCCAAGTGATGAAGGCTTTGGATTTGAAATTACTTAGGGTTACCCTGGTACGGTTTGGAATCCTGCCGACTATGATCTGCTCTGCTGTTGCTTTACTGAAACACAGGCATGTCATGTTGATGGTTAGAGAAAATCCGCATGCTTTTTCTCAGCTTTGTTAAAGGAAGTTTGCTGTCTTTGATACCATTAGCCTCATATGTGATCTCTGCAAATTCTGGCTGTTTCTTGAACATGAGGCACTTGTAACTCTCTGTGTCTGTGTTCTTCCGCATTCCTCAATGAGTGCCACTTGACTAAATTTTTGAACACGTTTTTACTATTCCAAACAAAACATGTCTATCAGTTTATTAGCTTTGCAGAATGACTCTGTGCAGAAATAAAAAAGCTGGTTTAAAAACTGTCAGAGGACATTTTCATCTTTCTGCCGAGCCTGTGCCAAGCCAATATCACTTAAAAGAGCGACAGTTTGATTCTCCACCCAAAGTATTATTTTTGCCCTCTCATGACTGGCTATTGCTTGCAGCTGAATTACAACTGAGCTGATGACCTGATCCTACCTCGACAGAAAATGCTACACACCATGGGAATGAAAGGCACTGTACTCCCACAACTTTAGACACAGACTTTAGCTATATTGGACTTGTTAATCTAAGCTTTGGCCGTCAAGGAGCGAACCAAAGCCTCTGTGCAATGAGCTACAACATAATTGCATCATCGACATGAGTAGGAACCATATCTCCAATGTGTACTGGATTGAGAGTACTGCACCTGAGAGCACTAGGTCGTGCCAACATGCTCATGAGTGGCTTTGTGATAAATTAGACTGTTACAGTCACTGAAATGCAGCACGAATGGATGACAGGGAAAATCTTTCTGAACCTTTGATCACACTATAATGGTCCATTAGGTGATCAGGGATTCCCCAAACAACGCACCAATTTTGCACCACAGTCCATCGTTCAAAACAAAACCATTCGATGGACAAAGTGCAAGGCTAGCAGACGAGATTTGTGATTCAGTACATTCTGTTCGCATTCAATTAAAACAAAACACATGAACATCACAAGCTTTCTCAAATTTAGATGGTCACTTGTGGAAACATTTTCAACCTTTGGTTGACACAGAGTAACTTGCACATTGGTGGAGAAAGTGCTGAGCGACCGAATTCTCAATTTTCGCAGCTCAATTCAGCTGCTATCTCAATGTGTTTTGGCAGTGTAGGGCCTGTGACTGTTTCTGAAAGACTAACATTGATTGCTCCCTGCCATGTCTTAAAACATGTGTATCAGAATCAAATGTCAGGATATTTGAGTAGAGAAACATATTCGCATTGCAATGTTTCGAACACATCAGCAGCTCATTTGGTATAAAACAGAAATGCATTTACAGGTGCAGGTGAGCTGATCAGATCGTCGTATTTTTTTGGGTAGAGGAGCAGGGGGCATAGACAGGGAGTTGATTGAAACGAGACATAAACAGCACTGGAGTGACACCCAGAAAGTTCAGGGAGCAACAACAGACATGAAGGTGAGAGGAATAATGGGAACTGTAGATGCTGGAGAATCCAAGATAATGGAGTGTGAAGCTGGATGAACACAGCAGGCCAAGCAGCATCTCAGGAGCACAAAAGCTGACGTTTAGGGCCTAGACCCTTCATCAGAGAGGGGGATGGGGAGAGGGTTCTGGAATAAATATTGAGAGAGGGGGAGGCGGACCAAAGATGGAGAGTAAAGAAAATAGGTGGAGAGGAGAGTATAGGTGCGGAGGTATTGAGGGGATAGGTCAGTCCAGGGAAGACGGACAGGTCAAGGAGGTGGGATGAGGTTAGTAGGTAGGAAATGGGGGTGCGGCTTGAGGTGGGAGGAAGGGATAGGTGAGATGAAGAACAGGTTAGGGAGGCGGGGACAGGCTGGGCTGGTATCAGAAATAATGGGAAATGCAGATGCTGGATACATGAAGGTGAGTGAGGTACAAAAGATTTTCACATTTAGAGCAAAATGCAATCACACTGTTACCACCTCTTTACATCTCTGATCACCCGTAATGTGCTTTCAATTTGTTCTGAAAGTGACTTTTGCATATCGCTGAATGAAGGCAGCGGAATTTCATATACTCTGGTGGCTCGTATTCCTTCACTTTGCACATGCATGGAGCAAACAAAATTTAAAAAAATCCCTATCTCCTTCAAAATATCCACTTATCAGAGCCACATTAAGGTTCTCCACTTAAAATTGTAATCTATGCCTTCTGCTGAATGTTAAGGGCTCATTTGGTGAAAAACAACTGCTCTAATCGTCTGATCTTCACCAAAGAGAATGTACTCAAACCATAAAAAATACGATGCACACATGTTATGGTACTATCTCTGGTGATGGCTCTCTAGTTGTTTGACCATTATACTGGAAATAGCTATGCACTGAAATGTGTCAGTATGTGGACTGATGGCAAATCTTGGAAGCTGGAGAGATTTCGGAGAAATACTACACACATCCAAAATCTGCACAGCAAGTGACAGAGAATGCTCGCTGGGCAATAACAACCTGTGGCTTCGTCACTGTCTGCGCCCAAAACACTCAGCCTTCCGATTAACAGCCCAATGTTCTGACCAATTGCGGCACATAAGCGACCTACATTCAATCAGCAGGTTTTCCTTAATCAGGCAGTCAATCACTTTTTGATTCGTCTGCTTGATATTCACATCTGTCAATTATCGTGGCCCATATCCATCCATTAAATTAAAATAAACTTTAAAAAATGAGTGGCTGTAAAGTTACACGCTGTACTGTCAGAAAGTCTGGCCAGTCAAGTTGGGCCGAATGGCTCCCATCTGCACCATATGAATTGTATGGTTCTGAAACGTCTGCTGGGAATTCACAGGAGAACTCCAATGGATCACGTTATCCCCTCGGTATTATGCCTGACTTGTGTTTACATCCTGATTCCTGGTACATAGTTCAATCAGGGAATAGTCGCAAGGGAGACAAATGGTGACTGGCTCTGTTCATGCCTTTCACCCAGGTTTTGCTAATAATCCTGCAAATGTATCCCACATGTCCTGCTTCACGCAGCAGCAGCCGCTTGATTATCCTACAGAAGGCGCTGAAGGGGCCTAGTTGGTAACTCAGCTGAAATGTTGCCAGGAGCGAGATTTCAATCCACACCTTAATAAGGTCTGCAAACACCAATGACTCACCTCAGACCATTCAGCCAGGCCACTATACTTTACCCACTGCTTTGTCTGGAATTGATTCTGAATTACATCAAAGCCAAAAAAAATACATTCAGAAGGAAAGAGTAGGTGCCACTGATAACTGTATCAATTTCCAGATCCCAGTAACCTTGGCATATTACAAAAATAGAAGTTGTTGGAGAAACTCAGCAGATCTGGCAGCATCCGCAGATAAAGAAACAGAGGTAAAGATTTGAGACCAGTGAAATTTCTTTAGCATCCCTTAACATCCCTGAGGCGATGCTAGTGAGTAATTGACACAATTTGACTATTGACTCTTTGATTCAGTTGGTTATTGTTATGTACCAGGTCAGATGCCCCTCAAAACATTTCAAAAGGTGGGTTAGACCCACCCTAATTTCTTACTTTAAAGGCAAATGTGAAGTGGGTATCCAAGATGTGACATATCCGTTCAAACCATTCAGTTTTGAGCAAAACAGAATTTAAATATATATGACTGTTGAAAAACAACTGTTGTGAGGAAGGGTCACCAGAGCTGCAACATGAATTCTGTTTTCTCCTTCACAGATGCTGTCAGACCTGCTGAGCTTTTACTGCAACTTTGCATTTGTTCTGATCTAGAGCATCCGCAGTATTTCGGTTTATTTCACTCATAAGTGAGTGCAGGTAGGCAGTGGTCAGCAATGCAGGAGGAGCTGATAGTTGGGAGAGAAGACGGAAAGCTTGTGCCAGGTCAAGAAGGCAGGGATGAGAGGGAGATTTGAACATGGGATGAGGCTGGGGGTGGGGAGATTTTGAAATTGGTAAAGCCCACATTTAGACCTTTGGGTTGTAGGCACCCAAGGCAGAATATGAGGGGCTGCTCCTTCAGTTTTTGGGTAGTGTCGCTGTGACACTGGGGGAGGCCCAGTGTGGACATGTCATTCAGGTTTTGGGAGGGGGAGGGTGGACTTGAAGTTAGTTCAGGACTGGAAGGTGTTGTTTGTTGCAAACAGAGAGCAAGTGTTTCACAAAGCTGTCTCCGACATACAGGATGCCCCATTGGAAGCCTCGGATGCAGTCGGCCACAATAGTGGAAGCACAGGTGAACACCTTTTGAAAGTGGGAGGTTTTTTGGGTCCTCGGATGGAGTTGGGGGGAGATGTTGGGGCAGGTGTAGCACTTCCTGTAGTTGCAGGGAAATGTGTCGGGGTTTGTGGCTCTTACGGAGTGTGGAGCAGATGAGGGTGTCACGGAGAGAGCAGTCCCTATGTAAGGCAGATAGGGGTGGGGAGGGAAATATATCGTTGGTGATTCCAGGTGGTGGAAGTGCCGGAAAATGATCTGTTGACCAGTTTTGAGAAGATGTGTAGCTCAGGTTGAGGTTCTGGATGTAAGGTTGCTCGCTGAGCTGGATGTTTCGTCACCATTTTGGGTAACATCATGAGTGAGCCTCCAGTGAAGCGCTGGTGATATGTCCCGTATTCTATTTATGTGTTTAGGGTTCCTTGGGTTGATGATGTCAGTTCCTGTGTTTATGTCATTTCCTGCTTTGGTGATGCCATTTTCTGTTCTTTTTCTCAGAGGGTGGTAGGTGGACTCCAAATCAATGTGTTTGTTGATGGAGTTCCAGTTGAAATGCCATGCCTCTAGAAATTCTCATGTATGTCTCTGTTTGGCTTGTCCTAGGATGGATGTGTTGTCCCAATCAAAGTGGTGTCCTTCCTCATCTGTATGTAAGGATATGAGTGATAGTGGATCATGTCTTTTTGTGGCCAATTGATGTTCATGTATCCTGGTCGCTAGCTTTCTGCCTGTTTGTCCAATGTAGTGTTTGTCACAGTTCTTGCTAGGTATTCTGTAAATGACGTTCGTCTTGCTTGTTGTCTGTATCGGCTCTTAAAGTTCATTTTTTGCTGTTTTAGTGTGTTTGTGAGTTTGTGGGCTACCACGATGCCAAGAGGTCTGAGTAGCCTGGCAGTCGTTTCCGAGCTGTATTTGATTTATGGGAGAGTGGTTATGTTTTCTGGGCACGATTCGTCTATTTGTTTGGGTTTGTTGCTGAGGAAACGGCGGACTGCGTTAATTGTGTACACGTTCTTTTTCAAAAGCTGTACAGGTGATTTTCTAATGTTCTTCGTAGTTTCTCTGTGCTGCAGTGTGTGGTGGCTCGTTGGAATAATGTTCTAATGCAGCGTCGTGTGTGGGTGTTGGGATGCTTGCTTCTGTAGCTCATTATTTGGCCCTTATGTGTTGTTTTCCTGTTGACGCTGGTTTGAAGCTCCCCATTGACTGTTCGCTCTACTGTGACTTGTTGGAACGGCAGTTTGTTGTTGTTTTTCTCCTCTTTTGCGAATGTTATGCCAGTGTGGGTATTATTGATGGTCTTGAAGATTTCCTCCAAGTGATTTGTTTAGTGATGACAAAGGTGTCATCCACGTAGCAGACCCAAAGTTTGGGTTGGATGATTGGCAGAGATGTTTGTTCGAGTGTCTGCATTACTGCCTCTGTTAAGAACCCTGATATTGGAGATCCCATGGGTGTACCATTGGTTTATCTGTAGGGTTTGTTATTGAAAGTGAAGTGGGTGGTAAGGCATCGGTCCACTAGCTTGATGATATTGTCCTTGCTGATAAGGTTGGTGGTGTCTCGTGTATGTGTCTTCGCTTCTAGTAATAGTGTAGTAAGTGTTTCCTTTGCCAGGTTGATGTTGATGGATGTGAACAGAGCTGTTACGTCAAAGGAGAACATTATTTCATCCTCTTCTATCTTGGTGTCTTTGATGGTGTTCAGGAATTCTGGGGTGGAGTGAATGGGGTGGCGTGAGTCTTCTACGAGGTGTTTAGACTTTGGTGTAGTTCCTTGGTTAATCTGTACATTGGTGTTCGAGGTATCAAAACTATGGGTCTGAGGGGAGCTCCTGGTTTGTGAATTTTGGGTAGAGTTGATCTGTTGAATCCAATGGTTCATTGGATGATGTGTGAGGACAAGGGGGATTGTGTCTTTGTTTTTTTGTTGCAGGGAGGGGATGTGATGGCAGAGATTCGGGAAACACAAGAGAACTGTCAAGTACATTTTCCCACATGAAATATTCATTTGACATACACTGTGAGATTTCTTTCTATCTTGCATTCTTAGCAAATATATCACCTCACTGAATTTCCCTTCGATTTAATAAATCCGACTAAACTTCATTTTTAAAGGTTCACCTACCACTGGAAGTAACACTAACTCTCTATCCCCACTGACAAAATTGGAAACCTTTGATTTCTTGTCTGCCTCATGTTTCATCACATGCTGTGCTACTTTTACATGCTGTCTAGCCAAATCACGCATTCTTAATTCATTTCAATGTTCCTCTCACCTTGTGCCCCCCCGCAAAAAAAATTATTTCAAGTAGACTGAATTTGGCAGATTCATTTCATAAATCCCAAATTGCAAAAAAGTGCATCAGAATGTTTTTATCCCAATTCTCTGGATAGTCCTGACTATAAGCCATCAACATGGTCTTTAAAGTTTGATGCCAGCATTCTAATACTCCTTGTGATTCTGCATGTTATGCAATGGATTTAGATTGTTTTACTCCAAAAATACCAAGAACGTCCCTAAATTTCAACTGCAATTAATGACCCTTGACCAGATTGTATTTCTTGAGATAGTTGGTATCTGGTGAATAATTTAAATAATTCTTCTGCAATTCTTTTCACCATGATACTGCATAATAGAATAACCTTGAGGAACCTTGTGGACACATCCATTATGGTTAACAAATACTGATCCCAATTTTATTTTTGTTTTAGGTAAATCATTTATGACCTTTATAAAGGTTTCCCCAAACACAGGGATGGATATTAAAGGCAGTGGTTACATTGCTGCCTGGGGTTTTCCAATCAGCTGAAGCGATGACCTGTTTTGCAAATTCAGTCACAATCAAATAGTGGAGCAGACTCAGTGGGCCGAATGATCTACCTCTTCTGTTATATCTTATGGTCTTATGGACTCTACCCAACTGGCGAATGCGGTAGTACTGAGTAATCGGAGCCGAAAGATATCTTTTATTCACATACAATGACATGCAAGAATGAAAGACAGTACCCAGAACAAGCCAAGTGATTTTGTATTTTTGCTATCTCTATCACCTCCTATTAGTAATCCACATGTCACCAACACTTGCTTTCTGTAACCCAGCGATAGTACAATTTGATGAACTGTTTCTGACAGATCATTTCTCATTTGCCTGAACATGTGATAGTTTCCATTTCCTAATCAAGATGTCATTTTTAAGTTAGTGACATTCTGGGATACACTCGGATTCGTCTTCTGTGTATACTTTTTGATACAACTGCTTTATTTACCAAGATAATAAAATGTGAGGCTGGATGAACACAGCAGGCCCAGCAGCATCTCAGGTGCTCCTGAGATGCTGCTGGGCCTGCTGTGTTCATACAGCCTCACATTTTATTATCTTGAATTCTCCAGCATCTGCAGTTCCCATTATCACTGCTTTATTTACCATCTTGCTGTTGTAAAACAATAATTTCTCCAACTAAAAATATCTAATTTATCCTGCACCTGTTCTTGTTTCCTCTTAAATAGCCGATCAAACACACTCACTAGTAGCTCTACTTCAACTTCCTTATCTTTATTCTTCAATTTCTCCTCCTGCTTCTCCTTGTGGTTGGGTGACCTTGTTAATACATAGTAAGGAAAAATCTCTCAGCATACACTTGCTGTAATAACTCAGTTGCCTGATTTTCCACTGGCTTTTCAAGCACAGAAGCAGCAGTCCCGCATGCCATCCAGCTATATCGTTACCAAGGACAAATTCTATTCCTGTAGCTCAATGTTCGTCTAGAACTTTGACCATCGCTTCCACACATTTCGCTGAAAAGTCCAATCTCACTTTACACAATGGAACACTGCTCTTCTCACCATTAGTTTCACATATTACCAGTTTTTTTTTCTGGCAATAGTCCTTCTGAATGACATATTTCCTCATCACTCATCATCAAAGATTGACATGCCCCTGTGTCTCTTAAAATTGTAATTTCTTTATGTAGCTTTTCCTTTCATATATGAGTAAACCTGCTAAAAACCAAAAGGACTTCGGATGCTGCAAATCTGGAACAAAACAGAAGTTGGTAGAAAGGCTCAGCCGGTCTGGCAGCAGAAGAAAAAATCAGCCTTAACTTTTTGGGTCCAGTGACCCTGCCTCAGAATGAGTAAATCTTACCCTCAAGTATTTTTTTAAGTGTTCTGGCACATTCTTCTCAAACAATCCCTGACCACCTGCATTCTGGTGCATTTTTGTTTTAGTTTCCACTGTGCTTTTCATTACCACCTTGCAGTGTTTAATCCCAAGAGTCATGGAGTCAGTGTCATGCAGGGCTGCAGAGGCCGTTCGGGACCTTCAGTTGACAGACGCTAAAATAAGAACTTGTCCTTGCTAGCATCTGGGAAGAGTGACAAAACTGGGAGAGCTAGCCTACAGAGCAGTCAAGCAACTATGTGACATAACAAAGCCTCATAGTGTCACATCAGGCTTTGACACAGAAATTTGTGACTGAATTATCTCCGTGAACTGGTGGAGCAGCATTCCGCCACACTGAGCAGCACTTAGAATAAGCACTGAGAGAGTGGGGAAGATGGAGATGGTATACAGGATGGTTCCTTTCAAAACCACCAACAAGAAGGAAACAGGGGCAGCATTGCTGATGGAGATAGTTAGGTTTGAAAGCACATAGCTGCGGGGCTGGGGCAGCAACTGGTGGGCAAGGGCCGACTAAGAGGGAGAAACGTACTGGGCCTCATCTTCACCAATCTTCCGGATGCGGGTGCATGGATCCATAACTGTATCACCAACAGTGGCTACTGCACACACTGTTTTGAGAGATGAAGTCCCTGTTTTACATTGGAAATACCCTCCATCATGTGTATGACACTACTCCTGTGCTAAATGGATTAGATTTCAAGTAAATTTGGCAACTCAATGCTGGGCTGTGAAAGGTGATATGCGTCACCAACAACAGCAGAATTTTACTCCAGCACGATTTTGAACAGCATTGCCCAGCATTACCCATACTTTGTTATGACTATTAAGCCAGGGATAACCCCTTGTTCAATGAGCACTACAGAGGATCCTGCCAATAGCAGCAGCAACCCCATCTCTAAATGGGGTGAAGACCACTTCCTCAGCAAACAGCACAAGCAGCAAATGGTGGACAGATCTAAGTGAACCCAGAACCAACGAATCAGACATAATCTCTGCAATTCTGCGACACCCAGCCCTGATTGATGTTGGACAACCAAGGAACTCACTGGAGGGGGAACCTCCACAAATATCGCCTTCCTCAATGATGGAAGAGCCCAACAAAACAGTAGAAAAATAATAAAAACAGGAATTGCTGGAAAAGCTCAGCAGGTCTGGAAACAGCTGTGAAGAAAAAAGAAACAGTGAACTTTCTGTTCTAGTGACCCTTCCTCAGAACAGTTGAAAACATGAGGCCGAAATACACAAAACAATGTTCAGACAGAAGTGTCAATGGCATAATCTCATTCAGCCTCCTCCAAAGATACCCAGCATTACACGTGGCAGTCTTCAACTAATTCCATTCATTTTCTGTGATATGAACAAAGAGCTGGAGGGACGGGATAATACAAAGGCTGATCCACCACTGAAGAGAGGCGATTCAGCAGGAGGTTTCCTCGCCAAAGTTTGACCTGGCGCCATGACATTGTTGCTGTGAAAATAATTGTGTGTAAACATTAGCACATATATTAGTACAAGGGAAAAATAATTGTATATTTTCATGGTCCTTGCAGTTAATAATCATTTGATCTTCGGTGAGGCAAAAAAATCTTCTCATTTCAACGTCCTTTAATGTGTTTTGTGCAATCTTATCATCATATTGTTATCGTAAAAGTGAACTGAATAAATGGGCAGTTGCGTGCTTTTTGGTCAATCTGAAAGAGAGCATTATTGAAGGGTGTTGGCCTTCAGTGATGTGATTTTGCTGCTAATAGTTAGATCTGCTGAGAACATTTCCAGAGAAATTTCCATCTCCAGTCACACACAAGAATGTTGGGTTGGGTATATGCTGACCATCATTGTCGCTGGACAATTCTGTTTGGACGCTGACGTGTGGAGTAAGATGTACTGGATTTTGTGAATGAGGGATTCAATGTAAGGCAACGCGTGCTGCAGGAGTCCATCACCTTTATAACACCTTCATTCAGGACCCGTTCCAAAGTGCACATTTAGAGAGGTTAGGTGGCGCACCAGAATTCATCAACAGAGATAAATTTACACCACATGGATGTTGGCAGGTCATTTTTTTTTCACAATTGTTGAGCTGCATTTGGACCGACAACGAGCCTGGTGCTAGTTCATTGGCTAATCTGCCCCATGCACTTCCTAGTTGATTGAGGATGCCTCTAACAGTTCTCTTGTGAGGGGTTGTGTGAATATCAGTCCACGTCCGGTTTCAAGACTCTCTGGACAGATTTAGGAGATGGCCAGTGTTTTAGAGGTAGTGGTGGGGCCCAGGGTGGGACTGCGGCTGAATTCAGGGTTTTGTTTTAAGTTTTTTTTAAACAGATTTTCTGACTGCTAGATGATGTGTTCACTGATGTGAACATGATTCAGCTGTTTACGAGAGTATCTAAAATCTGCATTAATTAGGTGTGTACGCTATAATTTAATTGCAGGTGCAGAGGTTATTAAAAATGCAAATTGAATAATGTCTGTCATTGCTACAAGGATGGAGTTTAAAAACATGGAGGCTATGCTGCAGCTCTATAGGGTCCTGGTGAGGCCACACGTGGAGTACTGTGTGCAGTTTTGGTCTTCTTACTTGTGAAGGGATATACTAGCCCTGGAGGGGTGCAGAGGAGATTCGGATGGTAGATTCCAGAGTTAAGAGTGTTAGATTATGAGGAGAGATTGATTAGGCTGGGTTTATATTAATTGAAATTCAGAATAATGAGTGGAGATCTGAGAGAAACATATCAGATTATGAATGGGATAGATAAGGTGGAGCCAGGAAGTTTGTTTCCACTAGCAGGTGAAACCACGACTAAAGGGTATCAACTCAAAATAAAGGGAAGCAGATGTGGGACTGAGGTCAGGAGCAACTTTTTCACCCAAAGGGTTGTGAATCTGAAGAATTCCCTGCCCTTGCTGAATGTGTTTAAGACAAGGTTAGATAATTTTTTGAACAGTAAAGGGATTAAGGGTTTTGCTGTGCGGGCGGGTGATTGGAGCTGATTCTCAAAAAAAGATCAGCCATGATCTTATTAAATGGTGGGGCAGGGTCGAGGGGCCGGATGGCTTATTCCTGCTCCTAATTCTTGTGTTCTTATCTCCTTAACACTTCGGGTCCAGTGACCCTTTCTCAAAACTGTAGAAGCTCTGAGAAAGGGTCACCAGAACCGAAAAATTATCTCTGCTTTCTCATTCACAGGTGCTGCCAAAGCTGCTGAGCTTTTCCAGCATATCTGGAGAAACAGGTCTGATTGCATCTATGGAGACAGAGAAACAGAGTTAACGTTTCATGTTCAGGGTGATCCTTCTTCAGCACTGAAAAGGTTTGAAAAATTGACTTTTTGACAGAGGTGGAGGACAGTGATAGAAAACAGACGTTGTAGACGTGCAGTGCAGAAGGCAACGGGCTTTCAATTGTCGTGGAAGAGAAACCGATGTTAATAAATGTGTGTATGAGGGAGGTGGGCTTTCTTTGTTGAGTGCAGAATAAGCAAGACACAAAAAAATCAAGATTCACAGGGATAATGGGAACTGCAGATGCTGGAGAATCCAAGGTAAGAATGTATGGAGCTGGATGAACACATCAGGCCAAGCAGCATCACAGGAGCGCAAAAGCTGACGTTTCGGGACGAGACCCTTCATCAGAGTGGGGAGGGGCAGAGAGAATTGGAATAAATAGGGAGAGAGGGGGAGGCGGAGTGAACATGGAGAGAAAAGAAGATCGGTAGAAGCGGAGAGTATAGGTGAGGAGTTAGGAAGTGGATAGGTCAGTCCAGGGAAGACGGACAAGTCAAGGAGCCGGGGAGAAGTGGTAGTTCGGAAATGGAGGTGGGGCTTGAGGTGGGAGGAAGAGATGGGTGAGAGGAAGAACAGGTGAGGGAGATTGAGACAGGCTGGGCTGGTTTTGGGATTCAGTGGGCGAAGGGGAGATTTTGAAGGTTGTGAAGTCGACATTGATACGATTGGGCTGTATGGTTCCCAAGCACAATATGAGTTGCCGTTCTTGCAACATTGGTGGCATCATTGTCGCACTGCAGGAGTCCCATGATGGACATGTCGTCTGAGGAATGGGAGAGGGAGTTAAAATGATTCGTGACTGGGAGGTGGAGTTATTTGTTGCAAAATGAGCGGAGGTGTTCTGCAAATCGATCTCAAACCTCCTCTTGGTTTCCCCAATGCAGAGGAAGCCACGCCGGGTACAATGGATACAATATACCACATTGGCAGATGTGCAGGTGAACATCTGCTTGATATGGAAGGTCATCTTGGGGCCTGGGATAGGGGTGCGGAAGGAGGTGAGGGGACAAGAGTAGCACTTCCTGTGGTTGCAGGGGAAAGTGGCTGGTGTGGTGGGGTTGGACGGGAGTGTGGAGCGGACAAGGGAGTCGCGGAGAGAGTGGTCTCTCCAGAATGCAGACAAGGGTGGTGATGGAAAAATAGCTTTGGTGATGGGGTCGGATTGTAGATGGCAGAAGTGTCGGAGGATGATGTGTTGTATCCGGAGGTTGCTGAGGTGGTATATGAGAACGAGGGGGAACCTCTTTGGGCGGTTGTGGCGGGGGCGGGGTGTGAGGGATGTGTTGCAGGAAATGTGGGAGATACGGTCAAGGTCGTTCTCGAACACTGCGGGGGTGAAAGTTGCTGTCCTTGAGGAATGTGGACATCTGGGATGTGCGGGAGTGGAATGCCTCGTCCTGGAAGGAGATGCGGCAGAGGCAGAGGAGTTGGGAATAGGGGATGGAATTTTTGCAGGAGGGTGGGTGGGAGCAGGTGTATTCTATTTTTCTGTGGGAGTCAGTGGTCTTGAAATGGACATCAGTTTCTAGCTGGTTACCTGAGATGGAGACTGAGAGATCCAGAAAGGTGAGGGATGTGTTGGAGATGCCCCAGGTGAACTTAAGGTTGGGGTGGAAGGTGTTGTTGAAGTGGATGTACTGTTCGAGCTCCTTACAGTCAATCTTCCGCACCTACAGAGTCCCAAAACCCCACCTCTTCCTCCATTACATTGATTACTGCATTGGTGCTGCCTCTTGCTCCCCAGAGGAGCTTGAACAGTTCATCCACTTCACCAACACGTTCCACTCCAACCTCAAGTTCACCTGGGCCACCTCCAACACATGCCTCACCTTCCTGGACCTCTCAGTCACCATCTCAGATAACCAGCTAGAAACTGATGTCCATTTCTGTCCCAGCTGTCCACGTTCTTCAAGGACCGCAACTTTCCCCCCGTAGTGGTCGAGAACTCCCTTGATCGCGTCTCCCGCATTTCCAGCAACACATCCCTCACACCCCGCCCCGACCACAACCGCCCTATGAGGAATCCCTCGTTCTCACATACGACCCCATCAACCACCGGATACAACACATCATCCTCCGACACTTCCGCCATCTACAATCCGACTCCACCACCCAAACTATTTTTCCATCACCACCCTTGTCTGCCTTCTGGAGTGACCAGTCTCTCCGCGAATCCCTTGTCCGCTCCACACTCGCCTTCAATCCCGCCACACCCGGCACCTTCCCCTGCAAACACAGGAAGTGCTACACTTGTCCCCACACTTCCTCCCTCATCCCCAACCCAGGTCCCAAGATGACCTTCCATATCAAATAGATTTTCAACTGCTCATCTGCTCATATACTATATTGTGTCCATTTTACCTGGTGTGGCTTCCTCTACATTGGGGAAACCAGGAGGAGGCTCGGGGACCGCTTTGCATAACACCGCCGCTCGGTTTGCAACAAAGAACTGCACCTTCCAGTCGTGAACCATTTTAACTCTCCCTCCCATTCCTCAGATGACATGTCCATCATGGGCCTCCTGCAGTGCCACAATGATGCCACCCGAAGGTTGCAAGAACAGCAACTCATATTGTGCTTGGGAACCCTGCAGCCAGATGGTATCAATGTGGACTTCACCAGCTTCAAAATCTCCGCTTCCCCCACTGCATCCCGAAACCAACCCAGCTCGTCCCTTCTCCCCACAGCATCCCAAAACCAGACCAGGCTGCCTCCGCTTCCCTAACCTGTTCTTCCTCTCGCCTATCCCTTCCTCCCACCTCAATCTGCACTTCCATTTCCTAACTACCACCTCATCCAGCCTCCTTGACCTGTCCGTCTTCCATGGACTGACCTATCCCCTTCCTACCTCCTCACCTATACTCTCCACTTCAACCGATCTTCTTTTCTCTCCATCTTCACTCCGCCTCCCCCTCTCTTCCTATTTATTCCAGTTCCCTCTTCCGGTCCCCCTCTCTGATGAAGGATCTCGGCCAGAAACGTCAGCTTTTGTTCTCTTGAGATGCTGCTTGGCCTGCTGTGTTCATCCAGCTCCACACTTTGTTATCTAAGATACACACGGAACCAGGGGGAGAATATGTAAAATAGAACACATTCATAATGGGGTCAGGCTTTGAAGTTATGGAATTGAATACTAAGAAATGCAGGCTACAAATAACTAAGTGTAAAATGCGGTGTTAATCTTGCATCAACTTTCTCCTTTACGTCTAATTCTGTGCAGTAATTGGAGATGGATACTAACGCCAATAGCAGGCAATGTCAGCATCCCACCCAGACCAGGTATCGTTATATTAAAAGTGCCAGAGTGAAAGGGGTTAACTGGAGCTGTTTGTTCCGTGACTCGATTAATTTTCAGTCTCCATGGATACTAAATGTGTCACTGGAGGGTTTCCCTCTGCTATTAAAAAGGTGTTTCTTCCAAAGCGCTATCCCATAGTAGTAGTGGTTGTGTCATCTTGAATACGATTGGGCTCAGCAGCTTCCGAGAAGTAAAGGGATCAGAATGTATGAACAGCAGATTGGGATGCTTCAAAAATGGATCAGAATGCGAGAACAGTGGACTGGAATGTCACAACAATGTACCAGACTCTGAGATAAATAGATTGGAATATTCCAACAATGGACAAGAGTTTATCCTACATCATTTACTTGCTTTCTTTCGATTGGTTACTATTTCCGATTCAGATAGAATATGTACTGATGATTGCACAAACAATTTACTATCTCATCCTCGCTATTGTTGGTGTTCCCAGTAAGCTTTTCTGTCTTTTTCCACTTATTAATTCGGAAAGTCTTTGTGAACAGCATCTCAATTTCTATATTCTGTGTTTGGCAAAGATCGAAACTGTTGCATTCACTTTTAATTACAAACTCAATTCATATGCCATGGCTTCACTTACAAACATTTCAGGAGGATCAAAATTGTTCATAACCACAATTGGCCCATTTTGTCCTGAGCTGATTTATATCACAATATTCCCTTTATCACCAATAATATTCCCAGTCTTCACTTCAGCCTCAGTGCTGTTTCTGATTAAACCACATTCGTCTCCGTTTTGGTTGCAGTTATTTTCTGGCCACACTTGCAGTTCCTAACATTTTGATTGCATACTATTTATTATCTCTGCCTGGATCCATACCAGTTGTAAAGTGTGACGCCAGTTTGATTCTAAAACGAGGTGGTCACAGCTTTGTGTCGCTGCTTTCAGCATAACCCGCCAATGGCCATCAAATGACAGTTTCTTTGAACTGTTCAAATTCTAGAACTTTGCAAGCAGTAGTGGTGCCATGCCCATCATCTCCTAAGTGCAGTCCTCCGATGTAATCATTTGGTGACAGAGGCCATCTCTCTTCATCTCAACCCCATGGACCTGCTGCTGAGTGGAATGCATTACTTCTGTCTCCACAGAAGAAGGTACAGAAAACCATCTAGAAATTCTGCAGGACAGAGTGGCTGTGAAAATGAGAAACTGTGGGAGATTAGAATTAATAAAGAGGAATTACTCAAAACTAATTGAACTGATGTTTGGTACTCTGCTATGGTACATCCCAGAGTATATGCAGAGATGGCAATAGAGCTTGTGAAAGAGTTGAAGAGTCTTACAGCTCTTCACTCCAACCAGCGCATGTCAAATGTAATCCCAAGCTATCCTAGTCGTACCTGCCTGGGCTTGGCCCATATCTCTCCAACTGTTTCCTGTTCATGTACTTATCCAAATGTCGTTTGAAACTTGTAACTACAAGAAATAATTATTGGCTACTATTCAAAACTCTTTAGATAATGGAATTTCTGGTTCCTGCAGAATGGAAGTGGCTGTTGTAACCCAAATAAAAACTGGAGTGAGTGGAAAATCAAAATAAATCTAAATTTTGGACAACGTGATATCTGTTATGAGGGAAATATTGGAATTCTTTATGAGGACTGTGAAAACTAGACACTTGGGGAATCATGATATAACCTGGCAGAGTTAACTTAGAATCGGGAAAAAGAAGTTATCTTTGGTAAACATGTGCAGGTTATGTTAATTAAAGCATCCACAAATTTCAGGTTTGTGTCCAAATTATCCCCAGAATTGTTTTCCATTGCTGCTTCACAATTTTCCCTGCCGAGATTTTATTCCGAATAACTCGAGCCACTTCCTCCCTCATGTCTTTACAGTTTCATTACTCAATTATAGCCGTGCCACATCCAAATGTGAACAATATATTTAAACTGAAAGAGGAAGGTTTGAGAGTAAAGACATGGAGAAACCAATTTGTTTTTTGCAATTCCTGTATGTTGTGGTCCTTTGCACAGTGCATGTACGTATGAGTAATATGTATATATCACTTGAAGCGTCCACACATGTGAACCCAAAGGGAGTGGTTTATTTGAATTGATGTAATACTTTAGATACGGCTGCTCACAGGTGAGTGAGTAAAGCTGGAATCCGGGCTAAGGTGAAATATACTACATGGATTGAGAATTCATTAGTTCAGACAATACAAACAGCTGAGCCAGACTGCATGCTGTTACCTATCGGGTATCACATGTATAAGTGTTTGGACCACAGTAATTTGAAAGGCATACAAACAATTTGGATGTGGCCCGCAATAGCATATATCTCATTTTGTAATGATTAAATGGTGTGAGGTTGGGAAGTTTTGTTGTCCAAACGTACCTGCATGTCAATGATCATTGGTGCTAAATTTAGCACATACAGGAGCATTGATAATGTGGAAAGTAAATGGTATGTTGTCCTTCATTGTAAGATGATTCTTTGTATGAATAAAACCATATGTCTGCACTTGCAGAGCATTGACGAAAGACTATTTATGGGCATTGTTTACAGATTTGATCTCTTTTGTAAGTAAAATTCTCCTTGCCACCGGCACGGTACAAGTGGGTATCACCAGTTTAATCCCTGAGATGATTGTACCATGAGGAAAGAGTGAAGAAACTGAGTGTTTAATCTGTCATGTTCTGCGAGAATAAGAGATTACTGCATTAAAAATTAAAGGTTTCTGGTGAACACTTATATCTACAAAAGACATAGATAGGGTGAGAAATTCCATGCGTTACCCATGTGTAAATACATGCGGATTTTACTTGTAGGATGACATAGACCCCCATGCCGATTGAGAGAGAAGTGGTGGGTCTGACTGAACTCTCCCCACATTAATGTGTGACCCTACACACAACGCCGTGTTGTTCACAAGCCCAGTAGCATCCATGATACACTCCTTCTGACATTAACCATTCCTACCAGATTGTGATCTCCATAGAGAACACAATCTGTCTTCTCAGAGGATGCCATCTCGTGATTTTGCACAAAACTTTAGGCTTCCCACCTCACTGCCAGAAAACAGCTTTAAAGGAGCACATGTGCACCACGAGAAATAGAGGTATGATGAAGCCTGTGGAGCAGACTATCTGTTCATCCTCTGCTCCATTTGCTTGTCATGTGGAGCATCAGTTACCTCACTCTATTTACATGTAAGTGACTGTAGGGGCTGAATGGCCTCCTCCTGTTGATATGTCAGTAACTCAAGGGGCTGTAAAACAGGGCCAAGTGCCTCATTGAGTTTCCGCAGGTTTCTGTATAACAGCTCGATGTGAGAACTACTGTGACAATGCTGTAACTGTGAGAAATAATTTTGTCCTGGTTTCTTTTCAGAGAGAGATTGAATGAGAGGCACAATACTGTCGAGGTAAGAACAATGAGAAAACAGTTTGAGAGGCTTTGGGGATTTTTGTTTTTCATGCAGCCTGAATGGGTGTGACTGCCTCTCACAGATTAGAATTTCTGAGTTTTGCCTTACATTTGCATTAGAAGCTAGTGGGGTCTCAACGGAGTTGGAAGCTTTAGTGAATGTCTCCCAGCTGCTGAATTTCCTGTGGATGATTTTTTCTCCTCCTCGATTGGAGAACTGCATGTGAGAACCTCTGTCTGAATTTTATTTTTTTTGCCAAAGTGTGTGCTTATGGGCTGTTACTATGCTGGAACAGTTAATCAGTAATAGCTGTTGGAACTGCTGCACTGTTAGGTTCTCCAGCAGAGTTAAGTTATTCTATATTCCTCTTTCTTTCGTTGTATTTTAACTACAGTGTTCAAATAAATCATGTTCTGCTAACGTCAGTCGACTATTTAAATAACTTAGGTCTGAATGATTGTCAACAGAAAAGCACAACAGACTTCTGGGGAAGAGGCTTCCCACTCCAAATGCCCATTTAGAATTCCTTCACATCCATCTTATAGAATCAGAAAGCCATACAGCGCAGAAACAGACCAGTTAGTCGAACCTGTCCATGCTGACTGGATATATAATCTGATCTGTTCCCATTTGCTAGTATGTGGTCCATATCACTGTAAACTTTTCCCATTCATTTACCAATGTGTAATTGCACACACCTTCGCCACTGCTGGAAGCACTTTCTTTGTTCACATGCCAATCTCTGCATGGAAACATTGCCCTAAGCTCCCTTCTAAGTCATACCCCTCACACCTTCAACCTTAGCACTTTACTTTTGGCCTCTCCTCTGCTGGGAAACGCAGCTTGGTTATTCTTGGTTATTAATGCCCCTCATGATTTTATAAACCTCTGTCAAGTCATCCCTCAGCCTCTGACACTCCAGGGGAAAACACTTCAAACTATTCAGCCTCTCCCTACAGTTCAAACCATCCTGTCCATGAACATCCTTGTAAATCTTTCTCTGCACTCTCTCAAGGTTAACAACGTCCTTCCTTCAGCAGAGCCAACTGAAATGTGCGCAGTATACTTAAAATGGCCTCATCAACGTCCTGTACAGGAGCAACATGCCATCCCAACCACTATACCCAATGCTCTGAATGATTCGGGCAACTGTGCCAAGTGTGTCCTTCCCTATCCAGCCTACCTGCTACTCCACATTCCTGAACTATGCGGGTACATCAAAGGTCTCTTTTTTCAACAACACTCCCCAGATCCCTAGCATTAATGCTATGAGTTCTACCTGTTTAACTTGGCAAACGCAAAACCTTTCATTTATCTAAATTAAACTCGATCTGCCACTCCTTGACCCATTAGTCCATTTGATCAATTCCCGTTGCACTCTGAGATAATCTTCACCACTGTCCACTGCACCAATTTTTAATATCATCTGTAAACTTACAAACCATGCCTCTGATATTCATATCCAAATCCTTTACATTAATGATGAAAAGCAGTAAACTCAGCTCTGATACTTGCAGCACACCGCTGGCCACAGACCACCAGCCTGGAAAACAATTCTCTGCCTTCAAGCCAATTTTGAATTCAATTGGCTCGCTCCCCTTGGATCCCATGTGACCTGCCATTACTAATCTGTCTATTACACAGAACGTTGTTGAACACCATCCTGAAGCCCAGATAGAAAACGTCACCACATTGCTTTCATCAATATTCTTTATCACCTCTTCAAAATAATCAAGTTAATGAGACATGATTTACACTGCACAAGCCATGTGTACTGTCCCGAATCAACGCTTGCCTTTCCAAATGCATGGAAATCCTATCCCTCAGAATCCCCTCCCACAACTTACCAAGCAATCATATCAGCCTCACTGATCTATGTTTCCCTGAATTGGCTGGTCACTGTTTCCTTTTCAAGTCCCAGTCCTCCACTGGTCACAACAAATTTTAAATGTAACCAGGTTGGTGAAGTGACCAAAGACACAGGTCTCAGACTGGGTCAGAGTGAGTGTAAGGAATGAACCAGACATTTTTCTTTAATCTGCTAAAACAACATGTTTATGACCCAAACAAATTTACTCAAACTATGATCGAAAGAAGAATACAACACACAGTTCACACACACACACACACACACACACACACACACACACACACACACACACACACACACACACACACACACACAAACACAAACTGAAACGTTAATTTTAAAGAATTTTGATATTTGAACTCATGATTAAAGGAAGAATGTGAGAGATTGTTGCAAATGTATCCTAGGCACCCAAGATGTTGGCAATGGGAGTATTTTCTGGAACTGTTGAATTTGGCTGATTTCCTTTTGCTTCAGACAGTGGGAGATTCCAATGATTCCTCATCATGAATCCTCCATGAGTGGCAAAGATGATTGGCACATTTTCAGCTCTCAGACATTGATGTGATGAGGAACAAGGAAATAGAGAGGGAGCAACAGGCTGTTGCTTTTGAGGTGGGTTTCGTTCCCCCCCACCATGAGTTTAAACGCACAATGATGTTATCCAACCCCCAAACAGGCATATGTGAGGTCCTCTTGAACATTATGTAAATTATATGCTTTCATCACATTCCCTGCTCCATGTTGGTGGATCGTTGCTGCTTTCATACACAGAACCATTTCCTTAGCAACAAATGACCCCACTTGATTTAAAGATATGTTTATATGTGCCTGCATAATTTAAAAGTAACATGTTTAACATATTCACAATATCTGTGTTAAAATGAATGCATCTTATGCCTAAAGAAATACAGAAATTACTGGAAAAGCTGTTCAGCCTGGCAGAAGCTATGAAGAGAAATTAGAATTAATGTTTCAGGTCAATGGATTCTTCCTCAGAACCTGTTTTATTTTTATATTATTTCCCAAGTTTTATTCTTCCATAAAAGATTAAATATCCATCAGGTATTCACCATTTACATTCTCCTCAAGATCTTACACAGTCAAGCGCATTTCTCGTTCTCAGACCTAAACTGTTAATCCTCCAAAAATTGAATGCCTTCATCACAGCAGAGTATATAAAGTTAGACGGGAAGGAGCTGAAGAAAGGGCTTAGGAGAACTAATAACGCATGAGAAAACCTTGGCATTAGGATCAAGGAAAACTCCAAGGCTTTGTACACATATGCGCAGAACAAGAGAATGACCAGAGAAAGTGTAAGGCTGATCAAGGTATATGAAGGGAATTTGTGCACATAGCCTGAAGAGATAGGAGAGGTCCTTAATGAAGACTTTTCTTCAGTATTCACAACTGAGAATAACCTCGTTGTAGAGGAAGATATCGTGAAACAGGCAGGTAGGCTAGAGGAGTTTGATGTTCACAAAGAAGATGTGTTCGGAATTCTGAGGAAGTTGATGATAAATAAGTCATCCAGGCCTGATGGGATTTACTCAAGGATTCTATAGGAAGCGACGGTCGAGATTACAGGGCCTGTGGCAATGATCTTTTCATCCTCACTATCCATGGGTATAGTGCCAGAAGGTTTGAAAGAGGCAAACGCCATTCCTTTGTTCAAAAAAAGGTCACAGGTATAATCCTGTGTTAGTTAGTAGGACCATTTAGTCTTACTTCAGTGGTGGGCAAATTATTGGAAAGGGCTCTGAGAGATAAGATTTATGATCACTTGGAAAGGCACAGTTTGATTTGTGATAGTCAGTACGGATTTATAAGGGGGAGAACGTGCCTCACAAACCTTATTGAATTCTTTGAAGCGAGAATGGGAACTGTGGAGGCTGGAAAATCCGAGATAACGAATTGTGGAGCTGGATGAACACACCAGGACAAGCAGCATCTCAGGAGCACAAAAGCTGAGGAGTCGGGCCTAGGCCCTTCATCAGAAATGGGGGATAGGGAGAGAGTTCTGAAATAAATAGGGAGAAATCTCCCCCTCCTCCCACTGTATCCCAAAACCAGCCCAGCTGATCCCCGCCTCTCTAACCTGTTCTTCCTCTCACCTATTCACTCCCCCCACCACAAGCCGCACCACCATTTTCTCCCGACCAACCTCATCCCGACCCTTGACCTGCCCGTCCTCCCCAGACTGATCTATCTCCTCCCTACCTCCCCACCTATGCTCACCTCTGCTGGTTCCATCCCGCCCCTTTAACTTGTCTGTCTCCTCTCCACCTATCTTCTCCTCTATCCATCATTGATCCGCCTCCCCCGTCTCCCTATTTATTTCAGAACCCTTAGGGAGGTAGGGAAGTGCCAGGTGTCTGTGTGTGTGTGTGTGTGTGTGTGTGTGTGTGTCTGTGTGTGTCTGTGTGTGTGTGTGTGTGTGTGTGTGTGTGTGTGTGTGTGTGTGTGTGTGTGTGTGTGTGTGTGTGTCAGTGTGTGCGCGCGCGCGTGTGTGTTTCTGCGTGTATGTGTGTGTGAGAGAGTGAGAGAGACAAGAGGGGGTTGGGAGAGAGAAAGAGAGAGAGAGAGAGAGAGAGAGAGAGAGAGAGAGAGAGAGAGAGATGAAGCAGAGAGAATACGGTGACACTTATCCTGACAGAGCGTGGAAGGTTATTGTTGCCTGTCCTGTGTTGCTGTACACTTCTGCAGACTGCAGATACTGCACTGATCTGGGTGGTGAGCTCAGACTATGTTCCTTAGCTTGTTTCCCCAGGCTGGGCAGTGATTTAATACAGCATTACTGAACACTGCAATGGGGTGTTCTGTGCAGATCTACATGCTGGGAGGGTTACTTCTCCGGGTTTACAGATAAGTTCAGTGGTGTTCGCTTCACAGCCCCCAATGATGGAGAGATACCTGGTCCGGGTTTATAGATCAATGCACTCGTGTGGTCTGCACATCTCCCCGTGCTGTACTGATATCTATTTGACTGGTGAGGCCTGCACAGTGTCCCACTCTGGACAGATTGCTGGGTTGTATTGAGTAGGACACTAGCCTGGTCTGCACAGTTTTCCATGCTGAACAGATATTCCATCAGGGTTTGTGGTGTCTGGGCTGGTTCTGTGAGTTGGATTGAGAATGTGAGATAACTGACCATTTCAGCTGATCTGGCAATGCCTTTAATTTGTGTTTTCCAATTGTGTTGAATTTGGGGAGAGATTTCCACCGCCAGGCTGAGTGGATCTCAGCAAAACTGATGGACGGAAAGGCCTTTGTGATGTGGTTCGTTATGACTCCATCACATTCTGTAACAGACATTCCCCATAACATTCTGTTACTGACATACCCCGGAATATTTTGTAACTGATATTATTTGTGAATTGTTGGATGTCCCTGAATTGAATAAAAGAGAAGATCCCAAAGGAAAAGATCCCGTTCCGGTGAGAAGGAGGCACCCTTTCAAAATCCCCTCAGGCAGTCAAAGGGGTGAATACATTTTCCCTGTGTTCATGTTTCTTCCCAAACAAAAGTTGACTACAATTTAGACTAAAAGACAGACATTTCCAAACTCTGTTTGTCTTCCAGGAACTGGGAGAGGATCCTTCAGGACGGCAACATCGTCATCCGCTATATCAGGAACTGTAAACAAGTGATCTGTGCCCGCTTTCAAGCGATCGAATCAGTGGGAATATTACAGAAAACATCTGCTGTTATGGATGTGAGTTTGTATCTAGAGGGAGGGAGTGCGTCTCTTGTTTGAGATTACATTTCTTGTAAAAAACAGAAACATTCCTATTTATTATTGCAGCTTCATTTTTTTCAATAAATCAGTGATACATTTGAAAATGTCACTGGGTCCTCAATCAAACTCGTAACCTTGCTTCCGGGCTGATATACAAATTATTTGTTTCCCTTCCTCATAATTAACGTAGTGACGATCTATGTCCTGCTTTATAAAGATTGTGGATTGTCTCCAGGTGTCAGACGTTACGTGGGGGCCATGGCAGTGGCAGATCTACTGGTCATTATCCTCGACCTGACACTGAGACACATTCCCATTGTTTATCGGGAACAGTTTTACTTCCTGTGTACATCCCCGTGTGTAATATCCACGCCGTCCTGCTTTATGCAGCCACTGACTGTTCAGTCTGGTTCGCCATCACTTTCACCTTTGATAGATTTGTGGCCATTTGTTGCCAGAAGCTGAAAAGTAAATATTGCAGTGAGAAAACGGCGGCTGTGGTTCTGGGAACAGTGACTGTGCTGAGCTGTTTAAAGAACATTTTTCTGGTATTTTATGCTCACAGCTCGCTATTTGCTTGTGAACCGCGCCTGGTTTTGTGATGTAACAGACGATGTTTATTAGTCTCGTGGCTGGATCACAATCGAGTTCCTCCACCACATTCTAACCCCGACTCTCCCATTTCTCCTGATTCTGCTGCTCAATGTTTTCACCGTCAGACACATTTCAGTGATCAGCAGAGTCCGCAGGAGACTTCGGGCTCGCACCAGTGGGGACACTCAGTGTGACAAAGAAATGCAAAATCGAAAAAAAATCGAACATTTTACTGTTTGTGATCTCGGCCAATTTCATCCTGTTATGGCCAATGTTAATGGTGTATTCTATATGGAAACGAATGTTTAATTTGGGGTATCGGTCTCTGTATTTCCGTACTTTTGTGCGGGAATTGGGCATCATGCTGCAACTCCTCAGTTGCTGCACAAACACCGCGATTTATGCCGTTGCCCAAACTAAATGCACTCAGCAGCTGAAGAACGTGCTGAAATATCCCTTTACCCAAATTCATCAATCAATCAAATTCACACATTAATCAATCCATCCAGGATTTTCTCATTTCAGTTCAATGTTTCAGCAATGAAGCAGCCTGTCGCTATGGTAACAGAATGAGGGTCGTGCTGGTTCATCCAACCTTATCCCAAAGTGGGCGTTATAGGGAAATATGTCAATGTTTCTCTCAACTCACAGGCCAAGGAGAAAAGGCACCATTCCACTGACTGCATCCATAACTTCATTATGTAATTAACATTCATTTAAAAGTGCCAAGCAGCACAGCAAAGTATATAGTTGTTTGTCTTTGTGTTGAAGAATCTCAGCTGGGCTTATCTCCTGGTCCTCCGGGAAGTGGAGGGGACCAGTGACAAACTCAGTATTTGTGTATCAGTCACTCTGTCCTTGTGTCCATCTCTGGTATAACTCTGTGTCACTCTGTCTCTCCCATCCCTCTGTCACTTTCTCTCGCTTTCTCTCTCTCACCCTCTCTCTCTGTGCCGCCCTCTCTTTCTCTCTCTGTCTCTGTCCCTCACAAAATCTCTGTCCCCATCCTTCTCTCCCCACAATGGTCTACTCTGCGTGCTGTCTCTCTCTCCCGAAGTGTCCACAACCCCCTTCCCAAGTGTCTGTGCCATGCCCTCTCTCTCCTCTCAAGTGTCCATGCACCTCTCCTTTCTTTCCCTACTTCTGTTAGTTCCCTTCTTCTCTCCCCACTTCTGTCCACCCCTCTCTCTCTCCAATTCTGTCTGCATGCCTCTCTCTCCCCACTTCTGTATGCCCCCACCTTTCTCTCCATACTTCTGTCTAATTCTCCCTTCTGGCCGCCCCCTTCTTTCTCTCCCTCCTTTTTTCTGCCCCCTCCTTTCTATTACCAACTCTGTCTGCACCCCCTCCTTTCCTCACTTCTGTCCACAAACTACCACCTTCTATCGACGCCCTCCTTTCTCTATCCACTTCTGTCTGTAACCCCCACACCCTCTCCCCAATTCTGTTTGCACCCTCTCTTTCTGCACCACCCCCCTTTCCATCTGTGCACCGCTGTCTGTGGCAAACCCAACCCATTGCTCTTTCTCTTTCTTTCTTCCGCTCTGTCCCCTTCCCCTCCTGTGCCATACTCTCTCTCTCTCCTGCCCGTTGTCACACCCTGTCTCTTTGTCCTTTTCTCTCTCTGTCTCTCTGCTCCCTCATCTCAACTCCTTCCCCCATGTCTGTCCTCGTCCTCTCTCATCATTACATACCTTTCTCTCCGACACCATTTCTGTGCACCCCTCTGTCCCTCCACTCTCTCTGTCTTTGTTTACCCCTCTCTCTACCTCTCCCTCTCCATTTGCCTTCTTCCCTCTCTCAGCATCTCCTGGTCTCTGCCTCTGACTCCATCCCTTTATTGCCCCTTCCACCATCCGTCACAACACGGTCTCTTTCTCTTCCCTACCCCCACGCAGTTACTCTCCATTTCCTCTTCCCCAACCCCTCTGTGCACCTCTCTCTCTCTCTCTCTCTCTCGCTCTCTCTCTCTCTCTCTCTCTCTCTCTATATATATATATATATATATATATATATATATATAATTCACTCGATTTCTCTGTCTCTCCCACTCCACCCACTGCTCCCATACCTTTCTCACTCTTTCCTCTCTTCCAATCCGGTGTCTCTCTCCCCCACTATCTCTCTCTCTGAATCAATCCACATACCACCCTTTCTCGCTTCCCCATTTGTTCCTGACGCTGTGTCTCTCTCTGTCCCTGACCCTCTCTCTCTGTCTGTCCCCACCATCTCTAGTCCTCCTCTCTTCTGTGTTACCCACTTCTCTCTGTACCCTTCTGACTCTCTGTCCCCCATCTCTCTCTCTCTCTCTCTCTGTCTCTGTCTCTCTCTCTCTCTCTCTCTCTCTCTCTCTCTCTCTCTCTCTCTCTCTCTCTCTCTGTCCCTGTGTCTCTTACACTCAATCTACCTCCCAATGTCCCTCTCGCCCACTTCACACTTTCCATAGCTCGGATAAGTTCACATGCCATTCCTATGAGAAGAGAGTTGGGATGGGTTTACAGGCTGCTGCTAGTAGAACAGTTTGAGGATGTTTCACCCGTTGGTGTTAAGCGTACAGTGAGGATGGGTTCACAGACCGTTGCAAAGAGACCAGAGCGAGATGGGTCCACCAGCCATTGCTAGTGAAAGCAAAGAATGAATTCGCAGGTATTTTCCAAGTGAACAGAGTGTGGATGCCTGCACAAGTTAGTGCCAGGGAACAGATTAAGGATGTATTCACAAGCATTTTCTAGGAGGTCAAAGAAAGATGGGTTCACAGCTATCACCAGGGCAAAAGAGTGGGGATGGTTCAGAGACAGTTGCGATAAGCACAGAATGGGGATAAGTTCACTGGCCATTCCATGTGAAATAACGTGGGAATGGGTGAACAGCTTGTTGCTATGAGAGGAAATTGGGCATGGATTCAACATCAGGTACTACAAGGCATATACAATTGGGTTCACAGGACTTTGCTAGATGTACAGAGTGTGGGTGCATTCACAAGCATTTTCTAGGGGATCAGAGAGGATAGGTACACCAGCTGTTGCTAGGGTAACAGAGTGGGCTTGGGTTCACAGGTCATTGCCATCGGAATAGAGTGGAGATGGTTTCACAAGTTGCTGCTCGGCTAAGTGAGTGGGGATAGGTTAAAAGGTTGTTGCGAGAGGAAGAGAGGAAGAATGGGTTCACAGACCGTTTCTAAGAGAACAGTTTGGGATGAATGAAGAATCTGTTGCTCGGAGAACAGCTTGGGGATGGGTTCAGAGGCCGCTGTTATGAGATCAGATTGGGGGTTGGTTCATAGGTCACTGCTAGAAGAAAAGATTCGAGATGGGTTTACAGGCTATTTTAGGGCAACAGAGTAGGGATGAGTTCAAAGTCCATTGCTAAAGGCTTTAATGAAGGATAGGTCCACAAGCTGTTACTAGTTGAACACAGTGAGGATGGGTTCAGTAGCGATTGCTAAAGGAACAGAGTGGGGGCATTATTTAAGGAAGAATTCACAGACTGGTGCTAGGGGAGCCGTGTGAGGATGGGGTTACAGTTCATTGCTAGGGGAATAGTAGGAAGATGGCGTTACAGGCCAGTGCTGGGAAAAGAGAGTGGGGATGGGTTCACAGGCCGGTGCTAGGAGAAGAGAGTGGGCATGGGTTCACAGGCCAGTGCGAGATGAGAGTGGGGATGAGTTCACAGGCTGTTGCTAGGAGAAGAGAGTGGGGATGGATTCACAGACCAGTGTTAGGAGAAGAGTGTGGCATTGGGTTCACAGGCCAGTGGTGAGTCAGATTAAGAAAACGTTGACCAGCATTTTCTAAGGGATTAGAATGTGTATGCGTTCACTGGTCGTTGCTGAGGGAACAGAGTGGGGAAGCTTTCAAAAGCCGTTGCTGATAGAAAAGACTGACAAAGAGATCACCGTCCTTTGCTGGGGCAAAAAGAAAAGTGGTGGATGGGTTCACAGGCTGTTGCTAGGGGAGCAGAGTAAGGATGCGTTCATAGTTTCTTGCGAGGAGAACAGTTTGAGGATTGATTCACAGATTGTTCTTCAGGGAACATTGTGGGGACGTGGTCACAAGCCGTTACTGGATGAACAGAGTAGGGATGGGTTCACAGTGCGTATTTTGGACAGAAGATTAAGGATGGGTTCGTAGGCCGTTGTAAGGGGAATGTATGAGGGACTTCTTCTCAGGCCATTGTGAGGAGAGGAGGATGGGAATGATTTTACAGGCCGATAGTTGGATAACAGAGGAAGGGTCGGTTCACACGTTGTTATGAGAACAATTTGGGATTTTTCTTTTTGCTTGTGCAACAATTCAGGTGTGGTCGCAGGCAATTCCTATCGGAAGAAACTGAGGATGTGTAAGAGCGTGTTGCTGAGGGGAATAGAGTGGGCATGAGTTCACAGTCCTTTGAGAGGGTAGCAGGTTGGGGATGGGTTCTCGGGGCATTACTAGAAGAAAAGAGTGGGGGATGCGTTCACAGGGCCATTGCTAGAAGATGAGAATTGTAAAGATCCCAGGTCAAATTTATTTTCTCTGTAAATTCTTACATAATTCTTATGGCTTTTCCTCAAAGTCGTACTTCAAAATGTGGTGATATCTGGGAGCATCCAAGATAATAAAGTATGAAGCTGGATGAACACAGCAGGCCAAGCAGCATCTCAGGAGCACAAAAGCTGACGTTGTGGGCCTAGGCCCTTCATCAGAGCAGTTCCCATTATCTCTGATATCTGGGAGCTCATCATTTGTCCTCCGAACTGTTGGCTGAACAAATAAGTTAGCTTCCTGTAATTTGCAGACACCTGATGTCCTCTTCCCAACTTACTTTCCAATTTGTTCCTGAGACATGTTTTAAACCTAAGACTGTCTTAATCTGATGCCATTTGGGAATCCAAATAACCTTTTGTCCCTTCCTGACTGTTTGTCACTGTGTCAGTCTCTGTGTGTTTCTCTGCCATCATCCAGATCACATGGAAACCTCCACCTACAGCTGTTCGTCATTTTTGAGTTGGTCACTGGAGGGTACTTTCTCCTGTTTTCTCCTCTCTCTTATCTGGCTGTTTTGTGTATAAATTGCCCACTCCCCTCAATTAGATTTCAGTCTGTAACTCATTGCCGGGTATCTGTTATTGTGTGTGCAAAGTATCCTGAGCAACTTGATTACATTCCCATCTGTAACGCACAGATACCTGTTAATCCATATGGAAACCATCCTGATCACTTCAATTCGATTTCAGTATGTAACTGACTCACGGATAACTGTAATTCAATATATAAACCAACTTCAAACCTTCAATATGGACCAGTCTGTAATTTACTCACAGATGTCTGTTTTTCTCTAAATGAACATCCAAAACATTTCAATTCGACTTCAGTCAGTGCTTCACTCCGATGTATCTGAAACTCTGTATATAAACCAACCTGAACATACTGATCAGATTCCATTCTGAAACTCACTCCTTTAATCAGATTCTAATATGTAAATCACGTGGATTTGTTATCTTATATCATAAACTACCTATAACCCCCTAATTAGATTTCAGGCTGTAATACACTCGTGGGTATCTGTTGTTCTGGATGTAAAAATTTCCAATCACTAAATTAGATCCCGAGCTGTGACGCACTACCTTGTGTTGGTTATTTTATGAATGAACCACGCCATACCCCTTGACTATACTCCTACCTGTCACTCGTTCAATGCTACCTGCTACCCTATGTATAAATTAACCCACACCACATTCTATTAGATTTCAGGCTGTAACTCATGCCCTGCTGTGTTATCCTGTTAATAAACTTGCTGAGACGTTCGATGAAATTCCAGTCTCTAACTCAGTGCAAACTAAATGGCTGAACGTTAAATGAGGAGAAGGAAGAGGCGATGCTATTACTTAATTCCAGCTACATTCTATTTCTCCAAAAAATATTATAATTTTTATTACAGTGCAGTGGTTCAATAACGCAGCTCACTATCACTTTCACATGGGTTGATATGAATTGGGGATAAATGCTGTGTCAACCAATGATGTTCACGTCCTGTGGTATGCGTGAAGTAAAAAAAAACTCTTTTGAGTTCCTCATCACTTGCAGCCCTGCAGACTGGCTCAACGTGCTTGATTTCCCACTTCGCCCAGATTTTTCTGCACCCCCAGTTAAAGTCTCTTCCTAAAAAACATCACACTCTCTACTGTACACTGCATCAGCCAACATTTTATCCATTCATTTAGACCTCTACATGGCTCAGTTTGGATATCCCTTACATCCTCTTCACAATTTACCTACCAAACTATTGTCACTGTGGGAAAGTTCCATTTTCAACTCAAAGGATGACCTGACCCGATGCCTGATGGAAATCCAAATATCCTCCTGTTACTCTCTGGTCTTGGGTAAGTGCATATCTACCGGTTTCTCTCTCCTCTGTACATCATACTGTACATTCGTCCATTAAATTTTTGAGTTGGTTCATGGTGTTTATGCCCCCTGTAGGATCACAGGAAGACTTATTCACTTGAAGATAGCGAGGACTGTAGATATGGGAAGTCAGAGTCAATAAAATGTGAAGCTGGAGAAGCACAGTAGGTCAGGAAGCATTGGACGAGTAGAAAAATCAATATTTCAGCTCAGGACCATTCATCAGATATCAGTTTATTTTGTTGACCAAGATTTTGTCACTTCCCTGGTCCCAGCCCATGGTGATAAATGGCAACCCATCAGTTGTTCCCCTAATATTTGGTGTCACTGCCACTTTTTCTCTCTGTATGTTGTGCACAATGATCCAGAAAATAACGATTTATGAATTAATATTATTGAGAGTGAAATTGGAAATTGGAGCGTGTATTTGTGTGTGAGTGAACCGATGTGGATGTGTGCAAGTGCGTATATGTGTATTAGGGGGAGTGAGGGCTGTGTTGGGGAGTGGGTGAGTGTGTTGGGTGCATGTGGATGTGCGTGGGTGCATGTGAATGCCTGGGCGTGTGTGCATAAGGTGGGGTGGGGTGTGTCTGTGTGCGCGTGTATGTGGTTGTTGTTGTGTGTGTGTGTGTGTGTGTGTGTGTGTGTGTGTGTGTGTGTGTGTGTGTGTGTGTGTGTGTGTGTGTGTGTGTGTGTGTGTGTGTGTGTGTGTGTGTGTGTGTGTGTGTGTGTGTGTGTGTGTATGTGTGTGTGGTGTGAGGAGGGGGTGCCAATGACTCCTGAGCCTATGTGAAGCTTTGTGAGTCATTATGCCTCAGGGTCTGTGTTTCAGGGACACGAGGAGGCAAGGGCCAAATGGAAGGTGCAGGCACCTCTCGAATTGTGTCTATTACTGAGCTGAAGGCTATGTGGGAGGGGAGGGGAGGGCTGTGCCCCCTTGTCTCTCCATCCAGCTATTTCCTTTTCAGTATTTCACCTCAGACTATCTGGGAGAAATCCTGCTGGGATGTGTTGCTGTTTAAATGGAGGAGGGTTTGATTGGTGGGGTGGGGAGGCAGGATATGGGAAGGGAGTGGGAGAACACACACCCCATGTTCCAAAGTGGTGTGGGATCTTGTTGTGCGGGGGAACAAAGTGTCAGATTATGGTAGTCAGTGAGTGGTGGGATCTTGCTGTGCTGCTGGAGAAGTGTCAGGTTGTGAAAGGCAGCGAGGGGTGGGATCTTGTTAAACGTTCAGTGCTTTTTGTACAATTTTAATGAAATGTCATTTCTCTCTCAGTCTTACTCGCATCCGCTGTCCCCGAGGAGATTTGATCCAGGAGCTGAAACTTGGGACGTTGCAGAGAAAGAGAGAGAATCAAATCGTTCTGCCATCAGGAACCCTCAGACAGGGGCTGGAGCCAAAGAGGGAGAGAGAGAGAAAGAAAGAATTATAATAAACCATCCCAACTTCTTGTTGCTCATTTACAAACTCACGTGCTCACCGGGGTAAAGAATTGTGGGGTTCAGCCTGTCTCAGGGGTTTGTACCACAACGGGATGAGCTCTGGGCTGGGGGCTGGGGGAGGCAAAAGGGCAAAAAGGGGGCAACTGCACAGCCTGTCTCCCTGTCTCCCCATATTCCCAGTTGCCTGTCACTCCCACATCCTTCACATCAAATCCCTATTCACTCTTCCCCACACACACACTCCGCTCCAGCCATTCATCTCCCCCTCTTCAGGTTTTTCATGAGCTGTTTCATCGATCAGTCTTTGCGAACTCCAACCATCCCTGCTCATCTCTGTTCAGACCTTTCTCTCTCCCTCTGCCCTGGAATCTTGTTGTTCCTGACTGAGGATCATTCTATCCACATCTCATGCCCCACCGCCCCATCACTCACTCTCGATGGTCCCTCCCAGTCTGTTGTGCTCTCCATTGAGTTTGATTTGTCCGTCTATCTCTTCCCATCTCTCCTTTCGCATTGTCTCCATGATTTTTTTTTCGTGTAGAATCCATAGAATCCCCACAGCATGGAAGCAGACCATTCGACCCATCAGCTTCCCAAAAAGCATCCCACCCGAACACATCCTCCTACCCTATCCCTGTAAGCATGCATTTCCTATTGCTAATCCGCCTAGCCTGCTGATCTCTGGACACTATGAGACAATTTAGCATGGCTAATTCACCTAACCTGCATATCTTGGGACTGTGGGAGGAAACCAAGACACCCAGCCAAAACACACACAGACATGAGGAGAATGGACAAATTCCACACAGACCGACAGTTGCCCAAGTCTGGATTCGAACCCAGGTCCCTGGTGCTGTGAGAAAGCAATCTCTGTCCTTTACCATTCCTTCCTTGGGATTTCTTTCTCTTTGTGTCCTTCTCTGCCTTTCTCTGAGTAAATTAATATTCCCTTCTCTCGCCCAACCCATTTACTTGTTCGAATGGAATTTCTTTCTCTTCTTCTCCTCTCTGCCTTCTTTCTCTCCCAGAAGGTTTTTTTAAATTGTCTCACTCTGTACCTCCCCCTGAGTTTTCTCTCTTTCTGTCTCGCTCTCTGGGATCTTTCTCTCTCTCGCTACCACCCCCTTTCCAGACATTTATCTGTCTCTGCCTGCCTTACCTGACCCCGCAATCAGCTTCACACTCTTTCTGTCCCTCTTGTTTTTTTCCTCTCTTGTCTGGGCTCTTGC
This sequence comes from Stegostoma tigrinum, assembly GCF_030684315.1. Classification (NCBI taxonomy): domain Eukaryota; kingdom Metazoa; phylum Chordata; class Chondrichthyes; order Orectolobiformes; family Stegostomatidae; genus Stegostoma; species Stegostoma tigrinum. The sequence continues at coordinate 92,937,755 of NC_081363.1, forward strand.
TATTCCCTGTATCCATTCCCACTTTCTGTCTCAGCCTGTCTCTTCATCTCTCTGTGTCGGCCCGACACTGTACCTCTCACTGGGAGTTTTCTCTGTCTATCTCCCTGGGTCTCTCTTTCACTCTCTTTCTGTCCCTCTGTTCTTTCTCCCTGGGAGTTTCACTCTCTGCCTGTGTCTCTCTGTCGGTCTATCTCCGTTCTGGAGATTTCACTTCACGGCTGCCCGTGTTCTCTATCCCTCTGTCACTCTCCCGAGGCTTTTCAATCTGTCTACTTGTGAAGTTCTATCTCTTTGTCTCTCTCCCTGGGAATTTCACTCTCTGTCTCCCTGTGTCTTTCTATCAAAATAGTTATTGCATTGGAATCCTCTCTCTGTCCCTCTCGCAGCCTCTCTCCCCATGGCTTTTCTCTCCTTCAGTCAATGCTACTTTTTCCTCTCGAATTCTCTTTCAGGCAATCTGCATGTTTTACTCTTTCTCCTGTTGTCAACCTCTCCCTCTGTCTGTCCCTACCTCTTCTTCTTGTCCCTCTCTCTGTCTCCCTCAGTCCCTGACTACGTCTATCCCTCTGTCTCTGTCAGGCCCAAAAATCTGTGTGTGTGTGTGGGGAGGGGCAACATTTGAGAGGACAAAATGTTCGGGGGGGAATACTTTCAAAATTGGGATGGATGGCAAAATTTGGGGGCAATATTTGGAGGGAACTGAAGTGTGGAAAACGCATTACTTGTGGGATAATATTTGGCAGATGCGTGAAAATATTTGTGCAGGGCCAGTGCAATATCTAAGAGGGCCATGATAATAAACTGTGAGGCTGGGTGAACACAGCAGGCCAAGCAGCATCTCAGGAGCACAAACGCTGACGTTTCGGGCCTAGACCCTTCGCTTTTGTGCTCCTGAGATGCTGCTTGGCCTGCTGTGTTCATGCAGCCTCACATTTTGTTATCTTGGAATTCTCCAGCATCTGCAGTTCCCATTATCTCTAAGAGGGCCGTATTGTTTTCGTGGGCATAACATTTGTAGATGGGGCACAATAAGATGAGTTTTGGGCAAAATTTTCATTCGCATCTCTGGGTGCAGAGAGATGGGCAAAACTGGGAGGCAGTGAAACGTGTTGAGAGAAATGTCGCGGGAGACAATATTGAGGAGGGGAGATTGTGAAATGAGAGGTGTATCGGAGGCTCAAAGTTGTATGACACAAAATTCTAAAGATCATGTCTTGGGTGTGAGGGGCGGGTAAAGGCAGGGGCAAAGAGTAAGACAGAAAAAATACAGACAGAGATGAAAGACAAAGAAAGATGGAGGGAAAATACAGAAATAGAGGGGACCAAGTGAGGGACGGCACCAAAAGAGAAGTTGGGAGTGATGGCAGGGAGAATGAAGCAAAGGGTTGACTGCGTGAGAGAGAGACACAGGCAAGAGAAACAGTCTGAGAGAGAGAGAAAGAGAGAGAAAGACCGAAAGGATGATAAGAGGAATGACTCTCAAAGAACGAGATAGGGACACAAGGAGAAAAAGAGAGAGTGGGAAAAGTCAGTCAGAGACAGACAGGAGTTCAGGAAAGTCACAAAGCCTGAAGAAATGATATTCATCATTGCACTTGGTCCCAGCTCATTCTCCCACCCTGTCTCTCTCTGTCGATGGTTCCTCACACTCCCATCTCTCCTTGCACCTGGGGTTTGCTTCGGCATGAGGAGGGCGTACACACACACACACACAAACACACACACACACACACACACACACACACACACACACACACACACACACACACACACACACACACACACACACACACACACAAACACCTGAAATCCGCAAAGAGACAAAACTACTGGTTCAAACCAGCTACAATACACTTTATTTAGATAAAGGAAAGGAGTCTTCTGCAGCAACGAAATACAGATTTATCCAACGGGAGAACACTATGTTTGTGTACAGGCCAACGTAAGGTGTGAGAGGGACTGAACTTTACCAGTAAAGTCAATGAGTTTAATTTTAACGTGTTTCTGAGATTGGTCATCAATCCATTTCACTGATAGGCATCAACTGATTACGTGGATGTGTTGTACGCGTGGACGTTTGTTCATTGAAGAAATGATTATGAGTTTATTAACCACATTCACCTCCTCCCTGACAATACAGTGAGGGACATCACGGCACTATCCCATTGGCATTTCCTCAGGAAAAACTGGGAATAACCTGATTGACACAAACTGTTTTAATTGGTTAAACTCAGGGCGGCACCAGTAACTGACCACAGAGTCTGTATGCGTGTGCCGTGTTTCTGTCTGTCTGTGTGTTTCAGTATGTCTCCATGCGTGTTTCTGTGTTGGTATGTATATGTGTCTGTCTGAATGTGTGTATGTTTCTATGTCTGTCAGTTTCAAATTGTACGTCTGTGCCTCAGTGTGCGTCTCTGTATCGACCTACGTGTTTTTGTCTTTGTATATGTATGTCTGTGTCCGTGTGTATACATATGTATAAATGTGTCTGTTTGTATCTCTGTGTCTGTGTTTACGTGTGTGTGTGTCTGTAAATTTGTCTGGGTGTGTCTCTGTGTGAGTGTGAGCTAGTGTATCTGAGGGTGCGCATTAGTGTGTGTGTCTATGTGTGTACCTCTGTGCCTGTGTCTCTGTATCTCTGTTGTTTTGAAGGTCAATCCATTGAAATGGGATTTAAACCCTACACCCTTTCTCTCTGTCTGTACCTCTTGTGATTAAAGCGATTCAAGAGTCATATTGATGTGTGTCTCCATATGTTGGACTCATTGGATGGAAGTTTAAATGAATTAAATAAAAAGTGACAAGTCAAAGACATATTGCCTCGCTCCGTCTTGTGTTTAAAATGATACAATTTCACACTCTGGCGTCCACCCCACGATACTACACAAGTTTTATTTTAATTTAAGACAATGTGTCATAGCCTGTGAGTCTCTAAGAATGCACAGTTGTTTCCTTCTTCAAACAATGTCTTTGGAGATACCGAAGTGTGAAGCTGGATGAACACAACAGGCCAAACAGCGGATGCTGCTTGCCCTGCTGTATTCATCCAGCTTCATACCTTGTTATCTTGGATACTCCAGCATCTGTAGTTCCCACTATCTTTGGAGATACAGAGCAGTTTTGTACGATGGATGTTGTCGCTGAGATATGAACAGAACGAAACATGAACAAGCCCACTGCTGGTCTCACACCCTCCACTTTTTAAATTATTTTCCTGCTTGAGATCTGAGAGAGTAGATGACAAAACATGAATAATTGCTTAAGTGCAATTAGAATCATCATGTCTCCTGACAAAAGGGTTTACTCCAAAGTGCCTGAATACAGTTGCAACAGGAATACACGATTTAATGTGCATAATGTCAGTAAATCTGCCAAAAGGTAAATCATTTCTACATTTGCAGAGGGAACACAAACATTTCTGAACGTGAGCATATTCACACTGACGAGCCTCAGTACATTTGCAATCCTCTCTACACCAGCACACTCTGTGTATGTGTTGATGCTGCTGTGAGATACGATTTCTCTCTGACTGAAACCGCAATTGTTTTCACCTTCGATCATCCCCGTGCAGTGGCATGGGAAGGCCAGCAGATGGTGGCATTGTATCACTTCAAGTACAAGGAAGCAACCAGTCCTGAGACAGGACTGAGGGTCGCTTTCTCTCTCCCTCTTTCTATCCCTAAAATCGCACACACTTCCTCCTCTCTCTCTCTCTCTCCCTTCCCCTCTACTTCCCTCTCTCTCTCTCTTTCACACCCTCTCCATTTCTGTCCAACCCTCTCCACAACCCTCGTCCACACTCTCCCCAACGCCCCCCCCGACGAATCTCAGTACAATTGCAATCCTTACTCCACCAGCACACTCTGTGTGTGTGTGTGTGTGTGTGTGTGTGTGTGTGTGTGTGTGTGTGTGTGTGTGTGAGCTACTCTCTCTCTCTGACTGAACACTTGATGTTGCACCTCCGACCATCTCCTACGCAGTGGCGTGGGGAGGCCAACAGATGGTGGCATTGTATCACGTTAAACACAAGGCAGCCATCGGGATTGAGATGCGGGATCTTTCTCTCTCACACTTTCTCTCTATATCCCCACAACCCTCTCTCTCCTTTCTCTCCTTCCTTTCTGTATCTTCTCTTCTGTCTCGCCCTCACTGTCTTTCTGCCTCTCTGTCCGAGTCTGGTCCAACATTCGGAAAGCTCATGTTTGATGTGATTGTGTTTGAAAGCCACATTCTTGCCGGAAGGAAGGTGATAAACTTGAAACGCGAAGCAAATTGTGACTATTGGGACATATTGGGACAAAGACTGCGAACATTAGAAGATATTGAGTGTCACTGAACAATGTGACAGTTGACAATGTAAAACTTGACAGCCCTGTTTACTTCCCTTCAATCGCTTCACTGGCAGTTGAAAGATTGGATGCAAATTGACTTGACTGGGCGTTTTTTTCTGCCGTTTGTGTTCAGGACATTGCTGTGAAATTGCCAACATTCCTGGGTAGCTGTCAGTGGTGTAGATATACTGGCACAGACTGGATTGTGTCCTAGCCAGATCTGGAATTCAACCCTTCAGTATTACTAACAAGCAAAGGAAATGTGGATGCTGTAAATCAGGAACAAAAACAAAGTTGCCGGAAAAAAACTTAGCAGGTTTGGTAGCATCTGTGGAGGAGAAAACAGAGCTAACATTTCAGGTCCGGTCACCCTTCCTCAGAACGTTAACTTTGTTTTGTCCTTCACAGATGCTGCCAGACCAGCTGAGATTTTCCAGCAACTTTGTTTTTGTGCCTTCAGTGTTATTGCTGGAAGTTTGCAAGGGCCTTCAGTTTTGTAAATCCAGTTCCTTCAGCCGTTTCCTGATATTACATGGACTCAGTGAAATTTGTTCAAAACTGATGTCCGTGACACTGAGGTCTTCAGGAAGAGGCAACAATAAGAAGACACAAAAGGTACCCCTATGTGATCTGCCTGTACTGCACACAAAACAAAACTTTTCACTGTATCGAAGTTCACGTGATAGTATTAAACAAACCAAATTGAACCGATGGGTCATCAACTCAACACTTCTAATTGAGGGTGGAATGATGTCCTGTCTTCCTTCAGCATTGACTCCAGGTATACTTATGGAGTTCCACAGACACTGAAATTCGGCTGCACCACCAAACTGTTCCACTGACAAAAGACATGGATCCTACACGCACTTTATACCCCTACCACCAGTCTGCTTCAAATCCACCGCACTCTTCCCTTATCAACAGGCTTTGTCCTCACCCACACTATGGTCTCTAGCAACATGCTGTCACCCCAAACCAAACCGTTCACCCAGCAATATAAGAGACCATGAGACAAAGAGAGACATGGGTAGTGTGAGGCAACTGAGAGAGAGGGAGTTTGGGAAGTAGAGAAAGCGAAAAAGGTAAAGAGAGTGAAGGAGAAGGGGGAGAGAGGGAGAGTGAAAAAGAGGGAGAAGAAACAACGAGAAAACAGATGTACATGGACATTATGGTGAAATTCAGAAGGAGGTATGGAGGGAGATGGAACAATGGGGAAAGATTTATTCTGTCAAGGCCAGGTCAGGCTGGGTGACCCAGAGGTCACATAAGGGCTGAGTTACTTAATTCCAAATTCCAAACCTCAGCCCCTGTCGCCTCCACATCCCTGAGGACCAGGACCCGTGGCCGAGTCTGTCTCTGTCCAGCTGAGCTTTTTCAACACCAAGGCAAACAACAATATAGTTGGCTGTGCTGCTTGGCACTTCTGAATGAACATTAATTCCATATTGAAGTTATGGATGCAGTCAGTGGAATGGTGCCTTTTCTCCTTGGCCTGTGAGTTGAGAGAAACATTGACATGTTTCCCTGTAACCCTCTGTGGGATAAGGTTGGATAAACTAGCAGGACCCTCAGTCTATAACCATAGCAAGAGGGTGGTTCATTGCTGAAACTTTGAACTGAAACGGGAAAATCCTGGATGGATTGATTAATGAGTGAATTTGATTGATTGATGTATTTGGGTAAAGGGATATTTCAGCACATTCTTCAGCTGCTGCCTGAACTTAGTCTGGGTCACGGCATAAATCGCGGTGTTTGTGCAGCAACTGAGGAGCTGCAGCATGAAGCCTCTTTCCAGCACAAAGTGATACAAATACATAAATTGATACCCAATCCAATACATCCGGTACCATATATAATAAACCATTAGCATTGACTATAACACGATGAAATTGGCCGAGATCACAAACAGTAAAATGTTCGATTTTTTTCGACTTTGCATTTCTGTGTCACACTGACCGTCCCCACTGGTGTGAGCCCGGAGTCTCCTGCGGGCTCTGCTGGTCACTAAAATGTGTCTGACGGTGAAATCATTGAGCAGCAGAATCAGGAGAAATGGGAGAGCCGGGGTTAGAATGTTGTGAAGGAACTCGATTGTGACCCAGACACGAGAGTCATCAACACTGTCTGTTACAATACAAAACCAGGGGGTGTTTGCGAGCAAATACCGAGCTGTGAGCATAAAATACCAGAAAATGTTCTTTAAACAGCTCAGAACATTCACTGTTGCCAGAACCATAGCCGCCGTTTTCTCACTGCAATATTGGCTTTTCAGCTTCTGGCAACAAATGGCCACAAATCGATCAAAGGTGAAAGTGACCGTGAACCAGACAGAACAGCCAGTGGCTGCATAAAGCAGGACAGCGTGGATATTACGCACTGGGATGTACCACACGAAATAAAACTGTTCCCGATAAACAATGGGATGTGTCTCAATATCAGGTCGAGGATAATGACCAGTAGATCCGCCAGTGCTATGGCCCCCAGGTAACGTCTGACACATGGAGACAATCCACAATCTTTATAAAGCAGGACGTAGATTGCCACCACGTTAACTGTGAGGAAGGAAAACAGATAAATTGTATCAGCCTGGAGGCAAAGTTATCAGTTTGATTGAGGACCCAGTGACATTTTCAAATGTATCACTGAATTATTGAAAAGAAAATGAAGCTGAAATAACAAATAATAATGTCTGAATTCTTTTGTTTTTACAAAAACGCATTAAAAAATGCAATAAACTGTCCCTCCCAAAAGAAACAAGCCCGCATCCATAGACAGAGATTTTCTGGAACATTCCACACACTCAATCACTCGAGAGCAGGCACAAGTCCCGCAACGGTCTCTGTGTTGCTCTCTCCTTTATATTGAAAGGAGGCCCGAATGACGACAGCACTAGACATGTCTAGTGCCTCGCGTTTGCGGACAATCGCGGACGGGATTTGCACTTCGAGTTTTGGGACGCCTAGACACCGTTCCTGTTGTTAGCGGATAGCGTTCCGTCTGCGGTATGAGGTGGTAGGTGTAGGAATTCTTTGGTGGCGTTACGGATTATTTGGTCCAGCTTTATAAGAGTAGTCTATGATGCTTCTGTCAGGATCAGCTGGAAGTACAATCTGGGGATAACATGTACCTTTTGGATCTCCAACCATTGTCATGGTCGGAGAGGTGCTGCCTGTATTCCTTTAACCCAGGACTGATGCTTCTCTTCCCACTCCCTTTCTGCCAATCCTGCCCATGGATCGATGCGGGCACCCAGGCATTTATCTGGGTCGTCTGGGGGTATGTCGGCTATGGATTCATCCCGTAGCTTCCAGTTTGTGAAGTGATCGTACAAGAAGGTTTTCCTTTTAAAAGTGAAGTGGAATCCCTTCGTCTTCACTGTGTTAATACTGAGGCCTGTATGGTCACAGTATGCCTGGAGCAGCTCCATGTTCCTAAACATACCAGTGTGTGAGTCGCTCAGAAGGGCGATGACATCCGCGAAGGCCAATGTCGAGCAGTTGACTCATCTGCCACCCAGGGTCATGGAGACCCCGAAGTTGGCCCTCTCCAGAGAGCCCACCAACGGATCCAAAGCAATGTAAAATAGTATTGATGAGAGTGGGTCGCCTTGCTTTACGCCCCTCTCAATGGTTATTGGGGTGATAGAGTTACCGTTTCCTTCCACCACTGTTGTTTTGCCAGTGTACAGGTCTTCAATGAGACTTACAAAGGCTTTTGGTAGTTTCATCCTTTGCAGAGATTTGATTAGTAGTTTGTGCCCAACCGAGTCGAACGCGTCACAGGCCCCAAACGACACATCTTCCTCTGTTACATTGATGGCTGTATTGGCGCCGCCGCTTGCTCCCCAGAGGAGCTCGAACAGTTCATCCACTTCACCAACACCTTCCACCCCAACCTTCAGTTCACCTGGGCCATCTCCAGCATATCCCTCACCTTCCTGGAACTCTCAGTCTCTATCTCAGGCAACCAGCTTGGAACTGATGTCCATTTCAAGCCCACCGACTCGCACAGCTACCTAGAATACACCTCCTCCCACCAACACTACAGCAAAAATTCCATCCCCTATTTCCAATTCCTCCGACTCCGCCGCATCTGCTCCCACGATGAGGCATTCCACTCCCGCACATCCCAGATGTCCAAGTTCTTCAAGGACAGCAACTTTCCCCCAACAGTGGTCGAGAACGCCCTTGACCGCATCTCCCGCATTTCCCGCAACACATCCCTCACACTCCACCCCCGCCACAACTGCCCAAAGTGGATCCCCTCATTCTCACACACCACCCTACCAACCTCTGGATACAACGCATCATCCTCCGATCCTTCCGCCATCTGCAATCCGACCCCACCACACAAGACATTTTTCCATCCCCACCCCTGTCTGCTTTCCGGAGAGACCACTCACTCCGTGACTCCCTTGCTCGCTCCACAGTGCCCTCCAACCCCACCACACCCGGTACCTTCCCCTGTAACCGCAGGAAATGCTACACTTGCCCCACACCTCCTCGCTGACCTCTATCCCAGGCCCCAAGATGACTTTCCATATTAAGCAGAAGTTCACCTGCACATCTGCCAATGTGTTATACTGCATCCACGAGACCCGGTGTGGCTTCCTCTACATTGGGGAATCCAAGCGGAGGCTTAGGGACCGCTTTGCAGAACACCTCCGCTCGGTTCGCAATAAACAACTGCACGTCCCAGTCGCAAACCATTTCCACTCCCCCTCTCATTCTTTAGATGACATGCCCATCATGGGCCTCCTGCAGTGCCACAATGATGCCACCCGAAGGTTGCAGGAACATCAACTCAAATTCTGCTTGGGAACCCTGCAGCCCAATGGTATCAATGGGGACTTCACCAGCTTCAAAATCTCCCCTTCGCCAACGCACCTCAAAACCAGCCCAGTTCGTCCCCTCCACCCACTGCATCACACAACCAGCCGAGTTCTTCCCCTCCCCCCACTGCATCCCAAAATCAGCCCAGCCTGTCTCTGTCTCCCTAACCTGTTCTGCATCTCACCCATCCCTTCCTCCCACCCCAAGCCGCACCTCCATCTCCTACCTACTAACCTCATTCCACCTCCTTGACCTGTCCGTCTTCCCTGGACTGATCTATCCCCTCTCTAAACCCCCACCTATACTCTCCTCTCCACCTATCTTCTTTTTTCTTCACCTTCGGTCCACCTCACCCTCTCTCCCTATTTATTCCAGAACCCTTACCCCATCACCCTCTCTGATGAAGGGCCTAGTCCCGAAACGTCAGCTTTTGTGCTCCTGCGATGCTGCTGGGCCTGCTTTGTTCATCCAGCCTCACATTTTATTATCTTGGATTCTCCAGCATCTGCAGTTCCCATTATCACTGATGCAAGTCACTTCTTTACAGTTCCTCTCACTTCTTTACAGATTCTCTCCCAGTTCCTTGAAGGCAAATGGAGGTTGGAAATTTCTGGAGGGTCTTTTTTCACCTAAATTGTGGACAATTTTGTTTGTAAAGAAACATGAACACAGGCAAAATATATTCACTCCTTTAACTGTGTGATGGGATTTTGAAACAGTGTGTCCTTCTCCGTGGAATGGGATCATTTCCCTCCTGATCTTATCGTGTGTTCAACTAACTGTCATCCAACATTTCACAAATAATGTCGGTTTCAGAATGTTCCGGGGAATGTCGGTTACAGAATATGATGGGGTCATAAAGATTTACATCACAAAGGCCCTTCTCTCCATCAGTTTTGGTGAGACCCACTCAGCCTCGTGGTAGAAATCTCTCCCCAAACTCAACTCAACAGGCAAACACAAATTAGAGGCATTGCCAGATCATCTGAAGTGATCAGTTGTCTCACATTCTCATTCCACCTCACAGAACCAGCCCAGAAACCATAAACCCAGATGAAATATCTGTTCAGCATGGAACACTGTGCAGACCAGGCTCGGTGTCCTGCTCAATACAACCCGGCAATTTGTCCAGACTGGGACATTGTGCAGGCCTCACCAGTCAAATAGATAATAGTCCAGCACGGGGAGCTGAGCAGACCACACCAGTGCCTTGATCTGTAAATGTGAACTCGATGATTGTCCAATTTGGACAGCTGTGAAGACTACACGGTGATCTATAAATCCAGCATAATTATCTATTCAGCATTTGGAATTACGCAGAGCACAATTATCTTGAGCAATAAACCTGGAGTAGATGTCTGTCCAGAATGGGGAGCTGTGAAGTGAACACCACTGAATTAAGCTGTTCACCTGGAGCAGTTACCATCCCAGCATGTACGGTCCACCCAGGCCATTGCTTGGTAACGCTGTGTGTTAGATCGCTGCCCAGCCTGGGGAAACTTGCAGACTATCCTACAAGTGACAGAATGTGCAGCTCTAATCCATTTACACAGCCTTTTCACCAATGCACCATGGGTACGAAATTCCTTGCCAGAGAGAGATGATGGGGAATCAGTTTAAATACCAACAAATGGGAGGGGATTGAGATGTAGACAGAGAGGGAGTGGCTGAGAGATAATGTCATCGATGGATGTATTCACAGGTTTCAGAAAGCTGAAATGACACATTTTGATAGCATCTTGCAACATCTTGTGATCTGATCGAACTCATGTCATTGACTACGTATCCCACCCCATCACATTCCTCCTAAACTATGCTAGCCTGTTTCCAAACCTTCGCCCGGATACCTCTGGGTTTTCCAACGGAGCGTAGGCAGGAGATGTCAGTGAGCAAAACTTCGAAAATAAGGAACATTACCGTGTGGGTTATGGGAAGTATCTGGATTCTGTCAGACCTGCTGAGTTTCTCCAGAAATGAATAGGGACAGAACTCATTTCTAATAAAACATAGAACAGTGGACACTTGAAATCTGAATCAAAAACAAAACTTCTTGTAGAAACTGGAAGCTTTGAGGAAGTGTGAATGGATCTGACAGATTAAATGTGCTTTCACTCCACAGATGCTGCCAGACCTGATGAGCTTCTCCAGCATTTTTTTGTGTTTCAAAAATGTGCATTCGAGCTACTCAAACAGCCTGTCCAGCAATGAACTCCATACGCAAGGTGCATGATTTCATTGGTTCTGAAAATCCATAAGGCTGGCATCGCTAACACTACAGGGCTCTTAATCATGCCCATGGAGAGAAATAAAGGGAAACACATTGACTTCAAACAGAGTAGATGACTGATTGGAAGGGAAAACATTGAGGTGAATATGTTAAAGGGTTTTGAGGAATGTGACAATTGGAGGTGTGACACCATGGAGAGACCGTCAGAAGAATAAGAATGATAAAATGGAAGTGTTACCACAACAGAAACTGAAGTAGGTTACTGAGCACAGGTGCAATGGGTGAATGGGTCACATTATGAATTGGTGGACAGACAGCAGAATTGCATTGCAGATATTACAGCGCAAAACTAGGCATTCATGTTGTGCTTTAGACCACAAAACTATCAGAAGCAGAATTGTATTCATCCCTAATTGTCACTTTTTGACAGGGATAAACCCTCAGTCTCTCATTGCCATCAAGCTGATCTATGGCTCAGTGATGAATGCGGGTGAATGTGCCACGGTCAGAGCCATCTGGCCCCTAAAACTGATGGCAACACCTTAAAGCTTCCACAATTGACTGGTCTCATTCCAAATGTCAGAACTAACATCTGATAGAGATGAGAAATGATCCCTTCACCAACAGATCACATCTAAGCTCTGCAGTCCTGCTACATCCAGTCATAAATGGTGATGGATGATTAAACTCACTAGATGGTACAGCTCCACGGATATCCCCTTCCTAAGTAATGGATCATCCCTGCAAAGCAGTGCAAAAAGCAAGCTGCTTCTATCTGCATCATCCCCAGCCAAAAGTATCGAGTAGATGATTCACCTCACCCTTGTCATGATGCCCTCTGAAACACAGATGGCAGTTTTAATCAATTTGTTTGAAATAACCGAACACAATAAAAATGACAAAGGCGATGGGCCCGAACACCATTCATGCAATAGGACTGAAGGCTTGTGCTGCACACAAGCCATGCCCCTGGGGGAAGCTGTTTCATTCGAACCCCAACTCTGAGATCTACCTGGCAATGTGGAAAATTACTCAGCTATACCCAGTTCCCTAAGAGAACAATAATTGAAAACTGTCCAATTACCACCCCATCAGTCTCATCACGACAGACGAATTCTTGGAGTTATTTCAAGCAGAGCTGTCAGGCAGCACAGAAATTACGTGTGCAGTGCGGTTTCTGATCAGTCCCACGTGGAAATAGTGCTGTTGTGGAAATATCACTGGATTACTAATCCAGAGCAGATTAATGTTGTGACAGTTGGGGAAAGTTAAAAACAATAAATAGAGTAGCAAGATCTAAACTCTGGTGTCAGTAATAGTCACCCCCAAGCCAATATCGACTGTAAATGCCAATATACGTATGCATGCAATTTGCCTTCAGAAAAAATATAAAATAGGAACGGTAGTAGTCTCTTTGGTCCATGAATTTTGCTCCCCATGCAATATAATGGTGGCTGATCCTCTATTCCCCACCATACTCCCAATCTCTTCCCATTTCTTTCATGTCTGGAAATCCTCATTTATATGCAGTGCCTTGGCTTCCACAGCTTTGTGTGGGAGAGAATTCCCCAGGTTCTCCATTCTCTGAGTACAGACTTTTATTCTTGCCACATTGCACAGTGGGCTGCCTGTATCTAATACTGTGGCTCCTGGTTTTAGATCCCAGCCAGGGGAATTATCATTGCAACTTGAAATCTGTTTCAGACTGTCAGATTTTTATATACTTTGCAAAGATCTCCACTCATTTTCCTGACCCTCATGGATTATAGGCCTAGTCGACCCAAACCCTGTTCCATCAACAATCCTGCCATCCCAGAAGTCAGTACAGTGATCTTTCACTACACTCTCTAAATGTCAGGTTTGCCCTTTTCATGTGAGCAGACCAAAACTGCACATTATACTGCATAGTGTTTGAGATGAGATCTCACTAAGTCCCTGTACAGCTGCAATGAGGGAACCTGCCTCCTGTACTCAAATTCCCTCAAAATGAAGATCAACACACCATTTATCTTCCTAGCTTTCTGTTCCTGCAATATAGCTTTCAATGACTGGTGTTTGAGGAGATCCAAATCATTGGCACATTGATTGCTATGCCAATACTACTCTCAGCATTGACTTATTGTTTCAGAATTCATTGCCCTGCACGTATCTCAGAGGTCTGTGCCGAAGATCAACGTTTTTCTAACAATCACTTTTCAAATTTTCGTCTGTCGTTTCATTGTTCCTACTAAAGTGCAAAATATCCACTTTGTTGTTCATCTCCCATGTAACTGTCCATTCATTTCTCTTATCTCAAGCAAAGTGGAGTTTTTTTACATCCTCCTCACCACTCACAATCCGACAGTTTAGTGCTGCCAGCAGACTTGAAAATATTGCATTTGGTTCCCTTGACTAAACATTTCAAATGTATTGCTAATAGCTGTAGCTCAAACACGAATCTCTCTGACATCCAATGTGCCTTCTGCTTCCGAAAAAGATCATTATTTCATTCCTACTCACTTATTCCTGTTAGTTCTCCCATTCTAAAACCATGTCCCTGTATTACTCCCAATCACAAGATTTCATTTTGCCTCTGAGTCTTGGGACTTTATCAAATAGCTTTCTAAAAATTCAAATACTTTGCATTTTTTTGTCTCCACAATTTATCGTCCAGTTGGTTTCTGAAATTTTCTTCCCGTTTGTCAACCGATGTTGATTTTGCCTACGCCCATTACTTTCAGTTTCAATAATTGCTCCAAACCATTGATTTATTACATACTTTGCTGAGTCCTTTTTTTTTCTGAAACCACTAGGCTACCGCAGAATTTGACTGTTTTGAGTTGCTTCCTTTGATCTAATGCATTCTTTAACTTATTTTGTAAACCATCATTAATTACCTTTCCCGTTTTCCTGGAGAGATATATGTGCTTTGAACACCATTCGTTGATCCTATGAATAACAGTGATTCCCTGTCATCCATTAAAAACATTTTGTATACTTTGCCAAATCAGTAGAGCCTACCTTCACCACATACCTTAACAGATTATAACAATGACTTCAAACAGAACAAAACAAGTTTTGTATTTAGACATCATGTAAAAAACTCAACTCATTATGATCACTATTTCCAAAAGCTGCTTTACATCGAGGCCTTCAATTAACTATTCTGTTCACACAGCAATTGTTCAAAAATGGCCCGATCTCTAGCTATGTGCTCAGCATACTGTTAAAGCAAACCATCTCATGCATGCTCAGGAAATCGATTTTCCCCAGTGTTAGAATTCATTTAGGTTAACGTGCTTTATATGAATTTGGATTCATCCAGTATTATAGCAAACTTGAATATCTAATTTCCTGCTTTATAATATTCCCAACATTAGTATTGCAATTCTTGGCGCTGATGTATTAGTACCACAAATGTTTGCTTTGCTTTTTTTTGTTTCTAAGTTCCAACAAAACAGATTTAATGGAACCCGTGTGGTCTGGGGTCTGGGGAGATTAATGGTAGGTTCAGGCGAGATTTTTTTGCGATCATCTCGCCACGTGTTATCTGTTCTTCTCAACCACCATTTTGACATTTTCGCCAGATTTCCTTTTATGCTGGTGGCATAGAGAATGACAATCATCTTTCAACAATGCTGTGCATTCCCCTGACGGCTCAAGTTGCTCTACCCTGGGGACGAAATCTCAGAGCAGGCAGGGAAAGAGTTGCTGCTGGTATACAGGATCTTAGTGAGATCACATCTGCAGCACTGTGTACAGACTTAGTCTCCTCACTGAAGAAAGGATATTGTTGCAATGGAAGCAGCTCAGAGATGATTCCCTCAATTGATTCTTGCATTGAAGATGTTAACTTGAAAAGAAAGGATGATGAGGCTGATCCAATACCCATTGGAGTTGACAAGTACGAAAGGTGATCTCATTTTTGTCTGGAAAACCAGACATACTCAGCAATGGAAATCAACTACGCAACGAATGCAGGAATCCAGTTCACTCCTTGGGCCTGTCACACAGGAACAGAAGTGTATTCAGCCTTCAAACACGTTACACCAGAACAGGACAAACCAACTCAGCTCATGGAGCCTCATAAACAAATTCAGAAGAAGTCCAGTCAGTCTCTTGAGCCTGGACCCAGAGTAAGACATGCAGCACCAGTATCCTGTTATGTAGCAACAGGATTATTCCATTCAGCCTCCTCAAACGGTAACACAGGAACTGGAAGAGGCTAGAAGGAGATGGCAGTTTTGTAATATGGAATAAGAGGAGACCGTTCAGATCATCAAGCCTGTTGGAGTTGAATTGGAGAAGGATACAACACTATTTGAGACATTTTATGAGAAAACATGAGTTGATACAACCACGTGTCCATGGTATAGGAACAGGAGCACACCAATCACTACCTTAATCCCATTTCAGGGATGCAGAAGGAGAACGTTCAGGATCTCAGGCCCATCAGAGGGGAATATGAGGGGACCTTTAGCTCCTCAATCTGTTATACAGCAACAGAAATATTTCATAAAGCCTCAAGCCTCTTACGGATCAATAGAACGAGGACAAGCAAACCTTGAACAGCTTGACCAGAAGCCAAGGCAGGATATTCAGGCCGTCTTACTAGAATGTAGGTACACGAGGGGGACATTACGTGCATCGAAAGTGAAAACCCAGGAACAGCATGAGGCCGTTTAGCCACTGTTACCTCCTACATTGCAATCACAGCAGAACTTTTAACAATTTGTGCAAGTTATAGAGAACTGGAAGGTTAGTTTTCAGACGTTTCGTAACCATTCTAGGTAACATCATCAGTGAGACTCCGATGAAGCGCTGGTGTTATGTCCCGCTTTCTATTTATCTGATTAGGTTTCCTTGGGTTGGTGATGTCATTTCCTGTTCTTTTTCTCAGCGGATAGTAGATTGGCTCCAAATCAATGTGTTTGTTGATGGAGTTCCGATTGGAATGCCATGCTTCTAGGAATTCTCGTGCATGTCTCTGTTCGGCTTGTCCTAGGATGGACGTGTTGTGCCAATCAAAGTGGTGTCCTTCCTGATCTGTATGTAAGGATGCGAGTGATAGTGGGCCATGTCTTTTTGTGGCTCGTTGATGTTCATGTATCCTGGTGGCTAGCTTTCTGACAGTTTGTCCAATGTAGTGTTTGTCACAATTCTTGCAAGGTATTTTTTAGATGACGTTCGTTTGATTTGTTGTCTGTATAGGGTCTTTTAAGTTCATTAGCAGCTGTTTTAGTGTGTTGGTGGGTTTGTGGGCAACCCTGATGCCAATGGGTCCGAGTAGTCTGGCAGTCATTTCGGAAATGTCTTTGATGTAGGGGAGAGTAGTTATGGTTTCTGAGCCCGTTTTGTCTGTTTATTTGAGTTTTTTGCTGAGAAATCAGCGGACTGTGTTCATAGGGTACCCATTCTTATTGACGGCGCTGTATAGGTGATTTTCCTCTGCTCTATGTAATTCCTTTGTGCTGCAGTGTATGGTGGCTCGTTGGAATAATGTTCGAATGCAGCTTCGTTTGTGGGTGTTGGGATGGTTGCTCCTGTAGTTCAGTATTTGGTCCGTATGTGTTGTTTTCCAGTAGACACTGGTTTGAAGTTCCCCATTGGCTGTTCGCTCTACTGTGACGTCTAGGAATGGCAGTTTGTTGTTGTTTTCCTCCTCTTTTGTGAATGTTATGCCAGTAAGTGTATTATTGACGGTCTTGAATGTTTCCTCTAATTTGTTTTGTGTAAACAAATTAGAGGAAACATTCAAGGCCATCAATAATACCCTTACTGGCATAACATTCACAAAAGGAGGAAAACAACAACAAACTGCCATTCCTAGACGTCACAGCAGAGCGAACAGACAATGGGGAACTTCAAACCAGTGTCTACAGGAAAACAACACATACGGACCAAATACTGAACTCCAGGAGCAACTATCCCAACGCCCACAAACGAAGCTGCATTACAACATTATTCCAATGAGCCACCATACACTGCAGCACAAAGGAACTACGCAGAGCAGAGGAAAATCACCTATACAGCGTAGTCAATAAGAATGTGTACCCGATGAACACAGTCCGCTGGTTTCTCAGCAACAAACCCAAACAAACAGACAAAACGGGCTCAGAAACCATAACCTCTCTCCCCTACATCAAAGACATTTCCGAAATGACTGCCAGACTACTCGGACCCCTTGGCATCAGGGTAGCCCACAAACCCACAAACACACTAAAACAGCTGCTAATGAACTTAAAACACCCTATACAGACAACAAATAAAACGAACTTCATCTACAAAATACCTTGCAAGAACTGTGACGAACACTACATTGGACAAACTGGCAGAAAGCTATCCACC